>NC_141464.1:23812500-25062500 GCF_015680905.1 Coptis chinensis
TTTAATGGGACTTAAAAATGACTAATTATACTATGAAAACAATGCTAAAGTGAAACTAAGATGGCAGCGGCGCCATTTGATAATCATATGAATGATAGTTTACCTACGAAATGAACGATGAAACTCAAAACGTAAGTAAACTAAAACTTATTACGAGTCTATATTTATCAATGTTTCTACTCTCAATTATATCAAAATAGAGTGGAGTAACAAATTCGTTCCACTCCTAGTTCTCTAGCATGGAATGATTTCATAGTTAACTAATCGGTCTTAAGTCTAATGAGAGGTTTACGAGGGGAGTTCTATACTACGAGGTGAATGAAATTAACAAGTTACAAATAACGAAATGATACTGAATACTGAATGTGAATCTAGATAAAGAATTAGAGGGGAATTGATTCCACCTCGAATCCAACTTAATCACCTAGCATAGACTGTTGTAATCCAATTCTTACGTTCTTACTGTAAGAATTGCTCGTTCTAATCCCTAATTAACATGACATTTCTACCAATTATAACTAGCATGTGAGGTCGTTTACCCATTCTCATGGCGAAACACGACCTTCTAGAATGGAATAGACTCTACAACGATTCTACACTTATACAACTAAGCTTTCATCAAGGCTTCATTAACCCCTCTAATGGAGGTTTAGCCTTGATTCATCAAACCATCATTTCCCTTATTATTATAACTAAACATCATATCAAAATTCTAACTTGACTAATTTAACTAACAATACTTCAATCTAATTTAACAACTCAGAAATGATAATCAACAAGAATTAAAACTAGATCTATAATTTGAAATGACAAAATCGAAATTGACAAATAGCTATTTTATTTATCAAACTAATTAAGAACAATGATTCTAAGAGTTTAATCTAAAACAAGAATTGAATTGAAGCTAAACTAAATTAAAAACAATTAAATCTAGATCTAGAATTATCTATATTTTTAGGTCTAATTAGCTACCATTAACAAAGAGCTAAGCTTTGGTTTTTATATGTTCAGATCCAAAAATCGTGCATGGGCTTGGATCCATGTTTTGGGTTCTTTCAGTCCAAAAAGGCCTCTTCAGCTGCAGTTGGCTTCAACAGACTTTTCGTCTACTTCTGCTCCTTTGATTGGGTCAAGGCTTAGACCATTGGAAAGCTCTTTCCGAGTTGGTCGTTTTGACATAAGGTAGGCCCAATTCTGAGGTCCGAGTCCAAAGATACGGCCTTCGGAAGTTCTGCTTACTTTGAGTGTTGTTTCTGCCCGCGTCGACTTTTCAGCTTTTGACCGGGCTTTAGAAAGGCTTTGTCTTCTTGAATCTTGGCCTTTAATCACAGAACTCCTTAGCAACCGACCTTTGCTCCTTTATCTCGCTAAAGTGGCACATTTCTGCACATAATGGACTTTGAAGCTTGAAATGCATAAAAACACGTAATCAGTATTAACTCTTAATTATTACTCACATAATTGGTCTAAAAGTATGACTGTTATAGGGTTAAAACTACAGTTTTGGGCTCTTATCAGAATTCCTAGTAGTTTAAGGCCTTGTTGCATACGGTCAATGCAACCGCACTCTGCGAAATGAGACTTAGTTTAGGACAACACATTTTTGGCCACTTATCGTTTTAATGTCTCTTCTTTGCTTGAGGACAAGCAAAGTGCTATTTGGGGGTGGTGTGATAAGCACCCAAAATTGTAATACTAAACCCCGTAGAGATATAACATTTTGGTTAATTATGTGTTTAATAATCATGAAATAATTATATTTTCGTACTTCTGCAGGTTTTCGCAGTTAACGTGAATATGATGATAAAACCTGCATCAAAGTACGAGAATACTGTGCATACTTGAAGTCTTCCCACTCATCTACAGTAAAGCCTAACAAAGCCTGACTAGAGCCGAAGATTCCAAAGGGACAAAACCAGTGCAGAACGGGACCACATGTAAAGAAACAGCAAACTTCCGAAGCTCACATCTTTCAAACCTGGATTCCAATTTTGTCAAGTGAACTGCCAGAATGACCATGGCGACGAGCTTTACGCAAAGACAGAAAGTTGTAAAAACACCAAAATCCGGGCCACCACTGGACACAATATGTGGCAAGTTATGGACACTTTGGTGACACCTTGCAAGGAGAGACAAGACAAAACATTAAATGAATGATTAGATTTTTTATTAGGAAAAGTATGAAATTTTTTAGAGGATTTAAAAAGAAAAGACAAATTTGAAATAAATGAGGGAAAGCTTCACGTGAGAGAGGGGGATATATATTGGGAGGTTGGAGAAAGGCGCACATTCATTCTTTCATTTCCTTTCGTTGTTTACATTTTCATGATTAATATATTTTTACTTTGAAGCTTTTGTAATAGGTTGGTACAGGAAGTATTAACTTCTAATAAAATCTATTTCTTCAACTTAGATTCCATCAGTTCTTCCTTTACTTCTTTTCACTTTTCAGTTCATACATGCAAGACATAAAATCAATCCAAGGACTATGAGCTTAAACCCTCCCATGGGGACGGTTAATGATGCTCATGTGAGGATCAGCTGCAATTTAGTAATCTAGAATCACTACTTAGGAAATAGGTTTAGATTATATATCCGGCCCCAAAATGACTGAGTTTGACCAAGTTTGGAGTGCTGATACTCCAGACCAGTCTCGTGTGACACCCTATGGTGGCCGTTAGCCCTCTGGTTTGTCCAGCTGGTGTAAAATCAAACCAGGAGCTAAAGTGATATTCCAGAGATGGAATGTTAATTTAACTCCTCATGCTAGTGAGATGAACTCAGAGATAAGTGCATCTCACTAGGGATCGATACTCGACGCCGTTTCGGGTTTGTCTATGAACTCTAGGCGGATTAGAGTTGTAGTGATAAGGTACTCTAAACTTTTGTAACTGACCTTGCATGATTATGATTAACCTTCTTCCTCTCTCTCTCTCTCTATTTAGTTTACTTAGAAATCAATCTTTGTAATTTTATGTTAACTTGCATTCCAAGTTTTAATTGAGCAACATAAGAAATAAACTAAAATCCTACTCACTAATCCCTTAAAGCTGTAAATCTAGTTGTGAACCTTGCCTAGTCCTAAGAATAATTAGTAGATGGTCCTCTCCAAATAGAGGTGTTAAATAGTTGACTTGTTAACGAGATCATAGCCATGGCATCATTTGACATTGAAAAATGTTAACTTTTCTTCATACTTATTATGGACGTTATATTAGTGGTGCATTTAGCAACTTCGTTGAGATTATGCGCTTGGATCTGAATGCAATGTGAGAAGACATCACATTAGGAAAGCAATCATGTTGAAGATTATTATAATAAACGTTGAGACCCAACAATCCAATGGTAATAATTGGTTGTTATGTTGAAAGTTCTTAATAGTTGATAGCAACTCTTGTCGTCCCCACTTCGACGAAATATGCGGGAAAAATGTCAAGATCTTAGGCCCGTAGATGGTGGAGGCCCAGTAGAAACAAAAGTCCCAATATTAGCTGAACCACAAATTTATTAGGGGAGTTCGAAGTGAGAATAAACCCTAAATTTTTTAGTGAATAATATGAAGACAATATTATGGTCGGTAATATCATCAGGGGTACTAACTCACCCCGAAGCAACATCAATCCTAAAAGATGGCCCTAAGGAATAATTAGTAGATGGTCCTCTCCAAATAGAGGTGTTAAATAGTTGACTTGTTATTGAGATCAGCCATAACATCATTTGACATTGAGAAGTGTTAACTTTTCTTTATACTTATTATGGAAGTTGTATTAGTAGGGTGCATTTAGCAACTTCGTTGAGATTAAACATTTGGATCTGGATGCAATGTGAGAAGACATCACCTCAGAAAAGCAATCATGTCGACGATTATTATAATAAACGATGAGACCCAGCGATCTAATGGTAACAGTTGGTTGTTCTGTTGAAAGTTCTTAATAATTGATACCAACTCTTGTCGTCCCCACTTCGACGCAATATGCAGACACGGGGAAAATCTCAAGATCTTGGGCCCGTAGAATGTGGAGGCCCAGTAGAAACGAAAGTTCCAATATTAGCTGAACCACAAATTTATTAGGGGAGTTTGAAGTGAGAATAAACCTTAAATTTTTTGGAGAATAGAATGAAGACGATATCTGGGTCGGTAATATCATCAAGGGCAATAATTCTACCCGAAGCAACATCAATCCTAAAAGATTTTATCTTTACAAAGGCAGTTGTTTCAGACGCTCAATATCAATCACAATATCTAACAAACTCCATCTCCTCCTTTCAAGAACTGCTTAATATTACTACTCCTCACAAAAACAAACAAAGGCATATGAAGATGAAAAATAAGATTATGAAGAAAAATAAGAAGATGATGTTTAGGATGCTTTAGAAGACATGCGTTCTGAGAATATTAACATTTTAGCTACGGGCACTACTGTTGGGTTTCAGTAGGGATGTGTCTTTCTGGTTTTTTTGTATTTCACGTACTGTTGGGTTTATTAAATTTTAGAATTGAAATTTTCAATGTTGGTTTATGTTTGCTTTGATATTAGAATTCAATTGTAACAAGAATGAACACTATTTTAGTTACTAGAGAATATTTATTTATATAATAAGGGTTTCCATATAGACATCACTGATTTTACCAAGTGCACCACACACTAACCACAAAACAAATGGGTCTTATAATTAGGACTAAAAAGAATAATCTTTTGAAATAGTTTATTAATAATCAAAACACAAATCTTTGCCAAATTCTTCTAGAAGGGATCATTCTTGAAAATGGGTAGGTGTGCTGATTTTCAAGTTTTAATCATTTTTTAAGTGATACTTTTGTTGAAAAAACAGAGATCCTTTGATCCGACAACACCATTCATTTAACATAAAAATTTAAAATAGATTGCAAATTTTGGGGCGAAAAAAGATATCATCAATCCCACTTCAAATAAAATCCAACTTGTCGTGATTTAGTATGCTGCCATGGTGTTCTAAGAGAAACAATTGCTGCTTGTTTTAAAAAGTCGGACTCAGACCTCATTATAGAGAAGATGAACATTTTGTATAAGAGAGAGAGCAAATTTAGGGACATACAAGCCAATCCTACAAAACCTCCATGTTTTAATGGTATCACCTGATGGTGATTTACAAAGACAATTTAGTTGTCAGAAAATCAGGTTAGTCAACAATTAGGTACATGCACAATCAAACCAGTGATAACATCTTTTTAAATTGGGTGTGGGGGTTCAACTATTTTTTCCTATCTTTTACTGTATTACAGGACAGGTTGTAATAGTGGGGTTTGGGGTTTTGAAGTTGTTTATCTTAGATCTAATGTGAGTTGAATGGTTATGGAGAAAACCCCAACTTTTCTTTGATTTCTCTATTGTTTTTGGTATGGTTTTTGATGTATGATGATGTTTAGAACTAGTTATTACTGTTTTGATGATGAAAACATGAAAATAAGAGTTGTACTCATTTGATAAGAGATATGAAGATTAGCAAGAGAAAGGTAGCTTGGTTAGCAAGTTATACTCATTTGATTGATTCAGATGAGTATAACCAACTTTGGTTGGGTAAATGAATGATTGAGAAGATGTTTTGAAGAACTATTGTTATGAAAAACAAGATTAAACACTTTGAATGGAAGAAAACCAACTAAATTCGACAAAGATTCAAGCTTTAAAGTAATGAAAATGGAAAACAATGAATAAATAGTATTTAAAAACAATTAACTAAATTCTTATCTTTTACTCCTACTACAATCTAGCTATTAGTTAACTAGCTCCCTTATTTTGTGGGCATCTCTACACTTATATATGTGTAGAGATGTACAAATTTGCTCTCATCTAATCTTATCCAACAAGCAACCGAATCTAGAAGATTCTTGTGCCTTCTTTGAGTTAATAGGGTCAAGCATTTTGGGCCCAAACCCATGTCTTTGGGAATTTGATCCTTCGGTCTTTTGAGACTTTTGTGCTTATAGTCGTTATCTTGCAAAATGTTGAGTCCTTGGTCCTTGAAGCCTTGTAATGTTTCCCGAGCTTTTGAGTTTTTGGACCATTGAGTTAACTTTGACCGTTGACTTTTTGACACTTTTTCTCAGTTGTCCCATAAGGTCCCTTTAAGGCTCCTTTTTGCTATGGATCACGTCTTTTGAGGTATTTGGTCCAGAATAGGGTTGTATCATGAAAAAATGATAAGAACATGAGTTTTCTACATTATTGATCAAATAATTTGACTAAATTGAAGCATTATAAGAGGATAAAAATGCATATTTGGGGATTGATCATTACACCACGAAGCACGATTTGTTAATGAGATTAGAGCCATGGAATCATTTGACATTGAAAAGTGTCAACTTTTCTTCATACTTATTATGGAAGTAGTATTAGGAGGGTGCAATTAGCAACTTCGCTGAGATTATGTGCTTGGATCTGGATGCAATGTGAGGAGACATCACCTCAGGAAAGCAATCATGTTGAAGATTATTATATTAAATGTTAAGACCCAGTAATCAGTTGGTTGTTATGTTGAAAGTTCTTGATAGTTGATACCAACTCTTGTCGCGTCCCCACTTCTTGATAGTTGATACCGACAAAATATGAAGATTATTATAATAGTGGGGGGAGGCGGGGGCTAAAGAATAATTAGTAGATGGCCCTCTCCAAATAGGGGTGTTAAATAGTTTACTTGTTAACGAGATCAACACCATGGCATAATTTCACATTGAAAAGTGTCAACTTTTCCTCATACTTATTATGGAAGTTGTATTAGTGGGGCACATTTAGCAACTTTGTTGAGATTATATATTTGGATATGGATGCAATATGAGAAGACATCACCTCAGGAAAGCAATCATGTAGAAAATTATTGTAATAAATGTTGAGACTCAGCAATCCAATGGTAATAGTTGGTTGTTATGTTGAAAGTTCTTGATAGTTGATACCAAAGAAGTTGATACGAACTCTTGTTATCCCCACTTCTTGATCGTTGATACCGACGAAATATGAAGATTATTATAAACCCTTATTATAATAGTTAGGGGGGGGGGTGGGGGTAAGAAATAATTAGTAGATGGTCCTCTCCAAATAGAGGTGTTAAATAGTTGACTTGTTAACGAAATCAAAGCCATGGCATCATTTGACATTGAAAAGTGTCAACTTTTCTTCATACTTATTATGGAAATTATATTAGTGGGGGTGGGGCACATTTAGCAACTTTGTTGAGATTACGCCCTTGGATCTGAATGTGATGCGAGAAGACATCACCTCAGGAAAGCAATAATGTCAAAGATTATTATAATAAACGTTGAGACCCAACAATCCAATGGTAACAATGGTTGTTCTATTGAAAGTTTTTGATAGTTGATGCTGAAAAAGTTGATACCAACTTTTCCTGTCCCCACTTCGACGAAATATGCAGACACGGGGAAATCGTCGAGATCTGAGGCCCGTAGAATGTGGAGGCCCAATAGAAACGAAAAGTCCAATATTAGCTGAACCGCAAATTTATTAGGAGAGTTCGAAGTGAGAATAAACCCTAAATTTTTTAGAGAATAGAATGAAGGCGATTACCGGGTCAGTAATATCATCAAGGGCAGTAAATCTACCCGTAGCAACATCAATGCTAAAAGATTTAAAATCTACAAAGCAAGTAGTTTCAGACTCTCAATCACAATATCTAAGAAACTCCGTCTCCTCCTTTCATGAACTGCTTAATATTACTACTCCTCATAGAAACAAACATAGGAATTTGAAGATTAAGAAGAAGAATAAGAAGATGACGTTTGGGATACTTTAGAAGACATGCGTTCTAAGAAGATTAACGTTTTAGCTACTGCCACTACTGTCATGGATTTCAGTGGGGATGTGTCTTTCTGGTTTTTTTTTGTATTTCACTTTTGGGTTTATTAAATTTTAGAATTGAAATTTTCAATATTGGTTTATGTTTGCTTTGATATTAGAATTCAATTGTAACAAGAATGAACACTATTTTAGTTACTAGAGAACATTTATTTATATAATAAGGGTTTTCATATAGACACCCCTGATTTTACCAAGGGCACCACACGCTAACCACAAAACAAATGGGTCCTATAATCCTCTATATAATGCGGATACTTGCTTTTTGGATTAGTTTTCGTATTTGCAGTTTTACTCCAAAGTTTTAAATCACAAGGGTACCGGAAAGTTGGACAGCCACTTACTTTTTGCTCTTCACAAAAAGGTTACATTGGTAAATAGATCTCACATAATTATAACCCGAAACAGACTGGCACCGCTTCAAGCACTTTACCCACAGTATAAAATATAACTGTTCATCATATTCTCTACCAAAATAACTAATCTCTTTCTATCTCGAACTAATCTCATTTATCCATCATTTCATTGCGTCAAACACCCATGCTCCCTCACTTCTATACTTTCTAACTCTATCAAGACAAATTCGTGAATTCCATCTTTTTTTTTTTATTTATGCTTCAAAGTCCTTTCATGAAGAATTGAAATACCATATCTCGATCCGAAGTTCGTTAATCGATATTAATATAGCAACGAATTGAAGTTCCCATAACGTATTGCCTTCCCCTCGGATTTTTTGATTAGAGTTCCTATCTCTGAACAAATTTTTTGCTATTACTGAATTTACTGGTATGTTTTAATATGCTTTGTTTTTAGTAAGCACTTTATGTACTTTATTTCAAGTAGGCATTAGACATATACATGGGGATGAATGTTTTCGAACCCATGTTGTGTTGTTGTTCACACCATTGTCATTCTATTCGACTTCTTCACCATTGCCATCTTTTATCTCTTTTTCTTTCTTTCTCTTTTTCATTATCTCATTACTTTTAATATTCACAGAAAATAAATAATCTTATCTCTGTAAGCATGCAACAATTCTTCAAGGCATTCATGGTCATGAGAGTTGAACATACAATAGGTAAGAGTAGCTTATGAATTTTGAACTGGTGTTAGAAGTATAACCCATAATGTGAATGCCGCAAAACGCTCATTCTAAATAGTAAATACAAGCCGTATATTTAGTACTAGGACCTCATAACTTTATATTTTGTTTGTTGTATTTGTTTGTATTAATTTGATTAGATGCTCACAGTTGGAACTTAGATTCCCCTCTCTAAATTTAAGCAATCAAATGTGAATGATCACTGCCATGGCCTAATACCAACCTACAGACAAATAATAAGAATAAGCACTTTTTTCAATAGATGATTTTGATTTCTTTGCGATGTCCAGGCACTATATGTGAAGAAGAAGTTAGTGTGTTTGCCAATTGTTGTGAAACTTATGGTTTCATATTTTTTTTATTTACTCTATGAATTGGTACTCTTCAACTTGGTTTGAGTACATTGTTTCACCTTCATTTAGTAGGTTAGAATTTTGCAGTAGTTGAAGTGTGGAAAAGTTGGTATATGGAGATCTGCATGGTAAAAGGTTAGTAACCGGAAGTATTGTATGTTATATTATTAATGTCGGTATATATTTTCCTGATCATATTTTTACACATGATCAACTGTACGTTGCATTGTCAAGGTGTGTATAACTATCTTAGCTTACAAAAATGAAACCTTAACTAGAAGTAGCGGAACTTATACCAGAAATATAGTATATCATGACGTATTGCTTTAAGCTAATGGTGCTATGAATGATTAATATTGAACTTATTTTAGGTAATGATACTATGATGTTATGTATTGTTGCTTTCATTTTTTTTTCCTGGTTTTCATTTATACAAGAAAATGTGGTGTCCTCTTGTTGTACCTTCATTTTTTGATTGTACTCATTTATTCCTATTTGGCATCTTTAAGTTCAGATTTAACCCTTTGACTATCGCCATTGATAGATTGATAGAAAACATGTTTAACTCTGCGAATACAAATTGCGTTCTTGCATTATATTGTTAGTCCCAAGCCTAGATAAAGGAGGAGGGATAAGAATTAAAAATTGCATTCTTACGTTGTTTGCCTTATCTTATTAACTAATTTTCCACCCAAGATGTATGTGTGTTTGTGTGCGGGAGGCATCCATGAATATGTCATGTAGAAAACAAAGTGATAGGGGGGATGAAGAATCAATGTCATCATGCCGGACAGAAATACAGTGCTACTTCCCAACTCCGTCTTTTCGATAACTACTTCCCATCTCCCTCACTTCTTAAACGAGTTCTAAATTTTTATCTTCTGTCCACTTAAAATTTGTAGTGAAAATTATGTATACAAACAAATTTCCATTGGGGTTTTTTTATTTATAAACCGATAATCAGTTTTCAGTGATGAAATGCATTTTCGATATCTTTCGGAATCTCTTTCCACAAAATCATTTCATTATAAGTTTCTTTTCATAAACTGTTAGTGTAGATTGTGGTTTGTAGTCTGCAGATGCAAAAATGTAGTTTTCACCATGTGCATTCAGAGAGGTAGTTTGCAAAAAAACAAAATTGCATTACTATCTCATTGATTTTAGACTTCAATTTGTACCATCTTTTTACGCATTCTTTAACCAAAGAAATAAACATGTCTTAAAATCCATGCCACCCAAAATCGATTGGTTGCCTATCGATGGCTTTCTTAGTGTTTTGCCTATCCCCTTCCAATGTGTCGTGCGTCTTTTACATTCTTTCTATACTGTTGTGGATGAAAAGATTAAAAAAATATTACTAATTTTAGGATGAAAAGACATATCATCGAGCCCACTTCAAATAAAATTAAACTTGTCGTGATTTAGTATGTTGCCATGGTGTTCTAAGAGAAATGGTTGCTGCTTGTTTTAAAAGTTCGGACTCAGACCTCGTTATGGAGAAGATGAACATTCTGCATAAGAAAGAGAGCGAATTTGTGGACATACAAGGCAGTCCTGCAAAACCACCACATTTTAACGATATCACCTGATGATGATTTACAAAGACAATTTAGTTGTCAGAAAATCAGTTTAGTCTACTGTAAGGCACATGCACAATCAAACCAGCGATAACATCTTTTTAGATTGGGTGCGGTGGTTCAACTTTTTTTTTCCTGTATTACACCACGAAGCATGACTTGTTAACGATATCAGAGCCATGTCATCATTTGACATTGGAAAGTGTCAACTTTTCTTCATACTTATTATGGAAGTTGTATTAGTTGGGCGCATTTAGCAACTTCGTTGAGATTATGTGCTTGGATCTGGATGCAATGTGAGAAGACATCACCTCTGGAAAGCAATCATGTCGAAGATTATTATAATAAACATTGAGACCTAGCAATCCAGTGATAACTGTTGGTTGTTCTGTTGAATGTTCTTGATAGTTGATACCAAAGAAGTTGATACCAACTCTTGCCGACCCTACTTCGACGAAATATGCAGACCCGGAGAAAAAGTCAAGATCTTGGGCCCGTAGAATGTGAAGGCCCAGTAGAAATGAAAAGTCCAATATTAGCTGAACTGCAAATTTATTAGGGGAGCTCGAAGTGAGAATAAACCCTAAATATTTTAGAGAATAGAAAGAAGACGATATCGGGTCGATAATATCATCAAAGGCAGTAACTCTACCCGAAGCAACATCAATCCTAAATGGTTTCATCTCTACAAAGCCAGTAGTTTCAGATGCTCAATCACAATATCTAAGACACTCCATCTCATCTTTTCAAGAGCTGCTTAATATTGTAGGTGCTCATGAAAACAAACCAAGGCATATGAAGATTCAAAAGAGGAATAAGAAGTTGATGTTCGGGATGCTTTAGAAGACATGCGTTCTGAGAAGATTAGATTTTTAGCTACTGCCACTACAGTTGGATTTTAGTGGAGATGTGTCTTTCTAGTTTTTTTGTAATTCAATGTTGGGTTTATTAAATTTTAGAATTGAAATTTTCAGTGTTTGTTTATGTTTGGTTTGATATTAGAATTCAGTTGTAACAAGAATGAACATCATTTTAATTAGTTACTAGAGAACATTTATTTATATAATAAGGGTTTCCATATAGACGCCACTAATTTTACCGAAGGCACCACACACTAACCACAAAACAAACAAGTCCTATAACTTTTTAGAGAATAAAGTGAAGATGATATCCTGGTTGGTAATATCATCAAGGGCAGTAACACTCTACCCGAAGTAACATCAATCCTAAAATATTTCATCTCTACAAAGCCAGTAGTTTCAGATGTTCAATCACAGTATCTAGGACACTCCATCTCCTCCTTTCAAGAATTGCTTAATATTACTACTCCTCACAAAAACAAACAATGACATATGAAGATTAGAAAGAAGATTTAGAGGAAGAATAAGAAGATGACATTCGGGATGCTTCAGAAGATGAAGTTGTTGTAATAGTGGTGGTACTTGAGGTTATTAGGTTGAAGTTCATCCTAAATCTTAAATTGGGAAAAATGGCTGATAACTAAGAACAAGAACTTCTAACTTCTCCTATTCATGTTCTATCTCTAAAGGGTATTGAAAAACAAGTTGTCTAGGAAGATGAAAACATTGAAGTTGGTTGTTGGATTAAAAACTTGAAATGAAAAGGGGAGGAAAAATAGATGACTTTGTTAACAAGTCACACTCATTTGAAGAATTCAAATGAGTGTAACTTGTTTTCTTTTGATTGAAGTGACAAGGAAAGTGTAGAAACAAGTTTGATTGAAATGACAAGATTGAAAACAAGTATTGAATGCAAAGAAGAGTTTGAAGTAAAAGAAATCAATAAGTTTAACAACAAAAAATAACAAGACAAGAAATAAATTGCAATAAAATAAATCTATCTAAAAAAACATGAGTAAATTGATCTCAATTCTTGGGTTATCAAGCCAAGAATTGCATAATGCTTTCTCTTTACACTTTTTGCTTTTATACTCCTACCTTTACAATTACAGATTTGCCATATTCCTCTAAATATAAAACACCTCACACACTTGCTTTTTCCTTTTCATTTATACTTTATGCTTTCCCCTTTCTTCTTGAGCAAGCTAGGGTTAAGCAAGGCTACTTTCGAGATAAGGCCATCATCTTCAGTCTTTTAAGCTAAGGACATAATCTTCAGTCTTTTGGGTTTGAGTCCAAGACCATTGACTGTTAACTTTGACTTTTCAGTACTTTCTCATATAAGCTCGAGTCTTCATAACAAGCGTTAATAAAGCTTCTTTTGGTGATAAAGTGCATCTCTTATGATAAGTAGTCTGAAAAGGCCAGTAACCTGCAAACATTATTGCTTTGAAAGATCAGTTTGAAGTAGTTGAGTTCAAACATGTGTATAGGGAATCTAATCAGGTAGCTGACTATTTGTCAAAGTTATGTAATGACTTACATGACTCTGTTTTGTTTCTCCACCCTCCTTTGGATGGTGAATGATTGTAATACAGTAATGTAAAGGGCTAAATATGCTCATTTGGGGTTTGATAAACTACCCCTAAATAGCATTTTGCTTGTCCTCAAACAAATATGAGAGAGAAAAACTAAGATCACAAATGTGTGATTTATTATCAAAATCTTGTTTCGCAGAGTGTGATTGCATTGACCATATGCAACAAGGCCTTAAACCACTAGGAATTCCCTAATGGACGAGCTCCAGAGAAGGTACTCACAAACTTCTTCTATCTAGGACAAATGGTCTTGTCTCTTTATTTATTCTCAGAAGTCTATACATCTCACTAGCAGGGAATAAGGACAAACTCCTTTGAACTTAGGATAACATATGTATAGTAAGTAAATAATCTAAAGATAAATGCGCAAACATGAGTGATAAACGTAAAAATAGTAGATTTCTCTAACTTATTCTTATGCTAACAATTATTATTTCATACTCTCAACATATATATTCATGTAATATATAGAGTACGTAATCGTTCCACTATTAATTCTCTAGACCTAAACGAATTCAACTAATGGCAAAGAAGGAAACAATAGTAAGAGTACTCTAAGAAAAAGAATTTAACTAATAGGATGATATTTGGTTTCGAATTTATACTAAATTAACTAAAGCAATTAAATATGTCTTGAATGAAATATGGAGAAAACTAGAGAGAGTTCGAATCAACTTTGATGAATTCCTAACATGCTATCATAGAGTTGTTTAGAAAATCCTAGTTTTTATATTTTCACACAAGGTGCAAACATAAAGAGTAGACTTTCAATGATCCCTAATCACTTATGGTATCTCTAGTCATAACTAATTCGCATGAGAGAAAGTTCATTCCTATTGTCATGGAAAATTCACTATTCTCTAGTCTAGGTTAACTTTTCTTATTTCTAGGTAGAGGAAAACCTAGACTTGAAGCTCTTAAACAAATACTCTATTCTAACAAATCAAGTCCTCACCAAAGCTTCATTTAAACCCCCTCTATCATTAATATCATAGAGGTTTAACTTTGATTCATTGGACTATCATTAATAAAAGAATAAGAATGAGAAGAAGAAATAATGTAAAGAAGCAATTGAATTGAATCGAATTGAATATTATTAACTTGAAGGTATTTTAATATAGTGTGGATGCTATAATAAGAATAATAAATTATTCTAAACTAATGGGGGGAGAGAGGAGAGGAGCTTTTCCCTAAAACTCTTTATAAAACAAAGGTTTAGGTTACAACTTTGTGCATGGGCTCTGGAGCTGTGTTTTAGGCCACTAAATCAAGCCCAAAACCTAAATATTTAAGTCCAAAAGGGTTTTCTCTGCTGGAATTTACTGCAATACCCTTTTTGTCCACTTTTTCCATACTGATTGGGTTAAGACTAGGAACAATAGAAAGCCCTTTTCGAGTTGGTCGTTTTGACATAAAATAGGCCTAATTCTGAGGTCTGAGTCCAAAGATACGACCTATTGAAGTTCTATTGACTTTATGTTCTTTTTCTACCCGAGTTGACTTTGACTTTCCAGCTTTGACTAAGCTTTAGAAGGCTTTTTTCTCCTTGAAACTTGGGCTTTAACCATAGAGCTTCTCTAGCAGTCAATTTGACCCATTTCTCTTGTAGAAGTGATGTATTTATTCATATATTTGGCTCGAAGACCTGAAATACACAAAATCAAGTAAACAGTAATAAACTTTCATTATTATAAATGGACTCCATAGAGCTACACTGAAACAAGAAAAATGACACAGTCAAGACACAATGACATAACATGTTGCAATGGTGAAAATAAAAGCCAAAAATCTTTTTTCTTTCACTCAAAACATTTCTTCTCTTTCCATTATCATCTTTCCATTTTTATTTTACAATTCTCATCTTTTCTTCATACCAAACCATCCATTCCATTGATTTTTCATGGTGCAACATTGATGTTGTAGTGGTTTTCATTATGCAACATTGATGTTGAATTGATATTTCTCGATACAACATTCACGTTGCAGTGGTTTTCATGGTGAAACATTAATGTTGCAGTGATATTTCTCAGTGCAACATTGAAGCTGCAGTGGTTTTCATGGTGCAACATTGATGTTGCAGTGGTGGTTTTTCATAGTACAATATTGATGTTGCAGTGCTACGTCACTATGTCGGTCAACTGTGTCAAATTCTCTGTGTTAGTGTAGAATTATTGATAATATTAAAGGGTTTAAACTACAGTTTTGGGTGCTTATCAAACCACTCCAAAACAATATTTTACTTGTCTTCAAGCAAATATGATAAATTAAAATAAGTGGACAAAAATGTAGTTCTAACTAGTCTCGTTTCACCGAGTGCGATTGCATTGACCATATGCAATAAGGCCTTAAACCACTAGGAATTCTGATAAGTATCCAAAACTGTAGTTTTGAACCCTTAATAGTATTACATTTAGGCTAATTATGTTTATAATAAATAAGAGTTAGTACTGTTTACATGTTGTGTATTTCAGGTCTTGAAGCTGTTTATGTGCTTAAAGATGCCATTTTGTGTGGAAAATGAGTCAAGATGATTTCTAGAAGAGTTCAATGTTTAAAGCCCAAGAATCAAGTAGAAAAACCCTTTTGAAGACTAGTCAAAGCTGGGAAGTCAAAGTCAATTCGGGTATAAAAAGGACAAAAAACCATAAGAACTTCAAAAGGGTGCGTATCATTGGACTCAGACCTCAGAATTGGGCCTACTTTATGTCAAAACGACCGACTTGGAATAATATTTCCAATGGATCTGGCCTTTCCCTAACTAGTGCTGTAAAAGTGGACAAAATGGGCACTAAAGTAATTTACAACAACTATGGCTTCTTTAGATTTAACCTAATGGAATTTGGGCTCACATTAGAGGCCCAAAGTCTCCCTTTTTGGCCCATGCACGAAAATGTAATCCTAACACTCTCCTAAATAAAGAGGGTTAAGGCTAAACTTAACCTTGCTTCCTACCATTAGTCTCTAATTAGTTTAGTTTTAGTTTAGTTTAGGGTTATAATTAGTTTTATAATTGTAGCCTCCATTAGAATCTATCAATAAAAATTTTTAGTTCTTCAATTAAATTCTTGTCTTTTACATTATGCCTTCTATTAATTATTTAGTTCATATGAATCCGATGACACAAGGCTAAACCTCCATTAGAGGGGGTTTATGAAGCCACGTGAGAATGATTACTAGTTAGTTTTATTATTGTTTTGCATAAGAACTTCAAGTTCTTCGTTGTGAGTGTCTAGATATAGAGCTCATAACGGAGAACTAGAGATTAGAAACCCCATCAAAGAGATTTGTGGGGGTGCTAATCTCTCATACTAGTCAAACAATGACTATAGAGATGTAGGTTGTTTACTAGGGATTAAGAAAGAAGATTCGATGACTAAACTAATAGCCAATCGAATCGTGTGGTGGATTAACCCCTCTCTAATCCTTTCTCATATCTTTAATTCCCTGTTTTGACATCTTAGTTTACTATTTTCAGATCATATTACTCTCATCATTAGTTAATAGTAGTATATTCTAGATTCATTTACAAGTATGTGTGTACGCACAAAAATGTGTACCTAGGTCTATGCAATTGATTTTAGAGTCGCCACTAACTTTATTAAGGAAAAATTGAGTAAAACCTATGTGAAGGACAAGCCCTCGAAACTAGATGATTATTGGGTTCGGGAGTCAAGGTACAATGTGGGAAGGTGTTAGGCACCCACGCTCGCCTGGTAAAACCAGCCTTACTTCTATTGAGGTGTAATGTATTAAGATAGGTGAACGAAGAAAACTTGAAAAATTAATCTACCAAGTTGGATGATCTTCACTAAATGATTTAAAAGGAAATGATTATATGCAATAGTAAAACTAAAAAAACAAATAATCCTAATATGCAATACTAATTAAAATAAAAGAGAAAAGAAAGATGTCACCTTGTTTGGAATGTTGTCTCATACTTGATTGTAGATTGATTGACTGATTGATGATCTTGATTGATTGTTGATGAATGATGATGATAAACTTGATCTGGAATTGACAACTGTGATTTTTGGATTGAAACAGGTGATTTGAGAAAAAAAACAACTTTTGGTGAAAAGAAGCTTCTACTTAAGATCGAAAGAGGGGAAAAAAAGGCTAAAGACGAAGAACACGAAGAATTTCATTAGAAAAATCTCAAAGTCGAAATTTTACCTTCAACTCCAGATTAAACTAAAGAAATTCTAGTCTAGAATGATGAACTAGAAAAGAAATAAAAGAAGAACACTGAAGAAAAGAAAACTACTAGGCTATTAGCTCCGAATAGCTAGGTCCAGATTATTAACTCCGAATTCCTAGCTCCATATCTTTAGCTCCAGATGTTTTTTGTGGGTGAATGAGACCCATATTTATAGCTTTTGGGCATGGATTCAAATATGGTAATGAGTTTGATCCAATGGCTTAGTATTGATGAAGAAAAATCCAATGGCTTGATATCTTTCTAGATGCACCTCCTAAATCTGGCCCTTGATTCAAGAGGTGGGATAAGGAGTGCGATCTTGGCCCTTGATTTTTGGATCTTTTAGATGGATTAGGGCAAATAATCAAACCCTACACGTCCTTAATGAGCCCATAATCCCGAGTTTCCAAACATGGCTCCAAAATGGCATATTCTCTAGAATATTCTTGATTTTAGGGATCAAATCATATCAAACAATTAAGGAAGGTTCTCTAGGTTTTTGGAGGCTTGAAAATGGGCTAGAAAACCTAATGAAAAGGTTCAACTCGAGCTGGATCCACATCCCACGAGCACAAGTCCAAAATCCACAAAAAAGCCTATTTTGACCATATTTTCAATACTGCAAATTCCCTTTGACCTGGTCAAAATTAGGCAAACTCTTCTTCACAAAAATTATTCATGAATCCATTAGGAAGGCCCATAAACTCGTTAAAATACCTTTGGGTCGAAATCTTACTCCAAAAAATTATTGCACTTAACAATGCGCACAACGGGCTGAAACGGGATAGGGCAAACTTAGGGTTTTCGAAATCCAAAAGGAACTTAGGAAAGCTTGTACTCATTTCGAAGGATTTTTCAAGGAGAATTCAAATATGAAATAATCTCATCCAAAGAAAGAGTGGAAAAAATGAGATTTGGGTTCCAAAGGGTTACAGGGGCATTTTGGTCATTTTTAGCTTAAAACTCAGAAAGCAACGAAACTTCAGCCATAGCTAGAACATGATGAGGAGAGTCTAAAGAAGCTAAAAGAAGATGAAAAGAAAGAGGATTGATATAGAAATGAAGACTCTAGAAAGCAAATCACCTTATATGATCATATTTAATTCAAGGCAAAATCGTGAATGAATTATGCCTGGGGGTGAAAAAATGGGGTGTCTACAGTTGCCCCTCTTTGGCGGAGGTTACTTGCAACTAAACGGAAAAGCCATGGAGACAAACCATTTTTGCCAAGCTTCAGCCAAAAGATCTCATGCAACTTTTGAAAATTCATTTGAAAAATATTTTTTGAAATAGGGCTTTTCCCTAGATATTTGAAATTCTCAATTTTTTTCAAGTTGTTTGTGAAAGTACAGTTGAAAATGGTTGTCACTCAAGAGAGGATGGTATCGTACCTTACAAATGCGTGTTTTACGTCTTACATTTTTTCAGTAGTCAACCAAAGTATCACACCTTTTATTGCGTGTATTTTACGTCTTACATTACATCATTGTGTACTAGGATAATGGCACTCAGGTCGGGCACTTAGGCCAAAAATGGTGATGGATAAGGATGAACAACTTTTTGAAATCAAGGGACAAATTTTTTGAAATCTGATATTTTTCAAATTCATTTTAGAAAACTGGTGAAATCAAGTGGATAGATCAATTCATTCATGATTTTGACTTTGATTAAAGATTCTCATATAATGGTGATAACCAAACACTGACGAAAGACTCACCGAGGAGAGCAAGAAGATCTACGGGGGATAGGAGATTCTAAAGAAGATGGATGAAGACACAAACAAACACTGCTGGGGAAGGTAAGAGATGTGCTGGAGATGAAAGATGGATGCTGGGGATGGTGATATTCAAGTTCAATCAATCAATCAATCTATTATGTTCAAGTACTCGGATTGGAAAAGACTGTCACTATGAGTTCAGGCTGATCGATCCATGAGATTGTCAGTAAAAACTGACATTGTTCTCGCGAACAATTTTAATGTTGCACAAATGGAGTTACCGAAATGATATTAATGATCAAGTGGTTGCCAATAGTGCGGTAGAGAAAACAAAATTTTGATGAATATTTTCTCATACTGGAGGGTAAGAACCCCCATGGTACTAATATTCATCGTTTTTTTTATTTTTGAAAAGTCATTTTTTTTTATTTTTAAATTTTTGGTCAATTTACTCAAGTATCAAAACTAGGTCAACTGGATCAACCGAGTCGAACAGCTCAAACTCGGGTCAAACAGGTCAAAACCGGGTCGTACAGGTGGAAACTGGGTCAGACTGGACCAAACATGTTGAACCAGACCAAACCGGGTGAGAAGAAAGTAAGGTGTACCGAACTTGCTTTTGGTGCGTAGGCCATATCTGTTTTATAAAAACAGATATTTTATTTTCAAAAGAAAAGGAATCTTTAAAATAGTCAACAGCCTAAAAATACAAAAGCTTCTAATATACAGATCATATTCCCATATATACATGCATGTCTAAAAGAAAATTATTCTAAGTTAGGCAATGCTTCCTATTTAATATACACCTCAAAATCTATATATACACGATGAGAGAGGAGAAACCCATACCTCTGAACGTCCAGCAGCAACAAGTCGATGCTCATGGAGTGTCGCACCATGAATGGTAAGCCAATATTTTACTCTTTTAAATTTTGTCTTTTCCTAGATTAATTAAACTTGCAATCACATGCAACGACCCTTTACATAAATCAAGCTCATGCCCGCAACCCTTATAAATAAGGTTAGAAAAGGAGAACTCATACCTTGCAAACATCCAGGAGAAAGAAGTGATGGTGCCGAAGCAGGCAAAACACCACACCATCCAAACCACGCCATGCTATGGTAACACATTTTTTTCTTTTCTTTCGAACTAACATTGACTCTTTGGGGCAACATATAATGGAATCTCACTTACCTTATTCACCAATGGCAGCCTTGCTCCCACTCTTGGAATCTGATGTCTTGGAAACCTGTGGAACTTGGGGGAAACTTCTTTGACCAAGGTTAGACAATTTATTTCTCTCTACACATTGTTGTACCCGAATAAAGAAAACAATAAGAGACAAGGACAGAAGTAACAGGTAATAACCAAGGCACGGATTAGGCTGTCCTTAAGGAAATATTTTGCCCCTTCCAATGGTGCAGAAAGGCAGCAGTGGCGTTTTCCTCACAGGATTCAATGGTTAACAGTAGTTTGACTTTGCACTAGAACAAACTACCTTCTAGAACGGCAGTATAACTCTCTCTGACAGCTGACAGTGAAAAGAGAAGAAGAATAGGATGGGGTCGAGTTCTATTTCTCTGAAGGTGTGAGTTGCTGTTTTCTATGGATACTCTATATGGACGCAAGGTCCTGTATTTATAGAGGTAAGGTGGTCGGTTCTAGATAGGATAAGGACTCACACTTCCACTCTACGTCGGTTTCAAACTCTAAGAGATAAAGACTCATCCTCAAACTCTAAAGAGATAAAGACTCATCCTCCAACTCTAAGTCGGTTTCACCAACAGATAAGAAGAAGCCAACTAGACACCGAAACTAGTATTTAGAAATACTCCTAGAGATTCCAACACACATTACAATAGAGTGAAATATACAATATACATGCATGAAAACAATGCAACTATATTAGCGTGAATAGTTAGAAAAATTGTGGTGTATGCATGCTATGTTAGTAAAACAAGTACATGGTTTAGTTATGAATATTGGCTTCAGAATTTTCTACGTGCTTGAAATCCTAGATTTTTCATCATAAGCCATCCAAAGCAAAGCAAGTTTTCGAAAACAAATCATTTTTTATTTTTTATTTTTTTTGAAATTCATTTTGAAAACAATGGAAAACAAAACATTTTTTTTTTCACAGAATAAGAAATACCACAGATGATTGAATAACAAGTGAGGGCGGGGGAATGAGTTACCGACAAGAATATGAGCATGAAGACGACCACAGGATAGAACTACGATCAAACTTAGCACCTATGAATTAGATGATATTCTTTTCTCTTTGATTGTTTGACCTTCACAAAGCACTGAACGACACCCAAAAACTTTCTTCCAAACCAGATAGAGCATAAAGCATAGGACCAATCTTCTGGAGACGACTTCTTCATACATTGCAATCACTAGTAGTGAATCCTCCAATGCCTTTTTTATTTATTTTTTTTTTAATTTTTTTGCCTCGAGTACTTCTCAACTAGGAGATATAGTGGACATAGAGATCAAGAGCGGACTTTCATAGGACTATAATGTAGGCTTAGGTGATAGGCTCAGAAAGAAAAGATAAGATCAAAAAAATATTTTTGGAGTAGAACTTGTCATATAAAGGGATGAGTAATTGGAATGATAGTAGTGAGATGATGATACGGATTCCAAATCTCAAATGAAACTGCCCCTTGTTTAGGTTTTCCATTTTGGACCTGTGTTGATTATTTTGTGCAACTCTAAGCATTTTGAGTTCTGACAGGTTTTTTTTTTTTTTTTTTTTTTTTGCACTAGGATAAATAACCCCCGTCAACATCTTCTTTGGATAAATAACATGGGGGTGATTGTTTCGTGATCAAAGATGGATGAAATGATGCCCCTGGACCATGACAAGTTCTATAAGAGTGGGTATGGGTAATCTATGGGTAGGCTAAGGGTTTATTAGGCTTCTTAAAAGATATGGGCTTATATTGTGGGAAACAAAAGAATATGCTAAGGCACAAATGGGCTTCAAATGGTAACATATGATATTAGGTAACATATGATATATCAAAGATGGCCTGTTCCATCGTCTCTCTAAGATTTCCACTATACTCTTCGTCTTAAAATAAACAAAGTTGGGTAAAAAGTAGTACCTCTTTAATTGGTCGGCATTGGTAGGGTTTTCCATGTAGAATCTTCATAGTGAATGGACATTCACTATTGGGTTTGAACTTTATGGTTCATAGATTCCACTCTAGTCTGGATCTACTTGCTCAGCTTTACTTGCAACAATCTCTCTCAATTGGTATCTACATCCTAGTAGAAAATCAATGTCCTCCTTCATATCTCGGCTATCAAGAATGTTGGTCACAGATGAACTCCTCTTAGCATTCCGCTCTTTGATGTAGTCAGATTCGAGTCAGTTGACTTCTTTGATAGATAGCTCTCATGTCTTCGATGGAGGCTAATGATGCAATATGGAATTTGCCCTCTCCACGGTACGGTAGCTAGTTGGTTGGTTGGCTAAGTAGCTGTTGATTGATGGAATGCATAATATTCCCCTTCGTCAGGAGGGTAGTTGATCAAATGATGTTGTGGAGCTTTGCCCTCTCCACAAGGGTAAATACATAATGCTGAATGCTGATGTTGATGTTAGTGATCTTAGACATTTGAAAAATCTTCTCAAACATAACCGCTGAACTTTCTTCCTCCTCAATTTCTTCTTCTCGGTGAGTGATTCTCTCATCTACGAATAATGAAAATCATGTACAACCTTAAGATAATAGATTGCCATAGATATGATCAACACTTCTATGGATTCCTTCAGTAATTTGATCAGGCTTCAATGCTCAGAGAGGATCAAGGTTATACCAATCTGCACATAATGTGGTTTATCTGTGGTGCCAAAGTTGATGGTCTTTGTCTCCACAATGACTAACGTCTGTCAATCCTCAGACTGCTCATGAGAAAGAATGGACTCAGGAGCTTCATTGTCCATTCTTCATCATTGTCGGGGGGAGGGGATCATAATAATCTGCACAAGTCATTCAATCATCTTGCACTAAGGCAAGTGGGTAAATCATATTCTGTGGGATTTTGAAAACTTTTTTGATTTTTTATATTTTTGAAATATTTGATTTTTTTTGGATTTTCTAAAATATTTGATTTTTTTTGGATTTTTGAAATATAACTATATACAAAAGGAGTTAGAACAAAAAGTTTCACGCCCTTTAAGCCCTATTGGATTCATCTGGTGGCTCAACCGGAGCAATATGATGGCTGGGGATTGGATCAATAATGACTTGCATTCCCCAATCATTATAGTCTCCATCAATGAATAGATCCTCATCAGAATCTAAGGTCTCTAAAAACCTTTCCTGAATCTCATATTGCGTCTGGGAGTCAGAAAGTGGTATGTTCTCAACATCTACTAGAACTGGGTCAACAATAGATTCCATATTCAACAGATCATCCAAATCAAGTATAGTCTAAGGGTCCAATTGGACATGATAAGGTGTGACATTCTTGTCTCCTGGGTCAAATCCTAACCCTAGGGAACTGAATTAATATCTAGCTTTGAAACCGTAACTTCTGAGTTTGGATCTGGGTCATCATCTTCGCTCCATAACATGTTGGAATCAATAATAGCATCAATCTCTGCCCCTAGATCAGGTAGAGCCAATCCGAGACAATTCACCTTGGCACTAGAATTGATAAACAATTCTGACAGTCCTTCCACAACCTCCTCAGTATAACCTAGCCATTTTTGATCATCTTGACTAGGAATCTGCAGCGGTTCTAAGATGCCGTTTTGGGTTTTTCCCAATCCAAGTCCTGGAAAATAGTTCTGCTCACGGAACATCTGAGTCATCTTGGGATTTCCATTACAAAATGGGGTAGGGAGCTTCTCCTTGTCGGGTGCTCTAAACTCCACAATCCCGAATGGTTCCTCAGTGTAGTTACACTTTCCTTCAATCATTGGTATTACCTTATGCTCTTCTGAAGAATCCAGATCATCCAAATCACCAGTGATGCAGATAATCTTCCCTTGCCATAAGAACTTAAGCTTTCTGTGAAGTGTAGAGGGAATTGCGATGGCCTGGTGTAGCCATGGTTTGCCTAAAAGGAAATTGTAATTAGCCTCGATGTCCATAGCCAAGAATGTGACTTTGAACGTGACTGGACCTATTTGGACGTCAGTTGTGAACTCGCTAAGGACTTATCTTCTCTGATTATCAAACCCATGAATTGCTCTAGCTGTATCCTTAGTGAAAGTGAAGTCTTCTGGCATGATTCCAATGGCTTTCGCAGAATTGACCGGACATATATTAAAATCGGATCCGTTGTCAATCAGTACAAATGGCACCTTATGGTTGTTGCAATGCACCGTAATATTCAATGCTTTTGTGTGGGTTATTCCATCTGCAGTCAAATCATCATCAAAAAATGTTATGGAGTTTGTCTTCTTTAGGGAAGCGACTATACGTGCCAAATTGTTTGGCTGGATGGAAGATGGAACGTGAGCCTGGTTCAAGGCTTGAAGAACTGCTTGCCTATGTTGGGGTGATGCCATGAGTAAACCCCATATGGAAATGTTGGACTTGGTTTTCTGCAATTGTTGGATTACCTCATTACCCTCTTGCTTCTCTAGTTCAGTAGCCGTGGGCAGGTTAGGAGGTTGGGCCAAAACCTGATCCTTTTGTAAGTGTGGTGGCTTGTATATCCTTCTTCCTCTTGTCAAACCGTGAGTCTCAACACATTCCTCTGCCAAACTAGGTTCTAATTGCTTCAACTGATGTAGTGAGATTGCTGAGTCATCTTTACTTTTCTCAGGCTCAATTAACTTCTTCCCTAGAACCTCCTCGGTATCGTGACTCTTGGCTGGCACAAGCTTTGGACCTTGGGGATTGTGATAGGAGTTGGGATCACCTGTTGCTGAGCTAGATTCTGGTGAATCACGGGTCCTTGAGGTTCTACCCAACTTGTGATGTCGCGGATTGAGATGCATGTATTCAAAGGATCTACCCATTTCGTAATGGTCCTCTGCATCATAAAGGATTCCAGATGCTCTCTAGTAAACTTGAATGGCTTTTGAACCTGTGGAGTATGTAGAAATGGTGCCACCACCTCATTTAATTGGATACCTTTAGACTTTGTTTGCCCCATGCATTCTCTAATTGCATCATGAAGATTGACTGGTTTTGTGGTGCTAACATTGGACGTCTGTCTGATCGAAATGATGAATAATGCCGAATCCCTTTTGACAGCTTCCAAAGTATTAACTCTTCCATTATGAATTGGAAATGGATTTGTCGAAATATTGGGAGTGCCGAGACTGGAGGCATCTATCTTACCCTCATCAATTAAGTTTTGGATAAGATGTTTAAGGAGCATGCACCTCTCCGTCGTGTGACTTGGAGCCTGATGGAAGTCACAATGTTTTGAAGCATCGTACCAGAATGGCACTGGATTTGGAGGAGGCCTTGGCTGCATTAACGTAATCAAGCCCTGTTGGACTAAAGCCCTCAATACAACTTGTAATGGGAAGCCCAATTCTGTGAACTGCCTCTGTTGCCTGGGAAAACCCCTGTCTTGCTGTCTTGGAGGGAAAATGACTTGATTGGAAAAAGGATGAATTGTTACCTCCGACTGAAGTTGCGTATGTGGCTGAGGTTGAACTTGTGCAGCAACCACATTGGCTTCTTTGTTGTTCACCATTACAGTGGGATGCTTCTTCTTCTGCGGGTTAGATTATGTAGACATTGAGCTGATGGGAGAAATATTGCCAGATGATAACCCATCTTCAATTTGTGATCCAGCAGCAACTAAGGCTTGATATGTCGGATGATAACTAGCACTTAGCCTGGTTGCATACTCTTTGTTCAAACTCTTCATAACCAATCTAATTTGCTCCTGCTCCTTGGGCCTATCAATGATTTGGGCTACTTTTGTCCTCCATCTTGTAATATACTAGGTAAAGCTTTCATTCAGACCTTGCTTCAAAGCTTCAAGTTGCCTTCGGCCCATTTGGATATCAGTGTTGTAAGAGAAGTGAGCTACGAAAGCGTTTACCAGTTCAGGCCAAGTCTTGATTTTTTGTGTTTTAGTATTCATCCACCAAGTAAGGGCTGCACCCTTAAGACTCCTCTGGAATAGTTGAACCATTAGTTCTGGCCCGATTCCCATCTGTTGTAGATAACTTGCATACATACGAATGTGGGCCTTTGGACAACTGTTTCCCTCATATCGCTCCATCTTTGGAAATTCGAATCCATGTGGTACTCTGATATATGGATATGGACACAGATTATCAAGGTCCAAGCCTTCACCTTTCATCTTGGTCATTGCTTCTTTCAATTTCTTAATCTCCTCCATTACAGGGTCAACCGGTGGTTGGATTGGGTTTTGCACTTGGTATTGGGGGTTCGTGTAGAATAGTGGTTGTGGAGTTTGTGGAAAATAGGTTGGGGTTGGTAACATGAATGGGTTGGACATCATGGTTGTAGTTGGAATTTGGTTTGGGCTTTGAAAAGTTTGATGAGTGGATGGTTGAGGCATGTAAGTTGGGTTATCTTGAGGAAAAAGTTGGGACGGAGTATGGGTTGGCATAGGAACATGCAATTGGGTTGATCTATGTGTAGTATACGGAGTGAGTAATGAGGTTGGTAGAATGGTAGGGTTAGGACTAACCATAGGGGGTAGTGTGATACCTGGTTGTTGTGGTTGACCCAGACTTGAAGTTATTGCAAACTTTGACATCATCTTGAGAAACATTTTTTCCATCGCCTTCTCCATCAATTCCTCTTGACTGGTGATAAAATAAAATTGAATAGTTTACCTACAAAATGAACGATGAACTCAAAATGTAAGTAAACTAAAACTATGTTATGTGCCTATTTTTTATCAAAGTTTCTACTCTCAATCCTATGAGATATAATGGAGTAGGAAGTTCGTTCCACTCCTAGTCCTTCCGCATGTTGTGCTTTCAAGTCTAATTACTCTACTCTAAGTCTAATGAGAGATTTACGAAAAGGGCAACTAGACTACGATGCAACTACCCACAAGATGCAACTAGTCGATTATCAGAACAACTATGGGAATGCTACGTTGATTCAATGATAAGGAGTTAGAGGGGGATTGATTCCACCGTAACTCGACTTAATCCTATTAACGACGAATCGTCGTAATCCGAATTGAACTGCTTCGCAGAACAATTGGTTCTTCCTAATCCCTAATTACACCTGGCATTCCTACCAATTCATAACTAGCATGTGAACGATCAAACCCATTCTCATGGTGAACTAATCGTTTCTAGAGTGGAAGGGAAATTACGACGACTCTACGATAATCGGAATCAAGCTTTCATCAAGGTTTCTCAACCCCCTCTAATGGAGGTTTAGCTGAGAATCATTACGCAATCATTTCCGATTAAATTAAAACTAAACATGATATAAAGAATTGAAATTTACTAATCTAAATTAAACAATAATTAAAATCGAATTAATAACTAAGAATTGAATACCAAGTAATAAATGAAATCAAATCTAACACAATGTAAATGACAAGAATAGAAATTGACAAAATAACTATTTTATTTATCTAATCAACCAAGAACAATGATTCAAAGACTTAATCTAAAACAAGAATTGAAAATGGAACTAAAACTTAATTAATCTACTGAAAACTAGATCTAGAATTATCTATATTGTTTTAGGTCTAACTAGCTACCATTAACAAAGAGCTAAGCTTTGGTTTTTATACTTTCAGATCCAAAAATCGTGCATGGGCTTGGAGCCATGTTTTGGGCCAGAGAATCAGGCCCAAAACCCAATTCTTTCAGTCCAAAAAGGCCTCTTCAGCTGCAGTTGGCTTCAACAGACTTTTTGTCCACTTTTGCTCCTCTAATTGGGTCAAGGCTTGGACCATTGGAAAGCTCTTTCCGAGCCGGTCGTTTTGACATAAGGTAGGCCCCATTCCGAGGTCTGAGTCCAAAGATACGGCCTTCGAAAGTTCTGCTGACTTGTGTGTTGTTTCTGCCCGTGTCGACTTTTCAGCTTTTGACTGGGCTTTAGGAAGGCTTTGTCTTCTTGAATCTTGGCATTTAATCACGGAACTACTTAGTAGCCGACCTTTGCTCCTTTATCTCGCTAAAGTGGCACATTTTTGCACATAATGGACTTTGAAACCTGAAATGCATAAAAACACATAATCAGTGTTAACTCTTAATTATTACTCACATAATTGATCTAAAAGTATGACTGCTACAGGGCTAAAACTACAGTTTTGGGCTCTTATCAACTGGTAAGGGTTGACAATTCACCAGAATTACTTGTATGTTGACTTTGGATGTTCGCTGATAAAACTTGTCCCTTAGATGGAGGTGCTAGTGGAGAACTTCCTTGTGGCACATACATCTGTGAAGAAAATATAGGTGGTAGCGATAACTCTTGAGGAGAACCGTCAGGTAGATTCTCCATTTCAATCAGCGAGTTAATGGTTGCACGAGATAACCTTAACCCTGCTCTTCTATTCCAACTGGCTTCCTGATAAGCCTTATTCTTTCCTATCTTAACTGAAACACCTCAAAGAAAATGTAAGTTTGACTCTCTAGGGAATCCCCAGCGGAGTCGCCAAAAAACCTTTACGCACAAAAATGTGTACCTAGGTCTATGCAATCTATTTTAGAGTCGCCACTAACTTTATTAAGGAAAAGTAGAGTAAAACCTATGTGAAGGACTAGCCCTCGAAACTGGATGATTATTGGGTTCGAGAGTCAAGGTACGATGTGGGAAGGTGTTAGGCACCCACACTCGCTTGATAAAACCAGCCTTACTTCTATTGAGGTGTAATGTATTAAGATAAGGGAACGAAGAAAGGTTGAAAAATTAATCTACCAAGTTGGATGATCTTCACTAAATTATTTAAAAGCAAATGACTATATGTTATAGTAAAACTAAAAAAACAAATAATCCTAATATGCAATACTAATTAAAATAAAAGAGAAAAGAAAGATGTCACCTTGTTTGGAATGTTGCCTCATACTTGATTGTAGATTGATTGACAGATTGATGATCTTGATTGATTGTTGATGAATGATGATGATAAACTTGATCTGGAATTGACAACTGTGATTTTTGGATTGAAACAGGTGATTTGAGAAAAAAATAACTTTTGGTGAAAAGAAGCTTCTACTCAAGATCGAAAGAGGGGAAAAGAAGGCTAAAGACGAAGAACACGAAAAATTTCATTAGAAAAATCTCAAAGTCAAAATTTTACCTTCAACTCCAGATTAAACTAAAGAAATTCTACTATAGAATGATGAACTAGAAAAGAAATAAAAGAAGAACACTGAAGAAAAGAAAACTACTAGGCTATTAGCTCTGAATAGCTGGGTCCAGATTATTAACTCCGAATTCCTAGCTCCAGATCCTTAGTTCTAGATGTTTTTTGTGGGTGAATGAGACCCATATTTATAGCTTTTGGGCGTGGATTCAAATATGGTAATGAGTTTGATCTAATGGCTGAGTATTGATGAAGAAAAATCCAATGGCTTGATATCTTTTTGGATGCACCTCCTGAATCTGGCCCTTGATTCAAGAGGTGGGATAAGGGGTGCGATCTTGGCCCTTGGTTTTTGGATCTTTAAGATGGATTAGGGAAAATAATCAAACCCTACACGTCCTTAATGAGCCCATAATCCAGGGTTTCCAAACATGGCTCCAAAATGGCATATTCTCTAGAATATTCTTGATTTTAGGGATCAAATCAAATCAAACAATTAAGAAAGGTTATTTAGGTTTTTGGAGGCTTAAAAATGGGCTAGAAAACCTAATGAAAAGGTCAAACTCGAGCTGGATCCACCGCCCACGAGCACAAGTCCAAAATCCACAAAAAAGCCCATTTTGACCATATTTTCAATGCTACAAATTTCCTTGGACCTGGTCAAAATTAGGCAAACTCTTGTTCACAAAAATTGTTCATGAATCCATTAGGAAGGTACATGAACTCTGAGAAATACCCTTGGGTCGAAATCTTACTCCAAAAAATTGTTGCACTCAACTGTGCGCACAACGGGCTGAAATGGGATAGGGCAAAATTAGGGTTTTCAAAATCCAAAAGGAACCTAGGAAAGCTTGTACTCATTTAAAAGGATTTTTTATGGGGAATTCAAATATGAAATATTCTCATCCAAAGAAAGAGTGGAAAAAATGAGATTTGGGTTCCAAAGGTTTATAGGGGCATTTTGGTCATTTTCAGCTTAAAACTCAGAAAGCAAAGAAACTTCAGCCATAGCTAGAACATGATGAGGAGAGTCTAAAGAAGCTAAAAGAAGATGAAAAGAAAGAAGATTGATGTAGAAATGAAGACTCTAGAAAACAAATCACCTTATATGATCATATTTAATTCAATGCAAAATCGTGAATGAATTATGCCTGCAAAAATGGGGTGTCTACAACGTGCAAATAAGAGTGAATCGAAAACGATTACTCCTATATATCAACACATATTTAAAGTGTAAAATATTAAATGATTAGCATGATTAGTACTGTAGAAACAATGTTTTTACATCTATCAAATCTTAGTTATCAAATGGCGCCGCTTGCCATCTTGGTTGTTTACGTATTGTGCGTTTAGATTATAACTACACAAAACTGTTTTAACTATTCTCTATTGTTTTTACTGTTCACGTTTTTCCAATTTTTTTTTGCTAATATTTTAGTGCATACGAGTTGAGAATCCAACTCCTTGCATCCCCGTGACCTGACCCCAAAAAGTTCAACCTCCTATTTTTACTTGAGAGCGCGCTCGCGCCCTCATTTTGCCTATCTAGAGCACGCCCCGCGCTCCTTTAAATTTAAAAAAAAAAAAAAAAAACGTGCCTCATGCCCAATTTAGCCTATTTTCGAGCGCGCCCGCGCCCTAGTTTCAGTAGAATAAAATAATATTTTTACATTAAGTACAATATTACCTCATGAGTACAGTACAATATTCCTATGCCCACCAACTACTCGTATTTCATAATTAAGTTTTTATACTATACGGTGTCTAGAAAACTTAAAGAATTGGGGTTATCTAATTAAGGAACGTGCACGCACGGACAACCTCCCTCAATTTTTAAGTGGCCTAGCCATTGGTTTGAAAAGTTTTTAGTAGACGTGCTTCAAGGCTATTGAAGGTGCTATTTACACGCGTAGCAAGGATGCTCCAGGTAACACCTTTTTACATCCTCGAATCTATTCTAAGAGGATTCTATTTCTAGTAATAATCAGGCTAATTTTTACATGCTCATTAGAATTGCCTATTAGACTTAAAACTTGCATGAGATTAAGATCTAGTACGCATAAACCTGCCTTATTAGTTTATCATAGACTCAAAAATAATCGCTTATCTAGAAATTCACACATCACCACACACACAACACCTACACCCACCAACACTACATCTGTAGCAATGGGTGAAAAAATACCAGAGAGACCCCTCTCTGATTTTTACTAGGCTTTAAATGATGGACCTGAGTCCTGCATTATTCTTGCAGATACAATGGGAGATTTTAGAATTCCCCCTAATATATTTAATCTGCTACCTGTTTTCAATGGCTTAGACCATGAGAAGCCTTATCAACACTTACGTAGGATACAACAAGTTCTTACTACATTTCATCATCCTAACATAAGACCTGAACAAATAAAACTCAAGGTGTTTCCTTTCACCCTAGCTGACAAAGCAGCTGCTTGGTGAACAACACAAAAGCTGAACTTTGTCGGCATATGGGAAAAAATAGTTGAATTATTTATGGAACAATTTTACCCACCACAAAAGACTGATGAGATGCTTCAAAATATTCACTTCATTCAGCAAAAGGCTCAAAAATCTTTTTCTGAGGGTTGGAATCGTTTCACTTATCTTCTAGTAGAATGTCCCCATCATAATCTTGGTAAAGACATACTAGTTTGTGCCTTCTTCAAAGGCATTTCCCAACATCATAAGTAGACTTTATATATCATGAACGGAGGTCATTTCTTAAGTAAAGGAGCCACAGATGCATATAACTTCTTAGATAATCAATCCAAGAAAAGTAACAACTGGGGAGGTAACGATTACTCCCGCTCCACCACTTCGTCATCTACAGCTAAGGCAGCCAGTATGTTAGGTAAAACCAGATCCTGAACTTAGAACTTTAATTTAATCCCTCACTCGTAAGGTAGATGCCCTATCTGTACATCATAAATAAGAAGCGAAACCCACTCCAGTCATGAACATAAACTTTCTTCGTTGTAATTTCTATTTTAGTCCTGAGCATTTTGACTTCTATTGTCCTCATGTCCATAAACATCCACCACTACAGCCAGATAATGTATGCGCTTTTAATAACAACCCAAACATATAATGGAGGCAAAACACTATTTATAATCAACTACAACAAGCTATACTCCAGGTTTTAATAATCAAAATGTTAGGCCCACTATAGATTTTCACCAATTTAACCAACAACTAGGACAAGGAGATTTAGGTCACCAACATCGAAGTTTAATGCCCATGACCCAGAACTACCAAAAAAAAGACATGAACACTCAACAAGCCTTACTTCCAGTCATTCTTCCCATGACTACTCCACCAGTTAAACCATCTACAAAGGACGTTGTAGTAATTTTGCTACACCATCAAAATCAAATTATGCAACAAAACTCTAACTTGATGAAGGAACAAAATGAACAAAACTCCAAATTTATGAAAGATCAGCATGATCAAAACTCTAACATGCTACAACAAACGATGCAAATGATGTAGTCTTTGTGCCAAAAGGTTATTAAGCTATCTCATAACCCAAATAATAATAAAAAAGGCATGTTTCCAAGTCAAGTTGTGCCTAATCCTAAGTCAACAAACACTGCCTTTGAAGTAAACAATATTTAGTGTAATGGAAATATAAACCAAAGGGAACTACAGTCACTACCCTTCGTTCTAGGAAAGTAGTTGATAACAAAGTGACTATGCCTGAAGATTGCCCACAAACGGAAGTTGACAATGAAACCATACCAAATACTGTCATAGAAACTGAAGACCCTACAACTGTAGAAGTACCAGTTAAACCACAACTAAAAGATAAAATAACGATTCATAAATATGTTCACCTTCATGCTAAACATAAAGACAAAGTTAATAATATTGTTGACCCTTATCCTAAGTATAGAGAAGAACCACTATTTCCCCAGAGACTAGTTATGTCTAAAAAGGACGAGAATTTTGATAAGATTAGAGAAGTATTGAAAAATCTAACTATAAACCTACCTTTTCTAGATGCTATAAAAAGTCTATATGGACATGCTAAGTTTCTGAAAGAGTTGTGCACCATGCAGAGGAAAACCAACATACCCAAAGAAGCCTTCTTAATAGAACAATATCCCTCTTTATCAACACAAAATAAAATTGTTAAGTACAAGGACCCTAGTTGTCCTACTGTACAATGCACCTTGGGAGATAACTTCATAATAACTACACTATCAGACCTATGGGCGAGTGTTAACTTACTCCCATTTTACCTTTATAAATAACTAGGTGTACATGAACTTAAACCAACCAAAATGACTTTGCAGTTAGCCGATCGTTCCACCCCAAAGGTGTCGTTGAAAATATTCTTGTTAAAGTTCAAGATTTTTACTACCCAGCCGATTTCGTTATTCTAGAAATAGAAGTTGCTAATGATTCTATTCCCATCATCTTAGGGCGTCCTTTCTTGGCAACTACCAATGCCCAAATTAATTGTCAGGATGGATCAATAACTCTTTCCTTTGGAAATCTGTCTGTGGAGGTTAACATATTTAGACTCAAGCAGGGACAACTAGGTTTGCCTATAGAAGGCGAAGTGAAGTCCATTGAGAGTTTTTTCTCTCACATTAGTACTGCTGACGCCTTAGTCCCCACCCTAGTAGATACCCCTCTTAGGGAAAAAGACAAAGATCATAATTTCGACTCCCTGAACATAGATGAAATCGAGGAAGATTTCCTTCGATTATTTTCCAACCCTTCTTTGCCACCTCGCGAGTCCCCTCCTATTAACATCCATTCATCCCTAGATGCCATAATGGAAGAAGAATTTTTCACCCTCTATCCCAGTGATTCTTCTGACCCACTTATTGAGGAATGTCTTGCATATCTCAAGGCCTCTGATGATCTATTATTGAGAACACTAGCTAAGCACCATTCACCCGCCTCACATCATCCTGTCAGTTATTCACCTTCTAGCACGAGTGTTCGCCACTCTCCACCTTTCCAAAGGAACCTTGAGTTTTCACTTGACCTCCTTGCTTCTCCTGTGCCTCATGATTTTCTAAACCCATCTGGTAAGGAAATAATACCTAAGGACAAGCTGCTTGATCCTTTCATTTTCAGATGTGAGACAGTACAACCATACCCTTTCAATGAGTTTTGTGTTAAAACCACATTGTCATTCTTTCCATATTTTCATTGTAGAACTTATCCTTATCCCACATATCTTTCATAACCATCCATTTTCTCATGATCATTCACTTGGACACCCTTTTGTGCAAACAAAAAGAAGAAACTCCATCCTCAATTAGGTTCTAGGTCTATTAGACTTCACTCTCCTTCCGCTAAGCCACGTTATAGAAAATCTTGGTGCTTAATTATGTTTGGGGGTGCTTTATGTGATAATTATTTATGGAAATAACAACTCTTTAGATTGTTGATATATGGTAAACTGCATGTTAATACATATTTTAGATAAAGTCTCGAGTATCTGACTATAAAAGACTAATTTTAATTTTCGGTGTACTCTATTCCAATTCTATTTTATGGGAGTACACCATTAAGATAACCGGACCTTCCTTTTGGAGTAAGAGGTTATAAGTGTTGGATCCTTAGTCCATGTTTCATGTAACTCATGCATTCATCTCTTGCACTTTTTCTCGTTATTTGAGCAGTGTTTCTCAATGGAGTGAGTTTCATTTTTATTTCTTTTTTGCAATTTTTTTTTGAAAAATAAAACCTATAAAAATTTAAAAATTTAAAAACATAAACATGTATTAGTAAGTGTAGAGAATCTGACTTTAAAAGACCCAAGTTTTTGTACAATACCACCTTTATGGAATATAGGCCACAAAATTATTCAAACTTAAAAAGAGTTTCCAAATTTTGTTTGGGAGTGGCGTATTTTGGTTTTTCATTTCAAAACTTTTTTCCACTCTTTTCCTATCATGTTTACTCCAGTAGAGTCTAGGTTTGTTAGTTACATAATTTAATTATGCTATTGAATTAATTCATGAACCCCCTTCTCCCAAATTATTTGGGGGTGGTATATTTAATTTTAGCATATTGTACATTCACGTATTAAAATTGAATGTATAAATATCAAAATATAGAACCCATGGAACTTGTTGATTTAATTGGGATGCATAATGTAATTAGGTACCTTAATTTCATGAAATTTCACTATTTTGCAGAATTTCAGAAGCTAATCCTATAGGAGCCATGCTTGATTTGTGAACTTATGGTATTATTTTATTTATGTAGAGTCCGCTTATGTCCCAAGCGCTATTTATTATTCTATGTTATCCCAATAACGGGAGAAATTCATATAAGAGTTGCGTATGTTTTTATTTCTTTATATTAGTAAAGACTAACCTTCTTTTTAAGGTGCTCTCATTTACAAGCACGTTTCTATGGTACTCTCTATCCTTTATTTTCATTCCATACTTTGGGGGAAAAGCATGGTTCTGTTTAGGGGTGGTATAGAAACACGTTGTAAATGTTTAAGCACATATTATGTTGTATATTACACACTTTTCTTTATAAAATGTTAAAAATCATAAATATAGTTTATACTATGCACTTAGTGATAATGGTATTGTTCCCTTCTCCATGATGATATTAGTCTAGAAATCTCACGTAGTACTTGAATTATGATTTAATTTTTGAAACTTAGATTAATATGTAGGTAATAGTCATTGCATCTTTTCATTAACATCTTGCATGAGTATCTATGGTTGTACTTGGCAGTATTTTTCTAAGACCTAGGTTATAGTACTTAATACATATCCTATGAGCATCTAGCCTAAAAGCCTCATAAGAGTGAAATATCTGAGTGATGACACAAGGGAGAAGTAAAATCCAAGTAGATAAATCACACATCCACTTGCTTGATCACCATACCAAATCCTAAGCAAGAATTTAGGACCTTTTTGGATCGATATAGCTAATTTTTTTGACTTGAGTATATTTTCCACTAGTCTCCCCACTGAGCCTTTCATTAACCTTTTCACAAACCACAAATCCTTTACCCAATAAAATAAAATAAAAAATAAAATCAGCCTACCTATCTGGATAAGTCTAAAAAATAGGATGAGTGAATAAAAGAGAAGAGAAAAAAAGTTTCCATCCAAATAAAAGAAACATAAAATAAAAATAAAATAAAAAGTTAGAACTCTAAAAACAGAATCAAAGGAGTCAAAAGCCAAAACAAAAAGGGCTAAGGATAAAAACAAAATGTAGAAACAAAGTAAGAACAAGGTTTTATCTAGTTATATAATATGAAGACCCTATTTTCTCAAACTTGTCTTTTTGAATATCCATTTCCTTCCTTCTTTAACCAACACTTATGCCCCGTATCACCTAATAAAGACTTCTAGCTCAATTTGGAATAGGTTGGTGTGATAGTAAGTAGTCGATGTGTTTGATTGACCTTAGCTTCCTTGGATTGCCATTGAGATTGTGAGGAAGCGTGTGCCCACTGCACACTGGAGTTAGCAAACTTGAGTGGAAATATTAGAGCGTTATGTGTCTTAACACATTCCTTGTGAGAACCTACTTAGGCACGCTACCCAAAAGTTTTAGAAAAGAACCTGCCATTGCATTTCATAGAATAGTTTATTGTATAGCTATTTATCTTAAGATTATTTGATTATTATGCATGTATTAATTTAGGAGTTAGATTGACGATCCTTGTTTAAATGCTAGTGAGATGTATAGATATCTGAGATAAATTAGGGGACAATTACATTTATTTCTTAGTCGTTGTAGTATAAATGAAGTTTGTGAGTATCTTCTCTAGAAAATTCTCATGAGGTTATAACTTTTCCACTAGGAAATTCCTAGTGGTTTAAGGCCTTATTGTATATGGTCAATGCAATCGCACTTTGTGAAACGAGATTAATTAGGACTACATTTTTGGGCACTTATCTGTTTTTATTTCTCATCTTTTCTTGAGGACAAGCAAAATGCTGTTTGGGGGTAGAGTGATAAGCACCCAAAATTGTAGTTTTGAACCCTTAATAGTATTGCATTTAGGCCAATTATATTTATAATAAATAAGAATTAGTATTGTTTACGTGTTTATGTGTATTTCAGGTCTTGAAATTGTTTATGTGCTTAAAGATGCCATTTTACGTGGAAAATGTGTCAAAATGATTGCTAGAAGAGTTCTATGTTTAAAGCCCAAGAATCAAGAAGAAAAAGTCTTTTCAAGACTAGTCAAAGTCAATTCGGGTAGAAAAAAGACAAAAAACCATTGAAACTTCAAAAGGGCGAATCTTTGGACTCGGACCTCTGAATTGGGCCTACTTTATATCAAAACGACTGGCTCAGAATAATCTTTCCAATGGATGCATCCTTGCCCCAATAAAAGCTCTAAAAGTGGATAAAAATGGCACTAAAGTAATTTCTAGTAGCTGTGGCCTCTTTAGACTTAACCTAATGGACTTTGGGCTCACATTAGAGGCCCAAAGTCCCCATTTTTTGCCCATGCACGAAAATATAACCCTAAGCCTCTCCTATATAAAGAGGTTTAAAGCTAAACTTAACCTTGCTTCCTCTCCTTAGTCTCAAATTAGTTTAGTTTTAGTTTAGTTTAGGGTTAGAATTAGTTTTGTAATTGTAGCCTCCATTAGAACCTATCAATAAAAAGCTTTAGTTCTTCAATTAAATTTTTGTCTTTTACATTATGTCTTCTATTAATTGTTTAGTTGATATGAATCCAATGACACAAGGCTAAACCTCCGTTAGAGGGGGTTTATGAAGCCACGTGAGGATGATTAGTAGTTAGTTTTATTATTATTTTGCATAAGAACTTCAAGTTTTTCGTTGTGCGTGTCTAGAGATAGGGCTCATAATGGAGAACTAGATATTAGAAACCCCATTAAAGAGATTGGTGGGGGTGCTAATCTGTCATGCTAGTCAAACAATGACTATAGAGATGTAGGTTGTTTACTATGGATCAAGAAAGACGATTTGATGACTAAACTAATAGCCAACCGAATCGTATGGTGGATTAACCCCTCTCTAATCCTTTCTTATATTTTTAATTCACTGTTTTGACATCTTAGTTTACTATTTTCATATCGTATTACTCTCATCATTAGTTAATAGTAGTCTATTCTAGATTCATTTCCAAGTACGTGCAAACAAGAGTGGATCGAAAACGATTACTCCTATATATGCACACATGTTTAGAGAGTAGAATATTGAATGATTAGCATGATTTAGTACTATAGAAACACTTTTTTTACATCTATCAAATCTTAGTTATCAAATTCCCCAGTGGATAAGTTATAGTCTCGTGAGAGTTTTATAGAGAAGATACTCACAAACTTCATTTATACTATAACGACCAAAAAATAAAAGTAATGTTCCCTTAATTAATCTCAGATATCTATACATCTCACTAGTAATGAATAAAAAATAATTCTTTTGAAGCCTAAGTTAATACATGCATAATAATCAAAACATTTGAAGATAAACATACATGCACTGAACTATACTATGAAATGTAATGACAAGTCCATTCCTAAAAGTTTTGGAATAATATATTTAAGTAGGTTCTCACAAAGAATGTGTTAGAACATAAATCACTCTGATTTTTCCACTCAAGTTTGGTCACTCCAGTGTGTAGTGGGCTCACTCTTCCTTACAATCTCAATGACAATCCAAAAGAGCCTAGGTCGATCAAACACCACTACAACTTACTATCACACCAACCTATTCCTAATTGAGCTAGAAGTCTTTATTAGGTGTTGCGGGGTTTAGGTGATGGTTTAAGAAGGAAGGAAATGGATATTCAAATAAACAAGTCTGAGAAAATAGGGTCTTCAAAACATGTAACTAGAGAAAACCTTATTCTTACTTTGCTTCTACACGTTATTCCATACTTAGCCTTTTTTTTGGCTTTTGATTCCTTTTGATTATATTTTTGGAGTTCTAACTTTGATTTTCCTTTTCTATTTTTTTTTCTTTTCTTAGGATGTAAGCTTTATTTTGTTTTTCTCATTTTCTTTTGAAGACAGTAACGAATTTTGGTTTTCAACAGGTCTTTCTCTTTTCTTTTCTTCACTTCATCCTATTTCTTAAAATTATTCAAGATAGGTAGGCTGATTTTTATTTTTATTTTGTTTTTATAAAAAGGTAAAGGATTTGTGGTTTATGAAAAGGCTTAGAGGGGCGACTAGCGGAAAATATTCTTTAGGTTCGCATTTCTGGCTATATCGATACAAAGAGGGCCTAAATTCTCGTTTAGGATATAGTGGTGATCAAGCAAATGGACGCGTGATTTCTCTACTCAGAATTTACTTCTCTTTTCTATCATCACTCAGATATTTCACTCATATAAGGCTTTTGGCTAGATTATCACAGGATATGTAAAATTAAGTAGTCTAACCTAGGTTTCAGAAAATTACTGCTAAATACAATCGTAGATGCTCATGCAAGATATTTATTTATAGATGTAATGACTATTACCTACATATTAAGCTAAGTTTCTAAAAATAAGTCTTATTTCAAATGCTAAATGAAATTTTAGACTAATATCATCACAGAAAAGGAAATAATACCATTATTACTAAGTGCATAGTATAACTATTTTTTAAGATTTTTAACATTTTATAAAGAAAATTGCATAATATACATCCTAAAAGTGCCTAATTTTTGCAAATGTTTCTATCCCACCCCCAAACAGTCGAACACTTTGTCTTCAACTTGTAAAGAGATAAGGAAAGAATTTACCATAGAAACGTGGCAAAAAATGGTAGTAACTCTAATAGAAATATTATAAAGATGATATGATCGATAACATGAATCACAATCAATTGTTACGTACAAAACTGACATGGACTCTACTGGAGTAAACATGCCAGGCAAATGGTGGCAAAAGATTTTGCAATGATAGACCAAAATACGTCACCCCCAAATAAAATTTGAAAACTCTTTTTAAGTTTGAAATTTTTTGTTTAGCCTATACTCCAGAAAGGTGGTATTGTACAAAAACTTGAGTCTTTTAAACTCAGATTCCCTAAACTTACTATACATGTTTATGTTTTTATTTTTTTTTAAATTTTTATATGTTTGATTTTTGGAAAAACAAAATTATGAGGAATGATTAAAAATGAAACTCACTCCATAGAGAAATACTACTAAAACAATGAGAAAAAGTGCAAGAGAGGAATGTGTGAGTCACATGAAAACGTGAACTAAGGATCCGACACTTACAACTACACACTCCAAAAGGAGGGTCCGGTTACCTTAATGGTGCACTCTCATAATATAAGATTGGAATGGAGTACACTGAAGAATACAATGAGTCTTTTATAGTCAGATACTCGAGACTTTATCTAATATATATGTATGTGCCACTTACCATATATCAACAACCGAAAGAGTTATGTGTCTTTCCATAAACAACTCTCACAGAAAGCACTCTAAAACAAAATCAAGCACCAAGATTTTCTATGACATGGATTAGCGGAATGAGAGCGAAATATGATGGACGTAGAGCCTAATCGAGCACGCAATTTCTTCTTTTTCCTCCAATGAAAGGGTCTCCAAGTGAAAGATTGTGAGAAAAATAATAGTTGTGAAAAATACTTGGAATGTGGATAAGTGTTAGAAGGAAGGGGTGGAAAGAATGAGAACGTGGGTTTAACACAAAACTCATTAAAGGTGTATGGTTGTATTATCACACATCTAAAAATGAAGGTGTCAGGTGGCTCTTTCTTCGGTATTACTTCTTCACCAGATGGGTTTAGGAAGTCATAAAGTACAGGAGAAGCAAGAAGGTCAAGTGCAAACTCAAGGTTCCTATGAAAAGGAGGAAGGCGGGGAATATTGGTGTTGGAAGGTGAATGAGTGACATGAGGATGTGAGGTGGGTGAATGGTGCTCAGCTAGTGTTCTTAGTTCTAGATCATCAGAAACCTTGAGATATGCAAGACAATCCTCAATAGGTAGGTCATAAGAATCACTAGGATAGAGGGTGAATTTTTTTTTCTTCTTTCATGGTATCAAAGGATGAATGAATGTCAATAAGAGGGGACTCGCGAGGTGGTGATAAACATAAAAATGATAGTTTACCTACGAAATGAACGATAAAACTCAAAACGTAAGTAAACTAAAACTTAAATATGTGCTTCATTTATCAAGTTTTCTACTCTCAATTCTATCGAAATAGAGTGGAGTAACAAATTCGTTCCACTCCTAGTTCTTTAGCATGGAATGTTTTCTAGTTTAATTAATCGGTCTTAAGTCTAGTGAGAGATTTACGAGGGGAATTCTATACTATGGGGTGGATTCAATTAACAAGTTACGAATAACGGAATGCTACGGAATACTGAAATGTGAATCTAGAATAAGAATTAGAGGGGAAGTGAATCCACCTCGAATCCAACTTAATCACCTAGCAGAGACTGTTGTAATCCAATTCTTACGTTCTTACGGTAAGAATTGCTCGTTCTAATCCCTAATTAGCATGGCATTTCTACCAATTATAACTAGTATGTGAGGTCGTCACCCATTCTCATGGAGAAACACGACCTTCTAGAATGGAATAGACTCTACAACGACACTACACTATACAACTAAGTTTTCATCAAGGCTTCATCAACCCCTCTAATGGAGGTTTTAGCCTTGATTCATCAAACCATTATTTCTCATTAAATTATAACTAAACATCATACCAAAATTCTAACTTGACTAATTTAACTAACAATACTTCAATCTAATTTAACAACACAGAAATGATACTCAACAAGAATTAAAATTAGATCTATAAATTGAAATGACAAAATCGAAATTGACAAACTAGCTATTTTATTTATCAAACTAATGAAGGACAATGATTCTAAAGATTAATCTAAAACAAGAATTGAAATGAACTAAACTTAATTTTATTTAATGAAAACTAGTTCTAGAATTATCTATAGTTTTAGGTCTAACTAGCTACCATTAACAAAGAGCTAAGCTTTTGTTTTTTATATGTTTTCAGATCCAAAAATCGTGCATGGGCTTGGAGCCATGGTTTGGGCCAGAGAATCAGGCCCAAAACCCAATTCTTTCAGTCCAAAAAGGCCTCTTCAGCTATAGTTTGCTTCGACAAACTTTTCATCCACTTTTGCTCCTATGATTGGGCCAAGGCTTGGACCATTGGAAAGCTCTTTCCGAGCAAGTCGTTTTGACATAAGGTAGACCCAACTCCGAGGTCTGAGTCCAAAGATATGGCCTTCGGAAGTTCTGCTGACTTTGTATGCTGTTTCTGCCCGCGTTGACTTTGACTTTTCAGCTTTGACCGGGCTTTAGAAAAGCTTTGTCTTCTTGAATCTCGGCCTTTAATCACAGAACTCCTTAACAACCAACCATTGCTCCTTTATCTCATCAAAGTGGCACATTTCTGCACATAATTGACTTTGAAACCTGAAACGCATAAAAACACGTAATCAATATTAACTCTTAATTATTACTCACATAATTAGTCTAAAAGTATGACTGTTACAGGGTTAAAACTACAGTTTTGGGCACTTATTAAACCACCCCCAAATAGCATTTTGCTTGTCCTCAAGCAAATATGAGAAATTAGAATAAGTGACCAAAAATGGAGTTCTAACTACTCTCGTTCCGCTGAGTGCGATTGCATTGACCATATACAACAAGGCCTTAAACCACTAAGAATTCCCTAGTGGACGAGTTATAGCCTCGTGAGAGTTTTCCAGTGAAGGTACTCACAAAATTCATCTATACTACAACGACGAAGAAATAAAACTATTGTTTCCTCATTCATGTCTCAACTATCTATACATCTCACTAGCAAATGAATAAGAATAACCAAGTCAAAAACCTAAACTAATATATGCATAATAATCAATCATCTATGATACAAATATATATACTATGAGTAATACTATGAAATGCCTAATAGGTTCGTTTCTGAAAACTCGGAATAGCATCCTTAAGTAGGTCCTCACGTAAATGTCAAGACAAAAACCACTCTGATTTTTCCTCGCTCAGTTTCATCGCTCCGATTAATGCGGTGGGCACACTTTTACCTTACAATCTTAATGACAAACAAGGAAGCCGGAGTCGATCAAACACATCTGCCACTTACTATCACACTAACCTATTCCTAATTGAGCTAGAGGTCTTTATTAGGTGTTGCGGGGATTAGGAGATGGTTTAATAGAGTCTTCACATTATGTAACTTAGAGAAAACCTTGTTATTTTCTTTCGCTTTTATACTTTGGTTTTATCCTTAGCCATATTTTTCTTTTTCTTTTCTTTGGCTTTCTACTCCCTTTTATTCTATTTTTGGAGTTTTTATTTATTTCTATTTTTCTTTTTCTTTTCTTTTTTTCTGAAGCAACTAACTAATTTTTTTTTTTTACACAGGTTTTTCTCTTCTTCTTTCTTCACTCATTCTATTCTCAGACTTATTCTAGATTGGGTAAGTTGAATTTTTTTATTTTGTTTTGTTTTTGTAATAGGGTAAAGGAATTGTGGTTTATGGAAGGCTAAAGAAAGGCTCAGAGGGGCGACTAGCGGAAATTAATTTATAGGTTTGAATTTCTGGCTATATCGATCCAAAGAGGGCCTAAATTCTCGCTTAGGATATGGCATACTGATCAAGCAAGTGGACGCGTGATTTCTCTATCCGGATTTTACTTCTCCCTTGTGCCATTTCTCAAATGTTTCGCTCATATAAGGCTTTAGGCTATATTCTCACAGGATTTGTAGAATAAGTACTCTAGCCTAGATTTCATAAACTTAGTGCTAACAATCATAGATACTCATGTATTATATATTTATAGATAGATGCAAATTATTACCTACATATTAACCTAAGTTTCTAACAATTATTCTGATGCAAAAGCTATGTGAGACTTCTAGATTGTTAAGAGCATAGAGAAAGAAAACAATACCAATATTCCTAAGTGTATAGCATAACTTATTTATTTATATTTTTGAAAATTTTAACTTGAAAACAAATACATATTATACATATCTATATCCTAATAGATGCCTTAATTACACGTGTTTCTATGCCCCCAAACAAGAAGCATGCTTTGTCCTCAAAGCATTTAAATAAAAAGGGTAGAAAAATACCATGGAAACGCTTGAAATTTTGGAACATCTGCAAAACAAGGTTAGAACATACTAATATAGGAAATAAAAAAACTGACGCAACTCTATAAGAGTTCCACCTATTATGGGGTTAACAGAATTAAATTGCTTGGGACATAAGCAGACGATAGCAAAACTAAAAACTTACCTTATCTCCCGCTTAAGCATCCTCCTCCTCATCAAAGAGATGAGGATCCTTCGCATCCTGCCAGGCCATTATAACTTGCCAAGCTTGCTGCCATTTATCATCTACTAATGCTAACCTGTTAAGTGTTATTATGTCTGATGGGATGTACGGGGCGACCAAATGAGGTTGCACCTGCCATCCCGGCCAAGTCATAATTCGCAATGAACGAACCACCCAATTGGTGGGTCTCATGACTTCAACCCTTTTCCAATCTGTGAATTGGGCACAAAATACAAGTAAACAACTACGCATGATGCGGCTTACCAAAATAGGCATAAAAGATACTTACGCCTCATGCTTTGGGCTCTCTTAAGACTAGCGACTAAAACTCGGGGAATGTCATATCGGCGACGCCCTCGCCTAAAAGCGAAAAAATGTCACCAGCCAGATCGCTTTGCGTAAGTGAACGCCATTCCCCAAAATATTCATCGGGATGAATAACATGGTGGTGCCTACGTTTAGGGACAAAGCTACCGAGGGCAATGCTATATAAGCCCACGGTCCATTACTTTCGAAATACCCCTCCCCATAATACTCATGGAAATATGTATAATCATAAAGGTATGCATTATCGGTCATATATCCCCATGTGTGAACAGGATCAGGTATTGGTAATCCCGAAACTAAAGCTACCACATATTTATTGAATTCTAATGTCGTGCCATCGACTATGACGGAGAATTCTTGTTCTCCATCCTGATTACAATAGAAACTAACGTGGTCGTAGAAATAAGCAGTAAGCTGTGCTGAATATGAATCGTCATCACTTACCAGTAGATGGAGCCATCCTAACTGCACGATCCGCTTGCGGAATGATGCTCCATAGGTATCGGTTCCCAACACGTCTTCGAAAGACTGTTCAGGTATGACTATAGAAGATGTCATCTCTACTACTCTTTTGAATAGCTCCAAAAATCCTGGAATAACCCTCAGAAAATTGGAAATTTTCGTGTTCACGGAGGGCAGGGCGCGGGTGCGCTCCACTTGGGCACAAGTACACTTGGGTGTTTTTGGATTTACAGTGTTTGGGCACGAGTCGCGCTCAACTTGGATGCGGGTGCACTCTACTGAGGCGCAGGTGCGCTCGTAAGTGCTGAAACAGAAGTTTTCAAGGAAAAAGAAGGAAAAGCTTGGAGTGAAAGGTGAGAGATGATGGTGGGGTGTAGTGTGGGTTGTGAGTGTAGAATGAAGGAAGTTTAAATAGGTTCTGAGCTTCCAAAACAAATCGGCAAGTTGCCAAATTGTTTAAGGCAATTTCCGGAAATAGAAAATTTCCAAACCCGAAAACGGAAACAAACCATATTTTTGATTTTATAACAACCCTGATATCTTTTATACTAGATTTAGAATAGTAACTTCTAAACTCTCCTTGATTTAATGCTACCACCACACATAATCATAGATATGCCAATATCGGCCAAATTCTCAACCTTTACTCCAAGACAACTTTACAGAAGATGATCATATAACGAATTATGCTCGGAATAAATATTACCACCCGCAAACAATTCTGGAAGGTGGGATTAATGATAAAAACACGCAAAATTTGAAAATAACCAATTATATTAAAACTAAATATTAAATCCAAACAACATAAAACAAACACATTAATATTTAAATTTAACAACTGAATTAAAATCCAACTAATAAAACAATAAAAACAATGAAATAACAGCGAACACAAACTGATGGTGAACACCTAGCCATGTGATGAAGATGGACCCTGAGATGGAGGTTGGGCCTGGGATGAAGAATGGCTTGAGCCATCTGTCCTTCGGCGACGACGCTCATGCCTCTCAGACTTGTTTGAGCCAGAATCCTCCAAGGTTGGCATGCGACGTAGCATCTTTATTTGAAGCAAGAGCTGTGCTTCCATCTCAGACTTTAGTACTATATAGTGGTCCTCTTGGCGCTGGTGCATAGTCTCCATGTTAGACAAGATATCTTCCCCCCCCCTTCGAAAGCATTTCAACTCTCGTCACGAAGGTTCGTTTGTTTATTTCAACTACAATATGTCTATCTCGGATATCTTCACAAATACTATAAACGCTTGGCGCCAAGCGGTTTGCAACACTTGCATGCGTTCTAAATTAGAATTACAACTATCTAATGCATTTTCATCCAAACATGTCATATCTTCCATTTCATCCGCCAACTCAACTACATTTCCTTCAGACAATGGCCAAGTCTCTTGGATGCAATCTATATAAATACTTGCATTAGAATGCAATTTGATCTTAATAGGAGCAGATTTTGCGACAGCTCTAAATGAGAGCATGATCTTAGTGATCAATACGGGAAGAGGTGCCATGCTCTTTCCCACTCCTCTAATCACATTAAAAATTACATCGAGGATGTAGAAATTATACTTATTCATTTGCAAAATCCAGAGAACGTGCAGACATTGCAGACCGATATCGCTGACTTTCTCTTTCCCGAGGACGTTCCTACCAATCGACTAAGCTACAGTCAGTTGGTTGGTTCTCAGACTTGACTGGTAGACGCAATGAGATCTCGGATTGTATTCACCCTCCACGACAGTATCTTTCATCAAAGCAGGAACTCCAGTATACTGAGATTCCTAAATGGTCGTTTCTAGGTTGCTTTCAGGCGTAATTCCTAACAGCTCAGCCAACAACTGTCTCGTTACTTCCCTCCTCATTCCTGCTACCTTAATGAAAATCCTATCCCCTACAATTCTCGCTTCTTATAAAATTGTTCTACCAAATCGTAGTGATAGAATTCCTCAGTCGAGTATCACAGTCCATTCCAATTTCTCCTAATCATCTCCGCGTCGTAAAATGGCGCGAAGCGGTCGGCCGCAAACGCGTGTTCCGGCAAAATTCTTCGTCGTAGCGCTATTGAAGTTTTGGAAACAAACAATGGTTTTGTTGACGGTGGCGGAGGCGAGTTTGATGAAAAACAACTAAAAACAACGGTGGTGGCGATGGTGGGTACAGTGGCAGGTTGAAGCTTGAATTGGTGGCTGTTTTCGGAGTTTTAAAATTGTTGGGGTTGGTGGTGGTAATGGTTTGGAGAAGATTTCAGTTTGCTTTAAATGCTTGGCGTGGGTGTAGTTAGGTTTTCTTTTCTCTTTTATTTTATTTTATTTTATTTTATTTTATTTTTTTTATTTTGGTGTTTAAGGTTTGTTTTAAACTTTGGTAACCGGCGGGATTGGAAAAGGAAACAACTGTGCATTTTTGGGAAGGAAGGAGACGCACAGACGTGCGTGCGGTTTGGGCCCAAGCCCAATTCAAATTCCAAACTTTTCTGATATTTCGCGCAATTTCAAATTCAATTTCCCACTTCGTTACTGGTCCGATTTTGGCGAATGAGTTATGGAAATGATCAGTAGAAAATTTCCAATCCAATGATCCATAAAACACTCAATTCCAACCATGGGTAACATATAAGAATGTGGAAAAATTCCTCAAAGTGCGTGTGTGATGTAAGTTATGCGAACGAAGGAAATCTAAGTTTTAGATAACGTCAACCCAAATGAACTACAACTAATGGGCCTAAGCAACACCAATGGAAAGTTCGAGCAATCCGGATGGAAAGACCGACTGCCCACCCCCAAACAAATTTTTAAACACAAAATTTGTTTTAAACGTGGGTCGTTTATAGTCAGATTCCCAAGACTTGTTGGATTGCTATTTCTATAATTTTAGAATTTTTATTATATATATATATATATATATATATTATATTTTATATATATATATATTTTATTAGTTTATTATAAGAAACAAGAAAAACAATAAATACATAATTCACCCCATAGAGGATCATGACTAAAAAACCGAGAAAACATGCAAAAGTGGAAACCATGAATTATGTGAAACGTGGACTTAGGATCCGGTACTTACAGCCACACACTCCATAGGGAGGGCTCGGTTACCTGAATGGTGCACTTACCACTATATGGAAGTGAAAGGAAGTACACTAATTGAAAAGGGTCAATCCTCATAGACAGGGGTCTTGTAAAAAGACTTCCTCTACATCAGGGAACAGAAGTTCGTGAAAATGTTTTAACCGTTGACCATTAACTTGAAAGGTATTGTTGTCCTTGGGATTTACCAAGGTGATTGCCCCGTAAGGGGTGACTTCAGTAACCAGAAAAGGACCAGACCAACGGGTTTCTAGTTTCCCTGGGAAAATATGTAGACGGAAGTTATAAAGCAAAACCTTTTGACCGACCACAAACTATTTGCGCAAGATTTGCTTATCATGAACACGTTTCATGTTAGCTTTATAATCCTTCGTGAGATCGTAAGAATCGCTACGGATTTCTTCAAGCTCATTCAATTGCAACTTGGGTTTGACACCCGCCTCATCAATATTGAAGTTAAGGCTTTTTATAGCCCACAGAGCACGGTGCTCTAATTCAACGGGCAAATGACAAGGTTTCCCAAATACAAGTCTAAAGGGAGACATACCTATAGGAGTTTTGAAAGCAGTTCTATACGCCCATGAGGCATCCGATAGACGCTTCGACTAGTCTTTCCTATCAGGATTTACAGTTGTTTCTAAATTCTTTTTGATTTCCCTATTAGAAACTTCTACTTGTCCGCTAGTTTGTGGATAATAAGGAGTTGCTACTTTGTGTGTAACTCCATACTTTTTCATTAGGGATGCAACAACTTTGTTGCAAAAATGTGTTCCACCATCACTAATGATGGCTTTAGGAATGCCAAAACGACAGAAAATATACTCCTTAATAAAAAATACAACTTTCTTATGGTCTTTGCTACGGCAAGCCATGGCCTCTATCCATTTAGACACGTAGTCCACGGCAACTAGAATATAAATGAAACAGTGGGAAACAGGGAAGGGACCCATGAAATCAATGCCCTAAACGTCAAAAATTTCTACTATCAAGATTGGATTTAATGGCATCATATTACGCTTCGTGATTTGCCCAAGTTGTTGGCAACGAATACACGTCTTGCAATGCACTTGGGCATCCTTAAAAAGGGTAGGCCAATAAAATCCACATTGAAGAACTTTAGCGGTTGTTTTCAATCCACTAAAATGGCCACCACACTCTTTGTCATGGCAGAACGATAGAACTTCATTATATTCCCACTGGGGAATGCAACGACGCGAATAATCGATCGCACAATACTTAAAAAGGTAGGGCTCATCCCAAGAGTATAACTTAACTCGGCCAAGAACTTCTTACGTTCATTTCTTGACCAATTATAAGGCATAACATCAGCCGCTAAATAATTTACAATGTCAGCATACCATGGTGCTGAAAAAATAGCATTACAGATGCTCATCAAGAAAAAAGTCCGGTATGGACTCAAAATCACTATTATCGTCGTTTGTAAGTCTAGATAAGTGGTCGGCAACTATGTTTTCGACCCCTCTTTTGTCCTTTATTTCAAATGTGAACTCTTGCGGAGAAGAATCCATCGGATTAATCTCTACTTAGCATCCTTCTTTGCAAGAAGGTACTTAAGGGCTGCATGGTCCGTGTAAACTAAAGTTTTAAAACCAACCAAATAAGGACGAAACTTATCTAAAACATAAATGACAGCTAAGAATTCTTTTTCAGTAGTTGAATAATTCCGTTGAGCATCGTTTAAGGTTTTACTAACATAATAAATAACAGTGGACTTATTATCTAGTTTACGTCCCAAGACAAAGACCAACAAAGATAATCACTAGCATCACACATGAGTTCGAAAGGTTTAAACCAATCGGGAGGCTGTATAATTGGTGCGAGAGGTTAGGGCGGCTTTTAAAGTTTCAAAAGCCTGCCTACAGTTAAAATTAAAATCAAAGATTGCATCCTTCAAAAGCAGATTAGTTAAAGGCCTAGCTATTTTCGAGAAATCTTTAATAAAACGCCTATAAAAACCTGCATGGCCTAGAAAGGCTCTAATATCGCGGACAGTCCGTGGTTTAGGTAGAGTCACTATCTTATCTAGTTTGGCCTTATCTACTTCGATGCCATCACTAGATACAATGTGACCTAGTACTATGCCCATTTTCACCATGAAATGACACTTTTTCCAGTTTAAAACGAGGCTCTTTTCTTCACACCGTGTCAAAACCTTAGATAGGTTAGACAAGCAGTCTGTGAAGGAGTCTCTATAGATAGAAAAATCATCCATGAAAACTTCCATAAAGCGCTCTACCATGTCACTAAATATATGAAGCATACACCGTTGGAAGGTACCAGGAGCATTACAAAGGCCAAAAGGCATTCGTTTATAGCCATATGTTCCAAAGGGACATGTGAAGGTAGTCTTTTCTTGGTCATCAATATCAATAATAATCTGAAAATAGCCTGAGTAGCCATCCAGAAAATAGTAAAAAGCATGACCAGCTAGGCGTTCGAGCATCTGATCTATAAAAGGTAAAGGAAAGTGATCCTTTCGTGTCATAGCATTTAAACGTCTGTAATCAATACAGATTCTCCATTTCATAGGACCTTGTGTGACAACATAGTCACCCTTTCCGTTACGTACCATGGTAACTCCCGATTTCTTAGGAACTACATGAATGGGGCTTACCCATTCGCTATCAGAGATTGGGTATATGATACCCACATCGAGTAATCGTAAGACTTCTTCCCTAACCACCTCTTTCATGGCAGGGTTCAAACGACGCTGAGGTTCGCGAGAAGTCTTCGCGTTATCCTCCAAATGGATGCGATGAGTGCAAACATTAGGGTAAATTCCCTTAATGTCGGCTAGGGACCAACCAATTGCAGACTGATGTTCCCTAATCATCCTGATTAAACGTGTCTCTTCATCCTTAGTTAACTGAGAAGATATAATTACCGGATGACTACCATCCGGATCAAGTTAAATATATTTTAACTCCGGGGGAAGAGGTTTAAGCACTGGGGTGGAAGGAATGTCAATAGATGTTTTATCAGGGTCCCCATTTTGCATAATGAATACTTGCTTAGGTAGCAAGTCTTTATACTCAGTATATGGAGCAACCGGCGGGTTTACAATTGGTGTGGACTCAAGGATGGTGTCGACTTCCTCTAAGTAGGAGTCATTTACAAAATCTGAAGTTCCAAAAGAAAGGAATTTGTACATATTGTTTTCGGGAAAAGTGTTGTTAAAATAATCTTGAGCTAAGCTCTCGATCATGCTAACCTCCCCATCTATAGACGATTACATTAACTGTTTCATCATTTTAAAACATTTACCTCAACGAAAGATGGCCAAAAGATAAGGACATCTTACCATTGCGGCAATTTATAAGCGCATTGGTAGTTGCCAAGAAGGGACGCCCTAAGATGATCGGTACAGAGTCGTTAGCGACTTCTGTACCGAGGATAACAAAATCAGGAGGATAGTAGAAATCCTCGAACCTTAACAAGCACGTTTTCCACTACACCCTTAGGATACTTAATTGACCTGTCCGCTAACTGCAACGTTATTCTTGTAGGTTGCATTTCCTGTAGACCTATTTGTTTATACAAATAATACGGGAGTAAGTTAACACTCGCCCCCAGGTCTAATAAAGCTGTCGTTGTGTGAGAATCTCCTAAGGTGCATTTTACAGTAGGACGACCAGGGTCCTTGTACTTAACAATTCCATTATTTTCGGATAAAGTTGGGAACTGTTCAGTTAGAAAGGCGTCTTTAGGTATGTTGGTCTTACGCCTAGTAGTGCACAACTCCTTAAGAAACTTAGCATGGTTAGGTAGCTTTTTAATAGCTTCGAGAGAAGGAAGGTTTAGATTTTTGAAAACGTTCCTAATCTCTTTAAAGTTTGTATCCCTGGTTAGCATGGCTAATGTCTGAGGTAACGGTGGTTTCGCTCTATATTTAGCGTATGGCTCAACTTGATGTGTAACCTTGGCTTTCTGTTTCTTAGGATGTGGTTTAACTGGTACCTCTACAGTGGTAGGCTCTTCAGTTTCTATTTCGGTATCTAGTTTGATATCCGGTGTAGGGAGTACTGATGGGGTAACTATAGGCATAGTTACTGTGTTATCAACCACTCTTCTAGAACGGCGAGTGGTGATAGCATTTAGGTCACCTACGATTGTAGTTTTCGTACTAGTATTACCGTTTACCTCAAAGGCTGTGTTTGCTGTTTTAGGGTTTGGTATCGCTTGTCCTGGAAACATGCCTTTTGGTTGGGCTTTCTCTTGGGCTAATTGTTGTATGCCCTGATTTATGGATTGTAAGATCTGTTGGTTTGATTGAGTCATTGTTTGGAAAAGTTGTTGGGTAACCTGTATAAAGGCGTCGATACGATCCGATTGTGTAGGTGTAGTAGTCACAGGTGGTGCGACTGGAACTATCTCACGTTGATTATTTATGGGCGGGGTGTGATAGTTATTATTGTTAATCGGAATGATACCTCTATTGGTATTATAACTATTATAATTACCCTGACCTTGTGCTTGACCTTGTCGTGGTTGCGCTTGGTTGTTATAATTATTATAAATCCCCTGACCTTGTCTTTGTCTAGGTGGAGCTTGGTTATAGTTGTTTGCTTGCTTAACATTTTGGTTATTAAACCCTAGAGGTGTAACTTGTTGATTGTTTCGCCAACTAAAGTTGGGATGTTGTCTCCATGGGGCATTAGGAATAGGATAGCTATTAATGGAGCAAACATTATCTTGCTCTAATTGTTGTTGTTCATAGGCGAGAGGACAATAGGAGTCAGGGTGCTCAGGACTCAAACAGAAATTACATGGGTTGGAGTTTACATTCATGACGGGGATAGGCTTTTGTTGAACAGAAATAGCCTCAACCTTTTTAGTTAGAGATTCAATTAAATTTTTAAGTTCTGGATCGGGTTTCATCTCAAACATACCGCGTGCCTTTAACTCGGTTGAAGAAGAACTAGCGAGGCGGGGATATCATCACTCCCCCCCATTATTATTGCGTTTAGTTTGATCTTCTAAAATTTGTAAGCCTCCGAGGCTCCTTTACTTAGGACACTACCCCCATTCATTATGTCAAGGACTTCTTTATGGTGATGTAGAAGTCCTTTGAAAAATGCACGAACTAACGTGTCTTTTGCTAGGTTATGGTGTGGACACTTTATAAGCGGTCGGTGAAACGATTCCAAGCCTCAAAAATGATTCATGAGGATTACGTCGAAAAAAATGAATCTTGGAAAGCATCTCATCCGTCTTTAGGGGTGGGTAAAATGTTCCATAAACAATTTGAACAAGTTTAGCCCACGAGTCCATTGAGAGTTAAAGCGCTTGGGCGCTTAACCAAGACGCCGCCTTATCGGCTAAGGTGAAGGAAATACCCTCGGTTTAATTTGTTCCGCACCAACCGTAGGATGATGGAATGTTGTAAGGACTTGTTTAATCCTACGATGTGTTGATAAGGTTTTTCATGGTCTAAACCATGGAAAACGGGTAACAAATTAAATATGTTTGGGGAATTCAAAATCCCCACCGGGTCTAGAACGATGCAAGATTTAGGGCTATTGCTCAAGGCTTTGTAAAAGCCTCGAGAGAGGAGTCTCTCTTTCTTCACCCATTATGTCGGGTGTGGTGGGTGGGATAGTAGCTAGAGGTGTAGTGATTGGTATACTCGATAGATTTGTTTGTTGACGTTGATGGTTAATTACGTTCGGTGTTTTCTCCCACCCACTGACCTTAATCTCATGCAAGTCTAAGTCTAAACACGACAACACTCCAAATAATCTTGATATATTAGTATAAACCTCTAACTGGAGATGCGAGGTATGGAAGAAAGGAATACCTAATTGCGTCCTTGCTTCGCTTATGAATATCATCTTGTTTACGCGTGTTCAGTGTATATAACAAGTTAGAACACTGAAAAACTTAAAAAATCGAAGTTAGAAACAAACCTGTCGAAATCTGGCAAAATTCAACTTAAGGCGCGGGTGCGCTCACTTTGAGCGCAGGTGCGCTCCGTGTAACTTCAAGTTACAGTGTTTGAGCGCGGGTCACGCTCGGTTTGGGCACAGGTCGCACTAAAGGTTCCAGGCGTTTGGGCTCAGGTGCGCTCCATGTAATTTTTCACGGAACTTTTCAATGCTGAAATGGACAACCACAGTATGAATCAAACAAGGGTGGGTGGGTTTAATGGGACTTGAAAATGACTAATTATACTATGAAACCAATGCTAAAGGTAACTAAGATGGCAGCGGCGCCATTTGATAAACATAAAAATGATAGTTTACCTACGAAATGAACGATAAAACTCAAAACGTAAGTAAACTAAAACTTAAATAAGTGCTTCATTTATCAAGTTTTCTACTCTCAATTCTATCGAAATAGAGTGGAGTAACAAATTCGTTCCACTCCTAGTTCTTTAGCATGGAATGTTTTCTAGTTTAATTAAACGGTCTTAAGTCTAGTGAGAGATTTACGAGGGGAATTCTATACTACGGGGTGGATTCAATTGACAATTTACGAATAACGGAATGCTACGGAATACTGAAATGTGAATCTAGAATAAGAATTAGAGGGGAAGTGAATTCACCTCGAATCCAACTTAATCACCTAGCAGAGACTGTTGTAATCCAATTCTTACGTTCTTACGGTAAGAATTGCTCGTTCTAATCCCTAATTAGCATGGCATTTCTGCCAATTATAACTTGCATGTGAGGTCGTCACCCATTCTCATGGCAAAACACGACCTTCTAGAATGGAATAGACTCTACAACGACTCTATACTATTCAACTAAGTTTTCATCAAGGCTTTATCAACCCCTCTAATGGAGGTTTTAGCCTTGATTCATCAAACCATTATTTCTCATTGAATTATAACTAAACATCATACCAAAATTCTAACTTGACTAATTTAACTAACAATACTTCAATCTAATTTAACAACTCAGAAATGATACTCAACAAGAATTAAAATTAGATCTATAAATTGAAATGACAAAATCGAAATTGACAAACTAGCTATTTTATTTATCAAACTAATAAAGAACAATGATTCTAAAGATTAATCTAAAACAAGAATTAAAATGAACTAAACTTAATTTTATTTAATGAAAACTAGATCTAGAATTATCTATAGTTTTAGGTCTAACTAGCTACCATTAAGAAAGAGCTAAGAGTTTGTTTTTTATATGTTTTCAGATCCAAAAATCGTGCATGGGCTTGGAGCCATGGTTTGGGCCAGAGAATCAGGCCCAAAACCCAATTCTTTCAGTCCAAAAAGGCCTCTTCAGCTGTAGCTGGCTTCGATAGACTTTTCGTCCACTTCTACTCCTCTGATTGGGCCAAGGCTTGGACCATTGGAAAGCTCTTTCCAAGCCGGTCGTTTTGACATAAGGTAGACCCAACTCTGAGGTCTGAGTCCATAGATACGGCCTTCGGAAGTTCATCTAACTTTGTGTGCTGTTTCTGCCCGCGTTGACTTTGACTTTTTAGCTTTGACCCGGCTTTAGAAAGGCTTTGTCTTCTTAAATCTCGGCCTTTAATCACATAACTCCTTAGCAACCAACCATTGCTCCTTTATCTCATCAAAGTGCCACATTTCTGCACATAATTGACTTTGAAACTTGAAACGCATAAAAACACGTAATCAGTATTAACTCTTAATTATTACTCACATAATTAGTCTAAAAATATGACTGTTACAGGGTTAAAACTACAGTTTTGGGCTCTTATCAGGTGGCAAAGAAGGGTTGCAAAAGAGTCGAAGGAAATATTCCTTGATTTCATCTACGTCTATGGAGTCGAAATTGTGATCTTTGTCTTCTCCTATAAGAGGGGTATTTACTAGTGTGGGGACAAAAGCGTCGGCCGTACTAATGTGAGATACAAAACTCTCAATGGACTTCACTTCTCTTTTTTCAGGCAAACCTAGTTGTCCCTACTTGAGTCTAAAATTGTTAACTTCCACAGAAAGATTTCCAAAGGGAAGAGTCATTGATCCATCCCGACAATTGATTTGGGCATTGGCAGTTGCCAAGAAAGAATGCCCTAGAATGATAGGAATAGAATCATGAGCAACTTCCGTGTTAAGAATAACGAAGTCGACTGGGTAGTAAAATCAGGAACTTTTACAAGAATGTTTTTAACTACGCCCTTGGGATACTTAATAGAACAATCGGCTAACTGCAAAGTCATTTTGGTTGGTTTAAGTTTATGTATACCGAGTTGGTTATATAGGTAAAAAGGGAGTAAATTAACACTCGCCCCCAGGTCTAATAGAGCAGTTGTTATGAAAGTATCGCCTAGGGTGCATTGTATAGTAGGACGACCTGGGTCCTTGTATAACAATTCCATTATGTTTAGATAAGGAAGGATACTGCTCAATTAAGAAGGCTTCCTTGGGTATGTTGGTTTTCCTCTTCTTGGTGCACAACTCTTTCAGAAACTTAGCGTGTCTAGGTAGAATTTTGATAGCATCTAGAAAAGGTTGGTTTATAGTTAGTTTTTTAAACACTTCCCTAATTTCATCCAAATTCTCATCTTTGTTAGACACAACTAGACTTTAGCATAAAGGTCAACACTATTATTAACCTTGTCTTTATCTTTAGCAGCTTTCCATTTAGGTTTCCATATTGGAACCTTTACAGGTGTAGGATCTTCAGCTTCTATGACAGTTTTATGTAAGGTTTTCCCTTTTGGTTGTGGTTAGACTGGAACTTCTACAGTTGTAAGGTCTTTAGTTTCTATGATAATATTTGGTATGGTTTCATTTTTAGCTTCTTTTTGGGGGTGATCTTCAGGCATAGTCACTTTGTTATCAACTACTCTCCCTAAAATGAAGGGTAGTGATTGCATGTAGTCCCCCTAGGGTTATATTACCATTACATTGAATATTGTTTACTTCAAAGGTAGTGTTTGTTGATTTAGGATTAGGCACAACTTAACCTGGAAACACGTTGTTTTGGTTATTATTGGGGTTAGAAGATAGCTCAAGTACCTTCTGGCACAAAGACTATATCATCTGCATCGTTTGAGCTTTCTGTTCCTTCATCAAGGTGGAGCTTTGTTGCATCATTTGATTTTGGTGATGTGACAAGGTTACTACTACGCCCTCCGTAGATGGTTTGACGGGTTGAGTGGCCATAGGAGGAGTGACCGAAACTAAGGCTTGGGGAGCATTCGTGTCGTGAGGCTGATAGGTCTGGGTCACGAGCACTAAACCGTTGTTCTGGTCACCTAAGTTTCCTTGTCCTTGATGTTGAGTAAACTGGTTGAAGTTTGTAGTGGGCCTAATGATCAGACCCCAAATGTGCATTTTATTACCTTTATAATGCTGCAAATATGTCCTTCTTATGCTCAATGAACAAAGAACTCATAACTTTTACTGCCATGTGTAGGTTACATGCCTTTCCAGACCACTTACTGTAAAAGATGCATTTTGATACAATTTGGTGGTGAGTAAAGGGGTTTTGAAGTTGTTCATCTTAGATTTTTATGTGAGTAGAAGTGTGATGGAGAAAAACCAAACTTTTCTTATATTTTATATTTGTTCTTCTTAAGACTTGGTGTATGAAGATGTAGATAACTAGTTATTAAGGTTTTGAGGATCAAAACATGAATACTATGGTGGGCTAAGTGTAAAACATGTAGATTTTGATATGTAAAGGTAGCTTGGTTAACAAGTTATACTCATTTGATTGATTCAAATGAGTATAACCAAATTTGGTTGGTTGAATGAATGAATAAAAAGATGTTTTGAAGAACTATTGTGATGAAAAGCAAGATTAAACACTCCAAATGGAAGAAAACTACTTTAATTCAATAAAGTTTGAAGTTTTTAAATAATGAAAATATCAAACAATAATAAAAATAATTAATCCATTCCTACTTTTAATTACTTACACTACTCCTAACTAGCCTACCCTAACTTCCATACCTATTTTGTGGGTATCTCTACACTTATATATGTGTAGAGATGTACATATTTTCCCTCCTCATATCTTATCTAACATGCAACCTAATCTATAACCTTCTTGTGCCTTCTTTGAGTGGATATGATCAAGCCCATGTCTTTGGGAATTTGATCATTTGGTCTTTTGAGGCTTTTGTGCTTAGTCCTTGTCTTGCAAAGAGTTGAGTCCTTGGTCCTTCAAGCCTTGGAGTGTTTCTTGAGCTTTTAAGTTTTTGGAACCCTGAGTTGACTTTGATCGTTGACTTTGACTTTGACTTTGACCGTTAACTTTTTAACACTTTTTCTCAGTTGGCCTATAAGGTCCCTTTCAGGCTCCTTTTGGCTCTAAAACACGTCTTTTGAGGTATTTGGTCTAGAATAGGGTTGCATCATGAAAAAGCAATAAGAACATGAGTTTTCTATATTATTGATCATATAATTTGACTAAATTGAAGCATTATAAAAGGATAAAAATACATATTTGGGGACTGATCAACTACCCCCAAATAACATCTTGCTTGTCCCCAAGCAAAGATGAGAGATAAGAATAGAAGAAGTCAAATATGTGTTTATTATACTAATCTCGTTCCGCAGAGTGCGACTGCATTGACCATAGGCAACAAAGCCTTAAACCATTAGGAATTTCCTAGTGGACGAGCTTAAGTCTCATGAGAGTTTTCCAGAGAATGTACTTACAAACTTCCTCTATCTAGCACAAATGGTCTTGTCTCCTTATTTATTCTTAGAAGTCCATACGTCTCATTAGCGGGTGAATAAGGACAAGCTCCTTTGAACTTAAGATAACAGATGTACAATAATTTGATCATCTAAATATAATTGTGCAAACATGAGCAATGAAATGCAAAGCAGAGTTGTTTCTGAAACTTTTGGAGAGCGTCCTTAAGGTGGGTTCTCACAGGGATGTGTTAAAAACACAAACTCTCTGATAGATTCACTGAAGTTTAGATATCTCAAATGCAGCAGGCATTTATATTTCTCACATACACGAATGACATCTAAAAAAACCGGGGTCGATTGACCACAATTGCCACTTACTATCACACCATCCTATTCCTAGTTGAGCTAAAGGTCTTTTATTAGGAGTTAGGGGGCTAAGGTGGTTGTTTAGAAATAAAATGGAAGTGAAAACAAACTCTTCAGGATATTTGTAACTAGAGAAGAACCTCGTTTGTTCTTTGCTTCCGAATTGTGATTAATTCTTTAGCCCTTTGTCTTTGTGACTCCATATGTTGTTGATTTTTGGGAGTTCTAACTTTGCTTTTGTTTATTTTGAAATCGGCTCCATTTGATTTTAAACTTTTAGGAGTTTCAATTTTTTATATGAATCTTTCTTTTCTTTTCGAAGCAACTAACTATATGTTCTGTTTTTGTACAAGGTATTCTCTTCTCTTTCTATTGTTCATTCAATTCTCAACTGGTCAGCTGGGTAAGCTTTTTATTGTGTGTAACAATGGGTTAAGGATTTGATGGCGAAGAATAAAATGGTTTATTGAATATTTGAAGGCTCAAAAAGGGAAAACTAGAGGAAAAATTAATTTTTTTGGGTTTTTAACGTTTAGTTGGCTATATCGATCCAAAAAGGGCCTAAATTCTCTCCTAGGATATGGCGTGGTGATCAAGCAAGTGGACGTGTGGTATTTTTATCCGGACATCCTTTGTGTCATCACTCAATAATCATTCAAATGAGGCTTTTGACTAGATTCTTATATGATATGATATGGAACTTAATTGTTCTAACATTGGTCTCGAAAACTCACTGCTATATACCAACAATGATGCTTATGCATGCCATTCATGAAAAAATGAAGAAACTATGGTACGTATATTAGTCTAAGTTCGAAGAATGAATCCTTACCCTATTACTATAATGAGACTTCTAGACCATGTATTCATCATAGAAAAAGGAAACAAGATTTTTTTGTACTAAACAAAAAACTATTTTTTTGGCCTTTCCAGAAATATTTTAAAAAATAAAGAAATATATTAATATAAGAAATGCCTAGTTTTTGTAAAATGTTACTATACCACCCCTAAGTAGAAATATACTTTGTACTCAAAGTATGAAGAGATAAGGAAAGAGATTACCATAGGAACATGAGCAAAAATGGTAGTACACCTGTACTCTGTTCTTCATTGAAAATTTACCACCCCCAAATAAGTTTGGAGCGTGGGTTGCTGAATCTAGAACAAGAAATACATGGATTATCTAAATAGTAAGTTACATAATTATTCTACCATGAAATATTTGGGGTTTTTTTATTTATTTTTGAAAAACATATATAATGTAGAAATTCAAAAAATTGGCATGATGTACTTGTATTACCTTCTACTCATATACCAAATTCCATATAAGAAAATCTAACATGCATACATGATTATTATTACACTATAGTGGTGTTGAAAGTTGTACTGTTCATCTTAAATCCTTTGTTTGGTGGAATGGTTTGATGGTTGAAAAATCACTTTCTAGTCTTTCTATACTCTTGTTCTTAAGGTTTTAATGGTGGAAACACTAGTTCTTTACCTAGAATGTGTTGAATTCTTAATTAAACAATTGATTTGATAGAAAACCATGTATAAAAATGGTTTTGATGGATATCTTGTTCACAAAGTTACACTCATTTGAACTTGTCAAATGAGCATGACTAGTGTTTTTGGGATTGAATCAAATATAGATAAAGTAATGAAAACTTTGTATTGACGACAATATTGAAAACTAGTATTGAAGATAATAAGAACTTGATTTAACCACTAAAACTTGAAGAGCATAAAAATGGAAAACAAGTAAATAACAAATTACACTATGAATTTAAAACATATTATCTACTCCTAATGACCAAAGATTAATTCTAGGGTAAGGTTCTTTCTCCTTATACTTTGGTTTATATAGGACACCAATTATATATTTGCCCTTTCTTCTAGAAACAACCTTTAAGCTTTGTGGGCTTTTGACTTTAGCCCATACAATTGAATTCTTGATTTTGGCTTTATGTCCTTAAGTCCATAGCTTTTAGCTTTGAGTCCTTGAGTTTTCAGCTTTTAGTCCTGAGTCCTTGAGAGTTAACTTTGACAGTTGACTATGATTTAAGACACTTTTGTTCCTAAACTGGAATCTTCCCAAGCAGTGTCAATAGCAATCCATTTTGCGCTAAAATGCACGTTTTAGGAATATACGTCCTAAATGGCTTGTATCCTGCAAAAAGTAGCAACAGCTATAAATTGCCTGTTCATTAAGCATAAAAAGTACATAATTGAAGTATTGTAAAGAGTAATAAAATGCACATTTGGGGACTGATCAACTACCCTCAAATAGCATTTTGTTTTGTCCTCAAGCAAAGATGAGAGAGAAAAAACTAAGATCATAAATCTGTGATTTATTATACTAGTCTCATTTTGCGGAGTGTGATTTCATTGATCATATACAACAAGGCCCCACTAAGAATTCCTTAGTGGACGAGCTTAAGCCTTGTGAGAGTTTTCCATAGAAGGTACTCACAAACTTCCTCCATCTAGCACAAAGGGTCTTGTCTCCTTATTTATTCTCAAAAGTCTATACATCTCGTTAGCGGGGGAATAAAGAAAATCTCCTTTGAACTCAGAACAACATATACACAGTAATTTAATCATCTAAAGACAAACGTGCAAAACATGAGCGGTGAAATGCAAAAGCAAAGTCATTTCCGAAACTTTTGGAGAGCGTCCTTAAGGTGGGTTCTCAAAGGGGTGTGTTGCAATCACAACTCTCTGATAGATTTACTAAAGTTTTGTTTTCTCAAGTGTAGAGGGCATTTATATTCCTCACATACACGAATGATGTCCAAAGAAACTGGGGTCGATTGATCACAATATCCACTTACTATCACACCATCCTATTCCTAGTTGAGCTAGAAGTCTTTTATTAGGAATTATGGGGCTAAGGTAGTGGTTTAGAAATAAAAGGAAGGGAAAACAAACTCTGATTAGTTGAGAAATTGGGTCTTCAGGATATTTGTAACTACAAAAGAACTTCGTTTTGTTCTTTTGCTTTCGAATTTATGATTCATTCTCCAGCCCTTTGGCTTTGTGACTCCATATGATTTTGATTTTTGGGAGTTCTAACTTTGCTTTTGTTTCTTTTGAAATCTACTCATTTTGACTTTGAACTTTTGGGAGATTTCGATTTTTGAATCTTTTCTTTGTTTTCTTTTCTTTTTGAAGCAACTAACGAACTGTTCTGTTTTTGTACAAGGTCTTCTCTTCTCTTTTCACTATTCATCCAATTCTCAACTCGTCATATGGGTACACTTTTTATTTTGTGTAGTAACAGTTAAGGGATTAATGGTGAAGAAATAAAAAGGTTTTTAGAAATTGGTGAAGCCTCATGGGGGGTAACTAGAAGAAAAACTATCTTTTTGGGTTTTTAACGTTAATTTGGCTATATCGATCCAAAAAGGGCCTAAATTCTCTCCTAAGATAAGGCGTGGTGCTCAAGCAAGTAGACATGTTATCTTTCTATCCGGACATCCTTTGTGTCATCACTCAATAATCATTCAGATGAGGCTTTTTGGCTAGATTCTCACAGGATATTGAACTTAACTGCTCTAACCTTGGTCTCGGAAAGTCACTACTATATACAATCAAATGCTGATGCATGTCATTCATGAAAAGATACAGAAACTATTGTATGTATATTAGTCTGAGTTTGAAAAATGAATCTTTACTCTATTGCTATAATGAGACTTCTAAACCATTTATTAAACATATAAAAAGGAAAACAAGATGTTTAGTACTAAACAGAAAAATATATTTTTGGTCTTTTTGAAATATTTTAAGAAATAAAGAAATATAGAAATATACTAAATCTATCTAATATAAGAATGCTATATAATAAATGCCTAGTTTTTGCAGAATGTTACTATACCACCCCCAAACAAAAATATTCTTTGTTCTCAAAGTATGAAGAAAATGAAGGAGATTACCAGGAACATGAGCAAAAATGGCAGTAACCTGTATTATGTTCTACGTGTTGGAAATATACCACCCCCGAACAAGTTTGGAGCGTGGGTTGATAGATATAGAACAAGATGTACATATGTTAACTAAAAGGTAAAAACATATTATTCTAACATGAATTTTTTTGCTTTTTTTGTTTTTTTTACTGAATTTATTTGTAAAAACATGCATAGTGTAGAAAATAAGAAAATTTGGGCATGATGTATTTGTATGGCCTTCTTTTCATATACCACAAATCTTTATACATTCCACAAAACACAGGCATACATAACAGATAATATTAATAAAACCTAGAAGTGCAGAGAGTAAAGACATGTACTAAAGCTAAAACAAATTAGATATAACTATGCAGACACTAGGGAGTTGCCTAGTCAGAATTCACATGGGGTAACTAACGACATCGAGATGAACTTGTGCTACTCCTGTCTCTTCCCTCTCGTCGAGCTCTTTCAAGCATATAGGAGCCTGTGGAACAATCTCATCTCGCAGCTCCTAAAGCATTAGGAGAGTGCTAGCCTGAAAGTTGTGCTACTTTTGCTAAATTGTACTCAACTGCTGATATAGTCGACGCTGACCCTCATGCATGAATCACAAAGCTTCCATGGGATACGCGAACTGAGACAGAGCTCCTGGAGCAAAGTAGTCTACTGGAGGTGGAGGTGGAGCGTCGTCATCATCGAGACTGTGCTCTATCTCTTCTACAGCCTCTGGGGACCAGTCGTGCTAAACGCAATGAAGGTAGATAGGAGTGAATGTGGCAGACTTTACTACCACAAAGTCACTCGAACTGCTGCTCCCCAACTAAGCATGAGCTTAGTTACAAAGGTAGGAAGGGGAGCAGTACTCCGTCTAGACTAAGAAAGCTGGTCCCACATGAAAGAACTAATACAGAACCTGTTATTTCGGGTCTGTAAGGTCCAAAGAATGTGAAGGATCGACTTACTTATATCCGAAGGTTTTGTCTTCCCCACTAGGTTATGCGCAATCCAAGTTGCCACTGCCAGTTGGTTCTTCCTCGAAGAAGTTTGCCTCATACAGGTGGAACCATGGACGTACTTGTAGTAACCATTTTTTTTAGAATCAATATTTCTACAATCGGCGAGAACCACACGCAGCGGAATTAATGGGTTCTCACGATTTGGATAGAGAACATACCTTTTAGATCCGGTTTTGATAACTCTGAGAATCCATGCTTTATGAATCCGAATCAACAATCAACCCCTTGATCTTCTGTTATATTCCTTTAGAATAGATTGGACGTTGTGTGGACAACGATCTACCAATCCCCTTCTTTCCCACAAAGCTAGATCCAATTTTGGATCTATCTTTCCTTGCCTCTTTTTCTGTTCAGATGAATAGTGAATTTCGGCCAGAGAGAGATTATTCTATTTATAGGCTACAACAGGGACCATGAGGAGAAATTAGGGTTGGCCTCCTGACGGGCTTGGGCTTCCCATGTCCATGTTCGCCCAGAACACACGGCCCAAGTCCATCAACAAATAGCTTATTCCACTAAAGGCCATTGTTGCACTACTGCCCTAATCCCAAATTATGTGTCAGCGTTTATGGGTTCCATATTATATGCTCGTTGATCTCCCCGTGTTTAAGATATTGAATGTCCGTTGATTAAGTCAAGTTACTGACAACTACATTAATCAACTTCTTATGTCCTTGAGTAGTACCACTCAACCTCATTGTCATGTCGGAATAAATCCACCTGCAGGGTTTACATGACAATCTTTTTGAGCTCCTCAAGGGGACATCATCAACCCGACTTCTTGCGGGATACATTCCTTCTAATCATCAAAGACACCTTACATACAATGTCATTACCCAATCCATCGAGTTTGTTGATTCACAAATGAATCTCACTCATTGATGATTTAAAGTAATGTACAATGCATGTAAGTGCTCGTTATTATATCCGGATTAGGAGGACAAGCATCCATAATAACAGAGGCGTTTGTTCTCTTATATAGTCAGTATAAGGAGAAACAACCTCACTTGGTCCTGTTCAATACACAAAAGTGTACTAGTGTAATCCTATAGTCAACATAGACTAATACCAGATTATACTACAACCGTACCAATGGTTTGTCCAAATACATCTAGGTTGTTAACGATTACTTATACTTTATAAGGTACTGATTATATGATCTTCTATGTGTTCACACCATATCATCTACAACATAAAGTATTAGACACATGCATATAACTAATAACATATATAATATGCATAATATTTGCCCATATGATTCTCATTTAAAATATAAAGAATTAGAGTTAATACAAAAGTAATGCTTTTAGTATATAACCCTATCAGTACTCTCCCTCTAACACAGTCGTATGCATCAAATCGAACACTGTGCCATGGAACTATTGATTCTCAGGGACCTCGTGTCACACTTCGATACCCAAAACCAATCCAACTGACTGCCTAGTCAACACATGCGAGCCTCCCCCAACCGAAACGATAACCAAACCTTTGTTATCGCGAGCTAAGCCGCGATAGAAAGCTTGAACAAGAGAAGGGGAGAAATGAGCAGTGGGTTCTAGCAAGAGTGGCATCTAACCTCTTATAAGGATTTGTCCCATGAAGAAAACATCAAAACCCCCCGAATAAAATAGATTTGAAAAATCCATTTCGGGTACAATCTTTTGATTGGCACCCATGAGAGGATGTTTTTGTTAAATTGAAAGTGGATATGAGATGGGGTGAAGGTTTTCTAGAAGCAGTAGGAAAACTTTTGAATTTGGTGAAGAAAGAGGCACGACGCGGGTTGGTGAGGCGAGGGTGCATGTTGGGTGGATTTTTGTGAGCTAGGGTTTTAAGTGAGAGAGGCGGTGCATCAGGGGGTCGCTTGGTCAGAATATCAACCCACATACGATCGTCGGTTGTTGGGTTTTTAGGGTTTGAAAATTTTGGCCCAAGCCCATATGAAATAGGGAAATACCGAAAGGGTCCTATTCCTTCTCGTAACTCATAAAATGCAAATCCTCACTTCGTTACCGATCTGATTTGGACAAACAAACTGACTAAACGATCAGCGTACAAAATCGTATCCAACGGTATATAACATACTTTGATCCAAAGTTGTATGACACACAAGATAATAGATGACCGCCTTAAAGCATGAAAATGACATAAGCTGTATAATAGAGTATGCCAACTTGAAAGCAAAGTGCAGGAATAGCAAAATGAATTAAAAAGAGTGTTACAAGAGCAGAGGGAATGGAGGGTGGAAAGAATATACAAACATGAAATTAAACATTAATTAATTTTTTTGGATTATATTTTGAAAAACTATAAAAAAAATGTGGGTCATTTCAGTCAGATCCCTAAGACTTGAGTCAATCCCAACCATATGCTTTGATTACTCTATGAAGTTGGACTCTGTGTTTTGGTGTAAGACACATGTAGACTGTGAATACTGAGCCCTCGCTTATCAGCTGAAGCCCAGGGCAGTCTGGGGTTTGGCATCTCAAACTCCAGTTCTCCCTGACTGCACGCCATCTGTAGGCGTATGAACTTTTTCCTACACCAGGTGTGATGGTGTGAATTATTTTCCAAATACCATGTTTAATATTAATCGGAATAGATGAAAAAACTTCAGAATCAGAGCGTACATGTCTCTATTGAGCTTTGCTCGGTAGAGAAGAATTGTTTTTAGATATTTTGAAAGGTTTGTAAAAGGGGAAAAGAAGTTTTGAAAATTTTGGCAGCTGGAAATTTTGTAGAGCGTTTAGAAAATAAGGGATTTTTTTTGAAATTTTTGTACGAAGAGAGTCTTTTAACGTCAGATTCTCGAGACAATAATAGAGAGGTGCATGATAGAATTAAACAGATCATGGTTTCACTTTGGGTTACACCATATGTCTAATTCTAGAATTCAACGCCTCATCGAGTTTTTTCTTTTTTATTTTTTATTTTTTGTTCTTGTTTTTCTTAAAAAATATCTCTAACAAAATAGAGGGTTTTTGCAAGAAGATAAAATCATACGTTTATCCAGTATCATTTTGGTTACTCTGGGGAGAATGATTTTAAATTTTTATATCCTCAAGTTTTTGAAAACTATGTAGAGATATATACAAAGGACTCGTACAAAAGCAGTGATTAAAAACATACCATAACAAATTGTCTTAGGCAACTTTCATGTTGGTTCAAGTGAACCCAATCCAGACAGATAGAGCTTCAGTTATACGAGTTGGGGATTTTACTGCGCAAGACATGGAATGTATGTTGATAACCATAAAAATAATAGAATCCTAAATATTAATGCTACAAGAACACTAATACGTAATCCTACCGTTCTTACGTTTAAATCAATTCTTCTTACTCTCAAAACATATTCATGCAATATAATGAGTAAGGAATTCGTTCCACTCTTAAACCTTCAAGACTTAAATAGAATTCAATTGATCCAACACAAGGAACAATGGTGAGAGTGATGTGTTTGGTGTGAAATTTCTATACTACCATTCTCAACACAAGAACAATAATAACAATAAGACATAATTAAATTAAACTGAATTTAAAACTAAGATTGTGAATAAAGATAATTAACTTTATTGATCTAATAAAACAATAAGAACAAGATATGATTGAATGAATAACAACTATTTTATTTATCTAATGAATGATATTCAATGATTTAAATAACTAATCTAAAACAAAGAATGAAACTAATTAATGGAATGAAAGCTAAGTAATTAACTAATCTAGATCTAACTATCTTTTTCTAACCCTAAACTCCATTAACATTAGCTTCCTAACCTAACTGCCATTAACAAAGAATGAAGCTTTTGTTTTTATACATCCAGATCTAAAAATCGTGCATGGGCTTGGAGCCATGTTTTGGGCTGGAAAATCGGGCCCAAAACCCAATTTCTTTAGTTCAAAATGGCCTCTTCAGCTGCAGTTGACTTCAACAGACTTTTCGTCCACTTGTGCTCCTCTGATTGGGTCAAGGCTTAGACCATTGGAAAGCTCTTTCCGAGCCGGTCGTTTTGACATAAGGTAGGCCCAATTCCGAGGTCTGAGTCCAAAGATACGGCCTTTGGAAGTTCTGCTGACTTTTGCTCCTTTATCTTGCTAAAGTGGCACATTTCTGCACGTAATGGACTTTGAAGCCTAAAATGCATAAAAACACGTAATCGATATTAACTCTTACTTATTATTCACATAATTGGTCTAACAAGATGATTATTAAGGGGTTAAAACTACAGTTTTGGGCTCTTATCAAACCACCCCAAACAAAGATTTTGCTTGTCCTCAAGCAAAGATGAGAAATTAGAATAAGTGACCAAAAATGGAGTTCTAACTACTCTCGTTTATTGAGTGCGATTGCATTGACCATATGCAACAAGGCCTTAAACCACTAGGAATTCCCTAGTGGACGAAGTTATAGCCTCGTGAGAGTTTTCAGATGATGGTACTCACAAACTTCATCTATACTACAACGACTAAGAAAATAAAACTATTGTTTCCTTATTCATGCTCAACTATCTATACATCTCTCTAGCAATTACATAAGAATAATCATGTCGAAACCCTAAGCTAATATATGCATAATAATCAATCATCTACTTAATAAACATATATACAATGAGTAATGCTATGAAATGCTTAGCGTGTCCGTTTCTCAAAACTTCGAATAAGCGTCCTTAAGTAGGTCCTCACATAAAAGTCAAGACAAAAATCACTCGATTTTTCCTGCTCAAGTTTCATCTACTCCAGGTGTGCACACTTTACACTTTACCAATCTCAATGACAACAAGGAAGCCGGGTCGATCAAACACATCCGCCCACTTACTATCACACTAACCTATTCCTAATTGAGCTAGAGGTCTTTATTAGGTGTTGCGGGGATTAGGAGATGGTTTAAGAAGGAAAGAAATGGATATTCTAGAGGACAAGTCTGAGATAATAGAGTCTTCATATTATGTAACTAGAGAAAACCTTGTTATTTACTTTTGCTTCTACACTTTGTTTCCATCCTTAGCCATATTTTTCTTTTCTTTGGCCTTTGACTCCCTTTTATTCTATTTTTTTGGAGTTTTTATTTATTTCTATTTTTTTTTTTTTTTTTTTTTTTTTTTTTTTCTCTTTGGATGGAAACTTCTTTTCTTTATTTTCTGAAGCAACTAACTAATTTTTGTTTACACAGGTTTTTCTCTTCTTCTTTCTTCCTTATTCTATTCTCAGACTTATTCTAAATTGGGTAGGTTGATTTTTTATTTTGTTTTGTTTTTGTAACAGGGTAAAGGAATTGTGGTTTATGGAAGGCTAAAGAAAGGCTCGAGGGGCTTACTAGCGGAAAATAATTCATAGGTTTGAATTTACGGCTATATCGATCCAAAGAGGGCCTAAATTCTCGCTTAGGATATGGTTTAGTGATCAAGCAAGTGGGCGTGTGATTTCTCTATCCGGATTTTACTTCTCCCTTGTGTCATTTCTCAAATGTTTAAGCTCATATAAGGCTTTAGGCTATATTCTCACAGGATTTGTAGAATAAGTACTCTAGCCTAGATTTCAGAAACTTATCGCTAACAATCATAGATACTCATGTAATATATTTATAGATAGATGTAAAGATTATTACCTACATATTAACCTAAGTTTCTAACAATTATTCCGATGCAAAATGACTCATTGAGACTTCTAGATTGTTAAGAGCATGGAGAAAGAAAACAATACCAATATTCCTAAGTGTATAGCATACTTTTTTATTTATATTTTTGAATTTTTGAAATTTTAACTAGAAAACAAGTGCACATTATACATATCTATATCCTAACGGATGTCTTAATTACACGTGTTTCTATGCCCCCCAAACAAGAAGCATGCTTTGTCCTCAAAGCATTTAAATAAAGAGGGTAGAAAAATACCATGGAAATGCGTGAAATTCGGAACATCCGCAAAAAACAAGGTTAGAATATACTAATATAGGAAATAAAAAAAACGACGAATAACTCTATAAGAGTTCCACCCATTATGGGGTTAACAATTAAATTGCTTGGGACATAAGCGCACACTAACTGAAACTAAAAACTTACCTCCACTCCAGCGTTTTACTCGTCATCCTCCTCTTCTATAAAGAAGTGAGGTTCCTTCACGATCTGCCATGCCATGATAATTTGTCATGCTTCACGCCATTTATCATCTATGATTGCTAACCTATTAAAAAGCCCACTTGGTCGGATGGGGTGTAAGGTGCAACTGATGAGGTTGTATCCTCCACCCTTGCCAAGTCATTACCGGAAAGGTCGAATAATAGAATTGGTGGGTCTCACAATGTCGAATTCCCAACCCAAATTCGTGAAAGGGGCACAAAAAAAAGGGAAGAAACATAGTATAATCACGCAAAACTAATATAGGCATAAGAAGATACTTATGCCTCATGCTATGGGCTCGTGCTAAACTAGACATTAAGGTCTTAGGAAGGTCATATAGCAGCGTTCCTCGGCTAAAGCAAGGAAAACATCGCAAGTGGCATTATTATTCGGAAGAAAAAATGTCACTCCCCTAATATGTTTAGCATGATAAAGAACATTACCGTATCACATTAAGGGACAAGTTACCAAGGGCTACATTATATGTCCCTTGGTCCTCTACACGGAAATTGTCGGACCCATAAGCCTCATGCAAAAAGTCATAAGTGTAGACATGAATATTATCTACCCAATAGCATCATGGGTCTTGTATTTCAGCGGGCATGGCAAGTCCAAGAACAAATGCTTGCAAGAACCATAAGCGATCCAAAATTCGTGTGTGATCACCTCACGAAACCAAGCACCATAAGTAGTGCTTTGAAACAAATCTTCGAAAGACTGTTCTGGTATTATTGTAGGAGATGTCATCTCAAAACTACGCTCTGGAACAGCTGCAAATCACCCGGGAACAACTCGCGGAAAACTGGAATTTTTCTGGTCCACGGAAGTCAGGCGCTGGCTGGCCAGATATATAGAGGCGAAGTCGCGCTCTTTAGTTTTGAATTATTAGAGTTTGAGCGCTGTCGGCGCTTCTGAGTGGCAGCGGGCGCCACTTCGATGAATTTTTCGATTTCCGGTGTTTGGCGAGCTGGTCGCTCTACTTGCAGCGCTGGCGCTCTAGTGATTTTTCGATTCTGATGTAGTAGAGGCGAAGTCGCTCTGCTTGAAGCGTAGCCCGCGATGTATTTTCTCGCGGAATTTGTCCGAGCTGAAATGGGCAACCACAGGATGAAACAACCAAGGGTGGTGGGTTAATGGGACTTAAAATGACTACTTCTACAAATCATGATATAATAAATAATACCACCCCCAAACAATTCGGAAGGTGGGATTAACAATAAAATCCATGCACAATTTGAAAAGAACCACATTATATTAAAATTGAAATTCAAACAACATTTAACTACCAAATTCAAAGTTAACTACGAATTTAACAACGTAACATCCTATCTACTAAAAATAATAAAAACAACATCAAAACGACAAACAAGAAGAAATCTAGCTACTCTTAAAGGAAGCGAGGTGGGGATAAGAATAGGAATTTGAGTGATCAAGAATGGAAAAACCAAACCCCCCCCCCAAACAAATTTTTGAAAACAGGTTTGTAAAAATTTGTTTTAAAACGTCAGGTCTTTTAAAGTCGATTCCCTAGACTTAAAGTGATATATATGTATTTACATGCGGTTTCCCATATATCAATAATCTAAAAGTTGTGGGTCTTTCCACAAATAATTAACATGGAATGCACCATCAAACGAATTAAGCACCAAGATTTCCTATGATGTAGCTTAGTGGAATGAGAGTAAAGCCTTATAGATCTAAAACCTAATCGAAAGCATCTGGTTTCTTCTTTGTCCTCCCACGAAGGGAATGCCAAGTAAATGAACATGAGAAAATTGATGGTTGTGGAAGATCGTGGGATGTGGATAATTGTGAGAAGGAAAAAATGGAAAAAATGAAAAAGTGTCGGTGGCTTGTCCTTGGGTGTTACTTCTTCACTAGTTGGTTTTAGATAGTTATGAAGCATAGGAGAAACACCAAGGTCAAGTACAAACTCAATGGTTCTTTGAAAAGGTAGAGGGCGAGGAACATTAAGTGATGGAAGGTGAATGAGTGACATGAGGATGTGAGGTGGGTGAATGGTGTTCAACTAGTGTTCTTAGGTCTATATCATCGAGGCTTTGAGATATGCAAGACATTCCTCAATAGGTGGGTAAGAAGAATCACTTGGGATAGAGGGCGAAAAATTCTTCTTCCGTCATGGCGTCAAGAGATGAATGGATGTCAATAGGAGAGAACTCAAGGAGTCGAAGGAAATCTTCCTCGATGTTATCTACGTCTAGGGAGTAGAAATTGTGATCCTTGTCTTCTTCCATAAGAGGGGTATCTACTAGTGTGCGGACTAAAGTGTCAGCCGCACTAATGTGAGGTACAAAACTCTCAATAGACTTAACTTCACCTTCTACAGGAAAATCTAGTTGTTCATGCGGTCTTTTATCCCTATACCTAATATGAGGGGGAACATATTTGTTAACCGTTGCTTTATCTTTTATCACTTTCCAACTAGGTTTCCATATTGGATCCTCTACAGGTGTAGGGTCTTCAGTTTCTATTATAGCATTTGGTATGGTATCATTTTTAGTTTGCGGGTAATCTTTAGGCATAGCCACTTGGTTATCAACTACTCGCTCTGAACGAAGGGTAGTATTTGTCTCAGAGGTCCCCTTGGTTTATATTACCATTACACTGAATACTTTTTATTTCGAAGGCGGTGTTTGTTGACTTAGGATTAGGCACTGCTTGACCTGGAAACACGCCGGTTTGGTTATTATTTTGGTTAGAAGACATGTCAATAACCTTTTGGCACAAAAAAGACTGCATCATTTGCATCGTTTGTTTCATCATATTAGAGTTTTGATCATGCCGATCTTTCATTAAGTTGGAGTTTTGTTGCATAATTTGATTTTGTTTCTCCAACAAGGTCACTACTACTTTGTCGTAGATGGTTGTATTGGAATTAAAGCTTGTTGGCGTTCATGTCTTGATGTTGATAGTTAAGGTTATGGGTACTAAACCTCTATTCTGGTCACCTAAGTTCCCTTGTCCTTGATGTTGAGTTAAGCTGGTTGAAGTGTGATGGTTGTGGTGGTGTTTGTGCATAGACAAGAGGACAATAGAAGTCGAAATGCTCAAGACTACAAATGACATTACAACGAAGTAGAGTTAATGTTCATGACTGGAGTGGGTTGTTGTTGAACAGAGATGGCATCTACCTTTTTAGTGAGGGCATCGATAAGAGTTTTAAGCTCGGGATCATGTTTAACCTCACGAGAAGAAGGAGAGGAGCGGGAGGAATCGTTACCTCCCCAATTGTTGTTCCTCTTAGATTGATCTTCTAAGAATGTATAAGCCTCTAAGGCTCCTTTACTAAGAAAACTACCCCCAGTCATGATATCTAGAACCTCCTTATGACGATGTAAAAGCCCCTTGAAGAAGGCACGAACAAGCGTGTCTTTCGCAAGATTATGATGTGGGCATTCAATGAGAAGATCAGTGAAACGATTCAGGGCCTCGAAAAGGATTCATGAGGATTCTGGCGGAAGAAATGAATCTTTTGAAGCATTTCATCTGTCTTTAGTGGTGGGTAAAATTGTTCCATGAACAATTGAACAAGTTGAGCCCATGAGTCCACAGAGTTTGGCGTTTGGGCAGTTAACCAAGACGCCGCCTTGTCGGCTAGGGTGAAAGGAAACACCCTAAGTTTAACTTGATCTGGACTTACGCTAGGATGATGGAATGTAGTGAGAACTTGGTCTATCCTACGCATATGCTGGTAAGGCTTCTCGTGGTCTAAACCATGAAAAACCGGTAACAAGTTAAATATATTAGGGGATTCGAAAATCCCCACTATGTCCGCAAGAAGAACGATGCGACTTAGGGCCATCGTTTAGGGCTTTATAAAAATCGAGAGAGGAGTCTCTTGTTCTTTAGCCATTGATGCAGGTAGTGTGTGAAATTCTAGATAGGCGTGTTATATTTATTTCTCTGAAAAACAAGCCTGATTATACTAGAATTAAAACCTCCTCGTAAGAGGCGAGGAGTGGAAGAAGGAGTACTGAATGCCTCCTCCTTGCTTCAGCGTTTGAATAAGCGTCTTGTATCGCGATTTAAGTGTATTTAACAAGTTAGAAACACTTAATAACTTTAAGGAATAAAAATATGCATTTACCTATGAAAATTGGGCTGTTCGGATGAATTTTCCTTGTTGGGCGCGGGTAGGGCGCGGGTTGGCGCGGCGCGGCGCGCTCAAGGTAAGTTGAAATTACAGTGAATAAGGGCGGGTCGCGCTCAACATGGGCGCGGGCGCGCTCCAGGGTTTTCAAGTTTTAGGCCTTTTATCGTACTCAAAAAATCTGAAATTTTTACAGTAATTTGCTAAGACGTCTATCAAGTAGCCTGTAAAATTTCAGATCGATCGGAGCAGTGAAAGTCCCTCTACAGCCCTCCAAAGTTTGCGAAACCGTTTTCGGACACAATACAAACAACCGAATGGTTAACCCATCAAAACAAATCCAAAAATTCCAAATTTTTTACTGGAGACTCCTGACAGATTCTAGTTGTTCCTGTAAAAATTTAGAGCAATTGGATGTCTACAACCTCTCCTTATTGGATGGTGTTCCAGATATGAAGTGTTTACAACACTGCAGAAACACACTGGAAACACTCTACTATTTAGGAGGTCAAAACAAATCAAAACTCATCAAATTTTTACTACAAACTCCTGCATTAGGATAGATACTCCTGTAAAAATTATAGAATTTTTAGAACTCCCTAGTAACTTTACTCGTCTGTTTTTCAGAACATACGGTGTGAAAACTGAAATGCAGCACTGTAAAGATCGTATTTTTTTTTTTTAAGGTAAAACAACTTTGAAAAATCTGAAAATATTCTAGTAAATCAACAACACATTAAATATTATGTATGAATATTTTCAGAATTTTCGAAAATTTAGAAATACCTTCACCGCAGTGTTTTTCTCTGTGAATCCAAGCCCCTAAAGCTGAAACAAAGTGAAACAGTTCGAAAATTCAAGAAATAAGAATGAAAAATTAAAAGGGTGGGTGGGTAGAGAATGGGGGATTGCCCCTTGGATTCAAGCAATTGAATTCTTGTCTTGAACGAGATTAAGATGGCAGCGGCGCCATTTGATAACCATAAAAATAATAGAATCCTAAATATTAATGCTACAAGAACACTAATACGTAATCCTACCGTTCTTACGTTTAAATCAATTCTTCTTACTCTCAAAACATATTCATGCAATATAATGAGTAAGGAATTCGTTCCACTCTTAAACCTTCAAGACTTAAATAGAATTCAATTGATCCAACACAAGGAACAATGGTGAGAGTGATGTGTTTGGTGTGAAATTTCTATACTACCATTCTCAACACAAGAACAATAATAACAATAAGACATAATTAAATTAAACTGAATTTAAAACTAAGATTGTGAATAAAGATAATTAACTTTATTGATCTAATAAAACAATAAGAACAAGATATGATTGAATGAATAACAACTATTTTATTTATCTAATGAATGATATTCAATGATTTAAATAACTAATCTAAAACAAAGAATGAAACTAATTAATGGAATGAAAGCTAAGTAATTAACTAATCTAGATCTAACTATCTTTTTTTCTAACCCTAAACTCCATTAACATTAGCTTCCTAACCTAACTGCCATTAACAAAGAATGAAGCTTTTGTTTTTATACATCCAGATCTAAAAATCGTGCATGGGCTTGGAGCCATGTTTTGGGCGGGAAATCGGACCAAAACCCAATTTCTTTAGTTCAAAATGGCCTCTTCAGCTGCAGTTGACTTCAACAGACTTTTTGTCCACTTGTGCTCCTCTGATTGGGTCAAGGCTTAGACCATTGGAAAGCTCTTTCCGAGCGGTCGTTTTGACATAAGGTAGGCCCAATTCGGTGTCTGAGTCCAAAGAAGATACGCCCTTCGGAAGTTCTGGCGACTTTTGCTCCTTTATCTTGCTAAAGTGGCACATTTACGCATCGTAATGGACGTTGAAGCCTGAAATGCATAAAAACACGTAATCAGTATTAACTCTTACTTATTATTCACATAATTGGTCTAACAGTATGATTATTAAGGGGTTAAAACTACAGTTTTGGGCTCTTATCATATGTCTTGACCCGTGCGAATAGCGTTGTGATATAGGCGAACCTTAATAAGCAAAACTGATCTCAAGCCGCCCTTAGATTGGATTTTTTTCTAGGGTTTGGTCCGTGTAGAATCCATTTCCCGTTTTGAAACAAAAAACACATGAATAGTGTTGTATCGAGAATCCTCTATTATAAAAACTGGAAAAACCAAGAACTTTTATAAAAACAACAAGGAAAAGCTATTTTTAACAAAAAGAGTGTAAAAAAAAGAAAAATAAAATTGTATACTTGCTTCATACAGGTACACTACTCAAACTACGAGTAAAAGTGCTAACAAGGAATATGAAAGTATATGTGGACTCAAGGCTCCGACACTTACAACCACACTCCAAGTGGAGTGGTTCGGTTACCTTTTCTGATGTATTCCATAGAAACAGATGTAAGGCAATGAATGGATTGGAAATACATCACGGAACAGAGGATTTAATCCTCATAGATAGGATCGTCGAGAATGGTTTCTTCTACATCCGTAGACCGTAATTCATGATTGTGTTTTAGACACTGACCATTAACTTGGAAGGTGTTGTTATCCTTGTAATCCTTCAAAGTTATAGCCCCATGTGGGGTGACTGCAATGATCATGTAAGGACCAGTCCATCGAGTATTTAGTTTTCCTGGAAACAGATGTAACCTTGAGTTATAAAGGAAAACATTTTGACCAATTTCGAAATGTTTTCATAAAATATGTTTGTTATGAATTCTTTTCATGTTGGTTTTGTAATATTTAGAGAGATCATACGCATTATTTCAAATTTCTTCGAGTTCATTTATTTGTAGTTTATGCTTTTCACCTGCCGCATTGAGATTGTAATTAAGGTATTTTATTCCCCACAAGGTGCGATGCTCTAGTTCCACTGGCAGATGACAAGGTTTTCCAAAGACAGGCCTGTAGGGTGACATACCTATAGGTGTTTTAAAAGTGGTTCGGTATGCCCATAAGGCATCATTTAGATGGAGAGACTAGTCTTTCCTATTTGGATTAACTGTTTTTTTCTAAGATACATTTAATCTCTCGATTAGAAATTTCCACTTGACCACTTTATTGGGGATGATATGGAGTTGCAACCTTATGGGTTACTCCATATTTTTTCATGACATGTTCAAAGACTCGATTACAAAATTGTGACCCACCATCACTAATGATGGCTTTTGGAACACCAAATCTTGAAGAAATGTTTTCTTTTATAAAAGACATTATAGTTTTGTTATCATTGTTACAACATGGTACGACCTCGATCCACTTAGATACATAGTCCACGACAACTAGGATGTAGATGAAACCGTGAGATGTGGGAAAGGGTCCCATGAAATCGATGCCTCACACATAAAAAATCTCCATTATGAGAATGGGATTTAAGGGCATCATGTTACATTTAGAAATACGACCAAGATGTTGGCAACGAAGGCAAGCTTTATAATGATCAAAAGCATCACAAAAGGGTGTTGACCAATAGAATCTACCCTGCAACACTTTAGATGCGGTTTTGTTTGCACTAAAATGTCCTCCACAAGACTATTCATGACAAAAAGAGAGAACGATAGATTGTTCCTAATATGGAATGCAACGTCAGATAATCTAGTCAGAACAGTACTTGAAAAGGTAAGGATCATCCCAATGATAGTACTTTACTTGTGCTAAAAACTTATTCCGCTAATTTCTATTCTACCAGGGTGGAGTGTCTTTAGTCACCAGATAGTTAACAATATCAGCATACCAAGGTGCAGATAGGATAGCATAAAGGTGCTCATCAAGAAAAAAATCTGAAATGGACTCAGTGATAGGGTTATATACTAAAAGCATTACTATTGTATTAACTTTAATTCTTTATATTTTGAATGAGAATCATAAGGGCAAATGTTATGCATATTATATATGTTATTAGTTATATCCATGTGTCTAATACTTTATGTTGTAGATGATATGGTGTGAACACACAGAAGATCATATCATCAGTACCTTATAAAGTATAAGTAATCGTTCACAACCTAGATGGATTTGGACAAACCATTAGTACGGTTGTAGTATAATCTGTTATTAGTCTATCTTGACTATAGGATTACAGTAGTACACTTTGTATGTATTTAAAAGGACCAAGTGAGGTTGTTTCTCCTTATACTGACTATATAAGAGAACAAACGCCTCTGTTATTATGAATGCTTGTCCTCCTAATCCGGATATAATAATGGGCACTTATATGCATTGTACATTGCTTTAAATCATCAATGAGTGAGATTCATTTGTGAATCAACAAACTTGATAGATTAGGTAATGACATTGTATGTAAGGTGTGCTGTTGATTATAGAAGGAATCCGTGTCCCGCAAGAAGTCGGGTTGATGATGCCCCTTTGAGGAGCTCAAAAAGATTGTCATGTAAACCCTACAGGTGGATTTATTTCGACATGACAATGAGGTTGAGTGGTACTACTCAAGGACATAAGAAGTTGATTAATGTAGTTGTCAGTAACTTGACTTAATCAACGGACATTCGATATCTTAAACACGGGGATATCAACGAGCATATAATATGTAGCCCATAAACGCTGACACGTAATTTGGGATTAGGGCGGTAGTGCAACAATGGCCTTTAGTGGAATAAGCCATTTGTTGACGGACTTGGGCCATGTGTTCGGGGTGAACATGGGAAACCCAAGCCCGTCAAGAGGCCCAACCTTAATTTCTCCTCGTGGTCCCTGTTGTAGCCTATAAATAGAATAATCTCTCTCTGGCCGAAATTCACTATTCACTAGAACAGAAAAAAAAGGTAAGGAAAGTTAGATCCAAAATTGGATCTAGCTTTGTGAGAATGAAGGGGATTGGTAGATCGTTGTCCACACAACGTCCAATCTATTCTAAAGGAATACAACAAAAGATCAAGGGGTTGATTGTTGATTCGGATTCATAAATCTTGGATTCTCAAAGTTATCAAAACTGGATCTAAAAGGTATGTTCTCCTATCCAAATCATGAGAACCCCATTAATTCCGCTACGCGTGGGTTCTCGCGGTTTGTAGAAATATTGGTTATGAAATAACGGTTCCTACACTCAGAATCACTGTCGTTATCTTTGGTCAATCTAAACAAGTGGTTAGCCACCACATTTTCGACTCCTTTTTTATCGTTAATCTCTAATGTGAACTCCTACAAGAGAAGGATCCATCGGATTAATCTCTGCTTAGCATCCTTCTTTGTGAGAAGGTACCTAAGTGTTGCATGACTGGTGTAAATTATGGTGTTTGAACCTACAAAATAAGGACAAAATTTGTCTAAGGTATATACAATGGCTAAAAATTCTTTTTTAGTGGTTGTATAATTCTGTTGAGCTTCATTTAACGTTTTACTTGCATAGTAAATAACTTTCTATGGATCTTTTGCTCCAACAGATATTACTAGAGTTATTGTTAAGTTTTAGTAATGGGGACAGTTTTAGGAGCGACAGGTAGTGAGATAACTTAAGTTGCTTTTTGATCTTGTGCCCTCTTTTCTTACAAAAATAGGAAACAAACCCCTTCGTCAAGTTTTCTTATCTAGTTCTATCGCATCTTTATTTCCACTATTGGTAAAATCCTCCATTGACAATAGTGAGAGTTCAATAGTGGAAGCAAATAGGTTTCTTGCCTTTGTTGGTAAAACCTTCCACTGTATACAGTGTGAGTTCACAGATGAAACAAACAAGTATATCAATTCTCTGGCTCTATCAATATTTCAAAATGGCTTCAGTTCCATTTGGGTTTGGTTCGGGTACACATCAACAGAGGTTTCCTGTTAGTGGTGAGGCAGAATCATCAAGGCAAGGAACTCTCAGGAACAGTAATACTGTGGAATCAAATACAGAGTCTTATGCTGACAAAGCTAGAGGAAGAATGAAACAAACAGTGGATGTTGCTACTCTTCCTGTACCAACGCGAAAAGGAGACAATCTAATGATCAAAATTCCACTAGCTTTGGTGGAGAGAGGAATTTAATCTTGCAAGTATGCTTTGATTACTAGAATGGATTCTAAATATATCAACTTAGACACCATCAAATCGTTAGTGAGCACTGAGTGGGGTTTAATTGAATCAGTAAATATCTCACCTTTGGGAAAATGATACATCTTATTTAAGTTTACTAATAAGACAGACTACAACAATATTTTCTTTGGTGGTCCGTAGTATCTTCAAGGAGAAATGGTTAGATTCATCAATGGACACCTAATTTCAACAGTGAAACTCACAAACAAATTTCAGGGTTTGTGTGGGTCAAATTCTTAGGGTTGCCTTTTGAATATTGGGAAGTTGACATATTGATGAGTATGGGAAGAGGGTTGGGGTGTCCAATCCGAGTGGATATGAATTCATTGCAAATAACAAATGGATACTATGCTAGTGTTCTAGTTGAAATAGATTTAACAAACCCTCTTTCAAATAAAATTTCCGTCGAGGTACCTGATCTTGGGATTGAGTTATGGCAGGACATACAATATGGTTCACTTCCAAAGTGTTGCAATCACTGCAAGATTGCTGGACATATTGTTTCTGAGTGCAGACAAGTTAACAAGGATTCAGGAGCAACTACTCAAAGCAACACGGTGGAAATTCCAACAAGTAATAGAGGGAAGGAACCAGTGGAATAGGAAGTGCAGGCAAATGGCAGGAGATTGTCAAAGAGCCAAAAAAGGAGACTAAAAGGGAGGAACCAAGACAAAGAATGGAGGCCCAGAGTTGGAATTGAAAATGAAACAAGGCCAAGTAATGAACAAGATAATCAACATGTTACTCAAGAATGCACTAATAATGGCTCAGCTGAGACAATTGTGAATTCTAGAGGATCGGGGACAGAAGTAACACCTATGTTAAATCATTGTGCAACAACAGTTGAGCCTGAAGAGACACAAGCTATTGTAATTCATTCGAATGACAGTGTTGTGCCTCTAAACTCGAGGATGGAAGAAGATGAATTCACGTTGTTTAACATGGAAGCCAGCAGATTCCATTTGTTGACGGATATACCTGAAATAGGAGAGATTTCAGACGATGAGACATCAGACAGAGAAGTTGAATATTTTCATGAAAGAGTCAGGAATACTATTGTTATGGAACATGTACCTAATACTCCATAACCTGTGAGATCAGGCATGGTAACTAGGTCTGGAAAGCAGTGTGGAGGGGGAAATGGTATGACCTCAGGCAAGTAGAAAGATTCTTCAGCAAAGAGTCATAATAGTGGTAAGAAGGCAAGGGGCAGACCGAGAGGCTCTAAACACAAAAATCACCGATGATTACATCCATGGGTTTTTGGAATGTCAGAGGAGTGAATGAAGTAGAGAAGGCTAGAGAAATAAACAAATTGCGAGTTGACAAGAAACTCAACATGTTTTGTTTACTTGAAACTAAAGTTAGGGAGAATAAGTATGATCTCATTAGAAACATTTGTTGTCCTTTATGGGGGCTTACAAACAACTATGGCATGGATCTGTTAGGTCACATATGGGTTTGTTGGGACCCTTATTTGATTGATGTTAGTAAGATGAATGAACCTAATCAATTCATACACTATAAAGTTCTTTTCAAGCCAACAAATGAAGAGTTCAACTTAACGGTAGTATATGCCATAAATGTTAAAACTTTCAGGTTGAACTTTTTGAGGGATTTACTAGACATTCAAGGTTCAGTCATCCTTCCTTGGTGTGTAGTAGGTGATTTCAACAACATTACAAAGGCTGTAGAGAGAGTTGGTAGGAGTCCTATGCATCCACGCGAAGCAGAAGAGTTTGTAGAATGTTTACAACATTCTGGCCTAGCAGACTTGAACTACAATGGGTGTTTTTACACTTGGAACAACAAAGTAGAGGGTAGAGGCAAGATCATGACGAAGATAGACAAATGCGTAGTAAATAGTACATAGAACGTGGAGTACCCAACTTCTAAAGCAGAGTTCTTACCGCATGGTGTTTCTGATCACTCTACAATTATTCTTTACTGGACAGATATGACCAGCAAGGCTACACCTTTCAGATTAAATTTTTTTTGGTTAGAACAAAAGGAGTTTTAGAACATCCTACAAAAGGTTTGGAAAGACAGAATTCTTTCTAACCCTATGTATGTCCTTATGCAAAAGTTAAAGCTTCTCAAAGAAAGAATAAAGCCGTGGGCAAGGAGAAATTTCTCAGACTTACATGCCAGAGTGCAATAGGTGAGGGAGGCTTTGTATGATATACAAAGGCAGATACAAGCAAATTCCATGGATCCTTTCTTGGGTAAGAAGGAGAAAAGGGCTCTACAGCAATACAGCGAGTTGGTGATAAGAGCCCAAAACTGTAGTTTTAACCCCTTAATAATCATACTGTTAGACCAATTATGTGAATAATAAGTAAGAGTTAACACTGATTACGCGTTTTTATGCATTTCAGGCTTCAAAGTCCATTATGTGCGCAGAAATGTACCACTTTAGCGAGATCACGAGGAAAAAGTCAGTGAGAACTTCCGCCGTATCTCTTTGGACTCAGACCTCCGAATTGGGCATACCTTATGTCAAAACGACCGGCTCGGAAAGAGCTTTGTAATGGTCCAAGCCTTGACCCAATCAGAGGAGCAGAAGTGGACGAAAAGTCTGTGGAAGTCAACTGCAGCTGAAGAGGCCTTTTGAATTTGAAAGAATTGGGTTTTGGGCCTGATTCTCTGGCCCAAACCCTGGCTCCAAGCCCATGCACGAATTTTGGATCTGAATGTATAAGAACAAAAGCTTAAGTCTTTGTTAATGGTAGATAGATAATGGTAGATTAATTAGTAGAGAATTAGGGTTCATAGCTTAGAATAGAAAGTAGCCATTAAAATAGCTTCTAGATCTAGATTTAATTGTTTTTCTTTAATTAGTTTCAAATCCCTTATTAGATTAAACCTTTGAATCTTGTTCTTCATTTGATTAGATCAATAAAGTAGTATTCTTTATCCATTTCGATTTTTGTCAATTCCAATTCTAGATCTAATTTCAATTCATGTCCTTAGTTCAATTTAGTCATTAAATTAGATTTCATTATTGTTTAATTAAATAAATTTCAATGCTTTATATTATGTTTAGTTTTAATATAAATGGAAATGATTGCGGAATGATTCAAGGCTAAACCTCCATTAGAGGGGGTTGTGAAGCCTTGATGAAAGCTTGATTCGATTATCGTTAGAATAAATTAATTATTTTCTATTCCACTCTAGAAATGATTAGTTCACCATGAGAATGGGTTTAATTGTTCACATGCTAGTTATGAATTGGTAGAAATGCCATGTATAATTAGGGATTAGGAATAACCAATTGTTCTTACGAAGCGATTCAATTCGGATTCTGACGATTAAATGGATTTAGTGGATTAAGTTGAGTTAAGGTGGAATCAATCCCCTCTAACTCCTTATCATAGAATCAACGTAGCATTCCCATAGTTATTTAGATAATCGACTAGTTGCATCTTGTGGGTAGTTGCATCGTAGTATAATTCCCTTCGTAAAACTCTCATAGACTTAAAAACGACTAGTTAGATTAGAAAACATCCATGCTAGAGCACTAGGAGTGGAACGAACTTATCTACTCCACTATATCTCAATTGGTTGAGAGTAGAATAATTCTTTGATAAACAAGATAGCATCAGGATAAGTTTAGTTTACTTACGTTTTGAATTCATCGTTCATTTCGTAGGTAGACTATTCATTTTATAGTTATCAAATGGCGCCGCTGCCATCTTAGTTGCACTTTATCATTGTTTTCATAATAGAATTAGTAATTTTTAAGTCCCATTTCACCCACCCACCCTTGTTTGATTCATACTGTGGTTGCCGTTTCAGTTTTGGAAAAATTCGCGACTGAAGCCACCAAAAGAGCCAGACCAGCTATCTTCTTGGACTTCGTTTATACACCGAAGGCCACGCTTCAAAGAGCGACCAGCTATCTTCTTGGACTTCGTTTATACACTTGGCCCAGCAAAGAAAGAGCGACCAGCTATCTTCTTGGAGCTTCGACTTTGCCTTGCCTTGGGCCACCAGCGCTAAGATATAAGCGCCAGCGCCTTCTCTGAAATTCCGGGATTTCCACGTTTTGATTTGAACTTCGAGTTGTCAAGTTTTTCAGTGTTCTATTCTCTTATATACACTGAACACGCGTAAACAAGGCGCTATTCATAAAGCGAAGCAAGGGCCTTGTCAGGTATTCCTTTCTTCCACACCTCTCATCTCTGTTAGAGGTTTATACTAGTATATCGAGAATTGTTTGGAGTGTTGCATGTGTAGTTAAGCTCGAACTTAGTCTTGCATGAGATTAAAGGTGCAGTCGTACAAAACGCGAGCGTAAATACACAACAACATCAACAATCAAGTCTATCTAGTATACCACACACTACACCTCTAGCTACTATTCCACACACACCACGATATAATGGGGAAGAAAGAGAGACTCCTCTCGGACTTCTACAAAGCCTTGGCGATAGCCCCAAATCTTGCATCGTTCTAGCAAACCCGGTAGGGGATTTGAGAATCCCTCCAAATATTTTTAATTTGTTACCCGTTTTTCATGGTTTAGACCATGAAAAACCTTACCAAAGACATCGTAGGATTGAACAAGTCCTAACAACATTCCACCATCCTACGGTTGGTTGAACAAATTAAATTAAAAATTATTCCCTTTCACCTTAGCCCGATAAAGGGCGTCTTGGTTAACTGCCCAAAAGCCTAAATTACGTGGACTTCGTGGGCTAAACTTGTTGTTTGTTTATGGAACATTTTACCCACCCCCTAAAACGGATGAGATGCTTTCTAAGATTCATTTCTTTTCGACAAAATCCTCATGAAACATTTTGAGAGGCTTGGAATCGTTTCACCGATCTGCTTATAGAGTGTCCACATCATAACTTAGCGAAAAGACACGTTAGTTAGTGCCTTTTTCAAAGGACTTCAACATCACCATAAAGAAGTCCTTGACATAATGAAGCGGGGTAGTTTCTTAAACAAAGGAGCCTCGGAGGCTTATAAATTTTTAGAGGACCAAACTAAAGCGTAATAATAATTGGGGGTAGTGACGATTACTCCGCTCCGCTAGTTCTTCTTCCCACGATTAAGGCTACCCGGTATGTTTGAGGTTAAATCAGATCCACGAGCTTAAAACTCTAATTGAATCCCTCACAAAAAGGTAGATGCCATTTCTGTACAACAAAAGCCAATCCCGTTATGAATGTAAATTCAAATCCATGTAGTTTACATTGGAGCCACGAGCATCCCGAATCCCATCATCCTATAGCCTATGAGCGGGCTTGTTCCATTAATAGTGAACCTAAGCCCCTTGGAGACAAAATCCCAATTTCGGTTGGAGAAATAACCAAAAGCGTCACACCTCGAGGGTACAATCATCAATATGTTAGGCCAACGCAGAAGCTTTAACCAAGCTCCACTCGACAAGGGCGAGTCGGGGTAATTTTAATAATTATAACAACCAAGTGCAACCTCGACAAGGTCAAGCACAAGGTCAAGGTAATTATAATAATTATAATGCTAATAGAGGTATCGTTCGGTAAATAATAACTATCAAAATCCACCAATAAATAATTCACGGAAATAGTTCGGTAACACCACCCGTGACCACCACTACACCCACACAGCCGGATCGTCTTGACACCTTTATACAAGTGAGCCAAAAACTTTTTCCAAACCATGGCTCAATCCAACCAACGGCTTCTACAATCCGTAACTAATTTAACCCAACGGTTGGCTCAAGATAAAGCCCAAACCAAAGGTGTGTTTCGAGTAACATAATACCTAATCCTAAAACAACAAACCACGACCTTTGAGGTAGCGGATAATATACTAGTAATGAATTTGAAAATGTAGGTGAGATAAATGCCATCACCACTCTCCGTTAAGAGTGGTTGATAACAAAGTAACTATGCCTATAGTTACCCCACCCATAGCCCCTACACCTGCTATATTACTAGATCTTGAAATAGAAACTGAAGAGCCTACCCTTTGTAGAAGTACCGGTTCAACACAACCAAAGAAACGAAAAAGCTACGGTTAAACATCCGGGTGATACCATTGCTAAATATATCGCGAAACCACCGTTTCCACAAAAATTAGCCATGTTAACTAGAGATACAAATTATGAGGAGATTAGGGATGTTTTTAAAGAATCTAACTATAAACCTTCCTTTCCTCGAAGCTATAAAAAGCTACCACATCATGCTAAGTTTCTTAAGGAATTGTGTACTACTAGGCGTAAGACAAATATACCAAAAGGCGCCTTTTAGCGAACAATTCCCAACCTTATCTGAACATAATGGAATTGTTAAGTACAAGGACCACTGGTAGATCCCTCTTGTCTACAATGCACCTTAGGAGATTCTATCTGACGACCCGGCGTTATTAGACACGGGGGCTAGTGTTAACTTACTCCCATTTTATTTGTATAGACAAATAGGTCTAGACAAGATGCAACCCACTAAAATGGCGTTGCAATTAGGCGATCGGTCTATTAAGTATCCTAAGGGTGTAGTCGAAAATGTGTTGGTAAAAGTTCGGGATTTCTACTATCCGGCTGATTTTGTAGTCCTCGATCTGAGTCGCTTAAACGACTCTCTCCCGATCATTTTAGAAGTCCTTCTTGGCAACTGCCAATCGCGCTCATTAATTGCCGTGATGGTTCAATGTCCATGTCTTTTGGCCATCTTGCTTTGAAGTCAATGTTTTTAAAACAAGGACCACCTTGATTACCCGGTCGTCTATGGATGGAGAGGTTAGCATGATCGAGAGCTTTGCTTTCGAGATTATTTCAACAACCGCGTTCCACGATAGTCATATGCCCAAAATTCTTTCCTTTGGAAAGTCGGACTCAACATTTTCATTCCTACACTGACTAGTCGATACACATGTTATTGATGAGGGCCGGGATAGATGACTTTCTCAAAGATGTAGAGGACTACCATAGTAATGTGGATATGACCAATCTAGATGAGGAATTTGATGAGTTTCTTGGTAGGTGACAATTCACCTATCAAGAACTAACTAGCACAACATCCACCTCGATTCCCCTCCTTCCACCCTTTCAAAGGAACCCGAGTTTGCACTTTCGATCACATTTGTTTCTTACGTGCTCTATAATTTTTTAAATCCTCATAGCAAAACGGATACTTGAGGAAGGACAAACTTTGTGACACCTTCATTTTCAGAATTGAGGCAGTCCTACACACACATGAATGAGTTCGATGCTAAAACCAAATCCTCATTGTTATACAAGGCTGTCTTTCTAAAACTTATCCATATCCACCCATATCCTTCACAACCATTCACTTTTCCACACTTATTTACTAGAACACCCACTCATTCAAAATGAAAAGAAGGTGCATGATAGGTTACCTGATAAGGTTACCCAACTTAGTTTGGATTCCACTAGAAATGTCATAGGAAATCTTGGTGTTTCATTGTATTTGGATATGTTTCCTCGATATTTATTTATGGAATGATCCACAACTATTTAGGTTGTTGATATATGATCAACTGCATGTTCATACATATGTTTTAGATAAAGTCTTGAGTATCGACTATAAGCGACTCAAATTTACGTGTTGGTGCATTTCCTTTCATTCCAATATATTGGTGAGTGCACCATTAAGGTAACCGGGCCCTCCCTATGGAGTGTGTGGCTGTAAATACGGATCCTAAGTCCACGGTTCACATAATTCCGTTTTCCACTCTTGCATGTTTTCTCGGATTTTTGAGTCATGTTTCTCTATGGTGTGAATTATGTCTTTATTGCTTATTGTTTTCCTTCTAAAACTAAAATAAAAAATAAAAAAAATAAAATAAACATAGTAATCTATGAAGTCTCGGGAATCGACTTTAAAAGACCATTTCTAAAAACAAATTTTCTAAAATTCTTGTAAAAATTTGTTTGGGGGTGGTGTGTTAAATGTTTCCGTACTAAATGTTTTATGTCCCACTAGAGTTGCTTAGGCCATTTTATTGTATTACGATTCGGATTGACATGATCTATTAATTTAGAGTTCATTAGTTAAGCATAACTTCGTCATGCATGCAAATTCAAGGCGTTTTCCACTATCTCATATGTCATCCGAAGTCGGAATAGAGTGTTTTATGGATCATTGGATAGGAAATTCTCTCCTGATCATTTCCATATCTCATTTGCAAAAATCGGACATGTAGCGAAGCGGGAATTTTGATTTGAAATTAGCGAAAAAATCGAAAAATCGAAAATTTTGATTTTGGGCTTGGGCCCAACTTCAGCCCACCAGCCCATGGAGAGCGGCTTCGCGCTCTTACCTTTCAACTTCAGTTCATCTTCTTCATCTTCCACCGCCATTAACAACCTCCAAACCTAGAAAAGCAAAAATAAAAAATAAATACCATAAACCCGCCCAAAATCATATCCCACCCATTTTTGTTTGCAAACACCAATCAAAACAAACTCCACCAATTTAAAACTTCGAAAAACCACCGAAAAATCAAACCAATTGGTGCTGCCGCCACCACTCCACCACCTCCACTGTTCTTCAAATTCGGTCAAGTAAAACCACCACTACCACACCCTCTACAAACCCCAAACCGTAATCAAACTCTAAATGGCTCAGCGCCATTATCACCGAGCAGATTTTCACGCCCGACCATTTTAGCCGTTTTATGGTGGCGAAATGGCTAGTAGAGACTGGAATAGTCTCGGTACTTTCGACCGAAGACTTCTACCATGAAGACTTGGTCGGGCGGTTCTACAACGGGGAGTTGGAGGGAGTCGGATTTTTGTTTTGGTGAAGAAGAAGAGGAGGGAGTTGACTCTGAGGGCTGTTAGGTGAGATTCTAGGCATTCGCCTAGAATCAATCTGAATGCCGTTTTACGGGATCCCAGTTTGTGGGGTTTGAGCGTTGATGAAATTCTTGTCATCAATGGGAGCTACAATCAAACTCCCATTGTGTGCGCCGAGGCTTCTCGAGGACCAACCAAACCTCTGACCCGGTGGATTGGTCGGAATGTCTAAAGCAAGGACAAGGTCGATTGACATCGGTCGACTGCCTCCACGTCCTATGGATACTCGAGGAGGCGGAATGCGATTTCTGTATCACGGAGTTTTTCTTGAACATGATGATCGGGAGGTTGGACGATCGTTGGCACCTCTTCACGTGCTTATCACTAAGATCATGTTGAAGATGAAGGCAACTCCGGCCGAGAGGATTTACATTACCCTGCGGGAACCAGCGTATTTATAGGGAGTGTGTCCACAAGTCTGGAAATTGCCGGATAGGGATAGGGGGTTGAGGAGGAGGAGGCGGGGGGTAGATGAGGATGATTCGGAGGAGGATGAGGAGGATGGCACCTGTTTTGATCTGGGATGCCTTCGAGGAGGTGTTGGTCTGATCTTTGGCGCATGGCTATGCTTCATAGGGGCATCGTTCACTCAACACTCTGTCTGGACCTCGGACTCGGCGAGCGACCATTCACCACAACCGAGCTCCGCACCCGGAGGAGGATGAGAGATGGGAAGCGGCGAGGGCTGAGATGGAAGCCAGTCCGGTTTAGAGTGGACATGCTAGCACGCTTCCCACCTCATCTGACGACTCGCCTCGAGGACCGCAGCTACTAGGCATGGCGTCGTCGACGAAGAAGGACGGCTGCTTTGGACCTCCTATACGGAGCCAGGGAGCCACCACTTTCGAGTCTGTGCCCCTCCGCCACCGGTGGCGAGGTGTTTAGAAGGATGAGGAGTGATAGTGGTAGTTATTTATGTTTAGTAGTTGTTGTGTTATTTACTTTTGTTGTCTTTATTGTAATGTAACTTTTATTTGATAATTTGAATTTTGTAGTAATACTCGAATGAAATTTTAATATAAGGGTTTATTTTCATATTGTGTGCTTATTTCATATTGACCACACCTTCCAAAACTTGTTTGGGGGTGGTTTGATTATTTCAAAATTTGTATTCTTAATAAAAACCTAGTGTTAGAATTTCTTGCGGAGTAAGGTGAAAATATGGTAGTTTAGGCATATCTATGATTGAGAATCATTGTAGGATGAAATCTAGATTAAATAGGTACATTCATCATAAAATCCAAATAAGAATCTTGGGTTTGAATTAGAATCCGGGATATGAGTTGTTTCCGTTTTCGAGTTTGGAAATTTTAGGATTTCGGAAGCTGCCGAAATTAGTTTTGGCAACTTTCGATCCATTCTAGCAACTTTAAGCCTATATAAACTTGATACAATCTATCCTCACAACTCACATTACACCTAAACTCCATCACTCACCCTTCAAACCCGCGATTCCCGCGTTTGACTTCATTTTCGCAATTTCGCAGCTTCGGGCGGCCCAGCATACCTAGTTGGCCTTCAGCGCCCTAAAATTCTGTCGAGAAAAATTTGGTCGAGGCCCGCGCCTAAGTCGGCGCGACCAGCTAAGTTCTTGGAAATCAAAATACAAAAAGCTGGCGCCAGCGCCAGCTAAGTTAATGGCGCCAGCATGGACTTCTCTGGACTAGAAATTTTCCGGTTTTTTGGCGTAGTTTCGGATCATTAGCAGCTATTCCAAAGCATAATTTTGAGATGACATCTCCAATATTGATCTACGAACGAGTCTTTGAAGATTTGTTCCAAAGCATTACTTCACGGTGCTTGGTTTTGTGAGGTGATCACATATGTTGGTGGGAACCTCTTATGGTAAGACCGGCTGAACTTTATATTCTCCGGCACTTGCATCTTATTTTTATAATAACTGCATTTTCTTTGAGAGACGGATGGAGAACAAGTGTTCTCCATCAACATTGAACGATGAACCAATGGAGATTACGGGTTCTTGCTAGCATTTGTTCTTGGACTTGCTATGCCCGGCTGAGATACAAGACCCATGGTGCTATTGGATTAGATAATATGCATGTCTACACCTATGAGTCTTTGCACGAGGCTTATGGGGCGGGCATTTTCGTATTGAGGACCAAAGGGACTATAACGCGTTGCCTTGGTAGCTTTGTCCATGAACATAGGGCTGTTATGTTTTGGATAATGCTAAACATTTTAGGGAATGGCGTTTTTCTTACGTGAATGGCGCCACTTGCGGCGTTTTCCTTGCTTTAGCCAATGGGCCCCGGTTCTATGACCTTCCCAGGACTTTGATGTCTAGTTTAGCACGAGCCTATACCATGAGGCATAAGTACCTTCTTATGCCTGTTTTAATTCCGCGTTATTATGCTATGTTTCTTTCCTGTTTTTGTACCGTTTCCGCGGATTGGATTAAAGGTAGACGCGGTGCGACCCACCAATAGTATTATTCGATCTTTCCGTGCAATGACTTGGCATGGGTGGCGGATACAACCTCACCAGGTTGCACCTACACCCCATCAGACCAAGTGGCACTTAATAGGTTAGCAACCATAGATGATAAATGGCGTGAAGCACGGCAAATTATCATAGCATGGCGGGGCCTTGAAGGAACCTCACTTCTTTATAGAAGTAGAGGATGGCGAAGATGACGAATAACAACGGGAGTGGAGGTAAGTTTTATTTTCTGTTAGTGTAATGCGCTTATGTCCCAAGCAATTTAATTAGGTTAACCCCATAATGGGTGGAACTCTTATAGAGTTCGCGTCGGTTTTATTTCCTATATTAGTGCGTTCTAACATTGTTTTCGCGGATGTTTACGAATTTCCACGCGCTTGATGGTATTTTTCCTACCCTCTTTATTTACAATGCTTTGAGGACAAAGCATGTTTCTTGTTTGGGGGCATAGAATCCGCGTGTAATTAAGACATCTGTTAGGATATAGATATATATAATATGCATTTGTTTTTCTAGTTAAAATTTCAAAATTTTAAAATATAAATAAATAAGTTTATGCTATACACTTAGGAATATTGGTATTGTTTTCTTTCTCCATGCTCTTAACAATCTAGAAGTCTCACATAGTTGTTGCATCGGAATAATTGTTAGAAACTTAGGTTAATCGTAGGTAATAATCTTTGCATCTATCTATAAATATATTACATGAGTATCTATGATTGTTAGCGATAAGTTTAAAAATCTAGGCTAGAGTACTTATTCTACAAATCCTGTGAGAATATAGCCTAAAGCCTTATATGAAGCCGAAACATTTGAGAAATGACACAAGGGAGAAGTAAAATCCGGATAGAGAAATCCACGTCCACTTGCTTGATCACTAAACCATATCCTAAGTGAGAATTTAGGCGCTCTTTGGATCGATATAGCCGAAATTCAAACCTATGAATTATTTTCCGCTAATTAAGCCACTCTGAGCCTTTTCATTAGCCCTTCCATAAACCACAATTCCTTTACCCTTTACAAAAACAAAACAAAATAAAAAAAAAAAAAAATAAAATCAACCTACCCAATTTAGAATAAGTCCGAGAATAGAATGAGTGAAGAAAGAAGAAGAAAAACCATTGTAAAACAAAAATTGTTACTTGCTTGAGAAAATAAAGAAAAGAAGTTTCCATCCAAAGAAAAGAAAAATAGAAATAAAATAAAAACTCCAAAAAAGAATAAAAAAGGAGTCAAAAAGCCAAGGAAAAAAAAAAAAAATATGGCTAAGGGATGGAAACAAAGTGTAGAAACAAAAAGAAATAACAAGGTTTTCTCTAAGTTACATATCTGAAGACTCTATTATCTCGGACTTGTCCTTTTGAATATCCATTTCCTTCCTTCTTAAACCATCTCCTAATCCCGTAACACCTAATAAAGACCTCTAGCTCGATTAGGAATAGGTTAGTGTGATAGTAAATTGGCGGATGTGTTTGATTGACCCGGCTTCCTTGTTGTCATTGAGATTGTAAGGTAAAGTGTACTTACAATCGTACCTTTGGAGTAGCGAAAACTTGAGTGCAAAAATCAGTGTTGTTTCTTGACTATTATTGTGAGAACCTACTTAAGGGCCAGCTATTCAGAGTTCTCGAAACAAACACGCTAAACATTTGATAGTACTACTCATTGTATATATGTTTATTGTAGATGATTGATTATTATGCATATATTAACTTAGGGTTTTATTTGGTTATTCTTATGTAATTGCTAGAGATGTATAGATAGTTGAGCATGAATAAAGGAAACAATAGTTTTATTTTCTTAGTCGTTGTAGTATAGATGAAGTTTGTGAGTACCTTCAACGGAAAAACTCTCCGCGAGGCTATAACTTCGTCCACTAGGGAATTCCTAGTGGTTTAAAGCCTTGTTGCATATGGTCAATGCAATCGCGACTCAATGAAAGCGAGTAGTTAGAACTCCATTTTTTGGTCACTTATTCTAATTTCTCATATTTGCTTGAGGACAAGCAAAATCTTTGTTTGGGGGTGGTTTGATAAGAGCCCAAAACTGTAGTTTTAACCCCTTTAATAATCATCTTGTTAGACCAATTATGTGAATAATAAGTAAGAGTTAACACTGATTACGGCGTTTTTATGCATTTCAGGCTTCAAAGTCCATTATGTGCGAGAGAAATGTACCACTTTAGCGAGATCTGAGGAAAAGTCAGTGAGAACTTCGAAAGCCGTATCTTTGGACTCAGACCTCCGAATTGGGCATACCTTATGTCAAAACGACCGGCTCGGAAAGAGCTTTGTAATGGTCAAGCCTTGACCCAATCAGAGGAGCAAAAGTGGACGAAAAAGTCTGTGGAAGTCAACTGCAGCTGAAGAGGCCTTTTGAATTTGAAAATTGGGTTTTGGGCACGATTCTCTGGCCCAAACCACAACTCCAAGCCCATGCACGAATTTTGGATCTGAATGTATAAGAACAACAAAGCTTAAATGGTAATGGTATAGATAATGGTAGATTAATTAGTAGAGAATTAGGGTTCATAGCTTAGAATAGAAAGTAGCCATTAAAATAGCTTCTAGATCTAGATTTAATTGTTTTTCTTTAATTAGTTTCAAATCCTTATTAGATTAAACCTTTGAATCTTGTTCTTCATTTGATTAGATCAATAAAGTAGTATTCTTTATCCATTTCGATTTTGTCAATTCCAATTCTAGATCTAATTTCAATTCATGTCCTTAGTTCATTTAGTCATTAAATTAGATTTCATTATTGTTTAATTAAATAAATTTCAATGCTTTATATTATGTTTAGTTTTAATATAAATGGAAATGATTGGGAATGATTCAAGGCTAAACCTCCATTAGAGGGGTTGTGAAGCCTTGATGAAAGCTTGATTCGATTATCGTAGAATAAATTAAATATTTTCTATTCCACTCTAGAAATGATTAGTTCACCATGAGAATGGGTTTAATTGTTCACATGCTAGTTATGAATTGGTAGAAATGCCATGTATAATTAGGGATTAGGAATAACCAATTGTTCTGCTTGAAGCGATTCAATTCGGATTCTGACGATTAAATCGTTAGTGGATTAAGTTGAGTTAAGGTGGAATCAATCCCCTCTAACTCCTTATCATAGAATCAACGTAGCATTCCCATAGTTATTTAGATAATCGACTAGTTGCATCTTGTGGGTAGTTGCATCGTAGTATAATTCCCTTCGTAAAACTCTCATAGACTTAAAAACGACTAGTTAGATTAGAAAACATCCATGCTAGAGCACTAGGAGTGGAACGAACTTATCTACTCCACTATATCTCAATTGGTTGAGAGTAGAATAATTCTTTGATAAACAAGATAGCATCAGGATAAGTTTAGTTTACTTACGTTTTGAATTCATCGTTCATTTCGTAGGTAGACTATTCATTTTATAGTTATCAGTTGGCTAGAATTGAGATCTCCGAAATCAGAAGCTAACAAGAAAATTAATGGATGCTAGAAGGAGATAAATGTACTGCCTTTTTCTTCAAGTCACTGGAAGAAAAAAGAAAAGCAAAGAGTGGAATCTGGAATCTCCAGAACTCACAAGGGGTTACAATCACCGAACAAGCTGAGGTCAATAAAACAATCGTTGAGTATTACACTGACCTACTTGGTTTTGATGCTGGAGAGATAAGTGGAGAGAATTTCTATAATCAGTTACAAGTCATAGACTTTATCCCTGACCATATGCATGCAATACTTGAAGCAGAGGTCAAGTATGCCCTATTTAATATGAAGGAGAACAAAGCTCCGGGCCCTGATGGTTTTACTCCTCTATTTTTCAAGAGTTGTTGGGATATAGTCGGACATGATTTTACATCTGCTATCCTTAATGCATTTAAATTCTATAAATTCCCAAGAGGTGTCAATGTGACTTTTTTATTCCTCATTCCTAAAGTTAGCAATCCCTCAAGGGTTGAGGACTTTAGACCCATTGCATTATGTAAAACTATATATAAATGCATATCTAAAGTCATCTCCAACATAATTTTATTAGTTAACAATGATTTAGTGTAGACTAATCAATCGACTTTCATCCCTAGAAGATCTGTTCAAGACAACATACTCTTATCTCATGTGCTACTCAGAGGGTATGAAAGGAAGAATGGTACTCCCAGATGCACCATTAAACTGGATATCAGGAAGGCATATGATATGATAAGTTGGGACTCCATTAAGGCCATGCTCAAGAAATTCCAATTTCCTACCAGTATGTGCAAATGGATAGATATGTGCATCTCAACTCCATCTTATTCGGTTATGATAAATGGAGCACCAGAAAGGTTTTTCTCAGGAGGGAGAGGAATTCGACAGGGGGATCCCTTATCTCTGTACCTTTTTGAATTAGTCATAGAGATTTTTAGTTGTGTTCTCAAACAAAAGCTCTCTAACAAGTCCATCCTCTATCACCCAAAATGTAAGAAGGTACAAATCTCCCATCTAGCCTTTGCGGATGATGTTCTCATGTTCTCTCTAACAAGCTATTAAAGAATGTCTTGATGCTTTTGGAAGTGCTACTGAGCTACAAATTAAGAAGTACAAGACAACTCTTTTAGCTGGAGGACTTAATGACCAAGATGCTTGGGGACTGGAAACTATTTTGGGGATAGAACTGATTAAACCATCAGTTAGATATCTGGGACTTCCTCTCATTTTTCCTAGGCTCGGTATAAGGGAATGTCAACCTTTAGTGGAGAAGGTGACAGCTAAAATCCCCAACTAGATGTGTAAGCTTCTCTCACATGCTGGTAGGCTATAGTTAATAAATTCAGTACTGTTATCTTTTCACACATACTGGGCTAGAACTTCCATCCTACCCAAGACAGTGCTCGAGCAAGTGGAAAGTATATGCACTCAATTCTTATGGAGGGGTACAACTTCACAGAGAGGATATCATCAAGCATGTTGGAACTCTATTTGTCAACTAAAAGAGGAAGGCAAGTTTGGAGTAGTGAATGTGCATAGATGGAATCTGGGTACGTATTGTGGGCTGATTTTTAAATTAGTCACAAGAGAAGATACAATATGGGTAGATTGGACCTTGCAATAACACATTAAGGGAAATTACTTCTGGTCTATGAAGGTGCCGAGAGATTGCTCATGGACTTGGAGGAGTATATTGAATACCAGAAAAATAGCAAAAGAGCTCATAAGATACACCATTGCAAATAGAGAGGATACCATTTTATGGCATGACATTTGGTGTGCGAAATTGCCTTTGATTGAGGATGTAGAAGCCCTAGCAGAGTGGAATTTTACTATGGATACTAAGGTGTGAGCACTCATCACAAATGGCGACTGGAATGAGGATGTCACCAACTTGCAGTCACAATCTCTGAAAGGTACGATTCTGATAGTGGACATTAATAGAAACATGATCAAGGACAAAATTTTATGGACACCACATCAAAGTGGCCAATTCACTTCCCATAGTGCATATGAAGCCCTAACTCAGAAAAGAGAGCAGAAAAGGTGGCATAAACTTGTATGGGGTAAATGGGTACTGCCACGTCATTTTTTCACCACCTGCCAACTATTCTCCAACAGTATCCCTACATAAGACAGGTTAGTTCAAAGGAAAATCCTTAATTCTTCCGAATGTAGTTTATGCAACAATAGTAGGGAATTATCTAAACATCTATTTTTTGAGTGCCCTTATTCAAAGGAAGTGTTTACAAGAGTGAAGCAGTTGCTGGGCATTTCTACAGACTTAAACACATCAAGTAGGGAATGGACACTGGTGCTAAGAATATGCAGAGAGGAATCAGTAGGAGAAGTGTACAAGATATTTTTCTGCGCAACTGTTGACAACATTTGGAAGGAAAGAAATGCGCCCAAATTCCAGAAAACTTCCAAAATAGCAAAGTCCATCTTTGATAAGCTGGAGCGAGAGGTAAGGAATTATGTACAAGTTCTAAAGCCTGCAATCCAAGATTGTAACACAGCCAAGAATCTTTTTCACTGACTCAGAGTTGATATTCCTTTCAAGACTTCACGAACAAAAGAGTGTTGTTGGATTCCACCTCAAGGTGATCAAATAAAAGCTAATTCTGATGGTTCACTCAGTGCCAAGGGACCAACTCATAGCAGTGTGATGAAAGATAACGAAGGAAGGGTCTTAGTAGCTTTCACTGGTAATGGAGGAATGGAATCAGTCATATTCCATGAACTTAAAGCAATAGACATCTATTTACAAAGATGTTCAACAAAAAGATACCAAGAAGTGGAGGTTTAATTTGACTCCTTAAGGGCTGTCAACATAATCAACGAAGGAGAAAAACCACTGTGGTACTATTTGGACATCATTGAAGCAATAGAGGTTAAAAAATAGAAGTTAAGATATATTTCCTTCTCACATGTATATAGAGAAGTGAATAAAGCGGCGGATTATTTAGCTTCAATAGGTCAGGATAGTAGCAATTTTGTTCTTCAATTTGTCCCTCCATTAGATCATATGCTACAAGGCATTGTAAATGACGATGCGAGTGGACAAATATATGTAAGAAAAAGTTAAGTTAATATAAGTGTGGGGTGCTTAAGTCCAAAAAAAAAAAAAAAAAAAAAAACTGTCTATGCATTATCATGTTTTTGACCCAGTACGGTGCCAACAACATAGTCGCTAGCGTCATACATGAGCTCAAATGGTTTCGACCAATCAAGAGGTTGAATTATAAGAGCAGTTATTAAGGCGGCTTTCAAAGTTTCATAAGCCTGTATGAAATCTGAATTAAACTCAAAGGGTGTATCTTTTATAAGAAGATTGGTTAAAGGTTTAGCAGTTTTTGAGAAATTTTGAATAAATCTTCAATAAAAATCACAGTGGCCTAAAAATGTTCATATATCAAGGATGGTCCATGGATTAGGTAGAGTTGAAATTTTATCTATTTTAGCTTTATCGACCTCTATACTATTTTTAGACACACTGTGACCTAACACTATTCCCTATTTTACCATAAAGTGGCACTTCTCCCAATTGAGGAGTAGATTCTTTTCTTGAAAATGCGCCAATACTTTAGAAATGTTGGATAGACAATCATTGAAAGAATCCCCATAAAGAGAAAAATCATCCATAAAAACTTCCATGAATCTCTCCACCATATCACTGAAAATGTGTAACATGCAGCGTTAAAATGTGGCAGGTGCACTGCAGAGACCAAAGGGCATACGTGCATAATCATAGGTTCCAAAAGGGTAAGTGAAGATGGTCTTTTCTTGATCGGTATCATCGATTAAAATCTAAAAATATCGTGAATATCCATCCAAGAAACAGTAATAAGCATATTGTCACACCCCGAATTTCGACAGAATTCGGAAAAACATTATTTGTTCCCGACTCTTCGATCTCCGAGGTGTGACGCACTCTCAACTCCCAAAAACCCATAAACAGTTTAAATATGCGGATAATAAAAACCAATAAAAATTTTAACTTAAACAAAAGTCTTCTTCATGACAAAGATTCACAAATAAGATTAGGTTACAACTCTCCTTTCAATAACTCTTTAATAAAATTTACAAATGAAATACAAAAACATTGTCTAAACTGAAATTCTATATCACCTCAAGGGAAAACAAAACAAATCCTGAGATGCAACGCTAACGCAAACCACAAGCAGCAACCACTCTTCTTCAACACTAAACCTGTCAAAACTTATCAACTATGTTCATTGAATGAACACACCCGATAAGCAAACATGCAAATCGGGTCAAAGATTATAAAAATGCTGGGTGTGAGTAGCTCTAAAACAACATATACTTATACAAATATATACATAATCCATAATGCAGTTAGTTCCTCCACCGGTACTTTAACTTTCAACGACTAATATAACATACTTAAGTACAATAATCTAGGCGGTAGTTCCTCCACTGAGGCGCCTTAACTTCCAACAACTAATACAACATACCATACGCATAATAAAAAGGCATTTAGTTCCTCCACGAGGCGCCTTAGGTTCTAACTAAAATACTAACCAGTGATAACTATAAAATGAATAGTCTACCTACGAAATGAACGATGAATTCAAAACGTAAGTAAACTAAAACTGGACTTTTACGAGTCTATTATCAAAGCTTCTACTCGATCTTGCACTAAGTGGAGTAGGAAGTTCGCTCCACTCCTAGTTCCCTAGCATGGATTGTCTTCTAAGTCTAAGAAATCAGTCTTAAGTCAATGAGAGCTTTACGAAATGTTATGCTAACAAGACGCGTTATTTTAAATAACTAGATATAATAAATAACAAGATAAAATATAAACTAAAGTTAATCTAACGGCTACGGAAATCTGATTGTTTGAATCTAGATAAAGGATTAGAGGGGAATTGAATCCACCTCGACTCCAACTTAACAACCTAGCGTAGAATGTTGTATCTCAACTCTCACGCTTCTTCTGCGAATTTCGAGTTCTAATCCCTAGTGTTCATGGCATTCCTACCGGATACTAACTAGCATGTGAGGTCGCCCACCCATTCTCATGGCTTAAACATGACCTTCTAGAGTGGAATAGATTCTACAACCAATTCTATACTAAACAACTAAGTCTTCATCAAGGCTTCATCAACCCCTCTAATGGAGGTTTTAGCCTTGATTCATCAAACTAACATTTCCCATTGAATCTAAACTAAACATAATATAAAGCATTGAAATTTACTAATTTAAACAATAATGAAATCTAAATTAATGACTAAAATGAAATAAGAACAAGAATTGAAATTAGATCTAGAAATGGAAATGACAAAATCGAAATTGATAAAAAATACTACTTTATTGATCTAATTAAATGAAGAACAAGATTCAAAAGTTTAATCTACTACAATGAATTGAAACTAATTAAACTAAGTTCTAAAACTAATTAATGGAGGCTAACTAATCTAGGTCTAACTATCTACCTAACCTCACTGCCATTAACAATGAGTCAAGCTTTTGTTTTTATACATCCAGATCCAAAAATCGTGCATGGGCTTGGAGCCATGTTTTGGACCAGAGAATCAGGCCCAAAACCCAATTCTTTAAGTCCAGAAAGGCCTCTTCAGCTAGATTCGGGTTCAACAGATTTTTCGTCCACTTCTGCTCCTCTGATTGGGTCAAGGCTTGGACCATTGCAAAGCTCTTTCCGAGCCGGTCGTTTTGACATAAGGTAGGCCCAATTCCGAGGTCTGAGTCCAAAGATATGGCATTCGGAAGTTCTGCTGACTTTTGCTCCTTTATCTCGCTAAAGTGGCACATTTCTGCACATAATGGACTTTGAAGCCTGAAATGCATAAAAACACGTTATCAGTATTAACTCTTACTTATTATTCACATAATTGGTCTAACAGTATGATTATTAAGGGGTTAAAACTACAGTTTTGGGCTCTTATCAACCAGCCAAATCATATACAATCATCTATCTAAAGATATATCATTTACCAACATATTACCATAATTATATTAATTTAGACTTTCTTTGTGTGTCCCTAAAATCACGTCATATCTATGTCTTACCTAGTTTCCCTGGCTACCATAATCGCTACCGCCCGAACATGTACATCCACATGCCTCCCTTACATAATGAGCCACTCGTGCGTAACTACCACGAAATGATGCCGCACACCGTAAATCCTCACACGGAAGCCAAATCTATGTAAGTCTTGCCACTATTCGGCATAAAATATTGCGCATCATCGTTTTATTTTTTAAGCGGAATAATCAAGCCACTATTCGGCTCGCCCGAAGGCCATTCAGCTTTCTTGAAACGCCGGAGGGCCAATCACATTACTTACGCCTCGAAGGCCATTCGGATTAATCGAAATGCCGGAAGGGCGCCGAAGGCCATTCAGATTAACTCAAACGCCCGGAAGGGCCAATCACATGAGTTGTGGTAGGTAGGTTCTACGATTTTCGTTACGTAATTTATTCAAGTGTCATACATTAATTACTCATAATAAATCCACTATATCACGTGCAGGTCAATTGCCTTATTGCACTAAGCCACAATATATAGAAATATCTCAATATATCTCATAACTATTTTCATACTTTCACGTGCCAATATATTATTGCACTACACCACACTCCCGTGGGCAAATATTCACCAATACTATGCTACCTCATAGTAGCATCTCACATATATAATAATGGAGTGTTTATACATTTATGTCTCCAAAACTATTGCATTTAATATATATATCCCAACATATATATGTTTTACACACTACTCACGTCAAATCTTAATTAGATAATGACAACTAAATTTATATCAGCTTCCACAACATTTCCACATTTAATTTGTCCATACAATTTACAACATAAAATGTAGCACAATTATACAGTCTACAATCCACAATCAAAGCCCAATATATATATGTTTTACACACTACTCACGTCAAATCATAATTAGATAATGACAAACAACGTTATATAATGTTCGACAATATTTTATTACTATATTAGTCCATATAATCAAATATGTGAAAAACTGGAAAACAGTCAACATTCCACAGTCAACGGTCAACGGTCAAAGTCAACGCGTCATGGTCAAAGTCAAACTGGCATGGTCAAAGTCAACATGCCATGGTCAAAGTCAAACTGTCGTTCCCATGTTCGACATGTTCAGGGTCATAGCCATGGTTCATGGCTAAGGGCAAAGGTGCATGGCTCATGGGCTCATGACCAAGGTCATAGTTCGGACCCAACTGGCCAAGCCCAAACCTTAGAACCCGAAAGTCTAAAACCAACTCATTTATTCTACCTGACCCAATTGGGATCTATATTAAGTCCTATGGACTGTCCCCAAACAATATTAGAAACTGGCCCAAAACAGTTAAGTAGTTCGGTCCAAAAATTAAACTGAAACCGGCCCAAAAACTTTAAATTAAACTGGTCCACAAAACAAATCTAAGTTCTTGCCCAAAGACTTGAAAGAAAATGGACCAAACCAACTAAAAAAAGAATCCGGCCCATCCAAACAAAACAAGCTAAGGCCCAATAACTGAAACTAGAATCCGGCCCAAACCAAAACAACCTAAAATCGGGCCCAACAACAACCAAGGCCCAAGCCCAACCCGACCCTACAGTGTCTTCTTCTTCTCCACCTCCCTCACCAAAGAGCTCTTCTCCACCGCTTCCACCCCACACCACCACCACTCACCGACTCTAACCCAAACCAAACCAACTTCGGTTTTACAACCCCGAAAAAACCCCATCTTTTGCTACCCTCAAATCTAGATTCCTCACCTCCAGCAGCCACTGAATCGCGCCGGCCACCACCCCTCACTTCCTCATCACATCAGTTTCATTCCTCATCGAAAATCAACAACCTTTAATGAACACCACACACTTTTATGGACTGTCGATATCACTCCCCAAAATCAGATCTCGACCGCCATTAACACAGGTTCAAAGCTTCACACAACACCCAATCTCCGGTCCACCATCACCCCACTACCACCATTCATCAAACTCCCAACCCACCATACCAAATCGCAGTTCAAAACATACAAAAAAACCCAACACCACCACAGTATCACAGTATTACCATTCTAACATTTATAGGCCAAAGGAGGAGGTTTGGGGCTCGCGCCTCCATTAATAACCACCTACGAGTCTTTGGATAGTCCTATAATCTAACAAAACTAAACACTAACCATAAGAATAATTTTCGAAGAGACGAGCAGAACATGAAAAACACACAGAACATGGTTTTGGAGTAAACTGTCTCTATATACGAGAAAAAAAAAAAAGAAAAATAAACTGTTCACAATAACAGTTTATATGGACAGCCGACAAAATATATCGACATCGAACAGAACGAACTGGTAGAACAAGCAAAACTTATATAGCTTGGACAGTAAATTCGTAATCTAAACAGACAAAAAAAATTATAATTTTAGTAGTGGTGAAAGATAAACTCTACTCACCTGTATTAGAACTCGACGAATCCTCCTAATCCGAGTCGTCGCGCTCCACCCTCCAGCAAACAAGCTTCTAGCTCTGCCTCCATTTTTAATATTTTATTTTTCTCTGAACCCTATTTTCTAGAACAATATGTTTATATACTTGGGTCCGAAACCCAAGCCCAACACCGACTCGGGCCCAAAAACCAGGCCCACATGTCCCGAGTCCAATCCAACCAATTTTTAAAAATAAATTATTTAATTAATTAATAAATAAATAAAAATGTATTTTAAAAATACGGGTGTTACACATATCATGCTAGGCGTTCAAGCATCTGATCAATAAAAGGCAGGGGAAAATGATCTTTCCTTGTGACAGCATTCAACTTCCTGTAATCAATATAAATCCTCCACATGATAGAAATTCGTTCTGGAATTAACTCTCCATCTCCATTCGTTGTCAGATATAGGATAAATGATTATGGCATCCAGTAATCATAAAATCTCTTCTCGCACTACTTCTTTCATAGCTGGATTTAAACGACGCTGTGCTTCTCTAGAAGTCTTAAAATTCTCTTCTAGATAAATTCTATGATTGTAAATCTTTAGATCAATTCCTTTTATGTCATCAAGAGACCACCTAATTGTAGAGCGATGTTTTTGAATTACCCTAATTTGATGTTTTTCTTCCTTTTTTGTTAAATGGGATGAGATGATGATGGGATGGGTGCCATTAGAATCAAGATAAATATATTTTAAGTCAAGAGGGAGGGGTTTTAGGACAGATTTAGGTGATTTGGGTAACAAGGTTTCCACAGGGTTTTGTTCTTCCACAGTGAACACTAGGGCTGGTGAGTTCTCTTTATGCTTAGGTAGATCATCATCCAAATTGTATAAGGGAACGGATGCCAAGTTGTTAATGGTCTCTTCCATATAATGATCTGTGTTGAAATCAGAGTCTCCAAAGGATAAGAATTTATGCACATTATTTTCCCATAAAGTCTTGTCGCAATATTCTTGGACAACATTTTCTATCATACTCACTTCTACTTCTAATTCCTCTTCCATATGCTGCTTCATCATCTTAAAAACATTAACTTCCACTGAAAGATCTCCGAAAGACATAGTCATAGATTCATTGTGGCAATTGATAAGGGCATTGGTTGTTGCCAAAAAGGGACGCCCTAGAATGATAGTTATGGAATCATGGGCTACTTCGGTGTTTAGAATGACGAAATCCACATGGTAATAAAAATCTTTTACTTTAGCTAAAACATTTTCAACAACACCTTTTGGGTATTTAATGGAGCAATCGATTAATTGTAATATCATAATTGTAGGTGCAAGCTCACAGAAACTGAGTTGTTTGAATAGGTAATATGGAAGGAGATTAACACTTGCTCCAAGATCGAGCAGAGTAGTAGCTGTGTACTTATCTCCTATAGTGCAAAGATCGGTCGGACGACCAGGATCTTTATACTTGACGATTCCATTGCTTTTTGTGAGGGATGGACATTATTCTATAAGGAAGGCATCTTTTGGAATGTTAGTTCTTCTTTTGTTGGTGCACATATCCTTGAGAAATTTGGCATGTCTGGATAAATGTTTGATGGCATCTAGAAATGGTACATTTATGGTTAGATTCTTGAATGTCTCTCTAATTTCATCAAAATTTTCATCATCATTGGGTGTCATCAAGCGTGCTGGAAACGGTGCCTTTGGTTTGTATTTCTTAATTGGGTCAGGTGTGGGAGATGATGGTTTAAGAACTAGAATTGTTATAGGGACATTAGGGGGTATCCGTTTTTCATATTCTTGTTCTGGTAATATAGGTACTGCAACGTGTATTTCTATAGGTGTAATATCTTTAGGTAAAACTACTTTATTGCCAACTATTTTGCCAGAACGCAAGGTTGTGACTGCTTTGATCTCTTGTGTTTTAGTAGCTTCAGTGTGATCATTGGTAGCTTGTTTTTGTCTTTGATGTAACAGCTGGATTATTTTTTTTTATGGTTGCCATGATATGTGTTTGTTGTTTCATCAAAGATAACATCATCTCTGATGTTTTATCTAATGGGACATTAGCAGGTTGTGCAACTGGAACAAAGTCTCTTTGGTTGTTAATTGGTGGATTTTGGTAGTTCTAGTTAAAGTTGGATGGAACCATCGCTCTATTCTAATTGTTGTAGGTACCTTGTCCTTGTTTGAACTGATTGAATGTATTTTATGGTTTGACATGATTTGTGAACCCTGGAGGTGGTTGGGTTTGTGGATTAGTATTCCATTGAAAATTTGGGTGTTGCCTCCATGGTGCATTTGGTAAATTGAAAGCACAAACTTCTTCTGGTTAAAGTGATGGTATGTTGTTGAGCAAGGGATAATGGGTAGATACGTGATTTAGATTGAGGTAGAAAGTGCACGGTGCTATATCAATGTTCATGACTGGTTGGGGAGTATGCTCTTTTTGTTTGGTTGCAGGGGCATCTATCTTTTTTGTGAGGGTTTCGATTAATGTTTTCATCTCTTGATCGGATTTTATCTCAAAGATACTATTGGCTTTAAAAGTACTGGGCTGGGATGTTCTGGAATTGTTTGTGTCACTCCAATGAGTACTCTTTTCTGCTTGGTCATCAAGAAAGGTTAGAGCTTCTGTAGCACCTTTATTTAAAAAGTTTCCATTACTTATGATATCCAGTGTGACTTTGTGTTCTTGGAGAAGACCTTTGAAAAAACATTAGACAAGAGTAGATTTTTCTAGTTTATGGTGAGGACATAAATGGAGCAGGTCAGAGAATCTATCCATGCTTCGAAAAATGTCTCACTCGAACTCTATCTGAAGATTTGTATCTTGCTTACTATCTCCTCTGTTTTCTTCGATGGAAAGTATTTCTTCATGAAGGAGAACACTACCTTTTCCCATATATCGAAAGAATCGGGCTTCTGCGATAGAAGCCATGTGTGGCTCTTACCAGCTTGAGTAAAGGGAAACAGTCTTAGTTTAACCTGAACATCAGAAACGCCCGGATGATTGAACGTACTACATACCTCATGTATCCGGCGTAGGTGTTCGTATGGTAACTCATGTTCGAAGCCGTGAAAGACGGGTAAGAGATTGAACACGTTTGGTGGGATTCGGAAATCACTATTTAGCTTTGTGAGTCATATATAAGATGGAGGGCCATCTTGTAACGGTGTGTAGAAACTAGAGAGAGGTTTTTCAGCTTGGACTACTTCATCTGTCATCCTAGTAGTTGGGGGATGAGAAATAGGAGTATGCCTAGATCGACGTGCTCTATTACGTGGGTAAGTTTTAAATGCGCTAAGCTTTGTATAGCCTGAGCGTAGGCTCATGAACGATTGCTAGACTATTCATAATCTACTTATATGTGCACATAAATGTATTGGATGCTCAAACAACGAAATTCGTTTGTAGCTTTGAAGTTTTGGAAAAGTTTTCATGCAATGTCTATAGTTTAGAAATTATGCCCTATTTGAATTTAACAGTGGGTGCGAAACTGGTTTTTGGGAACTACACGCGTCAAGGGAGAAGATCGCTACTTCACCAGATGGTGTGCCACCAAGAATCTCACCCACGATATATCTGAGGGAGGGGAGTGAGGAAGGTGGTTGGTCTACTGGAATCTGGTAGTTTACTACTCTCTTTGTTCGTTCTAGATATTTGTCCTGATGGACGTGATTAGATTGGCTTTGCTTGATTGATTTTTATCTTTTTAGTTTCGTCTATGTGAGAAATAGTTCATGCAACATCCATTCTAAAGTGGGGCTTAATCCCACTTTTTGTTCTTTTAGGGCTCGGGTTTAGCCTTAGCGTTAATGTAAAGACGAGACTGAAACGTAAATCACATAATCATCCAAGCATGCTTAGTAACACACAAGTATCCTCTTACACTTTGCAGTGAGGAAGCTTAGAAATTATTGCCCAAGTTGTGCGTACACAATCCTTGGGGTGAAGGCGACGTGGTTGACGAAGTGTTTGGTGTCTTGCGTGTTGATAAGTGCCCAAATATGCCTATTTTTATATATTTTTACGAGGCCTTATCAATCTTCTTTTATGCATAATTTCGAATTTTCACGTAAAATCATGCATTTTTATTATTTCATTGCTAAGTACTCATTTTCATGAGTTCAACGATATATTTGTATGTTTTGTGTGCAATTTATTGTGCCACGCTAATGTGACATTGGTATATATATTTGATTAAGTTTATTTGCAATTGCCGGCCCAAGCCCAAATATTTGAATGGACGACCCAAATTATTAATTGACTTAGTGAGGTGGCGGTCAAGAATTGATCAAGAATATTGGGTCAGATATTGTTTGGGAATATTCTTGGTATCTTTAATTTACACCAATTCCTATTGACAAGATCATATCTTTATATTATTACCCAAGTCAACTTTCCTTGTTTCCATTTTCTACCCAACCAAATCATTTCCAAGCCATTATATTTCCACCAAATATTTTTTCTTTCATTTTTCATACGAAAATCTTCCTACCTAGATATTTTTTATATTTCCCTTCCATTATAATTAATTCTCAATAGTTCCCATTCCATAAACACCATGATATCATTGGCAAGAATACAAATTGAAGATCAAGGACAAGCCCGGATTGGAAAGCTTTTGGAAGATTTTATGCAAGAGAATATTTTGCTTGGTATCTAAATATTTTGCTACCATTTTCAATTGTTTTGAGAAGGAAAGTTTCCTATTGTTAGCACATTGTGTGCCTATAAATAAAGGCCTTTGGGGAGGATACAAGACATTCTCTCCATTCTCCAATCTTCATTCATTTCCTTAGTTCATTCTTAGATTTATTAGTAGAGATAGAAGTTTTAGAAGAATTCATTGTAGAAGAAGAAGTTTACGTAAGTTATTTCATTATGAATAAAATTTATATAGCTTTTTCATTCTACATGTCTCTAGCTTAAATTCTTTTCTAGGATTTCAAGATGTAGTCAATATAATGATTGCTCATTTTTCTTAACTTAAATTCATTATTGTTTTGCATGTCAAATAATTTTAGTTCCAATTACGAGAGTACACCTTTAGTTTTAAATACTTAATTAATATCTTTCATTGCGTGTATTTAATTTGACACATTATACTTAGGTTGAGTCCTTTGATAGTGTGTACTTATTTTGCCATACAATAGTTAGATTTAATTTATTGAAGGTTCAAAAGGTGAGGAATTAAAGTTATATATTTTACGTTAATATTGATGTCTAAAGATAGATTCTCCAAATTAAATGCATCTAGCCATGGTTTAATTTGAGTTATATAAAATGAATGATATTGAGAAAATTGTGCATGAATTATATATATGAAACCTTGAAATCCTAGTCTTTAGTCATAATCGTTTATGTACCAATTATTTTCTTGCTATATTTTCATTAGTTAGAAATTTCACTTAAAAGAAATATTAAACTATTATTGTTCTAGTTGGTAAGTCATTTTAAATAGAGTAGAAATTAAATTAGTCTCTGTGGATACGACCCTACTTAGCACTATACTATTCATTGAATATTAACTAGGAAATTAATTTGTTGATTTTAAGTGCAATTTACAACGATATTGGGATTAACCAATCATTTGCACTCGATCAAATGGCACCGTTGCCGGGGACTAATACTCAATTTTTCTCCATTTAAAATTGAATTTTGGATTAGTTAATTTAGTCATTTAATTTCTGCAATAAAAAAAATAGTTAATTGTGAAATTCCTTTTTACATGTTGGTATTTTTATTTTTTTTTTTATTTTTTTTTTTCTATTGAGAAGACGAACTTCTAAAATTCCAATTAAGCTGAAATTTTGATAGGAGCATCTTTGGACAAGTTGCGATTTTGTGGATTTTATTTTGGAATTTTTGGAGTATTTTAGCTGTCGAACCAGTAAGATCTTTCCACTCTAGTCATTTTCATTTTTATATATATATATTTTTGTTTCTTTTAGCATAAAATATATTTATATTTTTTAGGACCCCTTTGGAAGAAATAATTTCTAGCAAATTCATTGAATTCTTTCCATACTAAATGGTGTCTAGAAAACTTTAAGGATTGAGGTTATTTAATTAAGGAACGTGTACGCACGGACAACCTCCCTCTATTCTTAAGTGGTCTGGCTGTTGGTTTTGTAAGATTTTAGTGGTGAATCAAGCAGTTTGATCTGAAAAATAATAGAAGTAGTGTATGGTCAAAACTTTGTCTAAGAAAATAGAATTTATACAATTTGACCCCGAGATTGATCGTACTTTTCATAAAAGACTTAGGAATCCAACCGAGTTAGAAACACCCATAACTTTTGTTGGTAATATCTCGATTTTTGTCGAGATGGCTGAAAATAATCTTCATAATCATAATATTCATCCAGGCAATAATGGGCCAGTTAATAATCAAGTTAGATCCATTAAGGATTTCATTTACCCTACTATAACAAGCCGACAATCTTGTATTGTGCCACCACATACCAATGCGAATCACTTTGAAGTAAAGCCCAGTCTGCTTGGGCTACTTCCCAAATTTAGGGGAATAGAAGAGGAAAATCCACACCTACATATAATAGAATTTGAAGATATTTGTGGAACTGCTAAGCTCCAACAATTGAGTGAATAACCAGTGAAATTAAAAGTATTCCCATTTTCTCTTAAAGAAAAAGCAAAGAGTTGGTTTCATAGTCTTCGGTCTAATTCTATCACAACTTGAGAAACGTTAAGCATTGTGTTTTTAAAAACTTTTTTCCTTCACCATAAGGCAACTGCATTGCAAAAAATTATATATTCTTTTTGCCAAAATGAGGGGGAGTCTTTTTGGAAATGCATGGAAAGGTTTAAAGACACACTCCTGCAGTGTCCCAACGATGGTCTTGAAAAAGGTAGGCTAGTGCAGATATTTTATGAAGGTCTAGATTTTAATACTAAGGCGATGCTTGAATCCATGAGTACTGGGAACTTTTGTGATAAAAATGAAGATGATGCTTGGTCATTTTTAGAGGAAGTCACTGAAAAGGTTCAACAGTGGGAAACTGTTCGTGAGCCTAAGAAAGTTGCTAATAACACTGGTAAGAATGGTTTGTTTTATGTTGATAAGGATCTTGATATGATTGCTAGAATGGCTGCCCTTATTAGAAGAGTTGAGGCTCTTCAGGAGACAAAATCTCTTGCTCCGATTAATAATATTGAGACCTGTGGTTGTGTTTTATGTGACAGCCTTGACCATGTAATTGATAATTGCCCTGGCATTACTAAACAAGTTAATACCTTTAACACTTACCAAAAGTTAGAAAATAATCCATTTTCCAACACATACAATCCAGGGTGGAGGAATTACCCGAATCTTTCGTGGTCCAACGGTATACATCAAGGAGGTCCAAGTGTTAACCCTAACCCAATACAACAATATATGAATCAACCTCCAAAACCATCACCAGTAGAAGATTCTCTTACACAATTGATACAAAATACACCAAAGTTTCAAGAGACCACCCAACAATTTATGCTAAAAACGGAACACACATTGCAAGCCACACAAAGTGCTACACGAGTTAATTTCCAATCCACACAAAGCTTGAAACTAGTGTTGGTCAGTTAGCTAAATATATTAGTGAGAGAGAAAAAGGAATGTTTCCAAGTCAGCCAGAACCCAACCCAGCTTTCACTAACAATGTTGATCGACAACACGTTAATTCCATAACCACAATTAGATCAGGAAGAGCCCTAGGCAATAACGTTCACATGCGTAACGAGAGTGATCAAACCTCAAACTCACCCAAGCCAAGATCTAAGTCGCCTAATGTTTACAAGGAAACTGGGAGTGTCTCTAACAATGTAACTGAAAAGGAAGCCCATTATATTCCTCGTGCCCCATTTCCAGAAAGACTTCTTCCTCCTAAGCAAGGAACTCAAGCTAATGAGATTCTCGAGGTTTTTAAACAAGTGAAGGTTCATATTCGTCTTCTTGATACAATAAAACAAGTTCCCTCTTATGTTAAATTTTTAAAGAATTTGTGTACTGTTAAATGTGGCATGAACAAACAAAAGATAATCTTCCTTGCTGCTCAAGTGAGTTCCATCATAACCCATAAAACCGCTCTAAAATATAAGGATCCTGGTTGTCCAACAATTTCTTGCATAATAGGAAACCAAAAGATTGAAAATGCATTGCTTGACTTAGGGGCTAGTGTAAATTTACTTCCTTACTCAGTATATAAGAAACTAGGACTTGGGAATTTGAAACCTACTAATGTTACCTTACAGTTAGCAGATCAGTCTATTAGAGCTCCTAAGGGGATGATAGAGGATGTCTTAACTTAAATTGATAAGTTTTACTACCCTGTGGACTTTATAGTCCTTGATACTGAACCTATTCCAAAATTAGGAAGGCAAATCCATGTTATCCTTGGTCATCCATTTTTGGCAACTGCAAATGCCATCATTAATTGTAAAAATGGGATAGTGAAATAGTCTTTTGTGAATTTAAAGGTCGTGTTGAATGTTTTTAATATTTCAAATTCACATCATACTGCAATTGTGTCTGTTTGTTTTATTGATTCTTTGTACTCGAGTTTTGAAGAGAGCCGAAGTGAATGTTTCACTCTCCAGTCTGATTATGATGAAGAAAGTGATTATGAGGAGATTGATGCATTGTTAGGAATTACACCTTCTAGAACTAGCCATATAGAGAAATTAAAACTTTTACCTTCTATTTTCCGTGAGAATAATGCCTTAGTGTCAACTGAGAAAGAGCAAATTTCTTATACTGAACTTTTAAGGGAAAATAAAAAATTAATTAAGGAAAATAAGAGATTATCTGAGAGGGTCACGTCCCTCGAAAGTGAAAATTCTATTTTGGCTGAGAAGAATAAAAGTGTAGAAAAATCAGTCGCAATTGGTTTTTGAAAAAATTACCTCTTTGGAAAATGAAATTTCAAATTTGAGGTTGGTCCCCAAAAAGTTTTCAAAAATTATTAAACCATGTGTTGATATTTCTAAGTTTGTCAAAACTTGTCATTATTGTGGAAGACAAGGTCACATCAAGTTTAATTGTTCCATTAGGAATAATTTTTTTAAGGAATCAGATCAGGTTTTCAATCATTTCAAACAAAAAACTAGAGTTAGGATTGATAGCATTTCTAATGGAATGGGTGGAAAGAAAAATTGTTTCATTTGGATACCAAGGAAACCACCCATATCCAGTTAAATTAGTTAGAATATTTTATTTTTGAGTCGTTGTAGTATATATAGGTCCTAGATTTAGTTAGATAATATTTTTCTTGGTTAACTCATTTTTTTCTATTGTCTTAAGAAAGTGCAAGTTCTTTGCACCATATTCATGGTAATATTCTTCCTATATTTTCATATCACCATTTGTCCATTTTTTTTTCTTGCATTTCTAACATTGAGGACAATGTTTGATTTAGGTTTGGGGGGAGAGAACAGGTATATGTTTAAGTTTATTTTTATTCTAAAAAAAAAAAAAAAAAAGATTTCAACTATGAGAGTTTTTCGGTAATAAATGTTTGATACCCTTTCGATGATGAAATAGGTCTATAAGTCTCAATTTGGTTGCTTTGATTCATCAAAATCTGAGTTAATTAGACTGTAATAAACCTTGCAATAGTCTTGAATATCTTTGCACGAATCATGCATTGCATTTTATGAGTAATGAACTTCTGGAATCCAAATGTCAGATGAATTAACTAAACAAATCCTGTGAGTCTGAGCCAAAAGCCTTCATTGTGTGAATCTTCTTGAGTGATGACACCAAAGGTGAAGCTCTTCCGAGAAGAAAGATGCACACTTTTATCTTGCTTGATCACCACACAGACACCTAGGTAAGAATTTAGGCCTTTTTTTTAACCGTTTAAGCCTGATATATCCAACCTATATATATAATTTTCCTAGAAACCCTTTTGAAGCCTTTGCTATTAAACCTTTTTCTTGTGAACCAAATTCCTACACCTATATATTTTAACCATAATATAGCCTACCTAAGTTATTACTTAAGAAATAGGATGATGGTTAAGAAAATAGAGAAAGTATGTACTCAAAATCAATTGCTTCTAGAACCAAAAAGTGAAAGTTTCAAAAACCTTGCCACAAGTCAAAATGGCAGGAAGTTTTTCCCTAAAAAAAAATCAAATATTGGGCCTCGTTGAAAGTTACAATTTGAAGAAGCACCAAAGTTTGAAGTTTCTCTAAGTAGTTGTGAATGCCCTATTCTCTCAAGTAATAGTTCTTTGAAATATCCATTCCTTTTTCTTGTTAACCCCTACCTAAGCCTCATTATAACCCATTTAAGACCTCTAACTTTCTAGGACAAGTGTGGTGCGGAAGTAAGTAGATGATGTGATGATCGACCTCGACTCCTTTGGTTAGTCATTGAGAGATGCAAGGATTGAGTGTGCCCTCACACACTAGAGAGAACTTGACTTGGAGTGTAAAATATGAGTGACATGTGTCTATGACACAACTGGTGAGAACCCAAGTTAAGGATTCTTTCTAAGGATATCAGAAGTGAAGTTACTCATAGATAACATTACATATTTTCCTAGCATTTTGCTTAATTTATTAATGCTTGTGTTTATTGCATTTTCATTAGCTTTGAGGTCATTTGAGTTAAGGTTTTCCAGAAAGAGATGAAAAGACTTTGCTAAGATAACTTAAGGTAATAACCTAGTTTTAATCTAGTCTTTATTGTTTAATTCAGAACACCAAGATTTTGTGGGAACATCCTTTGAAAACTATCACGAGGTTATATCTCGTCCTTTAAGGGTAACCTAAAGGTTTAAGGCCTTGTTGCATATGGTAAATGCAACCGTGATACCTGCGAAAGTGAGTTAGTGTAGTTTTAAAATATATTTCTTCACTTTTCTCTTTTTTCTCATGTTTGCTAAGGGACTAGCAAAATGCTAGTCGGGGGTTGTGATAAGTGCCCAAATATGCCTATTTTTATATATTATTACAAGGCCTTATCAATTTTCTTTTATGCATAATTTCCAATTTTCACGTAAAATCATGCATTTTTATTATTTCATTGCGAAGTACTCATTTTCATGATTCCAACGATATATTTGTATGTTTTGTGTGCAATTTATTGTGCCACGCTAATGTGACATTGGTATATATATATTTGATTAAGTTTATTTGCAATTGCAGGCCTAAGCCCAAACATTAGAATGGATGGCCTAAATTATTAATTGACTTAGTGAGGTGGCGGTCAAGAATTGATCAAGAATATTGGGTCAAATATTGTTTGGGAATATTCCCGGTATCTTTAATTTACACTAATTCCTATTCACAATGTCATATCTTCATATTATGACCCAAGTTAACTTTCCTTGTTTCCATTTTCTACCCATCCAAATCATTTCCAAGCCATTATTTCCACCAAATATTTTTTCCTTCCTTTTTCATACGAAAATCTTCCTACCTAAATATTTTTTATATTTCCTTTCCATTATAATTAATTCTCAATAATTCCCATTCCATAAACACCATAATATCATTGGAAAGAATACAAATTGAAGATCCAGGACAAGCCTGGATTGGAAAGCTTTTGCAAGTTTTTATGCAAGAGAATATTTTGCTTGGTGTCTAAATATTTTGCTACCATTTTCAATTGTTTTGAGAAGGAAAGTTTCCTATTGTTAGCACATTGTGAGCCTATAAATAAAGGCCTTTGGGGATGATACAAGACATTCTCTCTATTCTCCACTCTTCATTCATTTCCTTAGTTCATTCTTAGACTTATTAGTAGAGATAGAAGTTTTAGAAGAATTCATTGCAGAAGAAGCAGTTTACGTAAGTTATTTCATTCTGAATAAATTTTATATAGCTTTTTCATTCTACATGTCTTTAGCTTAAATTCTTTTCTAGGATTTCAAGATGTAGTCAATATAATGATTGCACATATTCCTTAACTTCATTTATTATTGTTTTGCATGTCAAATAATTTTAGTTCCAATTAGGAGAGTACACCTTTAGTTTTAAATGCTTAATTAATATCTTTAATTCCGTGTACTTAATTTGACACATTATACTTAGGTTGATTCCTTTGATAGTGTGTACTTATTTTTCCATACAATAGTTAGATTTAATTTATTGAAGGTTCAAAAGGTGAGAAATTAAAGTTTATATATTTAACGTTAATATTGATGTCTAAAGATAGATTCTCCAAATTAAATGCATCTAGCCATGCTTTAATTTGAGTTACATAAAATGAATGATATTGATAAAGTTGTGAATGAATTATATATATGAAACCTTGAAATCCTACTCTTTAGTCATAATTGTTTAAGTACCAATTATTTTTCTCGCATTATTTTCATTAGTTAGAAATTGCACTTAAAAGAAATATTAAATTATTATTGTTCTAGTTTGGTAAGTCATTTTAAATAGAGTAGAAATTAAATTAGTCTTTGTAGATATGACCCTACTTAGCACTATACTATTCATTGAATATTAACTAGGAAATTAATTTGTTGATTTTAAGTGCAATTTATAACGATATTGGGATTAACCAATTATTTGCACTCAATCACGTGTCAACTCACCATTCGAGCTTTTCCTTATGGTTACAAGTTTAATCTATCTAAGACCCACAAGTCGGGTCGAAATGTGGCAAAGCCAATAAGATACAATTGGTTGCCTTCGTGGGCCTAAAACAAAGTTGCCTTTGTGGGCTTAAAACTATGAAAGCGGTAAATACGAAAATTAACTACGTTTAGATAATTAACTATTCATTAATGATTAATTAAACAAAATATGTAAAAGGTTAGAAAGTGTTTGTCAAAGATTGGAACTTCAACCCCCAAGTTAGGTTGAGATGCGCGAGCGTGATGTTCCACTACTCGCCTCGCATATCCAACCGGTCCAAGTTGGTTGAATCTCCAACTCTTGGTAAGTAAACTTAAACCAAAAGACTAAACTTTTAAACTTAAACTATTTTGTATTTATTCTAATTAATTTTTTTGTATTTTGACTTAACTATATGATATTATCTTAATCTAATCATGCATAAACAACAATTAATAGAAAATAAAACCTAAACATGCTACTAAACTAATTTTAATGTTTAACTTTACTGATGGGTTACTAATTCATTTTAATTAATAAAAATTTTAATTTTTAAATTACTTTTTTAATTGAATTTTTGGTTTTGAAAACTCAAAACTTTGCAAATATATCTACTTTTATCTACTCACAGTTGAATTAAAAAGACTAGGGGGAATTACAGGTGTCTTACGCACGAAGATTCTGACCCAACAGAACCTTCGTTGGAAGAAAACAAGGTGCGGCACGGGTTAATGAAGTGTAGTCGCGTGTCACATGCGAGCACGGGTGAACGAAGTGCGGGCGCGTAGGTGCGGCTTGGGTTAATTTTCTCCATTTGCGCTCGTTTTTCTCCAGCAGTCTCCGGTGAATCCTCTCGTGCTATTCTCAGGATCTGTTTGCTCATAAGGTATACTGGAAATACGCGAAAAAGAAACATCAGTAACTAAATAAAGGAAAAAAAAACTTGAAAATAAGATTGAGAAGAAGAGTTCAAAGAGTAATTTTTTTCTCCATCTTCCTCTTTCCATTTGGATCCATGACGGCAGCACCATTTGAAGAAAGTGGATATAGTGGTGTTGAGGGTTGTGTTGTTCATCTTAAATCCTTTGTTTGGAGGAATGGTTTGATGGTTGAAAAATCACTTTCTAGTCTTTCTCTACTCTTGTTCTTAAAGTTTTAATGGTGGAAACACTAGTTCTTTACCTAGAATGGGTTGAATTCTTAATTAAACAATTGATTTGATAGAAAAAAAATGTATGAAAATGGTTTTGATGGATATCTTGCTCACAAAGTTATACTCATTTCAACTTGTCAAATGCGCATGACTAGTGTTTCTGGGATTGAATCAAATATAAAAAAGTAATAAAAACTTTGTATTGAAGACAAGATTGAAAACTAATATTGAAGATAATAAGAACTTGATTTAACCACTAAAGCTTTAAGAACATAAAAATGGAAAACAAGTAAATAACAAATTACACTATTAATTTAAAACATATTATCTACTCTCTTTTTTTTTGCTTGGTAAGTAGAAATTATATTAAAAAAGGAAACATTACAAAATTGTGTGGTTTGGACATATAGTCTAACCATGATCAAGCTAGGTACATTGAAACAACTTTTACATGATTTCGTACCTCACTTCACAACTTATATCTAAAGAAAATCTGGAAAGGAGCTTGATAATTGGCGAATGATTAGTCTACCTACGAAATAAACGATGAATTCTAAACGTAAGTAAACTAAACTTGCTACTGATGCTATCTTGTTTATCAAAGAATTATTCTACTCTCAACCAATTGAGATATAGGGGAGTAGATAGAGTTCGTTCCACTCCTAGTGCTCTAGCATGGATGTTTTCTAATCTAACTAGTCGTTTTTAAGTCTATGAGAGTTTTCTGAAGGGAATTATACTACGATGCAACTACCCACAAGATGCAACTAGTTAGGTTATCAGAATACTACGGGAATGCTACGTTGATTCTATGATAAGGAGTTAGAGGGGATTGATTCCACCATAACTCAACTTAATCCACTAACGACGAATAAATCGTCAAATCCGAATTGAATCGGCTTGAGAACAATTGGTTATTCCTAATCCCTAATTATACATGGCATTTCTACCAATTCATAACTAGCATGTGAACAATTAAACCCATTCTCATGGTGAACTAATCATTTCTAGAGTGGAATAGAAAATCTGACGATTCTACGATAATCGAATCAAGCTTTCATCAAGGCTTCACAACCCCTCTAATGGAGGTTTAGCCTTGAATCATTCATAATCATTTCCATTTATATTAAAACTAAACATAATATAAAGCATTGAAATTTATTTAATTAAACAATAATGAAATCTAATTTAATGACTAAATTGAACTAAGGACATGAATTGAAATTAGATCTAGAATTGGAATTGACAAAAATCGAAATGGATAAAGAATACTACTTTATTGATCTAATCAAATGAAGAACAAGATTCAAAGGTTTAATCTAATAAGGGATTTGAAACTAATTAAAGAAAAACAATTAAATCTAGATCTAGAAGCTATTTTAATGGCTACTTTCTATTCTAAGCTATGAACCCTAATTCTCTACTAATTAATCTACCATTAACAAAGACTTAAGCTTTTGTTCTTATACATTCAGATCCAAAAATCGTGCATGGGCTTGGAGCCATGGTTTGGGCCAGAGAATCAGGCCCAAAACCCATTCTTCGATCAAAAGGCCTCTTCAGCTGCAGTTGGCTTCCACAGACTTTTCGTCCACTTCTGCTCCTCTGATTGGGTCAAGGCTTGGACCGTTTCAAAGCTCTTTCCGAGCCGGTCGTTTTGACATAAGGTAGGCCTCAATCCGAGGTCTGAGTCTAAAGATATGGCATTCGGAAGTTTTGCTGACTTTTGCTCCTTTATCTCGCTAAAGTGGCACATTTCTGCACATAATGGACTTTGAAGCCTGAAATGCATAAAAACACTTAATCAGTATTAACTCTTACTTATTATTCACATAATTGGTCTAACAGTATGATTATTAAGGGGTTAAAACTACAGTTTTGGGCTCTTATCAAACCACCCCAAACAAACATTTTGCTTGTCCTCAAGCAAAGATGAAAATTAGAATAAGTGGCCAAAAATGGAGTTCTACCTAATCTCGTTTATTTGAGTCGCGATTGCATTGACCATATGCAACAAGGCCTTAAACCACTAGGAATTCCCTAGTGGACGAAGTTATAACCTCGTGGAGAGTTTTTTCGATGAAGGTACTCACAAACTTCATCTATACTTCAACGACTAAGAAAATAAAACTATTGTTTCCTTATTCATGCTCAACTATCTATACATCTCTCTAGCAATTACATAAGAATAACCAGTCAAAACCCTAAGTTAATATATGCGTAATAATCAATCATCTACAATAAACATATATACAATGAGTAGTACTATCAAATGTTTAGCGGGTTTGTTTTAAGAGAACTTCGAATAAGCGTCCTTAAGTAGGTTCTCACAATAATAGTCAAGAAACAACACTCTGATTTTTTGCACTCAAGTTTAAGCTACTCCAATTAATACATGGGCACACTTTACCTTACAATCTCAATGACAACAAAGGAAGCCGGGTCGATCAAACACATCTGCCACTTACTATCACACTCCACCTATTCCTAATTGAGCTAGAGGTCTTTATTAGGTATTACGGGGGATTAGGAGGTGGTTTAAGAAGGAAGGAAATGGATATTCAAAGGACAAGTCCGAGATAATAGAGTCTTAAGTATTATGTAACTTAGAGAAAACCTTGTTATTTTCTTTTGCTTCTATACTTTGTTTCCATCCTTAGCCATATTTTTCTTTTTCTTTTCTTTGGCTTTTGACTCCCTTTTATTCTATTATTTTTTTTTTTTTTGGAGTTTTTATTTTATTTCTATTTTTCTTTTCTTTGGATGGAAACTTCTTTTCTTTATTTTCTGAAGCAACTAACAATTTTTTGTTTACACAGGTTTTTTCTCTTCTTCTTTCTTCACTCATTCTATTCTCAGACTTATTCTAAATTGGGTAGGTTGATTTATTCTATTTTTTTTTATTTTGTTTTTGTTTTTGTAACAGGGTAAAGGAATTGTGGTTTATGGAAGGGCTAATGAAAGGCTCAGAGTGGCGACTAGCGGAAAATAATTCATAGGTTTGAATTTACGGCTATATCGATCCAAAGAACGCCTAAATTCTCACTTAGGATATGATTTAGTGATCAAGCAAGTGGGCGTGTGATTTCTCTATCCGGTTTTACTTCTCCCTTGTGTCATTTCTCAAATGTTTAGCTCATATATAAGGCTTTAGGCTATATTCTCCACAGGATTTGTAGAATAAGTACTCTAGCCTAGATTTTAGAAACTTCTTGCTAACAATCATAGATACTCATGTAATATATTTATAGATAGATGCAAAGATTATTACCTCGTATTAACCTAAGTTTCTAACAATTATTCGATGCAAATGACTATGTGAGACTTCTAGATTGTTAAAAGCATGGAGAAAGAAACAATACCAATATTCCTAAGTGTATAGCATGACTTATTTATTTATAATTTTAAATTTTTGAAATTTTAACTAGAAAACAAATGCATATTATGTCTATCTATATCGTAACAGATGTCTTAATTACACGTGTTTCTATGCCCCCCAAACAAAAAGCATGCTTTGTCCTCAAAGCATTTAAATAAAGAGGGTAGGAAAAATACCATTGAAACGCGTGAATTTCGGAACATCTGCAAAACAAAGTTAGAACGTACTAATATAGGAAATAAAAACTGACACAACTCTATAAGAGTTCTACCCATTATGGGGTTAACCTAATTAAATTGCTTGGGACATAAGCGGACACTCTAGAAACTAAAACTTACCTCCACTCCCGTTGTTATTAATCATCTTCGTCATCCTCTACTTCTATAAAGAAGTGAGGTTCCTTCAAGATCTGCCATGCTATGATAATTTGCCAGGCTTCACGCCATTTATCATCTATGGTTGCTAACCTATTAAGTGCCACTTGGTCGATGGGGTGTAGGGTGCAACCTGGTGAGGTTGTATCCGCCACCCATGCCAAGTCATTGCGGAAAAGATCGAATAATACTATTAGTGGGTCGCACCGTGTCTACCTTAATCCAATCCGTGAAACGTGTACAAAAAAACAGGAAAGAAACATAGCATAATATTGAAATTAAAACAGGCATAAGAAGGTACTTATGCCTCATGGTATAGGCTCGTGCTAAACTAGACATCAAAGTTCGGGAAGGTCATAGAATCGGGCGTCCATTGGCTAAAGCAAGGAAAACGCCGCAAGTGGCGTCATTCACGAAGAAAAACGCCATTCCCTAAAATGTTTAGCATAATCCAAAACATAACAGTTCCTATGTTCATGGACAAAGCTACCAAGGGCAACGCGTTATAGTCCCCTTGGTCCTCAATACGGAAAATGCCTGCCCCATAAGCCTCGTGCAAAGACTCATAAGTATAGACATGCATATTATCGACCCAATAGCACCATGGGTCTTGTATCTCAGCGGGCATAGCAAGTCCAAGAACAAATGCTAGCAAGAACCTGGTAATCTCCATTGGTTCATCGTCAATGTTGATGGAGAACACTTGTTCTCCATCCGGTCTCTCAAAGAAAATGCAGTTATTATAAAAATAAGATGCAAGTGCTGGAGAATAAAGTTCAGCCGGTCTTACCATAAGAGGTTCCCAGCCAACATATGTGATCACCTCGCGAAACCAAGCACCGTAAGTAGTGCTTTGGAACAAATCTTCGAAAGACTGTTCCGGTATCAATATTGGAGATGTCATCTCTAAATTGCGCTTTGGAATAGCTGCGAATGATCCGGATACTACTGCTGGCCGGAAAATTTCTGGTCCAGGAAAGAAACTTCAACTTAGTGGCTATGCGCTTTTGTATTTTGATTTCTAGTAACTTAGCGGGTCGCTTTTGACTTGAAGCCGAACCATAGAATTTTTCCGAGAATGTTAGGTGTGCGAAGGCTCAATTAGAAGCGATGGCGCCGCTCCGAAGATGCGATTTTGTGAAAATGGAGACAAACGGGGAATCGCGGGTTGTGAAGGTTGAGTGATGGAGTTTAGGTGTAGTGTGAGTTGTGAGGATAGATTGTATCAAGTTTATATAGGTTTAAAGTTGCTAGAATGGATCGGAAAGTTGCCAAAACTAATTCTACGGTTTCCTGAAATCCTAAAATTTCCAAACTTCGAAAACGGAAACAACTCATCTCACGGATTCTAATTCAAACCCGATTATCTCTTATTTGGATTTTATGACTGAATGTATCTCTTTAATCTAGATTTCATCCTACAATGATTCTCAATCACAGATATGCCTAAACTACCATATTTTCACCTTTACTCATGATGAAATTCTAAATAGGGTTTTATAAAAATACAGCTTGACATAATCAAACCACCCCCAAACAAGTTGGGAAGGTGGGGTCAATATGAAACAAGCACACAAACTGAAAATAACCCTTATATTAAAAATTTTCATTCGGAGGTCCTTTCACTTACAAAATTCAAATTACGAGAATAAAAATTACATTACAATAAAAACAACAAAAATAAATAAAAACAACAACTTATAAAACAAAAATAACTACCACTATCACTCCTCATCCTCTCTAAACACCTCGCCACTGGTGGCGGAGGGCACAGACTCGAGTGGTGGCTCCTGGGCTCCAGAAGGTCCAGCAGCAGTCGTCCTTCGTCGACGACGCTCATGTCTCGTAGGCAGTGTCCTCTCGAGGCAGAGTGCAATGGGAGGTGGGAAGCGTGCTAGCATGTCCACTCTAAACCGGGCGGCTGGGCTTCTATCTCACCCTCGCCTCCCATCTCTCATTCTCCCTCTGGGTGCGGATCTCGAAGTTGTGGTGAATGGTCGCCTGTCGAGTCCGGAGGTCTGTACAGAGAGTGTTGAGTGAACGCATGCCCCTATGTAGCATAGTCATGCGCTCAGCATCAGACCAACACCTCTGGAAGGCATCCGTATCAAAGCAAGTGCCATCCTCCTCATCCTCCTCCGAATCATCCTGCTGTCCCCCAGCCTCCTCTTCATTCCCAGCTCCACCATCCTCTTCATCTCTATCCTCAGCCCTCAACCAGACTTGTTGGACACACTCCCTATAGATACGCGGGTTCTTGTGCAGGGTAATGTAAATCCTCTCAGAAGTCGGAGTTGCCTTCATCTTCAGCATGATCTTAGTAATAAGCACAGGGAGAGGTGCCAAAGACCTTCCGACCCCCCTGATCATGCTCAAAAGAAAACTCCGGGATACGTAAATCGTTATCGCACGCTCTGGAGTACCCATAATGCGTGGAGGCAGTCGGACCCGATGTCAATGACCTTGACCTTCCCTAGGACATTCGACCAATCCATTGGGTCGTAGCGCCTGGTTGGTCCTCGTGGATGCTGGCGCACACAATGGGGAGTTTGGATTGTAACTCCCATTGATGACGAACGCCCATCAACGGCTCTACCCGTCAAAACGGGGCTCTGTAGAGTGGCCTCCGATGGATTCTAGGCGGAATGCCTAGAATCTCACCAACGATCCGTAGTCAACTCCCTTCTCTTCTTCCTTACCATCACAAAATCCTACTCTCCTCCAACTCCCCGGTGTTGTAGAACCGTCGGACCAAGTCTTCGTGGTAGAAGTCTTCTTGATTAAAATACCCTGACTACTCCAGTCTCTAATAGCCATTTCATAAAAGCGCTAAATGGTCCGGAGGAAAACCCGCTCGGTATGATTCGGGCGTTGAGCCATTTAGAGTTTGATTACGGTTTGGGGTTTGTAGAGGGTGTGGTAGTTGTGGTTTAACTTGACCGACCCTAAAGAAAAGTGGTGGTGGTGGAGTGGTGGCGGCGCTAAAGAACAAATTTTGAAATTTTGGTCGTTTTTGTTGGGTTAAATTGGTGGAGTTTGTTTTGATTGGTGTTTGAAGTCGATTTGGGGTTGGGATTTGATTTTTTGGCGGGTTTATGGTATTTCTTTTTAATTTTGATTTTTCTAGGTTTGGAGGTTGTTAATGGCGGTGGAAGATGAAGAACGCGATGAACTGTAGCTGAAAAGGTAAGAGCCGGCCCAGCTCTCCATGGGCTGGTGGTGAAGTCGAAGTTGGCCTAAGCCCAAAAAATCAAAATTTTCGATTTTTTCGATTTTTTCGCTAAATTTCAAATCAAAATTCCGCTTAGTTACCGGTCCGATATTTGCGAATGAGATATGGAAATGAGCAGGAGAGAATTTCCTATCCAATGATCCATAAAACACTCTATTCCGACTTCGGATGACATATGAGATAGTGGAAAACGCCTCGAAGTGCGTGCATGGCGTAAGTTATCTTGAACGAATGAACTCTAAATTAATAGATCATGTCAATCCGAATCGTAATACAATAAAACGGCCTAAGCAACTCTAGTGGGACATAAAACATTTTAGTACGGAAACACAAACACTTCACCCCAAACAAATTTTTACAACGGCTTAGAAAATTTGTTTTTAGCGATGGTCTTTTAAAGTCGATTCGAGACTTCCTAGATTACTATGTTTATTTTATTTTTTTTTTTTTTATTTTAGTTTTAGAAGGAAAAACAATAAGCAATAAAGACATAATTCACACCATAGAAAACATGACTCAAAAAAATCCAGAAAACATGCAAGAGTGGAAAACGTGAATTATGTGAACCGTGGACTTAGGATCCGGTACTTACAGCCACACACTCCATAGGAGGGTCCGGTTACCTTAATGGTGCACTCACCAATATATTGGAATGAAAGGAAATGCACCAACACAGAAATTGAGTCGTTTATAGTCAGATACTCAAGACTTTATCTAAGACATATGTATGAACATGCAGTTGATCATATATCAACAACCGAAATAGTTGTGGATCATTCCATAAATAAATATCACAGCAAACATATCCAAATACAATGAAACACCAAGATTTCCTACGACTCAGCCTAGTGGAATCCAAACGAAGTTGGGTAACCTTATTGTGTAACCTATCATGCACCTTCTTTTTCATTTTTGAATGAGTGGGTGTTCTAGTAAATAAGTGTGGAAAAGTGAATGGTTGTGGAGAATATGGTAGATATGGATAAGTTCTAGAAAGACAGCCTGTACACAATGAGGATTTGGTTTTAGCACCGAACTCATTCATTGTGTGTGTAGGGACTGTCTCAATTCTGAAAATGAAGGTGTCAAATAGTTTGTCCTTCAAGTATCTGTTTGCTAGGAGGATTTAAAAAATTATAGAGCCGGAAGAAACAACAGGATCGAGAGTGCAAACTCGGGGTTCCTTTGAAAGGGTGGAAGGAGGGGAATCGAGGTGGATGTTGTGCTAGTTAGTTCTTGATAGGGTGAATTGTCACCTACTCAAGAAAACTCATCAAATTCCTCATCTAGATTGGTCATATCCACATTACTATGGTAGTCCTCTACATCTTTGAGAAAGTCATCTATCCCGTCCTCATCAATAACATGTGTATCGACTAGTGTAGGAATGAAAATGTTGGAGTCTGACTTTCCAAAGGAAAGAATTTTGGGCATATGACTATCAGGGAACGTGTTGTTGAAATAATCTCGAAAGCAAAGCTCTCGATCATGCTAACCTCTCCATCCATAGAAATCGGGTAATCTTTTCCTTGTTTAAAACATTGACTTCAAATGCAAGATGGCCAAAAGACATGGACATTGAACCATCACGGCAATTAATGAGCATTGGCGGTTGCCAAGAAGGGACGCCCTAAAATGATCGGACAGAGTCGTTAGGTTAGCGACTTACGTATCGAGGACTACAAAATCAGCCGGATAGTAGAAAAATCCTGAACTTTTACCAACACATTTTCGACTACACCCTTAGGATACTTAATAGACCGATCGACTAATTGCAACGCCATTTTAGTGGGTTGCATCTTGTCTAGACCTATTTGTCTATACAAATAAAATGGGAGTAAGTTAACACTAGCCCCCGTGTCTAATAACGCGGGGTCGTCAGATAGGAATCTCCTAAGGTGCATTGTCAGATAGGGGACGACGGGGTCCTTGTACTTAACAATTCCATTATGTTCGGATAAGGTTGGAATTGTTACGTTAAAAGGCGTCTTTTGGTATATTGGTCTTACGCCTAGTAGTACACAATTCCTTAAGAAACTTAGCATGATGTGGTAGCTTTTTTATAGCTTCGAGGAAAGGAAGGTTTATAGTTAGATTCTTAAAAACATCCCTAATCTCCTCGTAATTTGTATCTCTAGTTAACATGGCTAATTTTTGAGGAAACGGTGGTTTCTGTCTATATTTAGCAATGGTATCACCTGGATGTTTTACCGTAGCTTTCTGTTTCTTTGGTTGTGTTGTAACCGGGTACCTCTACAGGTGGTAGGCTCTTCAGTTTCTATTTCAAAGATCTAGTAATATAGCGGTGTAGGAGACTCTTGGTGGGGTAACTATAGGCATAGTTACTTTGTTATCAACCACTCTGCCCGAATCGGAGAGTGGTGATGGCATTTATCTCACCTACATTTTCAAATTCATTACTAGTATTATCCGTTACCTCAAAGGCGTGTTTGTTGTTTTAGGATTAGGTATTATGCTTATACTGAAAACACACCTTTGGTTTGGGCTTTATCTTGAGCCAACCGTTGGGTTAAATTAGTTACGGATTGTAGAAGCTGTTGGTTGGATTGAGCCATGGTTTGGAAAAGTTTTGGCTCACTTGTATAAAGGTGTCAAGACGATCCTACTGTGGGTGTAGTGGTCACGGGTGGTGTTATTCGGAACTATTTCCGTGAATTATTTATTGGTGGATTTTGATAGTTATTATTTACCTAACGATACCTCTATTAGCATTATAATTATTATAATTACCTTGACCTTGTGCTTGACCTTGTCGGGGTTGCACTTGGTTGTTATAATTATTAAAATTACCCCGACCACGCCCTTGTCGTCGTAGTGGAGCTTGGTTAAAGCTCTGCGTTGGCCTAACATATTGATGATTGTACCCTTGAGGTGTGACGTTTTGGTTATTTCTCCAACCCGAAATTGGGATTTTGTCTCCAAAGGGGCGTTAGGTTCACTATTAATGGAACAAGCCCGTTCATAGGCTATAGGACGGTGGGATTCGGTGCTTCGTGGCTCCAAATGAAACTACATGGATTTGAATTTACATTCATAACGGGGATTGGCTTTTGTTGTACGTAAATGGCATCTACCTTTTTGTGAGGGATTCAATTAGAGTTTTAAGCTCGGGATCTGATTTAACCTCAAACATATACTTGGTAGCCTTAATCGTGGAAGAAGAACTAGCGGAGCGGGAGTAATCGTCACTACCCCCCCAATTATTATTACGCTTAGTTTGGTCCTCTAAAAATTTATAAGCCTCCGAGGCTCCTTTGTTTAAGAAACTACCCCCATTCATTATGTCAAGGACTTCTTTATGGTGATGTTGAAGTCCTTTGAAAAAGGCACGAACTAACGTGTCTTTTGCTAAGTTATGATGTGGACACTCTATAAGCAGATCGGTGAAACGATTCCAAGCCTCTGAAAATGTTTCATGAGGATTTTGTCGAAAGAAATGAATCTTAGAAAGCATCTCATCCGTCTTTAGGGGTGGGTAAAAATGTTCCATAAACAGCTGAACAAGTTTAGCCCACGAGTCCAAGGAATTAATTAGCGCTTGGGCGTTAACCAAGACGCCTCCTTATCGGCTAAGGTGAAAGGGAATACCCTTAATTTAATCTGTTCCGTACCAACCGTAGGGTGGTGGAATGTTGTTAGGACTTGTTCAATCCTACGCATGTGCTGGTAAGGTTTTTCATGGTCTAAACCATGAAAAACGGGTAACAAATTAAAAATATTTGGAGGGATTCTGAAATCCCCCGCTGGGTTTGCTAGAACGATGCAAGATTTGGGGCTATCGCTCAAGGCTTTGTAGAAGTCCGAGAGAGGAGTCTCTCTTTCTTCAGCCATTATGTCAGGTATGGTGTGTGTGATATTAGCTAAAGGTGTCGTGGGTGGTGTACTAGATAGATTTGTTTGTTGGCGTATAATTACGTTTGTTGTTTTTGTTCGACCAGACCTTAATCTCATGCAAGACTAAGTTAAGCTTAACTAAACATGCAACACTCTAAACAATTCTGATATACTAGTAGAAAACCTCTAACTGGAAATGCGAGGTATGGAAGAAAGGAATACCTGATAGCGTCCTTGCTTCGCTTATGAATAGCGTCTTGTATGCGGCGTGTTCAATTGTAATAAGAGATTAGAACACTCAAAAACTTGACAATTCGAAGTTTAAATCAAACCGTGGAAATCCCGGAATTTCCGAGAAGCGCAGCGCCATTTCAAGGCAAAGTCGAGCTCGGTAAGATAGCGCGCTGGTCGCGCTCTTTGAAGCGCGGCGCCTTCGATAAACGAAAGTCCAAAAGATAGCTGGTCGCTTTCTTTTTTAAGCGGCCGGCATAAGGTCGCTTTTTCGAATTTTTCCAAAACTGAAATGGCAACCACAAGTATGAATCAAACAAGGGTGGGTGGGTGAAATGGGACTTAAAATTACTAATTCTATTATGAAAACAATGATAAAGTGCAACTAAGATGGCAATGGCATTTTTGATAAACGTAAAATGATTAGTCTACCTCACGAAATGAGCGATGAATTCAAAGCGTAAGTAAACTAAACTTTTATTGATGCTATCTTGTTTATCAAAGAATTATTCTACTCTCAACCAATTGAGATATAGGGGAGTAGATAGAGTTAGTTCCACTCCTAGTGCTCTAGCATGGATGTTTTCTAATCTAACTAGTCGTTTTAAGTCTATGAGAGTTTTTACTGAGGAATTATTATACTACGATGCAACTACCCACAAGATGCAACTAGTCGGTTATCAGAATACTACGGGAATGCTACGTTGATTCTATGATAAGGAGTTAGAGGGGATTGATTCCACCATAACTCAACTTAATCCACTAACGACAGAATCGTTAAGTAATCGAATGAATCTGCTTTGAATTCCTAATCCCTAATTATACATGGCATTTCTACCAATTCATAACTAGCATGTGAACAATTAAACCCATTCTCATGGTGAACTAATCATTTCTAGAGTGGAATAGAAAATAATGACGATTCTACGATAATCGAATCAAGCTTTCATCAAGGCTTCACAACCCCTCTAATGGAGGTTTAGCCTTGAATCATTCATAATCATTTCCATTTATATTAAAACTAAACATAATATAAAAGCATTGAAATTTATTTAATTAAACAATAATGAAATCTAATTTAATGACTAAATTGAACTAAGGACATGAATTGAAATTAGATCTAGAATTGGAATTGACAAAAATCGAAATGGATAAAGAATACTACTTTATTGATCTAATCAAATGAAGAACAAGATTCAAAGGTTTAATCTAATAAGGGATTTGAAACTAATTAAAGAAAAACAATTAAATCTAGATCTAGAAGCTATTTTAATGGCTACTTTCTATTCTAAGCTATGAACCCTAATTCTCTACTAATTAATCTACCATTAACAAAGACTTAAGCTTTTGTTCTTATACATTCAGATCCAAAAATCGTGCATGGGCTAGGAGCCATGGTTTGGGCCAGAGAATCAGGCCCAAAACCCAATTCTTTCAGTCCAAAAAGGCCTCTTCAGCTGCAGTTGGCTTCCACAGACTTTTCGTCCACTTCTGCTCCTCTGATTGGGTCAAGGCTTGGACCATTGCAAAGCTCTTTCCGAGCCGGTCGTTTTGACATAAGGTAGGCCTCAATCCGAGGTCTGAGTCTAAAGATATGGCATTCGAAGTTCTCACGCGACTTTTGCTCCTTTATCTCGCTAAAGTGGCACATTTCGCACATAATGGACTTTGAAGCCTGAAATGCATAAAAACACTTAATCAGTATTAACTCTTACTTATTATTCACATAATTGGTCTAACAGTATGATTATTAAGGGGTTAAAACTACAGTTTTGGGCTCTTATCAGAGCTTCCCAATGTACTAGCCACGGTGGTTTGCCCTCATAAATTTGGGCTTCATTCAACTGGAGGGTTACACCAGTTTTGCGTATGACGTCTGCAGAAAAGTTGCCCTCTCTGAAAATCGAAGTGAACAAAATAGACTGAATTTTGGTACAGCTATTCCTCCATCTCGACTGCAACTCCCATGGTACTCCCACTAATGTAAGCTTTGATTGCCGGTTCAGAATCAGATTCAATCCATAACCGAAACCATATCCTACTAATAGCCAGCTCTATGCCTTCAATGATAGCTAGACATTCAGCCCTAAAGTTAGATCCAATCCCGATATTTTTGCATAATGACAGCTTAAAAACACCTTTAGAATCTCTGAATGTAACCCCAATACCAGACCGACCTGGATTTCCAAAGGCAGCACCGTCGGTATTTAACTTCATAACAGTTGGTTCTGGTGGCACCCATGAACATTGTTTCATTGTGGGCGCATCTCTCGGCCTATTTATTAAGTTCCATGATTGCATAGTAGCCATATCCCTGTAAGAAGAGTTGTTGCTTACTTGTGATAGATGAGAGGTGGTGAAGATGTGATACTGGATCGAGTGCTTACATTCGTTGAGATTTGGCTTCTTTCCTTCAAAGTTGATATGGTTTCTGTGTTTCCAAAGAACAACCATGCCACCTATGAGAGCTGCATTCCATAAGTGTTTAAGTCTGGAACTCCAAAGCTTGGAAAATTTAGACGCCTGCGAGAAAGATCGAAGGGTCTAATAGACTTCAAACTTAGCTGCAGTCCACTTCCATAGATTCTGAGAGAATTTGCATTCCTATATGATGCGTTTTAAAGTTTCACAATGCTTTCCACATAACCTGCATATAGAAACTAGATGAGCACCTTTCTTCTGAATGACTTCCAGTGTGGCTGTGCACCCCTTAAGGATTTTCCAGGCTGTAGCAGCCACTCTTGGATGCATATGGGAGTTCCACACAAGCTTGTGCCAGGCAATAGTGGTTCCCTGCTTTCTGATGGTTTCATGGGCTGATTTGCAAGAGAAGGATCCCTTAAGATCAGGGCACCATACCAAGTAATCAAGAGGTTGTGAGATGTCTCGAAGAACCCCCATCATGTTTAGACCAGTAGAACAAAAGATAGACGAGAGAGGCATCGGTATGACCCAATCATTATTATTCAGCAAAGAACTCACCTTGGCAGTGCATCCCCTTAGGTTATGGGAGCTAAGGTTTAACACCGATTTGATGGATGCTGATTGGAGCCAATTGTCCCTCCACAAATCAATCTTTTCACCGTTACCCACCACCCATTGACTTCTAGGAATAATCTTCGAAAGTGCCACCTTAATGCCACCCCAAACAGAGGACATTTTGTAGTACTCTATGAGGTCACCTCGATTGTTTCTGTACTTATGCTGCATAAATGTTGCAAAATCGTCTGCTTCACTTAAGAACTTCTAGGCTAGCTTCATAAACATTGCTTTATTGATGTCTTTTAATCTCCTAATACCAGGTCCACCTTCAGAGCAGGGTTTGCAGACTTTATACCACCTTCCAAACCCTAAACCCTAAACCTTCCAACTAGATAGTTTCTTCTTTATCTTATCCAGAACAGGATAGATAATGGAATTAGTGACTCTTCCCTGGGTTAAAAAGACTCCAAGGTATTTTTCTGGTAAATAGCCCTCAGAGATATGAAGTTCTTGCATAGTTCTAACCTTCCTAAGATGAGAGAAATCACCAAAGAAAATCTTGCATTTTGCTTTATTCATGAATTGGTAAGAAGAGTCTTGATATCTCTCAGGAAAAGAATTGAGATGAAGAATACCTCTAATATGGCCATTTGTGAAAATTATAATATCATCAGCAAATAACAAGTGGCTAGGAGCTGGACATCCTCTCGGAGATACCATAGGCTTGAGCATTTTCTTTAATGTGAGATCAGCTAATCCTCTGCTTAGAACGTCTTCAACAATTGCAAAAAGGAGAGGGGAGAGAGGGTCACCCTGTTTCAAACCTCTCTCCATATGAAAGAAAGCAACCGGTCCTCCATTTACCATAATGGAGATTTGTGCAGAGTGAAAAATAGAGTGAAGGCACTGCATCCATCCTTGTGAGAAGCCTAAAGCAGTTAGGACTTTAAAAAGAAATTCCCATGACATGGTATCATAGGCTTGAGAAATATTGATCTTTATAGCAATATTACCTCCATATCTTTTGAGTTCAAGTTCATTCATTAGCTCAGAAGCCAATACAATACTAGATTGGGAGCATCTGCCCGGAACAAAGCCCACTTGTTCCTTTGTTATAATTTTATCAGCAATCACATTCAACCTCTGTTGCATAAGTTTGGTGATGATCTTGAAGAGAAAGTTACCCATGCAGATGGGTTGGTACTGGCTGAGTTTGTGGACACTTTTCTCTTTTGGGATGAGAGTGATAAAATTGGAGTTAAGGCCGCTAGGGAGGATCTTGCTAATGAAGAAAGATTGAATTGCCATGCAAATGTCAATCTTAATAATACTCCAACAATTGATATAGAAGTGCCCTTGGAAGCCGTCGGGACCAGGGGAGCTATTAGCATTCATGCTAAAGACAGTTTGTTCAATTTCCATGTAATCTGGAGTTTTTGAGAGGTTATAGTTATCCTCCTGAGTTATGAGTCTAGGGATTAGACCCATAAGTTGATTATCTACTCTTAATGACTAAAGATTAATTCTAGGGTAAGGTTCTTTCTCCTCATACTTTGTTTTATATAGGACACCAATTACATATTTGCCCTTTCTCCTAGAAACAACCTTTAAGCTTTGTGGGCTTTTGACTTTAGCCCATAAAATTAAATTCTTGATTTTGGCTTTAAATCCTTGAGTCCATAGCTTTTAGCTTTGAGTCCTTGAGTGTTCAGCGTTTAATCTTGAGTCCTTGAGAGTTGACTTTGACAGTTAACTTTGACTTTCTAGCACTTTTGCTCCTAAACTGGAATCTTCCCAAGCAACATCAATAGCAATCCTTTTTGTACTAAAATGCCCGTTTTAGGAATATACATTCTAAATGGTTTGTATCTTGCAAAAGGTAGCAACAAATATAAGTTGTCGATTCATCCACCATAAGAAGAGCATAATTGAAGTATTGTAAATGTAATAAAATGCACATTTGGAGACTGATCACAAGTTAAGAATTAAAAAGTGCGAAATATAAAGTATTTAAACAACTATCTATATAGACACATAAAATTTGTGTGTGTGTGTATGTGTGTTGACTTTTTTATTTTTTTTATTTATTTTTTTTTCAAAAATTGTTTTTCTTAATCAAAAAGTATCTCTAAACATATAGAAGTTTCTACAAGAGAATAAAATCATACACTTATCCAATATCATGTTGGTTACTCTAGGACGTAAAATTTTCATATTGATATCCTCAAGTTTTTGAAAAGCTATGTAGAGATGTTAATATAGATAACTCGTACAAAAGCTGGAATTTCTAAAGCTAAGTTTGAAAAAACAAACCATAATAGGTGGTTTTAGAAAATCATATAACTATTGTTGTATCGAGAATCATCTATTATGAGAACGGAGAAAAACAACTATTTTGAAAAAGTAATGTAAAATAAAGAAATGAAAAATAATATACTCGCTTCGTAGAGTAATATTACTCAAACTACGAGTAAAAAGTGCTAGAGAGACTAGAATGCACGAGATATATGTGGACTTAGGTTCCGGCGCTAACAACTACTCACTCCAAGAGGAAGGCCCGGTTACCTTATGGATGCACTCCCATGGAATGTGATAAGTGCTCAAAAAGTACTATTTAACCCTCGATTATGCCTCTTGTTTAGCCATCTTAGTGGACTAATAGTGTTTATAAGTTGTGTTTTAAGATTCTACAGGTGAAAAAGAGAGTTTTGTAGAATATTAGAGAAAAAGGGGTAAAACGGAGCAATTCGGAGCATTAAGGATCACATGGGAAGCCCGTGGACAATCATGGAGAAGGCCAAGGAATTGGAGTTATTAAAGATGCGACTTGGACCTATTTTAAAGCCTATTTGGAAGCCCAAGGCCAAAGGATTCGTTGCTTGGACCACAGCCCGCAAAAGAGGATAGAAGGATAGAGCAGAAGAAACAAAATAGGCTAATGCATCTGGGACGCATGGATCGAGCGTCCAGACGCATTGATCGCGTCTGAAACGTATGAATAGTACGTCCAGACGCATGGATCGACACTGTAGCTAATTTCTTCTCAGTTTTGGAGACGAAGTTGGACTCTGAAAGAAGTCTATTTGTATTAGGAAATAAATGACGGTTTGGAATGCTTCTAGAGCTCATTGTAACCTCTATAAATAGAGGACCTAAGTGCCTCATATAAATTGCCAATTCACTTATACTCTTGTCTCTAGAACTTGAGGCAGAGAGAGATTAATAATAAAAGATCAGTTTTAACTAGCTGAGTTTTAATAAATTAGTCTTTCTAGTCTTATGTTCTTCGACTCTTCTTCTTCTCGTTCTTCGTGTTCTTCTTTCTCTATGGAAGGCTAATCTTCTTCTTCAAGGGAGGAGATGAAGCCAATGCTTAAGGTTTAATGATTCTTCTAGTTCATGGTGTTCTTCAATCAGGTTAGTTCTTTATGTTTTTAGTTATTAGTTCCATTGCCCACACCGTAATGGAAGTATAGAGTAGGGGTTTATGTTTTGCAATATTAATATCGTGCTAGTGTTCTTTACTTTTCTTCTAGTAGTATAATTCTTTAGAGTTAGGGAAGTATTCTTTGTGTTGCCTTAGAAGGGGTAGCTCAGGGAGTGGCTGCCTAGGGGAAGTATTCTCTGTGTTTGCCTTAAGTGGTGATTCATTGAATGGCTGCCCTATTAGGAATGAAGTACTCCTTAATGTTGCTCTTGGTAATACATTGAATGGCTGCCCGAGCTTACATAAAAGGAAAGAAGATATTAATAGCATAAACATAAGAACAACCTTAAGTAGAGCAAATTGTTAACGATGTTTTGTCTAAGAGGGCATCGGCACTCGCTCGATTGCCTAATTGTAGTCTACTTGTAAGAACAACTATGAAGCAGAAGGTCATAGATTAAAAGTATTGGTGGATTCTAATCTTTTGAATTCCCTCTCTTATAAATTCTCAATATTTTAGTTAATTTAGTTTAGTTTAGTATTAGAATCTAAAATCTCTACAATCATAGTTTTTAATCCCTTAAACCCCCTCTCCAGTCCTGTCCTTCACATAACATACACTTAAAAGTGGAATGATACCCTACTCATCCTTTACTTATTAAGGGATAATTAGGTTTTGATACGCTTCTGTTTTGTTCAACGACCATACACCATCTACATACACAAAAAAAGGCAAGGTCAAATGGCGCCACTGCCGTTTTAAGTTGTTTATGTTTAATGTTTTCTTTCAAGATTAGAACTTTAGATATTGAGGTAATTTTAGCCGCATCATCCATCCTTTTAAGAAAGAAAGAAGCTTGAAGGACATCTCGAAGACAAGATCTACCATCCAGGTTATTCAAATCTTCATTCTTTTTATTTCATTCTTAGTATAGCTGCATCGTAGTTTAGTTTTATTGCTTTCTTAGTATAGTTGCATCATAGTTTAGTTTTATTGCTTTCTAGTATAATTGCATTTAAGACCTTTTCAACAATTAAAGTTGTAAGCCAACACAACGAAACATCAAACTCTAGTGTTTCTTGTCTGAATCTTGACAAACGGACTATCGCCGTGCGGGCAAAGGGTACTTAAGCAATCCAAGTGATTCACCATAACCCTAGAAGAGACAGCGTTAGACAACGGGCGAGATACTAGCTGCAAAGCCCAACCCAAATGAAAGAAAGTAGTTTTACATTTTAGTATAACTTAGAATAATTGCATACTATTCAAGCATAGTAGGATAGTTTTTCGTTATTTTCGCATAATATTTTCTAGTGTATGCCCCGTCGTCCATATCATCGTCTGGTAAGAACACAACAGTGGACAAGGTTTAACAACCGACTCACAAGAATACTATATGAGATTAATACAATGGCCGCACGCAATGATGGAGGTGTTGTGGACACCAATAATCTTGAAGCTATCCCACCCATGCAAACACAACAGAGGAAGAAACTAAGTGATTTCTATTCACCAATTACTGGAGACCCACCAAGCAATATTGATTTTCTAGTGACAGAAGCTAACCAGTTTGAACTTAGAGCATCAGTAATCTCTATGCTTCCAAAGTTTAATGGTTCAGACAATGTTCAGCCTTATGTTCACATGAAAAAATTTCTATCAGTCCTCAGAACTTTCAAGAACCAGAATATCAGGGATGAGAGTATCAAGTTAATTCTTTTTCCACTCTCACTCAAAGGTAAAGCATATGAATGGTTAACTGCACAGCCGATCAATTCAATCAACAACTGGGAGAAGTTGATAACAAAGTTTATGAACAAGTTCTACCCACCACAGAAGACAGATGCCATGCAGCAAGCCATCAACAATTTCAAAGGGAAGGTGACTGAAGAATATCATCAAAGCTGGGAGAAATTCAATAATCTGCTAGTCTCATGTCCACATCATGGTTATGATAAGAGCACACTGGCTCATTTTTTCTTTTGAGAACTTTCTACTATGAACAAGCAGATGATACAGTCAATGTATCAAGGTAAGTTTGCATCATTGGATGGAGAGGAAGCCTATAACTTTCTCGAGAATTTAGCTGAAGACACTCAACAATGGAGTACTAGCAATGAGGACGTAGCTAGAGTGCAGGGGGTGCCGAAGCAATTTGGCAACCAAATTCAAGAAGACCCAAATCAAGTGATGATATCAATTATGGCAAGCCTATCAACAGGACTTGAAACTCTGAACAAGAAGTTTGATCAGTTCTCTACGAATCCTCCAAAAACAAACAATTTCCAAGCTAAACCTCAGCCAACCAAGCCTTGTTATGCCATTTGTGAGCTAGTTCTGATGAAGGCCACACCACTGAAGAGTGTTCGTACTATCTGGATACTAATGTAGAGGCATGTAATATCAACTCTTTAGGAAGAAATAACCAGTTAATCAAGGACAGAATTATTGGAAGCCAGAAAATACAAATCAGAGGAATTTTCCTCTAGAATTCCAAAATCAATCAAATCAGTTCCAGAATAACCAGTATCAGTTCCAAAACTGCCACCAACCATACAGAAATCAACAGTCATACCAGAACTTGCAATACCAAACCAACACAAACAGGGAGTTAGTACCAGATCTTATGAGTGGATATATTGCCCCTACGCCTCAGTCGAGCAAAGCAGTTATCCCATATCTGGAAGAAGCTATCACCACCATTGTCAATGAGCTGAAATAGACAAATCAAAGAACCCAGAAGTTGGAGAATAACTTTAGTGTCATTCAAGGCCAGATAGGGCAAATCGCTACCGCCTTGACAGAAAGATCGAAAGGAGCATTACCAAGCCACCGAGCCAAATCCGAGGAAAGAGGTGTCCCGCAGTGGATAACCCGAGATTACTCATGAAAAAAGTTAATACCACCACCACTCGAGGTCGGGCAAGAAAGTTGATAACAAGATTGTCTATGAACCAGAAAAAATTCTCATGAGCTGAGGGTAACTTGTGTTCCCACCATCCCACCCATTCTAACATTCCAAATATATCTAGTGTTGTGCCACCCAATCGGGTAATGCTTGAGAGAAGTCAAGGAACTATTGTGAAAGTAAGTAAGAATAAGCCATCACGAGTGACTCCACCTATCACTCCACTATCTGTTACCAAGCTAACCGAAGCCGGAAGAAGAGAACCGATATTGAAGAATCCACCAACACCATTTCCTTCGAAACTAGTGAATACCAAGAAGGATGACCAGTACAAAGAGATTTGCGATGTATTTCAAAATTTGCATATTAATATCCCATTTATGACCACCATCAAGCAAGTTCCCTCGTATGCCAAGTTCGTGAAAGATCTAGTGAAGAAGAAGACCAACATTCCGAAAGAAGGTTTTATTGCTCAAAGATGTTCATCATACCTACAGAATCTAGCGGTTATGAAACTGAAACATCCTGGAAGTCCAACTGTTACATGCAGAATTGAAGATTCTTTGGAGGAGCAAACTTTATTAGATTTGGGTGCCAGTGTGAATCTTCTACCATATATCGTCTACGAGAAGTTAGGCTTGAAGGATCTAAAACCGACTGATGTTACTTTACAATTGGTAGATAGATCAATGAAGGTACCTAGAGGAATCATTGAAGACGTCATAGTCAAGATCGAAGATTTCTATTAACCGGTTGATTTCATAGTACTCGACACAGAACCTATATCTAGTAGGCAGATACCAATCGTTCTAGGCAGACCATTCTTGGCCACTGCAAATGCACTCATCAACTGTCAAAACGGTAATATGACGTTATCCTTTGGTAATATGAAAGTCGAGACCAATGTTTTCCATATGTTAGAGCAACCACAGGAGGTATATGTTGTGAACGAGGTATGCATGATTGAAGCGTTAGCACAGGATTATCTGACTCATTCATATCCTGCTGATGAGTTGTTGAAAGCTATGACAAACTCAGACTGTGAGGAACTTAGTGCCGAGGCAATCAATGTGATTTTGGATTCATCACCTATCATGGATGATAGCAAGTTCAGAGAAAAGTTTGAATCGCCTATGCCTGATGGACCATCTAAAGAGCTTAAGAAGGAACCACCTAAGCTAGAATTGAAGCCTTTGTCGTCTACACTCAAGTATGTTTTCTTGGGAGATTTGGGAACCTACCCAGTAGTCATTGCATCAGATTTGACTGAGGAGCAAGAATCCAGGTTAGTAGCACTTTTAAAGGAACACAAGTCAGCTATAGGTTGGACAATTGACGATATCAAGGGGATCAACCCTATGATAGTTCAACATAAGATTCATTTGGAAGAGGATTCCAAGACTTCTAAGCAACCACAGAGGAGGCTTAATCCAAAGATGAAGGAAGTAGTTCGAGAAGAGGTCGTCAAACTCTTTGACGCCGGCATTATCTACCCTATTTCTGATAGTCAATGGGTTAGTCTAGTTCAAGTTGTACCGAAGAAGTCCAGAACCACAGTAATCGAGAACGAGAATAATGAGTTGATTCCAACTAGGATTCAGACTGGATAGAGAGTTTGCATCGATTACAGGAAGTTGAATAGCGCATCGAAGAAAGATCATTTTCCATTGCCTTCTATCGATCAGATGTTAGAAAGATTAGCTGGACAAGCTTACTACTGCTTTCTTGATGGTTACTCAGGATATTTTCAAATCCATATTCACCCTGAGGACCAAGAGAAGACCACATTCACATGTCCGTTCGGAACATTCGCCTACCGTCGTATGCTTTTTGGTCTATGCAATGCACCGGCCACTTTTCAGCGATGCATGATGAGTATTTTTGACGACATGGTGGAGAAATACATAGAAGTTTTTATGGATGATTTTTCAGTTTTTGGATCATCTTTTGAGGATTGCCTACACCATCTCTCCTTAGTCCTTAAACGTTGTTGGGATACAAACTTAGTTCTGAACTGGGAAAAGTGTCACTTCATGGTAAAGAAAGGGAAAGTGCTGGGTCACCAAGTTTCAAAGGAAGGAATTCTGGTAGATCGAGCGAAGATTGATATTATAAAGGATCTACCCAAACCAAGAACTGTCAAAGATATCCGTGCCTTCTTAGGTCACGCGGGATTCTACCGTCAATTTATCAAGGATTTCAGCAGAATTACAAGACCACTGTCACATCTGTTAGGGAAAGATATTGCCTTTGATTTTAATACGTCATGTGTTGAAGCTTTTATGAAGTTAAAGGAAGCACTCACTTCAGCACCAATCATTCGTGCTCCCGACTGGAGCCAGCCATTTGAGATATTGTGTGATGTATCTGATTATGCTATAGGAGCCGTTTTAGGACAAAGAGACAAGAAAGTGTCGTACGCAATCTATTATGCTAGTAAGACTCTAAGTGGAGCTCAGATTAATTATTCTACCACTGAGAAGGAACTCTTAGCCATCGTTTATTCTCTTAACAAATTCTGACAATATCTGATAGGTTCAAAGGTGATTGTCTATACTGACCATGCTGCTTTGCGTCATTTACTCGCTAAGCAGGATGCCAAGCCGAGGTTGATCCGATGGATACTACTTTACAAGAATTTGATTTGGAGATACGTGATAAGAAAGGAACAGAGAATGTCGTTGCTAATCACCTTTCTAGACATCTTACAAATCTGTGAGACTTTTCCTGATGAACAATTGTTCAGTATATCAAAAGTACCATGGTATGGCCACATCGCAAATTATCTTCTGACCGACAAGGTACCATCGCAGTGGAGCAAGCAGGAAAAAGATTTATTCTACTCAAAGACCATATATTATTTTTGGGATGATCCATACTTATTCAAGAAGTGTTCGGATCAGATTATTCGAAGATGCATCCTAAAATCGGAACAGGAATCCATTTTATCATTCTGTCATGATCAGCCTTGCAGAGGACACTTTGGCCCGCAACGTACTGCAGACAAGGTATTACAAGCTGGATTCTATTGGCCTACTCTTTTTAAAGATGCAAATGTTTATTGCAAAGCATGTCTGAGATGCCAATTTTTGGGTAAGACCTTGAAAAGGTTTGAGTGGCCTCAACAACCGATCCTTATCTCAGAAATCTCTGATGTATGGAGTATAGATTTCATGGGACCATTTCCGCCTTCTTTTGGTCACACCTACATTCTACTGGTTGTGGACTATGTTTCAAAGTGGATTGAAGCAGTTCCTACAAAGACCGCCGATCATAAAGTCGTCGTGGACTTTCTGAAAAAGAACATTCTACCAAGATTTGGAACACCGAGAGCCATCATCGCGATAACGGTTCTCACTTCTGTAACCGTGTATTTGGGAATCTTATGGCAAAGTATGGAGTAATTCACAAGCTAGCTTTACCATATCATCCTCAGACTAATGGTCAAGCAGAAGTTTCTAATAGGGAAATCAAGAGTATTTTGGAGAAGATAGTTAATCCTTCTAGGAAAGACTGGTCTCTTAGACTCCAAGATGCACTATGGGCATACAGAACAACATTCAAAACACCCATAGGGATGTCGCCCTATCGCTTGGTATATGGAAAGGCGTGTCATCTACCTGTTGAGTTAGAACATAAAGGCTACTGGGCAGTGAAAGAGATGAATTTCAGCCTAGATCAAGCAGGAGAAAGGAGGAAGCTTCAGATCAGTGAATTAGAGGAATTGAGAAGTGATGCTTATGATAAGTCAAGGATTTACAAGGATAAGACTAAAGCATTACATGACAGAAGAATTCTGAAGAGAGAATTTGAACCTAGACAGAAGGTCCTGGTCTACAACTCTCGTCTAGAAATTTTCTCTGGAAAGTTGAGATCTAGATGGATGGGACCGTTTATAGTAAGACATGTCACACCTTTTGGAGCTATTGAAGTAGAAGACATAAAGAGAAGGACTCGTTTCAAAGTCAACGCTCATCGACTGAAGTCTTTTCTGGAGTTGCCTACTGGGGACATGGAGGCTGTTTTTCTCAAGGATCCGGTTTATCAAACCACTGTTGAAGCGAAAAATTGGGTAAGTTACCTACACACCTTAAATATTACATTCTATGTCTTGCTGAACCTATTACTCTGTCTAGTTTAAGCTTTTTGCATGAGGAAGCCAAGTGTCGTAAGCTTGACTCCTTAGGATCTCATAACTTTATCCTTTACTGAGAGGAGTTGCAAGCGTCGGAGTCAAAGTTTCATAACTCTAGTAGACTGAGTATAAAATGTCTATAGGAAGTAAGTATGTTGTTGAGAGATCAGTTTTGAGGTGGGAATACTAGTCTTGAGGATCTGACTATAAAGGACTCAAAAGTCTTGAGAATCTGACTTTCAAAGACTCACATTACGTCTTGGGGATCTGACGTAAAAAGACCTAAAAATTTGTTTCTTGAACTAATTCCGATATTCGGCATCAATGGTAATATCCTACCTTTTTCTCATCCATTTCATTTACTTCTTTATACATTGAGGTCAATGCATGCATAAGTAGGACGAGGGTGTACTTGAGAAATGAATTTCGAAAATTAATTTTCAAAAACAAAAATATTTTTGTTTCTATATCAGTAGCATGAGAAAAATAAATTTAAATGATGAATCTGGGATACAGATTCTATACTGCTTAGTGTTGAGTTTGATAAATAGTTGATATTATTGATTTCATTACCGTTTAGACTATTTATTATGCTCGGACATAGTTCTTGTTGATAGAATTATTTATCAAGGCACCACCATAATACTTGGTCAATTTTGTCTACTTTTGCTAGAAGAGAGATTTAAACCCCTAATAAACTGGAAGTAGAATTTTTAGACTTAGGCCGTGAAACTTGAGCTTTATACCCATTCTTTGGAGAGTTCTTACGAAAAATCTGAGTCTTAGTGACTCAACATCTTTTAGTTCTTTATGTCGTTGTAATATAGTCTCATTATTTGTTGATTTGGTTAATCACGAAGTGACAAAAAATGGGGAGATAGCCATTAGGTCTTGTAGTCTATTCGAAACAAAGTATCATACTGATAAGTCAAGTAGTGAACCCATTCAGCCTTTATCCCACCTAGCAGGACCATCATGTTAAACCCTTTTGAGCCTTACAATAAGCCATTTTCTTTCATAAAACCCTTTACCCGTCACCCAACTCCAGACAAGGAGTATAGCCAAAATCTTTATCAGCCATACCCATATGTTTATGAGAATACGAGGGGCACAAAGAGGAAGAAATAGCATAAAAGGAAGATTACGAGGAAATACCAGAGAGATACAATGAAGACCATCATTCTATTCTAAGTGAAAGAAGCTAGTGGAAAACAAGCATATCCAGTACTAATCAAGGATATACCACTGAGCTTTAAAAAAAAAAAAATGTGTTGAACAGAATGGATGGAAAAGCTAAGACAAAGGAAGAATTTTCTCTGCAATACCGAATTTAAAGAAATCTTCCAAAGAATGAAGCAACCTTTAGTGTTTTTCAGAAACAACCTTAAAATCCTTTTTACCTTTCCTTCATAAACCAATACCCAAGCCAAGTTACAACCCATGACTTATCACTACAGTATGGTACAAAGTCTAGAATAGGTGAGAGGATGCTAAAGTGAAGGACCCAACACTTCATATGTGATTGACATTCTTTCCATGAGACTACTTTTATTCAGAAGTCTATTTTTCAAGGTAGTATGTGGGATGTTCGTATGCATTATTCTTTTCCCCACATACATGAGGTAAAATAGTAAACCATCTTTTGAGAGATTCCTTTATGAGAGTATGACCGGTGAGGATTGAAAGTCGAGATTATCTACCTATGGTAAACTAGGGATTCCGTTTCTTGGATAGGAGAGTATAGGAGATTGACTAAGTACACACATAAGCCTTGATTGAGAATTTTGTCAATTTTTACTATCTCCCATCATAATCTATGAGTCATTGCAGCAATGTAGTCAGCAATGGAGACTGTCTATTGGAGTAAGCACTAAGTGGGTAAGGAATTTTTCTCTCTGAAAAATACTATCATTCTTGAACATGCTATTGATTGATTTTGTGGGTATATCACCTGAAAACCCTCACGAGACTATAACCCGTCCTTTTTGGGGAACTTAAAGGTTTAAAACTTTGTTGTATATGGTAAATGCAATCGCGATGCCTGTGAAAATGAGTTAGGATTTTATTTTTGTTATTATGATGTGATTTTGATCACTTATCTATTTTTTTTATCTTATTTGCTAAGAGACTATCAAAAGGCTAGTTGGGAGTTGTGATAAGTGCTCAAAAAGTACTATTTAACCCTCGATTATGCTTCTTGTTTAACCATCTTAGTGGACTAATAGTGTTTATAAGTTGTGTTTTAAGATTCTACAGGTAAAAAAGAGAGTTTTGTAGAATATTAGAGAAAAAGGGGTAAAACGGAGCAACTCAGAGCATTAAAGATCACATGGGAAGCCCGTGGACAATCATGGAGAAGGCCAAGGAATTGGAGCTACTAAAGATGCGACTTGGACCTATTTTAAAGCCTATTTGGAAGCCCAAGGCCAAAGGATTCGTTGCTTGGACCAAAGCCCGCAAAAGAGGATAGAAGGATAGAGCAGAAGAGACAAAATAGGCTAATGCGTCTGGGATGCATGGATCGAGCGTCTAGACACATTGATCGCGTCTAAGATGCATGAATAGTGCGTCCAGATGCATGGATCGACACTGTAGCCAATTTCTTCTCAGTTTTGGAGATGAAGTTGAACTCTGAAAGAAGTCTATTTGTATTAGGAAACAAATAACGGTTTGGAATGCTTCTAGAGCTTATTGTAAACTCTATAAATAGAGGACCTAAGTGCCTCATGTAAATTGCCAATTCACTTATACTCTTGTCTCCAGAACTTGAGGTAGAGAGTGATTAATAATAAAAGATCGTTTTGACTAGCTGAGTCTTAATAAATTAGTCGTTCTAGTTTTATGTTCTTCGACTCTTCTTCTTCTCATTCTTTGTGTTCTTCCTTCTCTATGGAAAGCTAATCTTCTCCTTCAAGGGAGGATATGAAGCCAGTGCTTAAGGTTTAATGATTCTTCTGGTTGATGGTGTTCTTCAATCAGGTTAGTTCTTTATGTTTTTAGTTATTAGTTTCATTACCCACACCAGGGGATGGAAGTATAGAGTAGGGTTTATGTTTTGCAATATTACTATCATGCTAGTGTTCTTTACTTTTCTTCTAGTAGTATAATTCTTTAGAGTTAGGGAAGTATTCTTTGTGTTGCCTTAGAAGGGGTAGCTCAGGGAGTGGCTGCCTAGGGGAAGTATTCTCTGTGTTTGCCTTAAGTGGTGATTTATTGAATGGCCGCCCTATTAGGATGTACTCCTTGATGTTGCTCTTGGTAATACATTGAATGGCTGCCCGAGCTTACATAAAAGGAAAGAAGATATTAATAGCATAAACATAGGAACAACCTTAAGTAGAGTAAATTGTTAATGATGTTTCGTCCAAGAGGGCATCGACAGTCGCTCGATTACCTAATTGTAGTCTACTTGTAAGAACAACCATGAAGCAGAAGGTCATAGATTAAAAGTATTGGTGGATTCTAATCTCTTGAATTCCCTCTCTTATAAATTCTCAATTGTTTAGTTAATTTAGTTTTGTTTAGTATTAGAACCTAAAATCTCTACAATCATAGTTTTTAATCCCTTAAACCCCCTCTCCAGTCATGTCCTTCACATAACATACACTTAAAAGTGGAACGATACCCTACTCATCCTTTACTTATTAAGGGATAATTAGGTTTTGATACGCTTCTGTTTTGTTCAACGACCATACACCATCTACATACACAAAAAGAGATAATGTCAGAATGCATCGAGAAAACATAATATGAATCTTTTATAGTAAGATATTCAAGACTATATGTAGGGTCATTTTAAGTCAGATTCCCCAAGACTATGCATAAGATAGATGATATGTTGTTAGCTATAAACTAATAGTCTAAACAGTTGGGATCAATATAGAAAAATATATTAAAGCATTTATCCCCAAACAGAATGAAATGATGCATTTGGAGTGTAATATGCATAATGATAATAGAAAGCTTATATAACCCATCATGGAACTTATGCAATAACCAGTCATGTTTGAATTGTCCAAGAAAGTGTGAGTGTGGTAGTCATTGTTCTTCATGAAGCTCAGATAATGCGAAGTATGACATACTATGCTTTTCAACCACTTAAATGACGGGCTCATCATTGCATGCTTTCAAGAACTCAAGGAACTCTTCATCTAGCTTGGGTGAATCTACAAAATTGGAGTCAGTGTCGGCATCTTTAAGAAAATCATCGATTTCGTCATTCGTTAAGTCCATAATGACCAAGCTAAATTGGGATCCACATTCCACCATAGATTTTATTTCCTATTTTTCTTGCATTTCAATCAAAGTGGGATTCTCAGTAACTAGAATGATAGACTCATGAGTTTGTATGTTGGCCAAAGTCTCTTTACTGGGAAGGTTGAGAAAATTATGAAGGATCCCGAAGGCAATTGGCTTAAGCGTGAATTTGAGGTTTCTTTTAAATGGTTTAGTGGTGCAATCCTCAGAAATGGCTAGATTTTTTATGAATGGAGGATGGCTTTCAAGAGGTGTTAAATTGGGATGGTGATGGTTGGGTGGTAGTTCTGCACATGATCTCAAGGACTCAGAGAATTCTTCATCTAGTTTTGGCGTTTCTACAAGATTGTGGTTCATATCTGTAATATTAAGGATGGCACAAATTTGTTCCATCGATAAGTCTTTAATAACCAAACTAAATTGAGATCAACTTTCCACTATATATTTTATATCCTCTTTTTCAGGAACTTGATTTTCTTTGTCCTTTTTATCATTATCCAAGTGTGTCGAGTTAGTTTCCAACACAGGTTCTACAGTTTCTTCAATCGGAATGTTCTCATGCATATAGTCTTCATCATAGAATAATTTAGAATTCACATGATAGTCAGGTATTGTTCATAAATATCAGAATGTGCTTTCACAATCGACTTTGTTATAGTAACATATTGTTCCACATTTCGGTTGGGTTTTGGATTGGTGGGAAGAATATTAGTCTCATATGTGGTATTGATTGAAGTGGATTAGAGAGAACACAAGGTCTTTGATATTTGTTGAATTTGTATTGTTCGCTCAACCATTACCTGGTAAAGTTAGTATGTGATAGATGGTGGAGTGGGATATGAATTTGACATGGATGGTGATGTGAATGGTAATGGACTTTGGGTGAAACTGCACTCTAACTGACTAGGTGAATATATGAATGATGGTTGACTATTTGTGGTGGAACTCTATGAATTGTCTGCATGATTAGAAAACTCTTGTGTGTATTGGGTACTCGAGAAGTTTGAAAATTAAGGTTCGTAATTGTAGAAATTTCCTATAGGAGGCTAATCAGTCCCCAAATATGTATTTTATTACCTTTACAATTCTTCAAATATGCCCTTCTTATGCTTAATGAACAGACAACTCATAGCTTTTGCTACCTTTTGCAGGATACAAGCCATTTAGGATGTATACTCCTAATACATGCATTTTAGCGCAAAAAGGAGTGCTATCGTCGCTGCTTGGGAAGATTCCAGTTTAGGAGAAAAAGTGCCAAAAAGTCAAAGTTAAAGTCAACGGTCAACGATTAGGGACTCAAAACCAAAAGATGGAAGTTCATGTCCTTAACCCACAAGACCAAAGATTGTGTCCTCAACTCAAAATTTGGCATCCATAGCAAGACTTATACCTAAACACTAATGAGGTGTCTTATTTCTAAAGGATGAGGGCAAAATTGTAATTGGTAAAAGGTGGACTATATAAGCCAAAGAGATAGAGAGAGATAGACATCCAATGTGTTTAGGGTCCAAACCATTTGGTTTATAGCTTTATTTTTTTTACCCTAGAATTAATCTTTGGTCATTAGGAGTAGTTTAACATGTTTTAATTAATAGTTTAATTGTTATTTACCTTGTTTTCCATTTTTATATTCTTCAAGCTTTAGTTAATGAATAAATTTCTTATTTTTCTTCAATACAAAGTTTTCAATCTTGTTTCTACTATTCTCATCTGATTACTTCTTCTTAATATTGCATTCAAAACCCAACACTAGTTGGCTCATTTGACAAGTTCAAATGAGTGTTACTTGGTGACTAAGCAATCTTAACATCTCCTTCAATACATGTTTTCACCATTAAACAATCTTAGTTTCTATTTTTCAAGCTTCCTTTCAAACAACAATAGTTTTACTTTGATAAAAAGCAACCCCAAGTTGATTAGAATGGCTTAGAGAGTGATAATTTCCATCATCAACCCATCCCCCTTTACATAGATTTAAGATGAACAACACAACCCTTACTCAATCCACTTTCTCACAATATAAAATGGCGCAGCCATCATGGATCTAGAACAAGGAGGAAGATGAAGCAAATCAACACTTTCTAAAGCTCTCTTCTCAATCTTATTTTCCATTTTTTTTAAAAGTTTTTCTCTTATTTTCGTAAGTGACGTTTCTTTTTCTTATGCTTCCAGTAAACTTCTGAGCAAACAGAGTCCGAGAATAGCACGAGATGCTTTATCAAATAGTGTTAGAGAAAAATGAACAAAAATGGTGCTGATCGACCAGTGCCACGCCCAACAACGCCGCAGCTGCCCCTTAGCCACGCCCGCCCACGTCCATGCGGTGCTTGCGCCCTTGTCATTCCAGCACCTGTCAGACCCGCGCCGCACCTCAATTTTCTCCAACGAAGATTATGTTGGCACAGAATCTTCTTATGTAAGTTTGTTTTAATTCCCCCTAATTATTTTAATTCAATTGTTAGTAGAAAAAAAAGTAGACAAATTTGCAAAGTTTTGAGTTTCCGAAACCAAAAATTCAATTAAAAAAGGAATTTAAAAATTATTTTTTTATTAATTTAAATGAATTAGTAATCCATCAGTAAAGTTTAACATAAAAATTAATTTAGTACCATGTTTAGGCTTTATTTTCTATTAATTGTTGTTTATGCATGTTAGTTAGGATAATATAATATAATCAAGTTAATAAAAAAATAATAATTAATTAATTAGGATAAATACAAAATACTTTAAGTTTTGAAAGTTTAGTATTTTGGTTTAAGTTTACTTACCAAGAGTTGGGGATTCAACCAACTTGAACTGGTTGGATGTGCGAGGCGAGTAGTGTAATATCACACTCGCACATCTCAACCCAACTTGGGGGTTGAAGTTCCAATCTTAGACGAACACTTTCTAAGCTTTTACATATTTTGTTTAATTAAGCATTAATGAATAGTTAATTAGCTAAACGTAGTTACTTTTCGTGTTTACCGCTTTCATAGTTTTAAGCCCATGAAGACAACTTTGTTTTAGGCCCACGAAGGCAACCAATTGTATCTTATTGGCTTTGCCACATTTCGACTCAATTTGTATCTTAGATAAATTAAACTTGTACCCATAAAGAAACGCTCGAATGGTGGGTTGACACGTAAGACACTAAACATTTCATCCCCACCACGTCGCCTTCACCCCAAAGGTTGTGTACGCACACCTTGGGCGGTACTTTCTAAACCTCCTCGCTACAAAGTGTAAGAGGATACTTGCATGTTGAAGGCATGATTTTATGATTGTGTGATATACATTTCAGTGTCGTCTTTACATTACTGTAGACACCCCATTTTTGCACCCCAGGCATAATTTATTCACGATTTTACCTTGAATTAAATATGATTATATAAGGTGATTTGCTTTCTAGAGTCTTCATTTCTACATCAATCTTCTTTCTTTTCATCTTCTTTTAGCGTCTTTAGACTCTCCGCATCATGTTCTAGCTATAGCTGAAGTTTTGTTGCTTTCTGAGTTTTGAGCTGAAAATGACCAAAATGCCCCTATAACCCTTTGGAGCCCTAATCTCGTTTTTTCCACTCTCTCTTTGGATGAGATTATTTCATATTTGAATTCTCCTTGAAAAATCCTTTCGAAATGAGTACAAGCTTGCCTAGGTTCCTTTTGGATTTCAGAAACCCTAATCTTGCCTTATCCCGTTTTTATTTCGTTGTATGCATGCTTTGTTGAAAGTGCAACAATTTTTTGGAGTAAGATTTCGACCCAAGGGAATTTTTAAGAGTTCATGGACCTTCCTAATGGATTAATTAACATTTTTTTGTGAAGAAGAGGTTGCCTAATTTTGACCCAGTCAAAGGGAATTTGCAGCATTGAAAAAATGGTCAGAATGGGCCTTTTTGTGGTTTTTGGACTTTTTCTCATAGGCTGTGGATCCAGCTCGATTTGGACCTTTTCATTAGGGTTTCTAGCCCATTTTCAAGCCTCCAAAAACCTAATAACGTTCCTTAATTGTTTGATTTGATTTGATCCCTAAAATCAAGAATATTCAAGAGAATATGCCATTTTGGAGCCAAGTTTGGAAAACCTGGATTATGGGCTCATTGAGGACGTGTAGGGCTTGTTTGTTTTCCCTAATCCATCTAAAAGATCCAAAAACCAAGGGCCAAGATCGCACCCTTTATCCCACCTCTTGAATCAGGGGCCAAATTTAGGAGGTGCAACTAAAAAGATATCAAGCTATTGGATTTTTCTTCATCAATACTCAGCCATTAGATCAAACTCATTACCATATTTGAATCCATCCCAGAAAGCTATAAATATGGGTCTCATTCACCCACAAAAAACATATGTAGCTAGGAATTTGGAGTTAATAATCTGGACCTAACTATTCAGAGCTAATAGCCTAGTAGTTTTCTTTTCTTGAGTGTTTTTTTTTTTTTTTTTTTTTATCATTCTAGAGTAGAATTTCTTTAGTTTAATCTAGAGTTGAAGGTAAAATTTCGACTTTGAGGTTTTTCTAATGAATTTCTTCGTGTTCTTCGTCTTTAGCCTCCTTTTCCCTTCTTTCGATCTTGAGTAGAAACTTCTTTTCACCAAAAGTTGTTTTTTTTCTCAAATCACCTGTTTCAATCCAAAAATCACAGTTGTCAATTCCAGATCAAGTTTATCATCATCATTCATCAACAATGAATCAAGATCATCAATCAATCAATCTACAATCAAGTATGAGACAACATTCAAAACAAGGTGACATCTTTCTTTTCTCTTTTATTTCATTTAGCATTGCATATTAGGTTTTTTTTTTTAGTTTTATTATAGCATATAATTATTAATTTTTAAATAATTTAGTGAAGATCATCCAACTTGGTAGATTAATTTTTCAAGCTTTCTTCGTTCGCCTATCTTAATACATTACAACTCAATAGAAGTAAGGCTGGTTTTACCAGGCGAACGTGGGTGCCTAACACCTTCCCACATCATACCTTGACTTCCGAACCCAATCATCATCTAGTTTTGAGGGCTAGTCCTTCACATAGGTGTTACTCAAATTTTCCTTAATAAAGTTAGTGGCGACTGTAAAATCAATTGCATAGACCTAGGTACACATTTTTGTGCGTACAGGTTTTTTGGCGACTCTGCTGGGGACATCCCTAAAGAGTCAGACTTACATTTTTTTTTTGAGGTGTTTCAGTTAAGATAGGAAAGAAGAAGGCTTATCCGGAAGCCAGTTGGAATAGAAAGCCAGGGTTAAGGTTATCTCATGCAACCGTTAACTAGCTTATGGAAATAGAGAATCTACCAGCTAATTCTCCTCAAGGAGCGTCTCAGCCAATGGTTAGTTCCCCGCTTATCTCTCAAGGTGAACAATCACTATCTAGCAATGGACAACCACCCCAAGGAGGTGGTTAGAGTCCAACATCACCCACTCCTGGATTGGAAGAACTAATGAGACAAGCAATGGAGAGAATGTTTCAAGAAATGCTACCAAAATTCATGAACATGGGGCAAGGACAATTGTCTCAAGGGCAATCCACTTCGCTGCCACCACCAAGGTTTGATTTTAACTTACCTACTCTACAAGCTCAGTTGCCTACTAGGAATTTCATGCACCAATCCACCCAACTACAACTTCCTATACCAACTCAGACTCCAAGCCAACCCATCTCTTATATCGACCCTACCTACATGGCACAACCCACCATTCACCATTTATACTATAACCTAAACCAATATACATCCACACCCATGTTCACCCCAAATTTATCCCAACCTATGAGCTCTACACCATTTATGTTCCCTCCTCCATACATCATACAGACACCACAACCTACCACCTACATTAACGCCCAAAATCAAAATCCTATAAGCCAAGATCAATACCAAGGCCTAGTGGTAGACAGATTGAAAAAGATTGACGACACACTGACAAATATCAAAGCGGACGAGTTTGACTTGGATAGTCTCTGTCCATATCCACAAATCAGGGTTCCACATGGTTTCGAATTCCCTAAGATGGAGAGATATGATAGAACTGGGTGTCCTAAAGCCCATGTGAAAATGTACGCTAGCTACTTGCAGCCTATGGGGATCGGGCCAGAACTATTGGTCCAATTATTCTAGAGGAGTTTAAAGGGTGCGACACTGACTTGGTGGATGAACACAGACGCTCAAGAGATAAGAACGTGGGATGAACTTGCAACAGCTTTTGTAACCCATTTTTCATACAATACAGACATCCAGATGGGTCGAAGACAATTGGAGGCACTCAAGCAAGGTCCAACTGAGACATTCACCGAATATGTAACCAAATGGAGGACCAAAGCTGCTCAGATTCTAGACAGGCCATCAGAGATAGAACAAATTCGAATGGTGGTAAAAAGTTTGAACTCCAAATATGCAAATCGATTGAGTCTTAGCTATCATCTATCTTTTCAGGCTTTGGTTTTGGTAGGGACTCAAATTGAAGATGCTTTAGCCTGTGGAACTATGACTTCGATTATTTCTTCAGGTCCAAGTGATGCTCAGAAGAAGAAGCCACCTTCAGTTACTATCAACAAGGAGAAGGACGCACACGTCGTAGTCACACAAGTCCAGTCTCAACCCCATACACAGATCCAAGAAAAGGTGACAACTCATCCTTCTTCCAATCAGATTGCATATCCTCCAAGACAACAAGGATATCAAAATAGAGGGTTCCCTAAGCCACAGAGGCAGTTCACAGAGCTACCATACCCATTGTCGGTCATTCTCAAGGCTTTGATCCAGCAAGGCCTAGTTACACCATTGTAGCCTAGGCCTCCTCCGAATCCACTACCATATTGGTATGATGCCTTTAAACATTGTGATTTCCATCAGTCTCTTGGACATCCTACAGAGAAGTGTGGAGATCTCAAGCATGTGATACAAGATTTGATCGAATTAGGGCGAATTGATGCATCATATCTTGGTACTCCAAATGTTGTGACGAATCCATTACCGTACTATAATGGAGAAGTTCACACATTAGAGCCTGTCAAGAAAAGTCCGGCCTCATTCATTACCCCACTTGAGCAAGCATCCAAGGTTAGGGCCATGTTGCTTTTCAAGCCGTTGAATTTTCAAGATGCAATTAAAGATTACAAGGCACAAACACAAGTAAGGCCCAAGGCCAAGGCTATATCATTGGATGGAAAAGTGGCACCTCTATTTGCTGAATCACCAACTAAGAAGACACCATTACCGGCTCCACCTTTGTTGCATGTTCTAGATGAGGAGTTTGATAAGCCCAAAGATAAGGTATATACTTCACCATCTTCTTTACGACAGTTGAAGGATTGTGAGCCAAGTTTGTTAGAAGACTAAAAGTTCCAAGAAGTGGTACTTGAGAAGTCTACCAAGTCTATGTTCAAACCGGATGACCAGGATTCTCAAAACATCTCCCTAATAAATGATGCAGAAGATTATGGTATCGAGCTCTTTGACATGTTTTGTCCTCCTATTTTTTATGAAGAAAAAGATTCCATTTTTGCAATCAAGATCACTTCACTAGAATACAATGAAGATGACTATAGTGATGCTTTCGCAGTACTTTTCTCTGAATACCAGCTTATAATGGCAAAGCCGGATTCCAATGATAGGCGTTTTGAGTGTCTAACTACTAGTCTCAAAGACTTGACATCTTCCTCACACTTGGAAGATCAGATGCCGAGCTCAAGAAAATTGAAGTCATTTGCCATTGCAATATTCTGGCAGGTTATTCTTCTAATGACCTTATTGGTATTTGGTGAACGGAACTACTCTATGTTTGTCTCTTCAAGATCTAGTTCTTATCAAACCCAGAGCGAGTTGACAATAGAGAGGTTGGGAAACACCACCAACCATGATCATATGAAATGGCCATTCAACCACCACAATTACTTTCAAGCTAGGGGCACGTCTAGGCACTCGTGTTTTTGATGACATTCATGCACAAGACCCAAGATGGAAACTTTACTTCTCAGGGGGTGTGGCGTACAAATCACATAGCATCACGAAGTTTGATATGTTGCTCATGGAGAAACCACATCATTCAGAAAATTCATTACTCATGCATGGAGCTACAACATTGGTTGATAGGTTCCGAATCAATTTCTCTCCTATATTTGATTCCGGTCCGCTGCTTGGCACAGATAAGTTTTCTACTCTCAATTAGTTTGTTTTATTATTTTATGAATAAAAAAGAGAAAAAAAATCCAAAATCCAAAAAAAAAATATATATATTTCAAAAAAATCCAAAAAAAATCAAATATTTCAAAAACCCAAAAAAATTCATATATTTCAAAAATATAAAAAATCAAAAAAGTTTTCAAAATCCCACAGAATATGATTTAACCACTTGCCTTAGTGCAAGATGATTAAATGACTTGTGCAGATTATTATGATCCCCCCCCCCCCCCGACGATGAAGAAGAAATGGACAATGAAGCTGCTTAGTCCATTCTTTCTCATGAGCAGTCTGAGGATTGACAGATGCTAGTCATTGTTGTGACAAAGACCATCAACCTTGGCACCACAGATGAACCACATTATGTGTAGATTGGTATAACCTTGATCCCCTCGATGAGCATTGAAGCATGATCAAATTATTGAAAGAATCCATAAAAGTGTTGATCATATCTATAAAAATCTGTTGTCTTAAGGTGGTACATGATTTTCCTTGTTCAAAGATGAGAGAATCACTCACCGAGAAGAAGAAATTGAGGAGGAAGAAAGTTCAGAGGTTATGTTTGAGAAGATTTTTCAAATGTCTAAGATCACCAACATCAACATCAGCATTCAACATTATGCATTTACCCTTGTGGAGAGGGTAAAACTCAACAACATCATTTGATCAGCTACCCTACCGTGGAGAGGGCAAATTCCCTATTGCATCATTAGCCTCGATCGAAGACATGAGAGCTATCTATCAAAGAAGTCAGCTTACTCGAATCTGACTACATCAAAGAGCAGAATGCTGAGAGGAGTTCATCTACGATCAACATTCTTGAGAGCTGAGATATATGAAGGAGGGCATTGATATTCTACTAGGACATAGATTCCAATGGAGACATATTGTTGCAAGTAAAGCGGAGCAAGTGGATCCAGACTAGAGTGGAATCAATGAACTAGAAAGTTCAAACCCAATAGTGAATGCCCATTCACTATGAAGATTCTATATGGAAAATCCTACCAATGCTGACCAATTAAAGCGGTACTACATTTTACCCAACTTTGTTTATTTTAAGACAAAGAGTATAGTGGAAATCTTAGAGAGACGATGGAACAGGCCATCTTTGATCGTTTTTTTTTAGCCCAATCAACCCACCTAATATCATATGTTACCATTAGAAGCCCATTTGAGCCTTAGCCTATTTTTTGTTTTCCCACAATACAAGCCCATATCCTTTAGGAAGCATAATAAATCCTTGGCCTACCCATAGATTACCCATACCCACTCTTATAGAACTTGTCATAGGCCAGGGGCATAATTACATCCATATTTGATCACGAACACAATCACCCCTATGTTATTTATCCCAAGATGGTGTTGACAAAAAAAAAAAAAACCGTCAGAACTCAAGATGCTTATAGTTGCACAAAATAATCAACACCGGTCTAAAATGGAAAACCTAAACAAGGGGTAGTTTTATTTGAGATTTGGGATCCATATTATCATCTCACTACCTCATTCCAATTACTCATCCCTTTATATGACAAGTTCTACTCCAAAAATATTTTTTTGATCTTATCCTTTCTTTCTGAGCCCATCACCTAAGCCTACATTATAGTCCTATGAAAGTCCACTCTTGATCTCTAAGTCCACTATATCTCCTAGTTGAGAAGTACTTGAGGCAAAAAAAAAAAAAATATATATATATATATATATATATATATATATATATATATATATATATATATGAAAAGAAAAAAAAATGGAAGGCATTGGAGGATTCACTACTAGTGATTTGCGATGTATGAGGAATTGTCTCCAGAAGATTGGTCTTATGCTTTATGCTCTGTCTGTTTTGGAAGAAAGTTTTTGGGTGTCGTTCAGTACGTTGTGAAGGTCAAGCAATCAATGGGAAAAGAATATCATCTACTTCATAGGTGCCAAGTTTGATCGTACTTCTATCCTATGGTCGTCCTCATGCTCATCTTCTTGTCGGTAACTCATTCCCCCGCCCTCACTTGTTATTCAATCATCTGTGGTATTTCTTATTATGTGAAAAAAAATTGTTTTGTTTTCCAAGGTTTTCAAAATTGTTTTAAAAAAAAAATTGATTTATTTTCGAAAACTTGGTTTGCTTTGGATGGCTTATGATGAAAAATCTAGGATTTCAAGCACGTAGACAATTCTAAAGCCAATATTCCTAACTAAACCATGTACTTTTTGTACTAACATAGCATTCAAATAATTTGGTTTGCACATCCATCATAATCTAACCACTCATGCATATTCACACTAATATAGTTGCATTTGTTTTCATGCATATCATGTATATTTCACTCCATTGTAATATGTGTAGTGAGAAATAAATTGTCTAATCTTTGCCGAGGAAGTGTCTCCAAGTTTTACAGTTGCTAAATGCCAAGAGCACATGAGAGCAAGGCTGCCATTGGTGAATAAGGTAAGTGAGATTCCATTATATGTTGCCCCAAAGAATCACTGTTAGTTCGAAAAGAAAAAGAAAAAGAAAATGCGTTACCATAGCATGGCGTGGTTTGTACTGTGTGGCGTAGCCATCACTTCTTCTCTCCTAGACATCTAAGGTACGGCTCTCCCATCACTTTATTCTTCCTGGACGTCGGCCAAAGGTATGTCAATTTTCGTTTGTGCTTGAGTTGTGTGTTTATATAGGGTCTGTGCGATATTAGACGTAATGATTGGTTAGGAAAGCACGCTTGTGAAATAGGAAACTTGTTTAATTAGACATGGGTTTATTTGGAAAAGGACAAAGTTGTTTGACTATTCAAAGTTTCCTTTCACTCAAAATAAAAGATCTGTTTTTGTAAAATGATACGGTGCAAGCACTAGAAATGGAAGGTCGGTGACCCTCACCTAGTTTGGATATGGTTTGTCCAGTTTGGATCTAGTTCACCCAGCTTGGCCTGGTTCAACCAGTTTGGTTCAGGCTGACCCTATTTTTGAGTTGTTTGACTTGGTTTTCACCAGTTAACCCGATTTTGACAGTTGACTAGGTTTGACAAAAAAAAAACCTTTTCAAAAAATATATAAAAAATGATGAATATTAGTACCATGGGGTTCTTACCTTCCAATATGAGAAAATATTCATCAAGTTTTTGTTTTCATCGCATTATTGCCAACCACTTGATCATTAATATCATTTCGGTAACTCCATTTGTGCAACACAAAAATTGTTCACGAGAACAATGTCATTTTTTACTGACAACCTCACGGATGGTTCAGCCTGAACTCATAGTGACAGTCTTTTCCAATCCAAATACTTGAACGTAATTGATTAATTGATTGATTGAACTTGAATATCATCATCCCCAGCATCCATCTTTCATCTCCAACACATCTCTTATCTTCCCCAGCAGTGTTTGTCTATGTCTTCGTCCATCTTCTGTAGAATCTCCCATCCCCAGTGGATCTTCTTGCTCTCCCCGGTGAGTCTTTCCTTTCGTCAGTGTTTGGTTATCACCATTATATGAGAATTTTTAATCTAAGTCAAAATCATAAATGAATTGATCTATCCACTTGATTTCACCAGTTTTCTAAAATGAATTTGAAAAATATCAGATTTCAAAAAATTTGTCCCTTGATTTCAAAAGTTGTTCATCCTTATCCAACACCATTTTTTGGTCTAAGCGCCACTATCCTAGTACACACTGATGTAATGTAAGACGTAAAATACACGCATTAGAAGGTGTGATACTTTGGTTGAGTACTAAAAAAATGTAAGACGTAAAACACGCATTTGTAAGGTACGATACCACCTCTCTTGAGTGACAACCATTTTCAACTGTGCTTTTACAAACAACTTGAAAAAAATTGAGGATCTCAAATATCCAAGGAAATGCCCTCTTTCAAAAATATTTTTCAAATGAATTTTCAAAAATTGCATGAGATCTTTTGGCTGGAGCTTGGCAAAAATGGTTTGTTTCCATGGCTTTGCCATTCAGTTGCAAGCAACCTCCGCCAAAGAGGGGCAACTGTAGACACCCCATTTTTGCACCACACCCATAATTCATTCACGATTTTACCTTGAATTAAATATGATCATATAAGGTGATTTGCTTTCTAGAGTCTTCATTTCTTCATCAATATTCTTTCTTTTCATCTTCTCTTAACGTCTTTAGACTATCATCATCATGTTCTATCTATGGCTGAAGTTTCGTTGCTTTCTGGGTTTTGAGCTGAAAATGACGAAAATGCCCCTATAACCCTTTGGAGCCCTAATCTCATTTTTTTCCACTCTTTCTTTGGATGAGATTATTTCATATTTGAATTCCCCTTGAAAAATCCTTCGACATGAGTACAAGCTTGCCTAGGTTCCTTTTCGATTTCAGAAACCCTAATCTTGCCTTATCCCGTTTCAGCCCGTTGTGCACACTGTTGAGTGCAACGATTTTTTGGAGTAAGATTTCGACCCAAGGGTATTTTTAAGAGTTCATGAACCTTCTTAATGGATTAAGTAACATTTTTTGTGAACAAGAACTTGCCAAATTTTGACCCAGTCAAAGGAAATTTGCAGCATTGAAAAAATGGTCAAAATGGGCCTTTTTGTGGTTTTTGGACTTGTGCTCTTGGGCTGTGGATCCAGCTCGAGTTGTACCTTTTCATTAGGGTTTCTATCCCATTTTAAAGCCTCCAAAAACCTAGAGAACCATCCTTAATTGTTTGATTTGATTTGATCCTTAAAATCAAGAATATTCTAGAGAATATGCTATTTTGGAGCGAAGATTGGAAGGTTGTTTGTTTGTTTTCCCTAATCCATCTAAAAGATCCAAAAACCAAGGGCCAAGATCGCACCCCTTATCCCACCTCTTGAATCAAGGGCCAGATTTAGGAGGTGCAACCAAAAAGATATCAAGCCATTGGATTTTTCTTCATCAATACTCAGCCATTAGATCAAACTCATTAGCATATTTGAATCCATCCCAAAAAGCTATAAATATGGGTCTCATTCACCCACAAAAAACATCTAGAGCTAGGAATTCTGAGTTAATAATCTTGACCTAGCCTTGAGTGTTTTTTTTTTCTTTTCTAGTTCATCATTCTAGAGTAGAATTTCTTTAGTTTAATCTGGAGTTTAAGGTAAAATTTCGACTGTGAGGTTTCTCTAATGAAGTTCTTCGTGTTCTTCGTCTTTAGCCTCCGTTTCCCCTCTTTCGATCTTGAGTATAAACTTCTTTTCACCAAAAGTTGTTTTATTTCTCAAATCACCTGTTTCAATCCAAAAATCACAGTTGTCAATTCCAGATCAAGTTTATCATCATCATTCATCAACAATCAATCAAGATCATCAATCAATCAATCTACAATCAAGTATGGGACAACATTCAAAACAAGGTGACATATTTCTTTTCTCTTTTATTTCATTTAGCATTGCATATTAGGTTATTTTATTTTTTTTAGTTTTATTATAGCATATTGTTATTAGTTTTTAAATAATTTAGTGAAGATCATCTAACTTGGTAGATTAATTTTTCATGCTTTTTTCGTTCGCCTATCTTAATACATTACACCTCAATAGAAGTAAGGCTGGTTTTACCAGGCGAGCGTGGGTGCCTAACACCTTCCCACATCGTACTTTGACTCCCGAACCCAATCATCATCTACTTTCGAGGGCTAGTCCTTCACATAGGTTTTACTAAACTTTTCCTTAATAAAGTTAGTGGTGACTCTAAAAGCAATTGCATAGACCTAGGTACACATTTTTGTGCGTACAATTACTAAGGCTAATCCCGAGCCCTAAAAGAACATAAGGTGCGATTAAACCCCACATAGACTAAACTAAAAAGATAAAATCAATCAAGCAGAGCCAATCTAGTCACGTCCATCACAACAGACATTTAGCACGAACATGGAGAGTAGAGAGCTACAAAATTCCAATGGACCAACCACCTTACTCACTGCCCTCCCCCAAAAATACCGAGAGTGAGATTCTTGGTGGCACACCATCTGGTGAAGTGGCAATCTTCCCTCTTGACACGTGTAGAGACAAAATCCTAGATTTGTGCCCACTGTTCGATTCGAATAGGGCATAGTATCTAATTTACAGACATTGCATGCAAACTTTTCAAAATCTTCTAGGTCACAAATGAATTTCTGCAAATTGTGCATTATTCTTGTTTGAGCAGTCATGTATTACCAATATATGGAAAAACCGTCATGGAATTACAATGCAAACCTAGAACCTTGTTCATGCTGTGGTAGTCCGTATCATTGGGCGTCTCAATGCACATCATATACCGAGTTCGAGCCTCCTATGGAATATTCTTACGATTATGAACCTCAAATTTCAAATTTCCTTAGTACCCAATACATGCAAGAATTTTCTAATCATGCAAACAATTCATGGAATTTCACCACAAATAGTCAACCATCATTCATGTATACACCCGATCAGTCAGAATATGGGTTCACTAACAGTCCATTACCATTCACATCATCATCCATTTCAAATTCATATTCCACTCCACCATCCATCACAGACCAATTTTACTAAGTAATGGCTAAGCAAACAATAAATATTCAACAAATAGCAACGACCTTGTGTGCTCTCCAATCCACTTCAATCAATACCATGTCTGAGACTAATGTTCTTCCTACTAGTCCAAAAACCAACCAACAAGAGGAACAAGGTGATGCTATAACAAAACCAATTGCTAAAGTCCATCTTGATATTTATGGCCAATTAAAACTCCATCATCATCCACCTGACTATCGTGTGAATTCTAGTTCTTATGATGATTAAATGCCTAAAGTTACAATTTCTCCCATTTGTCTTAGTACACCCATGGATGAGACCACTCCGGCAGAAGAAAATCTAGAACATTTGTTGGAAAATGACTCGACACATTTAGACAATGACAAAGAGGACAAAGAAAATAAAGTGCCTGGAGAAGAGGATATAAATTCTATAGTAGAAAGTGGATCTAATTTTAGTTTGGTCGTGAAAGACTTATCAATAGAACAAATTTGTGACATCCTTAATATTGCCGATATGAACCACAAATTTATGGAAATGCCAAAGGTAGATGAAGAGTTCTCTGAGTCCTAAAGATCATATGAAGAACCACCACCCGACCATCATTTCCCCAAGTTAACACCTCTCAAAATCCAACCTCCATTCCTAAAAAATGAACTAACTTCTGAGGACTGTAGCACTAAACCATTTCAAAGAAACCTCAAGCTTGCACTTAAGCCAATTGCCTTTGAAATCCTTCATAAGTTTCTAAACCTTCCCAGTATAGAGACTTTGCCCAACATACAAACTCCCGAGACTATCATTCTAGTTGAGAAGAGCCCCGCATTGATTGAACTGACGAAAAAAAAAAATAGAATCTAAGGTGGAATATGAGTTCTTGAGAGCATACGATGATCCCTTTATTCAAGCGGTTGAAAAACCCAGTTTGCCATATGTCGCATCATCTAAAATTCATGAAGAACAACTACTACGACACTCACACTCTTTTGGAAAATTCTAACATGATGGGTCATTGCTTAAATTCCATGATGTTGTTATATAAGCTTTCTTTTTGGGGTAAATGGTCTACTATGTTTTTCTATATTGATCCTCAATTGTTTAGGCTATTAGTATATAATTAATAATGTATCATCCTTCTTACACATAGTTGATCATCTCCAAAATGTATGGTTTATTACCCGTATATTGCTGTATTACACTCCCTTTTACGCTTAATGAAAAGATAACTTATAGCTTTTATTGCCTTTTTCAGGTTAAAGAGTATTTCAGACCACTTATCATAAAATCTGCATCTTGGCACCGGAAGGAGCCTTAATCATGCTTATTAGGAAGACCAGTAGTTGTTGTGGAAGTGCTAAAAAAGTCAAAGTCAACCGGTCAAAGCCAACAGTCAAAGTCCTCAAATCAGAAGACCAATGATGGAGGCCCTTATCTCAAATGATGGAGACTTTATCCTTAAACCTACCTTGGTCATGAAGAAACCAAAAAGTAAAAGCAAAAGTGAAAGGGTGAGGTGTCTAGTTTGTAATGGGGAAGGACAAATCTATAAATGGCAAAAGTAAGGGTATATAAGCAAAAAGCAAGGGAGAGAGAACTCATCCATTGTCTTAGGATCTAAACCATTTGGTTTGTTTATTTTCTTGTCTTGTTTTTCAATTCATGTTTTTTTTAATTTCTTGTTGTTTTATTTTATTTCAATCGACTTATTATTTCCTTTTCTTTATTTCAATCAAACTTGTTACTTGTTCTTTGTTTTAATCTTCAATTTTGTTTGTTGCTTTCATTTCAATGTTTTAATCAATCTTCCTTTCATTTTTCAAGTCATTTCAATCAAACAATCAAAGCTTTCAAGTTCATTAGCTTATAACCATTATAATCCTACAAGAGTCTACCTTTTTTCTTAATATCTCCCTCACTCAAACTCTAAACAATTTAGGATGAACATCAACTTCTAATCTAAACTCTTATACTCACTACAATATTAAAGCTTCAAATGGCGCCGCAAACATGGATTGAAAGAATGAGAGTGATTGGTTGAGAATCTAAGGAGGGAGCATCATTCTCATCTCTCCATTTCTATTTTTTTTTTAAATTTTTCATCATTTAATTTTTATTGTTTCTTAGTACTGTCTACTTTTTTTACAAGTCAGGTTGTGGGATAACAAAGCTGGAGATGAGCTGATCAAACCGAAAAAAACCGACATCAAGCCACCGGTGTCGGTGGGCGACCCCCCAGCTACCTCCAATAAAGTGTGTGCAGTTTTTTTGGTAGTTCAGTTCGTTTGTGATGAGCAGTTGTACTCCGAGGCCGGATTTTGTAATAGAGTAGGGGAAAATAGTGGAACTTGTTTGTAATAGTTAGTGATAAAAAGAAAAACTAAATAATAAAAAATAAAAAAAATGGTTTTTGATTGATGTCTTTTGAAGAACAAGAGTTAAACTTGGTTTAAGTTACATACTTATCAAAGGATTAGGGTTTTAATTGCCTTAGGAAATTCAAGTGTGTGAGGCAAGTTGTGGATCATAGCTCACACACTTTGAATCAACCTGGTAATCAATACTCTAAATCAATTTGACTATAGTTAATCTAGGTGATTAATCTAAAACTAGTTAATTAGATTAGTATAATTTTAGTTTAGTTTTAAGTTTGATCCCTTGAAGGCAAAGTTGTATAAATTGTCAAAGACCCAACTTGTGGGCTTGTTAAGTGGGCCTTTATTGTAACTTAAAATAGGGTAAAATCCTTTAGGGGCTACTGGTTGTGATATTTCAACAGGGTAGAGACTTTTGAGACACTTTAGACTTTTGAGACATTGGTTAGGATATTTCAATGGGGACTCTTTTAGGGGCGACTGGGTGTGACATTACTTAAGTAGCGTTTAGGATCCAATACTCCTTGTGTTTGTCGCTTTTAGTTAAAATTAAAGATAGGAGACTCTTCTCTATCTTCTCAAATCTTTATCCTTTCTATTTCGGGTAAAATCCTACATTGCTCAATAGTGTGAGTTCCAAAATTCTCTTTTCTTCCTGCCTTTTTGGGTCAAATCCTTCACTGTGAATAGTAAGAGTTCTGAAAAGGTTGGGCTTTTTGGCTTGTTATTCTCATGCTCTCTTTTTTCGGGTAAAATCCCTCATTGAATTACAGTGAGTGTTTCGGAAAAGTTTGTCAAGGATGAACCTTTATGAGATGGAGAATCCAACTCCCTTGGGGGTGGTGGGCAACATGAGTGCTGCTAATAGCATGGTACCAATCAGGAGTTATGCAGAAACTACGAAGCAAAGCTCTCTGCCACAGGTGGGGATGAATGAGCTTCCACCTCCATAACAGATGGGTGACTACCCCTCCATCACTATCTCACCCTACGCCTATGAAAGAGGATTGGAGTATTGCAGACACTGTCTCATTGGTCGTATTGATTTGGTGAAGATGCCACTTGAGAAGGTCAAAAGACTGGCAAAGGAAAAATGGCATCCATCTGGGGAGTCGCTTTCCACGCCAATTGGGAAGGGCTTTCTCTTCCTTCGCTTTTCAAATGCAGAGGACATGAATAAAGTATGGGCTCAGGGGGCCTGGAACTTTGATGAGGTCCCTTTCCGCCTAAGTCAATGGAGTCTCAATTTCAACCCAGATTTGCAGCGACAATCACATGCCTTGGTTTGGATTCGTCTGCCGGGACTTGAACAAGAATTCTGGGTGCCGGAAACTCTGCTCTCTATTGCACAAGGGGTTGGTTACCCAATGCAAATAGATGAGAAAATGCTGCGCAGAGAGTATGGGTATTACGTAAGCATTATGGTGGACGTCGACCTATCGAAGCCATTACCAGATCATATATATGTAAAAACGCCTCACTATAACTTTTGGCAAATAGTGGAAGTGGGCAAGTTGCCTAAGATGTGCAACCACTGCAAAATTGTCTGGCATCTCGTAACGGAATGTAAAAAGCTCAAGAGGGCCATGAGTGCAGGTGGGAAGATTGTGGTCACATACTCCTCCTCCTCCTCCTCCCACAGACGTCAATCATCCCAAGAGGAAAAGGGGACACATGCACAGGTGGGAACATGGGGAAACAAGTTTGGAGGTCTGGAAAGTTAAAGAAGGTAGTACCTCAGGAAGGACTAATGGACCTGTGGTAAACAATAGTTTCGAGGCCTTGAACACAATCAGTGAAGAGGTGGAATGGGCTGCCAAAGAGGTTTTCTTTGATGCTACAGAGCCGTAAGTGGTTAATGATACTGTGGATGTTGATAAGGAGGTCTCCTCGACTACATTAGTTATGGTGCTTCTTGATATCAGTGGTAATCTCATCACTCCATCAGTACCGACAGAGCAGGAGAGAAATATTATAAATGTGGAGGTCGATATGGTTCTACATATGGTGGTTCATTAGGGTACTGCATATGGGGATCAGGAAACTTTAACAATATTAGCCCGTAACAGGATGCAACAGAGAGAAACAATGTAGTGATGAGTACTCCTCCACTACCAAGTATTGGGGGTACGCAGCACGCGGAGAACTCAGAGTTGAATAAAGATTGGGGTTTCACATCCAATAGCTGGGCAGATATGGAAGAGGAACATCTACCACCTGATAAGGGGGACAACCCAGCAAAGAAAAGAGGCTATATGCCGCAATGGAAGTTGCAAAATGCTTCTCTACCCAAGACAAGGCTTCAGTCTAGGGTGAAATCAGCAAATAAGAATTGAGGCTTGCCTCATTTGATAATAAACTCATCTATTTTCCTAATAAGGTGCATATTTTGGAATGTTCGAGGTATCTCGAATGATAAAATGAAGTCTAGGCTAGGAAATCTTGTGAAAAAATGGGAGCCAGATATCATTGGTATAGCTGAGTCTAAGATTGATCCGTCTAGTTTTTCTACATCTTATCTTCGTTCGTTGGGGCTTTGCACCCAAATTGTTCACAATTCTAATGATAACAGGGTTCCTAATCTCTGGCTGCTCTGGAGGAATGATGTGTTGGCCCCAACTCTACACATTCAATCGAGCCAACACATCACGGTAGAGTCTCTGAATGGGTTGATTACTATCATTCATGCAAGCTCAGTGTATGTGAGACGAACACAACTATGGGTCGAGTTAAGCAGTTGAAACTCTCCGTCTAGAGCATGTCTTATGATAGGCGACTTCAATGCTTACCTTAGCCAAACAGAAAAGAAAGGAGGAAGAACTCCCCTGTCTATGGCAATGTCGAACTTCAGAGACATGGTAAGCTCAAATCAGCTAATGGAGGCTCCTCACTCCAGGTTCGAATTCACTTGGTGGAATAAACAGATGGGAGTGGACAAGGTTGTGGGGAATCTAGACAGAGCATTTGTAAATAATGAATGGAACCTTTTGCACCCAGGTTGGAGGTACAGGGCTCTGAGTAAGTTGTGTTATGATCATTCACCCCTTGTTCGTTGGACAATCACAATTCCAAAGCCCAAGAATGTACCCTTCAAATTCTTCAAGATATGGACCATTGATCCAAATTTAAAGGAGCTGGTGCTTCAGAGTTGGTCAGAGCCCATAGAAGGTCATTCAGTTTTTGTGCTTACCCAAAAGCTTAAGCGTCTGAAAGGTGATTTGTAGCGCTGGAATTGAAATACCTTTGGGAACTTGGGCACAAAAGTGAGAGAGGAATCTGAGGTTCTAGAGACTATGCAAAAAGAGTCGGAAAGGAATTTCACTGATGCTTTGGCCATTGATTTGATTAATCAAGAAAATAAAGTCGAGGGCCTGCTGGAACAAGAAGAATATTTTTGGAGGTAGAAGTCCAAGGTAAAATGGGACAATGATCTGGATAAAAGTATGAAGTTCTTCCACGCCTTAGCTGATATGAATAGAAATAAATCATACATTTATGAACTCATAAACAAAGAGGGGGTGATTCTCACTGATCAAAAAGAGATTGGAGATTTCATGGTGCGGCAGTTTTCTGAGAAACTGAAAAGGGTCAAGTTGCCGACGGATGATGATCTTATCAAGTTGTTACCAAGGTCTATAACAGAAGAGGATAATCTGAGCTTGACTCGGTTGCCCTCTCTTGGGGAAATAAAGAAGGCAGTATTTCATTTGAATCTAGATAGCTCCCCTGGGGCGGATGGTTTCACAGGCCATTTCTATCAGACTTTCTGGGATATAGTGGGGTTGGACATGGTCAAAGCGGTACAATATTTTTTCATCAGAAGTCACATTTTGCGTAGCTTTAATGCAAACTTCTTGTTAATGATCCCAAAAGAAAAGGGTGCGAATAAGCTGGACAAATTCAGACCGATATGTTTGGCAAACTTCGGTTTGGAAGTCATTACAAAAATCTTGGCTTCAAGGGTTAATATTCTCGCTCAGAGGATCGTCACAAAAGAACAATATGGGTTCATTTCTAATCGAAATTCCTATCAAGCTATGGGGCCATCTCATCAATGAGCTGAATGTCAAGAGATGCGGTGGTAATATAGGCATCAAGCTGGATATTTCGCAGGCCTTTGATACTCTGGTTTGGGAATTTCTTTGGGCAGTTATGTAGAGATTGGGTTTTGATGAGAAACTGATAGGGTGCATATAGGGAGCTGTAAGAAATAATACCATTTCTATTCTTTTTAATGGAGGGCCTATTGGATGTTTCACAACGGAGAGAGGGCTTAAGGAAGGAGACCTACTTTCTCCAATACTATTTGCCTTCGCAAAGGATTGTCTGAGTAAAGGTCTGGAATGGCTTTGTGTGAATAGGAAAATTCAAAGAATGGTGATGCAAAGTAACTACTCCAGCCCTACACGCTTATGTTCGTTGATGATATATTCATCTTCTCTAATGCAAGAAGGAGGCAGCTCATTAATCTCATGGAGCTTCTAGATGGCTTCGGAGCAACTCATAAGCAAAGAAAAATGCAAGATTTTCTTGAGTCCAATGACACATAGAAGGAAGCAGGACATCGAGGATATCATGGGCATAAAAGAGGGTTTTCTTCTGGAAAGATATTTGGGTGTTCCCTTAACTATGGGCAAGGTTACAAGAACAACGCTAGCGCCTATGGTCGACAAGATTAGGAAAAAGGCAGCTAGTTGGGCGGGAAAGATGCTATCCTTCAAGGGTCGAGTGGTTCTGGCGAAGCAGGTTCTCAATAGAATACCGGTACATAACATGGGTATTTACAAATGGCCAGTGTCGGTGATTAAAGAATGTGAGGGAATTATTAGAAATTTCATTTGGAGTGGCAGCCCATCAGAGAGGAAATTCATCACAGTAAAATGGCAAAAGGTTTGTCGGCCAGAGGAAGAGGGTAGACTGGGTCTCCGTAAGCTCAGAGATATAAACCTATCGATGCTCATGAAACTTGCCTGGAGTTTACTGAATGACACTTCGGATTGGTTAGAGTTCATGAATGGAAAATACAGGAATAAATCGGGGGGTTGGTTGAGCCACAAGAGATCTACAGTGTGGACCGGTTTACAATGGGCTCTCAGAGAGATGGATACGCATCAAGGGTGGATCATCGGTAAAGGAGAGAATATAAGCTTATGGAGGGACAACTGGATAGGTGAGGTGATCATCAAAAACTATATCCATGACAAAAGGCTTCTGCAGAAACTCAAAACACCCTTCAGTGCTTATATTCAAGGGAATCAATGGAAGTTTCCTGACTCCCTAAAATAAGGTCTTACCAACCTTGGGGTGGATTTAAGTCAGTTCTAGCTCCCGGATCATCATAGAGAAGACAAAATAGTTTGGCGTCAATCCATTAATGGCTTGTTCTCAGTAAGATCGGCATATGAATCAATAAGAGAGAGGGCTAATGGGCCGTGGACCAAGTTTCTCTGTTCAGCTGAGGTGTTGCCAAGGACACTTGGGATAGGCTGGAAAATTCTTCATGGGGCCATGCATACATACGAGAAACTAAGGGGGAGGAAATTTCAGTTGGCGTCTCGCTGCTGCATCTGCACAGTGGCTGAGGAAACTCAAGATCATCTTTTATTTGAATGTAGGTTTCCACAAAGGTGCTGGGAGCTCATAGCAAAGAACATGCAGCATCATTTGAAGATTTCCAATAGGGAGGAAATGCTCATAAATGTCGAAATGAAAGCCCTCTCTTACAGGATCTATGGAAGGCAACCGCAATCACATGTTTGGTCGCTGTTTGGAGAAATAGAAATGGTCTTATATGGCAGCAAGAAGTTGAGTATAAGTTTCGTCATGTTCCAAGTTCGAGGAGCGTTGAAAAGAGCATATGACCGATCGAAGAAACACATGAACAACTCTACCAGAGACTTGGAAGTTCTGAAGGCCTGGAAGTTATCGATCAAGCTAAAGAGGGCTCTACGCATCCTTGAATGCTATTGGGTAGCACCTCCTAGTACCATGACAAAAGTGATCGCTGATGGTTGTTCATGAGGTAATCCTGAAATTTCAGGTTGGGGCATGCTTCTTCGAGACAGTATCGGCATGGTTATTGGTGCATATATAGGAGGCCTGGGTATTGCCACAAACTTTATAGAGGAAAGTTTTGCAAGAGTGGATGGCATCTCAAAAGCGGTGGAACTGGGATGGAAACATATCTGGGTAGAATCCGACTCTATTGCGGCTATGAAATCTTTTCAGAATGATCAAGTACATTGACAAATTCATGTAGCTTGGGACAAAGTGAAAGGGCTAGCGGATTGGATCATTGTGACTAACACTTGGTGTGAGGTTAACTTTGGTGCAAACATTTGCTCCAAAGAAGCAGCTTACTTGGCAAAGGGAGAGAAGAAGTAGTGGGATGGTAGGCCTGCATTCGTGCATAGAATTGATGATATGAACACCACGTACTATAGATTTGTAAACTGAGCTTTGAGATAGTGATTTACTATCAATCCTATCTATTCTTTGTACTTCAAAAAATTTCTTATTAATACAATTACCCTTAGCAAAATAATAAAATAGGGTAAAACTCGAAAGGTTGGGCCTTATTCTCATATCAAGCACCAACCGACGTCGTCTTCTCCTCAAGTAGCGTGTAATCACGGCTTGAGAGGTCAATTCTAAACCACCTCAAAGCCCAAGTAAGAGGATACTTGTGTGTTCAAACATGCTTACGTGATTGTTTGAAATTTATTTTCCGCATTGCAATTTATATTCGCACATAAAGCTGAATCCGAGCCATAACAACCATTGGGAAGTCATTACCTAATGTAGGTAATTTGGATGTTGCTTGATTTCTGAAAGCCCTAGACCAAAATAATTAATTAAAATCAATCAACTAGAACCCAAGTAGTCACGCTCCTCCAGAAAAGGACAAAAATTTAGCCATGAGGATTTAGAGTAATCAGTTACCATATTCTGGGGGACCAACTACCTTCATCACTCCCCTCCCCCAGATTCATCATGAGTGAGATTCTTGGTAGCACACCACTTGGTGATGTGACTGCCTACTCTTCTGAGACGTGTAGTAAAGCAATCCTAGTCTCGCTCCCAACTGTACCTCTGAAAAGGGCATAGTAAAATATAGACCAAAAGCAAAGTTTTCAAAACTCCATACTTGCAAAAATGAATTTCGATTGCTTCAGCATACATTGCACCGTTTGTGCATGTTAGGATAGTTTTGGGGTCCTACTAAAAGTGTATGATACTGCGTTTAGGCACTTCTAGTATTAGCAAGAATAAAACTTACTCACATAGGAGAGTTCATCGACCTAGACAATCTCCTGTTTCTAGTCCTCCATCTCTTAAGATGGCTGATGAAGTAGTACAAGCTGAAGAGCCTCTCTCCAACTTCTACACACCGTTGCAAGATGGGCCTCCATCTTGTATAAGACTCACACCGCTTACGATCGATTTTAGGATTCTAACGAACGTGTTCAATCTTCTACCCATCTTCCATGGGTTAGAACACGAGTTACCATACGAGCATCTACGCCAGATACATGAAGTATGCAATACTTTTCATCATCCGGGTGTCACCGACGATCAGGTTAAACTATGAGTGTTTCCTTTCACTCTAGCAGGTAAGAGTCATGCTTGGCTTCTCTTACAGAAGGCCGACTCTTTCGATACATGGGAAAAGGTTGTGTTCTCCTTCATGAAGAAGTATTTTCCGCCGAAGAAAACAAAAGAGATAAGAAGCAAGATATAGTTCTTCATAGAGAGTCCGAGTGAGACATTTTCTGAAGCATGGGATAGATTCTCTAACCTACTCCATTCATGTCCTCACCATAAACTACAAAAATCCACTCTTGTCCAATGTTTCTTCAAAGGTCTTCTCCTAGAACACAAAGTAACCCTTGACATCATGAGTAATGGCAATTTTTTATATAGAGGTGCAACCGAATCTTTAACATTTCTTGAAAACCAAGCTGAAAAGAGTACCCATTGGGGTGACAAAAATAATTCCATAACATCCCAACCCAGTACATCTAAGGCTAATGGTATTTTTTAGGTGAAATCAGATCCAAAAATCAAAACTCTAATAGAAACCCTCACAAGAGAGATTGATGCCCTCAAAACCAAACAAAAAGACTGAACCCCTCATCCTGTCATGAACGTAAATACCTTACCATGCAATTTCTATCTCAGCTTAAATCATATAGATGCCACTTGTCCCTTGATCACAAACTTATCACCACTTCAGCCAGAAGAAGTTTGTGCTTTCAATGTACCAAATGCACCATGGAGATTGATAATCAGATTTTTATAGGTTTGTTATTTTTGAGTCCAAAGTCCGTAAAACGTTTGACTAGTCAAGTTAACTTACTCACGTGGGTCAATAGCATAAATCTAGTAAGGAATCGTCCAAACCTTAGGACTAGGCAAACTTCACAATTGAAATTTACAACTTCAAGGGAATTAGTGAGTAGGATTTTAGGTTATTTCTTATGTTGCTAAAGATATTCTCAATTAAAACTTGGAATGCAAGTTAACGTAGAACTACAAAGATTAATTTCTTAGTAAATTAGATAGAGAGAGAGATACTAGAAGAAGGTCAATCATAATCATGCAAGATCAGTTACAAACTTTTAGAGCACCTTATCACTACATCTCTAATCCGTCTCGAGTTCATAGACAAACCCAGAATGGCATCGAGTATCGATCCCTACTAAGATGTACTCATCTCTGAGTTCATCTTCCTAGCATGAGGAGTTGAATTGACATTCCATCTCTGGAATATCACTTCAGCTCCTGGTTTAATTATACACCAGCTGGGCAAACTAGAAGGCTAACAGCTACCATAAGATCTCGCACGAGACTTGACCTAGTGTTAACTGGGTCTCACACTAGACTGATCTGGAGTATCAGCTCTCCAAACTTGATTAGACTCAGTCATTTTTGGACTGGATGTATAACAAAACCTATTTTCCTAAGAAGTGATTCTGGACTACTTAAATGTAGCCTGATCCTCACATGAGCATCATTAACCCTCCCCTTGGGAGGGTTTTAGCTCATGGTCCTTGGATGGATTTGATGTCTTCGATGTATGAAATGAAAAAGTAAGAAGAAGCAAAGTAAAAACTGGAAATTTAACTTGAAGAAAACAGATTTTATTAGAAGTTAAAGACTGGAAATTCAACACTAATACAAAAGCTTCAAAGAGAAAAAATACAATGCATGGAAATGTAAAACAGTGAAAATGCAATGCAAGAATGGAATGCCTCTTGCTCCAAAAATCCCAAAAGATATATCAAGTCCTCTCACGTGAAGCCTTCCCACAAAATATATCAAGAATGGAATGCCTCTTTCTCCAAGCTTGTCTTTTTCCACCAAACAATGCCAAAAGATAGCACACCTTTTCTAATCAAAAGTCTAGTCATGCATTTAATTTCCTTTCTTATCTTGTTTTGCAAGGTGTCCAAGAGTGTCCATAACTTGCCACTTGTCCATGCATGATGACTCATCACTTCTTGTGGGTCCACATGCCGTGTCTAGTGGCAGCCAGGAATGTTGGTGTTTTTATAACTTTCTGTCTTTGCATAGAGCTCATCACCCTGGTTGTTTTGGCAATTCATTTGCCAAAATTAGAGTCCAGGTTTGAAAGATATGAATTTCGGAAGTTTGCTACTTCTTTGCACGTGATCCCGTTCTACACTGGGTTTGTCCTGTTGGAATCTTCGACTTTAGTCAGGCTTTGTTGGGCTTCACTGGGGCTGAGTGGGAAGACTTCAAGTGTGTACAGTATTCCCGTGCTTTGATGCAAGTTTTATCATCATATTCACGTTAACTGCGAAAACCTGCAAAAATATAAAAATATAATTATTTCATGATTATTAAACACATAATTAACTAAAATGTTATGTCTCTACAGGGTTTAGTATTACAGTTTTGGGTGCTTATCACACCCCCCAAACAGCATTTTGCTTAACCTCAAGCAAAGAAGAGACACTAAAACGATAAGTAGCCAAAAATGTGTTGTCCTAAACTAAGTCTCATTTTCGCAGAGTGCAGTTACATTGACTATATGCAACAAGGCCTTAAAGCACTAGGAGTTCCCTAGTGGAAGAGTTATAGCCTCGTGAGAGTTTTCCAGAGAAGATATTCACAAACTTCATCTATACTACAACAACTCAGTAGCAAAGGCTTGTTCCTTTAATTAATCTCAGATATATATACATCTCACTAGCGGGGGGAACGAGGATTAATTCCTTTGAAATTCAAGTTAATATACATATAATGATCAAAACATCTACATGTGAGTATGCATGCAATGGGCTTTATAATGAAGTGTATAAACAGGGCTGTTTCTGGATCCTTTGGATAACGTCCTTAAGTAGGTTCTCACAGGTATGTGTCGAAACACAAATTCTCTCATATTTTTCTTCTCAAGTTTTGCTAACTCCAATGTGCAGTGGGCACACATTTTCTCACATACTTATTGACAGTTAGAGAAGCCGAGGTCAAGAATTCACATCTACCACTTATTAGCATACCATTCTACTCCTAATTAAGCTAGAGGTCTTTATTAGGTGTTATGGGGCTTAGGTGGTAGTGTAGAAGAAAATGGAATGGAAAATTCAAAAATGATAAGTATGAGAGAATAAGATTTTCGAGATATTTACACTAGAGAATTCCTTATTTTCTTTCCTGCTTCTAACATGAGTTTCCATATTTAACCTTTTTAAGCTTTTGTATTCCCTTTTGATTTGATTTTGGGGAAAGTTCTAATTTTGATTTTTCTTTTGATTTTTTTGGAAACATATTTCTATTTCTATTTTTCTTTTCTTTCTGAAGCAAGTAACTGATTTTGATTTGTGACAAGTTTTTCTCTTCATTTTTCCACACTTCATCCAATTTATCATACTCATCATCTAGGTGGGCTTATTTATTTATGGTTAATAGATGGGTAAGGACTTTTTGGTGAAAATGAAAGGTTTGCTAACGGGTTTAGTGGGGTGACTAGCGGTAAAATTTGTACAGATATGGATTTTTGGCTATGTCGATCCAAAGAAGGCCTAAATTCTCGCTTAGGATTCGGGTAGTGATCAAGTAAGTAGATGTGTGAATCTCTCTATTCAGAAAATCTACTCTTCTGTGTCATTACTCTTATATCACACATGTTGAGGCTTTTTGGTTAGATTCTCACAGAATATGGAAATTAAGTTGTCTAACCGTGGGCCTAATAGAATGTAAAATGATAGTTTTACCTAAGAATAAGCGATTAAACTCAAATGTAAGTAAAATTAAAACTATTTTACACTTAATGGTTTATCAAAGTTTTCTACTCTCGATGCTACTGCAATAAAGTTAGAGTAGAAGATTCGTTCCACTTCTAGTTCTTTAGAATTCAATGCTTTCTAAGGTTATTGGTCTATCCAAAGTTAATGAAAGTATGATGGAAAGTATACTAACAAGATATGATAATTCAACAAATTAATACTAAATTGATAATATGATAAGGAATTAGGGGGGAATGATTCCACCTTAACTCGACTTAATTAACTAGCGAAGATTCGTCGTGATCCAAATTTTAATGCTTTCGCATAACAAAATGGTATTTCTAATCCTTAATTATTCATGACAATCTCTACCAAATAATAACTAGCATGTGAAGCAATCAAACCCATTCTCATGGTGAATTAATTACTTCTAGAATTGAATAGATTATCACAACGATTTCTAAGCTAACAAAATCAAGTTTTCATCAAGGCTTCTTCAAACCCCTCTAATGGAGGTTTTATCCTTGAATCATTATACTATCAGTTCTTAAACAAGAACAAATATAACAACTCAGTATTGAATAAATGATTAAACTTTATAATCTAATTTAATAATAGTCTAAGATTCAAAATGGATTAAACTGAATTTAAAACTAATTTAGAACTAAGATTATGAATACTAATTATCAAATTAAAACAAACTAATTATGAATTTAAGACAACTAAATCTAAATAAGAATTGAATAAATAAATTAAATTGAAATGAAAAACTAATACTTTATTATAAAACTAATAGTGATTCTAAATAATAATCTACTTTTGTTCTAACACTAATTAATTGAAAGGTAAAAACTAGATCTAAAACAAGTTATTGAAACTAATTAATGGAGTCTAAAACTAGATCTAAAACTATTGGTTAATGGCTACCTAAAAAACTAGATGCTTAAGAGCTAAGTCTTGTGTCTTGAAATGGAGGAGACAAGATCCACATTTTCGTGCATTGGCTGAGGAGCCATGTTTTCGGCCGGAAAATCGAGCCTAAAACCTAATTTCTTCAGTCCACAGAGGCCTTTTTAGCTGGATTTGACTTCAATAGACTTTTCATCCACTTCTGCTCCTCTGACTGGGTCAAGTCTTGGACCATTGGAAATCTCTTTCCAAGGCGGTCATTTTGACATAAGGTAGGCCTAATTTCGAGGTTTGAGTCCAAAGATACGGTCTACGAAACTTCTGCTGACTTTTGTGCGTTGTTTCTGCCCACGTTGACTTTGACTTTTCAGCTTTGATCGGGCTTTAAAAAGGCTTTTTCTTCGTGAATCTTGGCCTTTCATCACAGAACTTCTTAGCAACCAACTCTTGCTCCTTTATCTCGCCAAAATGACACATTTCTGCACATAATTGACTCTAATACCTGAAATACATAAAAGTACGTAATCAACATTAACTCTTATTTATTACTCGCATAATTGGTCTAAAAGTATTATTGTTAAGGGGTTAAAACTATAGTTTTGGGCTCTTATCAGGGACCCAGAAACTTACTGCTATGTATATTCAATGACAGTTGATAAGAGCCCAAAACTGTAGTTTTAACCCTGTAACAGTCATACTATTAGACCAATTATGTGAGTAATAATTAAGAGTTAACACCGACATGTTTTATGCATTTCAGGCTTCAAAGTCCATTATGTGCAGAAATGTGCCACTTTAGCGAGATAAAGGAGCAAAGGTCGGTTACTAAAGAGTTCCGTGATTAAAGGTCAAGATTCAAGAAGATAAAGCCTTTCTAAAGCCCGGTCAAAAGCTGAAAAGTCGAAGCGGGCAGAAACAGCACACAAGTCAACAGAACTTTCGAAGGCCGTATCTTTGGACTCAGACCTCGTAATGGGGCCTACCTTATGTCAAAACGACCGGCTCGGAAAGAGCTTTCCAATGGTCCAAGCCTTGACCTAATCAGAGGAGCAGAAGTGGAGGAAAAGTCTGTTGAAGCCAACTGCAGCTGAAGAGGCCTTTTTGGACTGAAAGAATTGGGTTTTGGGCCTGATTCTCTGCCCTAAAACATGGCTCCAAGCCCATGCACGATTTTTGGATCTGAATGTATCAAAACCAAAGCTTCACTCTTTGTTAATGGTCGATAGCTAGACCTAGATTAAAGATTAGATTAGTAGCCTCCATTAATTAATTCTAGATCTAGTTTTCCTTAGATTTAATTAGTTTAATTTAATTAGTTTCATATCTTGTTTTTATTTAATTCCTTGAATGATTGTTCGTCATTTAATTAGATAAATAAAATAGTTATTATTATTCAATTTCGATTTTTGTCATTTGCATTTATAGATCTAGTTTAAATTCTTGTTCTTATTTCATTCTTAGTTAATTAATTAGATTTCAATTATTGTTTAATTTAGATTAGTAAAGTTAGAATTTTGATATGAAGTGTACTTATAATTCAATGGGAAATGATGGGTTGATGATTCGAGGCTAAAACCTCCATTAGAGGGGTTGCTGAAGCTTTGATGAAAACTTAGTGGTATAGTGTAGAAGAATTGTAGAATCTATTCCACTCTAGAAGGTCCTGATTCACCATGAGAATGGGTGAACGACCTCACATGCTAGTTAGTATTTGGTAGAAATGCCATGAACACTAGGGATTAGAACTCGAAATTCTTGCCGTAAGAACGTAAGAATCGAGATACAAGAACCTATGCTAGGTTATCAAGTTGGATTCGAGGTGGATTCAATTCCCCTCTAATCCTTTATCTAGATTAAAAAACAATCATATTTCCATAGCATTCGTAGTTTAAATTCAAATAATCAATTTCATATTTCATCGTAGTATAATTCCCCCTCGTAAAACTCTCATTAGACTTAAGACCGACTAATTAGACTAGAAAACATTCCATGCTAGAGAACTAGGAGTGGAACGAATTTGTTACTCCACTTTATTTCGATAGATTTGAGAGTAGAAACTTTGATAAATATAGGCTCATAATTTAGTTTAGTTTACTTACGTTTTGAGTTCATCGTTCATTTCGTAGGTAAACTATTCATTTTTATGTTTTATCAAATGGCGCCGCTGCCATCTTAGTTTCACTTTAGCATTGTTTTCATAGTATAATTAGTCATTTTTAAGTCCCATTTCACCCACCCACCCTTGTTTGATTCATACCGTGGGTCGCTTCGCTTTCAGCATTGAAAAGTTCCGCGAAAAATTAAACGGAGCGATCAAGGCAAAGCGAAGCGGCTACCAAACGCCTGGAACATAGAGCGACCACCATACCGAAGCGACCCACGCTTAAGTTATCGAACACGGAGCGATCACGCTTCTAAAGCGAAAGACTGGCCTCTAAGCTGAAATTTGCGGATTTCCACGTGTTTGTTTTTCGAATTTCGATTTTTCAAGTTTTTCAGTTGTTTTAACTTGTTATATACACTGAACACGCCAAAACAAGACGCTATTCATAAGCTTAAGCAAGGACGCAAATCAGGTATTCCTTTCTTCCACACCTCGCATCTCCGCTTAGAGGTTTCTACTAGTATATCGTAATTGTTTGGAGTGTTGCATGTTTAGTTAAGTTCGACTTAGTCTTGCATGAGATTAAGGTCCGGTCGAAGAAAAACAACTAACGTAATTACACCGGAACGCCAACAAACAAGTCTATCTAGTTTCCCACCCACTACACCTCTAGCTACTATTTCACACACACCACCGATATTATGGATGAAGAAAGAGAGACTCCTCTCTCGACTTTTATAAAGCCTTGAGCGATAGCCCTAAATCTTGCATCGCTCTAGCAGACCGATGGGGGATTTTCGCGATCCCCCAAATATATTTAATTTGTTACCCGCTTTTCATGGTTTAGACCACTTAAAACCTTATCGGCTTACGCGTAGGATTGAACAAGTCCTTATAACATTCCACCATCCTACGGTTGGTGCGGAACAAATTAAATTGAGGGTATTCCCTTTCACCTTAGCTGATAAGGCGGCGCCTTGGTTAACTTCCCAAGTGCCTAATTCTCAGACTTCGTGGGCCAAACTTGTTCAAATTGTTTATGGAACATTTTTACCCACCCCTAAAGACGGATGAAATGCTTTCCAAGATTCACTTCTTTTGTGACGTAATCCTCATGAATCATTTTCGGAGGCTTGGAATCGCTTTCACCGATCTCCTTATAGAGTGTCCACACTATCATCACCTAGCAAAAGACACGTTAGTTCGTGCCTTTTCAAAGGACTTCTACACCACCATAAAGAAGTCCTAGACATAATGAATGGGGTAGTTTCCTAAGTAAAGGAGCCTCACAGCATATAAATTTTGGAAGATCGGACTAAGCGTAATAATAATTGGGGTAGTGACGATTACCCCGCTCCGCTAGTTCTTCTTCAACAGCTTAAAGCTACTAGTATGTTTGAGGTTAAATCAGATCCCGAGCTTAAAACTCTAATTGAATCCCTCACAAAAAGGTAGAGGCCATTTCAGACAACAAAAGCCTATCCCCGCCATGAATGTAAATTCAAATCCATGTAGTTTCTGTGAGTCCCGAAAGCATCCCGACTCCCATCGGCCCTATAGCCTATGAACATTCTTGTTCCATTAATAGTGAACCTAACGCCCTTGAGACAAAATCCCAACTTCGGTTGGAGAAATAACCAACAAGTCACACCTACATGTGGTACAATAATCAATATGTTAGGCCAACGACAGCTTATAACCAAGCTCCACCACAACAAGGATGAGATCGGTAATAATTATAATAATTATAACAACCAAGCTTAAATCCTCGACAAGGTCAAGCACAAGGTCAATGTAGTTATAATAATTATAATGCTAATAGAGGTATCGCTCCGTAAATAATAACTATCACAATCCGCCCATAAATAATCAACGCCAGATAGTTCCAAATACACCACCCGCGACTATCGCACCCACACAACCGGATCGCCTTGACACCTTCATACAAGTGAGCCAACAACTTTTCCAAACCATGGCTCAATCTAACCAACACATTCTACAATCCGTTAATAATTTAAAGCAACAGTTAGCCCAAGAGAAAGCCCAACCAAAAGGCGTGTTTCCAGGCCAAGCGATACCCAACCCTAGAACAGCAAACACAGCCTTTGAGGTAAACGGTAATACTAGTATGGAAACTACATCCGTAGGTTAGTTAAATTCCATCACCACTCTCCGTTCTGGAAGAGTGGTTGATAACAAAGTAACTATGCCTATAGTTACCCCATCAGTACTCCCTACACCGGATATCGAACTAGATACCGAAATAGAAACTGAAGAACCTACCACTGTAGAGGTACTAGTTAAACCACAACCTAAGAAACAGAAAGCCAAGGTTACACATCAAGTTGAGCCATATGCTAAATATAGAGCGAAACCACCGTTCCCTTAGAAATTAGCCATGCTAACCAGGGATACTAATTTTGAGGAGATTAGGAACGTTTTCAAAAATCTAACGATAAGGCTTCCTTTTCTCGAAGCTATAAAAAAGCTACCTAACCACGCTTAAGTTTCTTAAGGAGTTGTGCACTACTAGGCGTAAGACCAACATACCTAAAGACGCCTTTCTAACCTGAACAATTCCCAACTTTATCCTAAAATAATGGAATTGTTAAGTACAAGGACCCCGGGTCGCCCCATCAGCATAATGCACCTTAGAGATTCTCACACAACGACCATCAGCTTACTAGACACGGGGGGCTAGTGTTAACTTATTCCCGCTTTATTTGTATAAACAAATAGGTCTAGAGGAGATGCAACCTACTAAAATGACATTGCAATTAGCCGATCGGTCTATTAAGTATCCTAAGGGTGTGGTTGAAAACGTCTTCGGTTAAAGTCCAAAATTTTTACTACCCAAATTCGACTTCGTTATCCTCGACCGCGTAAGTCACTAACGACTCTGTACCTATCATTTTAGGCCCCTTCTTGGCTACTGCCAACGAGCTCATAAACTGCCGCGATGGTTCGATGTCCTTGTCCTTTGGCCATCTTTCTGTTGAGGTAAATGTTTTCAAAATGAGGACACAGTATCCCGATTCATCTACAAATGGCGAGGTTAGCATGATCGAGAGCTTAGCTCAAGATTACTTCAAAAACATGTTTCCGGAGAAACAGATTAACAAATTCCTTTCCTTCGGAAATTCCGAATTTAACAATGACTCCCTGGTAGTAGACAAAATCGAAGAATAATTCCTGCAACTCTTTTGCACCACTTCTTTATCACTTCGCGAGTCCCCCCTTGCCAACAACCATTCATCCCTTGATGCTATGACGGAAGATGAATTTTTCAATCTCTATCCCAAAGGATCCTTTTGACCCACCTATTGAGGAATGTCTTGCATATATCAAGATTTCTCGATGATATGGACTTGAGAGCTCTAGCTGAGAATCATTCACCTTCCATCACCAATATTCCCCACCCTCCACCTTTTCAAAGGAACCTCGAAGTTTGCACTCGATCCTTTAGTTTCTCCCGTGCTTCATGATTTTTAAATCCACCTAGTAAACAAATACTTCCCAAGGATAAACCACTTGACACCTTCATTTTCAGACTTGAGACAAATCCCTAACTACACCATGAATGAGTTTTGTGCTAAACCCACATCCTCATTTTTTCCATGCTTTTTCTAAAAACTTATCCCAATCCACCATATCTTCCACAACCATTCACTTTTCCACACTTATTCACTAGGACACCCTCTCGCTCAAAGATGAAACATAAGGTGCATGCTCGGTTATGTTATAGGTCTATCCGACTTCGCTTTCATTCCACTAGGTCAAGTAGTAGGAAATCTTGGTGCTTGATTGTGTTTGGATATGTTTTATGTGATATTTATTTATGGAACGATCCACAACTATTTCGGTTGTTGATATATGATAAACTGCATATTCATACATATATTTAGATAAAGTCTCGAGTATCTGACTATAAACGACTCAATTTTTGTGTTTGGTGCATTTTCTTTTATTTCCATATATTGGTGAATGCACCATTCAGGTAACCGGGCCCTCCCTATGGAGTGTGTGGTTGTAAGTACCGGATCCTAAGTCCACGGTTCACATAATTCATGTTTTCCACTCTTGCATGTTTTCTTGGTTTTTGAGTCATGTTTCTCTATGGTGTGAATTATGTCTTTACTGCTTATTGTTTTCCTTTATATTAAACCTAATTCATAAAAAGTAAAAAAGTTTAAAGCTATAAAAATAGTAATCTAGCAAGTTTCGAATCGACCTTAAAAGACCCATCGTTTTAAAATAAATTTTACAAACCCGCTTTTCAAAAATTTGTTTGGGGGGGGTGTTGTTTTTTCCGTTCTTGGTCACTCAAATTCCTATCCTTACCCCCACCTCGCCCCTTGTAAAAAAAAAAAACAAACTCCCTCAGGAAGCAGCTTGCCAAGGCATACGACTTCCGTGAGACCGTAAAATTTCCAGTTTTCTGCGGGTTGTTCCCGGGTCATTTGCAGCTATTCCAAAGCGTAGTTTCGAGATGACATCTCCTACAATAATACCGGAACAGTCTTTCGAAGATCTGTTCCCAAGCACTACTTATGGTGCTTGGACTTGCGAGGTGATCACACACGTAGGCTGGGAACCGCTTATGGTTCTTGCTAGCATTTGTTCTTGGACTTGCCATGTCTGCTGAAATACAATACCCATGGTGCTATTGGGTAGATAATATGCATGTCCGGGAGATAAGGTAAGTTTTTAATTCCATTTAGTGTCTGCTTATGTCCCAAGCAATTTAAGTCTGTTAACCCCATAATGGGTGGAACTCTTATAGAGTTCGCGTCGGTTTTATATTAATATGTTTTAACCTTGTTTTGCAGATGTTCCGAATTTCACTAGCGTTTCCATGGTACTTTTCTACCCTCTTTATTTAAATGCTTTGAGGACAAAGCATGCTTCTTGTTTGGGGGGGGCATAGAAACACGTGTAATTAAGGCATCTGTTAGGATATAGATATATATAATATGCACTTGTTTTCTAGTTAAAATTTCATAAATTCAAAAAAATATAAATAAATAAGTTATGTTATACACTTAGGAATATTGGTATTGTTTTCTTTCAATCTAGAAGTCTCTAATGCTTTTGCATTAGAATAATTTTTAGAAACTTAGGTTAATATGTAGGTAATAATCTTTGCATCTATCTATAAATATATTACATGAGTATCTATGATTGTTAGCAAAGTTTTCAAAATCTAGGCTAGAGTACTTATTCTACAAATCCCGGAGAATATAGCCTAAAAAGCCTTATAAGAGTGAAACATTTGAGAAATGACACAAAGGAGAAGTAAAATCCGGATAGAGAAATCACACGCCCACTTGTTTGATCACTAAACCATATCCTAAGCGAGAATTTAGGCCCTCTTTGGATCGATATAGCCGTGAAATTCAAACCTATGAATTATTTTCCGCTAGTCAGCCCCCATCGAGCCTTTCATTAGCCCTTTCATAAACCACAAATCCTTTACCCTGTTACAAAACAAAACAAAATAAAAAAAAATTCAACCTACCCAATTTAGATAAGTCTGAGAATAGAATAAGGAAGAAGGAAGAAGAGAAAACCCTGTGTAAACAAAAGTTAGTTAATTGCTTCAGAAAATAAAGAAAAGAAGTTTCCATCCAAAGAAAAGAAAAATAAAAATAGAAATAAAATAAAAACTCCAAAAAATAGAATAAAAGGAGTCAAAAGCCAAAGAAAAAGAAAAAAAAAATATGACTAATGATGGAAACAAAGTGTAGAAGCAAAAGTAAATAACAAGGTTTTCTCTAGTTACATACTATGAAGACTCTATTATCTCAGACTTGTCCTTTTTGAATATCCATTTCCTTCCTTCTTAAACCATCTCCTAATCTCCGAAACACCTAATAAAGACCTCTAGCTTAATTAGGAATAGGTTAGTGTGATAGTAAGTGGCAGATGTGTTTGATCAACTCCGCTTCCTTTGTGTGTCATTGAGATTGTAAGGTAAAGTGTGCCCATCACAAGCACTAGAGTAGCTTAAACTTGAGTGGAAAAATCAGAGTGTTGTATCTTGACTATTATGGTGAGAACCTACTTAAGGACGCTTATTCCGAAGTTTCAAAACGGACTGCTATTGCATTTCATAGTATTACTCATTGTATATGTGTTTATTATAGATGATTGATTATTATGCATATATTAGCTTAGGTTTTGACTTGGTTCTTCTTGTTCATAGCTAGTGAGATGTATAGATAATTTGGAGCATGAATAAGGAAACAATAGTTTTCTTTCTTAGTCGTTGTAGTATAGATGAAGTTTGTGAGTACCTTCACTCGAAAACTCTCACGAGGCTATAACTCGGCCCACTAGGGAATTCCTAGTGGTTTAAGGCCTTGTTGCATATGGTCAATGCAATCGCACTCAAATAAACGAGTAGTTAGAACTCCATTTTTGGTCACTTATTCTAATTTCTCATCTTTGCTTGAGGACAAGCAAAATGCTGTTTGGGGGTGGTTTGATAAGAGCCCAAAACTGTAGTTTTAACCCTGTAACAGTCATACTATTAGACCAATTATGTGAGTAATAATTAAGAGTTAACACTGATTATGTGTTTTTATGCATTTTAGGCTTCAAAGTCCATTATGTGCAGAAATGTGCCACTTTAGAGAGATAAAGGAGCAAAGGTCGGTTACTAAGGAGTTCCGTGATTAAAGGCCAAGATTCAAGAAGATAAAGCCTTTTTAAAGCCCGGTCAAAAGCTGAAAAGTCGACGCGGGTAGAAACAACACACAAGTCAGCAGAACTTCCGAAGGCCGGATTTTTGGACTCAGACCTCGGAATGGGGCCTACCTTATGTCAAAACGACCGGCTCGGAAAGAGCTTTCCAATGGTTTAAGTCTTGACCCAATCAGAGGAGCAGAAGTGGACGATAAGTCTGTTGAAGCCAACTGCAGCTGAAGAGGCCTTTTTGGACTGAAAGAATTGGGTTTTGGGCCTGATTCTCTGGCCCAAAACATGGCTCCAAGCCCATGCACGATTTTTGGATCTGAATGTATAAAAACGAAAGCTTCACTCTTTGTTAATGGTAGATAGTTAGACCTAGATTAAAGATTAGATTAGTAGCCTCCATTAATTAATTCTAGATCTAGTTTTCCTTAGATTTAATTAGTTTAATTTAATTAGTTTCATATCTTGTTTTTATTTAATTCCTTGAATGATTGTTCATCATTTAATTAGATAAATAAAATATTTATTATTATTCAATTTCGATTTTTGTCATTTGCATTTATAGATCTAGTTTAAATTCTTGTTCTTATTTCATTCTTAGTTAATTAATTAGATTTCAATTATTGTTTAATTTAGATTAGTAAAGTTAGAATTTTGATATGAAGTGTAGTTATAATTCAATGGGAAATGATGGGTTGATGATTCAAGGCTAAAACCTCCATTAGAGGGGTTGATGAAGCTTTGATGAAAACTTAGTGGTATAATGTAGAAGAATTGTAGAATCTATTCCACTCTAGAAGGTCCTGATTCACCATGAGAATGGGTGGACGACCTCACATGCTAGTTAGTATTTGGTAGAAATGCCATGAACACTAGGGATTAGAACTCGAAATTCTTGCCGTAAGAACGTAAGAATTGAGATACAAGAACCTATGCTAGGTTATCAAGTTGGATTCGAGGTGGATTCAATTCCCCTCTAATCCTTTATCTAGATTCAAAAACAATCATATTTCCATAGCATTCGTAGTTTAAATTCAAATAATCAATTTCATATTCCATCGTAGTATAATTCCCCCTCGTAAAACTCTCATTAGACTTAAGACCGACTAATTAGACTAGAAAACATTCCATGCTAGATAACTAGGAGTGGAACAAATTTGTTACTCCACTCTATCTCGATAGATTTGAGAGTAGAAACTTTGATAAATATAGGCTCATAATTTAGTTTAGTTTACTTACGTTTTGAGTTCATCGTTCATTTCGTAGGTAAACTATTCAATTTTATATTTTATCAACAGTCAGTGCCTGAATACTAATGAAAAGATGTAAAAACTATTACATACTTATTATATTAAGTTTCTAAGAACTAATCCTAATTCTAATGCTAGGGTGATATTTTTAAATATTTTTCATCACTTAAAAGGAAATGAGACTTTGTCACTAAATACACTTATTTAGATAGAAAATAAAGCTATATGCAACCTAGAAATGCTTAATTTTTGGCAAAAGTTCTAACCACCCCCAAACAGTAGGATGTTGTGTCCTCAAAGTGTCAAGAGGAAGAAAGAATATACCTGAGAGGCTTGAGCAAAAATAGAGCTGATATCTGCAATAGAAAATTATGCTAACACAACATATAATATACAAAAACAAAAGGGAAAGGGCACATCAAAAACTAAAACAACAAATATGTACATCAACTTACACTGGCCTAATTAAGAATTAGGGGTATGGCCATTCTAGCTTCATCTCTATCGAAGTGCCATTCTTTGGCGTCACGCCAATTTATCATGGCCTGCCAAACTTCCCTCCACTTTCTCTTTTTAGAACCGTCCAAATGAGCTATCATGTCTTTGTCTTTGGGGAAGCAATAAATGTACTTCAGGGACCTTGAAAAGTGCCGACGCCATACCCAAAATCTCAAAGAATGAATTATCATGTTCGTCGAAGACATAGAATCTACTCGTACTTAGTCATGAAAAGTGGCCGAAAACTGTGGAAAGAATGCCCTCATTATCCGGCATGCCGTAACGGGCAAGGTGATATAATGGTGCCGAAAATGACTAGCCCTTTTCAGGTTCTCAATTAAGAGATTCGTGATGTCGAAGAGGGTGTGTTTCTGAGTGAGTGCATGGAAAGTCTTGCAAGTTGATTCGGTGGTAGTAGAAAAATGTCAGTCCCCCATGATGTTCAGAAGGATAAACAACATGGCAGTTCAAAGTCATAGCAATTGTTGGCTCATGAAAGATATGTCTGGTGTCACCCATATAGATTGCGAATCCGTTAAAAAAGAAACCACGTGCACCATTAAATGTTGTTGTATCCTCCATATGATCATAAAAATATGTCGCTAAATGTGGAGAGTATGTCTGTTCAGGTTGCAGAACGAGGGAGAGCCAACCTACTTGGGTGATAAAGTCTCTGAAATGAAGTGTATATGAAGGAGAGTCTAACATAGCCTGGAAGGATTGTTCAGGGATGATATTTGGAGGTTCCATTATTATAGATGCAGATAGGAAGGCAGGAAATGGATGAAAGAAGATGTGTGATGAAAGACACCACCTGGAGACAAAGGTAAACCAATTTTTAGAATTTGATGGAAATGACTGGGTAAAATGACATTGATTACAATAGGAAATTACACTACACATAATTATGGCTACTCAAGAAAAAACAAAAACGACAAAGAACGGAAATTCTAACAGAAATTTGCGATATTTAATTTGGGCCATGGCCCGAGTAACGACAAGGATCCTTAGGTGGGAGAAATCCTTTTATAAGATTCTCGAGGAAGTCAATCCGCACAACATCCCATTAAAATAGGGCACTCTGTGTCTGATAAATCTCGGATTATTTCTCCATTATGAGATTGTGATTTTCCAAGAACTGGATGTGGTTGTGCAAGAATTGTGTTTCTTCCTCATCGTGCATTGCCTGAAGCTCATGAAACTCAAGAAGGCTGGTAATGATGATGTTCAAGCGTGTGTAAAATGTCATTAGTCCTTGGTGAATTAAATGAAGGCCTTCCATAGGATTAAATATGTTGTGTATTGCATTGTCAGCGAAGATGTTGACAGGGGGAAAAGCTTCGCTGGTTTCTGCACCGACATAGTTCTTTGCAATGTCGGGAGTCCAAAAACCGTTCATACAAATGGAGTGAATGGTGAGAATGTTAGTTGTTCTGACATAGGTAGTAGGAGAAGTAATAGAAAAACCCCAACGCACCATGATAAGTAGAAGAATGGTTGGTGATAAAACTCTAAAATGCTAGTTTTACCAATGAATAAAGCTCGCGAGAACTCTAACCGCTAGTAAAACTAGAGTAAAAATGATTGTTATTAAGCTTTATCAAAGATTCTACTCTCAATCCTATTGAGATATAGTAGAGTAGATGATTCGTTCCACTCCTAGTTCTTTAGCATGCGATGTTTCATAACCTAATGAGTCTTATCTAAAGTCTAATGAGAGTAAGAGATTTACGACTTATACTACGATGCAATTACGCATAACAAGATACTAACTATAATTGATTCAAACTATGGAAATACTACGTTGATTCTATAATAAAGAATTAGGGGGGATTGATTCCACCTTAATTCAACTTAATTTACTAACGATGAATCGTCGTAATCCGAATTGAACTGCTTTGCAGAACAATTGGTTCATCCTAATCCCTAATTATACATGGCATTTCTACCAATTCATAACTAGCATGTGAACGATCAAACCCATTCTCATAGTGAACTAATCGTTTCTAGAGTGGAAAGAAATTTACGACTACTCTACGCTAATCGAGAATCAAGCTTTCATCAAGGCTTCTCAACCCCCTCTAATGGAGGTTTAGCCGAGAATCATTATGCTATCATTTCCGTATGAAATTGAATACGACATAATAGAAAGATTCTAACTTTATGAAATTTAACTAAACAATAATCCAACCCAAAATAAATAACTACAAAATGAATAACAAACAATAAATGAAATTAGATCTAACAAATTTAAATGGCAAAATAAAATTTGATCAATAATAAACTATTTTATTTATCTAATAAAGCAATAACAATATTCAATACTCTAATTAAAACAAGAAGAACAACTAAGAGTAAATTTAACTTCGATATTGATGCTAAGGGTAAAATTTTGAAATGGCTACTCTAATTAAAACTAGATCTAGAAGCTATTCTAATGGCTACTTTCTATCCTAAGCTACTCCATCCTCAGAGTTAAGTCTTCTTTGTTGATATGGAGGAAAACATATACCAAATCGTGCATGGGCTTAGACCCATGTTTTGGGCCGGAAAATTGGGCCCAAAACCCAATTTCTTCAGTCCAAAAAGGGCTCTTCAGCTGGATACGGCTTCAAAAGACTTTTAGTCCACTTTTGCTCCTTTGATTGGGACAAAGCTTGGACCATTGGAAAGCTCTTTCCGAGCCGGCCGTTTTGACATAAGGTAGGCCCAATTCCAAGGTCTGAGTCCAAAGATACGGTCTTCGGAAGTTCTACTGACTTTGTGCATTGTTTCTGCCCGCGTAGACTTTGACTTTTCAGCTTTTGACCGGGCTTTACAAAGGCTTTTTCTCCTTGAATCTCGGCCTTTAATCATAGAACTTCTTAGCAACCAACCCTTGCTCCTTTATCTCACCAAAGTGGCACAGTTCTGCACATAATTGACTTTACTGCCTGAAATACATAAAAACACGTGATCAGCATTAACTCTTATTTATTACTCGCATAATTGGTCTAAAAGTATGATTGTTAAGGGGTTAAAACTACAGTTTTGGACTATTATCAAACCACCCCCAAACAGCATTTTGCTTGTCCTCAAGCAAATATGAGAAATTAGAATAAGTGACCAAAAATAGAGTTCTAACTACTCTCATTTCGCCGAGTGTGATTGCATTGACCATATGCAACAAGGCCTTAACCTACTAGAAATTCCTTAGTGGACGAGTTATAGCCTCGTGAGAGTTTTCCAGTGAAGGTACTCACAAACTTCATCTATACTACAACGACTAAGAAATAAAACTATTGTTTCCTTATTTATGCCTCAATTATCTATACATCTCACTAGCAATGAATACAAAATAATCAAGTCGAAACTTAAACTAATATATGCATAATAATCAACCATCTATGAATAAACATATATACAATGAGTAATACTATGAAATGCAGTAACATGTTCCTTTCTAAAAACTTGGAATAGCGTCTTTAAGTAGGTTCTCACATATAAGTCAAGATACAAACACTCTGATTTTCCCGCTCAAGTTTCGTTACTATAGTGTGCAGTGGGCACACTTTACCTTACAATCTCAATGACACACAAGGAAGTCGGAGTCGATCAAACACATCTGCCACTTACTATCACACTAACATATTCCTAATTGAGCTATAAGTCTTTATTAGATGTTTCGGGGATTAGGAGATGGTTTAAGAAGGAAGGAAATGGATATTCAAAATGGACAAGTCTGAGATAATAGAGTCTTCATATTATGTAACTAGAGAAAACCTTGTTATTTACTTTTGCTTCAACACTTTGTTCCCTCCTTAGCCATATTTTTTTTTTTCTTTGGCTTTTGACTCCCTTTTATTCTATTTTTGGAGTTTTTATTTATTTCTATTTTTATTTTTATTTTTTTTTCTTTTCTTGGGATGGAAACTTCTTTTCTTTTTCTTTTCTGAAGCAGCTACTCATTTTTGTTTACACATGTTTTTCTCTTCTTCTTCCTTCATTCATTCTATTCTCAGACTTATTCTAAATTGGGTAGGTTCATTTTTTTATTTTGTTTTGTTTTGTAACAGGGTAAGGGATTTGGGGTTTATGGAAGGCTAAAGAAAGGCTCAGAGGGGCGACTAGCGGAAAATAATTTATAGGTTTGAATTTCTGGCTATATCGATCCAAAGAGGGCCTAAATTCTCGCTTAGGATATGGTTTAGTGATCAAGCAAGTGGACATGTGATTTCTCTATCCAGATTTTACTTCTCCTTTGTGTCATTTCTCAAATGTTTCACTCATAGAAGGCTTTAGGCTATATTCTCACAGGGTTTGTAGAATAAGTACTCTAACCTAGATTTCAGAAACTTACTGCCAAACAATCATAGATACTCATGTAATATATTTATAGATAAATGCAAAGATTATTACCTACATATTAACCTAAGTTTCTAAAAACTATTATAATGCAAAAACTACGTGTGACTTCTAGATTATTAAGAACATAGAGAAAGAAAACAATACCAATATTCCTAAGTGTATAGCATAAACTTTTTTATTTATATTTTTGAATTTTTGAAATTTTACTAGAAAACAAGTGCATATTATACATATCTATATCCTAACAGATGTCTTAATTATACGTGTTTCTATGCCCACCCCCAAACAAGAAATATGCTTTGTCCTCAAAGTATTTAAATAGATAGGGTAGGAAAAATACCATGGAAACGCGTGAAATTCTGGAATATCTGCAAAACCAGGTTATAACATACTAATATAGAAAAGAAAACTGACGCAACTCTGTAAGAGTTCCACCCATTATGGGGTTAAGAAGAATTAAATTGCTTGGGACATAAGCAGACACTAACTATAACTAAAAACTTACCTTATCTCCCACTTTTATTCATCATTCTCCTCATCCTCTCCTTCTATAAAGAAGTGAGGTTCCTTCACGTCCTGCCATGCCATGATAACTTGCCAGGCTTCCCGCCATTTATTATCTATTATTGCTAACCTATTAAGCGATACTTGGTTTGACGGGGTGTAGGGTGCAACCTGATGAGGTTGTATCCTCCACCCTTGCCAAGTCATTGTACAGAAAGATCGAATAATACTATTGGTGGGTTGCACAGTGTCGACCGTAATCCAATCCATGAAATGTGTAGAAAAAACAGGGAAGAAACATAGCATAATACGGGAAATTAGAACAAGCATAAGAAGGTACTTATGCCTCATGCTATGGGCTCGTGCTAAACTAGAGATCAAGGTTCTGGGAAGGTCATAGAACATACGTCCTGTGGCTAAAGCAAGGAAGACACTGCAAGTGGCATCATTCACAGAAGAAAAACGCCATTCCCCTAAAATGTTTAGCATGATCCAAAACATAACAGTTCCTATGTTCATGGACAGGCTACCAAAGGCGACGTTATATTCCCATTGGTCCTCGATACGGAAAATGCCTGCCCCATAAGCCTCATGCAAAAACTCAAATGTGTAGACATACATATTATCTACCCAATAGCACCATGGGTCTTGTATTTCAGCTGGCATAGCAAGTCCAAGAACAAATGCTAGCAAAAACCTGGTAATTTCCATTAGTTCATTGTCAATGTTGATGGAGAACACTTGTTCTCCATCCGGTCTCTCAAAGAACATGCAATTATCATATAAATAATATGCAAGTGCTGGAGAATAAAGTTCATCAGGTCTTACCATTAGCGGTTCCCAGCCTACGTGTGTGATTACCTCGCGAAACCAAGCACCATAAGTGGTGTTTTGGAACAAATCTTCGAAAGACTGTTCCGGTATTATTGTTGGAGATGTCATCTCAAAACTACGCTCTGGAACAGCTGCAAATGATCCGGGAACAACCCGCAGAAAACTGGAAATTTTTGTGTCTACGGAGGTCGTATGCATGTGCTTCACGTGGCGCAGTGCACTCGATGATTTTCGAGTTACAAGATTTCTGCCGCGTAAGTGCGCTTTGTCTGGGGCGCAGGTGCACTCTGACTAGAATTTCTGACAGTGCTTAAGGCACAGGTGCGCTCCTCTGGGGGTGATAAATTGAAAAATGAATAGTTTACCTACGAAATGAACGATAAAACTCAAAACGTAAGTAAACTAAAACTATTTAAGTGTCTATTTTATCAAAGTTTCTACTCTCAATTCTATCGAAATAGAGTGGAGTAACAAATTTGTTCCTCTCCTAGTGCTCTAGCATGGATGTTTTCTAATCTAATTAGTCGGGTCTTAAGTCAATGAGAGCTTTACGAAGGTGATTACTACGATACTTACTGAATTTGATTACTTGACTTTTAAACTACTAATGCTATGGAAATATGATTGTTTTGAATCTAGATAAATGATTAGAGGGGAATTGAATCCACCTCGAATCCAACTTAATAGACTAACATAGATTCTTGTATCTCGATTCTTACGTTCTTACGGCAAGAAATTCGAGTTCTAATCCCTAGTATTCATGGCATTTCTACCGAGTACTAACTAGCATGTGAGGTCGTCCACCCATTCTCATGGCGAATCACGACCTTCTAGATTGGAATAGATTCTAAAATGTTTCTACACTATACCACTAAGTTTTCATCAAGGCTTCATCAACCCCTCTAATGGAGGTTTTAGCCTTGAGTCATCAAACCATCATTTCCCATTGAATTATAACTACACATCATATTAAAATTCTAACTTAACTAAATGAACTAACAATGGTTCAATCTATTTAAACTACGGAATGATAATCAACAAGAATTAAAATCAGATCTATAAATTGAAATAACACAATTCGAAATTGAGAAAACAACTATTTTATTTATCTAATCAATCAAGAACAATGATTCAAAGACTTAATCTAAAACAAGAATTGAGAATGGAACTAAGCTTAATTTAATTAATAAAACTAGATCTAGAATTCTATATATTAATTTAGGTCTAACTAGCTACCATTAACAAAGAGCTAAGCTTTTGTTTTTATACATTCAGATCCAAAAATCATGAATGGGCTTGGAGCCATGTTTTGGGCCAAAGAATCAGGCCCAAAACCTAATTCTTTCAGTCCAAAAAGGCCTCTTCAGCTGCAGTTGGCTTCCATAGAATTTTCGTCTACTTTTGCTCCTCTGATTGGGTCAAGGCTTGGACCATTGGAAAGCTCTTTCCGAACCGGTCGTTTTGACATAAGGTAGGCCCAATTCCGAGGTCTGAGTCCAAAGATATGGTCTTCGGAAGTTCTGTGACTTTGTGCAATTTACACTTTGCGTGGACTTTGACTTTTCAGCTTTGACCGGGCTTTAGAAAGGCTTTGTCTTCTTGGATCTTGGCCTTTAATCACAGAACTCCTTAGTAACCGATCTTTGCTCTTTTATCTCGCTAAAGTGACACATTTCTGCACATAATGGACTTTGAAGCCTGGAATGCATAAAAACACGTAATCAGTGTTAACTCTTAATTATTACTCACATAATTGGTCTAAAAGTATAACTGTTACAGGGTTAAAACTACAGTTTTGGGCTCTTATCAGGGGGGCAGGTGCGCTCCGAGCTGCTGAGTTGTGAAAATGGTGAAGAACAAATGGGAAACGAGGGAGTGAAAGGTGAGAGATGGATGTGAGTTGTAGTGTGGGTTGTGAGTGTAGAATGAATGAAGTTTTTATAGGTTTTAAATTGTAAAAACGAATCGGGAAGTTGCCAAATAGCGTTAAGGCAATTTTCCGAAAATAATAAAATTTCCAAACCCGAAAACATAAACAAATCATATTCTTGATTCTAAAACAACCCTAATATCTTTTAGGTTGAATTTAGGATAGAAACTGCCTAACTTCTCTAGATTTCATCCTGTCCAATATCTATTCATAGATATGCCCATATCGGCAATATTTTAAACCCCTACTCCAAAACAACTTCTAAACTTGATGATCATATACATATCATGGTAGAATAAATAATAACCACCCCCAAACAATTTGGGAAGGTGGGATCCATAATAACAACCCCGCACAATTTGAAAAGAACCACATTATATTAATATTGGCATTCAAACAACTTTTCACTACAAAATTCAAATTTAACTACAGAATTCATAAACTTTACATCGAAAGGAAATAAAAACCATGAAAACTACAAATAAAATATCATCAACCTATACAATCCCTAAACACATCTGCTGCTTGTAGCGGATGGCACACGCTAAGGATATGGCTCCTGAGCTCTCGTTGGGTCATTGCCTTTCGTCTTTCGGCGACGACGCTCGTCCCTAACAGCTATATCCTCAGAAGAACTCCCGTGGGGTGGGAAGCGTGCAAGCATATCAGCATGGAATTGGCGCTGAGATTCCATCTCAGCCCTCGTCTGTTCCCACCGCTCATCCTCGCGCTGGGTACGACTCTCGAAGTTATGATGCATAGTATCCTGCCGAGTCCGAAGGTCTTTGCAAATAGCGTTGAGAGAACGCATGCCACGATGAATCACAGCCATACGTTCTGCATCTGACCTACACCTCTCCAAGGCATCGGCATCAAAACATGCCATGTCATCCTCATTCTCTGAGTCATTCTCATTCTCCAAGTCAATCGCTTCGACTACCCTATCCTCAGGCAACCTCCAAACTCGTTGGATACATTCCGTATAAATACGAGGATTTCGGTGTTGGTTCAGGCAAATCCTATCAAACGTCGGAGTCGCGTTGAAGGTCATCATGATCTTTGTTATCAAAACAGGGAGAGGTCCAATACTCTTTCCAACTCCCCTAATCATGTTACCCAAAAACTCCAAAATACAGAACTCATACTTCTGCTCCTGGAGTATCCATAGAACGTGGAGGCAGTTCAGACCGATGTCGCTGACTTTCTCATTCCCTATGACATTCCTACCAATCCACTGAGCTACAGCCAGCTGGTTGGTTCTGAGGGACGACTGACGAACATAATGCGAGCTCGCATTGTAGTTCCCTTCAAAAATAGTCACGTTCATCAACAGCTCGACCCTAGTAAATTAGGACTCCAGCAATGTGGCATCGAGATGGCATCTAGGCGGAATGCCCAAAATCTCGGCTAACAACTCCGTAGATACTTCTCGCCTCCTCCCATCCACCTGAACAAAAATTCTCCTCCCATCCAACTCTCTCGTGTTCTAAAACTGTCGGACCAAATCTTCGTGGTAAAAATCATCAGTCGAGTACCACAAACTACTCCAGTCTCTACTAACCATCTCGTCACCATAAAAGGGCACGAAGTGGTCGGCAGTAAACGCTTGCTCTGGCAAAATTCGACGTCATTGAGCCATTGGAGTTTTGATCTGATTTGAGGTTTGATAGAAGGTGTAGGAAGCAAAGAGAAAAAACCTCACTAGAAAAACAATGGTGGTGGTGCGGTGGAGGCGCGGAAGCTCTAAATTTTTGAATTTTTAGTGGTTTTCGGTTGTTTAAATTGGTGGAGGTGGCGGTGGGGGTAGGTAGGAGAAGATTTGGGGTGGGTTTGAACTTTGGGCATGGGTGAATTTAGGTTTTCTCTTTATTTTTAGTTTTATGTTAGGGTTTAAAGCTTTTTTTTTGTTAATGGCAGTTTGAAGGTGAAGATCGCGAACTGATGGTTTGAAGGTAAGGCGCAGGTGCGCTATGAGTGCGCGCGAGTTTGGGCCCAAGCCCAATAAGATTTTCTGATTTTTGTCAAGTTTTAGCGCAACTTCAAACTAAATTTGGCACTTCGTTACCGGTCCGATTTTTGCAAATGAGATATGGAAATGATCAGGAGAGAATTTTTAATCCAATGATCCATAAAACACTCTATTCCAACCATGGGTGACATATAAGAAAATGGAAAACACCTCGAAGTGCGTGTATAACGTAAGTTATGCGAACTAATGAAATCTAAATTCATAGATTATGTCAACCCAAATCGGAATACAATTAAATGGCCTAAGCAACATAAATGGAAAGTTAAACATTCGATGACGGAAATACGAACACCCCACCCCCAAACAAATTTTTTACAACAGTTTTAGAAAATTTGTTTTACAGTGGGTCTTTTAACGTCAGATTCCTGAGACTTCCTAGATTATTATGTTTATGATTTAATATATTTTTTTCTCTTTTTATACATAAAGATTAATATAAGGAAAAACAATAACCAATAAAGACATAATTCACACCATAGATAAACATGACTTAAAAACTGAGAAAACATGTGCAAGCGGAAACCGTGAATTATGTTAAACGTAGACTTAGGATCCGGTACTTACAGCCACACACTCTATAGGGAGGGCCCGGTTACCTGAATTGTGCACTTACCAATATATAGAAGTGAAAGGAAGTACCCCAAACAATAAAATGAGTCGTTTATAGTCAGATTCTCGAGACTTTATCGAGAACATATGTATGAACATGTATTTTATCATATATCAACAACCGAAATAGTTATGGATCATTCCATAAATAAATATCACAGAAAATATATCCAAACATAATGAAGCACCAAGATTTCCTACGACGCAACTTAGTGAAATGAAAGCGAAGTCGAATAGACCTATAACGTACTCGAACATGCACCTTCTTCTTTATTTTTGAACGAGAGGTTGTCCTAGTGAATGAGTGTGAAAAATTGAATGGTTGTGGAAGATATGGTGGATATGAATATGTTTTAGAAGGAAAGAGTGGAAAAATTGAGAATGTGGGTTTAGCACAAGACTCATTCGTGGTGTAGTTAGGAACTGTCTTAATTCTGAAAATGAAAGTGTCAAGTGCCTTTCCATTGAGCATTATTTCCATTTTAGGAGAATTTAGAAATTCATGAAGCACAGGAGAAACAAGAGGGTCCAGTGCAAACTCTAGGTTCCTTTGAAAAGGTGGAGGGTGGGGAATATTGGTGATAGAAGGTGAATGATATGATGTGGGTAAATGGTTCTCGGCTAGAGTTCTCAAGTCCATATCATCAGAAGTCTTGATATATGCAAGACATTCCTCAATAGGTGGGTCAAAAGGATCACTGGGGTAGAGATTAAAAAATTCATCTTCCGTCATAGCGTCAAGGGATGAATGGTTATTGACAAGGGGGGACTCGCGAAGTGGTTAAGACGAGGTGCAGAAGAGTTGAAGGAAATCTTCCTCTATTTCCTCTACTACCAGGGAGTCCTTGTTAAAGTCGGAATTTCCGAAGGAAAGAATTTTGTGCATCAGATCCTCAGGAAACATGTTTTTGAAATAATCTTGAGCTAAGCTCTCAATCATGCTAACCTCTCCATCGACAGTTGTATCTGGAAACTGCTCCGTCGGTTTAAAAACATTTACGTCAACAGAAAGATGGCCAAAATACATGGACATCGAACCATTGCGGCAGTTTATGAGCGCGTTGGCAGTAGCAAAGAAAGGACGCCCTAAAATGATAGGTACAGAGTCGTTAGTGACTTCTGTGTCGAGGATAACGAAGTCAGCTGGGTAGTAAAAATTTTGGACTTTAACCAGCACGTTTTCAACCACACCCTTAGGATACTTAATAGACCGATCAGCTAATTGCAATGTCATTTTATTGGGTTGCATCCCTTGTAGACCTATTTGTTTGTATAGATAATATGGGAGTAAGTTAACACTCGCCCCCAGGTCTAATAATGTAGTCGTCGTGTGGGAATCTCCTAAGGTGCATTGTATAGTAGGACGACCAGGGTCCTTGTACTTAACAATTCCGTTATGTTCAGATAGAGTTGGGAATTGTTCAGTTAAGAAGGCGTCTCTTGGTATATTGGTCTTACGCCTAGTTGTACACAACTCATTAAGAAACTTAGCATGGTGTGGTAGTTTTTAATAGCTTCAAGAAAAGGAAGGTTTATCGTCAGATTTTTAAAAACATCCCTAATCTGCTCATAATTTGTATCCTTGGTCAACATAGCTAATCTCTGGGGAAATGGTGGTTTCTCTCTATATTTTGCATATGGATCAACAGGATGGTTCACCTTGGCTTTCTGTTTCTTTGGTTATAGCTTAACTGGTACCTCTACCAGGGTAGGATCTTCAGTTACTACTTCGGTATTTAGTAAAATATCTTGTGTAGGGACTACTGGTGGGGTAACTACAGGCATAGTTACTTTGTTATCAACCACTCTACCTGAACGGAGAGTGGTGATGGCATTTAGCTCACCAACGTTTTCATTTTTATTACTAGTATTACCGTTTACCTTAAAGGCTGTGTTTGTTGTTTTAGGATTAGGTATCGCTTGACCTGGAAACACACCTTTGGGTTGGGTTTTATCTTTGGTTAATTATTGGCTTAAATTAGTAATGGATTGTAAAAGTTGTTCGTTAGATTGAGCCATGGTTTGGAAAAGTTGTTGGCTCACTTGTATGAAGGTGTCAAGACGATCCGGTTGTGTGGGTGTAGTGGTCACGGGTGGTGTGACTGGAACTATCGCACATTGATTATTAACAGGTGGGTTGTGATAGTTATTATTTACCGGAATGATGCCTCTATTAACATTATAATTATTATTGTTATAATTATTATAATGACCTTGTCCTTGTCCTTGTCTCTGGGGAGCTTGGTTGTAATTAGTCGCTGGCCTAACATTTTGATTATTATACCCTGGAGGTGTGACTTGTTGATTATTTCTCCAACCGAAGTTGGGATTTTGCCTCCAAGGGTCGTTAGGTTCGCTATTAATGGAATAAGCATGTTCATAGGCTAGAGGACAGTAGGAGTCGGGATGCTCAGGACTCAAACAGAAATTACATGGATTGGAATTGACATTCATGATGGGGGTAGGCTTTTGTTGAATAGAAATAGCCTCTACCTTTTTAGTGAGAGATTCGATTAAAGTTTTTAATTCGGGATCGGGTTTCATCTTAAACATAACGGCAGCTTTAACTGTGGAAGACGAACTAGCGGAGCGGGGGATATCATCACTACCCCCCCAGTTGTTGTTACGCTTAGTTTGGTCTTCTAAAAATTTATAAGCCTCTGAGGCTCCTTTACTTAGGAAACTACCCCCATTCATTATGTCTAGGACTTCTTTATGGTGATGTAGAAGTCTTTTAAAAAAGGCACGAACTAACGTGTCTTTCGCAAGATTGTGGTGTGGACACTCTATAAGCAAATCGGTGAAACGATTCCAAGCCTCAGAAAATGATTCATGAGGATTCTGTCGAAAGAAATGAATCTTGGAAAGCATTTCATCTGTCTTCAGGGGTGGGTAAAAATGTTCCATAAATAGTTGAACAAGTTTAGCCCACGAGTCCACAGAATTAGGCGCTTGGGTAGTTATCGGCTAAAGTGAAGGGAAATACCCTCAGTTTAATTTGTTCAGCACCCATCGTAGGATGGTGGAATGTTGTAAGGACTTGTTCAATCCTACGCATGTGCTGATAAGGACCATGAAAAATGGGCAACAAATTAAATATATTTGGGGGGATTCGGAAATCCCCCACTGGGTCTGCAAGAACGATGCAAGATTTAGGGCTATCGCTCAAGGCTTTATAAAAGTCAGAGAGAGGAGTCTCTCCTTCTTTGCCCATTATTTCAGGTGTTGTGTGTGGTATGCTAGTTAGAGGTGTAGTGAGTGGTATACTAGAGAGGCGTGTTTGTTGACGTTGCCGTTTAATTACGTTAGGCATTTTTCTTCGGCCTGACCGTAATCTCATACAAGGCTAAGACCAATCTTAACGAAACACAACAACACTCCAAACAATCCTGATATGCTAGTATAAGCCTCTAACAGAGGATGCGAGGAATGGAAGAAAAGAGTACCTGAATGCCTCCTTACTTCGCTTATAAATAGCGTCTTGTTTACGTGTGTTCAGTGTATATAACAAGTTAGAACACTAAAAAACTTGAAGAAATGGAAAGTTTGAAACAAACCTGAGGAAATCGGGCAATTTCAGCAGAGGGCGTAGGTCGCGATCTGTATGGTCGCAGGTGCACTCAGTGTAACTTCGAATGACATTGTTTTGTGTGCGAAGTCGCTCGGGTTTGCGCGCGGTCGCTGTCAGGGTTCCGTGCATTTAGCAGTCAGCTCTGTTTTGGTGCAAAAGCTCCCGTAATTTTTCAAGGAACTTTTCAATGCTGAAACGGACAACCACAGTTAGAATCCAACAAGGGTGGGTGGGTGTAATGGGACTTTTGGAAGAATAATTATTCTAGGAAAACAATACGAAAGGGAACTAAGATGGCAGCGGCGCCATTTGATAAAACTCTAAAACGCTAGTTTTACCAATGAATAAAGCTCACGAGAACTCTAACTGCTAGTAAAACTAGAGTAAAAATGTTTGCTATTAAGCTTTATCAAAGTTTCTACTCTCAATCCTATTGAGATATAGTGGAGTAGATGATTCCTTCCACTCTTAGTTCTTTAGTATGCGATGTTTCATAACCTAATCAGTCTTATCTAAAGTCTAATGAGAGTGAGAGATTTACGACTTATACTACGATGCAAATACGCATAACAAGATACTAACTATAATTGATTCAAACTACGGAAATACTACGTTGATTCTATAATAAGGAATTAGGGGGGATTAATTCCACCTTAATTCAACTTAATTTACTAACGACGAATCGTCGTAATCCGAATTGAACTGCTTCGTAGAACAATTGGTTCATCCTAATCCCTAATTATACATGGCATTTCTACCAATTCATAACTAGCATGTGAACGATCAAACTCATTCTCATAGTGAACTAATCGTTTCTAGAGTGGAAAGGAATTTACGACTACTCTACGCTAATCGAGAATCAAGCTTTCATCAAGGCTTCTCAACCCCCTCTAATAGAGGTTTAGCCGAGAATCGTTACACTATCATTTCCGTATGAAATTGAATACGACATAATAGAAAGATTCTAACTTTATGCAATTTTAATAAACAATAATCCAACCTAAAATCAATAACTACGAAATGAATAACAAACAATAAATGAAATTAGATCTAACAAATTTAAATGACAAAATCGAATTTGATCAATAGTAAACTATTTTATTTATCTAATCAAGCAATAACAATATTCAAAACTATAATTAAAACAAGAAGAACAACTAAGAGTAAATTTAACTTCGATATTGATGCTAAGGGTAAAACTTTGAAATGGCTACTCTAATTAAAACTAGATCTAGAAGCAATTCTAATGGCTACTTTCTATCCTAAGCTACTCCATCCTCAGAGTTAAGTCTTCTTTGTTGATATGGAGGAAAACAGATCCCAAATCGTGCATGGGCTTGGAGCCATGTTTTGGGTCGGGCCCAAAACCCAATTTCTTCAGTCCGAAAAGGGCTCTTCAGCTGGATTCGGCTTCAAAAGACTTTTAGTCTACTTTTGCTCCTCTGATTGGGCCAAAGCTTGGACCATTGGAAAGCTCTTTCCGAGCCGGTCGTTTTGACATAAGGTAGGCCCAATTCCAAGGTCTGAGTCCGAAGATACCGTCTTCGAAAGTTCTACTGACTTTGTGCACTGTTTCTGCCCGCGTGGACTTTGACTTTTCAGCTTTTGACCGGGCTTTACAAAGGTTTTTTCTCCTTGAATCTCGGACTTTAATCATAGAACTTCTTAGCAACCAACCCTTGCTCCTTTATCTCGCCAAAGTGGCACAGTTTTGCACATAATTGACTTTACTGCCTGAAATACATAAAAACATGTAATCAGCATTAACTCTTATTTATTACTCGCATAATTGGTCTAAAAGTATGATTGTTAAGGGATTAAAACTACAGTTTTGGGCTCTTATCAGTTGGCAAAGGAACTGACTTTTTCCTGGCACGTGCGATCGCGTTCTAGATAAATTGAATTATGCAAAAATCATTGGTTTTAGTCTGCATGACCCAGAGTAGATGGAGGAGGGGTTTGGTTATTTCAAAAGTCTTAGATGTGCCGAGCAGATTATCGGCTAGCCATTGGATCATAGCTAATTGGTTATTTTGCAAGGATCGCTGATAAACAATGCTGTTTTTCCAATTGTATTCGCCATAAAGGATAGTTGCAAACATTAGATGCCTTATATTGTTGAATGGTGAATCCTGAAGGTGTACCCCAGGGTTCATTATGGGAATTTGATGTACCTCAGAGATGATTTTCGGAGTCAATTAGCGCTCGCATCCGTTTGCACAAACAAAGATTTGCCCGTTTTAGAAATAACCGTGTGTATAGAAATGCAAAACCAACTCTCTAGAATAAATTGCCTCCTTATGATGTAATAGAGGGAACCATCCGCGACATAAAATTTTAGTGCCAAAATATGGTTGAAATAGACCGCTCTGAAAATTTTCCATAAAGTTTTGCTCGGGCACAAAAATTCGAGTGAGGGCCATTGAAGATGGAAGGAATAGAGTGGTGAAGATAGTTGAGTGAAAAAGGGAAGACTGGATTTGAGAGGTGTCTAGCCTAGGTATAATTAGGCACCAATCCGAAAGTTCAGAAAATATGGATGAATGTGTCACAGGGTAGTTAGACCACGTGTATCTTCAAAAATAATTCTATCAAGGTGCTTGCCCAAAAGATCGTTTAAAGTCAGATCCCTGAGACTGTGATTCGGACGTGGGAAGAGATAGAATATACGAGAGAAGGTTTCACAGGGTAGTTTGACTAACTTGTATATTCATAAATCAATTAAGCAAATCGCAAAAATTAATGTAGTGTGGAGGGGAACGAATAGGGCACGCTGTTAATGTTGTATTTTTTTTTTTTTTTAACTGGATCGCTAGATGTAGCGTAAGTAGAAGAACAAGGAATACGTAAATAGGATCTCACAATAAGTTGTAACAACATACAGGGATGTGAAAACACACCATAATGACAACGGTAAAAATACAGATCTAGATATTAGATATGACTATATGCCACATCAACAACATTGTGATAATAAAAATAACGAGCATGTAGACGTGAGTAGCATATTCAATTTCTTGCTGCTCGAACTTTTCTAGTGCATCCATGAAGCTAAAAATTGGTAAGTACTTAAAAAGCGTAATTGGAATTAAAGAAAAAGTGTAGAGAAGAGGAAAGGAGTGAATGTGAAGGATGTGGTGAACTTTCTATTTATAGAAAGGAAATGGAGCCGTTTCCTAACTGTTGTGGTGGCGGTTTTTTTACCGTTGCAGATCGTTAGTTGACCGTAAAACTTGCCGTTATGTGTGACGTCAACTGTTATATTATTTAATAATATATATATATTCTCTAAAAAGTAGCTACTTAAGTTAACTTAAAATAAGTACGTAACTAAAACTTTACCTAGAAAATGAATTTAACTCTAACTTTTTGTGGATATAATATACTTAACATTAAGATCATCTCCAGAAAATTTCAGCTCATTCAGAAACCTCTAACATTGGCAAAAAATGATTTTAAAAACTCAACATGTCTGGACCATTATATTTCTTTTCAAAGATAATAAGATCTAATATAATATTGGAGATATATATATATATATATATATATATATATATATATATATATATATATATATATATATATATATCTCCAATATATAAAATGATTTTATATATATATATATATATATATATATATATATATATATATATATATATATATATATTGGAGATATATAAGATCTAATATAATGCTTGACAAGGCAGAATTTTGTGGAAAATGTAGGAAATATAAGGCATACTTAGGTAGAAAATTAAAATGGAAACACGTAAATAAAATATCCGCATAAATAAAATACAAGTGTAGGAAAGTAAAACGTCTACTGGGAATCCTCAGGGGCTGCTGAAGAAGAATTATGATTCCTACGACGACGTGCAAGACGAGCTCCCATGGAGACTAACTGCTCCTGGATATCGCCTAGAGTATGCATCACCAGGTCTTCAAACTGGTGCTGGTTTGCCATGAGCATTCGCTGGAACTGGTTCTGGTGAGTACTTAGCTGATCCTGAAATGCATCCATGGAAATGCGCATTTCTTACTGAATTCGCCCATGGTGTCAGTTAGTGAATCGTGGTGAGTGCGCATATCTTCCCTAAATTTTCCCATGTAATGTTCCATCGATACTTGGCAAGTATACATGTCTCGCATGCCACTGTTCATAGTGTGTAGGGCATCTATAGGATGGCTCATCTGGTTCATAGCAGCCTCATCAAAGAAAGGTGGAGGGGATGGGGGAGGTGGAGTCACGTTATCATGTTCCGGTCATGCATGCTTTGTGTTCCCATGGGAACTGTACATACTTCTTGAAAACATGCATATTTTCATATTACAGCATTGGAACTAAAGTTGTAGCAGACAGGAAACCCAAATTTATCATAACTTGCGTGACAGGAACGACAAGAGGATGTTGACCTAAGTGTGGCATGAGTAATGTGTCGAATAGAAAGGTCACAACGCAAAAGTTTCCCTTTTGCTCCTAGAGGACCCAGAGTAGGTAGAGAAATGTCAAGTTAATGCCAGATGGCTTAGAGGTGCTAATGACATTCTGACCCAGCCATTGAGTCACTGCAAGTTGGTTTCGATGCAGAGAACGTTGATAAGCGCATTTCCCATCAATATTATAATCACCCTCGATTAGCATGTTTAGGTCGTAAGTCCATGGATACATAGATTACTGCTGAGTCAGCACATGGTCAACCATAGGTATGCCATTGATCCCAGAGATCAAGGCGGGTGTGACTTGGTGGGGCACGTCGTCGATGGTGATCCAGAAATGGTCGCCATAAAAATTGCCATTGTTGTAGAACTTCAACACCAAATCCGTCGAATAGAGGCCGCCATTGGCATACAGTAGATACTCCCAACCTCGAGATTGAATTTCAACATCAAAAAATGGGGAAAACATCCCATTTTCTAAGAGTGATCCAAAATTCCTTTCAACTGAAATTCGCCTATTTCCGGCCATTTGGTAATCTGAGGAAGAGGACGGCGACTGTTTTGAGATTAGAGGAAGAATTTGAACTGGATTGTGGTGATCTCATGTGAGACTGGATTTGAATTAGGGGTTGTCTCGTGCAAGACTTGAATGGAGGGGAGCGAGATCCAGTTTCTGCGGGAGAAGAAATAAAGGAATAGTGACGCATGGTGAGGTGTCTCGGGTTATAAATGGGCTCAGAATCACGAAATTTGGTCGGGCCCAATTTTTGGCCCAAGCCCAAATCAAACCTGAAAAATGTAAACGTGCATACATGACTCGTTTGGACTCCAAATTGGATAAAGGAATTGCCGAAATGATTGGCATGAAATATGCCATCCAATTTGAGGTGGCATGCTCAAAGGCTAAAGGAATTTCTGAAAAGAAAGAGGGATGTTTTATTTATAAACAATGGTTTGTTTGTTTTTTTTTTGTTTTTTAATATATGGTTTTATTTCTATACAAAGGAGATTAATGTGAACAACACTGGATGGCCAGAAGACTCTCCATCTAAACTCTCAGGCAACTGTCCTGTCAACTCTGGAGCAAACCAAATCTAGCCAGACTGTGGCTTCACTTTTATGTTTTGGGAGCCTAGGGTGCAGGACGCTATCATCCTTGACCGTGCGCATTACGGTCTGATAATATTACCCTTATTACATATGGTTAGCCTCAAACCGCCCCAAAGGGAACTCAAAGTAACCAACATCTAGGGGTTGGCCTGGTGGAATCAATTGCTCGTGTCCCAAGTAGGCAACATCCGAGGTTGAACACGAATCCCTTTGTGCACAATATTAATGCAAGGGGAATTTTAAAAAACATCAATATATACATATATACAGGGTGAGTCTTTTAACGTCAGATCCTCAAGACGAATCCCAACCTATGGGAGGAACGGCCTAGCAAAGGTAATCTTGAGCTGCTGGTGTCAAACATGTGTATACGTTATAATGAGCACCTTCACCAAGCGGCTGAAGACCACGACAGTTAGGGGTTTGACAGTGCATACACCACCCCATTCTGCATGCACGTCATCGACGACCAAAAGTATTGCGACCTTGTCCAATTCGAGAGGGGTGAGACTTTGTCCAAATGATAATTTGAACGTGGGCAAGAAGAGAGTAGAGAAGACTAGAAAAAGAAGAGGGAGAAATTTTTGGAACCCATCGTTTACCAGTGGGAACGTTTGGTTGCATTTCAGAAGACATTTATACTCAGTTCTGAAATAGAGTTTTTGTGGACTATGACTCCGACGCTTGCAACCACACATTTCAAAGTAATTTTGAGATCATAAAATAAAAGATGGCCCAGCTACCAAAATGACATACCCTCTATAGAAAAACAAGATTGAGTACGCCAAACAAAACATCTAGTCTATGTAGACCGGATCCTGAAGAAGAGTCTATTCAATAGTTGGGGAGTGTAACTCGTGGTAATGTTTAAGGCGTGGCCATTTACTTGAAATTCGTTGTTATTTTGTGGATTAAGCAAAGAGATTGCCCCATAATGGGTCACAGCTGACAAAATTAAAGGACCAGACCATCGTGTTTTTAATTTACTAAGAAAAATGTGTAATATAGAGTTGTAAAGTAAATTTTTTAGCCAATTTTGAAATCTTTATGCAAAATGTGCTTGTCGTGCACACTTTTCATATTAGCTTTTTAGGATTTTGAGAGATCATATGCATCACTCCGAATCTCCTTAAGCTCATTTAATTAGAGTTTTCGCTTCTTGCCTGCCGCCTTAATATTATAATTGTGGCTTTTGATGTCCCATAGAGCACGATGCTCAAGTTTAACCAGTAGATGACAAGGTTTTCCAAAAATGATGTTGTAAGGAGACATCCCTATAGGTGTCTTAAAGGTCGTTCGGTATGCCCACAAGGCATCCGATTAGCGGAGAGACCAGTCTTTTCTTGAGGGATTGACAGTTTTCTCCAGAATGGACTTTATCTCTCTATTGGAGACTTCCATTTGGTCACTCGTCTGTGGGTGATACGGAGTAGCAACTTTGTGAGTAACTCCATATTTCTTCATTAAAAACACAAAAAATTTATTACAAAAATGTGTACCCCTATCACTGATGATAGCTTTGGGGACACCAGAACGAGAGAAAATGTTTTCTTTTACAAATTTCACGACAGACTTATGGTCATTTGAGTAACATGCGAATGCCTCAATCTATTTGGACTCATAGTCCACAGTGACTAGAATGTAGAGAAAACCTTGAGAAATAGGGAAGGGTCCTATAAAATCAATGCCCCAAACATAAAAAATTTCCACAATTAAAATAGGATTTAGGGGCATAATATTGCGTAGGGTAATGCGACCCAGGTGCTGACAATGAATGCAAGCTTTGCAATGTTCGTGTGCGTTGCGAAAAAGGGTAGGCCAGTAAAAACCACATTGTAAAACCTTAGCCACAGTTTTCTTCCCATTGAAATGACCACCGCAAGATTGTTCATAGCAAAAAGATAACACGTCGGGAATGCAGCGACGAATGAGTTGGTCGGAACAATACTTAAAGAGGTAGGGGTCATCCATGAAATAATATTTTTCAATGGATAAGAACTTTTTAGGATCAAGGCGTGACCAATAGGAAGGAACTTCCTCAATAACTAGGTAGTTAACGATATCAACGTCCCAAGGAGAGGAGAAAATGGAGTACAAATGTTCATCTGGGAAGGATTCACAGATAGTGTCAGAATCACTATCAATGTCACCAACCAGCCTTGATAAATGGTCGGCTACCACATTTTCGGTTCCTTTCTTGTCTTTGATTTCCAGTGTGAATTCTTGCAAGAGAAGTATCTAGTGGATAAATATCTATTTCGCATCCTTTTTCGTGAGTAGGTACCGAAGTGCAGCATGGTCAGTATATATGATGGTTGAAGATCCAACCAGGTAAGAGCAAAACTTATCCAAAGCATAGACAACAGCTAGGAACTCTTTCTCAGTTGTCGTGTAATTACGTTGAGCGTCATTAAGAGTTTTACTAGCGTAGTAAATGACAATGGGTTTGTCATCATATCGTTGGCCTAGTACGGCGCCAATTGCAAAATCGCTAGCGTCGCACATCAGTTTGAATAGTTGATACCAATCAGGTGGTTGAATGATAGGAGCGGTAGTTAGGGCAATTTTGAGAGTTTCAAAAGCCTATTTGCAATTGAATGTGAAGGCAAAGACCGCATCCTTAAGCATGAGATTGGTTAAGGGTCGAGCAACTTTAGAGAAATCCTGAATGAATTACTTGTAAAACCCGACGTGGCCTAAAAAGGCACGGAAATCGCGAATTTGGGGAATACGTAAAGAAGCAATTTTAACAATTTTAGCCTTATCAACCTCTATCCCATCTTTCGAAACAACATGACCTAGAACAATGCTTTTGATAACCATAAAATGACACTTCTCCCAATTAAGTACCAGATGCCTGTTTCTCTTCACAACACGTGAACACCATAGAAAGGTTGGATAGGCAGTCGTCAAAGGAGTTTCCATAAATGGAAAATTCGTCCATGAAGACTTCCATATAATGTTCCACCATATCACTGAAAATGTGAAGCATGCAGCGTTGGAAAGTACCAGGGGCATTGCAAAGACTGAAATGCACTTGTTTGTATGCAAAGGTGCCAAAGGAACATGTGAAAGTTGTCTTTTCTTGATCAGCTGGATTGATGACAATTTGGAAGTACTCGGAATAGCCATCAAGAAAATAGTAGTGAGCATGACCGGCTAAACATTCCAGCATCTGCTCAACGAATGCTAAACGTGTTACGACATTAAGTTTGCGATAATCAATGCAAATTCTCCATTTCACTGGAATCCTAGTGGAGATGCATTCATTATTTTCATTTTGCATAACTGTAATGCTGGACTTCTTTGGAACAACGTGGACAAGACTAACCCAAACACTATCAGAGATATTATATATGATACTCGTATCAAGTAAGTGTAAAACTTCCTCTCTCACCACTTCTTTCATGGCGGGGTTAAGGCGATATTACGGTTCTCGTGATGTATTTGTGTCATCATCTAGATCTATGTGATGTGTGCATACACTAGGGTCTATTCCTTTGATATCATCTATGGACCAACTGATAACGGAGCGGTATTCATGAATGACATGAATCAAATGCGCTTCTTCATCGGTAGTCAAGTGGGAAGAAATTATTACATGGTGACTACCATCGAGATCGAGATCCACATACTTCAAATTAGAGGGTAGAGGTTTTAAATTCAGAGTTGGAGGAGTGGGGATCAAGGATTCATGAGGAACTGCCTCTTCTATGGAAAAGAGCGAGTTAGGTTCTTCTGAATTAGTTGGTAATGCAGCAGTAGGGTCAAATAGTGGTACTGACTCTAATAATGTATGGACATTCTTAATGTATGAATCAATGTGAAACTCGGGATTATCAAAAACAAGAAATTGGTGCACCTCATCTACGGGAATAGAGTTTGTGAAATATTCCTGTGGCAGACTATCAACCATGCTAATCTCACCCTCAATGTCAAGATTGGGAAGTTGTGTCATTAATTTGAACACATTGACTTCTATAGAAAGGTTCCTGAAAGACATTGTCATTGAAGCATCCCGACAATTGATGAGAGCGTTAGCAATTGCAAGAAATGGACGTCCTAAAATGACAGGAATGGAGTCACAAGCAACTTCTATATCTAGAATGACAAAATCAACTGGGTAGTAAAAATCTTGGACCTTGACTAGGACGTTTTCTTCTATGCCCTTTGGGTACTTTAAGGAGCGATCTGCGAGTTGTAGGGTCATGTTGGTAGGTTTTAATTCATGGAGACCTAACTGCTTTAATAAGTAGTGGGAAAGTAAGTTAACACTCGCGGCTAAGTTTAAAAGGGCAGTAACGGTATACTTGTCGCTCCACGTGCATGGCACAATTAGTTGACCTGGCTCTTTGTATTTAACCACACCATTGGTAGTAATAATGGAGGAAAACTGCTCAGTGAGGAACACTTGTTGAGGAACAATCGTTTGTCGTTTGGTGGTGCACATGTCCTTTAAAAACTTGGCATGCTTGGGCAAATTCTTAAGTGCATCAAGAAAATGTAGGTTTATGGTCAAATTTTTGAAGGTTTCTCGGATCTCATCGAAATGCTCGTCAAGTTTGTTCTTTACCAAACGGGTAGGGAACAAAGCTTTTAGGGGGAATCGCGCATATGGATCAGCGGCATCTTTCCCCAGGGACGTAGGTGCAGATTTGGAAGGAACAACTTCGTCCGGTATAGGTTACGAGGTAGGAGTTGGAATGACGTCAGCTGCGGCTTCCGTCGGTTGAATGTCTGGCATACGTATGTGATTATCGATGGTTCGGCCAGAATGAAAGGTGGTGATGGCATTCAGCTCACCCTGGTTGGGATTACTAGATCCTAGTTCATTGGTGAGTTCAAACACAGTGTTTGTGGGCTTAGGGTTGGGAACTGCTTGGCCAAGAAACACGCCCTTCGACTTTTATCCTGTGCTAATAGCTAAAGAGACTGTTGGATAGATGCTAGGATTTGAGACTGTTGATTCATGTAAGTCAATAAATTTTCAGCCATTTTATCGGTAGTAGATTGTACCAGTGGGGTAGCAGGAACAAGTTCACCGTTATTGTTTACGAGTTGATTTTGGTAGCCATAACCTGGAGTAGCGGGAACAAGGCTGCGGTTGTTTTGGTACCCTATATTGGCGGTGTTGGAAAACTGACTTTGCCATTACGAGAACTGCTGAGGATTCCCTTGACGGTAGGAATTGTAGTTCATGGATTGCCATCAGGAGAGTTGTTGAAACCTGGAGGAGCTGGCTGTTGGGCAGGGGTACGCCAAGAGAAATTCAGATGTTGTCGCCAAGGTGTATTAGGGATGTTGAAAGAACAAGCCTCTTCATATGGTTGGGGAGGACACTTGTATGCCAAAGGGCAATATGAATCGGAGTGCACAGGACTTAAGCAAAGAAGACATGGGGAAGCATTGGAAGCCATAACTTGTTTGGGTTTTTGATCTTTCACTTGAACAAAAAGAGCATCGACCTTTTTTGTTAGGGACTCGATCAGAGTTTTTAATTCTAGATTGGGTTTGACCTCGAACATAGACATAACTTTGGTAGAAGTATCTTTAGAAGATCTAGAAGAATCAGTGTTACCCTAATGGGTGTTTGGTGAAACTTGTTTCTCGAGAAAAGTGTATGCTTCAATAGTGCCTTTGTCTATGAAACAGCCGCCATTCATGATATCTAGTGTTTCCTTTTGATGGTCAGAGAGACCATTAAAGAATGACCAGACTAAGACAGCGATGTCGAGACGATGATGGGGACATTCAAGAAGCAGATCAGTAAATCTGCTCCATGCTTCCGTAAAGGATTCATGGGGATGTTGGCGAAAGAATTGAATCTTCTAAAGCATCTCTGTAGTTTTCTTCTGAATATAGAACTTTATCATGAATGCTTGCACAAGCTTGGCCCATGTGTCAATGGATTGCGGCGCTTCGCCCGCGAGCCAAACTGAATCTTTATCAGCTAAGGTGAAGGGAAACAACCTAAGCAAGACTTGTTCGTTAGTAACGGTCAGATGGTGGAAACTGGTGCCCACTTGATGAATCTGACGAAGGTGATTGTACAGTTTTTAATAGTCTAGACCATAGTAAACAGGTAACAATCCGAAAACATTTGGCGGAATGCGAAAATCATCTGCAATCTCATCGAGTTTAATGTAGGAAGCAGGTCCTTCCTATAAGGCAGTATAGAAGTCCAAAAGGGGTTCCTGGGCCATAATTATTGGAGGTAATGGCAACTGAGATACTTGACGAGGTTGGTTTACGGAGGAAGAACTATGTCTAGGGGATAACTTATGTAGTTGTTTATCGTATTTGCGACGACGATATGTATGTTCTAATTCCTTATTAATACCAGACCATAGTCTCATGCGAACACAAATTTTAATTCTAGGTTCATAAGGAACGAATTATTACATGAGGATTACTAATTACGGAAGGAGGGAGGTGAACCACGTCCTCCTGAGCTATTGCTAATGTGAGCAGGTAAGCTAGGATAACATGTGAATATTCCAGCAGCCAGGTCACATGAGAGAATTGAGGGAGGCTATCCGTGCTAGCACGTTCCTTAATAAGAAAACCTCAATCTTTCAAGTTTCCTAGACACTGATGGAATAGGATGATGATTGATTATGGTATATTACGCAGTTATTTTTAATATGATTATGATGAAATTTTATTATTAGGATTTTTTTTTTTGAAGTTTACGTAATTAATGTATTATAGAGAAGGGGGAAAAACACAGGTAATATATTCGTGCAACTGTATGTGTAGCCTAAACATGTGATTAGATTACGAAACATGCAAATAAAGACGAGAAATTCCAAAATAGATGACTAATCATGCAATTAATATTCTAATCATGCAATAAGCACATGCTAGTTATACACAGGAAGGCTACACATGCAACCCTATATTACTCATACGTGAATACAAACACGTCCTACGCATGCAATAATATATAGCTACGCATACATAAAATACAACCTACACGTGCAACTAGATGCGAGGTAGAGGAATATCGAGAACGAACTCATGCACAGTAATGCCGCGTATGTGAATGGATGTAAGATACACATACAAAAATAATCTAAGCAGGCGGGTTGAAATTATGAAGACATCCAAATATATTCGAATCATATTAACTATATTAACGTCAATATGTAATGACGAACCACACATACTCAGGAAAAATTTTATACATGCAAAGAGTTCTCATGCCAACATACAATACGCAATGTAAAATAGGTTATAACAATCAACCAAACAATTTCCTAGACAAAGTTTGACAAGGAGTGGAAGAATGCGAAACTTGGAGCTTCCTGCAACTCCACCTATTAGAATTAAGCGACTGAATTAACTCCTGAAACGATTTGAACTCGTCCACGTACTGGAAGTTAGCTAAACAGGTCCAGAGAGTCCGAAACAGCACTGAGAAGGGAATTGACTTAGGCCTGAAAAATGGAGGACTGATACTCCAGGGCAGTCTCGCGCGTAACCCTTGAAAGTCTCATCCGATACTATGAGATAAGTGTAGTACTTCAACTTCTTACAGCGTTCTTAGAATGTCCTAAGGATGATAATTCCGATCTGGTTCACAAGTACCTATAAGCAAAAAAATAAAAATCAGTACGAGCAATTAAGAGAAACGGTAGAATCACAAAATAAATGAAAAATCAAAAAAAGGAGAGGGTAGGAAAGGGGGTCCCCAGTGATGTATTCCAGTTGTTATATTAAGTGTCCATAATCCTTAGGTGTGCAACGACTCCATTTGATAAACAGACTTTTTATAGGTTTGTTATTTTTGATTCCAAAGTCCATAAAACGTCCGACTAGTCAAGTTATTTTACTCACGTGGGTTGATAGCATAGACCGAGTAAGGGATCGTCCAAACCTTAGGACTAGGCAAAGTTCACAACTGAAATTTACAGCTTCTAGGGAATTAGTGAGTAGGATTTTAGGTTATTTCTTATGTTGCTAAATATATTCTCAATTAAAACTTGGAATGCAAGTTAACGTAGAACTACAAAGATTAATTTCTTAGTAAACTAGATAAAGAGAGAGATACAGGAAGAAGGTCAATCATAATCACACAAGATCAGTTACAAACTTTTAGAGCACCTTATCACAACATCTCTAATCCATCTCAAGCTCATAGACAAACCCAAAACGGCATCGAGTATTGATCCCTAGTCAGATGTACTCATCTTTGAGTTCATCTTGCTAGCATGACGAGTGGAATTGACATTCCATCTCTGGAATTTCACTTCAACCCCTAGTTTAATTATACACCAGCTAGGCAAACTAGAGGGCTAACGACTACCATAAGATCTCGCACGAGACTGATCTGGAGTATCAACACTACAAACTTGATCAGACTCAGTCATTTTGGGACCGGATGTATAACAAAACCTACTTTCCTAAGTAGTGATTCTGGACTACTAAAACGCAGCCTGATCCTCATATGAGCATCATTAACCCTCCCCTTGGGAAGGTTTTAACTCATGGTCCTTGGATGGATTTGATGTCTTTGATGTATGAAATGAAAAAGTAAGAAGAAGCAAAGTAAGAACTAGAAATTTAACTGAAAGAAAACAGATCTTATTAGAAGTTAAAGACTTCCTGTATCAACACTAATACAAAAGCTTATTAGAGAAAAAATACAATGCATGAAAATGTAAAACAGTGAAAATGCAATGCAAGAATGGAATGCCTCTTTCTCCAAAAATCCCAAAAGATATATGAAGTCCTCTCACGTGAAGCATTCCCACCTTTTCTCCAAGCTTGTCTTTTTCCACCAAACCATGCCAAAAGATAGCACACCTTTTCTAATCAAAAGTCTAGTCATGTATTTAATTTCTTGTCTTCTTTTGTTTTGCAAGGTGTCCAAGAGTGTCCATAACTTGCCACTTGTCCATGCATGATGACTTATCACTTCTTGTGCCCCCACAGAGTGTGTCCACGTGCTGTGTCAAGTGGCGGCCCGAGATGTTGGCATTTTTACAACCTTATATCTTTGTATAGAGGTCGTCGCCCTGGTCATTCTGGTAGTTCACTTGCCGAAATTGGAGTCCAGGTTTGAAAGATATGAGCTTCGGAAGTTTGCTGCTTCTTTGCACGTGATCCCGTTCTGCACTGGTTTTGTCCTGTTTGAATCTTTTGCTTTAGTCAGGCTTTGTTGGGCTTGACTAAGACGGAGTAGGAAGACTTCAAGTATGCACAGTATTCCTGTGCTTTGATGCAGGTTTTATCATCATATTCACGTTAAATGCAGAAACCTACAAAAGTATGAAAATATAATTATTCCATGATTATTAAACACATAATTAACCAAAATGCTATGTTTCTATGGGGTCTAGTATTACAGTTTTGGGTGCTTATCAGAGACAACATCCAAACTTTGCTTGGACAAAGTTTCCACAAAGCCAAACACCACCATGTTTCAACAAACCAACCAATACCTTCAGACAAGGACAAGGTACCTATAACAATCATAACAGAGCATTGGTTCCATCCTAGTTTAACCAGAACTATCAAAACCCACCTATCAGCAACCAAAGAGGCCTAGTTCCCATTACACCATCAACTAGTGTCCAAACAGATAAGCCCACCGAAATAATGCTATCTGTCATGCAACAGCAAACCCAAATGCTAGCATCCATGCAACAATCTTCGAACTTGTTAGCCCAAGATAAAACCCAGAAAGGTGTGTTCCCAAGTCAAGCTATTCATAATCCTAAACCACCAAACACAACCTTTGAAACAACAAGGGACGTGAATGAAGCTGGAGTGCTAAAAACGTTTTTTAATCATCCCATCTTCGAGGATTGAATCCTCCCTTCCGATGTATTCCTTTCCCATTCCATTCCATCTTTTGCTTTAAGGGGATACATCAATAAGGTAACCGGGCCTCTCCACTTGGATGGTGTGGTTGTAAGTGCTGGAGCCTTAAGTCCACAGTATATCTTGCACATTCCATGTTAGCACTTTCACTCGTCGTTTGAGTAATGTACTCCTATGGAGCAAGTATACAATTTTTTATTTCTTTATTTTACACTTCTTTTTGGAATAACTTTTCTATTCCTGTCGTTTACAATTCCTGTACTTATTTTCATTTCCCTATTTTATGTTTTTACATAAGCGTTTTTCTTTCAATCTCACCTTTGACGCTGAGTAGTCTTTCCTCTGTAAAGAAGAGATGTGAAACAAAGCAGAGGGTGATGGGGATTGAGTGAAGGTGTCTTACAGTTGTCTCTCATGGTTGTTTAGCATGTCTCGTCTTCCATATGTATAACACCCCGTCTTTTATTTTTCTTTTCCTATAATAATAATAATATTAATAATAATAATAGATAATAGACAATAGATAAAATAGAATATGATAAGTGTTAGTGGAAATAGGACACGTGGTTTATGGGATAAACCTTCTTCCTTATTTCGGGGTTTTTGTTTTTAATGTAAAAGAAAACGTAATAGGGTTGGGCAAAACAAAAAATACAAATGAGGGTTTTAAAAAAAAAAGGGGAGTTTGGTGAAAGAAGAAAAAATGAAGGTTTTTTTTTGTAAATGGCCGATAATCGGAGAGCTTCAGGTGAGTAGATATATTATGTTTGATAAAGTTCTCGTTGTTTAATGTAGATTGCATGAGGATAGAATCAATATAATTTTTACCGTTCATATAATCGTTCTATAAGTCTGATTATAATCATCTAATCGTAGTGTTAACTACGATACAATTATGAATAAACATTTGTCTCGGGAAAAACTTAAAATGAGGGGTGTTAGAATCGATGATGGCAGCCGCTGAAAACAAAAAAAGTGGTTAATCGACTTATGTATTGACCAAACGCTTTTCGCGTTTAGCCAAAGGACCAAAATTTTCATGGTTTGTTATAATGTTGTTGTGCTATGTCTTTGTCGCCGTGGGCTTTTGTTTTGATTTTGTTGATGTCGGGGTTTAGAATCGGTGATTGGGTTCAGGTACATTGTTGGGAAAAAAGCTTGAACAGTGCTAATGGTGGCCGGGCGCTTATAAAGTTTTGAAGTACCGTGGTTCACGATTTTATATGTCGTGATTTTTGCTGTGATGATAATGAACATGTGTTATTAGCCGCCAAATCATTGTTTGATTGGATTCAATAGACTTTCTATTACAAGGGTTTTGTGTTACCGCTATTGTTGGTCCGGGGATTTGGTTGGTGGTTGGAAGTGTTTTGTTGTTAGGAGAGGATCTATATAGGTGGTGTGGGGTGCGGGGAATGATTGGTGGTTGTGGAATCGTGGTATGAGCGGTGAAGCTCGGAGCAGCCATTAATGGCGTCGATCGAGATTTTTTCAGTATAACGAAATTGAGAATTTAAGGTATCGGCAGGTTGGGTTTTTTCTAAGGAGTGAAACCGTGGGTTTTAAATTTGAGATAGGTTGGTGGGTTGTGGTGGTCAGCTGGTGGAAGTTTTGGTGAGGAAGGAGATGAACAGTGCCTTCCGATTTGGGCTTGGGCCAAATCTGGGTGGGCTTATATGTTTTACTTTTGGATTTTCAAATTTTGATTTAAGTTAGACTTTGGGCCTTTGACTTTGGGCTTTTGGGTTTGGGGTTGGTTGACTGCTGTTGACCCTTGGCAGGTCGACTTTGACTTTGACCATAGTTGACTTTGACCAGAGTTGACTTTTGACTAGGGTTGACTTTGACCAGTTGACCCAAAATTTGACTTTTTCCTAAAATTATGATTCGGTCTATTAGGATAAGTCTATGACTATTAACATGTTTGGCTTAGGCTAAGACTTTTCTAAATATACTTGTGTACGTGTATTAAATACTATGTGATATTTCAGTTTTATGATATACAACGTTATGACACTTAGACATCAATCTAATTAATCATGCGTAAACAAAAAATACATGAATCAAGATACTACTTCGTTCTCGGAAATAATACATGCAATACGGTTCAATAATGTGTAAACAAATTTACCACACTCTTTTAGAACTCTCCACACCTCAAGTTTTGGAATTGAGTTTTATGATTGTTGATGTCATATGTTAGGTGGGCATTTATTGAATGTGCCATAAATGACCCGTTAGCGTTATATAGGGGTATTCATTGAATGTGCCATGAATGACCAGATTGTTTGGACTGCCCTAAAGAGGAACTAAGGTATTAAGCCTTGGTTAGTTAGTTGTATTCCTTGAGTGTACGGGAATGTAGGATTGGGTATTCCTTGAATGTGGCAGGAATGACCAAGGGTATTCATTGAATGTGCCATGAATGACCGATTATTTGACTGCCCTAGAGAGGAACTAAGGTATTCGCCCTTGGGGTTAGTTGTATTCTTTGATTATCACAGTATTTGGGTTTACTTTTGAATACCTAATATAATATCTACATATGTTATATAGAAGTTCTAACTTTCTTTTCTTGAGGAGGGTAGGACTTAATAACATTTTGTGCAGGGACGCGGTCCTACCCTTATACAGCAGTGGATATCGGTAAGTTTTAATTCAATGGTTTGGATATTAAAACGAGTTATTAGAATGAGTTAATATAATGGAAGTTTTGCTTGGGAAGAAATTATGCCGGTTAAAATGACGGAACTACCTGTCTTCCAAGTTGTGAATGATTAAGTTATGGGATAATATAAAGTGATTGTTTGAATAATTAAAGTATGATAATGGTCTTATGTGGTTAGTCTACTCATACCAGCAAATTCCATTTTGCTGACCCATGTTTGCTTTGTTTTGACAACGTGGGTGTGTTCTTGGGAACATAGGTGGAAGGCAGTGGAACCGTGGCGTGTGATTTGGATTCTCGCCTGGAGCAGTCTGGGAGTTTAGTTTATTAGGTCTGATCTTTCGGAAGGATGTAATAACGTAGGTTACATTTTTATATGACATGAGAATACGATGTTGGAAATTGTTATTCTTAAAGTTTGTTTATGTTTGTATTGAGATGGAAGAAAGTTTTTAATAAAGTGATAGTTGAGGAATTTGGAGATTTTTGTTGTTAAGTTGATCCTGTTGTGATGTGGGTTTTAGGTTTTGACATGTGTTGTGATAAGAGCCCAAAACTGTAGTTCTAACCCCTTAATAATCATACTGTTAGACCAATTATGTGAATAATAAGTAAGAGTTAATACTGATTACGTGTTTTTATGCATTTCAGGCGCAAAGTCCATTATCTTGAGAAATGTGCCACTTTAGCGAGATAAAGTAGCAAAAAGTCAGCAGAACTTCGAATGCCATATCTTTGGACTCAGACCTCGGATTGAGGCCTACCTTATGTCAAAACGACCGGCTCGGAAAGAGCTTTGCAATGGTCCAAGCCTTGACCCAATCAGAGGAGCAGAAGTGGACGAAAAGTCTGTGGAAGCCAACTGCAGCTGAAGAGGCCTTTTTGGACTGAAAGAATTGGGTTTTGGGCCTGATTCTCTGGCCCAACCCATGGCTCCAAGCCCATGCACGAATTTTGGATCTGGATGTATAAAAACAAAAGCTTAGCTCTTTGTTAATGGTAGCTAGTTAGACCTAAATTAAGATATAGAATTATAGATCTAGTTTTATTAATTAAATTAAGTTTTAGTTCCATTTAAATTCTTGTTTTAGATTAAATCTCTGAATCATTATTCTTGATTGATTAGATAAATAAAGTAGTATTTTTATCAAGTTCGAGTTTGTCATTTCCATTTTAGATCTAAATTCAATTCTTGTCATTGTTTTATTCCAGCCATTAAATTAGATTCATTATTGCTAAATTAAGTAATTCTCAATTTCTCACATTATGTTTAGTTTAGATTCAATGGTAAATGTTAGATTGATGACTCAAGGCTAAACCTCCATTAGAGGGGTTGATGAAGCCTTGATGAAAACTTGGTTGTTTAGTATAGAAACATTGTAGAATCTATTCCACTATAGAAGGTGGTGTTTAAGCCATGAGAATGGGTGGGCCTAACCTCACATGCTAGTTAGTACTTGGTAGAAATGCCATGAAAACTAGGGATTAGACTTCGAATTCTTGCCGTGAAAAACGTAAGAATCGAGATACCACAATCTATGCTAGGTCATTAAGTTAGATTCGAGGTGGATTCGATTCCCCTCTAATTCCTTTATCTAGAGTCAAACAATAGTATTTCCATAGCATTTGTAGTTAATTTCTAGTAATCATCTTAATTAAGTATCGTGAGTATAATATTTAAGTAAAGCTCTCATTGACTTAAAGAGCGACTAGTTAGACTTAGAAAACAATCCATGCTAGGGAACTAGGAGTGGAACGAACTTCGTACTCCATTTAGTGCAATTCGCATTGAGAGTAGAAGCTTTGATAATTAAGAGTAAAAGGATAAGTTTAGTTTACTTATGTTTGGATTTATCGTTCATTTCGTAGGTAAACTAGTCAATTTACATTTGTCAAATGGCGCCGCTGCCATCTTAGTTGCACTTTAGCATTGTTTTCATAATATAATTAGTTATTTTTAAGTCCCATTTCACCCACCCACCCTTGTTTGATTCATCTTGGTGGTTGCCGTTTCAGTTTGGAAAAATTCGAGAAAACACTGAAGCGCCAGCACGCAAAGAGAGCGCGCGACCAGCTATCTTCTTGGACTTCGTTTATACACGAAGGCGCCCTATCTTCAAAAAGAGAGCGACCAGCTATCTTACTTGAGGTCGACTTTACCTTAGCGCCCAGCGCCCATTTACAATCTTGGCCCCGCTGCGCCCTTCAATCACTGAAATTTCAGGATTTCCACAGTTCGATTCGAACTTCGAGTTGCCAAGCTTTTCAGTGTTCTAATCTCTTATATACACTGAACACGCGTACACAAGACGCTATTCATAAGCGAAGCAAGGACGCTATCAGGTATTCCTTTCTTCCATACCTCGCATTTTCCAGTTAGAGGTTTTCTACTAGTATATCAGAATTGTTTGGAGTGTTGCATGTTTAGTTAAGCTTAACTTAGTCTTGCATGAGATTAAGGTCTGGTCGAACAAAAACAACAAACGTAATTACACCACAACAAACAAGTCTATCTAGTACACCACCCACGACACCTCTAACTACTATCACACACACCATACCTGACATAATGGCTGAAGAAAGAGAGACTCCTCTCTCCGACTTTTACAAAGCCTTGAGCGATAGCCCTAAGTCTTGCATCGTTCTAGCAGACCCAACGGGGGATTTTCGAATCCCCCCAAATATATTTAATCTGTTACCCGTTTTTCATGGGTTAGACCATGAAAACCCTATCGGCTACGCGTAGGATTGAACAAGTCCTTACAACATTCCACCATCCTACGGTTGATGTGCGGACAGATTAAACTAAGGGGTATTTCCTTTCACATTAGCCGATAAAGGCGGCGTCTTGGTTAACTGCCCAAAGCCTAATTACGTGGACTTCGTGGGCTAAACTTGTTCAAATTGTTTATGGAACATTTTACCCACCCTAAAGACGGATGAAATGCTTTCCAAGATTCATTTCTTCCCATTTAACCCTCATGAATCATTTTCGAGGGCATGGAATCGTTCACCGATCTCCTTATAGAGTGTCCACACCATAACCTAGCAAAAGACCGTTAGTTCGTGCCTTTTCAAAAGGACTTCAACATCACCATAAAGAAGTCCTTGACATAATGAATGGGGGTAGTTTCCTAAGTAAAGGAGCCTGGAGGCTTACAAATTTTTAGAAGACCAAACTAAACGAAATAATAATGGGGGTAGTGATGATATCCCCGGCTCGCTAGTTCTTCTTCAACAATAAAAGGCCGGTATGTTTGAGAATAAAACCGATCCGAACTTAAAAATTTACTCGAATCTCTAACTAAAAAGTGGAGGCTATTTACGTTCAACAAAAGCCTATCCCGTCATGAATGTAAACTCCAACCCATGTACTTTCTGTTTGAGTCCGAGCACCACGACAATTATTGTCCTCTAGCTTATGAACAACAACCACCATAACGGGATAATGTTTACTCTATTAATAACTATCCTATTCCTAACCCTTGGAGACAACATCCCAACTTCAGGTTGGAGAAATAATCAACAAGTTACACCTCCGTGGTACAATAATCAAAACGTTAGGCAAGCAAACAATTATAACCAAGCTCCACCTAGGCAAGGACAAGGACAAGGTCAAGGGAATTATAATAATTATAACAACCAAAGCCTTGACCACGACAAGGTCAAGCACAAAGTCGAAATAATTATAATAATTATAATACCAATAGAGGTATCGTTCGGTTAATAATAATAACTATCACAACCCACCCATAAATAATCAACGAGAGATAGTTCGGTCGCACCACCCGTGACTACTACACCTACACAACCGGATCGTGATCGGCGCCTTTATACAGGTTACCCAACAACTTTTCCAATCAATGACTAAATCAAACGAACGATCTTACAATCAATAAACCAGGGCATACAACGGTTAGCCCAAGAGAAAGCCAACCAAAAGGCGTGTTTCGGTCAAGCTATACCAAACCCTAAAACAAAGAACCACGACCTTTGAGGTAAACGTAATTCTAGTAATGGAAACTACAATGCGTAGGTGACCTAAATGCCATCACCACTCTCCGTTACGGAAGAGTGGTTGATAACAAAGTAACTACGCTGTAGTTACCCCATCGATACTCCCTACACCGGATATCGAACTAGATACGAAATAGAAACCGAGGAGCCTACCACGGTAGAGGTACCCGTTAAACCACAACCAAAGAAACCGAAAAGCCAAGGTTACCACAGCCAAGTAGAGCCATATCACGAAATATAGAAGCGAAACCACCGTTCCCTCAAAAATTAGCCATGCTAACTAGGGATACAAACTTTGAGGAAATTAGGAACGTTTTCAAGAATCTAACGATAAACCTCCCTTTTCTCGAAGCTATTAAAAAGCTTCCTAACCACGCTAAGTTTCTTAAAGAGTTGTGCACTACTAGGCGTAAGGCGAACATACCCAAAGCAAAGACGCTTTTAAACTGAGCGGTTCCCAACTTTATCCGAAAATAATGGAATTGTTAAGTACAAGGACCACGGTAGATCCCTCTTGTAAAATGCACCTTAGGAGATTCCCACCACGGCGACGGCTTTATTAGACACGGGGCGAGTGTTAACTTACTCCGTATTACTTATATAAACAAATAGGTCTACAGAAAATGCAACCTACAAAAAATAACGTTGCAATTAGCGGACCCGAGTCAATTAAGTATCCTAAAGGTGTAGTAGAAAACGTGCTTGTTAAGGTTCGAGTTTCTACTATCCTGCTGATTTTGTTATCCTCGATCGAGAAATTAAGCTAATGACTCTGTACCGATCATCTTAGGGCGCCCTTCTTGGCAACCGCCAATGCGCTTATAAATTGTCGCGATGGAAAGATGTCCTTATCTTTTGGCCATCTTTTACGTCGAGGTAAATGTTTTAAAATGATGAAAGCGATTACGGATTAAAATCGGTAGATGGGGAGGTTAGCATGATCGAGAGTTTAGCTCAAGATTATTTTAACAACACGCGTTTCACGAAAACAATATGTACAAATTCCTTTCCTTGGGACCTTCAGATTTTGTAAATGACTCCTACTTAGAGGAAGTCAACACCATCCTAGAGTCCACACCAATTGTAGACCCGTCGGTTGCTCCATACACTGATTATGAAGACTTGCTACGCAGGTATTCATTATGCAAAATGAGGACCGGACCGAAATATCTATTGATTTTCCACCCACCCCGGTGCTTAAACCTCTTCCCCCGGAATTAAAATATATACAACTTGATCCGGATGGTAGTCATCCGGTAATTATATCTTCTTTGTTATCTAAAGATGAAGAGACATCTTTAATAAGGGTGATTAGGGAACATCGGTCTGCGATTGGTTGGTCCTTAGCTGACATTAAGGGCATCGACCCTAATGTCTGCACTCATCGTATCCATTTGGAGGATAACGAAGACTTCTCGCGAACCTCGGTACGTCGCTTAAACCCTGCCATGAAAGAGGTGGTTAGGGAAGAAGTCTTGCGATTCATTGGATCGCGGGTATTATATACCCAATCTCCGATAGCGAATGGGTAAGTCCCATTCATGTAGTTCCTAAGAAGTCGGAATTACCATGGTGCGTAGCGGGGAAGGGTGACTATGTTGTCACTCAAGGTCCTATGAAATGGAGAATCTGTATTGATTCTGACGTTTAAATGCTATGACATGAAAGGATCACTTTCCGCTTACCATTTATAGATCGGATGCTTGAGCGTCCCGGTGGTCATGCCTTTTATTGTTTCTGGATGGCTACTCGGCTATTTTCAGATTATTATTGATATTGATGACCAAGAAAAGACAACCTTCACATGTCCCTTCCGGAACATATGCCTATAAACGAATGCCTTTTGGCCTTTGTAATGCTCCCGGTACCTTCCAGTGATTGTATGCTTCATATATTTAGTGACATGGTAGAAGCTTTATGGAAGTTTTCATGGATGATTTTTCTATCTATGGAGACTCCTTCCGCAGATCGTTTGTCTAACCTGTCTAAGGTCTTGACACGGTGTGAAGAAAAGAGCCTCGTTTTAAATTGGGAAAAGTGTCACTTCATGGTCAAAAGGGCATAGTACTAGGTCATATTGTATCTAGTGATGGCATCGAGTAGATAAAGCCAAACTAGATAAGATAGCGACCCTACCTAAGCCACGGACTGTCCGGTGAGATTAGAGCCTTTCTAGGCCATCTTGCGGGGGTTTTATAGGCGTTTCATCAAGGATTTTTCGAAAATAGCTAGGCCTTTAACTAACCTCCTTTTGAAAGATGCCATCTTTGATTTTAATTTTAACTGTAAACAGGCTTTTGAAACCTTAAAAGCCGCCCTAACCACTGCACCTATTATACAGCCTCCTGATTGGTCTAAACCTTTCGAACTCATGTGTGATGCTAGTGACTATCACGGTTAGTGCTTGTCTTGGGACAGAAACTAGATAATAAGTCCACTGTTATTTATTATGCTAGTAAAACTTTAAACGATGCTCAACGGAATTATACAACTACTGAAAAAGAATTCTTAGCTGTCATTTATGCTTTAGATAAATTTCGTCCTTATTTGGTTGGTTCTAAAACTTTAGTTTACACGGACCATGCAGCCCATAGGTACCTTCTTGCAAAGAAGGATGCTAGCGAGATTAATCCGATGGATTCTTCTCCTGCAAGAGTTCACATTAGAAATAAAGGACAAAAGAGGGGGTCGAAAACGTGGTTGCCGACCACTTATCTAGACTTACAAATGGCGATAGTAGTGATTCCGAGTCCATACGACTCTTTTCCGATGAACATCTGTATGCTATTTTTCATCACCATGGTATCACGGACATAAATAAATTATTTAGCGGCTGATGTTATGCCTCATAATTGGTCAAGAAATGAGCGTAAGAAATTCTTGGCGAGTCAAGTTATACTATTGGGATGAGCCCTACCTTTTTAAGTATTGTGCGGATCAGATTATTAAATCGTTGCATTCCCGGTGGGAATATAATGAAGTTCTATCCTTCTGCCATGACAAAGAGTGTGGTGGCCACTTTAGTGGAATGAAAAAACAGCCGCTAAAGTTCTTCAATGTGGATTTTATTGGCCTACCCTTTTTAAGGATGCCCAAGTGCATTGCAAGGCGTGTATTAGTTGCCAACAACTTGGGCGAATCCACTGGCGTAATATGATGCCTTTAAATCCAATCTTGATAGTAGAAATTTTTCGATGTTTGGGGTATTGATTTCATGGGCCCTTTCCTGTTTCCCACGGTTATATTTATATTCTAGTTGCCGTGGACTACGTGTCTAAATGGATAGAGGCCCTAGCTTGCCGTAGCAATGACCATAAGACCGTAGTATTTTTATTAAAGAATACATTTTCTGTAGGTTTGGCATTCCTAAAGCCATCATTAGTGATGGGGAACACATTTTGCAACAGAGTTGTTGCATCCCTAGTGAAAAAAGTACGGAGTTACACACAAAATAGCAACTCCTTATCATCCACAAACTAGCGGACAAGTAGAAGTTTCTAATAGGAAATCAAAAGATTTTAGAAACAACGATAAACCCCGATAGGAAAAGGCGGTCGAAGCGTCTATCGGATGCCTTATGGGCATATAGAACTGCTTTCAAAACTCCTATAGGTATGTCTCCCTTTAGACTTGTATTTGGGAAACCATGTCATTTGCCCGTCGAATTAGAGCACCGTGCTCTGTGGGCTATAAAAAGCCTTAACTTCAATATTGATGAGGCGGGTGTCAAACGCAAGTTACAATTAAATGAGCTTGAAGAAATCCGCCGCGATTCTTACGATCTCGCGAAGGATTATAAAGCCAACATGAAACGTGTTCATGATAAGCATATCTTGCGCAAAGAGTTTGTGGTCGGACAAAAGGTTTTGCTTTACAACTCCGTCTACATATTTTCCGGGAAACTAAAACCCGTTAGTGCGGTCCTTTTCGTTCTTGAAGTCACCCCTTACGGGGCATTACCTTGGTAAATCCCAATGACAACAAATGTACCTTTCAAGTTAATGGTCAACGGTTAAAACATTTTCCGCGAACTTTTGTCCCCCACGATGTGGAGGAAGTCCTTTTCACGGGACCACATCTATGAGGACCGACCTTGTCATTTGGTGTACTTACTTTCATTTCCATATCTTGATAAGTACACCATTCAGGTAACCGGCCCTCCTTATGGAGTGTGTGGCTGTAAAGTACGGATCCTAAGTCCATAGTTCACATAATTCCGTTTTCCACTTTTCGCATGTTTTCTCGATTTTTTGAGTCATGTTCCTCTATGGAGTGAATTATGTATTTATTGTTTTTCGTGTTTCTTATAGTAAACAAATAAAAATAAAGTAAAATTCATAAAAATCATAGACATAGCAATCCAACAAGTCTTGGGAATCGACTTTAAACGACCACGTTGTAAACAAATTTTTGGTTAAAATTTGTTTGGGGGGAAATCGATCTTTCCATCGGATTGCTTTCGAACTTTCTAGTTGTGTTGTTTAGGTCCATTAGTATAGTTCATTTTGGGTTGGCGTTATCAAATTTAGTGTTCATTCGTTAAGCATAACTTACGTCATGCACGCACTCACGAGGCGTTTTCCACTATCTTATTCGTCACCCCCGGTTGGAATCGAGTGTTTTATGGATCATTGGATTGGAAATTCTCTCTGATCATTTCCATATCTCATTCGCAAGAATCGGACCGATAACGGCGGAAATCTAGTTTGAAATTATGCGCTAAAATCGACAAAAGTCGAAAAATACGAATTGGGCTTGGGCCGACTCGCGCTCACCTTGAGCGCGCCCGCGCCCCCCTTTCCAAAACCAAGTCGCGACCTTCATCTTCTCCAGCCGCTTGAAACAAAATTAAATCCAAACCCTACCAACCTAAAAATAAAAAAAAAAAAAATAATAATAATAATAAATAATAGAATATATCCAAATAGAAACACCACCCACGCCCATAATAGAAACTCAACACCAATCTTCCACAATCTCCAACCGATCCCACCATCGAAACCACCAACCAATTCAAGTTTTCATACCCACCGTCGTACCTACCATAACCACCACTGTTGGTTTGGTTAGTTTTCATCAAACCCGCATCCACCACCATCTACAAAACCCAAATCAGTAAATAACTTCAATGGCGCAACGACGTAGAATTCTGCCGGAAAACGCGTTTGCTTCCGAGTTTTAGCCATTTTATGACGCGGAGATGTTTAAGCGAAATTGGAACGGACTGTGGTATTCGACAGAGGATTCCTACCACTATGATTTGGTGGAACAGTTTTATAAGAAACGAGAAGTGGAGGGAAATAGGATTTTCATTAGGATAGCAGGAACGCGGAGGGAAGTTACGAGACAGTTGTTGGCTGAGCTATTAGGAATCACCCCTGTAACCAACCTAGATACGACCAAACAGGAAGCCCAGTATACTGCAGTTCCTGTTTTGATGAAAGATACGGTCATAGAGGGTGAATACAATACGATATCTCATTGCGTTCGCCAGACGACCCTGAGAACCAATCAACTGGCTGTCGCTCAGTGGATTGGTAAGAACGTCCTCGGGAAAGACAAAGTCAGCGACATCGGACTTCAGTGTCTGCACGTTCTCTGGAATTTGCAAACGAAGGAGTATAATTTCTGCATCCTTGATTTAATTTTGAATGTGATTAGAGGAGTGGGAAAGAGCCTGGCGCCTCTTCCCGTATTGATCACTAAGATTATGCTCTCATTTAGAGCCGTCGCTAGATCTGTTCCTATTAAGATCAAATTGCCCTCTAATGCGGGTATTTATAAGGAATGCATTCAAAAGACTTGGCCGTTGTCTGCAGAGACGGAAGTTGAGTCGGATGATGAAAAGGAAGATATGACATGGTTGGTTGAGGATAATTTTGATAGTCATACTTCTAATTTAGAACGAATGATAATGCTGCAGACTGGTTTGCGATGCGGTTATCGTATCTGTGAAGATATTAGACATAGACAGATTACTTGCCGAAATAAGCAAACGGACCTTCGGGCACGGCGGTTGAAATGCTCGTAAAGGGGATGATATCTTGTCTAACATGGAGGTTATCCATTAATAACCACCAAGCCCGGTATGCGTACTCAAGACGAGATGGAAGCCACAGTAGCTTGTTCAGATAGAGATGCTACGGCGCATGCCACTCGTGGATGACTCTGTCTCACCGTGAGTCGAGAGGCATGAGCGTCGCCGCCGCCGAAACCAGATGGCTCAAGCCATTCGACACCACGAGCCGATCTCCATCTCGGGGACCATCTTCTTCACACGCCTAGGTGTGCACCATCGATTATGTGTCCTTTAATTACATTGTTTTTATTGTTTTGTTAGTGGAATTTTATTTCATGTAGTTAGATTTGAGTATTAAGTTGTTTGTTTTAGATTGCTTGGATTTCATATTATTTTAATATAATTTATTTTGATTATCTTTTCGTATAGTTGTCTTGGAGTAAAAGTTGAAAATTAGGCGATACCGGCATATCTATGATTTTTTGTAGCGGTAGCATGATATGTAGGAGAGTTTAGAAGTTACTATTCTAAACCAAGTTTAAAAGATACCAGGGTTGTTAGGAAATCAAAGACATGGTTAGTTCCGTTTTTGGGTTTGGCAGTTTCCTATTCCGGAAATTGCCTTAAAACAATTTGGCAACTTGCCGATTCGTTTTGGAAATCCAGAACCTATTTAAACTTCCATCATACTACACTCACAACCCACACTACACCCCACAATCATCTTTCACTTTTCACTCCAGCCCTTTTTCTAGTTTTTTCTTGTTTTTTTCTTAGAAACTCACTTTCTGCACCTACGAGCGCCGCTACAAGCAAGCGACTTCGCCCTACTTTACTTATCAGAATCGAAAACTCACCCGCGCCAAGTAGAGCGACCAGCGCGCTCAAACACTGAAATCAAAAAATCAATCGAGCGCCTAGCACCCGGCCAGTAGCGCGACCAGCTAAAACACTGTAATTTCAAAAACCAAAGAGCGCGACTCGCGCTCTATACGAGCGCGCCCGCGCCCTCATTTGTAATCACAGGAATTTCCGATTTTCTGAGTTTTCTTCCAGGCTTTCGCAGCTATTCTACAAGTAGTGTTGAGATGACACCACCTATAGTGATTCTGAAAGAGTCTTTTCGAAGACTTGATGGGAACTTATACCTATGGAGCATCGTTCCGCGAGCGGATCTTGCAATTAGGATGGCGACATCTTCTGGTGAGTGATGACGATTCTTTTTCACCTAAGCTAACGGAATTCTTCTATAATAATATTACTTTCTTTTGTACCCAAGAAGGAGAACAAAAATTTTCCCTTACTATTGATGGTACGACTATGGAATTCAATAAACACTTGATAGCTTTGGTTTCAGGATTGCCATTACCTGACCCTATGCACACGTGGGGATATATGACAGATAACTCATACCTATATGAATATGCCTATTTCCATGAGTATTATGGGGGAGGGGTATTTCGTATCATGGACCAAGACCAATATAACATCGCCCTGAGTAGCCTATCACTGAATGTAGGCACAACCATGTTGTTCATCATGATGAACATTCTAGGGGAACGGCAGTTTACTTCTGCCAATAATACCGCTGGTGACGTTTTCCTTGCTTTAGCTGAGGGACGTCGTAGGTATGACATTCCCCGAGTTTTAGTTGCTACTCTGAAGCGAGCCCATACCTTGAGGCATAAGTACCTTCTTATGCCTGTCTTGGTTTGCCGCCTTATGCGCGCTTGCCTACCCGTATTCTGTACACAGTACACAGATTGGAAAAGGGTCGAAATCATGAGACCTACCAATCGTGTGGTAAGATCATTCCGAGCCATGACTTGGCCGGGATGGCAGGTGCAACCACATTTGGTTGCTCCTTACACCCCATCAGACCAAATAACACTAGAGAGGTTAGCATTAGTTGATGATACACGACGTAAGGCGTGGCAAGTTGTTATGGCATGGCAGGATGCGAAAGAACCTCATATAGAAGAGGAGGATGACGAGTAGATGTTGGGGTGCAGGTAAGTTTTAGTTAAGTTAGTGTCTGCTATGTCCCAAGCAATTTAAGTCCGTTAACCCCATAATGGGTGGAACTCTTATATAGTGTTAAGCGTCGGTTTTATTTCCTATATTAGTACGTTCTAACATTGTTTTGCAGATGTTTCGGAATTACACGAGTTTCAATGGTATTTTTCCTACACTCTTTATTTAAATGCTTTGAGGACAAAGCATGCTTTTTTGTTTGGGGGGGGCATAGAAACATGTGTAATTAAGACATCTGTTAGGATATAGATATGTATAATGTGCACTTGTTTTCTAGTTAAAATTTCAAAAATTCAAAAATATAAATAAATAAGTATGCTAAACACTTAGGAATATTGGTATTGTTTTCTTTCTCCATGCTTTTAACAATCTAGAAGTCTCAATGAAGCTGTTGCATCGTAATAATTGTTAGAAACTTAGGTTAATATGTAGGTAATAATCTTTGCATCTATCTATAAATTTATTACATGAGTATCTATGATTGTTAGCATGAAGTTCTGAAATCTAGGCTAGAGTACTTATTCTACAAATCCTGTGGAGAATATAGCCTAAAGCCTTATATGAGCCCGAAACATGTGAGAAATGACACAAGGGAGAAGTAAAATCTGGATAGAAAATCACACGCCCACTTGCTTGATCACTAAACCATATCCTAAGTGAGAATTTAGGCCTCTTTGGATCGATATAGCCAAAATTCAAACCTATGAATTACTTTCCGCTTAGTCGCCACCACGAGCCTTTTCTTTAGCCTTCCATAAACCACAATTCCTTTACCTTGTTACAAAACAAAACAAAATAAAAAAATCAACCTACCCAATTTAGAATAAGTCTGAGAATAGAATGAGGAAGAAAGAAGAAGAGAAAAACCTGTGTAAACAAAAATTAGTTAGTTGCTTCAGAAAATAAAGAAAAGAAGTTTCCATCCAAAGAGAAAAGAAAAAAAAAAAAGAGAAAAAAAAAAAAAAAAAAAAAATAAAAAATAAATAAAAAAAAAAAAAAAAAAAAAATAATAAAAGGAGTCAAAGGCCAAAGAAAAGAAAAATATGGCTAAGGATGGAAACAAAGTGTAGAAGCAAAAGTAAATAACAAGGTTTTCTCTAGTTACATAATATGAAGACTCTATTATCTCAGACTTGTTCTCTAGAATATCCATTTCCTTCCTTCTTAAACCATCTCCTAATCCCCGAACACCTAATAAAGACCTCTAGCTCAATTAGGAATAGGTTAGTGTGATAGTAAGTGGCGGATGTGTTTGATCGACCCGGCTTCCTTGTTGTCATTGAGATTGTAAGGTAAAGTGTGCCCACCGCATTAATCGGAGTAAACTTGAGTGGAAAAATCGAGAGGTTTTGTCTTGACATTTATGTGAGGACCTACTTAAGGACGCTTATTCCGAAGTTCTCGAAACAAACCCGCTAAACATTTCATAGTATTACTCATTGTTATATGTTTATTGTAGATGATTGATTATTATGCATATATTAACTTAGGTTTTTACCGTTATTCTTATGTAATTGCTAGTGAGATGTATAGATAGTTGAGACATGAAGGAGAAAAACAATAGTTTTATTTCTTAGTCGTTGTAGTATAGATGAAGTTTGTGAGTACCTTCATCGAAAACTCTCACGAGGGCTATAACTCGTCCACTAGGGAATTCCTAGTGGTTTAAGGCCTTGTTGCATATGGTCAATGCAATCGCTCAGCTCAAACGAGATTAGGTAGAACTCCATTTTGGTCACTTATTCTAATTTCTCATATTTGCTTGAGGACAAGCAAAATGCCAGTTTTTTGGGGTGGTTTGATAAGAGCCCAAAACTGTAGTTCTAACCCCTTAATAATCATAATTTGTTAGACCAATTATGTGAATAATAAGTAAGAGTTAATACTGATTACGTGTTTTATGCATTTCAGCTTCAAAGTCCATTATCTTGTGAGAAATGTGCCACTTTAGCGAGATAAAGTAGCAAAAAGTCAGCAGAACTTCCTGAATGCCATATCTTTGGACTCAGACCTCGGATTGAGGCCTACCTTATGTCAAAACGACCGCTCGAAAGAGCTTTGCAATGGTCCAAGCCTTGACCCAATCAGAGGAGCAGAAGTGGACGAAAAGTCTGTGGAAGCCAACTGCAGCTGAAGAGGCCTTTTGATCGAAAGACTTGGGTTTTGGGCTCGATTCTTCCGGCCCAACCCATGGCTCCAAGCCCATGCACGAATTTTGGATCTGGATGTATAAAACAAAAGCTTAGCTCTTTGTTAATGGTAGCTAGTTAGACCTAAATTAAGATATAGAATTATAGATCTAGTTTTATTAATTAAATTAAGTTTTAGTTCCATTTAAATTCTTGTTTTAGATTAAATCTCTGAATCATTATTCTTGATTGATTAGATAAATAAAGTAGTATTTTTATCAAGTTCGAATTTGTCATTTCCATTTTAGATCTAAATTCAATTCTTGTCATTGTTTTATTCCAGCCATTAAATTAGATTCATTATTGCTAAATTAAGTAATTCTCAATTTCTCACATTATGTTTAGTTTAGATTCAATGGTAAATGTTAGATTGATGACTCAAGGCTAAACCTCCATTAGAGGGGTTGATGAAGCCTTGATGAAAACTTGGTTGTTTAGTATAGAAACATTGTAGAATCTATTCCACTATAGAAGGTCGTGTTTCGCCATGAGAATGGGTGGGCGACCTCACATGCTAGTTAGTACTTGGTAGAAATGCCATGAAAACTAGGGATTAGACTCGGAATTCTTGCCGGGAAAACGTAAGAATCGAGATACCACAATCTATGCTAGGTCATTAAGTTAGATTCGAGGTGGATTCGATTCCCTCTAATTCCTTTATCTAGAGTCAAACAATAGTATTTCCATAGCATTTGTAGTTAATTTCTAGTAATCATCTTAATTAAGCATCGTGAGTATAATATTTCGTGAAAGCTCTCATTGACTTAAGAGCGAATTAGTTAGACTTAGAAAACAATCCATGCTAGGGAACTAGGAGTGGAACGAACTTCAGACTCCATTTAGTGCAATTCGCATCGGTGAGTAGAAGCTTTGATAATTAAGAGTAAAAGGATAAGTTTAGACTAACTCTTTATTTTATAAGATTAGTTCCACACATTTGCATTATATGTTTCCAATTTATAATTAATTTTTCTTTGAGGTTAGTTCAATGCAGCTTCTGCAACAAATTTCATTTCCCGTTAATTTAATCTTCGGGGTTAGCAGCTAGCTCAATGCATTTGCATCCAATTTTTCGATTTTCCAACAATTATTTTTTTCATGTTAGTTTGATGTATTTCCATCCAAGTTTTGATTTCCGTTAATTATTCTTTGAGGTTAGTTTAATGTACTTGTATCCATATTCCGATTTTATATTAATTACTTTTAAGATTAGTTCGATGCTTGCACTTGCATCCGGGCCCCAATTTATTGTTAAATATTATTTGAGGTTAGTTCGATACATTTGCATCCAGTTTTTTTATTCCCCCATTAATTGTTTTTGACGTTAGTTTCATTTAGAATACATATTTTAAAATATTTGTCATTATTGTTTTGTTGTTATTTTGTGATGTTATTTTTTGTATAATAACTAAGTTTTGAGGCCATGTTAAGGATATATTCAAAATATGTCGGTGCTTTTATCATAGACACTAAAATTGTATGATTTGTAATAGGAATTAGTTTCTACAAATCACCTAATTTACAGTATTTTTTTTATTTGATCAAACATATAAGAATTGGAACACTAAAAGTGTTTGATTCGCATAGGAAATTACCTTCTACAAATCACATATTTTCTAGTATTTTTTTATTTAATCAAATAGATAAGAATTGGAAATACACTCAAACTCTCCAAATATAAGAATTGGAAATATACTCAAACCTTCCAAAGAGATCCCATGCAATGGATTGTAGGATAGAAAATACAATAGGTCTCCTCGCTTAGTATATAGATAGTAGATTGCTTTTTAGATATATCTACTATATTTGCATATCAAACAAGGGGAGGGGTTCTAGGGACATATTTTAGCTTAACACGTAAACAAACTCAAAAATCGTTAGGGCATTTATAAGTTTTGAATTAGGCCAATTTTTGTTGATATGATCTCCTAACTATTCTAAACATTCTCACAAATAATAAAAAATCCAAAAATTCAAAAAACTTGTTTAATGTAAGTTAACAATTTACAAAATTTGGCTAATTGTAGACCGCTCATTTTCACCATTGTTGATATTGTATTTAGCAAGTTTATAATATATATATATTTTTAAAATATTTGTGACAATGTTTAAAATAGTTAGAAAATCATATCCACAAAAAATTAGCCTAATCCAAAACTTATAAATGCCCTAACAATTTTGATTTTGTTTAAGTATTAAGATAAGATATGTACCTTGAACCCCTCCCATCAAACAATGTAAAATGTCCCCAAAGATGGGGATATATCCATGATACATATCAAGAAATTGAGTATCGATAAACACTCATATCCCCGATATTTTGTACTATGGTTTGAAGTTTGAACTGCCCGATTCAAGTTATGAACTGGTGAACCGGTCAACTCGGTTGTTCAAATGTTAAAAAACGTGTTTAACTTTGGAGTTTTCAATTAACCTGGCCGTGTTGATTCAACCAAATACTTCCTTTAGTTGCCTCAATTATAATTGAGCCATTATAATTACAGGTTATAATCATATCGCTAAATCTACGATGTGTGCCGGTGGGGTGTACTCAAAACTAATGGCGCTAACTAGATTTTTTCTCTAACAAAGAACCGCTCTGGTTTTATTTGAACTAGTGGTCTAACCTGATCCGGTCAAAAAACCAGTTCTGACTTTGACCCATATCGGGTAAGGTTGACGAAATTTAGTCAAATTTCCATCGGTTCTGACTTCTAATACTCAAATTTCATAGGGTCATACTGGTCAATGCAAATTTCAAAATTTTGCTAAAGAAGGAAACCAAAGCAACCCAAAATTTGGCTTAAATTTGGAAACCAAAAATCCCGCTCTATCATTATTTTGAATCCTTTTGAAAACCTCAATATCCCCTCCAATATATATCGCCATATATGAGGAAACAAAACCTCCCTTTCTTTCCTCTCTCCCTCACCGCCTCACTAGCTAGTACACACTCTTTTTTAACCGGCCGTACTGCGGCGATATTCTAAACTAGCTAGGGTAAACTAGAATACTCTACTTATCTCTCCATTAATTGTTAACAAATTGTTTTTCATCTCTCTTAATTTATGGTTTTTCGCTTCGTTGCTTAGATTTTGCTTGCATTGATTCTCGCTTTGATTTTCTTTGCTTCAAAGGTATGTTTTACTTAGGATGTTTTATATTTTGTTAGTTATTGATGTGAATTTAAAATATCGACATCGTTCTTCGTTTTTGCTTGGTTTGAAGATACTTTATTTTCATCTTATTTGTTTGAAATTAGTATCTTCATACCGCTATAATTTTGGTTGGTTCAAGGGTGTTTACTTCACAATGATTTTATTTCGCTTTGAAATTATGGGGTGTTTCAATTTTCCACATAAACTCTAAAAATAATAGAGCTAAAAAAAAGTCTTGTTTCTTGAGTAAATTGGACGTATTTTCAAGTGAGCGTAACGTAACGATCTAGGCTTGGGGGTTACGGGACAAAAAGGGAGTTTGGTTGGTTTCTCGTCATTCCTCAAGCACCCACTTTGGAGCATTGGTACCGAAACGGACCTATTCACTCACAAGAACGAGGCCTCAAGATAGTAGAACCAAATACTTATTCACTTGCAACCCATGGTAAAGAAAATGTACAGTAGATTTAGCCATATATTAAGAAGTAGTGCCCGAGATGTGAGGGCCTTTGATCAAGATTTTGATGCAATACACACGCATCCTCTCGGATGAGTGGCCGAGATGTGAGAGAACCATACATCTCTCAAGACAAGATACTTTATTCACTTGCAAACCATGGTAAAGAAAATGTACAGTAGATTTAGCCATATTAAAATGTGTCAGGTATTTAAGTTAGTTAAAATTCACCATCTGACCAAATCATGTCATATACATTCTACATATATGGTACAAAGGTTTAAATTCCATGAAAACTAGATAAATTTGTCCAAAGTATACATAGCAAAAATAAATATGCAACCCGCATAGGGTACTACCAAAAATATCTACAATATTTAGCCAATAATTAAAAAAAAAACGCTATATATATGCAGGACGAGTCCGATGCAGATTAGGACTACTTCACTTGGTCATCTATGTTTGCTTAGTGTGTTTACACTTAGGTGTTCATTCCGTGGTCCCACCATACTTTGTAATTAGAGTAGGACTACATTAAATATTCCGGGTGTATAATTTTATTGTTGTTCATCATGTATTTTGGACAATTTGTAGTTTCTTTAAGTTTGTTATATATATTAACTTGGTAAATGGCACCACACGATGAAGCAGTGGTGTTTAGTTTTGTTACAAAGCTTTCGACTTGTGTTATCTTTTGTGTTGTGGGTGGCAACTTGGCTTGTTCGAGGACTCGCACATCGAAGTCACCACAAAGCTCCACAAACCAAGATGCCCCAAAGGGGACCCTCGATAACTTTTTCTATATAAATGATGCATAAATTGCTTAGGCTTAAGAGTCACGGAAAAATAAATAGATTGTTCCATGTTATGTGATTTCATTGCTACAAATTGACCCAATCCCCATATGTTGACCGGACCGGTACACATCGGTTATGTCATGGTGTTATATCCATGTCGATACAATACCACTCTCGCACCAAACATTTTATACTAGGTGCACGGGATGTGTTGCAATGCATATAGCCACGTCTCAAGTTTGTGAAGGTGAGATTAGGTTTGTTTACTTGTCTTGTTAGTGAGTTGTCTCTTTTGAGAGAAAGAAAAGAATGTGGGAGACGGAGCAATTGAGACAGACTGGATGGTTGACCCAATTATGGTTGGATATAATATCCCCATTTGTTTGAATTGTATCTAAATTTCTTGATTTTGATGTACATTCTCTTTAACTTAAGTTACCTTTTTTTCTTTTCTTTTTTAATCCTTGGGCAGTTCCTAGTATCTCATACCCATCATTTGGGATATGTGGCTAACTTACTAGAGTAGTTAGGGTTTCAAACAGACTTAAAAGGTAAATTGATGATATTGGAGGATAGTGTTTTGGGAACAATGCTAGGTCAGGGCTTTTGCTTGGTATAGCTTTAACTAAAGGCAAGTGATTCTACATTGGTAGAAAATGGGTATTAAAAACAATAAGCTTTAATGCTCTATTGTCATGCATTTCAAACTATCAAATACTCAATATTGCTTATAAATATTATCTTCCATATCGTTCATCTCTTTTTCAATTTGTAATGTATTTGAGTATGCCTGGGGATGCAATTTTGTACTCTACTCTCCACTGAATGAAAGCCTACAGTGTATTGTGGAAAAAGACTGTCTTGGGATACAACTCATTGAATGCAGGTTTGGGTCGCCCTGAACCCCTAACATTTTCATAACAAAAAAGAACAAAAAACATTACATTTACTACATTCACACTTCTTAAACAAACTGTTGGAGCTTGCTGTGGTGCTCAGATTTCTTGCAGTTTAGTTAACTATAAGAAAATAAGAGGTCAAATCTCTTAACACTGCATTTGACTAAGCCTTTCCCATTTACCGCTCTCAACGTAATTTAATTGCTTGCACGAGTGTTCTTTGCATCATAGCATTGTACTGATTACCTCCATCTCTATGGAATCAGAAAAACTTGAAACGCTTATTGCTTGCATCTTTCCTTGCATTACCTTTGTTACGATAATAAGGATATTTAGGTCATTCTGTAAGGGTATTGTAATCAACTGCAGGGCATATATTTGGGGTATGTATATATTTGTATTAGGTTTCTAGGGTTATTGAACAAGTCAATAGAATGTAGCCTTTAGATTTGTAATACCTTAACACTATTGTCTTTGCATCAGGTGTTGGTGAGCTCTTACTATTGATTCTAAACATGCACATTTCATATGTTCTTCTAAATGTTGATTCGCTAAACCGTAGACCTACTAGGGCATTAGGTCTAGCTCAAGACTCTTCGTATGGGGAATTTCCATGGTTATGACTTCAATTAGTTACATGGAGTAAAGTATTTTACTTAGTTCATGTTCAAGAATTAATATGTTGCAAAAACGCTATTGCAGACTAGTGATAGGTAGAGCAATAAAAACAAAGGAGATAATGATTGTAAGCAAAATCGATAAGTAAGATTAACTACTAATTGTTTACTTGGACTCGAGATTAGATGCCATTACTTGGGATTTCATTGCTTCTCTTTTTCGAATTATTTATATTTTGGAATTATTTATGTTCGAGGGTTACACACTTATCCAAAAAGCTTGGTGCCTAAGTATCATCTAAAATAGATCATCATATTTGTCCATCACTATCCAAACCGCTATTGTGTAGCTATTGGACTCCACCCTACTAGAAAATTTTCCTAACTCGCACCATTCATTATGTGTGCCGGTGCAACATTCATTCCTCCAAGGCTCCATGGAAGCTGCAAAATCCTAGCTCACTTCATTAACACTCAAAACTCACAAAGCATTATACGTAGTAAAGTATGCCATTAAAAACTCTTCGCTAAAAATTAGTATATACAAATAATTGTCTATATCAATATGTTTGACATACATGATAGTATGTCATATGAATAGTCATATCCAAGAAAGTATGTCATGAGTATCAAATCATACTCCTAGGGTTAGATTCTTTGCAAAATCCCATGGAATGTTGGTGAATTCAATGGAACCATTATGTTTCGACTGTCAGATCCCAAATTCAACTCTGTAAGGCCTACCCGAGCAGATAAAATGAAGCTATCTCACATCAAGTATGTTGAATTGTTTGATTCCCGAAGTTTGGAATGGAGAAGGTTGAACGCATCAGGAAGCAGCCCGCGGTGGCTGCAAAAGGATATCTTCACTGGTCTCTTTATGAGGAAGGCATATTGGTATTTAACATTGCCCTTGAATCTTGGACGAGGATGGCAGACTAAATCCCCACCAAAGTCGTACAAACTATTTCAGTTTAATGGTACTATTGCTATTATGTTCAGGTTCTGAGGTGAGGAGAACAATGCTACCGAGAAATTAGAATTTAGGGTTTTACATGATTACGACAAACAGGTTGTGGAGTGAACCGAGGGCGATTCGTTGGACAAATTGTATTCACTATTCACTACATTACCGTCACCCGCTTTTTCGGTTGACCTTCCCACGAGAAAATATTGCAGTTTTTAATGCAACGACAATCCTTGGGGTACGATTTCGTGAAGAGAAGTTGTTATTTGTCAAAAGAATCCCAACCATCGGCAATCACTCCATTCTCCCATTCATGTCGACATCAATCTTTCTAGTTTATTATCGATTCGGTTTCTTATGCTTGTTCTTTAAATAAACAATGTAGTTTCGCTATAATGCCAATGTAGTATGCGGTTATACTGCAATTAAACGAGAACATAATCAATTTGTTTGTTTGTAGCAGTCCTAATCAAATAGCGAGTCATAATGAAATAGCCTAATCAATTGTAGAGGTTTGGTGTTTAGGGACAACGACACGATGACTTGGTACGAACCGGGTGGAACACGACTGATGTGTGGACACGCGTACCGGTGTAGAACGGAGAGTACTTACACAAGCTCCCTTTATTTTTGGGCTAAATCCATCGCGGCGCCGAGATGTATGGTACCACATCCGGGCCACTCATCCACGAGGGTTGTGTGTGTATTGCATCACGGCATCATCCAAAGGCCCCACATCCTGCGCACGATACATCTTAGAGACCACAGATGCAGTACTTCGTGATGCAATACACGCTCACTCCTTGTGTGTGAGTGGCCCAGATGTGAAGGAGCACGATACATCTCGCGCACAGTAGATTTAGCCTAAAATAAAGCCAAAATAAAGTTTTGGAACACGTGTTGGACAGGTTTGTGGGCGAGTTATCATTGCTGTCATGGGAATGCGAAAGGTTTTGTCAGTTTTCGAGGTTTGTGCAGGTAAGGGTTTTTGCCTTTTCGGTTTGTGAAAGGTTTTCGTCCCTTCATTCTTCAATCAAAGGAAAGGCGCGAGCTAGAAAGAAAGAAATTTTTCCATCCTTTGCTATCGTGCGTGCTTTTAATAAAAATTGATCTTTCTTCTTCTTTTATTTTGCAATGTCAATGACCAGTGATAGTTTGAGTGGGGAAGTTTATGTTGATCGGATTGAGAGAGAACTTTGAGTGATGAAGATGTTAGGGTTCGTAGTGGAGGTGAGGCTTCATCGCCTTTGCCATTGGTACTAATCGCAAGTCCTCATCCTACGAGGAGGAACCAGGCGAGTATATTCAAATAATTTTAGATCTTCCGAACTCCCTGATTAAATCAAGAATCAAAAATTCCGTAAAATTTCTTCCATTAACCAACGCAGATTTCCCCACAGCCCTCGACATGATAATTTCAGAAAATTTCATTCCCCTCAAATCACTGAAAATTTCACTCCTCTCTCTCTCCACCACCACGCCACCAAACTTAAGTAATATATCATTTTGGAAATCATTTTATTTTGGAGCATTTGTACATCTTTATAGAGCTTTAGTCTGGGCTATTAAATCGTTGAGTACTCCCCGAGTAATCAGTGAGTACTCCCTACTCGCTGCTTAGCCGACCCGACTAACAATTTAATCCCCGATCACAATCGGGCTCAAAAACTCCCCAAGTACTCGGCCGATTAGGCTAATGGCTCGATTAGCCGAGTAATTGTGTTCACTATTTCAATGTTAAACATTGAACTCAACATTTTGCTGATTCGACCAACCCTCGATTCTATAAAGTTCTACACTTTAATCATATTTATTTTAGTTGATTGAGTGTTTTAATTGTTTATTGATTGATTGGGTTCTTAATTGGCTTCATTATGTTGGTATTTCAAAGTTAAATATATTTAATAATTATTTGTAAAGAAATGTAGTGTTATGAAAAATCATCCAATTAATCCCCGACCGATTACACCTACTCACTACTCGCTCTTCAAGCGAGTAGCGATTTAACTGTACAGGCTTTAGCAGAGGTAGGGTGGTTGATTGGTACCTCAGAGAGTTATAAAAACTTTTTATTTCAGGTTTCATATGGCTCAGACAAATCGAAGTGGAAATGGTCTGAACTTTCAAGAAAGAAATCAACGTATCGTGCGTATCATGCGTCGTTCTAGGCAGTCTAGGTACGAGGCGCAGGTTCTTCTTGAATCAATATATCAGATAGAGGCAGCAAGAGCGGCCCGAGCTGAAGCAGGAGGCACTGTGACTCCTCCCCCAAATGCAGCAGTGATCAACTTAGTAGATGAAGAATTAGCTGCTTTGGGCCATGGTAAGGATCAAAATGGTCAGTCCCTTTTCAGTTGTCATTTTGGTTTATGGATTATGAATAGGATAAATGAACTATACAGACTTAGTTGGTAACTTGGTAAACACATGTATTGTTGGCGTCATTTTCTATGTCGTACTACTATCAGGTATTAAGGTTATCAACTGATCGATTAAGTAAATATGTCTTTTATTTATAACGAAGGCAAAAGGTGATGAACAATGTTCAAGTCCCATCAACTAATGCTAAGAGGAATCGATCAACGCGATCAAGCAATCAATCCAATGCTAGGAAACTGCGAAAAATCACTGGAGAGGGTATGGAAGAGGCAATTCATGGCATGGAAACTGTTGCAGTTTCTGAAAAGGGTCGTAATATGAAGAAACAAATTACTGGTTCTAGTGTTGAACATACAGAAGAAGCAAAGATCATTGCTGAATTAGAAAATGTGCCTGACCTAGATAGCATTACTTTCATTAAAGCTTTAGAGCTCCTTTGATGATGACAAAAAGCAAGGGTGTTCATGGTGTTAAAATTTTGAGAGGCGTAGGGAATGGTTGCTATATCATCTAGCCAAAAAATGATTTGGAATGTGGGAACTAAAGTGGTGATCCATTTTGTGTTTGTTGCTGAAACTGCATATCTTTTCAGGGGTCATTCGGTGCTTTAGTTAGTTTTTTGCCTATAAATTTAGAATGTGGATACTGGATGCTAATGTGATTATCCATTGTATATGGTGCTGAAAATGTATATTTTGTTCGGTTCATTAGTTGCTTTGGTTGTTTATGAGTCCCATTTAGATGACTGCCGGACCCCAATTTGTGTTGGGCAGACTCCCACAAAAAAACAATTATTACAAGTGTGCCATTGGTTTCAAAAAATCTAAAAAAAAAACCATTATTACAAGTATGCCATTGGTCCCCAAAAAATTGAATTCGAAACCCCAAACTTAAACGACCCGGATAGGTCGTTTGGGACTTAGTACAAACGACTTGACCACACCGTCTAAGTCCCAAACGACCTAAGAGCCCAAAAAACAGAACTTTATATTTTTTCAAAGTTCAAATCCCAAATGACATGGCCACATCGTTTTGGACTAAGTCCAAATGGTGTGGCCATATCGTTGGAGACTTAGTCCAAACGGTGTGGCCATATCGTTGGGGATTTTTAGGATAGAACTAAAACGCAGGATAGAACTAAAACGCATGGCCCAGCACAAAAAAAACGTCCGAAGTCGATTGTGATTGGTTGGTAGAAATAAAATAACAAGTTAAACTCTCTCTCTATCTCCTCTCTCCTGTTTTCTCTCTCTACACCAGCCAATCACAGCCGACTTCGGATGGTTTTTTTGTGCTGGTCCATGTGGTGTAGTCGCCCCCTTTTTCTAAGTCCAAATCCCAAACAACATGGCCACATCGTTTTGGACTCAGTCCAGACGGTATGGCCATGTCGTTTGGGATTTGAACTTTGAAAAAAATTTAAAGTTCTGTTTTTTGGGTTCTTGACCGGTGTGGCCGGGTCGTTTGGGCTAAGTCCCAAACGGTGTGGCCAAGTCGTTTGTACTAAGTCCCAAACGACCTATCCGGGTCGTTTAAGTTTGGGGTTTTCGGACCAACTTTTTGGGACCAATGGCATACTTGTAATAATTGTTTTTTTTTTGAGATTTTTGAGACCAATGGCACACTTGTAATAATAGTTTTTTTGGGAGTCCGCCCAACACAAATTGGGGTCCGTAAGTAAATAACAAATACTTTAGATTTTAGAATGTGGGGACAAGAGTGATGATCCATTTTGTCCATGTCACGAAAATGTCAATTTTGTTAAGGATAATTTCATGAGGATTTGATTACTCATTAGGTGCTTTGGTTTTATGACTATGTAATTATTGGGTCATGACTTAATGAAGTTAGAATTTATTTTGGATTTGGTACTTCTTGTTGTTATGTTCTCTCTCAAAAACCTCAAAGAAACCATCTAAAAGTTTTCTCTAACTTTCTCACAAAGGAAAGAAAATGTCATATCTAACTCTCTCTCAAAACGAAAAGTCATTTTTTCACTTTTCTCTCTCTCTCTCTCTCTTCTTAAATTAGATGCCATTACATGAGATTTCATTGCTTCTCTTTTTCGATTCCACTCTTTTCTTGAATTTCCTAAGAATCATATGAAACTAAAAATTTGAACCAACTAACAAAATCCATATTCAACCAAATACTATATTTTGGAATTATTTATAGTTATTTATAAGTTCGAAGTTACACACTTATCCTAAAAGCTAGGTGCCTAAGTATCATCCAAAATAGATAATCATATTTATCCATCACTATCCAAAATGCTATTGTGTTAGCTATTGTATTGGACTCCACCCTACTAGAAAATTTTCCTAACTTCGTACCATTCATTGATGCGTGCAACATTCATTCCTCCAAGGCTCCAAGGGAGCCGCAAAATCTCAAAACTCACAAAACATTATACGTAGTAAAGTATGTGATTAAAATTCACTAAAAAAATTAGTATAGACAAATGTATATATATCATTCTCGTTTGACATACATGATAGTATGTCATCCTAATAGTCATCCAAGAAAGTATGTCATAAGTAACACCTTTCAAGGTACTATGTTTCATAACGTTATATGTGATTATAAAGAACATACATAGTATCTACATACCCAACGCCGTGTACTAATGTATTATGTAAAAATAATTAATGGAGCGATAATTAAGAGGATAATTAATTGTTAGATCTTAATTGTCTGCGTAGTTTATATGGGCCTATAAATAAGAGTAATACTTTCACACACTCAACTATGATCAATCACTGTTGATAGTCCAATTGTGATATGAACAAAGAATGTTCATAGCTCATAATATGATTAACTCTTAATATCACTGTTCATAGTCCAATTGTGGTAACTCTTAATATGATTAACTCAAAACCAAAACTGAAAACTCTAATACAGACTACCCTTTTTATATAGGCGAAATACCACGACCACAAAACTTGAAAATTTTCAAAAATGGAAAGTTTTGGGATAACCACATATTAAGAAACTACTAATCAAAATATAACTAACACAGCTGGCCAAATAAAAAACGGACTCTCCTATCAAAAGATATAGCAAAAACAAAACTTTCCTAAAACGGCAAAAACGTGATTTATGAGAATTTCTAAACGATGGATTTAAGGCCGAGAGGGTGGTGCCCACGCAAAACAATGAGGTTATGCTTATTTTGGCGTTTCTTGATCAAATATGGCCGCGTCCATGTCTTTCCGACTTTGTTGCCCGCTTTTCCAGTTCATTGACATATGCCAAGTTCATTGACATATGCATTGGCAACTCATCTTGCATCACATATCGCGAAGTTCAATGACATATGCATTGGCTAATGCATCATCAATGGTTGTTCACATGAACAATGAGTGTTCATAGGTCATGTTAAGATATGAACAATGAGTGTTCATAGCTCATATTAGGGTTTTGATAGCGATGATTGTTCATACCCCAAATAGGTATGAACAACCACAGCATAATCACTTTCATATATCAAGTAGAGGGTCAGAAAAATACCAAAATGCACAAAGTCCCAAACACCCTTCTAACATATCATAGATTATGTATTAACCTACAAACCAAGCAACCTAGCAACCAAAAATACTTACATTATTTCACAAATTACGTCTTATTTTTCTCTGGACAATTTCTCGAGTCTTATTTTCCACAGTTTCTACACATTCTTCCTGGATTGTTTAGGGCTATTTCTCTGGGGGATTTCCATCTCTCTGCTTTCTTCTTCCTCCCTTTTGTTTGAGAAATGTTGGGATTCAAAATCAATATCTGAAATAAAGATTTGGAAGTCAAAATATATATTATATATATATATTTAGGCTGTGAAATCTGGGCCACTCATACCAGGGGGTGCGTGTGTATTGCATGGCAGAAGTACTGATCCAAAGGCTTTGCTCATATTTTTATCAAATTAAACATTATAATAAATCAAATAACATTAAACACTAAACCTATATCAAATTAAACATTAATATCACAATCATAACCTGTGAGGTATCAAAGAAAGACTCTTCAACTTCATTATCTTCGTCTCCTTCGTTCGAAGCTATATTCAACGTTGAGATATGCTTAGCCATTTCATCCATCTTTTCTATAAAATATGAATAAGCCTCAACACTACTCCCCGCATCGTAAGCCACTTGAGAAGCAACCTTGATACAATGAGCCACTCTCAAAAGTTCATGGTTTTCATGGCCGGCCACTAATCCAAAGATGAAACTCCGCTCTATCGTGTGTGCCTTTTGCATCCACCGCTCAAAAGAAAATGCCTTGGAATCTCTTCGATTTCGTAACGCTGAAAAATCTTTAACATGTGACCACAAAGTAACCCCATAAACTGAAAATACTTACATTCACAGTCTCCCTCTAAGGTTCCTCTATTGAAACTCACTTTCCAAACGGACTTCTTCTGCGGGTCTCTGAATTTCACCAAGTAGCTTCCGGTTCCATTGTTGACAATCTCGTCCCCATCAATTTTGTACTCCATCTTTGCCTTCTCTAATTGCTCCTTAAATATATTGAATGCATTAATCGTATAGACCTTCGCAGCATGCATAAGGAGGAAAGCATCTTTAGCCACAATTAAGTGAACTATGCTCGGTCGCGTAATCGGCATCTCTTTCATTCCTAGCAATCAAAGCCAAAGATCTCTCATTACCATGTACAAACTCCATCAAATATAGTGCTCGAATTTACTTAATTGGTCGTAACGAGAATTCATCGATTCACTCCTCCCGGTCATTATGCATACCAAAGAAAAAATGTGTCACCAGAGATAACAAGGAACCCATTTCTCCCACATTATATACATTTCGACAACCAAGGATTTGCGGACACAACTCATTCTTCTCTATTATTGTACACCATCTTCTTTCAAAACCAAAGAATCTTATACGAGGAGAGACCCTAGCAAAAGGCCGAAAGCAATGGTGGGAGAATAGACCCAATTTTGTTTATAGGTTAGAGAATCAACACTCTACTTATTTCAGATTTATTTCTTAAAATTTTAGGAAATGTATGTTGGAGTGGTCTACCCAGGGCCCCTCACAAAATGTATCTTGTTTTTCTTTGCTATCTAATACAATTACCCTTTAGCAAAAAAATACGAGGGAGAGAAATAGTTATTATTCGTGTCGCTTACTAGTGTCTCAATTTTAGTAAAGGATAGCTTCTCTTGAAATTTCTGCATAATATGCCAAAGACAGTAACGATGACGAGTATCAGGGAACACTTTTGCAATGGCTGCAGTCATCGCTCTATCCTGGTAAGTGATGATTGCAGTTGGCGCACGACCACCCATGGCTGCAAGCCAGGCCTTAAACAACCATATGAATGTATCTTCTGTCTCATCAAGTAACAGCGCGCAACCAAATAACTGAATCGACTGCATGCTGATTGACTCCAGTAAAAGGGGCAAAAGGCATAGAGTATGCATTCGTACGTTATGTGGTATCAAAAGAGACAACATCCCCGAAATACTCATACTGCACTCGAGACCTCCCATCAACCCAGAAAAAGTTTACTGCAGTCCCATTTTGATCTAGATCAATAGCGTAGTAAAACTGGGGATTCTCGGCACTCTTCTGCATAAAATATTTAAACGGGCAGTTGCATCACCTTCTTTAGGCATCTTTCTAGTCAAACCATAATGATGGTTCCAGCAATCCTTATTTGTAATGCTAACCCAACTTCTTCCCCACTAAAAACAGCTGCAACTTTACCGACAGGTAAACCGTGTTCACCAAAAATCCTAGCTCATACGTAGTAAAGTATGTCATTAAAAACGCTTCACTAAAAATTAGTATAAACAAATAATTGTCTATATCATTATGTTGATGATAGTATGTCATCCGAATAGTCCATAGCCAAGAAAGTATGTCATAAGTAACACCTTACGAAGGTACTATGTAAAAATAACGATGTATGTGATTATAAATAACATACATAGTATAGTATGTCATGGAAAATATCATAGCATACCGTCATACATAACAAAGTACATACCCAACGCGGTACGAATGTATTATGTAAAAATAATTGTAAATATGCTTTTAATTAACATACATAGTATAGTATGTTATGCAAAATTTCATAGAGTACAGAGTACGTGGTCTACTACCCGGTACATAAGAATTAAGGATAGTTTTATAAACAGAAAGTATATCATACTTTATGCCAAATATATGCAACTAGAAATGGCATTGTGGAAGCATGCGACATATGCAGTGAGATGTCAACGATTGGAGTTTTACCTTGGCGAAAGTATGTCACTTAAAGTAAGTGACATACCGACCATCGCTTTGTAAGAAGTGACATAACATATAAGTATGACAGTTATAGTGTCATATCTACTTACCGCAGAGCTTATATCTGACATTATATGGACGAACTGAATAAGCTATGCACAACACTATATAACAAAGAAAGTTTATATACGACAATGTATAAGTCTGTCCAACAAGAGTATGAACATTAGATTGTTCATAGTCCGACAAGAGTATGAACATTCATTGTTCATAGTCCAACAAGAGTATGAACATTCACTTGTTCATAATTCAATGGTATGAACACTGAATGTTCATAGTCCAACAAAGTATGAACATTCAGTGTTCATAGTCCACTAGAGTATGAACACGAATGTTCATGGGTCAATTTGAGATACCCCCTGTTTGAGCCACTAGGAGTATGAACACTTAAAGTCCACTATGTAATATGGAGGACAATAGAGTAGCATTGAAGATAAGATAAGAGAGTGAAGATAAGATAAGGGTATAAAATATATTTCGACCAGTTATAAAATTTTGGCAGAGAACAACAAATTCTAAGAACATTCAACTAGTATACCGCATGGCGGTGGGGAGTGAGCTGGAGGGGAGAGAGAGAGAGTGAAGGTGAAGGAGAAAGGGTATTGGGGGCTAAGAAAAATGAGAGAGAAGTTGAGACGAGAGACGAAAACCAACCAACTTTGTTTTGTCCGCATAACCCCCTTCTGCCAAGATCGTTAAACCCACCACTCGACAAGCATGAAAAATGTCATAACTAAATCAAAATGAAAGAGAGATGAACTTACTCTAAGCCTCGATGGTTGGCAATGAAATTTCTAGTGGAGGAGTTGTCAACAATGGGAATTGGTGGCACTTCGTTATATTTTTCTTTTCGGTTTGGGTGCTTGATCCTCCTCCTCGTGTTTGTGGAGGCATGTTTAAAATGACGGTTTAGAACATTGATAGTTAGGGTTTAATGATAATTGTAATCTCCATGAAGTCATTGCTACATATGATATCCCAAACTTTATAAAAAATGTTATAAGAGAATGTTTGAAAAACAAAAGTTTGTGCAAAACGTGATTAAGAAACATTTGTCAGAGATTAAGATGTGTATTGGACTCTGGGTTGCTCGTTCCATTGCCAATTCACTAAATTAATGCAAGTTCAAACAAGTGCCAAAATTAGCTATAAAAATAGGATTCAGAGTACACTGCAGAGCATAATAAACATACTCTGACTTATGTTTACAAGAGAAAAAAAAAATCTCTTTGCATTTACTGTATGACAGGAATATCCTTGCTAGTTCGCCAGTCCTGAATTCTTATTACGAATTAAGATTGCTTGTTCTAGAACCCATCAGTCCCTCGTTCACTTTGTGCTATAAAGGCAGCTGGTGTTCTTTTGTCACAACACAAGTGATAAAGCTCACCTGAAGCTCGATACGCCTTGGGTTCCTACCTTAAACCGACAAAGCACTTACCATATTCTTGCATTTTAATGCTATTTACAGAGCACTTAACAAAAACTAGTTAATACCATTTCTGACATATTCTAATACATTCTGCAATTTATGACAGTATATACACATACACAAAATAGATATTAAAGCCAAAAAACCCCGTCAGTACAAGGATAGTTACGAAAGGTCTAAATCCATAACATTTTTTGGAACCCTTTTATACCACTTCACGATCCTTGGTTCCATTATAGTTGCCCAATCCCAAGCTTCTGTCCATGCAAATGACTCCCACCCTGGAGCAAGTGGCGGAATAGGACTATCATCTTCAAAACACGAAGTTTCACAAAATGTGTGCCTCCTCCAATGTGGCCTATTGCCGCTATCCGGACACGAAGTTGGATCGGGGAGCAGATCCACAAAGGAAAGTATGACATACATTCTTTCTCTCCAATGACGACAAGGACACACTGAAAAGTATTAGCGGCTAAAAATCCCATTGAAGGAAGTTCAAACCATTCTTTGGGGTTCATCGTATATGGAACTGTACATCGTAGATTTGTCTTGATCGCTTCTTTTCGTTCTTCTCCACCCATCATTGAAGTATAATCTGCCTCATGGGAAATCAACTCTCAAACATAAGAGCCCTCACAAGTAATCCCCGCATCACCTCCATTAAACCCTAAGCATCGTGGCAATCGCTAAAATCCACAATGTCCATTCGGTTCAACATCTTGCCAATCCACAATGAAGTCTCGTATCAATGGATTTAAGTCACGTAGCCCATCATCCCATTTAGACCCAATTTCAGGTAAATCTACAAACACTTGAATATGAGTTCTTCTTGGTTTTCTTTTGCATGGTACCAACTTCTTGGCTTTACTATTCTTGCTTTCTTGAGTTACAATTTGTTCCTCAACCGTTTGTGCATACTTTCGAAAGTCAAGGCTCTCTTTGTGTCCCTTTTATCTTTACAAGTCTTCACACCAATTTTTATTCCAGGTGGCCTACCCCTCACATTGGTGTTGACCCGAGGCTCTCGCCTGAAAGTTGCCTTTGGATCACCTAGTTCTACACACTTTTTCAGCATCAAAACCTTTTGTTCATCTAAGAGCGACTGAAACTTCTTCTGAATCTGTGCAAGCTTGGGCTGAATATCAAAGGACCCATTAGGAAGATCAATCGGAGTGCTACTAAGCTGTCTCCACCTAGGGTGTATCAAAGATAAGGGGATGCTTCCCCTACCAATTAGAACAATTTCACATAACTCATGCGCACAAGGAAGCCCATACATACTCTTGTAAACACAACGACAACGAATTTCATCTGTCCCAACTCTAATAGACCTTATTAGCTCTTTTGCTATCAAATCCAATGCATCTCTAGAAATGTACCCTCTAAGTTGCACATATGTGTTTTGTTTGTAACGATGATCCCAGAGATTCAAGCTCCTATTAAAAGAACTTTCAATTTCTGTCACTTGGTTTGTCAGGAGATTATTAATCAAATTAAAGTTTCGCAGAAGTTACCATTATTGCTAGAACGCAAATGCCTCTTCAAAGAGGAATGCATACTTTCAATTCGGTTACTGCTCGAAGTACCAAAATGCATATGGAGATCTATCCAAGCCGAGACAAACCTTTCTTTGTACTTCGAAAGCCACTGGTCTTCTATGTATTCCACAACACCATAATGATCTCCGTACTCAAGTTTAAAACAACGTAGGTGTTCCAAGTACTCAACTTCAAGATTTGTTATCATCACTTTCGAACATAAACATAAATTGTTCATACTCAACAAATTTCTCAAATGTTTTTTTGGCCTTTGTCTCGATGTTCCTCCTGATGTGAACTCGACACAAGAAGTGTGCGACAGGAAACACTATAGCTATCGTGATTCATAAGTGCCAACTCACAATCAATCAATAATTATCTTTACGTAAGTAGCTTTGTAGTCCGAATATCACGCAACCTCTTCAAAACCCATAGGTAAAACCTTCTTTCTCACTCTCCAATGCCCAAAAGCAATACAGAATGTCTTCATCGTGGATGTGAACCCAACAACTTCAAACAATGGCATCTTGAACACATTAGCCTCTGTATGCGTGCAATCCATGACAATGACCTCGGGAAAACACTTTGCCAAATGAATTGATTGGGGATGTGCAAACAACAAATCTCTACATTCACCCGCTTCGGATTATCCCTATGAAACTCATTGTACCCAAATTCTTCTAAATTTCTTAGAAATTCTTGCATTTGGTTTCTTCCACTCAACCGAACCAACCCATTCTTGTGACGATAATTGTATAAAGTGCTTTTGTTTGACAAATTATTGTCATCTCTCTATTTCAAGAGGGGTAAAATTTCACGCGGTTTAACACCACTCAAAGACAAATCCTGAACAATCAATTTTTCTTCAGCTTTTAACCTTCCGACGAATGCACGACCTATAAGATGCTCCCCAATAGTATGATTATGAGTTCCACACATAACACTCAGTATCCATCCACCTTCGTTTCGTAATTCCCCTTTCAACACAAATGGACAGCCACATTTCTTCGAACTGGATTGCCTATATTCTTTGGTTTTTTTGTTCAATATTTTCGGCTTTACGGATGGTCTAAATTTTCCACTCCTTTCGCAACTCAAGAAAACTCTAGGTCTTCGCCCAAGTCCCAAATTATCAGACCTTGATATCACAACCACAACTCCAACAAATATACCAACCGTCGAACACCATCGGATCAACGAGTGACGATCTTCGAAGACCTGCGTAAACCCTTGATCTTAGATACTATTGACGAAAATTGTTTTTTGCTAAGTTATTGATAAAATAAATAAAAAAATACAAGCTTTCAAATTACATTATTACCTCAATTGTTGTAAATGATTCGGTCATATCGGGATAGCTAATTTCAACATTGTTGTAAAGTTCATCATCGGAATAATAATTTGATTGCAGTAGTGTTAAAGCTGACTCCATGTCACTTTTAACACTAATCAAAGTTATCATTTTGATTTTGGCGGGAGAATTTATCTTGAACGTTGCTTCCAAACATGAGTCCATTCTTAAAGTGAAAATTTGGTGGGAATAACAACAATTTTGTGGGTGACTCAAGACTAACCTACGAGAACAACAAAGGGGAGGGGGGAGAAATTTCAGAGAGCATGAGTGGTAGGAGTGTTAGTGGAGTAGTAAGTACGGTGAAGAGCTCGTTTGAATTACAATGGGGTGTGGAGAGAGTTTTTAAGGTTATAATGGTCATATTAATAAAAAAAATGGGGTGTGGAGAGATATTTAAGGTTATAATTGTCATATTAACAAAAAATGGGGTGTGGAGAGAGCACCAGTTTTTTTTGGAATAAACGTGCCGTGTGTAGAGAGACAATCGGGGTGTGACGAGTTTTACTCATGTTAAGAGTAACATAGGGTACGTGACCTACTACCCGGTATTGCATTGTAAAAGCATGGATATATGTTATAAAAAATGTCATATAGGATGTAGTATAGCATACTTTATGGTATATCATACTCATGTTCTATAAACAGAAAGTATATCATACTTTATGGGTGGTCCAATTGTTTAATTCAATAAGAGTTTTACGTTTGGTAGTATGTCATAAGCGCTACAATCACTGATATGACTATACTCATAAATGTCATACTCGAATGTTATTTCACTTTTTATTTGATATGTCAATAAGAGTTTTATATGTTGGGTCTAATCACAGATAGATATGACACTATATATGTCATACTCGAATATTATGTTACTAATATATGATATTATAATATATGCTACTAAGAGTTTTATATGATATATATGACACTATATATGTCATACTCAATTTTTATGTCACTATTTATAATATATGCTAATAAGAGTTTTATACTTTTGGTAATATTATTAGCGCAAGAATCGCTGATAGATATGACACTATATATGTCATACTCGAATGTTATGTGAGTTTTTATAATATATTCGTTCGGTAGTATATCATAAGAATCACAGATAGATATAGCACTATATTTGTTGTCATACTAGAATGTTATGTGTTATTAACATATGACATATTCCTCTGCAAGCGCTCCAACCTTCTGTTATGTTCATAGTCCAATTGTGGTATGAACAAAGAATGTTCATAGCTCATGACTATGAACAATCATTGTCATAGTCAATTGTGGTATGAACACTCATTGTTCTTAGCTCAACACTCATTGTTCATAGCATTGAGTGTTCATAGCTACCGAACTATGAACAATCATTGTTCATAGTCGAATTGTGGTATGAACAAAGAATATTCATAGCTCATGACTATGAACATTGATTGTTCGTAGTACGTACAGTATACAGAAACATACCGGAAAGTAGAATTGTTCATAGTTCGGTAGCTATGAATAATGAGATGTTCATAGTCCCTTTCTCCCCACGCATTACAATCAAGAATTGGTTTCTTAATCTCATTACTATAATTAGTACTAATCAGGCAAGTCCTCATCATACGAGGAGGAACCAGCAGGTATATTCACAATAATAATTTTAGATCTTCCGACCTCCTAGGAGTTATGTCATATAATTTTAGATACTCACTGATAGATATGACACTATATATGTCATACTCGAATGTTATGTTACTTTTTATAATATATGTCAATTAGAGTTTTATACGTTCAGTACCAACAATCACAGATAGATATGACACTATATATGTCTTACTCGAATGTTATCTCACTTTTTATATGACTGATAATGTTATCTCATATATGACACTATATATGTCATATTAGCACTCGAATCACTGATAGATATGACTCTATATATATCATACTCGAATGTTATGTACTTTTTGTTACTTTTTGGTTGGATTAACTTGTTGACCCGGAATAGTAGTTTATGTGATTTTTTTGTTGCATTGACTTGTTCACCCGGTTTGTTCCGGTTCTACCCTCGCAAATGTGTGGCTAGAAAACGCGCGCACCATTAGTTTCAGTACATCTCGCGCACGGTAGATTTAGCCAATTTAAAATTAAATTCCACAATTGAACTCTAGTACGAACTACCAAGGTCCAATATGGCTAGCTATAAGCCTATAACAAGCATTTTCCAACATATATATATATATATTTTGGTCAAGATAGTCTTTATTATATTTACTGACGGACTAAACGAACGTTCAGTACAGAATCCTTGTACATCAGATAATAGGATGTTAGATACAAAGTGTGGACATTGGTTCCACCAACAAGAGGCATAAGCAGTTAGTAAATGTTGAATTTCCACAGGTTCAAGAGGTTGGTGAGGTAATGGGTCACCCATCCATACTTCATCACTTCATCAGTAGCTTGGTTGGAGGCATATCTAGCAAATGCATCAGCCGCCCGATTCCCTTCTCTATAATTCCATGTCATCTTAACTTCAGGAATTGCATTCATCAAATGCTTAATATCATCTAATAACACCACAACCTCCATTGGTAATTTGGTATGTCTTCCAGCTCATTCAATACGGCAGAACAAAGATAGGAGGAGTCTACTTCCACAATTAAACGTTCAAATTTTAGACTCTTGGCCGCCCTGAGACCCAATCTCAATGCGTAAAAAACTCCATAAATATGGCACTTGCGCGCTTAAAAGGAACAGATAAACCACATACAAAACCACCATAATCATTTCTAACAAAAACACCAACACCACTTGGTCCAGGACATCCTAAAGCAGAGCCATCTGTATTCAACTTATACCAACCGATTGGTGGCAGAGACCAACCAACCCAGATAGGTACCTTATCTTGTGCACTGTTGTTTATATTATTCTCATTTGCATTCAAAGAGAGGGTAAAGAGATTCTTAGCTTTAAAGAGAAAATTGACATGATTGATAGAAGTAGATTCAAACCTGGCAGTGTTACGACCCAGCAAAATACACCAAAGTGATATTGTCACACCCCGAATTTCGACAGAATTCGGAAAAACATTATTTGTTCCCGACTCTTCGATCTCCGAGGTGTGACGCATTCTCCACGTCCAAAAACCCATAAACAATTTAAATGTGCGGATAATTAAAAACTAATAAAAATTTTAACTTAAACAAAAGTCATCTTCATTGCAAAAATTCACAAATAAGATTAGGTTACAAATCTCTTTTCAATAACTCTTTAATTAAATTACAAATGAAAATACAAAAACATTGTCTGGACAGAAAATCTATATCACCTCAAAGGAAAACAAAACGTATCCTGAAATGCAATGCTAATGCAAACCACAAGCAGTAACCAACCTTCTTCAACACTAAACCTGTCAAGATTTATCAACTATGTTCATTTAATGAACACACCCGATAAGCAAACATGCAAATCGGGTCAGCATTATAAAAATGCTGGTGTGAGTAGCTCTAAAATACAACATATAATTATACATATATATACACAATCCATACGGTAGTTAGTTCCTCCATCGAGGCGCCTTAACTTTCAACGACTAATACAACATCCTTAAGTACAATAATTAAGGCAGGTAGTTCTTCTACTGAGGCACCTTAATTTCTCACTAACCACACAACAAACTATACACATCATAAATAAGGCATGTAGTTCCTCCATCGAGACGCCTTAGGTTCTAACTAAACAAATAACCAACCAAACATATTATATCCGTACCGCATTTCATGCTCAATAACAGAGTGGGTTGTCTCTGCCCAAGTAATTAGTTTGACCCACCCTTCTACAAAACCATATACAAACATCTATCTAAAGATACCTCATTAACCAACATATTACCATAATTAGATTATTTCAGGCTTTTTTTGAGTGTCTCTAAAATCACGTCGTATCTATGTCTTACCTAGTTTTCCTGGCTACCACAATCGCTTCCCAACGCCGAACATGTACATCCACATGCCTCCCCTTACATAATGAACCACTCGTGGCGAAACTACCCCCCCGAAATGATGTCGCACACCAGGTAACCCTCACACGAAAGCCATTATGTAAGTACTGCCATTATTCGGCATAAAAATATCGCGCGTCTCGTTCTATTTTGCGAACGGAATAATCAAGCCACCATTCGGCTACGCCAGAAGGGTCATTTAGCTTTACTGAAACGCCAGAAGGACCAATCACATTACTTACGCCAGAAGGGCCATTCAAATTCACTGAAACGCCAGAAGGGCCAATCACATTACTTACGCCAGAAGGGCCATTCAGATTCACTGAAACGCCAGAAGGGCCAATCACATGAGTTGTGGTAGCTAGGTTCTAGGATTTTTGTTACGTAATTTATTCAAGTGTCATACATTAATGACTCATAATAATTCCACTATATCCCGTGCAGGTCAAATACCTTATTGCACTAAGCCACAATATTTAGAAATATCTCAATTATATCTCATAACCACTTTCATTCTTTCACGTGTCAATATATTATTGCACTACGCCACACTCCCGTGGGAAATATCCACAAATACTCTACTACCTCCTAGTAACATCTCACAGATAAAATAATAGAGCGTTTATACATTTATTTCTCCAAAACTATTGCATTTAATATATATATCCCAACATATTATATAATGTCACAGTGGCTTCAAACGTATCGCATATATTTTTATAGCGTTTTAGGAATATTATATCTCCTAAAGTTTCTATCTCGTCACTTGTCAAAATATACATAATATCAACGTCAAATCTTTCCTAGCTAGGTACTGACAACCAAATTTATACAAGCTTCGACAACCTTTTAACATTTGATTTGTCCATACAATTAATATATAAAAATGTAACACAATTAAACAGTCAACAGTCCACAATCAAAGTCCATGAATCTAAGTCCGTATATAATTTAATTATCATATAAACGTATATATCTAAGTCTTCTAAAAATTCCCCGCTTGTTATGTGCCAATATATTATAGGTTTTACACACTACTCACGTCAAATCTTAATTAGATAAAGACAAACAAAATTATACAATTTCTGACCATATTTTATTACTACATTTGTCCATATTCTTAAATATGTGAAAAACTGGAAAAGTCAACATTCCACAGTCAACGGTCAAAGTCAACAGTCAATGGTCAACGGTCAAAGTCAACAGTCAATGGTCAACGATCAAAGTCAACACATCATTGTCAAAGTCAAACTGTCGTTTCCATGTTCAACAGGTTCAGGGTTATAGCCATGGTTCATGGCTAAGGTCAATGTGCATGGCTCATGGGCTCGTGACTAAGGTAATGGTTCGGACCCAACTGGCCAAGCCCAAACCTTAGAACCCGCCCCCAAAAGTTTAAATATTGAAAGACCCAATTTGGATCTCTATTTTAAATCCTATGGACTGGCCCCAAACAATATTAGAAACTGGCCCAAAATAGTTAAGTGGTTCGGTCCAAAAATTGAACTGAAACCGGCCCAAAAACTTTAAATTAAACTGGCCCAAACTAAACAAATAGAACTGGCCCAAAACAAAACATATAGAAAAATGGCCCAACCACTTAAAACAAAATCGGGCCCAACAACTTAAAATTTGATTTCGGCAAAAGAAAAACCAATAGGCTTTGGCCCAGGCCCAAGCCCAATTCGTCATCTCCCTCATCAGTTCTCTTCCACCACCAGCACCAAATCGACCACCACTTTAACAAAAGCTAAAACCCTAACTCTTAAATCCACCATCTTCTCCAAAACTAGATCTGGAAATATTACCGCCGCCATTAACAGCTTGTTTCCAAGCTTTTCCCAAGCTTTAATAGCACCCCTTAACAGCCCTCACACCCTACACTAGCTACCCCCTCAACTAGCTACCCCCTCAACAACAACCCATTCAAGCCGACAAATTTAACAACAATCAAAACGACAGTCGACGCCATTAGTGTCGGATGCAACGCTCGACAGCCCCATCCAACAGCATTTCCATCATACCTCAACAACCAACCATACCACAACAAGTAAAGAAAGTTCAAACAAGCCAATAGGATTTCGTTCAACTGTTCTGGGCGACGCCATTAACGCCCATAAAGCTTGGACAGTTCAATGTGGATTTCCTAGCCTCAACAGAGTTTCGACAGTTTACCCAATTTTAACAAAGTTTCGACAGTTTAACTAATTTTAACAATGACAGGACGAATGATAATAATAGAATAATGAACCGAAAACAGGAGCAGAAACTTTTAACAGTATACACCGGTACACGGAAAACTATAAATTCGGTGAAATAGCAAAATAGCTACTCACCTGTATTAAAACCCGACGAATCCCTCATCGTCCGAATCGTCGCGCTCCAACGCTCTAAAAATCCAGCTTCTATCTCTACCTCCATTTTTATTATTTTTTTATTCTCCCAAAACCCTATTCTCTAGAACAATGTGATTATATACTTGGGTTTGAAACCCAAGCCCAACACAGACTCGGGCCCAGAAACCAGGCCCACGTATCCCAAATCCAATCCAGCGAATTTTAAATAAATAAATAATTACGTATTTTAAATACAGGCGCTACAGATATCGCCAATTTTTGTAGAAGTTCTTGTCCTTCTTGATGTCTACTACATCTGCGAAGGACATTTTCCATCTACTCCTTGAAGGATAAGGATGATACACTATAAACAATATAATAGAGATCCATACCAAACCAAAGGACCCTTGCAAAAGGACAATCGACAAAGATGTGCAATAACGATTCCTGTGCCTCACCACACACATAACATAGTTGGTCTACCGCAAAGTGGTGCCTTACAAGAAAATCTGCAGTAGGAATCACCTCCTGCAAACTTTTCCAACATAAATGGAATTTCAATAAATGACAAATATATTTTAAGTTTTTAACAATCCAAGGGTCCTTGCCACACAGTAATAATGTAATATGTTATGGTCTGTGTTAAATTCCATATTAGTGGTGATGCTAAGAGAGTTGTGACATTGATATATTGAGAGAAACCAAGAAGAAGAATAATGGAGAAGAATAGAGATTGATTAATTGAGAAAGAGATTGATTAGGGTTAGAGAGTTCTTGATTCTTGGCTCTCAACCCAGAGTTACATATTTATACTAACCTAAAACATGATAATATAAACTACTAGATATGGATGTCCACACTTATAGAAACGTGAGACTTTACATATAGGACATATTCTAATACTCCCCCTCAAGCTGTAATGCTACAAACTTGCAAATTACAGCTTGAATGGCAGAAATAAAAGATAAGAATATAGCTTCCCCTTTCGCATAGAACTGCATTTAGTTGAATAACTCAAACAACTGTTGAGACGAGACGTTCTGGAAAATAAAAATGTCGATGTAGACAATGGCTTAACCTGAATACTGAAGTTGTACCACAGGCGCAAATTGGAAACATAACACCTATGAGATGACTGCAACCTGATAGATGAATCTGAATAGTGCAGTGACAACCTGAGAGATGTATCTGAATAGTGCAGTGATAATGTGACTGCAACCTGAGAGATTAATATTGAATAGTGTAGTGATAATGTGACTGCAACCTGAGAGATGAATAGAATTGAAAGCTCGTGCTTTTCAGCCAAAGAGCTCAACAAGAGATAGTAAAAGTCAATGAAACACCTGAGTACTAGGCACCACTGTAGCATAAAATGAATCAAAACCTAAAAAGCTGAACCATCAACGACAGTAGCATATGAGAATCTCCTTAATAAGAAGGCAAAACCAGAAAGTCGATGAAACACCATAGAACTCAGAACCATAACATGAAAGGGAGTCAAACCCTTATAAAGGAAAGAACTTATCAACCAACCAATAATAAGGAATTCTACGAAATCATATTAGTTGAGACGAGGAGACACTGCTAAAGAATACGGAAAACTAGACCTGAGATATAGAGACGAACAGCCCAGAGCGCGTGCGCGCCTAGCAAAAGGCTTAGACTGAGCGAGCGTGTGCTCCTTCTACTAGAAACTGCGAGATTTAGCGAGATTGCAATAACTATGAGATAAAGAGATATAGAGATGAGCGCGTGCGTGCCTTGACGAAGGCACTTGATAAGAGCCCAAAACTGTAGTTTTAACCCCTTAATAATCATACTGTTAGACCAATTATGTGAATAATAAGTAAGAGTTAATACTGATTACGTATTTTTATGCATTTCAGGCTTCAAAGTCCATTATGTGCAGAAATGTGCCACTTTAGCGAGATAAAGGAGCAAAAGTCAGCAGAACTTCCGAATGCCATATCTTTGGACTCGCACCTCGGATTGAGGCCTACCTTATGTCAAAACGACCGGCTCGGAAAGAGCTTTGCAATGGTCCAATCCTTGACCTAATCAGAGGAGCAAAAGTGGACGAAAAGTCTGTGGAAGCCAACTGCAGCTGAAGAGGCCTTTTTGGACTGAAAGAATTGGGTTTTGGGCCTGATTCTCTGGCCCAAAACATGGCTCCAAGCCCATGCACGATTTTTGGATCTGAATGTATAAGAACAAAAGCTTAACTCATTGTTAATGGCAGTTAGGTTAGGTAGATAGCTTAGAATAGAAAGTAGCCATTAAAATAGCTTCTAGATCTAGATTTAATTGTTTTATTTAATTAGTTTCAAATCCTTTATTAGATTAAACCTTTGGATCTTGTTCTTCATTTGATTAGATCAATAAAGTAGTATTTTTTTTCAATTTCGATTTTGTCATTTCCATTTCTAGATCTAATTTCAATTCTTGTTCTTATTTCATTTTAGTCATTAATTTAGATTTCATTATTGTTTAAATTAGTAAATTTTAATGCTTATTATTATGTGTAGTTTTAATTTAAATGGAAATGATTATGAATGATTCAAGGCTAAACCTCCATTAGAGGGGTTGAGAAGCCTTGATGAAAGCTTGATTCCGTTTATCGTAGAAGTCGTCGTAATTTCTATTCCACCGTAAATAATTAGTTCACCATGAGAATGGGTTTAATTGTTCACATGCTAGTTATTAATTGGTAGAAATGCCATGTGTAATTAGGGATTAGGAAGAACCGATTGTTCTGCATAGCAGTTCAATTCGGATTACGACGACTCGTCGCTAGTGGATTAAGTTGAGTTAAGGTGGAATCAATCCCCCTCTAACTCCTTAACATCGAATCAACGTAGCATTCCCATAGTTGTCTGATAATCGACTAGTTGCATCTTGTGGGTAGTTGCACCATAGTTTAGTTGCCCCTTCGTAAAGCTCTCATTGACTTTAAGTATAGTATTGAGACTAGAAAACAAGCATACGGAAGGACTAAGAGTGGAACGAATCACTCTACTCCACTATATCTCATAGGATTGAGAGTAGAAGAAGAAAACTTTGATAAACGCTCTAACAAAAGATAGTTTAGTTTACTTACGTTGTGAATTCATCGTTCATTTCGTAGGTAAACTATTCATTTCACTCTTATCAGCACTCTAGAGGGCGTGCGCGCCCTATATACTGATTTTGAAACAGAGAGATTACGGAGACAGAGAGATTGCAGAACTTGAATGCTGATTTCGAACATGGAGAATATAATGAGACAGAGAGATTGCGGAACCTTGAATACTTACTTTGAACCATAGAGAATAATGAGACGAGAGATTATGGAACTTTGAATACTTGAACATTAATCTTAGCACTATTGCGGGCTTTAGAATCGGTTGGTTTCTATATCCATTTTCGTACCAAAATTCAAGTTCCTTACTCACTTTATCTTCGTGCGTTTAGTTCGAGTAAGGATTCGTTCCACCAAAGTCTAGGACAACATACAACTTGATTATGCTCTTTAGGAAACTAGTGAGTAAGTTCTTTTTATGATTTAGTTATACTAAAACTACTTAGCTTATTTTTAGATTCTTAAGGTTACGTAAACATGCACACTAAAACAAAGTAGAAATCGATATATGGAAAGGTGTGGAGGGAGTAAATCCACTCATGTTAAGAAAAACCTCTATTGCTTGACTCTAGTTTATTGCATCTTAATCTTTCTTAAAATTTCTACACAAATTTTAATAAAGATTATATTTTTAATCCCTAACAATATAACTCATCTCTAAGATCATATTGCTAGCATGAGAAACCAAAGCAATGACCTATCTCTAAGTCATCACCTTAATTCCTAACTACCATTTTGGGGTAGGATATAAAGCCTAGCTTATGGTCCTAAACAACTAACTAGAATCAATTACAAAAATTATTCCTCACATGAGCATCATTAACCCTCCACAAATTGAGGGTTTAGCTCATGATCATAGGATTACAATGACTATATAATATGTTCTACGATATTATAAAAGTGAAAGAAGAAGAATGAAAGAAGAAACTAACTTTGCCTTAAGGAAAATGTTGATTTATTTGGAAGAACACAAGTGTTTCACCATTACAAGAAAACTACTAAGCTTAGAAAAGAAAAGAAAATATAAGTTCAAAAGTGAAAAGTGAGTGAATCATGAAATGTGGTATAAGGAGTTAATTCCAAAATTAGCTCACACTTAAGCTTTCTCTCCTTACCTCCCACGTGAAATCACCTCCCCCTTTTTATTACATTTATTACAAACCTATCTTAAAAATCAAATCATGCAAAAAATTTCACTATTTTGGATAACCATGTATATAACCACATGCAAGGTGTCCATTTGTGCCAATAATTTGGCACTTTTGTCTTGACATGCTCCATGATTGATGACTTATCTCTTCTTGTGGGCCTGGAAGGTGGGTCCATTTCCTATGTCCATTGGTGGGCCCGGATGTCGATTTCTACAAATTATGGCCTGAGATAGAGCTAGTGGTACTGATCATCTGGGCAACTTACTTGCCGAGACCAGAGTTCAGGTTCAAGAGATATGAGCTCCAAAAGTTGATGCTTTTCTTCCCCGTCTTGATTGAGCTTCCCACAGTTGATTTGGAGGACTTCAGATATGCATCGTTTCTGTACTTTAAGGTAGGTTTAACCAATATTTTCATGTCTACTGCGAAAACCTGCAAAAGTATGAAAATATAATTATTTCATGATTATTAAATACATAATTAACCAAATTGATGTCTCAATGGGATTTAATATTACAGTTTTGGGTGCTTATCAAACATGACGATGAACAGTATTGTGAACAGTATCGGTTAATAGTAACAATGAACAGTACCGTGAACAAGAACAATGAACAGTACCTGTGAACAGTAAATCTATCCAGAGAAAGATTGAAACTTGAATTGAATTGATTACTGAAAATTGAAAAAGAATTGATTTTGATTTTGAGTTTGATTTTTTTGGATATTGATTTTGAGAGATTCCTCTCGTAACATACCACTAAACTTTGATTTGAACCTAACGCTCTGATACCATGTTAAATTCCATGTTAGTGGTGATGCTAGGAGAGTTGTGACATTGATATATTGAGAGAAACCAAAAAGAAGAACAATGGAGAAGAATAGAGATTGATTAATTGAGAGAGAGATTGATTAGGGTTAGAGAGTTCTTGGTTCTCTACCCAGAGTTACATATTTATACTAACCTAAAACATGATAATAGAAACTACTAAATATGGATGCCCACACTTATAGAAATGTGAGACTTCACATATAGGACATATTCTAATAGTGACATATTATAATAGTCTGAGCTTTGGTTCAGTTCATGGGAATAAGTTTTTAGATTGAAGTGGACATAACAGATCAGAACTATTATCAGATTGTACGCGCAACCAAGGCCCAAAATATCACCAATATATCCGATATATTGCCGATATATATCATTTTTTTGGTACACCGACATGGATATATTTGATATATATCCACCGAATATTGAATCATTTTTTTCCGATATATATCAGAATTTATGATATAAAACTTTATATCGCTGATATAATCGATATATGCGATATTTATGATATATATCGTTTGACTTTTTGACCAATTTTTAATATAAATATTTTCGATATATCTGATATATATCGGCGATATATCCAATATATAGTCGATATTTGAATAATGCAATTGAAATTTAATTAGGTGCAAAGTGTGGTGCAAAGATGGCGATGCGCCTAGTTTCAGTTTGGGCCCCGAATTTGACACACACCTCTCCAAACACAAGACACCTCTGGTGATGACGAGACACAAGAACCTGATACTGATGATGATAATAATGGTGGTGGTGATGGTGACAACAATGGTGGTGGTGGTGGAGGTAATTTTAATGTTCAATTGCATGACTCAACTGATGAGGAAACTCCATTGGACCTACAAGTATATGAGGTTAGTTGCACCCAGAAACAATAGTGGTAGAAGAGTTCTTAATGACAATTCCCAAAGAATGTATGAGCCAGGGCGTGGAAGTGTTGGTCAAAGAAGACAACGATGACACATTATACGAAATGATGTTGATATGGATTTAGTTTAATTTTTCTAATTTTTGAAGCAATGAGTATGAGTTCAGGGACACACGACCATGCAATGAGAGGGTATATGGTAGTGGTTGGGGATACAACCAATCAAGAGATAACGATTCTTCTAGTGGCATGATCAATCACCCTGCGAGTAGTGCGTCATATGGTTCTTCATATGGATATTGGATGCGGGTTGATCAACAACCTTATGGCACACCACAACCTGAACCAACATATGGACAACTCTATCCAAGTTATGAATCTGTTGGAACTGCACCTGGATTTGTTGCATTGCGCCCAATGTATACTTAAACCAACACTCCTCGAATTGGAATCATGTTAGAATTTCCAATACAAAAATATGAGTGGCATGTTCGATAATTTCTCGACGGTGGGTATAACTCTATATATACTTGGGTAGGGTATTGTGAAGTAGTTAGGATTCAAGAAGCGGGTATGCAAGTTGACCAGCCACGTCACTCGTTTATGTATTGATGTAACTTATTTATCCTATTTTGTAATTTGAAACTTTGAGTACATTAGATTATGACATTGTGGTTAATTATTTGTCAGTATTTTTTTATGGTTTTCTTGATAAATAAAGGTTGCTATTATGTCTTCCGATATATCCGATATTTTCGGTAGTTTGGATTGGTCACCAAAAAAATGGATATATCCGATATTTCTGATATATCCAATATATATATCGGTTTTTGGGTACACTAAAATATTCACCGAATTCGATATTTTGGGCCTTGCGCGCAACCACACATACCAAGCACATCACCACACATCAGCAGACCAAGAAATGAGGCTCAGCCCCTTGGTTCTAACTCGGTTGAGTATAAACTCCCTCCCATCGACCCATATCACATAACCTCCCTATTATTTAGTTCTCGTTAAATAATCTCTCTGCTTTCCAAAAAAAGATAAAATCTAGTCTGTTTTTATTTCCCATTTTATCTTATTTCCCATTTTACCCTTTTGGGATTGAAAATTTCCCGACTATATGTAAATGTATTTTTACATAGTCATATATATATATGTAAAACTATATTTGCATAGTCATTGGAGCTATAAAAACTTAAATTTACATAATAACTTTTGGGATTGAAAATTTTCCGACACGTGACAGAATATATGTAAATGTATTTTTACATAGTCATATATATGTAAAACTATATTTATATAGTCATTGGAGCTATGAAAACTTAAATTTACATAGTAACTTTTGGGATTGAAATTTTCCGACGACACCAGACAAAATATAAATTTAAATTTTCCTATGAAAAAAAATTTCATATGAAAATTTAAATTTAAATAGGTTAAGAAGATTGTGTAATTTTATATTGTCATATGTAAATACAAATTTACATAGGATGACGTCAGCCTGGTTTGTCCTTAAGCCAAAATTATAAGTAAAGATTGATAACTTCAGCCCGGTTTTTTCACGAGTATTTTGATATGTTTTGGCTTTGATATTATATTTTAAATAATATGGAGGCTTTATACATTTGTTTGCTTACAGGGATTTTTTGTGCAACCATTTAATTACCAGGGAGATTAAACCTATTGTCTGTCAGCAGACGCACACTAGCTTACACACATACACATGCAGTATTGCATGAAGACGAACAAGCGCACATGCCACATGGGCACACCTCTCGAACTTAAGTAACACATATGGCGCATACTAGAATTCTCACGTGTAGTGGGAAATCGGAAACTATAGTCCAACCAAACTGCGAACCTAGGTTTAGGCAACCCGGCCAAAGAGATTTAAGGGTAGTTTTCTACTAAAGTTAGGCATATGCTAAATAGTGTTCTCAAGCTTCCTCGGGGAAAAAATTTCTTGGTGGGTGTAACTTCTTGGAATGCCTCAAATGTTCGTTCAGGGTGGTAGTTGAAGAATCCAGTACAAGTGAAGCCTTAAGTCCTTACTTAATCTATTGACAGTTTCACACAAGTTCCAATACATCGTTTGGTCGTCCAACACAAGAAAGCCAATTCACCACTATGCACAGAGGGATGCATAAAATTTTAATTTTAATAAAAACAAAAACAGATCTACTATGAAGTTGTTGACCAAATATTTCTCACTGAAACACGTATAACTGAAGGGCTGATCTGGACTAGCTGCCCAACTCCAAGACTTGAGGATCATACTAAACCATGTAAAAGAGAGTGGAACAGTCATTAATTACTAAGCAAGCCGCATATATACTTCTTTTTTAGTCTTAAACATAAGCTACCACTTTCTTAATTTTGCTATCAGAACATTAAAATGACTCTGAAGTCCTTTCAGTGGCTTCTTCTTTTAGTTCAAATACTACTCGTTGTAGGAAAAATAAGAGCAAAAGTTCCAGCAGTCATAGTCTTTGGAGACTCCACTGTCGATGCTGGAAACAACAATCAGATATCAACGATACTAAAAAGTAATTTCAGGCCTTATGGTAAAGATTTCTTTGGAGGTGTGCCTACCGGCCGGTTTTCAAATGGCAGGCTTCCTACTGACTTCATTTCTGAGTCTTTTGGATGCAAGCCAACTATTCCTGCTTATTTGGACCCTCAATATAGTATAAAGGATTTTGCCACTGGAGTTTGTTTTGCTTCTGCTGGAACTGGTTATGACAATGCTACCTCCGATGTATTGGTAAGTCCACAAACACCTGGAAAATCAACAAGGATGTATTGAGCTAAAGTAGTCTCTTAAGTACATAGTACATGATTTCAATGATTTTTCTTATATTGGATTCGCAGTCAGTCATACCTCTGTGGAAGGAACTGGAGTACTACAAAGATTACCAGGGTAAATTGAGCAACTATCTTGGTGATGCACAGGCCAAAGTGATACTAAGCGAGGCATTGTATTTGATCAGCATAGGAACAAATGACTTCTTGGAGAATTATTTTGTCTTCCCCAACCGGTCATCAGTGTTCACCGTTGGTGAGTATGAAGACTTTTTGCTTGGGATCGCAGTGAAATTTATGAAGGACATCTATGGATTGGGAGCTCGAAAAATATCCATTACCGGGCTTCCTCCCATGGGGTGCGTGCCATTGGTGAGAACCATAAGTCGTCCTTCAGCTAACTGTTTGGAGAAATATAACGATGTTGCAAAGGATTTTAACAAGAAGCTAGATAACTTGATTGTGAAAATGAACAAAGAACTCAATGGGGTCAAAGTGGTGACTGCAAACACTTATGGTATAGTCCTTGATATGATTCAGAACCCACTTAAATATGGTAAGAATTTTCTATATAAACCTCTTTTCAAGAATGTTTAACGTACGTATAGAATTTTCTATATAAACCTCTTTTCAAGAATGTTTAACGTACGTATACAAGAATTATTCCGTCAGATATGCTATTTGGTGTCGCATAACCACATGTCCACATCTCATGTTTCTGCACAATGTTCCTAGTTATACTGTTAATCACACAGAAAATCGTACAGTCCTAACAAAAGCATAAAAAAACTTTCTTCTGTGCCAATTTAAATGAATATATCTGCAACTTTAACTTCTAAGCCAGTTTCGTACTTTGTGTTTTTCCCTGAATTTGTATGTTTTTAAGGTAAAGAACTTTCATATGATTAAAACTTAAAAGTCTAAACATGGTTCTAATAAATTCTTGTGGCTTTAATAGGATTTGAGAAGGTGTCCACAGCGTGCTGTGCAACTGGACTGATCGAGATGAGTTACCTATGCAATCAATTAAACCCTTTAACATGCAAGGATGCAAGTAAATATGTATTTTGGGATTCTTTCCACCCAACAGAGAAAACAAATTTTATTATTGCAGATTATGTAATGAAGACTAGTTTGGCTCAATTTTTATGATCGAGTTTGGAATGAGAAAATTTTATAGGAAGTGTTTTTTTAGCATGAATTGGAAAGTAGGTGATCAGGAGGTTTCGCTGTTTCAAAGTTTCACTAATGCTTCTAGGACATCGGATCCAACCGTCATTACATTGTTGTCGATTATTTTTCTGAAATATCCGAAGGAATATAACTGGATGTCAATTAAAACTACTTTGATTGGGCATCGAGGGTCTATAATAAGCCAGCCTAAGACCTACTCTTCTAGATGCTCTCAAAAGAAAAACAATATTAAAGACCTTGTCATCTCTAGTAGGAGTGTAATCACCACTTCTACTAGTCTTTTACAGTGACGTGCTGAATTCCTCACCCTAGTGTCTAGAAATTCGGCCATCTCAAGCATTACCTGTATTCAGGATTCAAGAAATGAGGCTCAGCAGAATTCAAGAAATGAGGCTCAGCACCTTGGTTCTAACTCAGTTGAGTATAAACTCCCTCCTATCGGCCCATATCATATAACCTCGCTATTATTTAGGTCTTGTTAAATAACTTCCCTCCTTTCCAAAAAACGAGATAAAATCTAGTCTTTTTTATTTTACCATTTTATTTTATTTCATTTTTTACTCTTTTGGGATTGAAATTTTCCCGACTATATGTATATGTATTTTTACATAGTCATATATATATATATATATGTAAAACTATATTTGCATAGTCATTGGAGTTATAAAAACTTAAATTTACATAGTAACTTTTGGGTTTGAAAATTTCCCCCACAGAATATATGTAAATTTAAATCTAAATAGGTTAAGAAGACTCTGTAATTTTATATTGTCATATGTAAATGTACATTTTCATATGAAAACTTAAATTTACATATGTAAATTTAAATTTTAATATGTAAAAATACTATGTATGTAAATTTAAATTTTCCTATGAAAAAAAAAATCATATGAAAATTTAAATTTTAATAGGTTAAGAAGACTGTGTAATTTTATATTGTCATATGTAAATACATATTTAAATTGGATGATGTCAGCCCGATTTGTCCTTAAGCCAAAATTATAACTAAAGATTGATGACGTCAGCCCGGTTTTCACAGAGGTATTTTGGTCTGTTTTGGCTTTGATGTTATGTTTTAAATAATAGGGAGGTTTTATGCATTTGTTCGCTCCTGGGGGGGTTTTGTGTAACAATTTTTTGGTGAGGGAGATTAAACCCAAAGTCCGATTCAGGATTTATGACACTACTAACTTGGTTTAATCTCCCTCACCAAAAAATTGTTACACAAAACCCCCCAGGAGCGAACAAATGCATAAAACCTCCCTATTATTTTAAACATAACATCAAAACCAAAACAGACCAAAATACCCCTGTGAAAAATTGGGATGACGTCATCAATCTTTAGTTATAATTTCGGCTTAAGGACAAACCGGGCTTACGTCATCCTATGTAAATTTGTATTTACATATGACAATATAAAATTACACAGTCTTCTTAACCTATTTAAATTTAAATTTTCATATGAAATTTTTTTTCATAGGAAAATTTAAATTTACATCCATAGTATTTTTACATATTAAAATTTAAATTTACATATGTAAATTTAAGTTTTCATATGAAAATGTAAATTTACATATGACAATATGAAATTACAGAATCTTCTTAACCTATTTAGATTAAATTTACATATATTCTGTGGGGGAAATTTTCAAACCCAAAAGTTACTATGTAAATTTAAGTTTTTATAACGCCAATGACTATGCAAATATAGTTTTACATATATATATGACTATGTAAAAATACATTTACATATAGTCGGGAAAATTTCAATCCCAAAAGGGTAAAAAAGGAAATAAAATAAAATGGTAAATAAAAACAGACTAGATTTTATCTCTTTTTTGGAAAGCAGGGAGGTTATTTAACAAGACCTAAATAATAGGGAGGTTATATGATATTGGCCGATGGGAGGGAGTTTATACTCAACTGAGTTAGAACCAAGGGGTTGAGCCTTATTTCTTGGTTTGACCTGTTGGATGAGAGTGGTGATTACCGCATTGAGGTCGCTGACATTATGGAACATTTTGTTGTGAAGCGTTCTAGGGCCAATAACTTTAGTTCACAGACCTTGACTAGGAAGTCTAGCGTTCTAGATGGGGTCAGTAACGAACCCTGGGAGAAGAGGCTGTTGCTGGTAATTGGGAACTACTGTGCTTCTGAGTTTAGTGTCCACACTATGGTCTGTAATTTTGTTGGTATGTTTCTGTGTTCTTTGTTGTATATTGAGAAACATGTGTTGTGTTGTACTGACTTATGAATTGGTTGTTTTGCAGAGGTCGCTATTACCAGGCGAACTAAGTGTGGTGTGATTTAGAAGTTTGCCAAACTAAGTCGAGCTCAAAAACAGGCGAGGCTTCCCGAAGTAGCGAACTACTTTGTGGAGAGGGGAGGTCGGGAAATACGGTTGAAGAGAAGGAACCAAAAGAAGCGAGCTCGTTGTCAAGCTAATAGTGAGTCATCAACTGAGTGCATAATGGATAGGGGAAACAGCGGCGTTGTTACCAGAAAGGAAAGGAACAAGAACCGTGGCGGGTGTGGGCGATCTGAGGGTGGAATTGGAAACTCAAAATCTGGGGGTGGGTCTGCAAGGTGTCCTGTATACAGAGGTGGAGGTGACGGTGTGGGCATTGGTCTGGTGGAGAGAACAAGGGAGGGTTCTCCCCTGGACTTGGAAGAAATAGGTTTCGTGCCCCGTGGCCCGAGAAGCTTGGTGAAGCGGAAAGCGGATGCGCCTGATACTAGGGTCGCCAAGCTAGCTAAGGTTGTAGATCGTTCTGTTGGGGGTGGTTATGGTGTCACGCCTGAGCGAACTAGTGGTAAGGGGGGGTAGAAGCTCGAGGTTGATGCGTGGGGTCGATCTGATCATACCCGACCTTGACAATTTTGACAAGGGGATGGCTCTGACTGTTGATGTGTGGGGTAAAGGGAAGGGGAAGGTCGCTGCCACTGAAGCAGACAAGGCGACCTCATAGAAAGGCGACGATCTGGATCAGAACCTTGTTTATGTGAACCCGAGGTCTGGGAAAAAACACTTGGCGAAGAGGTCAGATTGTAGTTATAAATATGCGCCTATTGATGCATGTCTATTGGATGTGGACAGTGACAGAAAAGATATTGATGCCAAGGAACTGGATGAGAACCTGAGAGCGATGGATCTAGCTTATTGCTTGGTACGTCTTTTCTTGTAGTGACTTAGCCATGTAAGTGGTTGTTAGAAACTGAAACTGTTCTTTTTGTATTGTATTTGTGTAGCTTCTAGCTGGTTACCAGAAGCTGAAGCAAATGGCTCAGATAAGCGAGTCTGAGAAAGGATGGCTGGAAAAAGTAAAAGAGGGACTGGCAAATGTGTATGACATTCAGGTGGCAGAGAAAAGAGAACTTGAGGAGGTGAAGAAGATGTACAATAATGCCGTACTAGAGAGATCGGTGATGGGCAACTCTGTGGAAGAGCTGAAAGAGAAGCTGGCTACTGTAACAGAGTATGCCAAGACATGCAGAGGAGTTGCCCAGAAAGCTCAGCAAGCGTACAACACCTTGTGCGCAAAATATGACGAACTGGAATTGACGTACCTTCAACTGAAGGAAGAGCACGAACGTGGGGCTCTAGGTGCAACTGAGTTCGATGTACCTGGAGATGCAAGTATTGCTCCATCTACCATTGTTATCTTTGTTGAGCGAACTGAAGAGCCTACCGGCGTTCTAGAACCTCCAATTGCCGACTTACCTGCCGATGCTGAGGGTGTTGTTCATGAGAACTTAGAAGTGTTGCAGACTGAAGCTTTGAACCATGTTGTCTGATTTGTTCTTCTTCTGTGAGAGTTGTGAGGTTTTTGAATGTTTCCCTTGATGCTTCTGTTTTTAAGTGGTTGTGATACAATATAACTGGTTTCCTGGGTTTGCCTGGGCAGTTCGCCTTATTGTTTTTGCGTGGCATGGGCTAGATACATTAAGAGCTGATAACCTGGGGTGACCTAGGCAGTTCACCTTTATTATCTGCTTTAATTTTTGTAATTGGACGAACTGGTTTTCCGGAATGTTCTGGGCAGTTCAGTATGATTTTGCTATCGTGCTAACCGAGTTGGTTTTCTGGGATGTCCCAATAGCTCGGTTAGTATATGAACTGGGTTCCTAATTTTGTTTAGGCAGTTCATTTTTTACATTTATAAGATGCATGTGTATTCGCCTTATTCCTTTCCCTTATGTCCTGAATGCAATTGCCTGATGTTGTGATATCTGCTGCATTTGATTTGAACTTAGAAGTGTATGTTTTGCAAGATCAATAAGATTGTGATTCTAGAGAGCTTTGGGCTCGAGTGATCGAGTTGTTGTATAGTTCTTAGAGCTGGAGTGAGTGTTTTACTGCAGTGATCGTTTCAGCCTGTGTAAGCGTGCTGTTTTAGTGGACGTTCTACACAGAGTTGATCCTAGAAATGTAGGTTTCCACCTAATGAGAAGTGTTTGAGCTATACAGCCTGTGAGCTCAAGTGAGCGTTTGACTGTAGAGAACGTTTTAGCTCTGGAGAGCGTTTTAGTTCAAGTAAGCGTTCTGGATGCTCTGGAGAGCGTTCTGGACTAAGTTGATCCTAGAATTGTAGGTCTTCAACTAGTGAGAAGTGTCGAAGCTATGAAGCCCTCGAGCTCGAGTGAGCGTTTTAGCTTGAGTAAGCGTGTTGCTCTTAGAGAGCGTTCTGCACTGAGTTGACCCTAGAAGTATAGGTGATAAGAGCTCAAAACTGTAGTTTAAACTCTTTAATATTATTTCTATTTAGCCAATTATGTTACTAATAATATAGGTTTATGACTAATTACGTGCTTTTGAATATTTCAAGCTTTGGAGTTGAATAAATATCAATTCGTTACTAAGTAGGCGCTAAAAGGAGTTAAAGTGATTGCTAGGGAGGTTCTATGAAGAAAGCCCAAGTTTTATGGAGAAAAAGCCCTTAAAAAGCCCAAGTCAAAACTATTAAGTGAAAGTCAAACCGGATTAGAGAGTTGAAGAAAAGTCAATAGAACTTTAAAAGGCCATATCTTTGGACTCAGGCCTCGGATTTGGGTCCATTTTATATCAAAATGACCGTCTCAGAAAGCCCTTTCTAATGGTCTAGACTTTGACTCGATCATATTAGTATAAGTTGGTGAAAATATGCACTACAGCAGCACGACCAGAATTGGAAGTCTTGGATTCAACTAATTGGGTTATGGACTTGATTTATAGGTCCATAACCTAGCCTAAAAACTCATACACGATTTTGTATCATTATATAGGAGAATAAAAGCCCTAAACCCCATATCTCTCCTCCCATTAGCTAGAATAATATATCTGCTTTCTTTCCCAATTAGTTTAGAGTAATTAGGGTTTAATGTTCTTGCCTCCAACTCCATTACACCATTAGTTTTATTAATATAAGTTTAGTTTAATTAATTATGTCTTCTTATTATTGTTTATTGTTAATGAACCCAATGAAACTAGGCTAAAACTCCATTAGATGAGTTTTATGAATTCTATGTGAGGGTTATAATTGTTCTTATTTAGTTTTCTTATTATCTTATATGCTTCAAGTTCAAGTTCTATAGTTGTCTAGAGATAGAGATTATAGAAGTTGAACTAGAGAAAGGAAACTCCACAAAGAGATTTGTGGAGGAGAATTTCTCTTATGCTAATCATATCTTAGTACAGAGATTGCTAGGATTGGTTAGGGATCAATAAAAATTGTGACTTTTGTTGTTTACCTTGTGTAGATTAATAAAGGTTAAGATTAAAACATGATAAACTAGTTAGAATAATCATAGCTTCACATAGATGGATTAATCATTCCTCTATGTTCTTCATATTCATTAAATTCACCTGTTAATTGCTTAGTTCAAATTAGTTTAATTTATAATTAGTTTATTGCATTGTTAGTTTAATTAATTTATAATTAGTTTTAGTTTAAATAAATCATAACACTACTCTCATTGTTCTCACTTTGATTTCTAGTAGAATTCTAAGCTCTTAACGATTAAGAGTAGAACGAATCCTGACTCTCCATATTGCATAATGAATTGAGAGTATGAATAATATTGATAAGGTAGTTGATCATTAGTTGTTTGTGTTCTTCTATAGATAATTAAGTATCAATTTTAACTATTATCAGTAGGTCTCCAACTAGTGAGAAATGTCGGAGCTATGAAGCTCTCGAGCTCAAGTGAGCATTTTAGCTTGAGTAAGCGTGTTGATCTTAGAGAGCGTTCTGCACTGAGTTGACCCTAGAAGTGTAGGTCTCCAACTAGTGAGAAATATTAAGTCTATGTTGCTTGTGAGCTCGAGTGAGCGTTTTATCATAGAGAATGTTTGAGCTCTGGAGAGCATTTTAGTTCAAGTAAGCGTTTTGCTCTTAGAGAGCGAGTTGTGTGTTTGTTTGTTAACATTGAGAGACTGCTATGTTTTGATGCAAACAAAAACTATGTGTATAGTGTTAAGAGTAAGAACTCATGCAAATAGAGTCTTTTATTGATAAAATTTCTTTAATAAGAAAGTATTCCAAAGGCATGGTAATGCCTGTCCGTCTTGAGTTTTTATCCAGTACGCTCCGTTGCCCACAACTCGTTCCACGATGTAGGGGCCTTCCCATGTTGGAGCCAATTTTGAGTCATCCTTAGTCTTTTTCAGGACTAGGTCGCCTGGTTGAAAGCTTCGAGGATTTACTCGCTTGTTGTATGACTTCCTTAGAGTTTGGTGATAGGAGGCCACTCGAATGGCTTCTAAGTCACGTCGTTCTTCAAGTAGGTCGACTGCTCGAGCGAGAATGGAATCATTTTGACCAGATTCAACGATCTCAGAGCGAGTCGTTGTGATTGTCAGCTCGGAATGAATGACGGCCTCAGTACCGTAGCATAGTGAGAACGGTGATTCACCTATACTAGAGCGAGCTATCGTTCTATAAGCCCATAGAATGTTTTATAGCTGCATTGGCCACTAGCTTTTGTTCTTTTCAATCTTCTTTTTCAAAATCTCCAGAATTACCTTATTACTAGCTTATGCTTGACCATTGCTTTGAGCGTACTGGGGGGTGGAGAACGCGTGGACGATCTTCCACTTGGCTAAAAACTCCTTCACTATTTTTTCCTTGAACTGGGAGCCATTGTCCATTACCAATGTGGGGGGGAGGCCAAATCTGGTAATGATATTGGTCCAGATGAAGCTTTTGACATGAGATTCTTTGACATGAGCTAGGGGGATCGCTTCCACCCATTTGGTGAAGTAATCCGTTGCAGCAAGGACGAACCGGAAGCCAGTGCTTTTCTGTGGGACGAATGAACCCATGATGTCCAAATCCCACATGTGAAATGGCCAAGGGTTGGCAATGTTGATGAGTTCTCAAGCTGGCTGGATGATATTGTGGCCAAATGTTTGGCATTTAATGCATTTCAACACATACTTCTTGGCATCGATCTGCATTCTTGGCCAGAAGTATTCTTGTGAGATCGCTTTGTGAGCCAAAGAGCAACCTCCTGCGTGATTCCCGCATTCTCCCTCACGGATCTCTGCGAAAATCATCTGACCCTGCTATGGGCTTATGCATCTTAGATGGGGGTCCTCCGACAGACTTTCTGAAAAGTTTGCCATTTACTAGGCAGTAACGACCTGATTAGTACCGAACTTGTCTGGCTTTGGTGCGATCTGCTGGTGTTTTGCCTAGCTGGATATAATCTATGATAGGTTGCATCCATGTTTGACTCATCTGAGTGTCAGAGAGTGGGCATATAGATCGCTGATTTCTAGGATGTGCTCATGTTGGTAAGCAGGTCTATCGATTACTTCAATAGGAAGTTTCCTAGGGTCACAGTTCGGTGTTTAGGTCGCGAGGTACGCCAAGCTATCAGCATGGCGATTCTCTTCCCGTAGGAAATGGTGTATGGTAACTTTCTTGAAAGAAGGCAGTATTTGATTTACAACTTGAAGGTATTTAGAAAGGTTACCTTCATTGGTGGTATACTCGTTGGCAACCTGATGAACGACCAGTTGTGAATCGTTGAAAACCTTGAGCTCCTAAATTTTGAGTTCTAACGTCATACGAAGCCCCATGATCAGGGCTTCGTACTCAGCTTCATTGTTGGAGGTTGCAAAATCATTGCGAACTAACTTTTCCACCATGGCGCCATATGGTGACACTAGGACTACTCCGACTCCGCTGCCCCCTGGATTGCTAGCACCATCCACGAAGAGGGACCATACTGAAGCGTCATGTTGTTTAGAGGTCGGGATGTCGACCTCTGGTTCCCAGTTCAGGTCATCAACTGGGAAATCTGCTAAGAAATTGGCGACAACCTGACCCTTCTGAGATGTTCTCGGGGGTGAACTCAATGTGGTGTTCACCGAATTCTTCTGCACATATTGCCATGCGAGTTGTTTTGTTGGCTTTAAGAAAGATCCTTTTTAGTGGGAGGTCGGTGAGCACTTTGATTGGATGCGCTTGGAAGTATGGCCTGAACTTTCTTGCTGAATAAAGTATTGCCAGTACTGCCTTTTCAATGTGGGAGTAGTTCTTCTCAGTTGGCAATAATGTCCTGCTTGTGAAGTAGGTCGGTTTTTCTACGTTATGTTCCTTTTTGAAGAGAACTGAACTGATAGCGAAGTCAGACACAACTAAGTATAGCCCCAGTGTTTCGCCATCAATTAGTTTTGTCAGCACTGGTGGTGTTGACAAGTAGTCCTTGAGAGTAGAGAACGCTTGGTGGCATTGTTCGTTCCATGAGAACTGTTCACCCTTCTTGAGAATCTGTAGGAAAGGTCGACATTTGTCTAACGCTCTCAATATATATCGGTTTAGAGCTGCCACCATTCTTGACAGTTTTTACATCTGCTTCTTTGTTTTTGGATCGGGCATGTCCAAGAACGCTCGAATTTGATCTGGGTTAGTGATAAGAGCCCAAAACTGTAGTTTTAACCCTGTAACAGTCATACTTTTAGACCAATTATGTGAGTAATAATTATGAGTTAATACTGATTACGTGTTTTTATGCGTTTCAGGCTTCAAAGTCAATTATGTGCAGAAATGTGCCACTTTGATGAGATAAAGGAGCAATGGTTGGTTGCTAAGGAGTTCTGTGATTAAAGGCCAAGATTCAAGAAGACAAAACCTTTCTAAAGCCCGGTCAAAGCTGAAAAGTCAAAGTCAACGCGGCGTAAAACAAAGACACAAAGTCGACCAAAAACTTTCAAAGGCCGTATCTTTGGACTCAGACCTCGGAATTGGGTCTACCTTATGTCAAAACGACCGGCTCGGAAAGAGCTTTCCAATGGTCCAAGCTTTGGCCCAATCAGAGGAGCAAAAGTGGGTGAAAAGTCTATCGAAGCCAACTGCAGCTGAAGAGGCCTTTTTGGACTGAAAGAATTGGGTTTTGGGCCTGATTCTCTGGCCCAAAACATGGCTCCAAGCCCATGCACGATTTTTGGATCTGAAACATATAAAAACAAAAGCTTAGCTCTTTGTTAATGGTAGCTAGTTAGACCTAAAACTATAGATAATTCTAGATCTAGTTTTCATTAAATAAAATTAAGTTTAGTTCATTTCAATTCTTGTTTTAGATTAATCTTTAGAATCATTGTTCTTCATTAGTTTGATAAATAAAATAGCTAGTTTGTCAATTTCGGTTTTGTCATTTCAATTTATAGATCTAATTTTAATTCTTGTTGAGTATCATTTCTGAGTTGTTAAATTAGATTGAAGTATTGTTAGTTAAATTAGTCAAGTTAGAATTTTGGTATGATGTTTAGTTATAATTCAATGAGAAATAATGGTTTGATGAATCAAGGCTAAAACCTCCATTAGAGGGGTTGATGAAACCTTGATGAAAACTTAGTTATATAGTGTAGAGTCGTTGTAGAGTCTATTCCATTCTAGAAGGTCGTGTTTCGCCATGAGAATGGGTAGACGACCTCACATGCTAGTTATAATTGGCAGAAATGTCATGCTAATTAGGGATTAGAACGAGCAACTCTTACCGTAAAAACGTAAGAATTGGATTACAACAGTCTATGCTAGGTGATTAAGTTGGATTCACTTCCCCTCTAATTCTTTATCTAGATTCACATTTCAGTATTCCGTAGCATTCCGTTATTCGTAACTTGTCAATTGAATCCACCCCGTAGTATAGAATTCCTCTCGTAAATCTCTCACTAGACATAAGACCGATTAGTTAACTACGAAATCATTCCATGCTAAAGAACTAGGAGTGGAACGAATTTGTTACTCCACTCTATTTCGATAGAATTGAGAGTAGAAAACTTGATAGCAACTAGTAAAATAAGTTTTAGTTTACTTACGTTTTGAGTTTCATCGTTCATTTCGTAGGTAAACTTTATTTTTTTACCTTTATCAAATGGCGTCGCTGCCATCTTAGTTACCTTTAGCATTGTTTTCTTACTATAATTAGTCATTTTTAAGTCCCATTAAACCCACCCACCCTTGTTCGATTCTAACGTGGTTTGTCTTTTTTCAGCATTAAACTTCCTCGAAAAAAATTGCCGCGGAGCGCTTTGCGCTAAAGTTCTTGGAAGCCGAAATACCCGTGCCCAAACCGAAGCGCGACCAGCCAAACAACATCGTAAACTCAAAGTTTACAGCACTCCTGCTTCAAAGTGAGCTTACCCGCCACTTTAAGCTGAATTTTGCCGGATTTCCACAGGTTTGTTTCGAACTTCTATTTTTTAAGTTTTTCAGTGTTCTAACTTGTTATATACACTGAACACGCGTAAACAAGACGCTATTCATAAGCGAAGCAAGGACGCAATCAGGTATTCCTTTCTTCCATATCTCGCATCTCCAGTTAGAGGTTTATACTAATATATGAAGATTGTTTGGAGTGTTGTCGTGTTTAGACTTAGACTTGCATGAGATTAAGGTCTGGTCGGAGAAAAACACCGAACGTAATTAACCGTCAACGTCAACAAACAAGTCTATCGAGTATACCAATCACTACACCTCTAGCTACTATCCCACCCACCACACCTAACATAATGGCTGAAGAAAGAGAGACTCCTCTCTCCGACTTTTACAAAGCCTTGAGCGATAGCCCTAAATCTTGCATCGTTCTAGCATACCCAGTGGGGGATTTTCGAATCCCCGCAAACATATTTAATTTGTTACCCGTTTTTCATGGTTTAGACCATGAAAAACCTTATCAGCACATGCGTAGGATTGAACAAGTCCTTACAACATTCCATCATCCTACGGTTGGTGCAGAATAAATTAAACTGAGGGTATTTCCCTTCACCTTAGCCGATAAGGCGTCTTGGTTAAGCGCCCAAAGCGCTAACTCTCAATGGACTCGTGGGCTAAACTTGTTCAAATTGTTTATGAAACATTTTTACCCACCCCTAAAGACGGATGAGATGCTTTCCAAGATTCATTTTTTTCAACAGAATCCTCATGAATCATTTTCTGAGGCTTGGAATCGTTTCACAGATTTGCTTATAGAGTGTCCACACCATAACCTAGCAAAAGACACATTAGTTCGTGCCTTTTTCAAAGGACTTCTACATCACCATAAAGAAGTCCTTGACATAATGAATAAGGGTAGTTTCCTAAGTAAAGGAGCCTCAAAGGCTTACAAATTTTTAGAAGATCAAACTAAACGCAATAATAATTGGGGTAGTGATGATATCCCCCGCCTCGCTAGTTCTTCTTCAACAGCTTAAGGCCACGGTATGTTTGAGATGAAACCCGATCCAGAACTTAAAAATTTAATCGAATCTCTAACTAAAAAGGTTGAGGCTATTTCTGTTCAACAAAAGCCTATCCCCGTCATGAATGTAAACTCCAACCCATGTAATTTCTATTTGAGTCCTGAGCACCCTGACTCCTATTGTCCTCTCGCCTATGAACAACAACAATCAGAGCAAGATAATGCTTGCTCCATTAATAGCTATCCTATTCCTAATGCCCCATGGAGACAAAATCCCAACTTCAGTTGGCGAAACAATCAACAAGTTACACCTCCAGGGTTTAATAACCAAAATGTTAGGCAAGCAAACAATTATAACCAAGCTCCACCTAGGCAAGGACAAGGACAAGGTTAGGGGAATTATAATAATTATAACAACCAAGTGCAACCACGACAAGGTCAAGCACAAGGTCGGGGTAATTATAATAGTTATAATACCAATAGAGGTATCGTTCCGGTTAACAATAGTAACTATCACAACCCACCCATAAATAATCAACGTGAGATAGTTCCAGTCGCACCACCTGTGACTACTACACCTACACAACCGGATCGTATCGACGCCTTTATACAGGTTATCCAACAACTTTTCCAAACAATGACTCAATCAAACCAACAGATCTTACAATCCATAAATTAGGGCATACAACAGTTAGCCCAAGAGAAAGCCCAACCAAAAGGCGTGTTTCCAAGACAAGCGATACCAAACCCTAAAACAGCAAACACAGCCTTTAAGGTAAACGGTAATACTAGTACAGAAACTACAATCGTAGGTGAGCTAAATGCCATCACCACTCTCCGTTCTGGAAGAGTGGTTGATAACAAAGTAACTATGCCTATAGTTACCCCATCAAGATACTCTACACCGGATATCGAACTAGATACGAAATAGAAACCTGAAAAGCCTACCACTATAGAGGTACCCGGTTAAACCACAACCTAAGAAACGAAAAGCCAAGGTTACACATCAAGTCGAGCCATACGCTAAATATAGAGCCCGAAACCACCGTTCCTCGAAATTAGCCATGCTAACCCGGGGATACAAACTTTGAGGAGATTATGAACGTTTTCAAAAATCTAACGATAAACCTTCCTTTTCTCGAAGCTATTAAAAGCTACCTAACCACGCTAAGTTTCTTAAGGAGTTGTGCACTACTAGGCGTAAAGACCAACATACCTAAAGACGCCTTTCTAACCGAAGCGGTTCCCAACTTTATCCGAAAATAATGGAATTGTTAAGTACAAGGACCACAGTCGCCCCATCAAAATGCACCTTAAGAGATTCCCACACACGACAACCGCTTTATTAGACACGGGGAAGTGTTAACTTACTCCCATATTATTTGTATAAACAAATAGGTCTACAGAAATGCAACCTACAAAAATAACGTTGCGGTTAGCGGACAGTCAATTAAGTATCCTAAGGGTGTAGTGGAAAATGTGTTTGTTAAGGTTCAAGATTTCTACTATCCCGCTGATTTTGTTATCCTCGATCTGTAAGTCGCTAACGACTCTGTACCGATCATCTTAGAGGCGTCCCTTCTTGGCAACCGCCAACGCTCTTATAAATTGCCGCGATGGTAAGATGTCCTTATCTTTTGGCCATCTTTCTGTTGAGGTAAATGTTTTTAAAATGATGAAACAGTTACCAGAATCGTCTATGGATGGGGAGGTTAACATGATCGAGAGCTTAGCTCAAGATTATTTTAACAACACTTTTCCCGAAAACAATATGTAGAAATTCCTTTCTTTTGGAACTTCAGATTTTGTAAATGACTCCTACTTAGAGGAAGTCAACACCATCCTTGAGTCCACACCAATTGTAAACCCGCCGGTTGCTCCATATACTGAGTATGAAGACTTGCTACCTAAGCAAGTATTCATTATTGATAAAACATAAAAAGATAGTTTACCTACGAAATGAACGATAAAACTCAAAACGTAAGTAAACTAAAACTTAATACGTGCCTACATTTATCAAAGATTCTACTCTCAATCCTATGAGATATAGTGGAGTAGAGTGATTCGTTCCACTCCTAGTCCTTCCGCATGCTGTGTTCTCACGTGTAAGTATTCTTCTTAAAGTCTAATGAGAGATTTACTTAAAAAGGCAATTTGACTCTACGATGCAACTACCCACCTAAAATGCAACTAGTCGGTTATCGTAATAACTAAAGGGAATGTTACGTTGATTCTATGATAAAAAGAGTTAGAGGGGATGATTCCACCTTAACTCAACTTAATCCACTAGCGGCGAAGTCGTTAAGTAATCGAATTGAATCGCTACGCGAAACAATCGGTTCTTCCTAATCCCTAATTACACATGGCATTTCTACCAATTCATAATTAGCATGTGAACGATTAAACCCATTCTCATGGTGAACTAAACGCGTTTCTAGAGTGGAAAGGAAATTACGACGATTCTAATGATAGTCGAATCAAGCTTTCATCAAGGCTTCTCAACCCCTCTAATAGAGGTTTAGCCTTGAATCATTCCATAATCATTTCCATTTAGATTAAAACTAAACATAATATAAAGCATTGAAATTTACTTAATTAAACAATAATGGAATCTAATTAATAACTAAGAATTGAATGATAACAAGAATTGAAATTATATCTAATAAATTGTAAATGACAAAAATCGAAATTGATAAAGAATACTACTTTATTGATCTAATCAAATTGAAGAGCAAGATTCAAAGGTTTAATCTAATACAATAATTTAAATGGAACTAAACTTAATTAAAACAATTAAATCTAGATCTAGAAGCTATTCTAATGGCTACTTTCTATTCTAAGCTATCTACCCTAATTCTCTACTAAATAATCTACCATTAACAAAGAGCTAAGCATTTGTTTTATACATTCAGATCCAAAATCGTGCATGGGCTTGGAGCCATGTTTTGGGCGAGAATCGGGCCCAAAACCCAATTCTTTTCGATCCAAAAAGGCCTCTTCACTAGATTCGGCTTCAACAGACTTTTCGTCCACTTCTGCTCCTCTTATTGGGTCAAGGCTTAGACCATTGCAAAGCTCTTTCCGAGCCGGTCGTTTTGACATAAGATAGGCCCAATTCAAAGGTCTGAGTCCAAATATATGGCATTCGAAGTTCTCACGACTTTTGCTCCTCTATCTCGCTAAAGTGGCACATTTACGCACATAATGGACTTTGAAGCCTGAAAATGCATAAAACACGTAATCAGTATTAACTCTTACTTATTATTCACATAATTGGTCTAACAACGTATGATTATTAAGGGGTTAAAACTACAGTTTTGGGCTCTTATCAAACCACCCCCAAAACAAAGATTTTGCTTGTCCTCAAGCAAAGATGAGAAATTAGAATAAGTGACCAAAAATGGAGTTCTAACTACTCTCTCGTTTATTGAGAATGCGATTGCATTGACCATATGCAACAAGGCCTTAAACCACTAGGAATTCCCTAGTGGACGAGTTATAGCCTCGTGAGAGTTTTCCAATGAAGGTACTCACAAACTTCATCTATACTACAACGACTAAGAAAATAAAACTATTGTTTCCTTATTCATGCTCAACTATCTATACATCTCTCTAGCAATTGAATAAGAATAACCAAGTCAGAAACCTAAGTTAATATATGCATAATAATCTATCATCTACAATAAACATATACACAATGAGTAGTACTATAAAATGTTTAGCAGGTTTGTTTCGAGAACTTCGGAATAAAGCGTCTTTAAGTAGGTTCTCACAATAATAGTCAAGAAACAACACTCTGATTTTTCCACTCAAGTTTAAGCTACTCCAGGTGTACAGTGGGCACACTTTTACCTTACAATCTCAATGACACACAGGGAAGTTCGAGTCGATCAAACACATCCGCCACTTACTATCACACTAACATATTCCTAATTGAGCTAGAGGTCTTTATTAGGTGTTACAGGATTAGGAGATGGTTTAAGAAGGAAGGAAATGGATATTCTAAAGGACAAGTCTGAGATAATAGAGTCTTCATATTATGTAACTAGAGAAAACCTTGTTATTTACTTTTGCTTCTACACACTTTGTTTCCATCCTTAGCCATATTTTTCTTTTTCTTTTCTTGACTTTTGACTCCTTTTATTCTATTTTTGGAGTTTTTATTTTATTTCTATTTCTATTTTTCTTTTCTTTGGATGGAAACTTCTTTTCTTTATTTTTCTCAAGAACTAACTAATTTTTGTTTACATAGGTTTTCTCTTCTTCTTTCTTCATTCATTCTATTCTCAGACTTATTCTAAATTGGGTAGGTTGATTTTTTTTTTATTATTATTATTTTTTTTTTTTTTTTTTTTTTTTGTAACAGGGTAAAGGAATTGTGGTTTATGGAAGGGCTAATGAAAGGCTCGATTAGGCTTACTAGCGAAAAATATACTTAGGTCAGAATTTCTAGCTATATCGATCCAAAAAGGGCCTAAATTCTCGCTTAGGATATGGTTTAGTGATCAAGCAAGTGGACGTGTGATTTCTCTATCCGGATTTTACTTCTCCCTTGTGTCATTTCTCAAATGTTTTGGCTCATATAAGGCTTTAGGCTATATTCTCACAGGATTTGTAGAATAAGTACTCTAGCCTAGATTTCGAAACTTCATCAAGTAACAATCATAGATACTCATGTAATATATTTATAGATAGATGTAAAGATTATTACCTATATATTAACCTAAGTTTCTAACAATTATTCTGATGCAACAGCTACGTGAGACTTCTAGATTATTAAGAGCATGGAGAAAGAAACAATACCAATATTCCTAAGTGTATAGCATAACTTATTTATTTATATTTTTTGAATTTTTGAAATTTTAACTAGAAAACAAATGCATATTATACATATTTATATCCTAGCGGATGTCTTAATTACACGTGTTTCTATGCCCCCAAACAAGAAGCATGCTTTGTCCTCAAAGCATTTAAATAAAGAGGGTAGGAAAAATACCATTAAAACGCGTGAAATTCAGAAACATCTGCAAAACAAGGTTAGAACGTACTAATATAGGAAATAAAAACTGACGCAACTCTATAAGAGTTCCACCCATTATGGGGTTAACAATTAAATTGCTTGGGACATAAGCGGACACTAACGAAACTAAAACTTACCTCCACTCCATTTGTTATTAGTCATCTTCGCCATCCTCTACTTCTATAAAGAAGTGAGGCTCCTTCAGCGATCTGCCATGCTATGATAATTTGCCGGCTTCACGCCATTTATCATCTATGGTTGCTAACCTATTAAGTGCCACTTGGTCTGATGGGGTGTAGGGTGCAACCTGGTGAGGTTGTATCCGCCACCCTTGCCAAGTCATTGCACGGAAAGATCGAATAATACTATTGGTGGGTCACACCGTGTCTACCCTAATCCAATCCATGAAATGTGTACAAAAAACAGGAAAGAAATATAGCATAATACGTGAAATTAGAACAGGCATAAGAAGGTACTTATGCCTCATGGTATGGGCTCGTGCTAAACTAGACATCAAAGTTCTGGGAAGGTCATAGAACCGGCGTCCCGTGGCTAAAGCAAGGAAAACGCTGCAAGTGGCGTCATTCACGAAAGAAAAAACGCCATTCCCCTAAATGTTTAGCATAATCCAAAACATAACAGTTCCTATGTTCATGGACAAAGGCTACCAAGAACAACGTTATAGTCCCCTTTGGTCCTCAATACGGAAAATGCCTGCCCCATAAGCCTCGTGCAAAAACTCATAAGTGTAGACATGCATATTATCGACCCAATAGCACCATGGGTCTTGTATCTCAGCGGGCATAGCAAGTCCAAGAACAAATGCTAGCAAGAACCTGGTAATTTCCATTGGTTCATCGTCAATGTTGTTCTCCATCCGGTCTCTCAAAGAAAATGCAGTTATTATAAAAATAAGATGCAAGTGCTGGAGAATAAAGTTCAGCCGGTCTTACCATAAGAGGTTCCCAGCCAACGTATGTGATCACCTCGCAAAACCAAGCACCGTAAGTAGTGCTTTGGAACAAATCTTCGAAAGACTGTTCCGGTATTATTATAGGAGATGTCATCTCAAAACTACGTTCGGAACAAACTGCAAAACAACCGGGCACAACTCGCGGAAAACCGAATTTTTCTGGTCCACGGAAGTCGTCGGCGCCGAACTAACTAGAGCTTAGTCGCTGCTTGACTTGAAGCGTGGCGCGCTCGAGCAAAATTTTCTCGTCGGAAGTGTAGGAAGCGGCGGCTCCTCTGTAAGCCGCGCTAGAAGCTCCATTTGAATTTCGAAAATGGAGACGAAACGTGGGAATCGCGGGTGTGAAGGGTGTGTGATGGAAGTTAGATGTAGTGTGAGTTGTGAGTGTAGAATGTATTAAGTTTATATAGGTTTTAAGTTGCTAAAACGGATCGGGAAGTTGCCAAAAAGTATTTACGGCAGTTTCCGGAAATCCTAAAATTTCCAAACCCGAAAACGGAAACAACTCATTTTCTTGATTCTAATTCAAACCCAGTATCTTTTAGGTTGATTTTATGATTGAATGTACCTATTTAATCTAGATTTCATCCTACAATGATTCTCAATCATAGATATGCCTAAACGGCCATATTTTCACCTTACTCCGCAAATAAATTCTAACACTAGGGTTATATAAAAATAAAGCTTGAATTGATAAAACCACCCCCAAACAAGTTGGGAAGGTGGGATCAATATGAAACAACCACACATACTGAAAATAACCCTTATATTAAAATTTTCATTCGAGTACCTTTCGCTACAAAATTCAAATTACGAAAATAAAAGTTACATTACAATAAAACAACAAAAATAAATAAAACAACAACCACTATCAATCCTCACACTCTCTAATCACCTCGCCATTTGGTGGTGGCGAGGGCACACTCTCTAGTGGTGGCTCACGGGCTCGAAGGTCCAGCAGCGAGTCGTCCTTGTCGACGACGCTCATGCCTCGTAGGTGTGTCCTCGGCGAGTCGTATGAGGTGGGGAAGCGTCTGAGCATATCCACTCTAAACCGGGGCTGGGCTTCCATCTCAGCCCTCGCTTGTTCCCATCTCTCATCCTCTCTCTGGGTGCGGAGCTCGAAGTTGTGATGAATAGTCGCCTGTCGAGTCCGGAGGTCTGCACAGATAGTGTTTAGTGAACGCATGCCCCTATGAAGCACGGCCACGTTACGCATCGACCAACACCTCTGGAAGGCATCCGTATCAAAGCAAGTCACGTCCTCCTCATCCTCCTCCGAATCATCCTCATCCTCCTCCTCTACCTCATCCTGTTCCCTATCCTCGGGCAATTTCCAGACTTGTTGGACACACTCCCTATAGATACGCCGAAGTTACGGTGCGGGGGTAATGTAAATCCTATCGGGCGGGAGTCGCTTTCATCTTCTTGACATGATCTTGGTAATTAACACGGGAAGAGGTGCCAAAGACTTTCCGACCCCTAATCATGCTTCAGCAAAACTCCAAGATACAGAAATCGTGCTTCGCGCTCTGGAGTACCCATAAGATCTTGAGGCAGGTCGGACCGATGTCACCGACCTTGTCCTTCCCTAGGACATTCCGACCCGATCCACCGAAATAGAGCTTTGGTTGGTCCCGAGGATGCCCGGCGAACACAATGGGAGTTTGTATTGTAGCTCCCATTGATGCGCGATCCACGCCCATCAAAGGCTCTACCCGTCAAACTGGGGCTCTGTAAAGTGGCATCGGATGGATTCTAAAGCGGAATGCCTAGAATCTCGACCAACGATCCGATGATCAACTCCTTCCTCTTCTTCTTTACCAACACAAAATCCTACTCCCTCCAACTCCCCGGTGTTGTAGAACCGTCGGACCAAGTCTTCGTGGTAGAAGGCTTCGGTTCGAAAGTACCACAAACTACTCCAATCTCTACTAGCCATTTCGTCACCGTAAAAACGGTAGCGAAGTGGTCGGCGATGAAAACTTGCTCCGTAAAATTCGGCGTTGTTGAGCCATCTAGTGTTTGGAATGGAGTGAGGGTTGAAATGTGATGTGGTGGTGGGATTTTAATAGGCGGTTGAAGCAACAAAGTGGTGGTGGAGTGGTGGCGGCGCAAAGAAAAAATTATGAATTTTCGGTGGGTTTTAGTGATGGAAATCGGTGGTGGTTGTGGTGGTATTGTTTTTTTAGGAGATTTGAATTGAATTTTTATTGTTGGCGTGGGTTATTTTGGTTTTCTTTTTAATTTTTATTTTGTTAGGGTTTTGAAGCTTTGTTAATGGCGGTGTAGAAGAAAACGATGAACTGTAGGTGAAGGTAAGGCTGCGGCGTCTTGTATTGTCCGTCCGGGTTGTCAAGGGTTGGGCCCAAGCCCAATGCGAATTTGTCGAATTTTACGATTTTTTTGCGATTTCAAACTAAAATTGCCGCCGCTATCGGGTCCGATTTTGGTGAATGAGATATGGACATGATCGGGAGAGAATTTCCTATCCAATGATCCATAAGACACTCTATTCTGACTTCAGATGACATACGAGATAGTGGAAAACGCCTCGAAGTGCGTGCATGACGTAAGTTATGCGAACGAATGAACTCTAAATTAATAGATTATGTCAATCCGAATCGTAATACAATAAAACGGCCTAAAAGCAACTCTAATGGGACATAAAACATTTTAGTATGCGGAACACGAACACCCTTGACCCCAAAACAAATTTTTACAACGAAGCTTAGAAAATTTGTTTTAGCGATGGGTCTTTTAAAGTCGATTCGAGACTTCCTAGATTACTATGTTTATTTTTATTTTTTATTTTTTTATTTTTTTATTTTTATTTTATTTTTAGAAGGAAAAACAATAAGCAATAAAGACATAATTCACACCATAGAAACATGACTCAAAAAAATCCTAGAAAAACATGCAAGAGTGGAAAACGTGAACTATGTGAACCGTGGACTTAGGATCCGGTACTTACAGCCACACACTCCATAGGGAGGGCCCGGTTACCTTAATGGTGCACTCACCAATATATTAAAGTGAAAGGAAGTGCACCAAACACAAAAATTGAGTCGTTTATAGTCAGATACTCGAGACTTTATCTAAAACATATGTATGAACATGTAGTTGATCATATATCAACAACCGAAATAGTTGTGGATCATTCCATAAATAAATATCACAGAAAACATATCCAAACACAATCAAGCACCAAGATTTCCTACGACGCAGCCTAGTGGAATGAAAACGAAGTCGGATAACCCTATTGTGTAACCTATCATGCACCTTCTTTTTAATTTTTGAATGAGTGGGTGTTCTAATAAATAAGTGTGGAAAAGTGAATGGTTGTGGAGAATATGGTGGATATGGATAAGTTGTAGAAAGATAGCCTGTACACAATGAGGATGTGGTTTTAGCACCGAACTCATTCATTGTGTGTGTGGGGACTGTCTCAACTCTGAAAATGAAGGTGTCAACTAGTTTGTCCTTCTGAAGTATCTGTTTGCTAGGAGGATTTAAAAAATTATGAAGCACAGGAGAAACAAAAGGATCGAGTGCAAACTCGAGATTCCTTTGAAAGGGTGGAAGGAGGGGAGTCGAGGTGGATGTTGTGCAAGTTAGTTCTTGATAGGGTGAATTGTCACCTACTCGAAGAAACTCATCGAATTCCTCATCTAGATTGGTCATATCCACATTACTATGGTAGTCCTCTACATCTTTGAGAAAGTCATCTATCCCGTCCTCATCAATAATATGTGTATCGACTAGTGTAGGAATGAAAATGTTGGAGTCTGACTTTCCAAAGGAAAGAATTTTGGGCATATGATTATCAGGGAACGTGTTGTTGAAATAATCTCAAAACAACGCTTTTCGATCATGCTAACCTCTCCATCCATAGGCGAATCGGGTAATCGCGTGTCCTTGTTTTAAAAACATTGACTTCAACAGACAAGATGGCCAAAAGACATGGACATTGAACCATCACGGCAATTAATGAGCGCATTGGCGGTTGCCGGAAAGGGCGCCCTAAAATGATCGACACAGAGTCGTTAGCGACTTTCGTATCGAGGACTACAAAATCAGCCGGATAGTAGAAATCTCGAACTTTTACCGGCATTTTTCGACTACACCCTTAGGATACTTAATAGACCGATCAGCTAATTGCAACGTCATTTTAGTGGGTTGCATCTTGTCTAGACCTATTTGTCTATACAAATAAAATGGGAGTAAGTTAACACTAGCCCCCGTGTCTAATAACGCGATGCGTCGTATAGGAATCTCCTAAGGTGCATTGTCTGATAGGGACGACCGGGGGTCCTTGTACTTAACAATTCCATTATGTTCGGTAAGGTTGGGAATTGTTCCGTTAAAAAAGCGTCTTTTGGTATATTTGTCTTACGCCTAGTAGTACACAATTCCTTAAGAAACTTAGCATGGTGTGGTAGCTTTTTAATAGCTTCGAGGAAGGGAAGGTTTATAGTTAGATTCTTGAAAATGTCCCTAATCTCCTCGTAATTTGTATCCCTAGTTAACATGGCTAATTTTTGTGGAAACGGTGGTTTCTGTCTATATTTAGCAATGGTATCACCTGGATGTTTAACCGTGGCTTTCTATTTCTTAGGTTGTATTGTAACCGGGTACCTCTACGGTGGTAGGCTCTTGGTTTCTATTTCGGTATCTAGTAAAATAGCGGTGTAGGGTTATCTTGGTGGGGTAACTATAGGCATAGTTACCTTGTTATCAACCACTCTGCCAGAACGGAGAGTGGTGATGGCATTTATCTCACCTACATTTGCATATTCATTACTAGTATTATCGGTTACCTCAAAGGCTGTGTTTGTTGTTTTAGGATTAGGTATTACGTGACCTGGCAACACACCTTTGGTTTGGGCTTTATCTTGAGCCAACTGTTGGGTTAAATTATTAACGGATTGTAGAAGCTGTTGGTTAGATTGAGCCATGGTTTGGAAAAGTTTTTGGCTCGCTTGTATGAAAGTGTCAAGGCGATCCGGTTGTGTGGGTGTAGTAGTCACGGGTGGTGTGACTGGAACTATTTCACGTGAATTATTTATGGGTGGATTTTGATAATTATTATTGACCGGAACGATACCTCTATTAGCATTATAATTATTATAATTACCTTGACCTTGTGCTTGACCTTGTCGAGGTTGCACTTGGTTGTTATAATTATTAAAATTACCCTGACCCTGTCTTTGTCGTGGTGGAGCTTGGTTAAAGCTGTGCGTGGGCCTAACATATTGATTATTGTACCCTTGAGGTGTGACTTGTTGGTTATTTCTCCAACCGGAGTTGGGATTTTGTCTCCAAGGGGCGTTAGGTTCACTATTAATGGAACAAGCCTGTTCATAGGCTATAGGACAGTGGGAGTCGGGATGCTCAGGATCCAACAGAAACTACCTGGGTTTGAATTTACAATCATGACGGGGGATAGGCTTTTGTTGTACAGAAATGGCCTCTACCTTTTTAGTGAGTGATTCGATTAGAGTTTAAGCTTGGAATCGTGTTTAATTTCAAACATACTTGGGGCCTTAATTGTATTAGTAGAACTAGCGGAGCGGAGTAATCGTCACTACCCCCAATTATTATTTCGCTTTAGTTTGGTCCTCTAAAATTTATAAGCCTCCGGGCTCCTTTACTTAAGAAACTACCCCCATTCATTATGTCAAGGACTTCTTTATGGTGATGTTGAAGTCCTTTGAAAAAGGCAATTTAACTAACGTGTCTTTTGCTAGGTTATGGTGTGGACACTCTATAAGCGAGATCGGTGAAACGATTCCAAGCCTCTGAAAATGATTCATGAGGATTTTGTCGAAAAGAAATGAATCTTGGAAAGCATCTCATCCGTCTTTAGGGGTGGGTAAAATGTTCCATAAACAAATGAACAAGTTTAGCCCACGAGTCCACGTAATTAGGCCAGGCGGCTTAACCAAGACGCCTTTATCGGGCTAAGGTGAAAGGGAATACCCTTAATTTAATTTGTTCCGCACTCAACCGTAGGATGGTGGAATGTTGTTAGGACTTGTTCAATCCTACGCATGTGCTGATAAGGTTTTTCATGGTCTAAACCATGAAAAACGGGTAACAAATTAAAAATATTTGGAGGGATTCTGAAATCCCCCGCTGGGTCTGCTAGAACAATGCAAGATTTGGGGCTATCGCTCAAGGCTTTGTAGAAGTCCGAGAGAGGAGTCTCTCTTTCTTCCCCCATTATATCAGGTGGTGTGTGTGAAATAGTAGCTAGAGGTGTAGTGTGTGGTATACTAGATAGACTTGTTTGTTGTTGTTGTTGTGTATTTACGTTAGGTGTTTTTGTTCGACCAGACCTTAATCTCATGCAAGACTAAGTCGAGCTTAACTAAACATGCAACACTCCAAACAATTCTGATATACTAGTATAAACCTCTAACAGGAGATGCGAGGTGTGGAAGAAAGGAATACCTGATTGCGTCCTTGCTTCGCTTATGAATAGCGTCTTGTTTACGCTTGTTCAGTGTATAGAGCAGGTTAGAACACTGAAAAATAATGAAAGATCAAGTTCGAATCAAAACTGTCGAATTCCGGAAAAATCAGCTAAGAGCTGGGCGCTTCCTCTCCTTGGCCGGTCGCTCCAATGTAAATTCATTACAGTGTTTGAGCGCTGGTCGAATTCAGCGCTTTTGTATGAAGCGGGGCGCTATCGATGGTAGATGAAATTCTAGTAACTTAGCGCGGGTCGCGCTCTCCTTGGGCGCGGGCGCGCTCCGTGTATTTTATCGCGGAATTTTTCCAAAGCTGAAACGGGCAACCACAGTATGAATCAAACAAGGGTGGGTGGGTGAAATGGGACTTTAAGAACAGTACTAACACTACGAAAACAATACGAAAGTGAAACTAAGATGGCAGCGGCACCATTTGATAAAACATAAAAAGATAGTTTACCTACGAAATGAACGATAAAACTCAAAACGTAAGTAAACTAAAACTTTATACGTGCCTACATTTATCAAAGATTCTACTCTCAATCCTATGAGATATAGTGGAGTAGAGTGATTCGTTCCACTCCTAGTCCTCCCGCATGCTTGTTTACGCGTGTAATTACTCTCTACTTAAAGTCGAATGAGAGATTTACGAAAAAGGCAACTAGACTACGATGCAACTACCCACGAAATGCAACTAGTCGACGATAGGAATAACTAAGGGAATGTTACGTTGATTCTATGATAAAGAGTTAGAGGGGGATTGATTCCACCTTAACTCAACTTAATCCACTAGCGACGAGTCGTCGTAATCCGAATTGAACTGCTACGCAGAACAATCGGTTCTTCCTAATCCCTAATTACACATGGCATTTCTACCAATTCATAATTAGCATGTGAACGATTAAACCCATTCTCATGGTGAACTAAACGTTTCTAGAGTGGAAAGGAAATTACGACGATTCTACGATAGTCGGAATCAAGCTTTCATCAAGGCTTCTCAACCCCCTCTAATAGAGGTTTAGCCTTGAATCATTCCGCAATCATTTCCATTTAGATTAAAACTAAACATAATATAAAGCATTGAAATTTACTTAATTAAACAATAATGGAATCTAATTAATAACTAAGAATTGAATGATAACAAGAATTGAAATTAGATCTAATAAATTGTAAATGACAAAAATCGAAATTGATAAAGAATACTACTTTATTGATCTAATCAAATTAAATAGCAAGATTCAAAGGTTTAATCTAATACAATAATTTAAATGGAACTAAACTTAATTAAAACAATTAAATCTAGATCTAGAAGCTATTATAATGGCTACTTTCTATTCTAAGCTATCTACCCTAATTCTCTACTAAATAATCTACCATTAACAAAGAGCTAAGCTTTTGTTTTTATACATTCAGATCCAAAAATCGTGCATGGCCTTGGAGCCATGTTTTGGGCCGAGAATCGGGCCCAAAACCCAATTCTTTCGATCAAAAGGCCTCTTCAGCTAGATTCGGCTTCAACAGACTTTTCGTCCACTTCTGCTCCTCTGATTGGGTCAAGGCTTAGACCATTGCAAAGCTCTTTCCGAGCCGGTCGTTTTGACATAAGGTAGGCCCAATTCCGAGGTCTGAGTCCAAAGATATGGCATTCGAAGTTCTGGCGACTTTTGCTCCTTTATCTCGCTAAAGTGGCACATTTACGCACATAATGGACTTTGAAGCCTGAAATGCATAAAAACACGTAATCAGTATTAACTCTTACTTATTATTCACATAATTGGTCTAACAGTATGATTATTAAGGGGTTAAAACTACAGTTTTGGGCTCTTATCAATTATGCAAAATGGGGACCCTGATGAAACATCTATTGACATTCCTTCAGCCCCAGTGCTTAAACCTCTTCCCCCAGAGTTAAAATATATTCAACTTGATCCGGATGGTAGTCATCCGGTAATTATATCTTCTCAGTTAACTAAGGATGAAGAGACACGTTTAATCAGGGTGATTAGGGAACATCGGTCTGCGATTGGTTGGTCCCTAGCCGACATTAAGGGAATTGACCCTAATGTTTGCACTCATCGCATCCATTTGGAGGATAACGCGAAGACTTCTCGCGAACCTCAGCGTCATTTTAACCCTTCCATGAAAGAGGTGGTTAGGGAAGAAGTCTTAGGATTACTCGATGCGGGTATCATATACCCAATCTCTGATAGCGAATGGGTAAGCCCCATTCATGTAGTTCCTAAGAAATCGGGAGTTACCATGGTACGTAACGGAAAGGGTGACTATGTTGTCACACAAGGTCCTATGAAATGGAGAATCTGTATTGATTACAGACTTTTAAATGCTATGACATGAAAGGATCACTTTCCTTTACCTTTTATAGATCGGATGCTTTCGAGCGCCTAGCCGGGTCATGCTTTTATTGTTTTCCGGATAGCGACTCGGCTATTTTCAGATTATTATTGATATTGATGACCAAGAAAAGACTACCTTCACATGTCCCTTTGGAACGTATGCCTATAAACGAATGCCTTTTGGCCTTTGTAATGCTCCCCGGTACCTTCCAAATGTGTATGCTTCATATATTTAGTGACATGGTAGAAGCTTTATGGAAGTTTTCATGGATGATTTTTCTATCTATGGAGACTCCTTCACAGATCGCTTGTCTAACTTGTCTAAGGTTTTGACACGGTGTGAAGAAAAGAGCCTCGTTTTAAAGCTGGGAAAAGTGTCATTTCATGGTGAAAAGGGCATAGTACTAGGTCACATTGTATCTAGTGATGGCATCGAAGTAGATAAGGCCAAACTAGATAAGATAGCGACTCTACCTAAACCCACGACCGTCCGTGATATTAGAGCCTTTCTAGGCCATGCGAGGTTTTATAGGCGTTTTATTAAAGATTTCTCGAAAATAGCTAGGCCTTTAACTAATATGCTTTTGAAGGATGCAATCTTTGATTTTAATTTTAACCGTAAAGCAGGCTTTTGAAACTTTAAAAGCCGCCTGCAACCTCTCTGCACCAATTATCTGACCTCCGATTGGTCTAAACCTTTCGAACTCATGTGAGATGCTAGTGATTATGCAGGTTGGTGTCTTTGTCTTGGGACAAAAACTAGATAATAAGTCCACTTTTTATTTATTATGCTAGTAAAACCTTAAATGATGCTCAACGGAATTATACAACTACTGAAAAAGAATTCTTAGTCATCATTTATGCTTTAGATAAGTTTAGTCCTTATTTGGTTGGTTCTAAAACTTTAGTTTACACGGACCATGCAGCCCTTAGGTACCTTCTTGCAAAGAAGGATGCTAAGCAGAGATTAATCCGATGGATTCTTCTCCTGCAAGAGTTCACATTAGAAATAAAGGACAAAAGAGGGGTCGAAAACGTAGTTGCCGACCACTTATCTAGACTTACAAACGATGATAATAGTGATTCTGAGTCCATACCGGACTCTTTTTCTGATGAGGATCTATATGCTATTTTTTCAGCACCATGGTATGCTGACATTGTAAATTATTTAGCGGCTGATGTTATGCCTTATAATTGGTCAAGAAATGAACGTAAGAAGTTCTTGGCCAGAGTTAAGTTATACTACTGGGATGAGCCCTACCTTTTTAAGTATTGTGCGGATCGATTATTCGTGCGTTGCATTCCCGGTGGGAATATAATGAAGTTCTATCGTTCTGCCATGACAAAGAGTGTGGTGGCCATTTTAGTGGAATGAAAACAGCCGCTAAAGTTCTTCAATGTGGATTTTATTGGCCTACCCTTTTTAAGGATGCCCAAGTGCATTGCAAGACATGTATTCGTTGCCAACAACTTGGGCGAATCACGAAGCGTAATATGATGCCATTAAATCCAATCTTGATAGTAAAAATTTTTGACGTTTGGGGCATTGATTTCATGGGTCCCTTCCCTGTTTCCCACGGTTTCATATATATTCTAGTTGTCGTGGACTACGTGTCTAAATGGATAGAGGCCATGGCTTGCCGTAGCTTGATGACCATAAGGCGGTGGTATTTTTATTAAGGAGTATATTTTAAATCGTTTTGGCATTCCTAAAGTCATCATTAGTGATGGTAGAACACATTTTTTTGCAAATGAGTTGTTGCATCCCTAGTGAAAAAGTATGGAGTTACACACAAAGTAGCAACTCCTTATCATCCACAAACTAGCGGACAAGTAGAAGTTTCTAATAGGGAAATCAAAAAGATTTTAGAAACAACTGTAAATCCTAATAGGAAAGACTGGTCGAAGCGTCTATCGGATGCCTTATGGGCGTATAGAACTGCTTTCAAAACTCCTATAGGTATGTCTCCCTTTAGACTTGTATTTGGGAAACCTTGTCATTTGCCCGTTGAAATAAAGCACCGTGCTCTGTGGGCTATAAAAAGTCTTAACTTCAATATTGATGAGGCGGGTGTCAAACGCAAATTGCAATTGAATGAGATTGAAGAAATCCGTAGCGATTCTTACGATCTCGCGAAGGATTATAAAGCTAATATGAAACGTGTTCATGATAAGCAAATCTTGCTCAAAAAGTTTGTGGTTGGTCAAAAGGTTTTGCTTTATAACTCCCGTCTACATATTTTCCCAGGGAAACTAAAAACCCGTTGGTCTGGTCCTTTTCTGGTTACTGAAGTCACCCCTTACGGGGCAATCACCTTGGTAAATCCCAAGGATAACAGTACCTTTCAAGTCAATGGCCAACGGTTAAAACATTTTCATGAGCTTCTGTCCCCTGATGTAGAGGAAGTCCTTTTACAGGACCCTGTAAATGAGGACTGACCTTTGTCATTTGGTGTACTTCCTTTCACTTCCATATAGTGGTAAGTGCACCATTCAAGTAACCGGGCCCTCCCTATGGAGTGTGTGGATGTAAGTACCAGATCCTAAGTCCACGTTTCACATAATTCACGTCTTCCACTTTTGCATGTTTTCTCGGTTTTTGAGTCATGTTCCTCTATGGGGTGAATTATGTATTTATTGTTTTTCGTTTTTCTTATAATAAACTAATAAAAATAAATAAAAAATAATAATAAAAAATAATAATAATAATAATAATAATAATAAAATCTAAAATCATAGAAATAGCAATCCAACAAGTCTTGGGAATTTGACTTTAAACGACCCACGTTTAAAACAAATTTTGTGTTTAAAAATTTGTTTGGGGGTGGGCAGTCGATCTTTCCATCCGGATTGCTCAAACTTTCCATTGTGTTGCTTAGGCCCGTTAGTCATAGTTCATTCGGGTTGACGTTATCTATAACTTAGATTCCCTTCGTTCGCATAACTTACGTCACTCACACACTTTGAGGTATTTTCCACCTTCTTATACGTCACCCATGGTTGGAATTGAGTGTTTTATGGATAATTGGATTGGAAATTCTCTACTGATCATTTCCATAACTCATTCGCCAAAATCGGACCAGTAACGAAGCGGCAAATTGAATTTGAAATTGCGCGAAATATCGGAAAAGTTTGGAATTCGAATTGGGCTTGGGCCCAAACCGCACGCACGTCTATGCGTCTCCTTCCTTCCCAAAAATGCATAGTTTGTTTCATTTTCCAATCTCGCCGGTTACCAAAGTTTAAAACAAAACTTAAACACCAAAATAAAAAAAAATAAAAAATAAAAAAAAAAAACAAAACAAAACAAAAACACACCTATCTACACCACGCCCATTGTAACCAATAGCCCGAGTCCTCTCAAACAAAATTTCCACACCACCGAAAACAGCCACCAATTCAAGCTTCCAACCTGCCACCGTACCCACCATCGCCACCACCAGTGTTTTAGGTTGTTTTACATCAAACTCGCCTCCTCCACCGTCTACAAAACCATTGGTTGTTTCAAAAACTTCAATGGCGCTACGACGAAGAATTTTGCCATAACAAGCATTTAGGCCCGACCGTTTCGCGCCATTCTACGTGGCGGAGATGATTAGGAGGGATTGGAATGGACTCTGGTACTCGACTGAGGAGTGCTACCACTTTGATTTGGTAGAACAATTTTATAAGAAGCGATAATTGGAGGGGGATAGAATTTTCATTAAGGTAGTAGGAACGAGAAAGGAAGTAACGCGACAGTTACTGGCTAAGCTGTTAGGCGTTACGCCTGAAAGCAACCTAGAAACCACCATTCAGGAATCCCAGTATACTGGAGTTCCTGCTTTGATGAAAGATACTGTCGTGGAGGGTGAATACAATACGAGTTCTCATTGCGTCCGCCCGCCAGTAACCACGAGAACCAATCAACCAACCCGTAGCTCAGTGGATTGGTAAGAACGTCCTCGGGAAAGAAAAAGTCAGCGACATCGGTCTGCAATGTCTGCACGTTCTCTGGATTTTGCAAACGAATAAGTATAATTTCTGCATCCTCGATTTAATTTTTAAGGTGATTAGAGGAGTGGGAAAGAGCATTGTGCCTCTTCCCGTATTGATCACTAAGATCATGCTCTCATTTAGAGTTGTCACAAAATCTGCCCCTATTATGATCAAGTTGCATTCAAATTCAACTATTTATGCTGAGTGCATCCAAAAGACTTGGCAGTTATCGGAAGATGATGTGGTTGAGTCGGAGGATGAAAGGGAGGATATGACATGTCTGGATGAAGATGCATTAGATAGTTGTAGTTCTAATTTAGAACGCATGCAAGTGCTGCAAACTGGCTTGTGTTGCATTTATGGTATTTGTGAAGATATCTGAGATAGACAGATTGTACTTCGAAATAAACAAACGAACCTTCAGACGAGAGTTGAAATGCTCGAAAGGGGTCAGGAAGATATCTTGTCTAACATGGAGACTATGCACCAGCGCCAAGAGGACCACTATATAGTACTAAAGGTTGAGATGGAAGCACAGCGCTTGCTTCAAATAGAGATGCTACGTCGCATGCCAACCTTGGAGGATTCTGGCTCAGACAAGTCTGAGAGGCATGAGCGTCGTCGTCGCCGAAGGACGGATGGCTCAAGCCATTCTTCATCCCAGACCAATCTCCATCTCGTGGTCCGCCTTCATCATCTTGCTAGGTGTTTGAAGAATGTTGTGTTCGATATTACTTTGTCGTTATTTATTTTATGGTTTTGTTAGTTGGATTTTATTTCAGTAGTTAAATTTAAATATTAATTTGGTTGTTTTAGATTGGTTGGATTTAATATTATTTTAATAAAATTGGTTATTTTCGAATTGTGCGTGTTTTATCATTAATTCCACCTTCCTGAATTGTTTGGGGGTGGTAATATTTATACCAAGCATAATTCGTTATATGGTCATCTTCTGTAAAGTTGTCTTGGAGTAAAGGTTGAGAATCTGGTCGATATCGGCATATCTATGAATATGTGATATCGGCATATCTATGAATATGGGTGGTGGTAGCATGAAACCTAGGAGAGTTTAGAAGTTACTATCTAAATCCAGTATAAAAGATACCAGGGTTGTTAGAAAATCAAGAATATGGTTTGTTTCCGTTTTCGGGTTTGGAATTTTTCTATTTCCGGAAATTGCCTTAAACAATTTGGCAACTTGCCGATTCATTTTGGAAGCTCAGAACCTATTTAAACTACCTTCATTCTACACTCACAAACCACACTACACCCCACCATCATCCCTCACTTTTCACTCCAAGCTTTTCCTTCTTTTTCCTCTTAAACTTCGCCCAAGATTTACGAAGCACATTCGCCTCGATTAGAAGCGCACTAAGCCCTATACACTGCCGAATTTTACTCAGGCGCACCTGCGCCAAAGTTGAAGCGACTTCGCCCACAACCTGTAACTCCAAAACACCCGAAGCATCTGCTTCAAGTGGAAGCGCGACTGGCTACGACCTCAAACAACAAAGAAATTTCCAATTTTAGAGGGTTTTTCCAGGATTTTCTAAGCTGCTCCCAGAGTAGTTTTGAGATGACATCTCCTATAGTCATTCCCCGAACAGTCGTTCAAGACTTGATGGGAACCGATACCTATGGAGCTTCGTTCCGCGAAATGGATCGTGCGATTAGGATGGCGCATCTTCCGGTGAGTGATGACGATTCTTTTTCACCTCGGCTAAACTGAATTTTTCTATAATCATATTACATTCTATTGTAACCAAGAAGGAGAACAGAAATTCTCCCTTGCAATTAATGACAGACTAGGGAATTCAATAAGAATTTGGTAGCTTTGGTTTCGGATTGCCATTGCGACCACATGCACACGTGGGGGTATATGACTGATAACTCATACCTCTATGAATATGCATATTTCCATGAGTATTATGGGGGAGGGGTATTTCGTGTCATGGACCAAGAGCAATATAACATAGCCTTGGGTAGCCTATCGCTGAATGTTGGCACAACCATGTTATTCATCATGATGAATATTTTAGGGGAATGGCAGTTTACTTCTGCCAATAGTACCGCTGGTGATGTTTTCCTTGCTTTAGCTGAGGGATGTCGCCGATATAACATTCCCCGAGTTTTAGTGGCTACTCTTAAAAGAGCCCATACCATGAGGCATAAGTATCTTCTTATGCCTATCTTGGTTGGCCGCATTATGCGCGGTTGCTTACCGGAATTCTGTACCCAGTTCACGGATTGGAAAAAGGTTGAAATCATGAGACCCACCAATCCCGTGGTCAGATCATTCCGAGCCATGACTTGGCCGGGATGGCAGGTGCAACCACATTTGGTTGCCCCTTACACCCCATCAGACCAAGTAACACTTTCGAGGTTTAGCAATGGTTGATGATACACACACGGAAGGCGTGGCAAGTTGTTATGGCATGGCAAGATGCGAAGGAACCTCACTTCTTTAAAGAAAAGGAGGATGACGAAAAAACGCGTTGGAGTGGAGGTAAGTTTTTAGTTTCAGGTTAGTGTCCGCTTATGTCCCAAGCAATTTAATTCATTAACCCCATAATTGGTGGAACTCTTACAGAGTTCGCGTCGGGCTTTTTTATTTTCTATATTATTAGTATGTTCTAACCTTGTTTTGCAGATGTTCCAGAATTTCACGCGTTTCCATGGTATTTTTCTACCCTCTTTATTTAAATGCTTTGAGGACAAAGCATGCTTCTTGTTTGAGGGGGGGGCATAGAAACACGTGTAATTAAGGCATCTGTTAGGATATAGATATGTATAATATGCATTTGTTTTCAAGTTAAAATTTTCAAAAATATAAATAAATAAGTTTATGCTATATACTTAGGAATATTGGTATTGTTTTCTTTCTATATGCTCTTAACAATCTAGAAGTCTCACGTAGCTTTTGCATCATAATAATTGTTAGAAACTTAGGTTAATATGTAGGTAATAACCTTTGCATCTATCTATAAATATATTACATGAGTATCTATGATTGTTAGCAGTAAGTTTCTGAAATCTAGGCTAGAGTACTTATTCTACAAATCCTGTGAGAATATAGCCTAAAGCTTTATATGAGCGAAACATTTGAGAAATGACACAAGGGAGAAGTAAAATCCGGATAGAGAAATCACACCTCCACTTGCTTGATCACTATGTCATATCCTAAGTGAGAATTAGACCATCTTTGGATCGATATAGCCAGAAATTCAAACCTATAAATTATTTTCCGCTAGTCGCCCCTCTGAGCCTTTCTTTAGCCTTCCATAAACCACAATTCCTTTACCCTGTTACAAAAACAAAACAAAATAAAAAATTCAACTTACCCAATCTAGAATAAGTCTGAGAATAGAATGAGTGAAGAAAGAAGAAGAGAAAAACATGTGTAAACAAAAATTAGTTAGTTGCTTCAGAAAAAGAAAAGAAGTTTCCATCCAAAGAAAAAAAAATAGAAATAAATAAAAACTCCAAAAATATAATAAAAGGGAGTCAAAAGCCAAAGAAAAGAAAAATAAAAATATGGCTAAGGATGGAAACAAAGTATAGAAGCAAAAGAAAATAACAAGGTTTTCTCTAATTTACATAATAGGAATACTCTATTATCTCAGACTTGTCCTTTTGAATATCCATTTCCTTCCTTCTTAAACCATCTCCTAATCCCCGCAACACCTAATAAAGACCTCTAGCTTAATTAGGAATAGGTTAGTGTGATAGTAAGTGGCAGATGTATTTGATCGACTCCGGCTTCCTTGTTTGTCATTGAGATTGTAAGGTAAAGTGTGCCCACTGCACACTGGAGCAGCAAAACTTGAGCCGAAAAATCAGAGTGGTTTTTGTCTTGACATTTATGTGAGGACCTACTTAAGGACGCTATTCCGAGTTTTCATAAACGAACCTGCTAGGCATTTCATAGTATTACTCATAGTATATATATTTGTATCATAGATGATTAATTATTATGCATATATTAGTTTAGGTTTTTGACTTGGTTATTCTTATTTATTTGCTAGTGAGATGTATAGATAGTTGAGACATGAATGAGGAAACAATAGTTTTATTTCTTAGTCGTTGTAGTATAGATGAAGTTTGTGAGTACCTTCACTGGAAAACTCTCACGAGGTTATAACTCGTCCACTAGGGAATTCCTAGTGGTTTAAGGCCTTGTTGCATATGGTCAATGCAATCGCACTCACCGAAACGAGAGTAGTTAGAACTCCATTTTTGGTCACTTATTCTAATTTCTCATATTTGCTTGAGGACAAGCAAAATGCTATTTGGGGGTGGTTTGATAAGAGCCCAAAACTGTAGTTTTAACCCCGTGAATCATACTTTTAGACCAATTATGTGAGTAATAATTAAGAGTTAATACTGATTACGTGTTTTTATGCATTTCAGGCTTCAAAGTCAATTATGTGCAGAAATGTGCCACTTTGATGAGATAAAGGAGCAATGGTTGGTTGCTAAGGAGTTCTGTGATTAAAGGCCAAGATTCAAGAAGACAAAGCCTTTCTAAAGCCCGGTCAAAGCTGAAAAGTCAAAGTCAATGCGGGCAGAAACAGCAAAGACACAAAGTCAGCAGAACTTTCGAAGGCCGTATCTTTGGACTTAGACCTCGGAATTGGGTCTACTTTATGTCAAAACGACCAGCTCGGAAAGCGCTTTTCAATGGTCCAAGCCTTGGCCCAATCAGAGGAGCAGAAGTGGATGAAAAGTCTGTCGAAGCCAACAGCAGCTGAAGAGGCCTTTTTGGACTGAAAGAATTGGGTTTTGGGCCTGATTCTCTGGCCCAAAATATGGCTCCAAGCCCATGCACGATTTTTGGATCTTAAACATATAAAAACAAAAGCTTAGCTCTTTGTTAATGGTAGCTAGTTAGACCTAAAACTATAGATAATTCTAGATCTAGTTTTCATTAAATAAAATTAAATTTAGTTCATTTTAATTCTTGTTTTAGATTAATCTTTAGAATCATTGTTCTTCATTAGTTTGATAAATAAAATAGCTAGTTTGTCAATTTCGATTTTGTCATTTCAATTTATAGATCTAATTTTAATTCTTATTGAGTATCATTTCTGAGTTGTTAAATTAGATTGAAGTATTGTTAGTTAAATTAGTCAAGTTAGAATTTTGGTATGATGTTTAGTTATAATTCAATGAGAAATAATGGTTTGATGAATTAAAGCTAAAACCTCCATTAGAGGGGTTGATGAAGCCTTGATGAAAACTTAGTTGTATAGTGTAGAGTCGTTGTAGAGTCTATTCTATTCTAGAAGGTCGTGTTTCGCCATGAGAATGGGTGGACGTCCTCACATGCTAGTTATAATTGGCAGAAATGTCATACTAATTAGGGATTAGAACGAGCAATTCTTACCGTAAGAACGTAAGAATTGGATCACAACAGTCTATGCTAGGTGATTAAGTTGGATTCGAGGTGGATTCACTTCCCCTCTAATTCTTTATCTAGATTCACATTTCAGTATTCCGTAGCATTCCGTTATTCGTAACTTGTCAATTGAATCCACCCCGTAGTATAGAATTCCCCTCGTAAATCTCTCACTAGATATAAGACCGATTAGTTAACTACGAAATCATTCCATGCTAAAGAACTAGGAGTGGAACGAATTTGTTACTCCACTCTATTTCGATAGAATTGAGAGTAGAAAACTTGATAGCAACTAGTAAAATAAGTATTAGTTTACTTACATTTTGAGTTTCAACGTTCATTTCGTAGGTAAACTTTATCTTTTTACCTTTATCAGTTAGCTTCTATCCCACATTGTAAGACCTGATACCCCAGAAATTTCCCATAGGACACTCCAAAGAGGCATTTCTCGGGGTTAAACTTCATTTGAGTTTGTCGCAGTCTGGAGAACACTTGCGAGAGATGATATAAGTATCTCTAGCTTTCTTGATTTTGATGGCCATATCATCTATATAGACTTCCATGGTGTCTCCTAACATGTCTTGAAACATATCGGTGACAAGTCGTCGATAGGTCGCTCCAGCGTTCTTGAGACCAAACAGGAGGATGTTGTAATAGTAAATCCCTTGTTCTGTGATGAATGAGGTTTTCTCCTCGTCTTCTTCTTCCAAGGGAATTTGGTTGTAGCCACTGTAGGCATCCATATGAAGGATAAAAGTTCGTGGCCGCAGGTCTGGTCGACAAGTCGGTCTATTCTGGGCAGTGGGAAACTATCTTTGGGAGTTTCTTGATTTAGGTTGAAGTCCACGCAAAGGCAAACTGTACCATTCTTTTTTGGGACTGCTACAATGTTAGCGACCCATTCGGGATAATCGACCTTCCTAATGAAGCCAACTTTTTTTAGGTTTTCAACCTTTTCATTAATTGTTTTTTGAAATCTAAGGGATAGTTTTCGAGGTCATTGGCAAACTGGTTTAGCATTTGGGTTAACATTTAGCTTATGGCATGCAATATTGGGATCAATTCCTGAGACATCTATATACGACCAAGCAAAAACATCTTTATTCAATGATAAAAAGCTTACAAGTTGTGCCTTGAGAGTGGGATCAAGGTTAGCTCCTACATAAAAGAACTTAGGATCATCTTCGGTCCTAGGTTGACCTTTTCCTTCAGTTCGGGATGAGTAGCTGCCTCAGTGGGCTGAGCGGCCTTTGGGGTCTTGGTCTCTTGTGCTGCCTCCTTGTCCTGAGGAGGTGGGGCGACCTCTGTGGTCTTGGCTTCTGGAGGAACATTTTTTACCGAGCCCCCAGTGTTTTCCTTTGGCAGATCGCTTCGAGGGGTCTTGGTCAGGGTCTTGACCTCAGAGATGAAGTCTTCTGCCAGCTTGGTTTTGGTGATCTTTCCCTTGTTTTTAAGTGAAGCCCCAGTGAACTTGTGAACTAAGAGGATCTGATTGTAATTGTGAGCATCGAGTTGGTTGCTTCTGAGCTCCATCATGCCTCTAGGCTAAGGAAGTGTAACACCTGATGAAGTGTTGATGGAACTGCTTGCATCTTGTGGATCCAACGACGTCCTAAAATAGTAGTATAGAATAAGTTGACATCCAGAACGCTGAAGTGCGTGTTTATGCTGACTTTGTCCTCACGTGACCCAACTGAGATAGGTAGGATGATGTCACCAATTGGGTCAGCTCAAGATCTATTGAAGCCATAGAGGGGGGCTATTGGATCTATCATTACCGACTTGGGCAGGTTCATCTCCTTGATAGTCTAATAGAACAGGATATCACATGAGCTGCTTGGGTCGATCAAGACGCGCTTTATTATCCAGTCGTTGATTTTGACATAGACAACCAGAGCGTCATTATGCAGGAGGCACACCTTGTTGAGGTCGGCCTCAATGAAGGTAATGTCTTATGAGCTGCAGCCAGTTGTACGTGGGGTATGGGCCACTTGCGAGGACAACTGATAAACTTCTTGTAGAGTGCCTACTCGTCTCCTTTTCTCCCTAGTGGACGTGACAGAGTCGTCATGGAAGTTGATCATGTTGATCGTTCTGTTATTATCTCTATCAGATGAGTGCTAGCGGCGATCATGGCGAGATCATTCCTTTGAGCGTCCTCGAGCTTGGGAGCAATCTCTGTTGTTGTTACGTTGTGGAGTTCAACTTCGTTCTCTGTGAGCCATGAGCTTGTGGTGCAGATTGCCATCGGCAATATCAGTATAGTGTTTGATATGCCCTGCCTCAATGAGGTCTTCGAGGCAGTGTTTAAGCCCCCGGCACTCGTTGGTCTCATGGCACTTTGCTTTATGGAAAGTGCAGTACGAGTTTCTTGGTGTATCTTCTGGCCATTTTACCCCAGGTCGGTAATAGGCCACTATTTTTATTTTCTCCATTATATAGCTTGGAGATCTTGTCAGCACAGCAAACTCGCATTTTGTGTGCGTCCTGGCACCAGACTTCTGTCCTTATGGTCTAGGTCGCTTCTTTGAGGATGGGGCAGCGTCTGAGATTGTTGCGACTTCGACCTGCTCGCCTTCATGGTCTAGTGCTTCCTGTAACTTGATATACTTGTACATGCGAGTGTACATGTATTCCAATTTTTCACGACGCTCCTTTATTAGCGACCTGTATAGCCAGGTGTGTTTCGGGATGGCCTTGGTGAATGCCAAGGTTGCGAAGGACTCCTTGAGGTCGCTATCCATGGACAACAACTCGATCTTGAATCATCCTAAGAAGGAGCGGATTGACTCGTCGATCTTTTGGGACAGCAGGAATAGTGAGTTGAGGTCGGCTTTCTTACGTCTGTTGTGGACGTAATGGCTAGCAAACTGATTAGTTAGCTTCTCGAAGCTATCAATAGAGTTCAGTTCCAGTGAGTAGAACCAGTTGAGAGCTCCGTCTTTCAGGCTTGCAGGAAACAAGCGGCATTGCAAGTGGTTGAATTCCTGTGCACTATGGAGTGTGAGGCTTTGAATGTAGCGAGCTACTTGCTTCCATCGTACATTGCGAATCGTGGTTGGATGAAATCTTGGGGGAAGGTTTGCTGAGTACATCTATTGTGAAGGGAGACGCTCGATACGTCTTCAGCATCTTCTAGACGATCTAAGTGGCGTCCTTCTTCACAGTACTTTGGTCAATCCTCTGGGAGAGGTTGTTGATCTGTTGATTGACCTCGTTGATGTCGTCTTCTGCAGTGGCACCATAAGGGTTATGTGTAGCGATCTAATCTTTTAACGCAATGTTTTCCTGCCGGAGCAGAGTGATGCTGTCATTCATCGTGCCCATCTGGGTAACTAGGTTCTTTACTTGATCTTGGAGGCTTTCCATGCTTCGTGGGCTTGAGATTTGGTTTGAAGGTTTTGTGAACTCAAGAAATCGAGCCACAGACGGCGCCAATGTAAATGTTATGTTTAGATTAACCTTACAATCGTAGGCTATCAATGGGAGATGTAAATCTTGGGTTAGATTTGACCGAGTTCGTATGGACGAACTGCCTACATATCAAGCTCTCTTTGGGGGGGGGGGACTTGAATCAGGTCAGACGTAGTTCCTCATCCTCTTTATATAGGCAAGGTGCCCGCGCCTGTTGCTCTCTCATGTCAGGTCAGATCTAGGTCTTCAGGTCACTCGCGAGTCATGATGGCGAGTTAAGGACATTTATTGTGAAGCGTGCCTGAAGCTTCGGTCTTGATGGCTGTAATAAAGACTCTCTCGGGGGGCTTTGAATCAGGTCAGACATAGTTCCTTATCCTCTTTATATAGGCAAGGTGCCCGTGTCTCTTGCTCTCTCGTGTCAGGTCAGATCCAGGTCTTCAGGTCACTCGCGAGTCATGATGGTGAGTTAAGGACATTTATTGTGAAGCATTCCTGAAGCTTTGGTCTTGATAGTTGTAATAAAGATATACGTTACGAGCCGTTGTGGAACTAGAGGATTGAGCGCTATGGAGGTCGCTTCTGGGTGAGATCGTTTACTCGACTCGAGTCACTTCGAAGCGAGCTCGCAGGACGAGTACGTGAGATCGGTTGGTGGTTACATCGCTCTGGGTGCAAGTTGAATAGGTTGCTTGCCTGAGTCGAGTCACTATGAAGCGAGCTCTAAGGATGAGGATACGAGGTCGATTGGTAGTTCTGTCTATGTTGGACACGTGTGTAATATTCATTGGATATGAATATTACTCCCTCACAATACCCAAATTGGTTTGAAACCTAGGAGGCTTGCAAAAGTCGAGGTGCTATTCTTCTATTATTTTTCTATCCATCGTCGCTTACGTTGTGGACCTTCTTTTCTTTAATCTCTTTACAATGTTCTGTTAGTGATCCATTATTACTTCCTCATCATGCTGTGTTTTTCTTCCCAGATACAAGTTTCTCACATTTTTTATTGAATTCAAGCACTGGGTATGTTTCCATTTTCATGATTAAGCATGGTATATACGTCTTTTGTTGATTTTAAGCAATCGGTATTGTTTAATATTGATAAGAAATGATTTTGCTTGATGGGTCGAGCTGATTAACTGTTTCTTGGTTACCTTAAAGTTTGTTGAATTGAGTCAATGGGTGCCTTTGAGTTCATGATCCGTCATCAATTCACTATCTTCTTCTTCACAAGCTTGATAAACAGGTAATTCCTTTACCCCATTTTGCACTTGAATGATTTTAAATCTAAGTATATGCATTTTGATACTAATGAGCTTTTTATTAATCACCAAAGTCGTATTTTTTTTTTATTTACAGGAATGACTGTCGCTTTTCTTATTCAGTTCTTCTAGCTTGCTCTCATTGGGTAAGCTCAATTTTTCATGAAAACAAAATGCTATCCAAAAAAATAAGATTTTATTATATTTAAGTGATTGAATTGAGTTGTTTAATTCTAGAATAACTGCAAATCATGTATATCTAGAGATTGAAAAAATAATTGTTTATGATGGTAGAAAGTCATGTTTTTGGTCGTGGTTAGTTGATTTTTGAATTGGTCCAAACTATTATAATATATCATCAGACACATATATTCGCTTTTCCATACTGATTTCTTTGAATGCCATAAGGATCAACATCTTGAAGTATTTGTTTGTTTTTCTTATGAAACATCATTTGGATGAATTGTGTAAGCTTGAGTGCCCTTCATTTTGCTTATTGCTGATATGTAATTCGTTTCTGTTTGAAATATTGTGTTTTATGTTTATATTACGTGTTCCTTTCTATTTTAATTAATAATTGTATTTTATGTGTATATCTCAGGTTACTATCACTTTGGTTCTTATATCATTATGGTGTTTTCTTATTTTTAAAGTTATTTAGCCTCTCTATCCATTTTTCGTTATTATTCAGGTTTTGAGCCAGGGACAAAAGATTAAGACACCAATTTTTGGAATAGCATTGTTAAATCTTGCATAATATGCATTAAAAGTTGGGAAAGATGAATTTAAAGTTAGCGTGCCTCTGACTTGCGAGTGGTGATGCTCAACCTCATCCTTTTATATGCGTATGTGACTCCTCCTGGTATATTTATTGTGTTTCTTGAGTTTTCTGTTACGACATTGTGCTTTATTTTTTGGCAGTTATTTTTCAGGTTAGAGCACAATGTCGAGAAGTGACAATAACCTATTTTTCATGTTAAGCCTCACAAGTGGTTCCTCAACCCCCAACAGTTGAGAAGTCGAGAAGTGACAATGAAGAGTTTGGTTTAGTAGTTCTTAAACGTGTCAGGCTTTTGGAAAAAACTCTCGAGTTCAAAGATATGAAAGATCTAGATAGCTTCACCATTGGAGTGAACGGTTTGACCATAGATTCTGAGTTCTCTAAGAATGATCGAGAAAAGTAATATGAGCACTGTTGCAGGCAAGACACTTTCCTTCACGACAATCTTCGAGAAGGCATCAATATCAAGTTAGCTGTAGGAGCAATTTCTGAAACTGTAGATTTTTCTGATGCTATAAAGCCAGCAATCTTAGTACCCCTCAAGAGGACTTTGCAGCATGGGAGAAGACTTTGGGAGTGCTTGAGAAGCTTGGCATGAATGTATATTTTTTACGTGCAAGAAGAGGCAGCAAACTCAATGCGCTATAGAATAGCGATAGAGCAACATCTTGAAGAATAATAACCTATTTTCTATATGTGTTTAGGACTCCAATCGCAAAGTGTTCGTGCACTCAAGCTTAATGCTACAAGTCACATTTCATTTGCTTTGTTTATTTCTAAATTGTTAGGTTTTTCCATTTCTAGTAAAGAAAAATATCAGTATGTAGGTATCTTAGAGATGCTACTTTCTCTTTGTATTTTACTGTGGAACTTTGCCAATTTATACTTATGTGTTCAATGTTTTTTATTAGCTTTGATGGAAGTGTATAGTCACCATAGAAGAACAAATGGTAACAAAAATGCAAATCGTTAGGTCTTTCCCTTTCTATTTTTAGTAAAGAAAAATATCAGTATGGAGGTATCTTAGAAATGCTACTTTCTCTTTGTATTTTATTGTGGAACTTTGCCAATTTATACTTATGTGTTCGATGTTGTTTATTAGCTTTTGATGGAAGTGTATAGTCACTATAGAAGAACAAACGGTAACAGAAATGCAAAAGAAAGGGTGCAGGAGAAGTGGACTTGAACTTGAACCAAGTGTTTTTACATGTATTCTGTTCAAATGTTTGGTTGAGGGAACAATAGGAATGTATGAAAAAGTAAAAAAAACAGTGGCTTAAACCAATGGAATTTACACTAAATTGTTCAAATGCATAGGTGTCGTTACTTATATACGCTATTAGAGTTGTATCAGCTTCATAATTGACTCCAGGTAACACTACGACGCTCGAACAAGGAAAGAAAGAAGAACCTCCACTCAAGGCCATACATTAACACATATCTGACCTTAGGTAGCACTTACTATACGAACAGAGAAAGCCATCAATACCATAGTGAATCAAACCAGCATAGTGAAGAAAAAATATAGAAAAGCACACAACAGCCGTGTTATAAGAGTAGGAAAAGTTGTAAAGACCTCTTTGATTCTCAAGAAACAGAGAAAAAAGAACCCTGTATTTACAATCCATTTGATGAAGAAACTAAACCAATAATACAAAAATAAAAAGATTTGAATGTAATTTAATTGTTCAAAATAATCAACAATATCCCCTCGAGCCTCTAGACTGATAAAGCTCCAACCTACCTTTGGCCTCAGGCAACAATGTTTCAATAGAAGGATCTTGCACCATGAAGGTTTGCTTCGACGCCCATTCGAGTACTGAGAGTACCTCAGCCTGTGCCATTGCCTCATTGTCAGGGACATGAAGTGCAGTGTAGCATAGAAGAACCAATGCTGATATTTGAACAATTTGCTCTCCAAAATAAACGAGTTGTATCAAGTGCTTTGCTCCACCTGCACTGATAATGGCCTTGGAATGATCAAGGTGGAGGTAATTATCGGTACAAGCAAACTTCGTAAGAGCAATAGCCGACTCTCTAGAAACTTCCGGTTCCCTATCCTCAAGTAATTTCACCAATGGCCCGATGATCCTTGTTTCTGTTTGTTTGAATGTTCTTGCTAAATGCCCCACAGACTTGATGCACGGAATCAAAAGGTCCGAGTCAGCCTTGTCAATGATATTCAACAACTGATCAACTACAGCCTTAGCAGCATGTGAAGTAGGCTTGAACGCAGCACGTCTCAAATCAGCATCTTGTTCGGCAACAGCAGCGATTTCCATCAATGCCATTGCAGAATTGTATTGGACTTCATAACTACCTTTCTCGAGAAGAACAGCAAAACATAAAAGCGCCCTCGACTCCGTAATGCTTTTGCAAATTGTCGAATTCCCTTTAGCTAAATGCCATAAGGCTCTTGCTGCCATCGCCTTCATCATAGTTTTAGTTGCAGGGTCTTCGGATTCTCTCCCTTTAATACTATTCCCATACATAGAAGACATGCTTGACTGATGATTCTGGGTATGCTGGTTATTCTGCTTCACACTCCCACCATTGCTCTTCGCATTGTTCACATTATTCTGCTGCTGCTGTTGTTGTGGTGGTGGTGGTGGTGGTGGCCTCGAATTGGTCTTGGGCATGTTGGTTGCCATGGTAGTGGCAACCAGATTATGCATCTGGTTAATGTTGGTTTGATTCCCCATTGGGTGAGGAACCTGGTTTTCAATCACATCAGCCGGCTTGCTCAAATTGTTGCTAGTACTTTGCTGTGGATTACCAGTCTTGGGTTGTTGATTGCTCGCCATCACAACCGAATGAATAGACATATTCCTATTACTCGTAATAGCATACTTACTGTGTTCTTGAACCGTTTCGAAAGCTAAATGCCCGACAAGCAATCGAATTATATTATTCTGCGCAAAAGCTTCTTGACATTTTGGGTGCTTTTCAGCCAATATAGATGTAGCTTCTGCAACCATAGCTTGAACTTTCATAGGACCGTCTTTCAAAACTTTGGAAAAAGTGAGACAAACATTAGCTTGAAGCATATGTTCTACGCTTTCTGGATCGCGTCCAAGTAGCCCAATAGCTCTGGCCGCGTTCTCTTGTCCTTCCATTCTACCATCCTTGATCAATTTCAAAAGTGGCCCAACACCACCTTCTTCAATAATAAGCTTACCATACCTATCATTATCCCGAGCCAGCGATACAAGCGACGCTGCAGCATCAGATTTATCGTCAAGCGAACCGGTATAAAGGGTAGCAATTTGTTCCCAAATTAAACACAAAATCGGTTCATTAGCAGCAATTGGAGGTAAACCAAGATACTCATCATCGCGATCCGTGGAAGCGGAAACTCGAAGAAGCCATGACACGTCACCAATTGAATTCTCCAACTGCGCGTACATTTTTTTAAACGCTGCAGCGGGGATGATGGTGAAGACGCGCTTCATTAATCCGTTGCCGCGACATTTGGCGACGAGGGCTAGAGCCTTTTCGAGGACTTGTTCGGTGTCGTCTATGATACGACGAGTTGGACGCTCGTAGAGATCAGAGCTGGCTCTAGCGGCTTGGCGGAGGAGAGCTGCGAGTTTTTCGGTTTTGGATTTCAGTTCTGCACATTCTTGTTTGAATGAGTGGGCATCGTCGGCGGCTTTTGTTACCTGATCAGCTAATTGGATCGGCTTAGCTAAGATCTGTTTTACGATGTCCGCCATACCACCAACAGATCAGAATCAGGATCAGGATTAAAACACACACACAACAACAAAGAGGATTCTTAGCTAGAAATTTTGGTCGATTTAGATTACGAGGTCAAACGCCGAAATTATAACTTCATTTGACCTATCAGCTTCCTTTTTCATTTTATTTTGGAAACTGTTCTGTGTAAGAAACTAAGAATCTGTCAAACTTACCACATGGATCATGGATCCTCATGCCCTTTGACCCTTTGCTAAAATATAACTGGGCCCAACGCCTAGGCCCGTGTCTAATCACTATGTGGTTGATCATAAAGTAGCGATGCAAATTGCAAAATTGCAAAATGCAAATCAGAAAGTAGTCATACTGGTTCCTTTATACCAAAAATTGACTCTAAGTAACACTACAACGCTCGAACAAGGAAAGAAAGAACCCCCACTCAAGGCCATACATTAATACATATCTGAGCTTAGGTAGAACAGAGAGAGCCATCAATACCATAGTGAATCAAACCAGCATAGTGAAGAAAAAAAAATAGGGAAGCACAAAACAGACCTCTTTGATTCTCTCAAGAAACAGAGAAAAAAGAACCATGTATTTACAATCCATTTGATGAAGAAACTAAACCAAATAATACAAAAATAAAAAGATTTGAATGTAATTTAATTGTTCAAAATAATCAACAATATCGCCTCGAGCCTCTAGACTGATAGAACTCCAACCTACCTTATCAACTCCCAAATGTACATTTTATTATATTTACATTACTGTATTATAGTCTTTCTTACATATAATGAAAAAACAACTCATAGCTTTTATTGTCTTTTTCAAGTTACAGAGCATTTCAGACCACTTATCATAAAAGCTGCATCTTAGCGCCAAAATGAGCCTTATTAACGCTTATTATGAATACTCGAAGCTGCTATGAAAAAGTGCTAAAAAATTCAAAGTCAAAATCAAAGGTCAAAGGACTTAAAACCAGAGAACTGAAAGTCACGTCCTCAACTCAGAAAACTAGAGATGGATTACCTTGATACAAAAGAAGACTTGCTCAAAACCTAACTTGATCAAGAAGATATGAAAAAGCATAAAACAACATGGTGAGGTGTCTTGATTGTAGAGGGGGAGGACAAATCAGTGTTTTGTAAAAGTAGGGGTATAAGAACCAAAAAGTAATATGAGAGAATATACCTAGACTTATTCTATTGTCATGTAGGAGTAGTGTAGTCTTTATTTTTCAAGTCATTTACATTCAAGTTTTGTTTTTACTTTTTGTTCTTCAATTCAATCTTTTTCATTTTAAGTTTATGTTTCAATCTTCAACCAAAGTTTTCATTCATCAATCAAAGTTGTTTCATTTAAGTTTTGTTCATTCAATATAAAGTTGAGTAATTCAAAAACAAGTCATGAGTTTTAAGTTTGCTACCTTCTCTTCTTCATAACTCTCATTAATCCATCTTCTAAACAATTTATGGTGAACCTCAATCACAATCTTTTGAATATAGTACACTTACCACCACTACTACAAGCAGTACAAATGGCGCCGCCGTCATAGATTGGAAGAAGATGATTCTTGGTTGAATTCTAAGAAGGGAAGCATCATTCTGGTTTAGTGCATTTGCATCCAGTAGTTTTCGATTTTCTGTTAATTATTCTTTGAGGTCAGTTTCATGCATTTGTATCTAGTTTCCGATTTCTCGTTAATTATTCTTTGAGGTCAGTTCAATACAGTTGTATCTAGTTTCCGATTTCCCGTTAATTGTTCTTTGAGATCAGTTCATTCACTTCATTGCATTTGCATCCACTTTTTGATATCCCATTAGTTGCTATTTGAGGTTAGTCCCAATGCATTTTCTTTTAGTATCCGATTTCCGTTAATTATTCTTTGAGGTTAGTTCGATGCATTTTGCATCCAATTTCTAATTTATCGTTAATTATTTTTTGAAGTCAGTTCCTTGCATTTGCATCCAGTTTTTTATTTTCCGTTAATTATTCTTTGAGCTTAGTTAGATGCATATTTGCATCCAACTAACCTCAAATGCATCTAGTTTCTGATTTTTCGTTAGTTATTCTTTGAGGTCAGTGCAATGTAGTTGCATCCATTTTCTGATTTCCCGTTAATTGTTATTTGAAGTCTGTTCAATGCATTTGCATCCTATTTTCGATATCCCGTCAATTGTTCTTTGAGGTTAGTTTGATGCAATTTGCATTCAATTTCTGATTTATCATTAATTTTTTTTGAAGTTAGTTCCATGCATTTGCATCCAGTTTTCGATTTCCTGTTAATTATTTATTTTGGTTAGTTCGATATCTATTTTATAAGCAATTATGACGCTCAAAGCATCACAACTCATAGGATTGAAAAGAAACTCATGCAGTAGCTTATGAGAACAAATCAATAAGTCACATTAAAGGGTGGGACCTTGTGGATTTGAACCACCATGTCATATTAAAGGATGGGACATAAAGATCCAGTTCGCGATATATATAAGCATAACATACAAGGTAGACCAAGTAAAACTTAAAACTGGTAACATCAAGTTAGACTACATGCTTAATAATTTTATTTCATATTCGCAATTCTACTACAAATTGCATGGATTATGCTTCTAAAAAAAACTAATAAGTCCAGCAAAAACTCTCCTCTACAAATAAAATTAAAGTACTTATAAAGTACATTTAAGGTACGTGATTTGATTTATGCTAAACATCCTACTCAAACCCATTGTTGTGTAGGTTTGACAAAAAAAATTCATCCCTAATATACCCAAGCATAGTCACCAAACTAAAGAGCATTATCACAAACAAATATAGAAAAATAATCTACACATTAAATCTATCAATGTGTCTAGATCGTAAAATTGGCTTATCCATTTGTTCACATATAATTTAAGTAGTGAATTGGGAGAGCGTACATTGTGAAGGGGATACTTAAAAATTGAGATGGACATTAGAAAGCATACAATCAACTAATTATTGAACTGAAACAACTATGACAGAGGAAGAGATGCCTAAGAAGCAACTACTTTTCAGGGAGCATTTGTTGCTCACATTCATTGAAATCGAAGCAATTACCAATGTCTTCGAACTCCTTAGCTAAGATCCAGTTCGCTACCACAAAAACAAATTGCAAATTTGATTATAAGTAGTTTTAAAGCAAATTCTATTAAATAATAAAATAAAAGAAGAGCTTTAGCCGTCTTGAATGTACGTTTCTTTCACAACACCCTTCAATGTTACAGATCAGTAGAGCCTATCCTTAAACAAATATACTATCAAGGAGGGTATAATTTGAAAAATATGAAGTTAATAGTGCATTTGTACGTCCATGTTAATCGAAACTTCCTCTTCTAACTAATTGGTTAGAGAGATGCTCATATTAAGGATTAGCTACACTTAAGGTGGTTGTCACATTATTTCACAACTGGTATATATAAGACTTGAGAATGTAACATCAAAGTCATAATTGACCAAAATTCTTGTACAAACAGTAGGGATTGTTATGTGCTTATGTAGATATATAAGCATCCTATTCGAGACTCTTCTTTTTGTTCAAAGCACGACAAATATTTTGTGGTTCAAGAGCTAAATAAGCATTCTCTTTAAGACTCTTCTAGTTGCTCAAAGCATGACAAATATTTTATGGTTCAATGCACGAATAATATTTTGTTCAATTTCAATTTGCAAAAATACATAAGAGAAAGGGTCGATCTTTGTTATTTTGACTGAACACAAATAGTCCTAATTATTAGTGACGATGGGAATGATTATGTGGCTAAACATATGGAGAAATGAATATTGACAAATATTGATCAATTATAGAGAGAAAAAGATTATGAAAAGAATTACCTGAGAAGTATAGTAGTAGAAGGAATCTTCACCTTGTATCGATCAGTTCAGAATGATATATTTTTTTTGCTTCTTCTTCTGCTTACTGATTTCCTGGATTAAGTCGCACTGAGTGATGGAAGAGAGTGGAGAAAACGTACAGAAAAAAGTCGAATGTTAGATTTTGAGGTTAGAAAAAAGTGACTGAATAGTTGTGTTTAGGGAATAGTCCGATTTTTCATTATTTTTTCTTTCTTGAGGAAAACCGCTAATTTGCTGTATTTTCTCTTAATTGGAATTAGTGTTTTGTAATAGTTGAAAACTCTGTGAAGCCTTGAAAAATAGAGCCGAGAGGGTATATCTATAATATATATCTAAGGATATATATTTCAGTTGCCCAACTAGTTAATTAACCCATAGGTTGAACCCAGCCCATCCCCTTACCGGGTTGAGATCCACGCTAGGTTTTATAAGAGGCTTGTATTGGGCGCCACATGAATTAGATTGGGCAGCCTCCAGCCCAAGCCCAATAGCGAAGTCCAAAGCAATCCCAATACACCCCCCACACCTTCAACGCATACCAATTACTCAACCTTTCCTAACTAGTCATCTCTCTCGCGAGTAACAAAAAACCCAAAACCAAAACTTGATTTTGTGCATTCTAAACGGTGTGTGCAAACCAAAAAACATCCAAAATTTGATTTTGTGCATTCTAAACGGTGTGTGCAAACCAAAAAACATCCAAAACTTGATTTTGTGCATTCTAAACGGTGTGTGCAAACAAAAAAACATCCAAAACTTGATTTTGTGCATTTTAAATGGTGTGTGCAAACACTCATTGTAGACATTGAGTTGAGAGTTGGAGTTGAGAGTTGGAGTTGGAGTTGGAGTTGGAGTGTCAAACAATAATTTTAAAGGACTCGAATATCAATTTTTGTGAGTGCATTTTGTTTATTTTTTTATAATTCAACTCTAGTTTCTCAATTTGTGGTTTCTATTGTTAAATAATAAGTATGGTTGTTATTTTGATTACTATTTCATTGTTATTTGAGTACAATGCAAGTTGTTTGGAATCCAAATGAAGTATTATATGAGAAAGTTCCAAATGACCCAGTGAGGTCGTTTTGAAGATGCCTCAAACAACCTCACTGGGTCGTTTATGCACAATTCAAATAACTCAAAATTTTGTATTAACTCATATAACTCATACAAAGAATATTCAAAATTCAAAAAAAAAAAAAAACAAAACATTCAAACGAGACATTCGGGTCGCCTTTTGGTTGCCCAAACGCACCCAAATGGAGGTCGTTTGAATGTCTTTGTTTTGTTTTTTTTTTTTTTTTTTTTTTGTATTTTTTGAATATTCTTTGTATGAGTTGTATGAGTTAATACAAAATTTTGAGTTATTGGAATTGTACATGGAAGGATCATTTTGAATGATTTGAGTGTTTGAAGCTAGGTTATACTTGTTTTATTTTTGTTTGTAGGGCAATGGGTCATCGATCAAAGAATGTCAAGAATGTAGCGAAAACTACATTCAAAGGTGTACAAAAGTTGTTTGCTGGCGGCAGTTCCTCTTCGGGTCGCGATGACGCGCCTGAGCCTGAGAAGAAGAGAGATAGGGGGTCGAAAACAACGACTTCAATCCGTAGAGGCGATAGAAAAGTAGATGATGATCCTACTAATGTAAGTGATGTAGAAAGAGAGAAGAAAAGAAAAAGGGGAATGGGCACCTCGGCCTCAGTGCGTAGAGGGGACCACAATGAGGTTGTTCTGAGTAATGTAGATACTGAGAGTGATAGTGAAACTGAGAGTGAGGGTGATATTAATATAGATAAAGATTTAGATGTAAATGTAAATGTAGCAATGGATCGTGGGAAGAGTGTAGTTAAAAATGATGGGGATGATGATGGGGATGACTCAGGTGAGGATGGAGATGATGGGGAAGAGTCTAGTGATGAGGAGGATGATGATTTGGAAGAATTGATGGAAGTTGAAGCACCGGTCGAAGTCGAAGCACCTCCAGTGGTAGACTATGTGAGAAAATCCAAGGCTGATTTGGAATACACACGAGGTGTGTTGATAAATGCTCAAAAAGTGAATTTAACCCTCGATTATGCCTCTTGTTTAGCCATCTTAGTGGACTAATAGTGTTTGTAAGTTATGTTTTATGATTCTACAGATGAAAGAGAGAGTTTTGTGGAATATTAGAGAAAAATGGGTAAAACGAAGCAATTCGGAGCATTAAGGATCACATGGGAAGCCCGTGGACAATCATGGAGAAGGCCAAGGAATTGGAGCTATTAAAGATGCGACTTGGACCTATTTCAAAGCCTATTTGGAAGCCCAAGGCCAAAGAATTTGTTGCTTTGACCAAATCCCGCAAAAGAGGATAGAAGGATAGAACAGAAGAGACAAAATAGGTTTACGCGCCTGGGACGCATAGATCGAGCGTCCAGACGCATTGATCACGTCTGAGACGCATGAATAGTGTGTCCAGACGCATGGATCGACACTGTAGCCAATTTCTTCTCAATTTTGGAGACGAAGTTGGACTCTGAAAGAAGTCTATTTGTATTAGGAAACAAATGACGGTTTGGAATGCTTCTAGAGCTCATTGTAACCTCTATAAATAGAGAACCTAAGTGCCTCATGTATTTTGCCAATTCACTTATATTCTTGTCTCCAGAACTTGAGGCAGAGAGAGATTAATAATAAAAGATCGGTTTTAACTAGTTGAGTCTTAATAAATTAGTCTTTCTAGTCTTATGTTCTTCAACTCTTCTTCTTCTCGTTCTTCGTGTTCTTCCTTCTTTATGGAAGGCTAATCTTCTCCTTCAAGGGAGAAGATGAAGCCGGTGCTTAAGGTTTAATGATTCTTCTGGTTCATGGTATTCTTCAATCAGGTTAGTTTTTTATGTTTTTAGTTATTAGTTTCATTGCCCAGATTAGGGGATGGAAGTATAGATTAAGGTTTTTATTTATTGTAATCGAATATCATGCTAGTTTAGGGTTTTATTTATTGCAATTGAATATTTGCTAGTGACATCCTTTTATTTATTGCAATCGAATATCATGCTAGAATAGGGTTTTATTTATTGTAATTGAATATTATATTATTATTCTCTACTTTTCTTCTAGTTGTGTAGTATTTTAGAGTAAATGAAGTATTCCTTGTGTTTGCCTTAGATGGTGATTCATTAAATAGCTGCCCAAACTCATATAAAAGGAAAGAAGATACTAGTAACATGAACATAGGAACAACCTTAAGTAGAGTTATTCGTTAACGATGTTTCGTCCAAGAGGGCATCGACATTCGCTCGATTGCCTAATTGTAGTCTACTTGTGAGAACAACCATGAAGCAAAAGGTCATTAAATCAAAAGTATTGGTGGATTCTAATCTCTTGAATTCCCTCTCTTATAAATTCTTAATAGTTTAGTTTAGTTTAGTTTAGTTTAACATTAGAATCTACAATATCTATAATAATAGTTTTTAATCCCTCAAACCCCCTTTCCAGTCCTGTCCTTCATATAAACATACACTTAAAAGTGGAACGATACCCTACTCATCTTTTACTTATTGAGGGATAATTAGGTTTTGATACGCTTCTATTTTGTTCAACGACCATCATCTATGTACATCATCCATATACCATCTCACACACAAAAAAAGGCAAGGTCAAATGGCGCTGCTGCCGGTTTATGTTGTTTATGTCTAACGTTTTCTTTCAAGATTAGAACTTTGGATATTGAGGTAATTTTAGCCGCATCATCCATCCTTTTGAGAAAGAGAGAATCTTGAAGGACATCTCGAAGACAAGATCTACCATCTAGGTTAGTCGAATCTTCATTCTTTTTATTTCATTCTTAGTATAGTTGCATCGTAGTTTAGTTTTATTGCTTTCTAGTATAATTGTATTTAGGACCTTTTCAACAATTGAAGTTGTAAGCCAACACAGCGAAACATCAAACTCTAGTGTTTATTGTCTGAATCTTAACAAACGAACTATCGTCTGTGGGCTGTGGTATTTAAGCAATCCAAGTGATTCACCATAATCCTAGAAGAGACAACTTTAGACAACGGGCGAGATACTAGCTGCAAAGCCCAACCCAGTTGAAGGAAAGTAGTTTTGCATATTAGTATAATTTAGAATAGTTGCATATTACTTTAATTGCATTCAAGCATAGTAAGATAGTTTTTCATCATCTTCGCATAACAAGAATACTAGACAAGATTGATACAATGGCCGCACGCAATGATGGAGGTGTTGTGGACCTGAATAATCCTGAAGCTATCCTATCCATGCAAGCACAGCAGAGGAAGAAGTTGAACGATTTCTATCACCAATCATTAGAGACCCACCCAGCAGTATTGTTTTTCCAGAGACAGAAGCTAACCAGTTTGAGCTTAGAGCATCAGTAATCTCTATGCTTCCAAAGTTCAACTGTTCAGACAATGTTCAGCCATATGTTCACATGAATAAATTTCTATCAGTCCTCAGAACTTTCAAGAACCAGAATATCAAAGATGAGAGTATCAAGTTGATTATTTTTCCGCTCTCACTAGAAGGTAAAGCCTCCGAATGGTTAACTGCAACCGATCAATTCAATCAACAACTAGGAGAAGTTGAGAACAAAGTTTATGAACAAGTTCTACCCACCCCAGAAGACAGATGCCATGCAGCAAGCTATCAGCCATTTCAAAGGGGAGGTGACTGAAGAATATCATCAAAGCTGGGAGAAATTCAATAATCTGCTAGTCTCATGTCCACATCATGGATACGATAAGAGCACACTAGCTCTTTTTTTCTATTGAGGACTTTCAATGATGAACAAGCAGATGATACAGTCAATGCACAAAGGCAAGTTTACATCAATGGATGGAGAGGAAGTTTACAACTTTTTCGAGAATTTAGCTGAAGAAACACAACAATGGACTACTAGCAACGAGGATGTAGCTAACATGGAGGGGGAGCCAAAGCAATTTGGCTACCAAGCACATGAACAATCAGATCAAGAACTGAAATCTACATTGGCCAGCCTGGCCACCAGCATTGAAACTTTGAGTAAGAAATTCAATCAGTTTTCCATGAATCCCTCCAAGATCAACAAGTCTCAAGCTAAATCTCTCCCAGTCATGCAAGTTAGCCGATACTGCGAAGTCTGTTCAGGCACTTCCCATGTAACTCTAGAATGTCATGGTTACTATCAACATGCATCAGTTGGAGAGTACAATATAAACTCATTTCAGAGGCCCAACCAAGGTGGTAATAACTTTCAAGGCAATTATTGGAGACAGAACGCTGGACCCCCAGGTTCTTAAGATCAAAGTTATATTCCACAAACAAGTCAAGCTTCACAGTTGGTTCCTCAACAACAATTATACTCTCAGCAGAATTCCAATACAAGTGGAGAGTTAGTGCCTGATCCTAAGAGAAATTATGCCACACTTGCCAACCTGGAGAATGCTATTACTTTGCTATCAAAGAAAAATCAGAAGTTTGAAAGTGTTCTAGAGCTTCTTGCACAGTCTCAGCTCAATCTCCAGCAATCTCAGGCAAGTCAATGTTCTAGAATGGAGTCTCTAGAGGCTAAGGTCGACCAACTCACCACTGCTTTGTCTGTAAAGACATAAGCCACTCAACCTAGCTTATTGAAAACAATATCGAGGAGTGAAGATGTATGCCACATTGGGACAACTTCTAGTACTGATCACCTCCATGATCAAGTCAACTCAGTTACTACTCTCAGATCAGGATTGAAGATAGACAACAAGGTTGACTTACCTTCTCATGATGACATTATTATAGAGCAATCGGTCAAGATTTCAAATGAAGTTCGAAAGGAAGTGGGAGAAATCCTTTCAACTCCCATTTGTCAAGATAACCAAGACAAGATATGCAAGAATGCCAAAGAGAAAGAAGAGCAGACACATGCTAATGTGTTTGTACCAAATGCACCTTTTCCTATGTTTTTTGCTCAAAGCAAAAAGGACAAGCAATTTTTAGAGATAAATGAGGCATTTGAGAAAGATAACATCAATATCCCCTTTCTCAAAGCGATCAAGCAATTGCCATCATATGCCAAATTCTTGAAGGATGCATACAACATAAAGAGAAGTACTCATGTTCCAAAGCGGCGCGTTTCTAGCTTGGACAAACAACATCTATTATCCATCGCCAGCTCCAAATTAAGCTCAAAGATCCGTGAAGTCCTACAATATCATGCAAGATAAGAGAAAAAATTCACGTAATGCTCTTTTAGACCTTGGTGCTAGTGTTAATCTCTTGCCATATCATGTGTACCAAGCGTTGGGCCTGGAGAACCTAAAGCCTACAAAAGTCAAATTGAAGTTAGTTGACCGTTCTACCAAGATTCCCAGAGGCATAGTTGAGGATATTCTTGTTCAAGTAGCCGATTTCTACTATCCAGTGGATTTCATTGTGATAGACACCCAGGAGGCCTTTGATAAAATTCCAATTATTCTAGGCCGACCTTTCCTCGCTACCACAAAAGCTTTGATAAATTGTCACAACGGTGAAATGAAGACCAACTTTGGTAAGATGTCCATAGACATAAATATCTTTCACCTGTTACATAAGGATTGTGATGACACCGAAGGTGGAGAGGTGTACTTCCTTGATAGCATGATACAAGAATCCTTCCTATTCAAAGATACAATTGAGAGTGCTCAATCTACAGAAAACTGTGATGAACCTGAGAACCCCACCACAGAGGCGTTGCTAGCCATGTTCTTGGAATCTCTGCAGAAAATTCAGGATTTAAGTGAGCAGAATGGAAAATTGACAGAGAGAGTATCATACCTTGAGAAAATGAACTCTACATTTTAGGATGAACAACAGACTTCTGCCCAGAAAAATCAGTTGCCAGAGAATCAACTTACAGAAGTTTTGGAAAAACAACAGAATCTAGAAACTGAAATAAGTCTTCTGAAGCAGAAAGTGGACCATATTGATAAAAAGCATTGCACTGTTGAAGCCTCTTCTATACCATCATTGTCAGAACGAGAGAAGTATGTGAACCAGTCTACCGCCCACCTTGAGCGCAGTCAGCCAGACATCCATTATCATTATTGTGGTGGTAAAGGGCACTTCAGATACTATTGTCTTGTTAGAAAGAAAGATTTTTGTCAATCTTCTACACAGAGGAACCACAAGGCCTATCACATAATCATCAGACCTGAAATAGTTCAAGGTAGAGAAGCAACTTCACCAGCAATCTTTCCAGCATATCAAGGAATATTTTTGACAACCCACAAGGTGAGACCTCCTCGTCCTCCAAACATTCGTCATATTTGGGTAAGAAAATCTGATCTCCTCACTCCAAATTGATAATGCATGATATATAGTGTTAGGGATCTGACTTAAAAAGACCTAACAAAAAAAAATCTTGGTAAAAGGAAATGTTCTTATTTTTGGGATTAATTTTGATATTCGGCATCAATGGTAACATCTTCCCTTTTTCTCATTCATTTCATTTACTTAGTTTCTATATATTGAGGACAATGCATATGTTAAGTTGGGGGAGGGTGTACTTGAAAAGTACTTGAGAAATGAATTTCGAAAATTAGTTTTCAAAAACAAAAATATTTTTGTTTCTATATCAGTAGCATGAGAAAAATGAATTTTAATGATAAGTCTGGGATATAGATTCTATACTGCTTAGTGTTGAGTTTGATAGATAGTTGATATTATTGATTTCATTACCGCTTAGACTATTTATTATGCTCGGACATAGTTCTTATTGATAGAATTCTTTATCAAGGCACCACCATAAGTACTTGGTCGGGTTTGTGTACTTTTGCTAGAAGAGAGATTTAAACCCCTAGTAAACCGAAGTAGAATTTTTAGACTTAGCCCGTGAGACTTGAGCTTTATATCCATTCTTTGGAGAGTTCTTACGAAAAAATCCGAAGTCTTAGTGACTCAACATCTTTCAGTCTTTATGTCGTTGTAATATAGTCTTATTATTCGTTGATTTGGTTAATCACGGTGACATCAACTGGGAGATAGCCATTAGGTCTTGTAGTCTATTCGAAACAGAGTATCATACTGATAAGTCAAGTAGTGAACCCATTCAGCCTTTATCCCACCTAGTAGGACCATCATATTAAACCCTTTTGAGTCTTACAATAAGCCATTTTCTTTCATAAAACACCCAACTCCAGACAAAGAGTATAGCCAAAAACCTTTATCAGCCATACCCATATGTTTCTGAGAATACGAGGGGCACAAAGAGGAAGAAATAGCACAAAAGAAGGATTACAAGGAAATACCAGAGTGATACAATGAAAACTATCATTATGTTATAAGTGAAAGAAGCTAGTGGAAAACAAGCATATCTAGTACTAATCGAGGATATACCACTGAGCTTAAAAAAAAAAGTTGAACAGAATGGATGGAAAAGCTAAGACAAAGGAAGAATTTTCTCTGTAATACAGAATTTGAAAAAATCTTCCAAAGAAAGAAGCAAAACCCTTAGTGTTTTTCAGAAACAACATTTGAATCCTTTTTACCTTTCTTTCATAAACCAATACCCAAGCCAAGTTACAACCCATGACTTATCACTACAGTATGGTACGAAGTCTAGAATAGGTGAGAGGATGCTAAAGTGAAGGACCGACACTTCATATGTGATTGACATTCTTTCCATGAGACTACTTTCATTCAAAAGTCCGTTTTTCAAGGTAGTATGTGGGATGTTCGTATTCATTACTCTTTTCCCCACATACATGAGGTAAAATAGTAGACCATCTTCTGAGAGATTCTTTTATGAGAGTATGACCGGTGAGGATTGAAAGTCAATATTATCTGTCTAAAGGTAAACTAGGGATTCTGTTTCTTGGATAGGAGAGTATAGGAGATTGACTGAGTACACACATAAGCCTTGATTGAGAATTTTGTCAATTTTTACTATCTCCCATCATAATTTATGAGTCTTTGCAGGAATATAGTTAGCAATGGAAACTGTCTACTGGAGTAAGCACTAAGTGGGTAAGGAATTTTTCTCTCTGAAAAATACTATCATTCTTGAACATGCTATTGATTGATTTTGTGGGTATATCACCTGAAAACCCTCATGAGACTATAACACGTCCTATTTGGGGAACTTAAAGGTTTAAAGCCTTGTTGCATATGATAAATGCAATCGCGATGCCTGCGAAAATAAGTTAGGATTTTATTTTTGTTATTAGGATGTGATTTTGATCACTTATCTATTTTTTTTTATCTTATTTGCTAAGAGACTAGCAAAAGGCTAGTTGGGAGTTGTGATAAGTGCTCAAAAAGTGCTATTTAACCCTCGATTATGCCTCTTGTTTAGCCATCTTAGTGGACTAATAGTGTTTGTAAGTTATGTTTTATGATTCTACAGGTGAAAGAGAGAGTTTTGTGGAATATTAGAGAAAAAGGGGTAAAAGCAGTAATTGGAGCATTAAGGATCACATGGGAAGCCCGTGGACAATCATGGAGAAGGCCAAGGAATTGGAGCTATTAAAGATGTGACTTGGACCTATTTTAAAGCCTATTTGGAAGCCCAAGGATTTGTTGCTTGGACCAAAGCCCATAAAAAAGGATAGAAGGATAGAGTAGAAGAGACAAAATAGGCTTACGCGTCTGGGACGCATGGATCGAGCGTCCAGATGCATTAATCGCGTTTGAGACGCATGAATAGTGTGTCCAGACGCATGAATCAACACTGTAGCCAATTTCTTCTCAATTTTGGAGACGAAGTTGGACTCTGAAAGAAGTCTATTTGTATTAGAAAACAAATGACGGTTTGGAATGCTTCTAGAGCTCATTGTAACTTCTATAAATAGAAAACCTAAGTGTCTCATATATTTTGCCAATTCACTTATATTCTTGTCTCCAAAACTTGAGGCAGAGAGAGATTAATAATACAAGATCGGTTTTAACTAGCTGAGTCTTAATAAATTAGTCTTTCGAGTCTTATGTTCTTCAACTCTTCTTCTTCTCGTTCTTCGTGTTCTTCCTTCTTTATGGAAGACTAATCTTCTCCTTTAAGGGAGAAGATGAAGCCGGTGCTTAAGGTTTAATGATTCTTCTGGTTTATGGTGTTCTCCAATCAGGTTAGTTCTTTATGTTTTTAGTTATTAGTTCCATTGCCCAGACCAAGGGATGGAAGTATAGATTAAGGTTTTTATTTTTTGCAATCGAATATCATGCTAGTTTAAGGTTTTATTTATTGCAATTGAATATTTGCTAGTGACATGCTTTAATTTATTGCAATCGAATATCATGCTAGAATAGGGTTTTATTTATTGTAATTGAATATTATACTATTATTCTCTACTTTTCTTCTAATTGTGTAGTGTTTTAGAGTAAATGAAGTATTTCTTGTGTTTGCCTTAGATGGTGATTCATTGAATAGCTGCCCAAACTCACATAAAAGGAAAGAAGATACTAGTAACATGAACATACGAACAACCTTAAGTAGAGTTATTCGTTAACGATGTTTCGTCCAAGAGGGCATCGGTACTCGCTCGATTGCCTAATTGTAGTCTACTTGTGAGAACAACCATGAAGCAAAAGGTCATTGAATCAAAAGTATTGGTGGATTCTAATCTCTTGAATTCCCTCTCTTATAAATTCTTAATAGTTTAGTTTAGTTTAGTTTAGTTTAGTTTAGTTTAGCATTAGAATCTACAATATCTATAATAATAGTTTTTAATCCCTCAAACCCGCTTTCAAATTCCGCCCTTCATCATAAAACATACACTTAAAAGTGGAACGATACTCTACTCATCCTTTACTTATTGAGGGATAATTAGGTTTTGATACGCTTCTATTTTGTTCAACGACCATCATCTATCTACATCATCCATATACCATCTCACACAAAAAAAAGAGACAAGGTCATATATATGGTGGTGGCCCTACTGAGTCAGAGCTTCTGTATGACTATTCGGTGCATGCTGCTCATGATGTTTGGGAAAATAAGGTATTATCATTGACTTAGTATCTTGATTTTCCTTTGTCTTTATAAAACCTTTTGCTTCTCCTCATTGAGTCTTTGTTGTTTCAGGCGGAGTACGGAGTGTTGAAGTGTGTTCCGCATCTATCCAAGTTAAGCCAATGGGATCTCAAGAATGAGTTCAAAAGATCTCCCAGATTTAAAAATGAGCTTAAGAGGACTGAGTTTTATGATCTGGTATTTGGGTGTTACAAACATCAAGATCCGGTGTTGGTCTCTGCGTTTGTGGAGAGGTGGCATCTAGAGACCAACACCTTCCATATGCCATTTGGGGAGATGACTGTGACTTTGGATGATGTCTCCCAAATTCTAGGCGTCGTGATTAGAGGCAAAGCAGTGCGAGGGAACACGGAGTTGACCCATGAACAATCGGAGAGTCTCCTACACCGTGCTCTGACGTCTCGCTGTTTATGATTAAAGCGAAGATGAACGCGAGCCGGTTCATTTCAAAGGTAAGGCTGGAATTCCTGCAGAGCTAGTTTGCTGGGAAGGTCCGGGATAAGGATAAAGATGGGAATGTAAAGGGGAAGGTGTCGACTTTGGTGGAGGTATAGCGGGCTGTAAGAGCTTATCTACTATATTTCTTTGGATGTACCATCTTCACCGACAAGTCTGGGACTAGAGTGCCTGTTTATTATTTGAGACTGTTGTTGAAATTCAGTGAGATCGGCGAGTATAGCAATTTTGGCCTTTATGTATAGAGGACTTGGGACTGCCACGTGTGCGAAGGTGAAAGGTGTTTCGGGCTTCCTGACTCTTCTACAGGTAAAACTTAAATATTTTGTAGATTCTTTTTAATGTTAATTATATTATTCTATTAGTATGCTAACTCTGTGTGTATATATCTAGGCGTAGATCTATGAGTACTTTCCATTATTCAAGCCAATCCCAAACTTGGAGTATATGTTGCCTGGGTCACGTGTTCTTAGACACACAGTTAACGTTGTGCACACTATGAGAACCCATGTCATGCATTGCAGTATTATAGAGCGATAATTAATGATATGACGGTGTTTAATGTAAGTATTTCAGTTTGTTTCAATTTTTTTTAGTAATTGATTATTTGAGTATGTGATTAATGACACATTTTATTTTTTTTAAGGTTGATTGGCTTCCATACGATAATTTCAGAGCTATACGCCCAGTTGATGACATTGCCTTTTTTTAGGGAGTGGTCTGCTTTTTTAACGTTGTGGAGATTTACGCCGTTGCAAGGGTCATGCGTCAGTTGGGTCATGTGCATTTTATACCCGCAGCTCCTCCAACACCAAATAACACTACTAGGACTGTAGCCGGACGCGGGGTATGAAATGAAATGGATATTGACAACTGTTGGGCCTGTATATTAGGAGTCGTGGCAGAATCACGTGATCCAACCCAACAGTCGAGGACCTATCTGTACTTATCCATGGGAGTGTCATCCAAACTACATGGAGTGGTATGTGAGGCATTCTCATATTCGATTGGTAAATCCCGAGTGGCTTCCTATCCATTTCTCCCTACAAACACTTCCCACTTATTCACTAATTGTGAGTATTGTGATTTTTTAATTGTGTTTTGGTTATAGTCTTTTAAAACGGTAATTAATAATTGTTTTTGCATTCTTATTTCGACAGAACAACGTCATCGATGAAACGAGTCAATTGCTAGAGAGAGGTCTGCAATTAGGTGGGAATAATATTCCCGAAGAAGCAAGGTCCTCGTTCAAGGAGGCGTACAACTTGACTAGGTGCAAGTACAGTGGTGGGTGGTACAGTTATCATAATTGATTTTTGAATACGGCTTCCGATTTTGATGTAATTTATGTACATATTTTTTAATTTGATGTATTTTGAAGTGGAATTTGATGTATTCGATTTGAATTTGATGTGGAAATGAATTTGATGTGTTGGAATCCAATTTGATAGTTTGAAGTGGAATTTGATGTATTCAAATTGAATTTGATGGTTTGAAGTGGAATTTGATGTTTTGAAATGAATTTGAAAGTGTATATGAATTTGATGTTTGGTATATGAATTTGATATTTTGAAAGTTGAATTTGTTTGTTTTTTGGATATGAAAGTGTTGTAAAAACAAAATGAAATTCTAAATTTTTTTTGTCCAAACGACCCAGCCATGTCGTCCCCTTAAATGTTCAAACGACCCAGCCACATCGTTCCTTTGAATTCCCAAACAACCAGCTCAGATCGTTTCATGAAAAAAATAGAGAACTCTGTCTCAAACGACCAGCTCAGACCGTTTAGTTCAAAGGTCAAACGACTTCACCATGTCGTTTGGGGTAAAATCAAATCAAATCAAATCAAATTATACTTATTCCAAATTACATCAAAATATCATATTGACAACATTGTACAACTTAGTCGATCACTCGATTGCCGTCCGAATCAACTTAGTCGATCACTCGATTTCCAAATCATATCAAATAAAAACCCAAACATTATTTCCAAATAACATAAAAATCAAATCAAATTACACTTGTTCCAAATTACATCAAAATAACATGTCAAAATAAATTTACAAATTACATCAAAATATCATATCGACAACATACGAACCACTTAGTCGATAACATGTACTGTTGGGTCTTCAACGGGCTCATCTTCCTAAATTAGATTGGGAATGTTCAATGCCATAAATTGGAATTGCCTTGATGTGAATGCCAAATTCTAACTTTCAGCAATATTATATCGAACTCTAAGCCATTGGCGCATTACTGGAGAAACTGGACAATCTTCAACAAGTTCAACATTGACAAAATGATTTCCACCAACATGTGCACTACCCAACACTTTTTTCACTCTCTCAGGATTTGCTTGGGTTCTCAGCGGCATGATAAAGAAGCACTGACGACTTCCTAAATGCAGGAGGACAACATTAAATCTTGAAGCAAATCCAACAAAGGGCATGCTCATCCACTTATTTAAGGGTGTGTAACCTTCTTCATGTAGGATTGTTTTCTTCACATAAACAACCTCATTTTGACTGTACAAAGTACAGTAAAGAGGGAGGTGGTCAATAAGCTCTTGGTACAAGTCCTTTCTCATCTACGGCCAATCTTCTGACTTCTTCCTAATGCAATGCACAAAGCTCTATAACCGCAGTTGCCATCGCCAACAAGGTCATTGACTCTAACAATGTATTTGTGCATTTCTTCAGGAATATCCAACCCGTAATCTTTAGGACCCCTCGTCTTTCCAAAGTCTAACCCATATTTCATATTTCGTGGTGTGGTTGTTTTTAGAGAAGCCTTATTTCTTGGTGTGGTTGTTTTTGGTGTTTTTGGAGAATGCTTCTTTCTTGGTGTGGTATGGGTGTTTTGGGTGGTTGTTTTTGGAGAAGGCTTCTTTCTTGGTGTGGTGTGGGTGTTTTGGGTTAGTGTTTTTAGAGAAGGCTTCTTTCTTGGTGTGGTGTGGGTGTTTTAGGTTGGTGTTTTTGGAGAAGGCTTATTTCTTGGTGTGGTGTGGGTGAAATGGGTAGGCGTAGTGTTTTGTTGTGACGAGACCCACTCCTCATGGTCACGTTGAGAATGTTCAAAATGAGATGGATCTCGCTTTGAAGAGTTCTCATCTCCAGTTAGAAGCTTTCTCTTATAGCTACCTTTCGGCCGACCATTGGTTTTTGCTACCTTTCGGCCGACCATTGGTTCTCTTGGCGGTACTAGCCATGTACTTTCTGGTACAGCAATCTCCATAAGCTTCCTAATCATAACCCTCTTCTCTTCTTCATAAACCATTGCAAACCTTTTCATGAACAAGTCGATCGAAGGTCTAACATCGGGACCAACACCCACTGACACATTGGGAGAAGCAGACAATTAATGTTTTCCAAAAGTGGTCGATAGTAGTCAAAGGGATGGACCGCTCTTGCTCTTCAAACTCAATTAATTTATGAGCACATGGCAGTCCATGGCTCGTGCGCAAATAGCACCAACACCTGATCTCTCCATCTTTAACACATTTTACGCGGGTATCTATTTCTTCAAATAGCAAGTCCAAATATTTGTGTGAGACAAGGCCTCTGAGTTTACGAAACAAAAGAATCTGGTGGTGGTGCTGAGTTACAATCATACTCCTCTCGAAGGTAGCTCTAATCTCTGACATTTGGATCCCTAGAATCGGGTGGATTAAGCTAAACATACTCAAAAAATCATGACAGTTTGCATTTCCTAGTACACGCTTCACCTGAGCATGAGACCCTTCAACTCTATTGGTCGTTGTACTCCCAAAGTGAATGTGTTGGTCAGTCCAACAACATACAAATCGATCCCTGTGAGGAAACCAAGTCTCTCGCAAATGACTAACAAAATTGGAGTACTCAACCCTGTAATAATTTTCCAAAGCATCCTATCTACACTGGAAAATAACCTCTGTCTTTGATTTAACTACAGTGTTCCACGAGAACTGGGCCTTCTCTACAAGTTTTGTGCTTAGAAAAATATTGTAACATTTTGAAAGGACGTACGTAACGATATTCCATCTATATAGATGCTTGTGTGCGTTAGGAAAAACTTTATCAGCGACACTCATCAGGGCCAAGTCCTTATCAGACACGATCACGGATGGGCTTATGTCACCAAGCAAGCCACTAAATTAACGCAGGGCCCACTCATAGTCGACTGCTGTTTCAGACTGAAGCAGCACCTGACACACGGTGAAAGACTTCCACGTTGAACTTACCCCCAACAAACTGTATGAAAGGCCATCGATACCTGTTAGTTTTGTAGGTAACGTCTAACATGAAAATTGTTGGAAAAGTTTGAGCCAACTTAACACCTTCTGGATGGGCCCATAACAACCTCGCTATCTCCTCGGTATTCTCATCCTCTCTCAACTCCTCAAAGTAATGTTTTTTTGCTAACAACTCACACAATCTCTGCAATTGTGTGAGATCGTTCATATCCAATCTCCTCACCTTCTGCCTTGCAGTGTAGACTTGGGATATACTAGATATGTTTTCATGATACCTATTCTTGATGGAATCCAAAATTTGTTTAGGCTTTATTCCACACTTACTCATCTCTGACAAGTACTCGAACTCTGGAATGGTCAAACGAGTAGCAAATGCATGTCCTTCAAGGGTGCCAATACATGGTTGTGAATACCATTTCTAACTTCTATTTTCCAACTATCGACAGTGTTGCATTGGAAAACACCTTTTAACTTAAATGGACATCCCGATTTCTTGGTTTCATTCCGACTTTCTCTTATTTTCCCTCCATTCGCCTTCTATAACACCCCGGCTTTTTCTTTTGTTTTCCTAGTATAAAATAATAATAATAATAATAATAATTAAAACAAAAAATAGGATAAACTCTGTTAAGGATAGGAAACCCCGTAGGTTAGGAGATAAACCTTCCTTCCTTGTTTTTCGCGGGGGTTTAAAACAAAAAGGAGTTTGCACGGAGAGTTAGGAAAACACAGAGAGTTTTAAACAGAAAAAGGGAGAATTTTACTTGAGAGGAAAAGGAAGTTTTTATAGAAATCTACGGATAGCTAGCTGACAAATGGCTAATCACGGGTGAGTAGATATTTTGTTTAACTCATGGATTTTCTTCGTTACTATTGTCTTTCTAAATTTTTATAAACTTCCGTCATCTGGCGGTTCTCAGGCCGTTCTATGCATGCTCAGAAACTTGTCTCAGCGATATGTCTACGCAGCTGATTGAACAACGTAAAAACTTGTCTCGCTATATATGTTTATGCAGTGATTTTAACAACAGAAAAATTGTCGCAATCAATTTGTTTTATGACCGATTGAACAAAGTGTGTTTATAATAATTCAAGTATTAACTCTAATCACATGATTACATACTTGTCGAAAATTGTTAGATTATAGTGATTTAGTTTTCCACATGTTTATACTTGCGGTTGTTTTGGTTGTGAGAACCAACCCTTTTGGTTGGTTGAAGGGGGTGGTCGATTGATATCGAGTGATGGGTCGAGGTTGGTGGTTTGTTTGGAGTATCGTGAAGCGGTCGGACGGGTGGTTAATGGCGTTAATGGAGGCGATCCGAATCGATACTATTTAATTTTGTTGTGTGTTTTGATGGGTTGTACTGTGGTTTTAGTATAGAACTGTGTTGGTGAAATGAGAATTGATTTCATAGGGGTTTGGGGTCATTGAAGCTCAAGAGAAGCCATTAATGGCGTAGAACGCGATTTTCGCAGATATAATGGAATTGAGATTTGAGGGTATCGGTGGATTGGGTTTTTGTGATGAATCCAACCGTGGGATTTAAATTGGAGATGGGTTGGTGGGTTGTGGTGGTCACCGGGTGGAAGTTTTGGTGAGGAAGGAGATGAATATACCCTTCGATTTGGGCTTGGGCCAAATCGGGATGGGCTTTTATCTTTTACTTTTGGATTTTAGTTTTTGGGCTTAAGTTAGCCTATGGGCTTTAGACTTTGGGCCTTTGGGTTAGAAGAGTTTGTGGACTCGACTTTGATCTGTTGACTGAGTGGACTCGACTTTGACCGAGTTGACTTTGACTTTGACCCGATTGACCCGAAATTTGACTTTTCCTAAAATTATGATTCGGGTCTAATAGGATAAGTCTAGGACTATTAACGTGCTTGGCTTTAGGCTAAGACCTTTCTATATATAATCGTGTAATGCGTGTATTAACTAATATCACGATTGTCAAAGATTTTATGATATACAACGTTGACACTTTTCTGATCATATGAAATTAATAACGCGTAAACCTAAAATGCGTGAATCAAGATATTTCGTCGTTCTCTGAAATAATAAATACAATAAATTTCAATAATGCGTAAAACAATTTACCTCACTCTTTTAGAACTCTCCACGCCTAAAATTTCATAATTGAGTTTTATGACTGTTGATGTCATATGTTAGGTGGGCATTTATTGAATGTGTCATAAATGGCCCGTTAGCGTTATATAGGGGTATTCATTGAATGTGCCATGAATGACCCGGGTTTTCATTGAATGTGCCATGAATGACCAGATTGTTTGGACTGCCCTAGAGAGGAACTAAGGTATTCGCTTTGCGGGTTAGTGGTATTAATTTGATTATGTGAGTGTTTTGGGTTTTCTTTTGAATACCTAATATAATATCTACATATGATATATAGAAGTTCTAACTTTCTTTTCTGCGGGAGGGTAGGACTTCATAACATTTTGTGTGGGACCGGTCCTACCCTTATACAGCAGTGGATATCGGTAAGTGTAATTCAATTATTTAGATATTAAAAGGAGTTATTAGAATGAGTTAATAAGATGGAAGTTAATAAGATGGAAGTTAATAAAATGGAAGTTTTGCTTGGGAAGAAATTATGCGGTTAAAATGACGAACTACACATCTTCCAAGCCGCGAATGATTGAGTTATGGGATAAAATAAAGGGATTGTTTGAATAATTAAAGTATGATAATGGTTATATGTGTTTAGTCTACTCATACCAAAGAATTCAATTTGTCGACCCATGTTTGCTTTGTTTTGGCAACGGGTGTGTTCTTGGGAACATAGGTGGAAAGGCGATGGAATCAAGGGCGTGATTGATTGATTCTTCACCGAGCAATCGGAGTTTAGTTTATTAGGTATGATCTTTTGGAATGATGTAATAACGTAGGTTACATTTTCATATGACATGAAATACAATGTTGAAGACATGTTATTCTTAAAGTTTGTTTATGTTTGTATTGGGATGGAAGAAAGTTTTTAATAAAGTGATAGTTGAGGAATTTGGAGTTTTTTGTTGTTAAGTTGATCCCCGCTGTGATGTGGGTTTTAGGTTTTGACATGTGTTGTATCACCCCGTCATAGCCCAGGTTTTAGACAATTGAATATAGTGATGTTTGAGATATTTATATTTCAAATATTCATTATTTTAATTGTTTAGAAAATCGGGCTGTGACATTTTGGTATCAGAGCTTAGGTTAGCCTAGATAGTGAAGGTCTAGGTGATCCTCGGAATGTGGTGATTGGGTGTGTTTGAGTTTAAGATGTTTGAAGTACTAATAGAAGTTAGTTTTGTTAGGTGATGGCTGGAGATGACAATGGCGTTCGGTAATCGAAGGAATAATACCATATCTGGCGATTTGGGATCAATATTAACTTCAGTTGGTGCAAAACTATTCGGAGGGGTCAACATGCTAATCTAGGAGATCCTTTTGCTAGGAGAAACAAGGATTTTGTTACTTTAGGAGGCCGAAGTTCAAGGGAGAGAAAGGGGCCATTGATCTTTGAGAAATGGGTTACTATGTGTGAGTCCGGTGTTTGCTAAGATGCAAACTCACCGAGGTGCGTAGGAGTTGGCTTCTCACCAGTTGGAGGGGTCAGCTTTATTTTGGTGGAGGTCTATCAAGGATAATGTGGATGTGGGAAATATGACTTGGGAGGATTTCCAAGTAAGATTTGAGGGAAGGTTTGTTCCTAATGCTATTAAAGAGCAATTAATTGAGGAATTCTTTCATCTGACCCAAGGAGGGAAAACTGTTACAGAGTATGTGACTAAGTTCAATGAACTATCGAGGTATGCTCCCTATCTAGTGGATACCCAAGTAAAGAAGAACCAGAAGTTCATCCGTGGACTAGAGCCATGTCTATCGAGTTATTTGATACCCTTTGATTCAGAAACTTTCGATCGCGTGTTAGATTTGGCATTAAGATATGAACAGTTGGATAATAAACCCGGAAATGAGAAGATTAAAGAGAATGCCCCAAAACAAGCCAGCTTACACCTTATTTCTAGTCACCCACGCCAAGGGCGAGAAAAAAGTCAAAGATCACCCATATAATAGGCAAACAAGTAAGCATGTGGATAATGACGCCGAAAGTGCTTCGCTAAAGAGATTTGATGGTAATTGTTTGAACTGCGGGGAGGTTGGACATACTATTCGAAGATGTTCTAAACCCAATGAACTAGTAGGCAAGTGTTATAAATGTGGGCAGCTGGGACACTATGCTAAGAACTGCACTGGTTAATGTTAGGTATGTTTGAATTTGTTGTTTGCTAGTTTCCTTTATTGGTACTTGGCATGTAAGAATTTATCGTATGATTATGAAAATAAAATGCTGGTTGTTTTAACGGTTAGTTTCTTATGATTTATAATCAAAATTGTTCGGCATGTTATAGTATTGTTTTCCTAACGGAGTTTTCGATTTTAAGTAAGTATTGACTAAAGAAGAAATGGTTATTTTAAAATTTCATATTTGAGTAAATTGGAATTATCCAAGGAATAAAGAAACCCTTTTGATAAAGGTTGGATTTGAAATATTTGATATTGTCCAAGTTATGTATATCGTTGGTGTGTGATCCAATATACATAACATCTCTCTGTATGCATCGTTGGAGTTTGATCCAAGTGTACATGTACATCGTTGGAGTGTGATCCATTGTGCATACCACACATCGCTGGTGTTTGATCCTATGTGATGGTAGAGAGTTAGTATGCATCGTTGGTGTGTGAACCGGTGTATACTTGCATATCGTTGGTGTGTGAGCCAAGATGCATACATCACATTGTAGGTGTTTGATCCTATGTGATGGTGGACATAGTATAGGCCGTTGATAATATGAATCATCTATCGTTTTATATTTTTATTTTCTAACATGTGGTGTTTGTTTGAGACAATCGAGAGAAATGTTGATATATATGTAAATACTAAGAGTGGAACTAACTGCCTCGGTGTGAGAGGAACTACATTGCCTTCTTAGTATGATTTCACTCAGAAAATATGAATTTGTTGAACTGAGAAAGAATGATTTTAATTAAGTGTTGGCAATTGAAGAAAACTAATTATGTTTATTCCTTTTAAGGTGTATACTTTCTTGCGATACACGCATATGTCTCATTTTTATTGGTTGACGTCTTGTTTGTTTGGTTAATCTACACTCTACCTTGAATCTCGGGCGAGATCCTTTTAAGATGTGTATATTATAACACCCGGCTTTTCTTTTGTTTTCCTAGTATAAAATAATAATAATAATAATAATAATTAAAACAAAAATAGGATAAACTCTGTTAAGGATAGGAAACCCCGTAGGTTAGGAGATAAACCTTCCTTCCTTTTTTTTTCGGGGTTTAAAACAAAAAGGAGTTTGCACGGAGAGTTAGGAAAACACAGAGAGTTTTAAAAACGTAAAAAAGGGAGAATTTTACCGAGAGAGGAAAAGGAAGTTTTTATAGAAATCTACTACGGATAGCTAGTCGACAAATGGAGCTAATCACGGGTGAGTAGATATTTTTTTGTTTAACTCATGGATTTTCTTCTTAGTTACTATTGTCTTTCTAAATTTTTATAAACTTCCGTCATCTCACCGGTTCTCAGGCCGTTCTATGCATGCTCAGAAAACTTGTTCCGCTGATATGTCTACGCAGTTGATTGAACAACGAAAAACTTGTCCGCTATATATGTTTATGCAGTGATTTTAACAACAGAAAAATTGTCCGCAATCAATTTGTTTTATGCGACCGATTGAACAAAGTGTGTTTATAATAATTCAAGTATTAACTCTAATCACATGATTACATCTTGTCGAAAAATTGTTAGATTATAGTGATTTAGTTTTCCACATGTTTATACTTTGCCGGTTGTTTTGGTTGTGAGAACCAACCCTTTTGGTTGGTTGAAGGGGGGTGGTCGATTGATATCGAAAGTGATGGGTCGAGGTTGGTGGTTTGTTTGAGTAATCGTGAAGAAGCAATGGACGGTGTTAATGGCGTTAATGGAAAGCGATCCGAATCGATACTATTTAATTTTGTTGTGTGTTTTGATGGGTTGTACTGTGGTTTTAGTATAGAACTGTGTTGGTGAAATGAGAATTGATTTCATAGGGGGTTGGGGCCGCATTGAAGCTCAAGAGAAGCCATTAATGGCGCAGAAACGCGATTTTCGCAAAGATAATGGAATTGAGATTTGAGGGTATCGGTGGATTGGGTTTTTGTGATGAATCCAACCGTGGGATTTAAATTGAGATGGGTTGGTGGGTTGTGGTGGTCACCGGTGGAAGTTTTGGTGAGGAAGGAGATGAATGCCTTCCGATTTGGGCTTGGGCCAAATCGGGATGGGCTTTTATCTTTTTACTTTTGGATTTTAGTTTTTGGGCTTAAGTTAGCCTATGGGCTTTAGACTTTGGGCCTTTGGGTTAGAAGAGTTTGTGGACTCGACTTTGATCATTGACCGAGTGGACTCGACTTTGACCAGAGTTGACTTTGACTTTGACCAGTTGACCCGAAAATTTGACTTTTCCTAAAATTATGATTCGGTCTAATAGGATAAGTCTAGGACTATTAACGTGCTTGGCTTTAGGCTAAGACCTTTCTATATATAATGTATGCGTGTATTAACTAATATCACGATTGTCAAAGATATTTTATGATATACAACGCCGACACTTAGGCGATCATGAAATTAATAACGCGTAAACCTAAAATACGTGAATCAAGATATTTTTCGCCGCTTCTCTGAAATAATAAATACAATAAATTTCAATAATCGTAAAACAATTTACCTCACTCTTTTAGAACTCTCCACTTAAAAAATTTCATAATTGAGTTTTATGACCGCTGATGTCATATGTTAGGTGGGCATTTATTGAATGTGTCATAAATGGCCCGTTAATATATATAGGTATTCATTGAATGTGCCATGAATGACCCGGGTTTTCATTGAATGTGCCATGAATGACCAGATTGTTTGGACTGCCCTAGAGAGGAACTAAGGTATTCGCCTTGCGGGTTAGTGGTATTAATTTGATTATGTGAGTGTTTTGGGTTTTCTTTTGAATACCTAATATAATATCTACATATGATATATAGAAGTTCTAACTTTCTTTTGCAGGAGGGTAGGACTTAATAACATTTTGTGTAGGGACGCGGTCCTACCCTTATACAGCAGTGGATATCGGTAAGTGTAATTCAATTATTTAGATATTAAAAGGAGTTATTAGAATGAGTTAATAAGATGGAAGTTAATAAGATGGAAGTTAATAAAATGGAAGTTTTGCTTGGGAAGAAATTATGCCGGTTAAAATGACGGAACTACCGTCTTCCAAGCCGTGGAATGATTGAGTTATGGGATAAAATAAAGGGATTGTTTGAATAATTAAAGTATGATAATGGTTATATGTGTTTAGTCTACTCATACCAGCAAATTCAATTTGCTGACCCATGTTTGCTTTGTTTTGGCAACGTGGGTGTGTTCTTGGGAACATAGGTGGAAGGCGAATCGCTGGCGCAGGTGATTGGGATTCTCACCGGAGCAACTGGAGAGTTTAGTTTATTAGGTATGATCTTTTGGAAGGATGTAATAACGTAGGTTACATTTTCATATGACATGAAATACAATGTTGAAGACATGTTATTCTTAAAGTTTGTTTATGTTTGTATTGGGATGGAAGAAAGTTTTTAATAAAGTGATAGTTGAGGAATTTGGAGTTTTTTTGTTGTTAAGTTGATCCTGTTGTGATGTGGGTTTTAGGTTTTGACATGTGTTGTATCACCCCGTCATAGCCTGGGTTTTTAGACAATTGAATATAGTGATGTTTGAGATATTTATATTTCAAATATTCATTATTTTAATTGTTTAGAAAATCGGGCTGTGACACCTTCCTTCTTGTGTGACTGATATACACCCGAGCACTCCCAAGCCAAATTCAATCTTGCTACTCGGTTTCCCTTAGCATACTCCGACTTTTCAATTACCACAACCACATTAACTTGTTTTCCTATAGTAGTTGCCCAACCAATTGCCTCGCTACGTGTATGAAAGACCTAAACACATAAAAAACAACAACTATTATTAATATACTAATAAAGTTATATTTAGAAAATTTAAAAAAAAAATGAAATCAATGCCTACTCCATCATAGAGGTGGGAATTTGGCCCTAACGACCCTAACCCGACCTTGACCGACCCGACCCTAAGCCCTATAAAGCCCTCACAACTAAAGCCCTCACAGAGTTTAGGGCAGGGCTAGGGCTAAGGTTCTGAAACATAGGCCCGGCCCTAATTCAGCCCTAGTTATAGTTTTATATTTTCACTATAAATACACGTACCATAATTGTCTAACTCTTTGTTAAATATTTTAATTAAAATAACAATGTCCTTTGGAATTTATCACTTACACCCAATGGTACTTCCAATAACTTGTCTTATATAACAAAAACTTGTCAACCTATCTAACAGCCATGAAGAACAATGAGCACTAGCCTAATAAAAAAATAAAACTTTATTTCTTTGATCATCAAATCAAAGTCTAGAACTTATTATTCTCAATTTATTTTCCCACTTACTTCTTATAAATTATATTTTTATTCACATCCAAGCCAAGTCTAGAACTAAAGGTTTCCGTCCACACCATTAAAGCGAAATACAGAGCAGACATTTGTAACACAGAAACAAAAAAAACAACCTTTGTTTGAAAAATGGCATTTGTAAAATGAAGAAAATATATAGGCCCGGCCCTAAAGCCTTTAAAGAGGGCTTAGGGTAGGGTCAGGGCTTGAGATTTAGACTTGTGACCCGCCCGACCGACCACCCTCTTTGACTTTTAGGGCGGGCCGAATCCGACCTTTAATATCTAAAGGGCTTTTAAATGTTTAGGGCCGGGCTAGCCCGACCTGCCTACCCCTACTCCATCATACCTCTTCCATAGTAAATATTTCAATTGTATCACTTAAAATCGGTTGACAATCCACGTCATTCGAGTTTGCAGAGGATTGGTTCTCGGATCGCGACAAAGGATCCTACATTTAGAATAAAACAAGAGTCTAAAACAATTTGTGTAATGAGGGATTTCAAAGTCACCAAAAAAAATGAACTTCTCACTAAATTTAGTCCAAATTAAATGACCCAGTCATGTAGTTCCATAGAGGGTCCAAACGACCCAGCCATGTTGGTTGCTAGAGTCCCCAAACGACCCAAAGGTGTCGTTTGGGCTCGGGTTCTAAATGTTCTTGATTCATTCATTCAATCAAGTGTTTTGCATTCATTCTAATCAATGCTCTCTTATAGATTCATTCATTCATTTAATCAATCAAGTGTTTTGTATTCATTCTAATCAAGTGTTACCTCATTATTTAGGTTTGGTTGTCTTTGTCGTCGACGATTTCTCGGCATCTCATTTGCTCGACTAGTCGCATCTTCTATTTCTTCAACTTCTTCACCTTCACCTTCAACATTTTTTGCCACTTTTTCACTTTCTATTGGTTGTTCTTTACCTTCAACATTTCTTATATTTTCTCCTTCTCTAATTTGTTGTTGCACCTCAAGCATTACTTCAAATGCTTCTTATTCATCTTCGTGTTCAATTTAGGATTTTGATTGTGTTTTGATTGAGTATGAAAATAGTAAGGAGTAAATGAGAAACTTGAGTATTTGATTGAGTATGAAAAAAGGAGTAAGGAGTAAATAAGAAACTTGAGTATTCTATGTAGAGATATTTGAAATTTTGATATATTTCGAATAATTGAGTGAAATATGTTTGTAAACCCTAAACCCCAAACTAGTTTATTATTCACAATTGAAAAAAAAATGGAAAATAACAAGTTTAGATATAAAACAAATTATTATTTTAGATTTGGATAATTGAGTGAATTGAATATGTTTGAAATTAAATTTTTTTTATGGTACGAAATTTGTAAACCCTAAACCCCAAACCCCAAACTAGTTTATGATTCACAATTTGAAAAAAAAATGGAAAATAACAAGTTTAGATATAAAACAAATTATTATTTCGAATAATTAAGTGAAATATGTTGGTACGAAATTTGTAAACCCTGAACCCTAAACCCTAAATCCCAAACCCCAAACCCCCAAACTAGTTTATGATTCACAATTTGAAAAAGAAAATAAAAAATAACAAGTTTAGATATAAAACAAATTATTATTTCGAATAATTGAGTGAAATATGTTGGTACGAAATTTGTAAACCCTGAACCCTAAACCTTAAACCCCAAACCCCAAACTAGTTTATGATTCATAATTGAAAAATAAAAATAAAAATAACAAGTTTAGATATAAAACAAATTATTATTTTAGCTTTTGGCATGTTTGATTATATTATTTTAGATTTTGGCATGTTTAATTACATGTTTTAACTTGGTTATATAGATATTATGTCATAATAGATAAAGAGTGTAGAGTGTATGTAATTATGCTGGTGCAACTAATTGTGTTGTTCCTAACCCAATTTTTTAAATCGGATTTCAATTTTGCTAATTCAATTGGGATGTATTGATAATTGATCATTACTAATTCAATTTTGCAGATCATTGTTTAAATAAATTATTGTACAATTATGATCGATTAATGATTTGTATTATAAGAAAAGTGTTCAGTGTTTTATGTATAAGAAAAGTGTAATTGGTGTTTATGTAATCAATTTTTATTGGTTAATCGGGCTAATCATGAATTATATTCTCTTGGTTTAGAACTTTTCAATTATTTTAGTCCAAACGACTCCCCCATGTCGCCCCATAGAAGCCCCAAACGACCCAGCCATACCGCTTGCATGTGATACATACCAAACGACATGGTCAGACCGTTCCATGGAAAAAATAGAAAGCTCTATCTCAAACGATATGGCCAAGCCGTTTAAGTGTACACTCAAACAATATGGTGATACCACCCCCCCCCCCCCCCCTCAAACAGCACGCTCAGACCGTTCCATGGAAAAAAAAGAGCTCTGTCTCAAACGATATGGTCAAGCCGTTTGAGTATACACTCAAACGATATGGTAGTACCGTTTGAGTGTAGCACGCTCAGACCGTTTCATGGAGATTCCAGAGAGCCAATTCTCAAACGACAAGCTCAAACCGCGTGCATGTATACTAAAACGACATGGTGGTATCGTTTGAGTGTATACTCAAACGACATGGCGAGACCGTTTCACTCAAACGACTCGAGGGTTTCGTTATGGCGATACCGGTTGATTGAATTGGTTGTAAAATTTCTTTTTTTTTGGGGTTGCCTAATCCAATTTGATGAGTGCCCAATTAAAGTAGCTTTTATAACTCTGGTTTTTAGCAAAGCCCAAAATATCGCCGATATATCCGATATATATCGTGTTTTTGGTACACCGATATGGATATATTCGATATATATCTACCGAATATAGAATAATTTTTTTCCCAATATATATCCGAATTTCCAATATAAAACTTTATATCGCCGATATAATTGATATTTACGATATATATCGTTTGACTTTTTGACCAATTTTTAATATAAATATTTTTGAAATATCCGATATATATATCGGCGAGATATCCGATATATAGTCGATATATCCGAGATATCGGTGGAGGTAATTTTAATGTTTAATTGCATGACTCAACTGATGAGGAAACTCCATTGGACCCACAAGTATATGAGGTTGCACCCAGAAACAATAGTGGTAAAGGAGTTCTTAATGACAATTCCCAAAGAATGTATGCGCCCAATGTATAGTTGCACCAACACTCCTCGAATTGGAATTATATTAGAATTTCTAACATAAAAATATGAGTGGCATGTTCGACAATTTCTCGGCGGTAGGTATAACTCTGTATACACTTGGGTAGGGTATTGTGAAGCAGTTAGGATTCAAGAAGCGGGTATGCAAATTGACCAGCCACGTCACTCGTTTATGTATTGATGTAACTTATTTATCTTATTTTGTAATTTGAGACTTTGAGTACATTAGATTATGACATTGTGGTTAATTATTTATCAATATTTTTTTATGGTTTTTTTGATAAATAAATGTTGCTATTATATCCTCTGATATATCCGATATTTCCAATATTTTAGATAGTTTGGACGGGTCACCAAAAAAATAGATATATCCGATATTTTTAATATATCGGTTTTAGGTACACCGAAATATTCACCGAATTCGATATTTTGAGCTGTTTTGAGTTTTTACACCGACTACACACAAAGAATGAGGTTTCCCAAGTAAAACATTCTTTAATTGCCCATTACACCCTTAGACGTGGGCCGCAAGGGTCAAAATATCTAAAACGAGAAAGGCGGTTCAACGTTCAACCCCTTGTCCCATCTGTATTTCCACACTATAAAAACCAACCACAGAAACACAAAAGAAAAAGAAAAACAAGAAAGAGAGAACTCTCTATCTTTTATTCTAGCTACATTTTTTCAGTAGAAAATTTCAACCATGAGCTTTCCCCAACAAAATAACAGAACCCGAAGAAACCTGACTCCTCGTAATCATTGGATCCCTAAACCCTCCACATCATCATCATCATCATCCGACGTGGAAGGTACAAATAAGTTACCACAACTAGTACAAGAAATAAAAGAGAAACTATTAAAGGGAAATGTAGAATGTATGATATGTTACGATATGGTAAAAAGGTCAGCACCAATGTGGTCGTGTTCAAGTTGTTATTCTATATTCCATTTACATTGTATTAAAAAATGGGCACGTGCACCGACATCTGTCGGTAATCAGGGGACGAATTGGCGGTGTCCCGGTTGTCAGTCTGTGCAGTTTAATTCTGGTAAGGAGATAAAGTACCTGTGTTTTTGCGGAAAGAGGTATGACCCACCTTTTGATTCATATTTAACGCCGCATTCGTGTGGTGAGAATTGTGGGAAAAGACTTGATAGGAATGAGGAGGATAGGTGTCCACATTTATGTGTTTTGCAATGCCATCCTGGTCCTTGTCCTCCTTGTAAAGCGTTTACACCTCCGCGGATGTGCCCGTGTGGGAAGAAAGTTATTACTACTAGATGTTTTGATAGGAAGTCTGTTGTAACATGTGGGGATGTATGTGATAAGGTTCTTGAATGCGGGCGCCATATGTGTCGGAAGATTTGTCATGTTGGTTGTTGTGAGCCTTGTGGAGAGTTGGTGAATGCTGTTTGTTTTTGTAAGAAGGAATCACAGCTTGTCCTTTGTGGAGAAATGGCGTTGAAAGGGGAAGTGAGGGATAGTGATGGTGTGTTTTCGTGTAACTCGGCCTGTGGGAGGAGTCTTAGTTGTGGGAATCATGTGTGTGGGAATACTTGTCATCCAGGGCCTTGTGGTGAGTGTGAATTAATGCCTTCGAGGATCAAGACGTGTTATTGTGGGAAAACAGAATTAGAAAAGGAAAGAAGTAGTTGTTTGGACGCGATCCCTACTTGCTCACAGATATGTGGTAAGCTTCTTCCCTGTGGTCTTCACCATTGTAAAGAGTTGTGCCATGTTGGGGACTGTGCACCTTGTATGGTCACTGTCAGCCAAAGTTGTCGTTGTGGGTCTTGTTCACAAAGTGTGGAGTGCTCTAGAAAAATGGCAGAGAATTATGTATGCGATAAGCCTTGTGGGCGGAAAAAGAATTGTGGTAGGCACAGGTGTAGTGAGAGGTGTTGTCCTCTCTTTAATTCCAAAACCCAACTTCCAGGTGACTGGGATCCTCATTTGTGTTCAATGGTCTGTGGTAAGAAGCTCAGGTGTGGACAGCATTCGTGTCAGTCGCTCTGCCATATTGGTCATTGCCCTCCTTGCCTTGAAACTATATTCAATGACTTGACATGTGCTTGTGGGAAGACGTCAATCCCTCCTCCGCAACCTTGTGGTACACCTCCTCCATCTTGTCAACATCCGTGCTTGGTTCCTCAGTCTTGTGGCCATGCCTCTTCTCACAGCTGCCACTTTGGAGACTGCCCACCTTGTTCAGTTCCAGTGGCAAAAGAATGCGTAGGTGGTCATGTATTCCTGAGAAATATACCGTGTGGGTCAAGGGATATTAGATGTAATCAGCTATGTGGAAAGACCCGTATATGTGGTATGCATGCTTGTGCAAGAACTTGTCATCTACCTCCTTGTGATCCTTCTGGTGATTTTGGTTGTAGCCCAAAATCAACTTGTGGACAGACATGCGGTGCTCCACGAAGAGATTGCAGACATACATGCACTTCCATTTGTCATCCTTTAGCACCCTGTCCTGATGTAAGATGCGAATTTCCTGTGACAATTACTTGTTCATGTGGTCGGATAACTGCCAGAGCACCCTGTGACACTGGAGGAAGCAGTTGTGGGTATCATGTGGATTCTCTTTTTGAAGCTTCCGTAGCTCAAAAGTTACCAGTTCCACTTCAACCTGTGGAAGAAAATGGTAAGAAGGTTCCACTGGGGCAGAGGAAGCTTGTCTGTAATGAGGAGTGTGCAAAGATGGAGCGCAAACGTGTACTCGCAGATGCTTTTGATATCTCTCCTCCAAACCTGGATGCCCTTCATTTTGGTGAGAACTCGGCCTTGCCTGACATGCTTACAGACCTGCTTAGGCGAGATCCAATGTGGGTTTTTTCTGTCGAAGAGAGATGCAAGCTCCTAGTTCTTGGGAAGAATAAAGGAGGCAACACCAACGGTCTTAGAGTTCATGTTTTCTGCTCAATGCTTAAGGACAGGAGAGATGCGGTAAGGCATATTGCAGAAAGATGGAAGCTTGTAGTTCATGGTGCAGGGAGGGAGCCAAAAAGTTTCTTAGTGGTTCATGTCACACCCAAGTCGAAAGTACCATCTCGACTGCTTGGGCCCAAGGGTTCTGTGCTAGTGAATGTATCTCATCCTTCTGCTTTTGATTGTATGGTAGACATGGATCCACGACTTGTGGTGTCTCTGATGGATTTGCCAAGTGATGCAGATATAAGTGCGCTAGTGTTAAGGTTTGGCGGGGAGTGTGAATTAGTCTGGTTGAATGATAGAAATGCCTTGGCTGTATTTAGTGATCGCGTCCGAGCAGCAACTGCACTAAGAAGGTTAGATCATGGTTCAGCATATCATGGTGTTGTGGTTCTACAGAATGGTGGCACATCAGCTTCATCTCCGGGGGTTAATGCTTGGGAAGGAGCAGAAGTCACCAAAATTAATCCATGGAAAAAGGCTGTTGTGCAGGACACCCAGTGGGAGGAGTGTTCATGGGGTAGTGAGGACTGGTCTGATGCTACCAGTGTGCAGCCACAGGTGTGGAAAGGTAAAGAAACATTATTTGCTCCTTCAGCAAACAGGTGGAAGGCTTTGGACCCAGATACTTTTCCAAAACCAATGACTGTGGCCTCGTCAGGAACTGAGAATTCAGTGGAGCATGGCACTGGTAATTCTTCAGGTACAGAATCAGTATCACGTGTGCACGGTTTGAACTTGACTGGGCAGATTGCAGGCGTAACTGAGGTAGCAGAACCGTCTGAAGTGGTAGATGACTGGGAAAAAGCTTTTGACTAAATAGATGGATTCAAGTGAGTTGGGTGCTAGGCAAAGAAAAATTGTCAAACTTCTTCCATCTTGTTCATGTATGAATTTCATTTGTTATAGTTCTTCTTTCCTGTTATAAAAGAAAAGGAAAAAGGAAAAACATTGATTGTATCATCAACAATGGCAACTATCATAAGTATACCAGCCCTTTTTTGCTGCGGAGGTAAATACTGCTTTCAAAGATTCATATGGGAATCTGTCGTTTATCTTTTGATGCTTTGATAAGTTTTCTTGTTTCTGTTAATACACAAATTTATGTAGTGATGTGACTGTATGTATGGGTATTTCTTTCTAGACTGTGTTTGACTTAACTGGGAGATTAAGCTACTGTTGCTTGGAGTGTATCTCTTTTCCAGAGTTCATCATTATGAGTAGCTCTTTTGCCTAAAAAAATTTGTGACTGCAATATGTAACTATTTATATTTTTAGATAAAGTGACTTGGATTTTGATGCCATGTGGTAGGACTAAACTTTGTTATGGGGTCGTTGTTTGGCAATGAGAATTCAGTTTTAGATATGGTTGGCTGTTGGAACACATTATTACTTTAAAAGCGCTGCATAGCTATACATTGAATCAACTTTAGTCATGTTCCAAGGTTGTCAGCAAGTTTTTTACTGTATAACATGTAAAGATGGCAGGCCGTGTAATCAGTATTCTTATAACTAGTTTTTTATTATCTGTTCTTTCCATCCATGGAATAATACCATTTTTATATCGTCCCAGAGTGAAGAGCTTTAGTTAAGTTACTGAATTTTTCTTTGTTTAATGCTTTTGATAGTTTCAATCTGAATTGAGAAATTTTTACTGTAACTTAAAGTGACTATCAAACTTAGACTACATGTACTAGAATCATTTCCAAAGGCCAAATGAGTAAGCAACTGTAATGGGTCTGCATGGAGTCACGGACTAGTCGTGCATCTACACAAGCGAGGGTGGTGCCTAATCATGCCTACAAAGCTAAGCATTCAGCATTGTGCCAATTGTTACAAAATGCTGAAATCGGACTTGCTGGGAAATGGGGTTCTAGTTAACCTGTGGTGAGTTCAAACTTCAACGTTCAGTGCCAATGGATTAAGAACAAAACACAACCAAAATTCAGGTGACAGGAAGAAAGTGAATAGGGTGGAGTCTCCAAGAATTAGGGAAAGGTCTCAGATAATTACAGAAAGGATTTTCCTCAGGACCTAGGAAAGAAAGTAAAGAGAGCTGGCATTAATGAAAGGTAAGTCTATATACATCTAAGAAATTCAGTGTCTTTTACTCTTTGCATGCCCTTCTGTTTCAGAGGACTAAACTGTCAGAGTGCGTTTCTGGTTCAAATTGCAGATTGTGGAGTCAATGCGGAGAGCAAGGCTCAGTTAGATAGGCTAGCATCTTTGCGGACTAAGCTGGCTGATCTCAAGGTAACACTGTGATTTGCAAATCAGTAAAATTATCTCTTTAAGATGTTTATCAGATATAATAGTATTAAATGAATTTAATATATATGAAATCTATTTACAGAATCTGGAAATGGTGGGAAAAGTCCCTTTTTTGCCCAACTTGAACACCCACAGGACATGGCATACTTTATCTGTTTTTATTTTTGTCGTTCTTTTATGAAGCACATTCCTTTAGACTTTAGTTGACCAGTCCACAATGTAGCAGCGTCATTAGGCCAGGAGGCTCTCAATTTTGAGAACATATAATTCAATGCTTAATAAATTTTGCATTAAATAATCACTTAGACTAATTTTCAATGCTAAGTGAATTTTGCATTGCAATTGTTAGTGCAAAATTCCTTTGCATTGAAATTGAGTATAGTATTATGCAATTTTTTTAAAGACCGTTAGTTCGTTACCACTAAACACCCTAAAAGACAAAATATGCCACAAGAATTACTCGATGTTGGCATAAGACAAAGGCCTATAAGTGTATATCAAGTTTTAAGAACGAATTCTGATGTTTAAAATCTTGAATTACAATCATGTGATTGTTTTTTTTAGTTTTAGGACACTGGCAGATTTAATTGACTTAATCAGGGTTTCCTTGAAGCTTATTGTCTCATTCATCTTATTTGAACTTTGAAATGACTCTCGCAGTTAGCTTTGTGTTCTTAAGCCATGAAAAGGACAATTTGTTAGCCGATAACATAGTTCCTAGACCGAAGGTCCCTTCAGCACGTGGTACCATACCTAGTATTATGCTTACGCAGTAAACTGTGGGTAGGACAGGATTAGCCAGAACAATGTTACAAGCAGGGTGTTGGGTTGGTAATCTTATTCAGTTTCTGATTGGTGCTATACATTGTTATATATAGGCACTCTTAGCAAACGACAATAAAGAGTACTTCAAGAATGTAGTCTGGCTAGGGCTTTTACTCCTTTATTGATTATATATGTACTGTCAAACAAAAAAGAAACAAAAAATCCTTGTAAAAGCAGTAAATCGTCGAGTCGGTTTTGACTCAAAGCACCCACCTTTCTGATTAATCGGCGGTGTAATCACGGTGATCAGGTTAACCGATTAGTTTGAAAATCATCTTGGTCCTGGAGTGTGTAGTTTGTACCCCGAGTAGTTGCCTATATAACTGCGAGCATGGAATTTCAAAAGTTATTTGGAGCTCATTGAAACACCAAGACTTGATTGCTAGAGTAGAAGTTGATGCCTTGGTAGTTATTGTAGGAAAGCACATGGTGGAAGGGAAAAACCTTAAAGCTTATGAGCGAGAAGCAAATTTCTGATAATATCAAACCAAATAGCTAATGTTGAGTTTTCCTTTCTCTTTCTTTTGAGATGTTTCGTACTTTTGTTTTTGAAGATGGAGATGCTAGTTTGTGGTAATGTGGTATTCTTCTTCTTTGTCCCTGTTTCAGTTTTGGTTGGAGCCCTTTTTTGTTTTTCCCAATTAAAGAATTAAAAACATAAAACCAAAATGGGGTCGCCAGTAGTGGATCTAGAGCATGAACCAACTTAGAAAGGGATCGAGGGATCCAGAGAAGGGGTCGTTGCGGTGTGCATGACTGTGCTGCTCTAATGGTACAATTTAAAAAAGAAATTGTGAAAACACACAAATATGCTAAGTCTGAAGGTTATCTCAGTGCCTTAAGTTAGTTTGTCAGGCAAGCTCGACCCGTCCAACACCCAAGGAGCACCAGACAAATATCTAACTAGGCCTCAAGGTCCCAACCGAACCGCGTACTCAGGCTCCAACTGAGCTCCACTTGTAGACCTGTCCTGAAGTTGTTGGGAACCCGATAGCATACCCTTGAGTAGTCGGTAGTGTCATGAGCTAGCCCTGTAATTATGTCGGCCAAAGATGTGGTTGGGAAACAGAACATTACTTGTCGAGGCATTCTTAGTATAATTGTAAAAAGGTTTTACTATTGAGAAAAAGGTAACACTGAAATCACAACAAGGGTGATCCACCATCTGGCATGGTGGGTAAGCTTGAGGCTGACTTGTCATGATTCATAACTATGGCACACTTTACACGACCACAACTATACCGCACCGGTGGGTCGGTGGGTGGGTGTGGGGGGGAGGAATTCTGATAGCTCTGGGAAAAAAATTAGTTGGAGTCTGTTGTTTTGCACCTTTGATACTTGTTGTTTAAGTGAGCTCTTTATAATCATTATGAATTTACTCCTGATCATCAACACAAACGTGTTTTGTTAGTGGTGGTTGGCTTTCATGTGGACTTTGCGGGTGTCAATGGCAATCTGATTAACTGAAAGTCCGAAACTGAACTGGAACCAGAAGTAAATATTTCGATATGGGTCATTATGCAGTAGATATGTTAATATTCCGATCTGAGAAAAATGAACAATATGGAAGACTGGTCGATGGCTAATATCTGCTGGTACACAGGTACCGGTGGGTAGCCGTGAAATTTTCTTTCTTTATCTATACATGTATATTTTCTTTATTTGTCTTGGTGAATTGGGTATATGGCTATGACAAGAAATTGTATATGCTCTGCAACTCAGAATAGTGTTTCTTTATAGATAAAGAACTACATAATAAAATCAGTTTCAATCCTACTTTGTTACTTTTACAGCAACTGATACAACTGATTAGTGACTACACCCACTATGCATAAAAAGATTGCAGGATTGAGTGAGGCTTTAAGGAAGATCAGTTATCTAACAGATATTGTTTGATACAACTGATTAATGTCCTTAGTTCCTTAATTGTTTTAGAAGTATGCTATTTAGTAGTTTTTATTTTGGTTTCCAATTAGAATTTGGAGCAGGTTTCTGTTAAGGCATGTTAGCTTTCATTGTTAATTGGTTTTTATTGAATACTATTCTTTGAGATTGTTCTTCAAATTTAGGTTTAATCCCCAATTTTAGGTGTGTATTTTATTAAATGTAATTGGTGTTTATCAATTGTTGAAGATTCAGCCAACAAGATACATCGGATAGTTCATCCATTTCCAGATATTGCTAAGTTGCTAACATTTTAAATTATCACCGTTTTACCAGTGTTTGCTTGTCTACTTCTTGAGCTGCAAAGTTTTTTCCAAGAGTCTTTAATTTTTTGCTTCGAGCAGTGGCACAGTTAGTCTAGCTTTAGAATTCATAACTAGGTTAAGAAAATTATAATCTTTTCACAAAGTAGCGAATCACTTTATCTATTCTCAGTTGTTTTGTAAGTTTGTCTTTAATCGACAGTCACTAGCCAGTCGTTAGTCGTTACTAAAACGTTCTCTTCTGTTTATTTGATCGTATTGGTTTGCAAGTTTCTCTCTTTAATTAATAGGTTTCTACTATTTGGGCTTGCAAACCCACATTGACTGCCTTTTACTCTTGTCTCATCAACTACTACAGGTATGTAGAGCCTGTCATCATCTCCTTACAATATTTGAAAGAATGTTTATTTTGATATTGTATACCAATATTTTCTTATTTATTTCCTGTGGTATTAATAAGGGTGATTCTTTGGAATATTATAGTGGTTGGTGAACAAGAAATTGATGAAAAGATCATATTGATGATTGAAATCAGGTTCTAGCATTGTAACTAGACAAGTGATAGTCATCGGCTATTTATGCTTGAAGGTCATCTTTTAAGAAATATCCATGTTGGCCAGGTTTGAAAATCTACCACAAGTTCTTGAATACTAGTGAACTTTATGTCCAGTGTCCATGCCATTAAAGTGGATTAATTTAGATGTTATGTTTACCAAAAAAATGTAGGATAGATGAGAAAAATGCTAAGTTTGACATTAGGAACAAAGATTCCTGCCTTTGCATCTCATTCTGGTTGACGCACCAATTTAACTGGGCATTGCATGTGCATCATTGCGTGTAGAGTATGTTTTGTTCTTTTTGATATTTTTCCTACAGTACCCCACTTAAAGTCCTCACAGGGGTAAAAGAAAAGATGAGAAGAAGAGAAAAGATCTAGTTGTGATTTGAAGGATATTAGTGGATTTAACTTATGAATAAGACTCCATTCAATTTTAGAACTCTTACCTCTTCTTGCAATTTGATACTGGGAGAGAAACATGAAAAGATCATTTGTGTACAGATTTTTTCTTTCCATGTTGATATGTAGGAGAAACATTTTTGTATTTGGTGTTGGATTTACCTATTCACATGTACACCGATAAAATTGAGTATGTTGTCCTACTTGATTCGCTTCTTCTACGATTGAAGCTGGGTTCTAAAACAGTGCCAAAGAGCTCATTGTCTAAGTAAGATGATTGTTCTTTTTCTGGTTGTTGCGTAGCAGTTCATGGTGAAGATAATTTTGATGTCAGTTCTCCATTTTATGTCTCTTGATTATCCAGGGTGTAATCTTTGCATTCTCGATCTGTTGCCACAGGTCTTCAGGCACTAGGATGGGAAAAATGGACACTGCATTTCCCATGGTCTAATAGGTCTTTCCGAGTCTTGCACTTTTTCTGATTCCATATTGGCATCTGATATGGCAGGGAAAAACTCCACGACAGGTTTGTGCGGAACCCATTGTCATTTTAAAAGGAGGGATGAGCTCCATTGTCAACAGATGTGCTTAGCAATTTGTGGTTTCAGGTTGGAAAACTAGGATTCATCTCCCTCCAGACGTGTATACTTCTAATCAACCATTAAGAAAAATCCCAGATTATGTTGAGCTCCTCTAGTGTTTGATGTCAGTTTCCAAATATATAGGTTCTTAGTTGAAAAGGTCCCCTAAGGTCCCCTCAGCTCTTTAGGAAACAGACTTCATGATTAGTCCCCTCAGCTCTTTAGGAAACAGACTTCACGATTAATGTAGTGGTTCCTCCATGAAATTCCTGGCCTCGTGTAGGGAATGTTGTTTCCAATTTTTATAATTGATGCCACAACTGATTGGACTTTCTCAGAGGATGTCAATAGTATGGTGCTTATCTGAGATGTTTGATGTATTTCACTAGAGCAGTTTCTGTTCAATCGATCTCTCTCCCTCATTCTCATTGTTCTGGATATAAAAGCTTGTTTTTTTTTGTTTTTTTATTTTTTTTGATTGGCAAGCCTATTTTAAATGAGATCAGTAACTTTTTGATGCTGGCGGGTTCGAGCTCCAAACCTCTGGTATCATCACACAGGGAAAAAAGGATTTACAAGATGAGATAAGAAACGAAAAATGAATTATACAATATATAATAAAAAAATATGGGAGAAAGTAAAACTCAATACAACTACACATAAATTCATCTTTCTTTCTCCTAAAAATTAGGATATTCCAACGGTCTTCCCCAGCAACCAGAGCACAAGTGACATTTCAATACCGAATATGGTGTGTAGACAAGTCCTATCCAGCATAAACCCAAACACCGTAATGCCCGCCTTATTGTTCTCAAAATACGTCACTGCACCATAGGTGTATAGTTAATAAGTACTTGATCATAAATCACAAGTAAGTTCTTAGAATGATAATAGTTAATAGAATAAAACCCGAGCCATATCAATAGTTTACATGCGAATGATTGAGAAAAATCCAAGTGATGATAGTGATAATACCTAGGGCCTGTCTTTTTTGAAAGCAGATGGTGTGTGCATAGGCCGGCATAATGATCTTGGTGGTGTCTATGTCATCGTCCTCATCACCAGCATCATCTTCTTCTGATTCCTCATTTGGATATACGTGTCTATTTGAAGTGATTTGAGTTGTCTCACCATCAGTTGCATCAAAAGAATCAAGGGTGGCGCAAATGTGCCACTTGGCAGCCAAACAAGTGACGGACTGGGCCTTGTGTGTGATCTTTGTGGCACTGCGTAGCAGTATAAAGAGCCCTGCCATCAGGGTCATGGAACATAGCTGCAACAACACAGAAATTTCCAGTTATACATTATGAGGTATAAAATTCTTATATGAACTTATTTTGTCATATATATGTTACACATTTGACCAGTAGTTGTCCAAAGGTAATTTATGTTTTTTTCACAACATGAATTGGTATCCTTCACCGTTGATAGTGTGGAATTTGCATTTCTTTTCAGTGTGAAACGTGTCCATTGGAGTTTGTATGGTAATTTATGATGCTTAGCGTTTCACAACATAAATTGGTAGTTTTCACTTAAAAGGGTTGGTATTGCAGAATTTGCACTCAGTTTCAGCATTCATGTGTTCTTCGGAGTTTGAAGATAGCGTACCACTGTCATCGTCGGCCCCCAGGAAACTGTGGTTGGCTATGACTCTGAGGTGATTTAAATTTGTAGAAGCTTGAGATCCGCAAATAGGTTTAAGTATTTACTTGGTTTTCCATGTTTTTAAGAGGAAGAATTTTGAAACCTTTTGTATTGAATATGATGATTTTATGAATCATATGTGCGGTGATTATTCGTAAGATGGCGCCACTTGGTTTAATGAGTATGCACCTTTGCAGCATTTGAGATTGGTTTTGGTTCTAATGTCTAAAGCGCCTTCATGCCAAACCTTTGTATCCTTTTTGGGTTGAGAAATTCTTCTGGTCAATCCTCATCCAATTTGATTCTAGGGTAAGTGCAATCCTGAAGATCTCACCTTTTGATCTCTCTAGCCTTAGTAGATTGTCTATATTTTTTGGTCTCCACCCTTTCACGGTGTTTCAAGTCAGATTTTCATTTGGTAAGGATCGTTCTATGGTCTCGTGGTTGAAGGGTTTCCTTTGCCCACCATTAAACTTTGGCTAATATTTGAATAGACCTCTCCTTTTCTTCCTTTGGTTGTTGCTTCATGTCTGATCAGGTTTGTTAGTGATTTGTGAAGAGTATTTATTTTGAGGTTCTTTGGGTTTAATTGTGCTCCATACCATTCTGCTGCTGTGATGTTTAGAGAATCTTCTGGCATCTTGGTTTGCCATCCTACTTAGTGCTTCATGTCAGAGCTGAGTGTGTTGGCGAATTTTCTATTATTTCTATCCTTAGCATTTAGTTTCAACTTAGGAGACTTTACATTATATTATATAGTTTACATTGTTTAGGGCTTGTGAATTGAGGATATGTAGGGATTGTCCTTGAGAACCTTGTATGCTTTTCTATGCATTTCTACGTCCTAATGCACATACTCTGAGGGAGGATTCTAAGCTTTATACTTTGATCTTAAATGGTACAGTATAGGGGTCTGAAATTTTAAATAATACTGACAGGGGTCTGCCTTAACTCCACAAGTTGTTTAAAGAAAAAAAAGTTAGTAATGATCATCACAATTGATTGTGGAAATGCAGATCAAGTGAATAATGGTCGAAGGTTTTATCAACCATTATGAAAATTTGGGAAAATTCCGATCCCCTGTTTTGAGTTTGGACGAAATTATCGCTACATAAGTTATGAATAGTCCATTAAGATAAGTAATGTAGTACGTTATTTTTTCAAATTCATATCTATTCATTTAATCGCGTTATGGTTCTGTTTGTTTTGCAGGAAGTAGCTGAAGATAAATATTCTTCAAAGGCATTTCTTCCGTTTTACTTCAATACGTTTGGAATTATTTTTCTTTCAAATGTTAGAGCGGAACATGATTTCTTCTAGATGATTAAGTTGCAGAAATATTCCATCAGGTTTTTGTTTTCTATTTCTGGATATATGCTTAAATATAATAGTAGAATAGTAGTCAACAGAAAATAATAATTAAATAGAATATTCTTTTCAGGTTACTTCTTGCAAACAAACGCAGCATACTGCACTATATTCCTGATCTGTTTGAAGTTTGAACCAAAACATGCAGGGGAAGCATAATTAAGTTGGGTTAGTGATTTGAAGCTTCTTATTTTTCTCTTGTCAATATTTTCACCACCAAAGTCTCAGTAAGGTGAGGTAGGGTTTCAGCAAAACTTTGCATCTCTCTTTTTGCTGCTAAGATCTCTACGAACTTTGTTACCATGCCTAAGTCTTTTTTTTTTAGTTTTTTTGTGCGGAAGTCTATTGTGCGACAAGCAACAATAAACACCATCATGAAACCCTGTTACCTAAACTAAAAAGTCTAAAGTGTTTGCTTTCCCCCGCAAAGCCTGTGTAACAATATTATCTATTGACTAATTATTATCAACTAAAACGTTTCTGGAGTGTTAAAACTATATAACTCATTCAGTCGCACTCTCCCATAATAAATAGAAAAAAAAATGGTAGGAAATTAAAGATGGGCAAGACTTACTGCAAGTTCTCCAGCTGTGTAAATTGTAATTTCAGCATGAGACCGAGTTGTATCAAGCAAGGATGCAAGCTGACTGGCTGTGATAATAATTAGAGCAGATAGGATAAATGCACGATACCGATGACTTATGATACGAAGGTGTCTTCTGATCCTGAGATGCTCCTTTAATACAGTCCCTACATCTGATTCATCTTGGAAGACTTTAGCGAAGTCCTGGAACCTCAATAACTGGAGATAGCAGATCAAACGGAAGAGAACACACACAAGGAAGAAGATCGATGTTCGATACAGCCATGATAACAATTCTAAGATGCATGCTATCGCATCGCTAACATACACATTACCCAAGAAAGGAATCTGACTGGCTCCAGAGCTGTACCACCAGATTTTATAGGCTCCCTCGGCAGCAAAACATGGTAGGACAAAGAGAGCCAGTAGTTTCAATGATCTCTGCATCCATTAAACAAAAGAACATTTATGTCGAAATCGGTGAAATATGGTCACTGACTGGATATATAAGCAGGTTTTGTTTGGGTTGCAATCTGACCCAAGCTTCCCTCCTTTGTGTGTGGAACTACATTTAATTAAATAGTTAAAAAGAATAGCATAGCAATAGATTTAATTTCAACAGAATCTTTTCCCAGAAGCCACATGCACATAGTGGGGTTTAATTGGTTTTTTCATCGTGTTGTACGTTACAGCTAACTGTGACAGGAAACAAGCTGAAGAAACAGCGAAGGTTATATAAAGGGGAAAAAAGAAGGATACATACATGAAGTTGTGCCATATATCCTTGGCGAACGTTCTCGCTTTCACCACAAAGCTTATCAAGGTAAAGAAACCTTCGAAGCCCATATTGCCGAAAAAACCGAGAGAGACAAAGAAATGATACGGTTGAGACGCTGGAAAGAGATAATTGTACCACACCGTCATAAGGCCGATGAAGCTTTCCATCACAATCAGCACAAGCTAGAATGAAATGAGACAGACATGGCACTACGATTGCTAGAAAAAAGAATAGAAACCATGAAAGACAAGCTCTGCATGGATTTGATTGATCTACACACATCCATCTTAGACATGATCTGAAGTTGTGTAGCTCATCCGCTGCATGTGAAATGCTGCGTCCGAATACCTTGTTTTTGTTCAATAAACTTTGTTTTTCTTCATCACCCATTGTGCTTGATTATATTGCTTTATATGTCTCTGCCAAAACTTTGAGAGGAGAGAGGGTGAGAGGTTGAGATTGAATTGTAAGAAAGATGACTATATATAAAGAGAGAAAAGATAGGTGGGAATCAAATGAGAGATGTTTGTAATTCGGTTTTAAAATTGTTTCGTTCAAAATACTAAAATAGCCGTGTTAAGATGTTTCCTGAAACCTGATGGTATATCATTCATGTGACCTTTTCTTAGTTGATATATGAATTGCTATCATGTGGATACTATTTTCATGCGATAGAACATTTCCATTGGTTTAATAATTAAGAAATCCTTGGAGTAGTCAATTCTTAATTCGAGTGCAACTGAGAGAGTGATTGGCTACTTTACCTGTCTTTCATTAGTTTTTACCTCATTTTACCAACTTTGGCCGAACTCTAGTCCGGAAGATATATAGCTTTGGTAAATTTGCCCATACGGCCATACCTATGGAATTAGTTCGCCCTAGTGTCTAATGAGCTCCACTAGAGGTGTTCAAGTAAGAATACCTTCCTACAAAAAAAAAATGGTAAGAACGAGTATCTTCTTGTTTTCTGCCAGATGATATACTGCAATGGAGAGCCATACAAGAAATCAAAAGCTGTTCAACTATTTTTTAGAAAAACGAACAATAAAACAGTAATAGAAATACAATATATATAAAACCATTATCAGAAGTCATTCACTACTGCTGCACAACATTATAAGAAGCTTCAATTTATTCTTATCCGTTGCATGCTTGTAGATTTGCTACTCCTGCAGTGACCCAGTGAGATTGAACATGGCATATTATTTCTTAAACTCGATCTTACAATATTTGATGTTATTGTACATCATTCCAAACTTGGTTCACAAGTTGTTGGTAACAAGCTAAAAATTATATAAGATCTCTTACACTGACGTTTTCATGGTGGCACTGCTCGACTGCGTCACAGTTTTGATAAGAACTTATAAAAATGTCTGCTTTGAGTTTTAATTTTCTCACTGAGTTGTAAAGTGTAAACATTATATGGAAAAAATAATCGTTCTTGAGGAACAAAGGCAACATCAGAATCGCCACCTATAGATCAGACCAAAGCTGGAAGTGGGTCCATTGGCATGAGGCGTGTAACTTTAGAGCGCGTATCAAGGCTTGACTAAACTCCTGCTTTACACGTTATAATGCACAAACCAAATATATAAAGGGATCCCATATAAAAAACTAGTCTCTTTCATGTTCAGTAATCAGTCGTATATAATTGTATCGAACCTTTGCAGTGTCAAATGTCAATGGAACTGATATGTTTTTGTGTAACGTTGTGTTGTGTGTGTTGTAACGTGTAAGATGCTGATAGGCAGGGGTGGTAGAACCATTTGTTTTTGTCTCTTCTAAAGAGTAGGCTTGGGTGGTTGATGAGGTGTCTCCAAAACAATGGTTTGGTTTTCGGCGCTTTTTTAGATTCAGTAAAAACTAAACCGAAAGCGGCGCAAGTGATTTGAATTTTGAAGTAGTTTAAATAGAATGCCCCAGCGAAAGTAATTCTATTGATGGAATCCAGTTAACATAGGAAAAAAACCTCATCCTAGGCAATTCGGGTTGGCAATTTACTTTTAGCTTTTGTAAATGATGATTCATCCACTGATCTAATGATTTGAGTCGATCACACGAAAGTGTTTTAAGGGTGACCAAATTTGATATTGATTTTTATTATCGGAAAAAAAAATGATATTGATTTTTCACATAAATAGCTTAAACCTCCTTTTCTCACGAGTTAATTAGTTTGTACGACCATTTAATTTTAAATTTATGCTATAGGATATTGATCAGAGTATTTAATGGGGATCCAGAGAGATTTTAAATAATTTCGTTAAAGAACACGGATAAATATCACAGTCTACTTGGGACACGGATCTACTTTCGTTAAAGGACACGGATAAATCATAAATATTACAATCTACTTTGCATATGACTCATGTAATAAGTATGCCATGCAAAAGTCTTCTTACAGTTTCGGATGAAGTGAGGTTCTGTACAATAATTGCAACGTCACACCACAATACCATATTATTTAAAGACGAGCTAAGTAATACGAATCAAAGATCAAAATATCACTGATATATCTGATATATTATCGATATATATATTATTTTTTTGGTACACCGATATTGACATTTCTAATATATTTTTATCTAAATATATCGGTTTTTAAGTACACTGATATCGATATTTTAGTCTTGATATGAATAACACAAATCTGAGTATGGACACCGATTACAAAGATCAGAGGAACGGTGAAGTGTGTCACGAGCATCACAATCAACTTGGGATGAGGAATGTTGTCGCCAAACAGTGGACACCATGGATCATGCATTCATGCCTCAGTGATTGACCGTGATGTAAAAAGGGAAGCATAAACAAAGAACTATAGCTAGAGTGAGCGACCTCCTAGGCTCCCACAATGTAGATTTATGTTCCAGTTTGCTAGTCTAATCGTTTGGTATCAATCGTTGGTCAGCCACTTATCCCATACCCACCCAGCCAGTAGGGCGTATTTGTTGCTACTGGAGCAATTGAGTTTGGGTAGCCTAGCTTCCTACTTCTATCGTTCTACGTACTCATGGACCTCACCTTGACGAAATATGTAATTAATTGACGTCTAGATTTCACCTTCGCAGCGTACTCTTCCTCTAGACCCATCTAAATATTTTTGTCCAACCACCCGTCAATGAGGACCAATGCGAGTGTTGCTTCTCAGGGCATACATTGTACCCCATTTGCTTGCAATGATAGCAACGATTAACTCCTAAAGCTAATATAAGCTATGAGTATCTATCCAATTTGCAGGCAGTAATAGAAGTGTCATACTTCATAAACTATATTTAGGGCATCTCTAATGGGGGTTTTAACCATATAGAGTGGAAATTTTATACCCAAAATATCAAAAAACTCTTTCCAATGGGAGTGTTATATCCTAGATAACAGGGTATTAGTTGATAGAGGGTGGAAAATTCTCCCTCTCGCTATTAATTAATAAAAAGTCCGGACGACACTCGAACAGACGTCTGAGTAAAAACAAATTCGGACGTCACTTGGAGTGTCGTCCCTATCTATTTCTAAACTCACAATTTAAATTTTTTAAACTCAGACGTGGAGTTTAAAATTGAACATTTTTACACTTTTCCATTAGGAACAATAGAGAGGATATTTATACTCTACAATAATTTACAATTGGAGTAGTAAAATCCTAATGGCACCTAGGTGGCGTCTATGTGGAGGTGTAATTTTACACCGCCCCTCCCCATTAGAGATGCCCTTACACCAGTCAGGATCCAAATATTTTAACATTACTTTTATAGAGTCCCAGAAAGAAATGAACTAAAACAAAATATTATTGCACAAAAATGGTGACAATTTGACGACAGCAACTAACAAATGTAAATAAAGACACAATTAACTTAGTGATACATTAACAGCATTTTTTGCGTATCCTGCTACACTTTACATTCTACTGGAATCCCATGATCCCATCAGGCAATCACACTTCGTCCTTGCTAGCAGTGTCTCCACCCATGAGCTCTTCAAGGGATCGAGAATTCATCTTTTTCGATTATTTCACCATCATTACCATCCCATGGTTCTGTCTTGACAATCGTGGGAGGACTCTCTAAATGTAAATTTCCCTTCCCACCACGCCCTGCCTCCTTCACAAACTCTCTGGAAAGAGAAATACAACCAAATGATTATTGCTACATATTTTGACACGAAAACAAGGGGAAAAGATCCTGGTAAAAAATAGCAACTTCATTCCACTCATTTTGGCACCAAAGAAGGAAAAAACATCCAGGACTTACATGATTTGGTCAAGCTCAAAAGCACCCCGGAGAGGTGCCTGAGCACCTTTCTTCACATTCAATGCTACCATAGCAAGGTATCCATAACCACCTACACCAACTTGCTTCTCAATAACCGGTTGCTTACTTGCAGCTGCCCAAACATATAGCTGCAAAAGGCATCCAATCAGATTCCTTTAGTGTAAGGACATCTGAAACAAGTCATTCCAATTACAGCTAATGCTGTCAGATATACTAAGTTCATACATTTAAGTTGAATCTTTTCAAATTTGTTTAATGATAGTAATAAGCAATAACAAATAAAAGCCTTTATTGTCTGCTGATTCTAATAACACAAAAAATTCTCTTTTTCCTCCTAGATTTTGATTCTGAAGAGGAACAAATTGTGTTAAATCAACTTTTTAATAAGCTTTATGAAAACAAAGTTAATCCAAGGACGGTGTATGCTATGTCTATGTCGAATATAGATGTAGATGTTTGGTCTATTCCAAGTGCTATGAGAAAATTGGATTGCAATGATTCAATCAGCAGTTTAACAACATTACATGACGGATAAAGTAAGCAATTTGGATATTACTATTATAATATTCGAACTATTTATACTAAAACAATAATCTTTTTTTCACTTTTCTTATTATCATACATTAAAAACATTACTATTCACATTTGATATTGCAGGAAAAAAACTGTTGGAGAAAATGTAAAGATACATCATACAACTATGAAAATTAGCAATAATTATTTGGCCTTCACACTACAGAGATCAATACATACTCTGACACCTAGTGCCAACACAAAGTTTGAAGAAAATATTGCACATTATATCAGAAAATGCTAACACAAGGGATGGAAAAAGAATTGCAGAAAAAATAAGATTACAGTTTCAACTTTCAACGAGATGCATACTAGTGCTGTGCGGTAACTAATGTAAGAAACAGTTTCTGACGAGGTGTAGAACTTCCTAATTAAATAAAAAGACTAGAAAAAACTACAACTGGAACTATCATAGTACTTACCTATAAGGACTTCTCTTGAACTTATCTGCAAGACTGCAACAGACAACAAGAGCTGCACATACTTGTTTCTTCCTTCTTCCTTCTCCCTTAGTAACTAAAATGTCAGGGAGGAAAGAGACAAAACAAATCGCAGCTGAAATACACTTCTCTTCCATAGCATCCTTAATCACTTTCCCCAATCAGTCAAAATGTGATAAAAGGGTGCGATTACTAACTGGGCTTGTCAGCTCAGTTACTTCAGGAGGAGAAACATTTGTTTCCAGCTGTCCCAGAGCAAATGATTCAATGGCCAAGGCAGCTCTTGCACTACTCTCATAAGGGAACGGACTATCTATGTCAGCACCAAATACCAAGATTGTAGGGAAACCTTGCACATTGAACCTGCTCATCAGAGACTGGTGGAACCATTTTGTTAGAAACTGCACAATTAAACTAGCATGTACATTGAACTCACAACATAAATTTGGAAGATCAGAAAGTATTCTGTATCCCCTAATACCTGACTGAACGATTTCTATTGAGGAGAATACTCGTTCACTATGTAACAAGTCATCACTTAGTTCTACACGTCAGCATTGTTATTTCTGTTCAGATGTTGTTACAACTGTAATTAGTTATTCAGTCTTGATATCTTGTATACATAAGGTGAACTTTCTCAGTAAGAAACAAGTTCATTTCTAATAAAATTCTGTTGTCTCATTTCATCTTTTGTGTCGAGATTATCATGGTATTGGAGCCATTCATGCCAACGGCGGCCACAATCTCTCATGCTGAAGCTTTTTTCTCCAATAAAGGTGCTCTCAATTCTTATTATCTTCATTATATCATCTCTTTCAATCATTTGAGGTAATCATCTTTTAACTTCTCTTGTGCTTTCGATTCAATTCGATATAGTTCTTGTTTCAATTATAGGTCATTACTCACTTCCTAAAAACATCAATTCACGTTCAGTTCAATTTGGTTTCATTTCAAATCGATTCAATTTTCTACATATTCTTCACTAAATCATGGATCAAACTGTTCAACAAATTGCTCAACTTCAGTCACATTTACAAACACGTCTTCAATTTCAAAACCAATCACAAATTTCACAACCCTCAAATCTATTCCACATTCAAAACATCTCTAATTTTGTTCCTGTGAAATTCAACCGTGACAATTACTTGCTATGGAAATCTTTGTTCACACAAGTCATACTGTGTCATGATTTGTTATCCTTTGTTGATGGAAGTTCACCTTGTCCACAAAAACTCTTACTTGATACTAACGGAAATGAGACCACAACTGTAAATCCCTTGTATGTTCATGGATGAAACAAGATCAAATAGTACACATTTGGGTTAATGCCACAATTTCAGAAAGCTTACCTTATATTGTTGGATTACCAACCTCAAAAGATCTTTGGACATCTCTTGAAAATCGATTTGCTGCTAGTTCTATCTCACATTGTCATCAATTGAAAGAAAGACTTCATAATACAAAGAAAGGCTCGTTGACTATGGCTGATTATCTACAACAAGTCAAGGCACTTGCAGATGCCAGATAGCTTAGCAGCTTCCGGCACTCAAGTAGGAGAAAAAGATTTGGTCTATCAAATTATCAGGAGATTACTCGATGAATATGAATCTTTTGGTACTTCTATAAGACTGAGAAAAGAATCAATTACTACTGATGAACTGCATGGATTGCTACTCAGCGAGGAGATAGCTATGGAGGAGAGACACAAAGGAATCACCACTGAACCTACCACACAAGCCTTTTTAGGATTCAAGACATCTTTTCAGAACAATCAAAACAGTCAGAATAATGGGAATTTTCAGAATAATAGAGGACCAATATTGTATCAAAGGAATCAGTACAGTCCAACAGGCCGAGGAAATGTCAAAGAGGCAGAGGAAGAGGAAGAAATTTCTATAACAATGGATATAATCAAGGTTATAACAAAGGGAATAACAATGGATACAATCAGGGTACAACAACAACAACAACTATAGTGGCAATAGTTCAAAACTTCAAATTATAACTCTGGAGTCAGATATGTAATAAGGTGGGACATGTCGTTGTGGATTGTTACAGTAGAATGAATTATGCATTCTCTGGGAAAATACCACCTCCAAGATTCGCAGCAATGGCCAGTTCTTCAAATTCGACTCCAAATGCTTACTATGCTGATCACAACTCATATCAAGCTGAAAATACATGGATTGCAGGCTCCGGCGCAACCAACCACATGACAGCTGATCTCTCAAACTTATTTCTGATTTATACTGGCACAGACAAGGTCATGGTTGGCAACAGTGAAGGTCTGTCCATCAAACACACTGGTTCTACTTTACTTACCACGCCATCACCTGTTTTTAAATTAAACAATGTTTTACATGTTCATCTACATTGCACACAACCTACTGTCTGTACACAAATTTGTCACAGATTATCACTGTACGATTACATTTACACCAACTTGTGTTTTTGTGAATGATCTTACCTCAGGTAAGATTCTTTTCAAAGGACATGTTAAAGGCGTTCTCTATCCTCCTGCTTCAATCCACATCTCAAATCACCAAAACCACCTACTGCGTTTTTTGGAACAAAGGCAACTTCTTCTGTATGGCATAAGAGATTAGGACATCCATCACAACCAGCTCTCAGCTATGTTTTGTCTACTCACAAGCCTCTTCTTGAAGGATCAACACATGATTCAACTTTCTGCTCTTCATATCAGCTTGGGAAGAGCCACAAGCTTCCTTTTCAACTTCAAAAATAAGGCCTACAACACCTCTTCAACTCATTCACGTTGATCTTTGGGGACCAGCACCTCTCTCTTCAGTTTTCGGCTTTAGATATTATGCGAGTTTTGTAGATGACTGGTCTAGGTTTTGCTGGATGTTCCGGTGTAAAAAGTCAGATTTTGTCACTGTCTTTCATGTGTACAAAAATAATGTTGAAACTCTTCTCAACACAAAAATAAGATCCATTAGAAGCAATTTTGGTGGTGAATTTGTGAGTACAAGATTTGAATGTTTCTTAAAGCTTCATGGTATTACTCACTATTTCTCTTGCCCTCACACTCCCCAACAAAATGAGGTTGTGGAGAGAAAGCATAGACATATAGTTGAGAGTTCAAGAACTCTTATGGTTCAGTCCAATGTTCCTATGCTTGACTGGTTTGAAATATTTTAAACTGCAGTATATTTGATCAACAGACTTCCCTAAAAAATAGTAGAAACATATATCTCGTTTTGAAAGACTTTATCAACATAAACCAGACTATTCCTTTCTCAAAGTCTTCGAGTGTACATGTTATCCTTGGCTAAAGCCATATACTAAACACAAAGTTGAGTTCAGAACAAAACCTTGCATCTGTATTGGATACAGTACCAATTTTAAAGGATATAGATGTCTAGACAAACCCACGGCAGAGTCTACATTTCAAGACATGTTGTCTTTAATGAACATGAATTTCCCTTCACCACTCCATCTTCAAGTTCACAAACTTCTATTCCAAATTATCGACAAAATTCTGTGACAACAGTTTTTCTTTATCCTCCTTTATTTAGTTCTACTGCCCCTCCTACTTCTCCCACTCCACCTCATACAACTAATACTGCTCAAAATCAAAACAATATCACCCTTCCACAAAGTATTACAGTTCCTAATCAAAATGAACAACAATTTTCACAAAGCCCTGTCAGACAAAATACACAACATCTTTCACAAAATCATGTCAGACAAAATTCACAATCTCCAAATTCATATCCTTCATTCCTTCTAATATCATACATGATACTACACCAGAAATTATTTATACAAGTCAACCTACTGTCCAACAAGTTCAAACATCTGAAGTCGATACTTTGTCACATCAAATACCAACTCGGGGGTCGTACCACCTTAAGCACCAAAATCAAAAGTTTCTATTCCACATTCAATGACAACAAGGTCAAAGAATGGCATCCACAAACCCAAAGTAGCTTTCCACTCAACTAATTATCCACTTCCAGTAGCCCTTTCTTCTCAGTTAGAAGACCAACCTCCAGTCCCTACTTGTTTTACACAAGCTTCCAAAGTTACTAAATGGAGAGAGGCTCACTCAAGAATACAATGCTCTTATTCAAAACAAAACTTGGACTCTAGTACCTCCTCATCCAAGTCAAAATGTAGTGGGAAATAAATTTGAATAAAATCCAAAGCCAATGGCTCCCTTGACAAAAAAAAGATAGACTAGTAGCCCAAGGCTTCCACCAAATAGAAGGCACTGATTTTAGTGAAACCTTTAGCCCAGTAGCCAAACCAGCAACCAACAAGATTCTTCTTTCCATTGCTCTTCAAAATGATTGGGTTGTTAAACAGTTATATGTGAGTTTTCAAAGAATTGTTTTCATGGTTCAACCCCCTGGCTTTATTGATCCCAGTAAACCTAATCATGTTTGTCAACTTCATAAATTTTTGTACGGGTTAAAACAAGCCCCTAGGGCATGGTTTGAAAAACTTACTCATGCTCTCTTTAGTCTAGGATTCAATGCCTCTCAAGCAGACTTTTCATTGTTTGTCAGAAAAAGTCCATTAACTATAATCATCATCTTAATCTATGTGGATGACATTCTCATCACTGGAAACTCTCTATCCACTTGCAACACCCTCATTCAACAATTAACTCAATCTTTTGCCATGAAAGATCTTGGTCCTATTCATTACTTTCTTGGTTTTGAAATATACAGAGATTCAAACTCAATGTTCATTTCACAAACAAAATACATTTATGATCTCTTGAAAAAGACCAACATGACTGGCACCAAGCCATGTAGCTCACCATGTTCCACTACAAAACCTGATCCCTTCTCCACACCACAATTGTCTGATGCAACTGAATATAGATCAATAGTTGGAGCACTTCAATATCTCACTTGCACAAGACCACATATCTCCTTTGCAGTCAATCAGGTATGCCAACATATGCATGCTCCAAGGGTGCAACATATGACTCTTGTTAAGAGGTAATGAAGGTACTTGAAAGGTACAATTGGTGAAGGATTGGTATATAAGAAAGGTTCTCAGGAGATTACAGCCTTCTCAGATGCTGATTGGGATGGCTGCCCAATAGATAGGAGATCAACCACAGGTTTCTGTGTATACATGGGATCTAACTTGGTAAGTTGATGTGCAAAGAAGTAACAGACAGTTGCTAGGTCTTCTACTGAGGCTGGATACAGGTCTCTTGCATACACAGCAGCAGAGATTTCTTGGATGACTAGGATATTGAGAGATCTACAGTACACATTACACAAACCACCTTTGGTGTTCTGTGACAACATTAGTGCAATAGCTTTGTCCTTTAATCCAGTATTTCATGCGAGAACAAAACATGTTGAAGCGGACTATCATTTTATTAGAGAAACGGTTACACATAAACTCTTAGATGTGAAGTATCTGTGCACTCAAGATCAGTTGGCAGATTTGTTTACTAAACGACTTTCATCTGTCAGATTCAGTCGACTGAAGATCAAGCTATCAGTTCATGATCCTCTCTTCAGCTTGAAGGGGCATATTGAGGATAATACTCGTTCACTATGTAACAAGTCATCACTTAGTTAATAGTTAGTTATACGCATCAGCATTGTTATTTCTGTTCAGATATTGTTACAAGTGTAATTAGTTATTCAGTCATGATATCTTGAATATATAAGGTGAACTTTCTCTGAAAGAAACAAGTTCATTTCTAATAAAATTATGTTGTCTCATTTCATCATTTGTGTCAAGAGATTATCAATTTCTGGATTGTAGCATCTATTTAAATCTTAGTAATGCCAAGTACCTACTTATTCTCGGTCTTAACTTTGGATAGAGATGAATGTAGAAATTTAAATAAAGAAAAATATTTATTGATAGTTGGATTGTTTACATTGAGAAAGCAAATGCTTAAATAGATGTGGCTGAGTACATCAATATGGAAAGATAAGGGCAGAGGATTATGAACAAATCCTAGAGATAAAATCTTACCATATTAACCTAGCTCAAGAAATATAATCTTACCGTACTAATCTAAATCTAGACTATTCCAATCCAATAGATATTATGCACATATTGGCATAATATATTCCAATACTCCCCCTTAATCTTATAGTGCCTGAAAAACAACATGAGATTAACACCATAATAGAATGTCGCCAAACTTCAATTCAAACTGAAAAATTTGTCCGAAAGTGTGACAAAGGTTGTTTGTAGCAAAACACCATCCATGAACGGTAACATCCGATAAACAAACGCCGGACACACGTCTTGGTAGCATCAACAAAGGGCTTCTCTTTTTGAGACAGCACCAACAACGATATGATGGACTCCTCTTCATAAGTTAGTACGAACAACAAAATGCTCCTCTTCATGAGGTAACATAAACAACGGAGTATATCAAACTATAGTGAGGCTTGCATAACAAAAACCAACACTATATCCACCAAAGAGATAACGACGTCGAAGAAAACTCATACGAAAACATACTTTTGGTTCAAACAACTACTAAACGATTAAGCAAAAGAAAAATATTTTATGAAAGTGTGGAAACTAGTCGGGCGGGCAGCATTGTGGCGGCCACCCGCTGGAAAAAATAATTTACCTTAGGATCGAACTTAAGCTCTTGGTACCATGTAAAATTGTCAATTTCTCCATAAGCTCGAACTTATGTGAAAGGTCAATTTTGTTTATATATTATTTGAGAGTCTTGGGGACATAGGTGGGATCTCACCTAGTCTTTGGGGTCAACACTCCCCCTCAGCGGGACACACTGGAAATAAACAGGTAAAAGGATTAGACATCTTCATCTTACAAGAGTTGAACCCAAGACCTCTCATAAACCAGAGGCTCTGATACCATGTTAAATTGTCAATTTCTCCGTAAGCTCGAACTTATGTGAAGGGTCAATTCTATTTATATATTAGAGACTCATACATGTCAACAATGAGGTATTATATAGATTCAGTGTGGCGGATATCACAATTAAGGGAGTTAAGAGTTTGGTATCACTGTCCATCTTTTTGTTGTCTACTATTCTATACTTAATTCTCCTTCATTTTTCAAACGTTAGTTTGATATAGAAAGTTCCAATCAATCAAGCAGGACCATGTGTTCAAATAAACTCTATAAAGTTTTTTCATGTACACTATTGTAGCCTTTACTATTGTAAAAGATACGACACATGTTATAGACAGAAACTTCATTCGGAAACTCAATGGTTCATAGCCTTAGATCTAAGCCAAGTTCAACATATCACCAGAGTGGGGAAATCTTTGCTATTTGGGAGAAGATTTTATGTACTGGTCGATCAATAGAGTACAAGAAGAGGAAAATAAAATCTTCCAAAACAGCTTCTCAACAAAATAGGGGTTCAATGTCAAGGCAAAATAGCTTTAAAATATAAGTTTCTTACCTTATCTTTATCTGCATCACAATCAACATGCCCAAGCTTCACCTTTCCCCTCAAATTGTTTGCAGCCTTCTTCTATTCCGGTGCCAACTTTTTACAATGTCCACACCTGTAAAAAAAAAACCAAATAGGTTACAGATAAACAATACAAGTAGTTATACTTTTTTTATTAAGCATACGGTCAATTTATTTTCCTTGATTTTGCAAAAAAAAAAAATGTAAATGCAGGACGAACTTTGGTTGTTATGGCATCCCTGGAAAAGTTGGTTTTTCATTACACATGATATCTCAATTTTATGCCCAAGTAGGAATGAAATGACTTCATTCTCTCTTGTATTGGTTTGAAACAGGTAAGAGTTAGCAACTGTGTTGCGTGGGAACTTCAAATGGAAGTCGTACCCGCGTTGGACACTCCATATATTAACTGAAAATGTTGTGTCTCCGGAGTGTCCCTGGTGTGTCTAAGTCATACCCGTGCAACATAGGTTGGCGGGTACATTAACAGGAAAGAATTTTTCTTTTAAATTTTGTAAAAATGACAAGTTTATCCTTTAAATTTTGGTCATTTTCTGGTAAATCAAGGATCATGAATCACACACACTTCAAAACTATCCAGAAATCTGGTTAGGCATGATCATAAAAATAAAGAAAAAGAAAAGGAAACACTAGTATATGAACAAGCTTAACATAAAAACAAGAGTGATGGTACATTCTTTTATTTGGTTGAATGTGCTTTTGTTTGGACGTAGTTTATTTCTACATCCAAATTTCTAATCATATAGTCAACCAACAAATTTAGCATTTTGGAAAAACCTACCAGGGTGCAAAGAACTCCACAATCCAAAGTTCTTTACTTTTAAGGACCAATTCATCAAAATTACGGGAGTCCAATTATATAGATGCACTTGGTACACTTTTCTCAGACGATCTTCAAGTTGTCTTTCCATTTAAACAATCAATAATCTGTCCATGGCTTCAGTATGTAGTAATTTCACATACAATCATCACGTGATAGAGAGCTCTGAACATAGAGAAAATCACAAAAGGTATGTACTTTATAAGAAGTAGATATCAAATTTGACTTGAACTACCCTCACATTGGACGGAGAAACTTTATCTTTACAGTTCAATTTATTCATTCAAATTAAAACAAGTTACAAGACATGATCCCTGGGTAGTTAAATCGCTACTCGGTCGCTACTCAATGGAGGTGCGAGTAGCGAGTAGGTCTACTCGGTCGGGGATTAATCGGGATTACTCGGGCGATTTTTAACCGCTACTTTCGTCGCTACTTTCGTGGAGGAGGCCAGTAGGTCTACTACTCGGTCGGGGATTAATCGGGATTACTCGAGATGTCTTAATTTTTATATGTTTATATGTAGCATGTACATGACGTTGGGCAATGTGGCATACAACATGGTACAGAATTTTTGCTATCAATATGCTATAGAAATGTTGACATTGTCCATAGTTATTTGACTACTAAAGTTTCAGTCAATATCATTGTTTTTTCAATCTTTTATTTTCTTTAATTTGTTATAGTTACAAATGCAAAACATGGGTCGCACATTTTTTTTTTTTTTTTTTATATTAAGTTGTCATCAAGTATTCAAGTGGGTTCTCAAAAATCATAATACACCACATAGTGTTCAATCAAAATACACCACATAGTGTTCACTGAACATATTTTGTGAAGATTATCGGGGAAAAAAAAATCGACATTTTGCATTTGTAAAGAGAGTGGAGAGTCGAGATTGGAGAGGAGAAGAGAGTGGAGAGTGGGCGAAAGGGCGACCGAGAGGAGAAGAGAAAAAGAAAGAAAAAAAAAAAACGTAGAGAAGAAGCCGGTTCGGAGAGATTGAGAGACGCAGAGAAAAAAAAAAAAAGAAAAATGGAGAAAAAAAAAAAACGTGATTTGGAATTAGAGCTTGTTTTCACTACCGGAATTGGAGAGAGGCTAGAGAAGAGGTTGGAATTGGAGCTTGTTTTGGCGGCCGGAAAAAAGCCCTAACTTGATTTCATGGTTAGAAAAAAAAGAAAAATCTTGGTTTTCTTTTATATACCGATTTATGGTGAGTAACTCGCCCGATTCCGATTCCTCATAAATCGGCAACTCGGCCGATTACTCGGCGATTTTTGGACCACGATCACTTACGGGGAGTAATTGGTTGGTCGGGTCGGCTAGGTACCGAGTAGCGATTCCCCACCGAGTACTCGTCGAGTACTCGCCGATTTAATAGCACAGCATGATCCAAGGCAGCATGATGCTACTAGACCATGAAAATGCAGGCATGGACCTGAACTTACAAGGTTGGACAAGCACAAGCCAAATCAAACAACGCTGCGCCTTTTTACCTCCTCCACTATATTGTGCAGTTCCCTCTCCTTGTCCTCAAATATCCTCAAATTCTCTCCTTCCATAATATCCACACAGTCACATATAGGAATAAGATCCACTAGCCACTTGGCCTGGCCTTACTAGAGAATGAAACCAGTAGCATCTCCTTTGCCAAAGGATTTCTAATATTTATGGTGGAACCTAAGGTTTTTGGAAGGGGTCTATAATTAAGTACCATACCTTACTAGCTAATGCCAAATTCACAAGAAAGAAGATCGACACTTTCCTCCATCCCCTTGCAAAGTAAGCAAATATATATATATATATATATATATATATATATATATATATATATATATATATTTTTTTTTTTTTTTTTTTTTTTTTTTTTTTTTTTTTTTTGAAAATTAAGCTACTAGCTAATGCCAAATTCACAAGAAAGAAGATCGACACTTTCCTCCATCCCCTTGCAAAGTAAGCAAATATATATATATATATATATATATATATATATATATATATATATATATATATATATATACAGCCCCGCTCTTAGACGGACGTCCGTTTACGGACTTAACAAAAAAAAGTGAAATTTCACGGAATATACTCACGAAGGGTTTCAACATATTTCTCTCTATATATCTCAATTAATGAAAAAAAAAATCTATATATCATATCTCCAAACATAACGTTCTCCCTTCGTCTTCTCTTTCTCTCTCATGCAGTTCGTCTTTTCTCCATTTCTACTAACAAAAGCAATGAACTCTCTCCCCTTCCCGAAAGCAAAAGCAGCATGACTCTCTCCCCTTCCCCAAAACAAAAGCAGCGTGACTATTATTGAATTGGTTTTGAGTATTGCTTACTTGGATTTGCGCGTACTCAATTTGAGGTTTGTGGAATTGTGGTTTTTATTGCAACAATTCTATTTCAGTTGTGAATTCTTTTGTCCATTTGACCATTTCATGCCTTTTGTATTGATAGAGGCATGATTTTCTTAAAAGTCTCGCGGTCAGTTCGACCATTTAGTCCATGCCGTTGCAAGTATTCAACATGGGCATTACGAGTAGTGATTTCGGCGAGCACCCTCTTTTGAACATCATCTACTCGTAACATCATCGGCGTTACTCTCGACAAATCTTGGACAGCGGAACTTAATTTACCTTGGTTTCAATTTCCTACTTCTCAAACAAATTGGTGGTGCTTTGGTGGAGTCAGACAGGCATGATTTTTGGTAAAGCCATTAGCCTTTTCTTCAACATATTGGTGCCACTGTATATATTATCCAGTACTATAAAGCAACTCTACTCTGCCTATCCTAAGAAGAGAACGTTGAAGAAAGAAAGAATAGAAAAGAGAGAAAGAAAGAATAGAAAAATTGAAGAAGACCAAGTATGGCACGAGATATATGGGCGTTTTCACTTTCGGCTTTGGCAATGACTAAGGTCAAGCTTGTGGCTTCTCTTGGGGCTTCATTAGTCCGGCTGTCCGGTGGCTCAGTCCGGTTCATTCTTTGATTCAAGAAACTCTTCCCTCTTGGTTTCCATCCGTGCATGGGCGAGAGCGGGATGGAGGATATGGAGGGATGGGTGCAATCTTTGGGGATGCGACTTGCATACTTTGCGCTTATGTGTGGAACGCTTTTGCACAGGAAGTGGATTCGGTATCATCGTTCAAAGCGGCCCTAAAGTCATTGGTGCGCACTTTGAATTCATGGCTAGTGCACTTGATGGGAATATTTCACTTTCGGTTGTGATTGGGCAACTTGGCGTGCATATGTATCGGGTTTTGTGAGCTTCATGGTGGGGTGTACACCGGTGTGGCTGTCGAGGGCGTGGATATGGATGTATTAAAGAGACCGAGCAAGGTGGGTTGAGGCAGTGGAATGAGGAGGAACTTGCTCGGGTTCCGCTAGGAAGAAGTGGAATTGGAGCAATGGGAGCGGCGCCCGAACCCGATTATCTGTAAATCGAGTAATATACGACATATATAACAATTTTGGAGTGATCTAACACCATAGTTGTACATTACTTTCGGATGTCGAGGGTTGCCGCTTGTAACCTCCATTTAAAAACACTATGCTAGTTTAGTTTTTGTAGAACCATCGAATATGTACAATTGTAAGTAATGGGAAATGGGTTTTGAATTTTTCAAGTGGATGAAAGCAATTCTTTTCATCTTTTTTTTTTTTTCAGATGTAGAAGTTCTTGTTTGTACCTCAAGAAAACCTCGACACCGAAGTTCTCTGTAGAACCAACATGTTCTGGATGAATTTGAGGAGTATTGTTTGAGAGGAAATTGAGTCAAAGATAAAGAGTTGATATGGTGGGGTGGAACTTCTTTGGAAATCACAAGAGCATATCTCCAACTTTTGTTCTTTAATTTTCAGTCTAGACAAAAATTTATTTGGATGTTTTCCTCATTTCCCTCATAATATGGTTATCAAATCTGTTTGGAACAATTATCTATGAGACATCATCTATATCCCCACCGAAGGTATATTTGGGTTTTCATTTATGCAAATTAGGCAAGATTGAATGCAAAAATAAAATGGACTAACTGGACCACCTTGTGGCAAACCGACAACCGATATAGAATTGGCTTTTGTATGTAAAATCACCTCATTTTGTCTTTTCAAAACAGATTATGAGACTCTAAGAACCCAATTGTACAAAAATGACATCAAATTGGAAAACCCCGATAAAATTCAAACAAAGATAAATTTTCCTGTCTTTCACATAGTGACAAGATGAGCTTATACTTTTTCCCTGTTTTACACAAGGTGCCAATTAATACAATTGCTCTTCCAAAAGTGTAACTAGTTACAGCTTTTTCTAACATCAATAAAGATGAAGCTTTATATATAAAAAAACAAAACAAGAAAAAAAAAAACATGAAATAAGAAATGCATCGCCAACTGCTATGCTGCTTTGGGAGCTGGGAGCTGGGTGCTAGCTTTCTTGGAAGGAAATTCTTGTTCAGTTACTAAACATCCATTATACTGCTATAGTTGTCTTTTTAAACTTTTATTTTCAGAAACTCTTGATAATCAACTCTTGATCATTAATATCTTTAGTATTCTGACTAATTTTACAAGACACCACAATGTCTGACATATGAAGGACCAATTCCGATCTTCCTAGATAATAGAGAACCCGAGAAATTACAAAGAAAATATAAATGTATCCACTTCGTAGGTGTGTTTAGGGCCTAATAAGGATTAATGAGAGCAAATGAAACTAAGTGTAGGTCCTCGCCGCTTAGCCGCCCCTCGAGTTTAAAACTCAAAATGCCTCGCGATAACCGCCACTGCCGTTGCCATTATGACACTACCGCCACTCTGTTCATCCATTTGTGGTTCATCCATTGAAGAGCAATCTCTCTCTAGCTGCAGCCTTGTATGTGGGATTTGTTGCCACCGCTTTCTTTGTCGATGGTGAAGTAACTTGTCTTGTGCAAGACACCGAGAAGGTGATGAAAGTGTCCATTGCTTGGGGACTAGTATCCCCGCTCCCTTCCCAATCATCGATCATCGGATTAAGAGCCCCGCCGCCATCTTGAAGTTCCTGCTATCGTTAAACAAACCCAAATCAAATTGTAACAAGAACCCCTAGCCACTAGACCGGACAAACAAAACAAACCCAAATCAGATTAAGGCGTAAGAAACCAAAGCAAATTTATCAAAGAAATGCAACCGGATAATGAATCTAACAACCCCATGGAAAGATTTGAAATGTAATGAGAACAACAAAAAATGCCATTTTATTAAACATAGATAACCACAGTACGAGTGAATCCAAAACCTCATGGAAAGATCTCGACCATAATAAGAACAAATCTGTTTGATAAGCATATAAAACAGTTAAAAAGCAAGAAAAAAGAGCAAACCCAAATCTAATCATGACAAAACAAGAAACCCCATTTTTAATTAGTCAAACATAAGTATATATTAAATCCAAAAACCCATAAAAAGTTTCCAAAAATGAGAACAACAAAACCACATGAAAAAAATATTAATTGAAAATGGTCTGAGAACAACATGATTCATATTCATCTTCTATATATTCTACTAAACAATTTTTTTGAATAGGAAATTGGTTGGGACTTCATCGAGAAGGTAAGTGTTCCTCTCTTACTGACTTTTGAAACTCCCCTGCATGGAGAACAAATATTTTACGCATTAAAATTAGGTCGTTATTGTTCTAGGATCTTTGACCAAATTATTACGGTATAACGCCTTTACGTGTCAGACTCTAAGTTCAAGTACGATAAAAATAACCACTAATTCCAAATCTGTGCCAAGAACTTGGGGATTTAAATGTAACAACTAGCTAGGCCATTAAAAACGACAAAAGAGTGTAAATTTAATTCAATTGAAAACATTGGCGACAACGGTTATGAACTGATCATATCCATTTAACACAATCAAGCTACAAGTGTTCTGTTAATAATTCTGATAAAATCTAGCAGAATCACATGTATCCACAACTATCTATAACAGTAAAAGACCATGAAAGCAATTTGAATTACTTTCAATCAAAAGCATGCCTTAGGAGTCGGATAAACTAAGGCCACCATAACCCAATCAACCTAATCAAAAGAAAGCTCTCCATCTACATTGGACTTGCGCTACCCCTACTGGCCAAGACAGCAAAATAAGAAAAGATTTCTCTATCAATTAATAGCATTATAACAACTGATTGACTACAACAATTGATCGAAGACTAGCGCAGATGAATCAACAAATAAATGAGAAATTTAGATTGACTTAATTAATCAACTCAATTATATAATGTCAAGTAATCAAGATCAGATATATAAATATTTCATTTCAATATCCCATATAAAAACCATATTCAAAACCAAGCATTTTTCAATACAGGGCAATCAGACTAACTGAATCAAATCATACTCAAACAAACCTCTACCATGCAAGCAATGAAAGATACAACATAACCCCATTCATCCTATTATCGAAAAGAAAACTTCAATACATCTAAATCAAGTGCACATGCAAGAAAAATCATAATTTGGATACATAACTAAAAGAGAAATCGAAATAAAAAGCGAGAACTCCATTAGTTTTAAAATCATATATTACCAATGCATGTTTTTCCCCACTTCAAAGATGCATCTTTGCATACTAGTAGATTGAGAGTAAAGTTGAGAAAGAGAATTTGCAGAGTTCTCAATGTTGAATGAAGATCTCTCGTCCATCTCTTCAAAGAAAAGAAAGATCATTTCTTCTGTTACTATCCATAGCTTTTTTTCAAACTTTATTTGTTCTTTCTCTATAAGTACTTTGCGACTGTGAAGTTGAATAACATGAAGAGAAGAAGAAGAAGACATGGTTATTAACGTTTTTGTAGAAAAAAAAACACTAGAGCTGAAGGGGTTTGCTGTTATTGGACAAATGGCAAATTTGGCTAGGTGGATTGAAACGAATATGAGTATGTTACTAAGAAAATGTAATTATTCTTTTGTTGGGATTTCAGTGTTGAAACTGAAATCTTTACTGGGATTCTTTTCTACTTTCTGCCAACTTTGTCCGTGGAAAAAAAGAAGTTGGAGAGAGAATAGGAAAGAGGGAGCGAGTGAGAGAGTTTTGAGAAAACCCTTCGCGAGATTATATTTTGAAATTTCGGTTTTTAACTAAAGTCCGTAAACGGACGTCCGTCTAAGAGCGGGGCTGTATATATATATATATATATATATATTTTTTTTTTTTTTTTTTTGAAAATTAAGCTACTAGCTAATGCCAAATTCACAAGAAAGAAGATCGACACTTTCCTCCATCCCCTTGCAAAGTAAGCCAATATATATATATATATATATATATATATATATATATATATATATATATATATATATATATTTTTTTTTTTTTTTTTTTTTTTGGGGGGGTTAAGGCAGACCTCACCTGTACATTAACCAAAGCATAAAAAGCTTACAAGCTCCCCAAAGAATATAATCTTTAAAGGAATTACATCACAACAAAGAAAACCAAAAAGGTAAACAGTACCATATCATCATCTGTAGATAGTTTAGCTAATCATTCACTTGCAAGCACTAATCACTTTTGGAGTTATGATTGATGTTCTTCTTGTTCCCAGGACCTTTAGTCCTTCCTCTTCCTCTCTGGGTGTTGGTAAATCTAGGACAGGTTACCTTAATGGGTGTTGGTAAATCTAGGACTTCAAGGAGTGTAGCAGACAACAAGAGAGTAAGCAAATATTTGCTAGATACTAACCCCTCTGATTGAGATAATCAATAGTTTTAATCCTACCCAAGTAACAAGCCAGTAAAAGAAGACTATTTTGAAGTGGATAGAAGCATAGTTGTCCACTTGTGAATCGGAATGGGAATCGTTTTTCAAATTTTAGATTGAGTATAGTATCGAATTGTAAATTGTAAAATTCACCAAATTATATGTATGGATTAAATACTTAATAAGATCATCAACATTCAGACTTGAAGCTACGCCAACTTCAATTTCACTTCTAGCTTGAGGACCAGATGAATATGGTTCTTGCATGCAAACCAGTCTCCAAGTGGGGGATCGTTGAGGTTGTGTGAAGTATAATCATCCTTGGTCACTACTACACCCACCCAGGCATTTCCACTGAAAATAGTATTGCGATAGATAGAAGGAGAATGCAGACAAGAAGTAGTTGAAATCTTAAAACTAGACTTTTCCGACTCTCAATTTAGTTTAGGTAATCATAGACCAGCACATTATCCAACCTGAATGGGTTTTTTCTATCTTAGTAACAAACATTACTGAGAGCCTAAGCGTACTCTTAGAAACAGTAAAAGACATTGGCATGTCCATTACACTTGATTATTTGACAATCCATAAATGTTGCGAGGGAGTCTAGGAATTCAAAATATACTCACAATGAAGAGGGACCAGAACCTAATTACTGATTAAAAATAATAGCAATAATAGTAAGACAGATTAAAATGAAATTCATTTTCAAACCTGGAGCAAGAGATTTATAAGCATCAGCATCAAGAGCTGCCTTTTTCCCCATTACAGTTTTAACACCACGGTGCAAAAAAACTATCCCATTCGAGTTTACATCACGCATTGTGACTTGTCTAAATGTTTTATTTTTTGGACTTAAAGTTGGAGGGACTTAATTCAAGTGCAGGTGACGATGGTCCGTAAGAGTGGGGTGACGTGGAAATTAAGTTTTTTCTTATCTTACGATTATTTTATTGTTTTCTGCACCTCTAATTCTTCTTCGTCTTTATCTTCTTATTACTCGGGGCCTACGCACCACGTTTTACCTGTGCACGTTTTCTACCCCTTAGTAGATCTAGTAAGTGCTGCGGCAGAAAACCCACATCCTGATTATAGATTGCCAGAGTATGTGCCTCTCCATTGTACTTCCTACTAATCCAATTAAACTTACATAATTAACTTAAGAGTGTGTTTGGATTGCCGTAACCTCTCCATTGACTTCCTAAATCTAAACTTAGGAATAGAATGGAGTAGGAAACCATTGGAATGGAATCTATTAGAATGGAATCTTTAGATTCCAACTTACAAAATGTACATTTGGCAAACGTTTAGAAATCATCGAATTCAATTCCTACTTCAATTAATGTGTTTGGTTGCAGATAGAATCCTCTAACAGACTCAATTTTTAGTTTATTTCTCCATTTTCGGATTAGAAATAAAAACCGATTCCCATAGTCTAGGATTCCTTTGGATTAACAGGGTCTCAAAAGACTTAATAAAAGGAATTGAGTCCGTTTAGAATCCAATTCTATTGGATTCTATGTCTCCAAATAGGCCAAAAGTGAGTGGTCCACCAAGGATTCCAGTTAATTCCACTCCTCAAGTCCGATTCCTGGTAAACAAACGCACCCTAAGCCAATTAGTTTTACTCCTAGTTTTTTCATCTATAGGTTTACTCCTCCTTTCCAAAACCACAACACATCCAAATCAACCATGCTTGACTGTTATCTTTTTGGTCAATACATATAAAAAGATTTCATTGCCCTTTGCCCTTTGCCCTTTTAACCATTTTTAGTTTTTCCCCCCCCCCCCCTTTCTTTAATCTAAAGTTTTATCCCCTCCTCCTCCCAATACCACAACACATCTAAGTCAATTGAGTTTGACCGTGATGTTTTTTGTCAAGACAAATGAAAATACTCTAATGCTCTTTTCTATGTATAATTTCATAAATACCCTGTGACTTTGCAAAGACAAAATTGGAATTCAAATCATCTAAGACACATGTCTTGATCTTGTGAACTCTATCCGATGGCTACCACCAATCCTTATCAAATGACATCCACACTCTTAACATTATGAAATTACATAATCACCCTTAACATTATCAGTTGGGGGGGGGGGGGGGGGTAAAGCTCTAAATTAAAGAACTGTGGGGTAAAATTAATTAGCCTAAGTTCTGGGGGGTAAACATTTAGATTAAAGAATTGGGAGTAAAGCTAATTGGCCTAAGTTATGGGGAGGTAAAGCTCTTGATTAAAGAACTGAGGGGGGGAGGGGTAAAGCTAATTGGCCTAAGTTCTGGGGGGTAAAACTAAAATACTATTAAAATGATAAAGGGCAATGAAGTATTTTTACATGTATTGACCAAAAAGATAACAATCAAGCATGATTAATTTGGATGTGCTGTGGTCTTGGGGGGTAAAGCTAGAAAACTGAAAACTTAATTGGTTCTAAACGCCAATTATTAGAGTTATGCTCCTGAGAGGTTTGTAGGTCTTGCAATACTAATTTACTATCCCCCTCAAATAAAAAGGAGTGTTCTCCTGTACTCCTAGCCAGCTTGGTTGCTACTTCCATAGCTACCAATTCTGCTTCCTCCACATCTGCTGATGTGAATCTCTTGATGACTGCTCCCTTTAGGATTCCTTCGTTGTCCCAGGCTAGTACTCCAACTGCTGCATTTCTTGAGATCCTGCAATAGGCCGCATCAAATCTTATTACAATAGTTTCAAATTCAACAATAGGAAATAAATCATTGTAAAAGCAATTATTATTAATCATATGGGATCGTATTTGTGTATTTCCAATCCCAACTCCCTATTTTTCCTCATATGCTTGTATTATGGGTGACAATATTCAACTTGAGTTGAACCTTTATCTAGCAACATGACGTACTATTTGTACCAAGAAATGTAGCTAGGAACGAATCATTGATTTATCCGTCTTTGCAATCTATATGTATATATAGAAAACTGCACTACAAAAAATTAGTTCGAATAATGAAGGTCGATCTGGTAATAGCCAAATAAACCAAGCTACTTCAACTTTGAGTGGAGAATGCTGCAAGTAGTTCAAAGGTTTCTCCCTTGAAGGTCCTGGAATGCTCCTTTAATTCAAGAAGCGAGCGTATTAAGTCTCCATTTAGTTCACCACCATTAAGTTGCATGCCGGCCTAACAAACATAACAATTCAATGGTCGTACCTGCAATAGCTCTAACTATACCAAGAAGATTGTTAGCGGTATAGGGGATCTATTGATGAGGTAAAGTAATATGATTTTTGGTTGCAACTATTCATAGTTAGCGACCACTCTATCTGAAGTAATCAATCTAAGATTAAGGAGATGCATGAATACCCAACTTTTAGCTTTGCATGTGTGGTTGTAGTTTCCACTTTGATAGTATAAGCGACCTGCCGATTGAATTGGTCGAGCCAGAGTTTTGCATGGCGATCTGTAGAATCAAATCTTCTTGTTGCAAATTTTAGACGATAGACATAGATAATGGCTGGTGAATTTTCATAGAATAATTCATCGATAGATCATCCGGTTCAAGCAATCGTCTCCAATCTTAGATTCGGGTTTTTTTCTAAAAGTAAAAACCAATTCATTCAAGTACAGTCACTACCGTTACATCCCAATATTAGTTGTTAAGCCGTAACCATTGAGTCGAATATAACGGAATTTGTAATAATAAAAATCACTTTTGAGCTGATCAAAACATGACTTGGCCTATTAAATGAGTTGAGGCGCGTTGATCTATGTAACTGATAATGTTATAATTAGACAAATCAATTATATGATATACCAAAAGAGTTGGTAATAAGTCATAGTAGAATATCGAAAAAGAATAAATTGTTTGGAAAGGCAACGATCTAAAGCCCCCACTCGAGTCTTCTTGCGATCTAGTTTTTTGAGTCTTGGACATTGGAAACCAAAGTAGAGATGCAAACTTGATGGCAACAGTAAATGAGTATCAAGCTTGAATGTAAGTAATATAATCTAACAAGGAATAATAGCAAAATGAAAGGATCCAAATCTAACTTGTGACGTTCAAGAATAATTCTTGCAAATGACAGTTTGTTGGCCTTACCAGGTCTATTGAATGGTAAAATATTAATTGAAGCAGTAGTATATATATGTTAACGTATCCTTCGTCAGTAAGATATGAAACACTAAAGTCTAAAATGATTATGAAGTGAGCACGTTCATAATCAAGATGATAGCTAGAGCCTGATATATAGTAGATATTGCAAGCTCGTTGATATCAGCCATATCCATTTTAAGATGGATTCGCTAATGAAAATAATGTAATTGAGGGACAACTTATCTGTAGTTTGTATGAGTATGACGTGATTGTTCGTCCATGTGATGACACTCCCAAATACAATGAAACTCTTATTTGAGTTCGTCCATATGACTTTTCCAATTACCATGCTTCGTGGGCTTGAGGGAAAACCGTTGAAAGTTGTGGTTTCTCTAGAATTTCGATCCACAGACGACGCCAATGTAAAAGTTCTAATTGGACGAACCTTACGTGTGTAGGAAATTTAGGGAGAATGATGTTGTGACTGAGTTCGAAGGATCGAACTGCCTACGTATCCAGTTCTCTGATAAACTAGAATCAAGTCAAATGTAGTTCATTGTTTGGATTCTATGATCGAATGATTGGCGAACGGAGAAGATGGAGAGTGGAGAAGAAGCATAGAAGTCTCCTCCTCTTGTTTGAGAGTGGAAAGAAAATATATAAAATTCTCTCCCCCCTTTGGTGCTCCATTGGTTAATGACATTTAGTATTGCATTGATGCACGTAGTAATGTTCATTTTGTAACCATTTGGTAACTCATGACTTTTGAGATGACCAATTGTAACGATTCACTAAGTTAGTCTCAAGATATGATCAATGGCATTGACGCGTGTCGCAAATATATTGATGATAATATATGTCCCTCATAGACATCTATTCCAAAGCGCGTATGATCTTCTTATCAGGTTGTCTCTGTTGCTAACTTTGCCTTCAAACTTTGTTTTATTTCACATGGTCCAAATTTCCTACATAGCTAATATTCCCTTTTCTGCTTTACCCTGGTTTGCATCCTTGCTCCATTCTAAGAAAACATCCAGCCAGTCTCTTATGGTAATGTCCTCCATTTCATATATCCTGCCCCCTAGGTTTGAGGCAAACCAAATGGTTTTAGTCCATTCACATTTGAAAAAAACATGTATTGGATCCTCTTGAAACCAGCACAGAGGACAAGAGAACTCTCCCTTCATATCTCTTATGTAAAGCAAGTCCCCAGTAGGAAAGACTCCCATATACAGTTTCCAAAGGAATAGTTAATTACTGGCTGTGATATTAGCCTTCCAGATAGCTTTGATAGTTTTTGTATTGAAAGAAGAAGCTTGCTCAAGCCATTGGTGCTCTGTCATCTTAGAGTAAGCTGACTTAACATACAAAGTTCCATTTATGGTTCCCATCCATCTCAGTTTATCTTTTCCAGCATGTTTAGGTCTAATCACCACCTTTTTAATAAGGTTACCTATAGTAGGTGGGAATAGGCGATTAATCCTATTTGTGTCCTGATCTGTCTGTAAAATAGCGGCCGGGTTTGTCATTTCATTCGCATTTCAATGAAATTGAAAAAGTTTACTTATAAACAAAAACCAAATCGATCACGTGATGTTTGTGAAAATGGATTTAGGTGAGAAAATAATGAAAATAAAATGAAATAGACTTGATTTCGGAGATAGAAAATCCGTTTGAGCGAATCATATCTCCGTTAAAAGAGTTAGTCTCGATTTTTGATCCCTAATAACGACTCTTCATCTCTGAACGAGTGTTATTAGCATGTGGAATCGATTCAGAACCCTATCTCTGGGTGAACTTACTCGATTCCTAATCGTTATAATTATTGAAACACCCTCCATAATGGAGATTATAATCCTCACTCGGGCAGAGTTTTTGCTTCGAGATCACAGAACTAAGGTGTTATTCTAATTAACAGAAAATAAAACTGAATTAAAAACATTTTAATTAAAAACTGGAAATTAAATTCTTCATTACACTTGGAAATTAAAGCAGTAAGCTACTCTACTTCTATTGATGGAATGCTAACCATTCCATGAGAAAAACTAAAACTAGACCCTTCTATTTATAGTTGAATGGACGGTCGTGATCGAATCTCAAAAATCTGATCCAACGACTGAGATATGATCATTATTCAACTTTTTGACTTTAAGGAATAGTAATCACTATTTGACACTATTCAATACTATTTGACACTATTCCAAACTATTCATCTTTTGACTTTATAAAAAGTTAAATAATAAAATATCTACGTCGTTTTCGATGAATAGTGACGTGCTTGGCTTTATCTCTGATTTCAACCATACATCCATTTTGTAGAAGCAATATACCGTTGCGTAGAGTTTTCTATGTTGATAATTTTGACAGGTCATATGCTTCAATCAGAGTTAGGAGACGGAAGATATCGCCATTTGTAGTTTTCTCCTGTCTCTCTGGCCGATTTAAGTCAGTTTGACCAAGTTTTTGACCCAAAAATCTCTCCTTTACCTGGCTTAAGGACTTAAGTTTGGATTCTTCAACTTGTTTCATGGTTCTCTGAGTCCATGAGCTTTGTTGGCAGTTTGGAACTTTAGCTAAGCTAATATTTCAAGTCCAAGCTTTATTCGGCTGTATTTTGTGCTAAAACGCAGGTTTTGTGTGTATTTAATTGTTGTCTGTTTAAACCTGTGAAAACATGAAAATACAATTAATTTACATTTATTAAACACATAATTGACCCAAATGTAATGTCTCTATGGGGTTTAACACACAGTTTTGGGTACTTATCATGTCCCACCCACTACTATCCTCCATAAAGAGATTCTTAACTTTGAGGTTCTGGAGGTCAGGCCTCATAGGGATAAGATCGGATATAGTACAAGGTTTGTTATTAAAGCAAAGTCGAGGGTAATTCATCACTGAAGCCTCCTCACCCTTACCAATACTCCATATACAATTATCTTTAATACTGATAGCCACCTTATAAACCCCCTTCCAAAACCAGGAATCATAAGGTAGTGGATCCTTCTTAATATCAAACCAGTTCCTCCCATAGGCAGCAAGGAAAGTTCTTGCCCAGAGAGAAGAAGTATAAGTTAAAGCTTTTCAAGAAAGCTTAGCTAACATGGCTTTGTTAATATCTTGTGCTTTTTTAAAGCCTAAGCCACCCATGGCCTTAGGCTTGCAAATGCTATCCCACCCAATGGTGTGGATGCTTTTTCTTTCCTCTGTGTCATGCCACCAGAAACTCTTACAAGCCTTATCAAGTTTCTCACAAGTAGAGTTAGGTAGCAAGTAGGTAGACATAGCAAACAGGGTGGCTTAGACAACAGCCTGAATGAAGGTAAGATAGAACTTTAGCCCTCCAACCTTTAATCTTACCATGCACACTATCTACTAAATAATCAAAATCCTCACTTTTCTTCCTAGATAATAAAATAGGGACCCCTAGGTATTTATCTCTTTTTCCAAAAAATCTCATTTCCCAAAACTTTTTTAGAATCTTCCTATGTCTGTTATAAACATTCTTGCTGCAGAAGAAACTAGACTTATCATAATTAATTTTTTGACCAGATACAACACAGTAGTCATCTAAAATGTTCTTTAACTTTCCACTTTCTACTAAGCTAGCTTTTGTAAATAGAATAAAATCATCAGCATAAAGTAAATGAGTAAGAGGAGGTGCATTATTCCTTCTTATTTTAATGCCATGAAGCTCACCTTGATGCTCATCCTTTGTAATCATCCTAGATAGGGCTTCAAAAACAATAATGAAAAGATAAGGGGAGAGGGGATCTCCCTGCCTAAGCCCTTTCTGAAGGTTAAAGTGATCAAGAGGTGCCCCATTCAATAAGACTTTGAAGGAGACAATGGACAAACATTGGGATATGAGGAGTCTCCACTTATCATTAAAGCCTAATCTTTGAAAATTTTTATCTAGAAAGGACCATTCTACTCTATCATAAACTTTAGACATATCTATTTTCAAGGCAACAAACCCCTGTTTTGTCTTCATATGTTTCATGTTATGGAAAATTTCACAAGCTAATCCTATATTATCTCCTATATTCATACTTTTTATGAAAGTTCCTTGAAAAGGAGAGACAATTTTATTGATATGAGCTTTTAGTCTAATAGCAAGGAGTTTAGATATGATCTTATAGCAAAAATTGCAAAGACTAATGGGTCTACACTTAGAAATATGGTCAGGATTAGAAATCTTTGGCATAAGAGTTATGAAAGTCTCATTGATGTTAGGGTTCATCTTACCTTTCACAAAAAAGTCTTTGACACACTCAGAAATACTAGTACCTATCACCTCCCAGCACTGCTGGTAGAAGATACCTTGGAACCCATCCGCCCTAGGGGCTTGAAGAGCCCCTAATTTTTTTACAACATGCCAAAATCATCATCAGAAGGACAAGCAGTAAGGATATCATTCTCTCTATCAGTAATACAAGGATTAAACAGTTTTAGAATAGATTAATTATCAACAAGATTATCAGATTCAAAGATATTGTCAAAATACTCATTTATAGTATTACCTACCTCAGCCCTACCTTCTTTCCAGATACCACTATCATCTTTAATCTTATCAATGTGATTTTTCCTTATTCTATAAACAGTAGATAAGTGGAAGAACTTTGTGTTTCTCCCCCCCTCCTTAATCCAGTGTTGGCTGAATTTCTGTTTTCAGAAGGTTTCTTCTTTATCATACCAATCAAACAACTGATTCTTCAAAAACTTTGCTTTTTCATGGTTAGTAGAAATAAAGGGCTTTTATAAAACTCTATCCAAATCTTTTTGAGTTTTTTTGATATTCTGAAAAATATTCTCAAAAACTTTTTTATTCCAAACTTTTAGGTTTTTTTTCTGTATGTTTTAACCTGTATATCACTCTCCAATCAGGGAGATCATGAGTGACCTCATTCCAAGCCTTATCAATTATCGGTTTACAAGAATCATCCTTAAGCCACATATCATAGAATCTGAAAGGTTTTGGCCCTTATATATCTTCTACACATTTAAGATTAATCATCAAAGATAAATGATCAGAAGTAGCATTCACTATATTCTTAACAGTCATATTATTAGAAAACATTTCAATCCATTCAGTAGAATTGAGGGTACGATCAAGTCTTTCGAAAATATTATCTGATATCTTCCTATTATTATTCCAGGTGAATTTTGGCTTTTTATAACCTAAGTCTACTAACCCAAGGTCGTTTATCACATAATTAAAATCTAGTATACACTTAGTAAAGATAGACTTGCCTCCTATTTTTTCGTCTAAGGTTCTAACAACATTAAAGTCACCAAACACAAGCCAAGGTCCAGGGATGTAGGGCGCACATTCCCTCAACTCATTCTAGAACCTCGACCTGAGGTTGGCATTAGGTTATCCATAAACAAAGGTAAAAAAACCATGGAGTGAGCATTACTATGATAATTACTTATTTTACCTGAGATTTGATTTGTTGTAGCTCCCAGCACTTCGAGGTCAATACCAGACTTCCAAAAGAGAGCAAGTCCACCATGAAGACCACAGGCAGGAACACAGAAGACATTCTCATACTTAATAATCTTACTTATCATCTTAATCCTTCCTTCACTGACTTTAGTTTTAGACAAACATACTATGTCCGGTTGGTGATGACGGACTAAATCCTTTAGATTTTGAATTGCCATGGAGGAACCTATTCCCCGACAATTCCAGGCGTGAATCATTTATGTCGAGGTAGCTGTTTAGGGACAACCACCATGAACCCTGGAGGAGGACCACACAAACCTCCATTGCTAGCCAAGTCAGCACTAACACTCGAACTCTCATCACCATAATAGCCACTATTTGAACCCCTTGGGTCTTTTGAACTTTCACCAGTACTTTGCTGCTTAAGTTTGAAATGAAGACGACGCGCCACAGACTAGCCATCAATGGCAAGAGGCTGAGGTTGATAGATACTATCCTCAGAATCATAACCTATCCCATCTTGACTTTCTTGAACTAAATCTAACGGAGCATTCCCTACCGAGACCTCATCATGTTGTTCATCATTGTACGCCACCATATTTAGATCAGACTCTTCATATGGTTCATCCTCGTCAGAGAGTTCTTTCAATGGGATCTAATCTTCAGGAATATTTGGTCCTGAGACTTCCGATGGTACACTAGAATCCAGAGAGTGATTTGAGAAAGATGGTTCACTAGACTCCATAGTGTCACTAGACACAGAGAAAATAGGAACATCTTCCGAAATAAGCAAGTGCCCCAGTCCCTTAGCTCTCAAATCATCAGCATCTCTTTTAACCTTTTTTGAATTCTTTTCAGCCAACCTTATGCTACTGCTCTCCCATCCGTTGTTGTCCATGTCTGCTTCTTCTTTTCCTATACTTGCAAGAGACTTCCTCTTTGTTCCCACACAAATCCCTTGGACTTTCCTGTTACTAATCCCACCCTTTCTCGATCCTCGAGAGGCCAGAGTCTTGTCCCCCCTACCACGTGTGGGTAGACTGAAACGAAAGCTGGGTTTTTCTGAAACAGAAGGTAGAGAGGTGTGTAGATCCATCTATATCGATGTTATCAAGGAAAGGAATAATAGCCTTGGAAAGGGAAGAAAACTGGTTTGTGGGAGAGGCAGGATCAACCACTAGATTTTTCCTTATTCCCAAGATGAAACCCTCAGAAGCTAGGGAGCCTATCTCAACAGGTGCACTACCCAAGTTCACCGTAGCCCTGATTTCTCCAAAGATTGATGTATTGCATTGTGCCAGGCTTGTGTCATCCGCTCCAGAGGCTAAAACCAAGTCCAAGTCCATACCCGTTCTACTCGTATTTTGTCCCCACACAACTAAAGCACCATCTTGTATATCTGGTCCTTGAGTGAGCCTAGATGATAAGCTTTTCCCGGCCTCCGTGGGCTTGGTCTAGAAGCTCTGAGCTTTGTTGGTTTGTATTATAACTTGGAACCCCAAAGCAGTAGATCCGACAGTAACTGGCAAGTTTGTCATATTCCCTTGACCACCTCGCCGACCCAAGTGCATATCCTTAAGGCCCAAAATATTCTCATTCCTGACTGGATGCCCAAGAGTAAGAGCTCCATCCGACCTTTGACTATTACTTACTCTACTGCACCCGCTACTTGGGCCCGAATGTGCAGAGTCTGGGCCTGAAGATAAAAAAGCCCGAACTCTCACTCACTTCCACTGTATTCCCAACGGTGCCTTCAGAGCGTGACCCACCACCAGATCCACTACCAAACGTAACTATTGTACTTGTAGAAATGTGGCCCCCATCAGACCCTATTCCAACGGTTTTATTACCTTTGTCCCTTGACACGTGTCTGTTTCTTGAAGGTGTAGCCAATATTCCCGCTCCAGACCAGTTCCTACTACTCTGAGCAGTTTTATTCCTGGGCGAAATATGATCGAACCTTGGTTTCTGAGGTGTGCCCGAGATTGTAACCGATGTAGGATTTAGATTGATAGCTCCGTTAAAAAAGACAGTGGCCCTCAACATAAAAGAAAATTTGTGCTTAACTCTAAGAGAACCCCCACACTTTAACATATTAGATCCATACTTTTCCTTTTGCTGGCAAAAATAAAAGTCATGTCCAATCCGCCCACAGAAATAGCATAATATGTCCGTTCTCGTACTTGAAAGTCACCGGAAATACTTCTCCCTCTTCTGTTCTCATATCTATTCTTTTTAGAAGTCTTTCTTTGATATCCATTTTAACTTGGAATCTAGCCACCGGTGCTTTGAACTCAGTTGTGTCAAGTCTGTGGACTTCACCTTTCCCAGACTTCTTCTTTCCCATACTTCTTCCCACACTTTCGACATTTTCTGCATTAATACGGTCAGCTGGAATCCCATAAATTTGCACCCAAAACTTGACAAAGTCGAAGGCCAGATTTGCTTCCAGCTTTTCCATTCTCACCCATTTTTTCATAGCAATAATAAAACCCTGGACTAACCAGGGTCCATTTTTCCTAACGTGATGATCATATTCCACAGTATCTTCGAATGGGAACTTGTAAAAACCGTTTGTGATAAGTTCGACTTTTGTTTTGTTTCTAGTTTGCCAGCGATGTAGCTCATCTGCTACTTCCTTTACATCTATCTGCCTTTCTCCATATAATTTTCCCATTAAAATGTTTGTACCTTCATCGACATCCACCGGGTTTTTGCATTTTATATCAACTGTCCTCTTCTCTTTTGAGCAGAAGAGTTGTTTCATCTCTTCTTGTAGCTGCTCTATCTTAGATTTTGGGCTTGGTTCAGAGGCTTCACCTCTAACAAGAGCCCTAGCAGTAATAGACATACCGGACCAACCAGTAAACCCAGACCTTGTGAGAGAAAAGGGGGGGAATTAACGAAATAAGGAAACAACCAGACCGGATTACTCAAAAAGAAAAGTTAGGTTCTTTGGTGTTCAAAAAAATTTGAAATTGAGAACCACAAAATCTCCAATTGAGAATAATTTAATAGCACGAAAAGCAAGATGCAAGGGTACTGTAAGGAGAATAAAGTTTTGAGTTTGAAACTGAATCAAGATTCAAATTTGAAATTCAAAACTTTAGGGGGGAAGAAGAACTGCTTTTAGCAGCAAAGCTCCCCTTTAATCCAATCCAGACAATAGCATGTAAGCATGGTTCAGTAAACATTATTCTGCTACTGTGATTAACTGATTATGTACTTACGCAATGGTTAAATTTAGACACTCATGCAATTGATATATTAGTTAATGGATTTGCATTTCGCAGTACTGTTTGAAGTTCTCAGCTGAGTTGCTTTTGATATTGATTGGCTGATTGCCAAGGAATGTAGAAGAAGTCCTTATCATCAAAGTTCATTTCATTTTGTTATTCAGAATTAATTCTGACAAAACATCAAACCAACTCGTTAGTCTTTTACTCCTTTTTAGCGGGTTTTCTTAACGTATATAGTGACAAAAACAGTTTGGAACTTCTTATAACAGAAACTTTCTAAAAACAAACTAGATGAATGAAACAAAAAGAAGCATCACACTGAAGTCTGAAGCTACCCAATTACAATGCTAAAACCAAAAGGATTTATTGGGAAGCCTCATTTGTTTTCACATAGTCCATGTGACGGCGTACTCATACGCCCAACCTCTTATATCAACCCATTGCTGCATTGCAACACCATCCCCATGAACAGAACTGAGTATTGGTCATGGAGCACACAAAAGAAATGAAACACAAGAAGTTGGAGAAGCTCATTAAGTATGGGGAGAAGTTGAAGAAGATTGTTACACTCCAAAGGAAGAGCTGCGATAGAACGGTATCCCCTCCGCGAGCTGTTCACCATGATGAGCTCTTCCGGAAATCTGCCAAGGCCAAGGTTGATGATGACCCCGTACTTGCAGCATATACTTTAGCCCAGAATCATTTCAGCCTCCGCCCAAACATCTACATTTAGCTTTCTTTGGAATGTAAACACCCCCTAGCTCCCCTGTCCTCTCTGTCTTCTCAACTTGTTTTGGACAGCAATGTCAAGGTCCGTTTTCCTCCTTACGGTCATACTCTTATATCTTGTAATATGCTTAGACCAAGAATACATTAGTGCTTGTATAAATTAATGATGAATGATGATCATTTGCAAACCCGATGTAGGCTCGACCAGCTGTACTGTTCTGGTTTTTTGGTATCTGGAATCTAAAGATGGTTTCACTGGAGAAAATTATGACCAACCTAAGAAGGGCTTCTTCCTATGTAAAATTTGTATTCAAAATGTTGTAATAATACTACCTCTGATGAAGTTCTTGTAAATAATTACGTTATGGAAAAGGTTTTTATTTAGCAAATACATTGCACTGTTGACCATCATAAAAAAAGTAAGAAGAATCACATATTACAGATGATTAAGTCAATTTATGAATTTAGTTACAAAAGAAGATAGGAAAAACCACTGTCTTCGTGAATTTGCTATTGAAGTTTAAAGAAAGCCATGAGTGGATCATAAACGACTTGGTTTGCATTCACCGCCATTACAAAATCTGCATGAGCATAGTCGTCCTGATACTGAACAACTAGCTTATCACCATCGTGGGCCTTGAGGTTGTCCAGAAAAATCTGCACATCCTGAGGATCAGACAGAGCATCCGCGCCTCCATAGCTTAGGAAGAGTGGAAAGTCATTGGGGATGCTTGTCATGTTATACACAGGAGGTGTAGGTTGCCCGTAATGCTTAATGTTGTCCTCTTCATCTTCATAATCGTACATTGCTATGGTGCCTCCTCTAATCACTGTGCACCAATCCACCAAACCAAAAACCAATGGCACGTTGACAACTATATGCTTAAAAGTGATTTTAATAGGTACTCCAAAAAATTGCCGGCCAGGTCAAACAATTGTGAAGACTTACTCTGAGCAAGGTGGATCATGTTCTTTGTTGAAGTCGACTGAGGCTCGTTATCAAGGAACACATCAACACTGGAAGAGTTCAGGCAACAATTTTTACCTTAAGATAGCAAATAGCATAACAAGTCAGTATTATGTAAACAAAATTATTTCAGGTTTATCAAGTAAGGATATCAACAAAAACATAAGGTACAAAGATTCTACCTGTAAAAGAAGCCATTAAGTCATAGCAGTCAACACCCGGCGTCTTGCAAATTACTTTGAGTAGATTTTTTACAGGTCGCCTGTTTGATCACAAAATAAACTTACTTTTTAATTTGATTAAGGGGATGTATATAGATTCGAAACATCAAGCTTCTTTTGGTTAATTTTATCTTGAACTTGAACTTTATAAGAATTTAACTCGCAAAGTAACTAAATTTTATATAAGAATGCAAGGGAGGACAGAGTTTTTCTACGCTTTTGGATCAAACTCATCAATGCCCAACCAGTAGATATCCTGTTATACAAGGTTGATAATAGTAAGTTCTACTGTAATGAAAACTTCAGCTTAGAAATAGACAGAATTGAGAACTATATTTACTTCGGCAAGGAAGTTTTTAGCTGCAGTTTGAGCAAGTACTGATGATACTTGACCAAGATACGCAATTGGGCTCAGTAAGGCAGCTGATCTCAACAGATCTAGCTGATTCCCTTGGGACAAGGAGGCCAAACCAATCAAAGTTCCCTATGGATACCATAATTCAATATGAGCATTCAACTTCAAGATAACATAACACAAATGAAGTCATAAAAAGTAACGTCAAAATATTCACCAGGGAATGGCCAATATAGTGAAGTTTTTGACCCGTCTGACCATTGACATATTGAACGGTAGCGGGAAACTCGTAAGCCACTAATTCATCCCATGACCAATCCCAATAGGCCTACAAAGTTAAGAAGCAATTACTCTACAGTACACAATGCCTTACCTACTAAAGCATAATTGGCGGTAGGGAAAGAAGAAAACCGAATCATCTGTACTAGATGAAGTGTGTCCCTGACTATATTTGGTTCCGCGGGTATTTGCTATCCACACATCAAACCCACTATCTGCCAATATGAAAGCTAAGGACTCCTCTGGGGAATTTAGCAGCCAAGTTATTCCATCCTGATAGCAGAGACCATTTGTGGTTCATCAACTTAACTTTTTATATCTGCCTTCATCCTATGCAGACAAGGCCGAGATAGGAATGCATAGCCAAATATGTAAGTCTGACTTACCATAAGTACTCCATGCTGTAATAAAACTGGTGGCCTGTCTCCTCCTGTCTGGCCAGATCTCCCCGTTGGCATCCTCTGCATACTAAGGATGTAACCATCCTGGGTCGTTACCTACAACCAATCGACAAATATTTTAGCCCCAAAATGAAGGAACCAGGGGAAATAAAAAGGTTGTAAACAATTACGGTATGCTCTTCGCAAGCGTATCCATATATTGCCACCCTCAGTTCACAAATGCCACCATCAGCAGCTGGGGCCAATGAAGACTTCCTATGCTGACTATCACTTGAGAAGAGCTTTGCTCTTGAACCAAAAGCCAACTCACAGGAAAGAAACACTACAAAAATAAATGCAAGAATGTTGGTCATCTCTTACTCGTTGTATTTTTTGTTTCCTGTTACCACCTCTCAAACCCCTTATATTTAAAATGGAGGGAAATGGATATGTACAAAATTTAGTACAATCCATTCACCACACACCAACATGGAAGAGCAAGCCATATCACAAGCTTTCAAACTACATAACTTGTACTAAATAACTTGTACTTGGGACATAACAAGGCATCTAGTGGAACCCACAGCCAATATGAACATATGTGAACACGTAACGAACTACATCAGTTTTAGATTTCGTCGCCGTAACAATGCTGTTAATTGCTTTAATAAACATTTGATTGTGCATGTGGTCATTGCTGAGAAGATTCTTGTCATTGTTCTTGTTGGCATTTCACTCGGAAATAATAGCTTAGTTCCAAGAGGTCATAGTATTGCTCTCTTCTTTATTTAAATAAAAAGAAAATGTTGCCAAACTCCCAAAACTTCTAGTGTTGATTTAACAGCAACCTTTATACTCAATGAAAAAATAAATGTTACTTCTGATGCCAGGTCATGTAATAGCAACATCAACTATTTAAGAAATCCGCATTCATGTATTTTTAATGTTTTTCTTGATTATGGAAGTGGGAAATGAAAGGGTCTCGCAGCCAAGAAAACAGAAATTGCAAATGGCCTGGAAAGGGACGGAGCACACAAAACAAAAGTTTGTTATCACCTATGCTTTCAACAAAGGTAACACGATAACGTACAGTGAGTTTGGCTTATTTTATAGCCAATATAATGTCTTGACAATAAACTGATACCATCCTCCTGTAAAAGACTTACCTAGTTTTAATTGCCTTCTCTATTTAAAGCAGCGTCCGAGTACAAATTATGTAGCCTACTGTCCCACAATTCTGTTGCCAGAGCAAACTGTCTTTGGATCAAACTATAATGAAAATGAACCTGCTGTAATAATACTTCTGTTGGCAACTTGATGGTTTCAAGTTATAAGAATTGTAAGTACGCTTCTGCTTTTGACGTATGAGTTCCTTCAACTTGAGTATGTAATTAAACTATAAACAAGGTAAGTGTAAAGGAGCGTTTTGGTTCACCTTTATATACAAGGAGGGAGAGGGAATGATATTGGATAGAGTTAAGACCAAGTTTGTTGATGAGTGAACTGCCTACGTATCTTCTCTTGATTCTGGGGGGAGAGAAGAATCAGGTTTGACGTAGTTCATGTATGTGGTATTTATAGCTGTTGAGCATGAAGATCTGCGCAACACGTGTACTGATGAGTACAGATATGTGGTTGAGATCTGGTATGCGTGTAAGGCTGGTGTTGGTAGGAATCCCGCAATGATGGGGAGTAGTAGCAGTGGTTAGTAGCTTGCGGCAGTGATTGGTGTAAGTGCAGCTTTGGTAATGATTGCTTCTAGAAGGCAGGCTGAGTCACGGATCAGAACGCTCTGCGTGAGGATGCGCGAGCTGATCTGTTATGGAGCGATCTCGTAGCTCGGGGGTATGAGCTGATGATGTAGGTCGCTCTAAATGTAGCTCGGGGAAGTGTGATATTTCTGCTATGCTGGACACGTGTATAATATACATTGGTTGTGTATATTAGTCCCTCACAGTAAGGATCAAAAGTTTTTATGGTGAACCAAAGTTCTCTCTTCACCTGATCTACAAGAATATTTACTGGTTGTTTTAGTATTGGTGAGTAGTCGAAGAAAAAAAGCTTGAAGTCGCGCTTATAAACAATGTCATTGTGGATAAGTTGAACTGTTTGCAAGTGAAAATCAAGATTGATAGACATCGGTCAGGTGAAGATACAAACTCAGCATTCCAGAAGCTATATATAAGGTATTAAGTAGTATCTAAATCCAAGATGACAGAATAACTGCACGATGGAGCATGAAGAAACACAGTTCATCAGAGACAAGTACAAGGCGGAATCCACTATTCAGATAGCCCTAGGTGATGGATACGCCAAGCTCATCATTGGAATAATTCCAAGCGTAGAATGGTGAACAATTTTTATTCAAATGGCTCCTGCGGCCAGACTGGTAAGTTGGCCCTCCCATATATCTGTAATCCAAATGATGTTTTTTTCTACACTCAAAACAGCACAAGAAACATTCAGAACAACGCGAGAACATGAAGTACAGTTCAATAGTTACCACTGTGGCAGTATGAATTCACCTTTGATGTTGTCAGATGTGAGATATGAATGTATAGAATCAGAAAGATTAGCTGATGTTGGAACAAGGAATTTCCCGAAGACTACTTGACAGCTTAAAGTGAACAATAATCACAGAATGCTTATCACTTCGTTGTTGAGTACACTTATTACCTTGATCATTGAAAGTTGATTACAGATCATACCAGTTCACCAATTAAATGCACAAGTAGAAATCCTTAGACAACAAACACAAGTAATCAATCATCCTAACATGCGAAATAATGGGTAAAAGAATTTAAATTAAACTCTCGCTCTTATGAGTGAAGTTGAAAGAAATCCATGAGAGGATTGTAAACTAGTAGCTTAGCATTGACAGGCATTACAAAATCAGCTTGAGCATAGTCCTTAATATACTGAACTACTAGCTTATCTCCATCATGGTCTTTGAGGTTGTCCAGTAAGAGCTGGACATCACTAGGATCAGAAAGTGCATCCTGCCCACCATAGCTGAGGAAGAGGGGAATATCGTGAGGAATGCTTGTCATGTTGTATGCAGGAGGCTGAGACTGCCCATAGTGTTCATTGTTCTTTTTGTTGGAGTTATCCCTCACATGTGGAGAGAAGGAAAACGGAGCTGATTCTGCGTGAATATGTCAGAGCGCGACTGCGCTCAGAGTAGGCGCACCTGTGCCCATGCCATAGAAGCCTCCAGTAGAGTGAGCGAGACCTGCGCTCAGAGAGAGCGCACCGACGCCCAAGAGCTTGGAGTCAGAGCGCAACCCGCGCTCAAAGAGAGCGCACTTGCGCCCAGGTCTAATTTTCGTGGGCTTCGCTACAGTAACTACGAAATTTGTTTTTTGGTATAAAAACAAAATCAAGGTTTTGGAAAACCTAACTAGGTCAGAAGACTAAGAACCAGACAAAAACAAAGAGAGAGAAACCAATCGATCTTGAAAGCCATCAAGATTGAGAGATAACATTTACAGAGATACAACCCTGTAAAGAGATAAGAGTGATCTAGTAAGGTGAGAGAGTGAAAGGAGAGATTGTAATCTTCCTTCCCACTTTATAAAGAACTGGCTCTTGTGGAAGTAGACATCATTGGCCGAATCATGGTAAATCTTTGTGTTGTGGTTTGCCTTTACTGCTTTGCATTATTATTTGTTGTTGATAGTTGTTTAGCGAGTTGGGCATGTTAGTATAGGCTGTAGTTGATATTTAGATTTTATCCGGAGTTGAATTGTTTCCATATACGAGTTATCTGTGTAGTGGGGGAATCGATTGGTATTGGTATAATCCCCAACACTTTTCACCATAGTCATACATTAATGTGGATCCTCCTCTAACCATTGTGATATATGTCCAGATCACCGAGAAATATCAGTTTGCAAACCAAGCGTACGTCTTGCCATTATAGTCTTGCTTACAGGTAAATCTGAAGTTATATACAGCTTTTGAATTTTAAAATATCTAGTTTCTATTTTTATTTACAAGTTTGACAAGAAACTATGGTACTTACTCTGAGCCAGGTGGATTAAGTTCTTCATTGCGGTTGGTTGAGGCTCATTTTCAAGAAAAACTTCAATGATGGAAGTGTTAAGACAACAGTTCTTACCTTCATGTGCTAATCAATCACATTTAGTAGGTTCTTAAGATGCAAAAACATTTTCTTTGGACAACTGAGGGAGAGAAATAGAAAGGCTGGAGTCTCTCTACCTGTAAATACAGTCATTAGATCATAGCAGTCAACACCCGCTTTCCTGCACATTGCTTTAAGAAGTTCACTGTTCATTTTGAGAAACCATAGTTACATTTTACTTGTATTACTTTCTAAATTTTTAGTTGGCTGTGGTAATGTTATTGGACTTCCTTTTCTGTCTTAGACTTATAACGAGAGATCATATTCTTCATTCTATTATATTAGTTCATCACTATTTTCACAGAGAGGAGGGAACAACCATCACACAGGTGTTGGAGTTATCCCTCACATGAGGAGAGAAACTGGAGCTGGACAGAAACGGGCAAACTCGACATCGCTAGAAGTCGAAGGCCGCCAGATAAGATAGGCGACTTCGCTTCCAGAGTTCCAAGAATATAGGGCTTACCAGCCAAAGTGAAGCCAGCGGCTTCCAGTCTTCAGCGACTTCAAGGCCAGAGTGAAGCGCCACCAGTCTATTTTTTTCGTGGGCTTTGCTACTGATTAGCATTCGCCAATTTGGTTTTTGGAGATAAAACCAAAATCAAGGTTTTGGAAAACCTAACCTAACGTAACCAAACAAGTCGGTTGGATTGGAATCCGCACTAAAACAAAGAGAGAGAACCTTTACGAGAGACAACCCTCAGAAAGAGATAAGAGTGATCTAGTAAGGTGAGACCTAAAAGGAGAGATTGTAATCTTCCTTCCCACTTTTTATTAAGAACCGGCTCTTGTGGAAGTAGGCATCATTGGCGAACCACGGTAAATCTTTGTGTTGTGGTTTGCTTTTACCGCTTTACATTATTATCCGTGTTAATAGTTGTTTAGTGAGTTGGGCATGTTAAGATAGGTAGTTTGTGATATTTGAGATTTATCCGAGTTGAAGTGTGTTCATACAAGTTATCCGTGTAGTGGGGAAACCGATTGGTATTGGTATAATCCCCAACAAGTGGTATCGAGCCTTGGTTAGAATAGCCTTTAGGGTGTTATCCGAATCTTGGTCGGCGGTGTTTGACGAAATTCCCGAGAGAAGATTTGAGGTTAAATAACTTGTAGAGATGGACCATTCCGTGAACACTCGTATGATGAGTCCGAATAGGAAGAACTACACCATCCGGAAAGCCAAGATGGAAGACTTGCTATAATCGCAAGGACTTGGCACTTCCCATCGAGAATGAGGGAGTAAAACCGTAAAAAGACCGATGAGGTTTGAATGGAAAAAGCTTGACGAAAAGCTATTGGGTACATTCGACAATGGATAGACGCCGGTGTCTTTCACCATGTGGCCCAAGAGACGACTTCGGTTACATGGAAGAAACTCGAAGACCTTTATGAGAGGAAGTCGGGTGGAAACAAAGTGCTAGTCGTTAAGAAGTTTGCGCGCACCACGAAGTACCAAGAAGGTTCTTCAATGTCCGAGCATCTTAATGAAGTACGTAATATCATCAATCGATGCATTTGATGAAGATCAATTTGGGAGACGGTTGAGGCTTTGTTTCTATTAGGCTCTCTACCCCGAAAGTTGGGAGACATTAGCGTTTTCTACATGGAGCGACCCAAGGATGGAATTGTTACCATGGAGATGGCTACCACGCCTTTGTTGAATGAGGAGACTAGAAGGAGTGCAAAGAAGCGGCTCTTCTAACTTCGCAGGTCCTTTCACGCAGAAACGGGGAGAGGTCGGCGTAAAACCATCTCGCTCTAGAGGTGATGACGTATAAATCTAGGGGTGAAGCTAGAACTCCTAAGGCGCAGAGGCAATGTTACTATTGTGCCACCAAAGGCCACTTCAGATATGAGTCACGAGAACACCGAAGAGGGATGAGAAGAATAACCGCGGTACATGAAGACATGGTGCGTAAGAACGGAAACACAGCAGAGATATTTCACCGCACTAGTCGATGACTTTAGTGGGAATTGTGTCGATTGTGGTGTGTCTTTGTCGAAAGTACCTCATGTCGATACGAGTGGGTGATAGATACAGAGCATCCTATCACGCCACACCGCGACGGGGGATTCTTCACTACCTACAGTTGTGGTGAATATGGTGAAGTGAGGATGGGTAAAAGCATGGCCTCGAAGATTATAGGCATTGAGATGTTCATGTAGAAACCAATGTCGGCTACACCTTGACACTCAAGGATGTAAGACATGTCCCCGACATACGGTTAAGCCTAATTTCGGGCCGGGAAATTAGATGATGATGGCTTTGTAAACTCGCTTGGTAACGGGTATGGAAACCGAAAGCAGAGGTTCCATTGTAGCGCGAGGAAAAGAAAACTTGCTCTCTTTACAAAACACGCTAGTTTGTGTAAAGCGTAATTTAACGCGCGTAAGAAGAAGCTTCATCCGAACCGTGGGTACGCTAGATCGCGTGTCACACGGGCATAAAAGGGATGGAAGTTCTTGCTAAGCAAAAGGCCATGCCGGACATTAAAGGTACACATTTAAGTACATGTACTCATTGTTTGGTAGGAAAGCAACACGAGGGTGTCTTTCCAAAGATTCCGTCTCACGAAGGACACCGTCCTCGAACTAGTGCACACGCACTTATGTGGTCCTATGAGTGAAGTCCCACCGGGAGCTTCAGACTTTTGACATTCATTGATGATGCATCAAGAAAGATATGGGTCTATAGTCCGAAGACCAAGGATGAAGTACTTGGCGTGTTTGAGAAATTCCACAAAGATGGTGGAAAGAGAGATCGGAAGTTGTTGAAGTGTATTCGCCGGATAATGGGGGTGAGTACATTGGGCCATTTGAAGAGTATTGCCAGAGTCATGGGATTCGTCATGAGCGGACCGTTCCCAAGACACCGCAAATGTAATGGAATAGCGAGAGAGAAATGAACCGTATCATTGTAGAGAGGATAAGATGCATGCTATCTCACTCTAAGCTACCTAGAAGCCGGGTAGAAGCAATGCGCATACCGTGCATGTGATCAACCCGTCACCGAAGAAAGCCTCCGAATAGTGATTATCCGTAGAGAGTATGGTCGCGAGATGTTGATTATGGATACTTGAGGGTATTTGGGTGCGGGGCATTTGTGCATATTCGAAGGATGAGAGATCCAAGCTTGATGACAAAGCCAAGCGGTGCATTTTTCCTGGTTATGGAGATGAAAAGTTTGGTTACAAACTCTATGATCCGATTAACAAGAAGGTAATCCGAAGTCGAGATGTTGTGTTCTTAGAAGACCAAACCATAGCAGACTTTGAGGAGGGTGAGAAGCTACGTGGCTTTCACCAATGATCTTGTTGATTGTAACCGGTTCCTACCGTGGAACGCGCGCGAAGGCATTGAGAATGCAGAAACCATGAGTTTGAAGCTCATGATGAGAATCCTATTGCTCATGATGGGATAGAACCTATTGGTATAGAAGATGCGGATGAGATGCATGAACCACCACCAAAGCAAGCGTAAGTGCATCCTCCCGAGGCACCGCCAGATGGGGCAAGGAGGTCCGACAGAGAGACTAGCTTCAACCAGGTATCCACCACATACCGTGCGACGCGCTACTATCGGATGGTGGAGAACCTATGTACTATCAAGAGGCACTTGAAGCGTACGCATAAAGAAAAGTGGTTGAAGGCCATGCATGACGAGATGGATTCTTTGCATAAGAATCACACTTATGAAGTTAGTTGAGAAACCCACGGGAGAAAAGTTCTCAAGAATAAGTGGATATACAAAGTCAAGCATGAGGAGAACAATCCTCACCCAAGGCACAAAGCTCGCCTTGTTGTGAAGGGATTCGGTCAAAGGAAAGGGATTGACTTTGATGAGATTTTCTCTCTATAGTGAAGATGACTTCTATCCGGGTGGTATTGGGTATGGCCGCAAGTATGAACCTAGAGGTTGAAAGCAGCTAGATGTTAAGACGCTTTTCTTCATGGAGACCTTGAAGAAAATGTCTACATGGACCACCCGAGGGTTTGAGGGTCAAAGGCAAGGAGCACCTAGTATGCAAGCCGATAAAAAGAGCTTGTATGGGTTGAAAGCAAGCACCGAGACATGGTACATAAAGTTTGACTCCTTTATGGTGAAGCAAGGATACAAGAAGTCCGCTTCCGATCATTGTGCGTTTGTTAAGAGATTTCCGGATGGAGATTTCATCAGGTTATTCATTGATGTGGATGATATGTTGATAGTTGGCCCAAACATCAACAAGATATCCAAGCCGAGGAAAAGACTTGAGTAAGTCCTTTGAGATGAAGGATTTGGGTCAAGCAAAGCGATACTTGGGATCGGGATCACTCGTGACGAAAAGAGTGGAAAGTTGTGGCTTTCTCAAGAAAGCTACATCGGTAGTGTTGAAGAGATTCAACATGGATCAAAAGCCGCCCGGTCGGGTTATCCGCTTGGTGGCCCGGTTCCGCATGACCAAAGAGATGTGTCCTAAGGGTGAGCATGAGCAGAGTCGATGGAAAAGATTCCTTATGCATCCGCGATGGGCGCTTTGATGTATGCCATGGTGTGTACTAGACCGGACATTGCTTTTCGCCCGTTGGGGTGGTAAAGCGATTTCAAACCGGGTAAAGAGCATTGGGAAGGTGTTAAGTGGATATCGAGATATCTCAAAGGCACTTCCAAATCATGTTTGTGCTTTGGTGGAAGTAAGCCCTTTACTTGAAGGCTACACGATGCGCATATGGCGGTGATGTTGACTTCGATGAAGTCCACCTCCGGTTATCCGGGTTACTTTTGCGGGGGGAGCGGTTTCTTGGCAATCTAAGTTGCAAAAGTGTGTTGCCCTCTCCACTACGTAGAAGCCGAGAATATTGCGCCAATCGAGTGTTGCAAAGAGTTGCTATGGATGAAGAGGTTCTTCGACGAACTAGGGCTAAAGCGTAAAACAGTTTGTAGTTCTGTGCCGATCGGGCGCCATCCACTGAGCAAGAATCCGAAGTTTTCATTCTAGATCCAAGCACATACACGCGCGTTATCATTGATTAGAGAAGTACTTTCGAAGACAAGCATTTGTGTATCGAGAAGATCCATACCGACAAGAACGGGTCGGATATGATGACCAAAGTCTTACCGAAAAGGTAAGTTTGATGTTTGTTGTCTTTATTGCCGAATGGCGACACCTCCTCCCGCTGATTTGGCAATTGCATGGAGGTAGCCCCCTCACCGCTCGAGGGGAGATTGTGGAGTTATCCCTCACATGAGGAGAGAAACCCGGAGCCGGACGTCGAAACGGCAAACTCGACATCGCTAAAGTCGAGGCCAAAGTTCCAGAAGTTCCAAGAACATAGGGCGACCAGCCAACTTCCAGTCTTCCGCCGCCAAGCGCCAGAGCGAAGCTACCAAGGCCAGTCTATTTTCCGTGGGCTTTGCTTTGCTACAAGATTCGCTAATTTGGTTTTTGGAGATAAAACCAAAATCAAGGTTTTTTGGGAAAACCTAACCTAACATAACCAAACAAGTCGGAAGGATTGGAATCCGCACTAAAACAAAGAGAGAGAACCTTTACAGAGAGACAACCCTGTAAAGAGATAAAGAGTGATATAGTAAGGTGAGAGACCTGAAAAGGAGAGATTGTAATCTTCCTTCCCACTTTATTAAGAACCGGGCTCTTGTGGGAAGTAGGCATCATTGGCGAACCACGGTAAATCTTTGTGTTGTGGTTTGCTTTTACTGCTTTACATTATTATCTGTTGTTAATAGTTGTTTAGTGAGTTGGGCATGTTAGTATAGGTAGTTTGTGATATTTGAGATTTATCTGGAGTTGAAGTGTGTTCATACAAGTTATCTGTGTAGTGGGGGAACCGATTGGTATTGGTATAATCCCCAACAAACACAGGCACATACTGACATACCCATGCAGCCATGAAACGATAGGGATGCAGCATTCCTGTGTACCTATGTGTTAATACCAAATATTTGGATGATTATTCGTGTCACAAGTGCAAGGATAGATAGAATGGCCCACACTTTTGGATCGAACTCAACTATACCCGACTGGTACATGCTCTGCCACAGAAGTCAACAATTACAGTAGGAAGCTTTGAAGTCAATAATATCCTAGCAATGAGTTAATTTATTTTTTTAGTTACTTCGACAAAAAACCTTTCAGAAGCAGCTCGTGTAACCACCGATGGGATATGACCCAGATAAGCAATCGGGCTCAATAAGGCAGCAGACAGCAACATGCCCAGAAGCTTTTCTTTGGAGAAGGAGGCCAAAGCAAGCAAAGTTCCCTATGAACATTATGGTGCAGCTTTAGCAACCCCATCATGTTCAGCATACAAAGCATAGAGAGACCGAAGATATTTACCAGTGAATGCCCAACATAGTGAAGCTTTTGACCCGTCTGATTTTGTGCACAAACTGAAACACTGCTGGAAGTTCATACAGCACCAATTCATCCCACGACCAATCCCAGTATGCCTACATATTATATATATACTAGAACTTAACTCAGAGAAATTCACAGAAGAAAATGGTTGCCTATAAACTCAACGATTTCGATAACAATTCAGAACAAAACCGGATCATTAGAACCAATTGAAGCATGCTCACGGCTGTATTTGGTTCCACGAGTGTTTGCAATCCACACATCATACCCACTGTCAGCCAAAATGAATGCTAAGGACTGGTCTGGAGAATTCAGCAGCCAGGTTACCCCGTCCTGCCAACAAATAATACAAGACATTTCTTGTCTAATCAAATCGATTTTCCTTTTCTCAAGAAAAACCTAGTTTAAAAAAAAAATCATGTGATATTATTAGCAGAGAATTGGAAAATTATCAATGGACACCACAAGATCAACTGAACAGACTGTTAAGTATATTAAGTACAATTAAGGAATAAGTCACAAGCCTACCACCAACAACTTAACCGCAGTTCATGTGAAATAACACAAACATATACTTACCAAAAAAAACACAAACGTATACTTACCATCAGGACTCCATGCTGCAGCAAAACTGGTATCCTGTCTCCTGGTGTCTGATCTGTTCGCCCCAACGGGATTCTTTGCACGCTGAGAATATAACCATCTGGTGTTGTCGTCTGCAATGAAGCAAAAAAAGTCATTGCCATACACTTCAGTGCAAACACGAAAGACAAGACAGAAATTCTACACCGTACTGTATGTTCTTCACAAACATATCAATATATCTCGACTCTCGCTATAAATATTGTATGAGCACAAAACAACTCAACCTCTCTCCCTCTCCTTCTTTCTTTTTCTTCTCTTCCTCTTTTTCTCTTCTCACACTGTTCCTTTTATATAGCCCCCTTCCTTTTTGTGTTGTCCATCTGTCCTTCCATATTACGGTCTGCCTCCCGTCCTTACCAGTGCCACGTCTGCGGTCTAGGGTTCCGCGGTTATGATCTCCTGCACCTCTCTCCCTTTTTCTTCAGTATTTTGCATCCTATCCCCTGCACCACTGACCCAGTCATCTTTTCTACATTATGCCACTACAAATGCCTCTTCTCGACTCTACGGTCATGTTAAAGGATCCGGGGTCGAGAACCTTCATCGCTTGTCTTTTCTGTTCCTCGCCCCTACCCCTTTTTCCTCGATTTGTGTGTGAGGTGAACTATCATCATCACGCATGTTCCAGCCGCCCTTGTGTCTCACGCCCCCACGTGTCTCATCCTGACTGGATTGTCACTCCGACTCCTCGAATTCACCAACTCTCCGTATTTACCCCTTTTTAAGCTCCTTTCCTTCTCCCTCTTTCTCATTTCCTTCTCTCGCTCTGCCATTATTCTCTCTTTTCTGATCAGACTCTGTCAGCGCGAGCTCCACTATTCTTCCGGCGATTCCCCTCCACTTTCGGCACCCTTTTTCAGGCCTAACATCTCTGTCCTTGTTCCCACCAGTACGTTTTCTGGACTCATTCTCTTTTTGTTTGAACTGGTTATTTGGGTTGGTTCCTATCTCGCATCTGTTCCTCTGTATTTCCGATGTCGGCCAGTGAATCTGATGAATCGGGCTCATCTCCATCCCTTGGGGTAGCATCTCCACCCCCTACATCGTCTGCGGTGGTACCATCCACTTCGGGGCGTCAAGGTCCCCCATTACCTCCACCGTCTCGATGCCGCCGCCCTGATTTAGACTCAATTAGGGTTGCTTATGGCATTCCTGCCAGTATAAGTCTAGAGCATGTGTCATCCACCACCCATTACCCCCACCTGGTTCCCCGCAGACCGGGGTGCCTCATGATCACTGTGGGTCAAATAGTTGCCGATCTATGGCTTCCCCTCACCTGCCTGGACGTTGAAGTATGTAATCATTTTAATATCCCCCCATGCCAAGGCATTGGGAACTTTTGGCGGACAATGTTTGCCGCGAACTCATACAACAAAGCTGGTGAACCTCAGATCACCAGCCGCGATATCATTTCTCACTATTTCCTCAAGAAGAGCACCAAGGACGTCGGTGTGGGGTACCAGTCCTTCTGTGTGCGCCCTCAGAAGTCCCCTCTCTTGCTCCGCGTCACTACCTCCAATAAGGTGTGGCACCACTATCCTTTATACGTATCGGGGCAGTTTCTGTCCGCGGACCTTCCTCCATAACTGACACTTAACCATCTCGCCTTCATAGCCCGTGGTGAGTATCTCTATTATTAGTATCTCTTTATCCATCTGTATCGTTGTCCACTAACCGCTGCTTTTCTCCATTTTGTAGGTTGGCGACAGGATTCCAAATCTCAAATTTACTCAGGCATCTCCTGTCTCGTCTTCCAGAGGCTTCACGATCTTGGTGCTGGTCAAGTCGAACTCTTATGTATCAATCCTACCACCGCTACTCCCTTATTGCAAATCCCTGATCTACAAACTTTTCGCGGCTTCTCTGCTCCATTTTACCGTCCCCCTCCTCCCAAAGAAAGGAAACCGCGAGCCTCACCCCCTCCCATAAAAAGATCCCAAAACCCAGGCTCCCACCATCGTCATTCCCCACCTTCCTCACGGTTACGCAAATCTTGTGAACCCCGCCTTTACTCTGCTCTCGAAGACATTCCCTCTTTCCGCTCCATATCCACTTGGGACGATCAATACACCTCTCCCCTTTCCCCCACTAACGATATGGATATCCGCAAACAAAAATTGTTTGACAGCGACTCCGACGGAGATGACGATGACGATGTCATGGAGATCCCTGTCCCTGAAATCAATGTATCTGCCAGAACACCACCAACCAAAAGGCTGCGGACTTCCACCTCTGCCGAGTCTGACCAAGTCACCCAGCAGAACTCCGTCTCAGAAGATCCTGAGCCCATCACTTCCCAACCCCTTCAATCCGCAGTCCTTTCCCCGCACACTCGCCGCCCTGGCAAAGAACCTTGTCCCCCCGTTGCTCCTACTTCTGATTTGTCCCCTGTGGAAGAATTCCGTCCCGTGTTCAAGGTACGCGATCGCAGGCTGACCACCGCCGACTCTGCCTTGGATAATGCGGCCATCGCCTCCTCTTTTTTTTGTAATGCTCATCTTCCGAAAGACATAATGTATTCTAATAGGGGTTCATTCGATCAGCATCGTACGTCATTGTATACCAATTGGGAAAGGGTACGCTCTCTCTTTTTTTTTTTTTACATCTCGCCCTATGATTTTAGGTAAGCTTGGACATTTCTTACATGGTTCGCGGACTTCTCAACGCCAATAATAAAGTCGTATCCCTTGAAAAAGAACTTTGCGGACCTAAAAGCTTAAGAAGCGCCTGTGCCAGGCTTCAATCCGATATGGAAGCCACCAACCTTGCAAAGATCCGGGCCCAAGACGAGCTTAGGTTCGTGGAGTTGACTCATCAGCATGATATGGACAAAGTCACTGAACGCCTGGAACGACAGAGGGAAGAACTTCTTCAACAACACCAATGCGACTTGGACGCTCTTGCTCGCCAACATCAAGAAGCCATGGATACCCTTATACAGACACATCAAGCTGCCTCCACTGCCTTGCAGCAACAGCACCAAGCCAACATGGCAGCCTTGCGCGACCACTTTAAACTGTTGGCCGATAAGCGAGTAGTCCAGAAAATTCAAGAAGAGCACGTGCGACTCACTCGAGAAGGGAGACTCCTCCCCGAAAGGCCCAACACCCCTGAGCTTGACAGAACTGATGCTGCACTGGAGGTCGGACGACCCACTGATGTCATCCCCAATCCCCCCAGTCAAGAGGACCCGTCCACTCTAGCAGCGGCTACCAACGACTCCGCAACTACGGCCATAGACGAAGACTCTGATATCCGGACTCATGATAACCCCACAACCGAGCAGTTTTAGCTCTTCTCTTTTGCATCATGCCACATCTGAACTATTGAACTCTTACCAGATTTACTCTTTTGTTTTGTAAACACTTGATGTTTGTTTTGTTTCAAAGAATGCTTGTTTTCGTTTCATGTGCGTTGTTTCTTTAGCCATGGATTTCAATGCTTGATTAATTTGTACTGTACATACATACCCCATCTCCCCATGTCTATATATCTCTCCTGAGATTTTGCTGCATTGACTTAGATAGTTAGTATTCTTTCTTGGCCGTTCTCTTTCTGCTTAGCTACCTAGCCAGAAGTGATTTATCTCCACGAACCGCGTGTATCTATAACACTAGTCCGCAACCACCTAATTCACTTAGGACGTCTCAACGCCACCGGCTCCGCTCCGGCCTTGTATCGGCGAAGGGCTCATCCCTTCCGTTGACTTTTACTACTACTGGGTTAAATGCCCCACGTGTAGTTCAACTCTCTCGTCCGTGAAGGGCTCATCCCACTCCACGGATGAGGACAACTCCTCTTGTCCCCTGCTCAACAATGTGATTATGTCAGCGAAGGGCTCATCCCCCCCGCTGTCCCTCTCTATTCTGGGGCTCAATGCCCCATGTGTGATTTGTATCACTCCGCGGTGTTATAGACACGGGAAGCCGCTTGGGGGCCCCTTACTTTGCCCCATGTATAATTCTGAACTTGTCTCAGTGAAGGGCTCAACCCCTCCACTCTCTTTCTCACACGGTTTCCACATCTTGTCCCATGTTCATTCTGGAACTCTTCTACTGTTACTGCTAACAATTTCATCTCAAAAGTGTCGTTATATTATATATTTACGTACAGCTACATATCTTTGCTCTGGCTTTTCGTTACATTTAAGTGTGAAATTTTTTGACCATTCTAACATTCCATGGTTTCTCTACCAACTTGCCTTCCTCGGTCCGCAATTTGTAGGTTCCCGCTCCTCCTATATCTACCACGGTATACAGCCCTTCCTAGTTTGGCCCTAATTTCCCATCATTCTCTCTCTTTGTGCTAGGAGTCACTCGGCGGAGGACCTGCTCGCCTGTCTGGAAGTGCCGCGGCTTGACCCTCTTGTTATACTGTCTCTGTAACCTTCTATGGTATTCTTCTAACTTGATGCGGGTTGTGTCCCTTTTTTCTTCCGCCAAATTCATATCCGCTGCTAATATTCTCCAATTTGAACCCTCCTCCACTGCCTTTGTCTGCGTTGTTGTTGCAACCATTTCTGAAGGTATCACGGCCTCCACACCATAAGCCATAGAGAACGGGGTCTCCTGAGTGGAGGGCCGAGGTGTAGTCCGATAGGCCCAGAGTACATGATTCAGCTCGTCTGCCCAAGCCCCCTTTTTATCTTCCAACTTCTTCTTCAGATTGTTCATAATAGTTTTGTTGGATGACTCCGCCTGTCCATTACCCACTACACCATTTGGGTGGATTTCTAACGCTCACTATTTTTTCTTTGTCACAGTTCTTAACCGTTAGTAGCTTGCTAACAGTAGATAAGCGTAATGAATCATAGTTTTCCGTGAGTAAATATCGAATAATTTATTGAATTATTTGCTCGCGGTATTGTAACACTTTAGTTACTGTTGGAAACAATTAAACTGAAATAAAATAAAAAGGAAAAATCTAGTGAAGCCCTTGCGGCATCTTCCTCTTATCAGTTTCAGAGAGGGCATCAACTTAGATATGTAGAGGATCGATCGGTGAATGAGGGGAGCTTAAATCATCATCCCCTTCTCTTCGATTAAGGTATTTTCTCCTTTCTGACCGTCTTTCTATTTTTTTCATTTGCTTAAGAGTTGGGAAAATCATGGGTTTTAGGGTTTAATGTTTACATCTTCATTTTCTTTTAATTCTCTATTTTTAATTTCTTTCATACTTGGGGTTTTAGAGGATGCATTGGAGAATGAATTGGTGTTTATAATTAGATTTTCAATTTTGTCACTCCAATTTTCATTTTCCAATTTTTGTACTAGGGTTTTATGTAGTTGCTGATTTTTTTTGGTTGTTCAACCCATCTTCCACAGCTTGTTTTGATCTCCTAGTCGGACAAAATATGTATCAAATTTTGTTTTCGTGACTTTCATTTTTACTTTTGTTTAGGCCGTGGCTGCTACCCACAATTTTATCTGTTGGATTCTCGTGTGGAAGCCTTTTCCACGGCTTAAAGTTATTTTTCGCCCCTGTAAACCGTAGGCAAAGATCGATTGAAATATAGTTCCATGATAAAGTTGAGAACATAACAACACAAACACCACCAATGGCAGCCACCACGTCTCCTACCTACGGGCCACAGTATAAAGTTGAGAACATAACTATTATCGTTGCTTTTTGTGGTACTTCACTACTTCTTCCTCCTCCTTTTCTTCTTCTTAGTTCTTCCTATAGTTTTGTTTGGGCTTGAAAACCTAGGGTTTCCTCTTTATGTTGTTTTCTTCTATTCTTCGTTTAGATTTAAGAGGGTAATGTTTAATTACAATAATTTCTTTAATTTTTACTTTTGGGTTCTGATTTGTGCATTTTTCGGGTGCATAAAATATTGTTCGAGTTCCTTCATTTCAGATGTGGCTTTCTTAAATGAGGGAGACGAATCAGGTAACCCTAAGCTAGCTTCTTCTTTATCTTCTATGTATCTAGTTTCTATGTCTAGTTAAATTCTATGTAAACCTTAACAAATTGGTTGTCTTTTTCAAAGGGTTTGGTTAATTGAGTTTTGGTTCGCATCGCAGCAGCTAAACTGAATTAAAGGTTTGTTTGTTACTTTTCCTTTTAGTTGATGATTAATTTGCTTGTTTTGATTGGGTGTTGACTATTGGGTGATTCAATATGGTAGGGAATTTGTTTGTTGAAATTCTTCTGAGAACAAATTATTCTTGTTCTTCATTTCTTTGAGTTTGGTACAGTCTTTGCATTGGTTTATGTCCTGATTTTTGTTGGTGGTTGTATTTGTTCACTTCGCTTCCTTGGTTTTTCGACTCAGCATTATGAAATTTTCAGTTGGATTTAGTGTGGTAATCTCGCAACTGATTTCTCTAGTATGGTGATTGTTCCTCTTCTTTTGGGAAGGGAAGAAAATGATTGGTTCCTGAATGGTATGCCAATTCAGTTGCAATATCCCTGTTGATGGGTCTAGTTGTGTTTAGCTCTGTGTAAGTTTGAAAAGGTTGTCTATACTCTTCACTATGTTAAACGATGCACATGACTCATTTAGTAGGTACCTGTGCTTTCCTCATGATAAGATCCTAAAACTGTAGTTTTAACCCCTTAATAATCATACTTTTAGACTAATTATGCGAGTAATAAATAAGAGTTAATGCTGATTACGTGTTTTTATGTATTTCAGGCAGTAAAGTCAATTATGTGCAGAAATGTGTCACTTTGGCGAGATAAAGGAGCAAGGGTTGGTTGCTAAGAAGTTCTGTGATAAAGGCCAATATTCAAGGAGACAAAGCCTTTGTAAAGCCCAGTCAAAATCTAAAAAGTCAACACGGGCAGAAACAGATGTGCACAAGTCGGCTGAACTTCCGAAGACCATATCTTTGGACTCAGACCTCGGAATTGGGCCTACCTTATGTCAAAACGACCGGCTCGGAAAGAGCTTTCCAATGGTCTAAGCCTTGACCCAATCAAAGGAGCAAAAGTGAATAAAAAGTCTGTTGAAGGAAAATCCAGCTGAAGAGCCCTTTTTGGAATGAAAGAATTGGGTTTTGGGCCCGATTTTCCGGCCCAAAATATGGCTCCAAGCCCATACACGATTTTTGGATCTGAAGCATATAAAAACAAAAGCTTAGCTCTTTGTTAATGGTAGATAGTTAGACCTAGATTAGAAATTAGATTAGTTAGCCTCTATTAATTAGTTTTAGAACTTAGTTTTAGAATTTCAATTAGTTAATTAATTAGTTTTTTCATATCTTGTTTTAGATCTAGTTTCATGTTTAATTAATTACTTTAGAACAAAGTAGATTATTAATTTAAATTCATTTTGAATCATTGTTCTTATTGTTCTATTAGATTTGTAAAGTTAATTTCTTATTCAAATCATTACTCTCACCATTGTTCTTTGTGTTTGTTCAATTGAATTTGTATAAGTCTTGAGAGTTAAGAGTGGAACGATTCCGTACTCGTTATATTGCATGAATATATAAGTGAGAGTAGGAAATAAATAGTTGATACTGTAGAATAATATTAGAGTAATCTAATTGAGTTTTTACGGGTTATCATGGCGCCGCTGCCGGGGATCGAACCTGGGTCACCCGCGTGACAGGCGGGAATACTCACCACTATCAAATGGCGCCGCTGCCGGGTTATCAAATGGCGCCGCTGCCATCTTAATCTCGTTCAAGACAAGAATTCAATTGCTTGAATCCAAGGGGCAATCCCCCATTCTCTACCCACCCACCCTTTTAATTTTTCATTCTTATTTCTTGAATTTTTGGAACTGTTCACTGGTTTAGGCATAGGGGCTGCGGATTCACAAAGGAAAACACGACGGTAAAGGTATTTCTAAATTTTCAAAAATTCTGAAACTTTTCAGACATAATATTTAATGTCTTTTTGATTTACTGGAATATTTTCAGATTTTTCCAAGTTGGTTTACCTTGTGAACAAATACAATCTTTATAGTGCTGTATTTCAGTTTTCAAACCGTAAGTTCTTGAAAAAACAGACGAGTAAGGTTACTTAGGCAGTTCCAAAAATTCTAAACTTTTTACAGGAGTATCTATCCTAAGTCAGGAGTTTTTAGTAAAACTTTGATGAGTTTTTGATTTGTTTTGACCTCCTAACTAGTGGATTGTTTTCAGTGTGTTTCTGCAGTTTTGCAAACACTTAATTTCTGAAACACCAGCCTATAAGGAGGGTTTGTAGAATTCCAATTGCTCTAAATTTTTTACAAAAATACGTAGGATCTGTCAGGAGTCTCCAGTAAAAGTTTGGTGATTTTTTTCTCTGTTTTGATTGGTTAACTATTCCGTTGTTTGTATTGTGTCCGAAAACTGTTTCACAAACTTTGAAGGGCAGTAAAAGGACTTTCATAGCTCCGATTGATCTGATATTTTACAGGCTACTTGATAGACGTCTTAGCAATTTACTGTAAAAATTTCAAATTTTTTGGAGAGTGTGACCTGCGCCCATACAAGGCCAAACCGGAGCGCGACCGGCGCCCAAAACATTGGAATTCCAAATTCCACCTGAGCGCGACCCGCACCCTGGGCAAGCAAAAGTTGAGCGCCACCCGCGCCCAAACGCCTAAAAAAACCACTTTTTGGCTGAGCGCGACCCGCGCCTTACCAAGGCTAACTTCGAGTGCGACCCAAGCGCTGGAACTCCGCTTTGACTGAAGCGACACGCGCTCTACCTAAACCAAACCCGAAGCGCGCAGCGCCTCTTGTGTAATACCGGTGATTTTTCACAGGTCAGTCCAAATTTCCATTTCTTTAAGTTTTTCAGTGTTCTAACTTGTTATATACACTAAACACGCGTAAACAAGACGCTATTTGTAAGCGAAGCAAGGAGGCATTCAGGTACTCCTTTCACTCCTCGTTTCTTCTGTCAGAGGAGTTTAATTCTAGTATAATCAGGCTTGTTTTCTTAAAACGCAATACCACACGCCTATCTAGAAATTTATAGCTAGAGTTTTGGTTGCATATTAATTGCCCTATAATATATTTGAAAAACCAATATGGCATATCAATATGTAGACCAACAATCATATGATAATTATGCAAACCCTTCACCATGTTCATGTTGTGGTAGTCCTAACCATTGGGCTTCTCATTGCCCATCATATGAAGAGCAATCATATAATTATTATGAAAACCCTTCACCGTGTTCATGTTGTGGTAGTCCTGACCATTGGGCTTCTCAGTGCCCATCATATCAAGAGTTTGAGCCTACTATAGGATATAATAATAATTATGAACCGCAATTTTCAAACATTCATAGTAACTCATACAATCAAGAGTTTTCTAGCATCCAAACTATTCATGGATCGAGTTCCACCAATAACAATCAACCAGCCATTCAACCTTAACCTAACCCATCACAGTACGATATCAACCAGAGTCACTTAAACGCCAATAACTATTACTATCAAACACCATACCAACTAGAACCACACCACCAAGTTTCCCCTCCGCTATCAACATTTGACAAAATAATGGCCCAAAACAAAATAATACTTCAGAACCTAGAACGGACAAAATTGATGCTAACCTCACATACCACAGAACTTTCAACCTTGCCCGAAATTGACACACAAGTAGAACAACCCATTCCCATAACCACACCATTCGACCTAGTTAAGACCCACCCTGAATTTCATGAACTATTACCTACCTATGACCCTCCCATTAACCATTATGTTAACTCCACACGCCACCTGGATGAGAAAATTCTTGAAGATGACTCTTTATGACTTGTTTTGGATGACCACTCAAATTTGATAGATGCCTCCGAGGAACCTCCTACTGATCCATCTGAATATGAATATAATAATGACACATTAGAAGATATTTATAAAGATGTGACGGAGGAAGAATTTGATAACTATTGACATTCTCTTAATATGGACCCTCCTGTTGAGCATGTCCAGGCTTTTGAGTTTGCTAACCGCACTCAGCTGGATGATTCCTCGACACATTCGAATGATGCCATTGAGGATACTTATAGTGTTTTAGAAGAAGAGGGTGAGGACATAGAGATTAACAATTAATCTAAGGCATGAACAAGTTAATGTGCAAGAAAAAGAGGAAGTAACTTCTTTAGCGCAATGTGAATCTCAATTTAGTTTGGCAACTGAGGAAATAACAATGGAAGGAATAGATGACTTTCTTAAAGATAAAGCCACGAACCACAACCTTGTGGATTCAGCCAAGCTAAATGTAGAGTTCTTAAGAGCGTGTGAGGATCCAACAACTGATGAACCACCAACTGACCACCAACCACCTGAGTTACCACCTCCTAAAATCCAACCATCTACCAACACTAAACCATATATTCACCCACCATTTCAGAGGAACCTCGAATTTGCACTTGAGCCTATTGCCTCAGAGACCCTCTATAATTTTTTCAACCCTCATAGTGATGAGTGTTTGCCTAGCACACACTCCCATGAGTACACCATTCCAGTAATTGAGAGCCAAACTTTGACCGAGTGTAGTGAGAAACCTAGTTTGTCTTATTTTTCCGCATCTGAGCTTTATGAAAGACATCATGATCCACACTTCATTCCCTTCGCACCTAAAGTTTTCGCTAATTCATCTTTTGGGTCATTCTAACTATTTAAAACAACTACAACATGATGGGTTGCATATGTTCTTTGATAGGATGCATAAGTTTTCATTCCTTCGCTTACATGTTTGCTTCCAATTATACAACATCATTCTGTTTGGGGGTGTTGTTAGTATCATGTTTTTATGGCTAGACCCCCAACTCTTTCGACTATTTGTGTATAGTTGACCACGCATCATCCATTTTGTGCCACCCCAGTTTCTTGTTTGTTTGGGGGTGTGCACAGTCTAGGGAAATCTGACTTAAAACGACCCCACATTAAGTCTTGGGAATTCGACTTTAAAAGACCCATGTTTTAAAACAAATTTTCAAAAACCTGTTTTCAAAAATTTGTTTGGGGGTGGGGAGTTTGGTTTTTCCATTCTTGATCACTAAACTTCTTATTCTTATCCCTTCCCCATCTGATAGCTAGATTTCTTGTTGTTTGTTGTTTTGATGTTGTTTTTATTGTTTTTAGTAGTTTGGATATTAAGTTGTTAAATTCAGTAGTTAAATTTGAATTCGTTAGTTAATTGTAATTGAATTTCATTTTTTTAAAGTTAAGTGGTTCTTTTCAAATTGTGCATTGTTTTTATCGTTAATCCCACCTTCCCGAATTGTTTGGGGGTGGTATTATTTAGCCTAGCATAATTTGTTATATGATCATCTATTGTATACTTTGTTTTGGAGTGAGGATTGAGAATATTGCCGATATGGGCATCGCTATGAATAGATATTGTGGAAGGATGAAATCTCGATGAGTTAGGCAGTTTCTATCCTAAATTCAACCTAAAAGATATTATGGTTGTTTTAGAATCAAGAATATGAGTTGTTTCCGTTTTCGGTTTTGGAAATTTTATTATTTCCGACAATTGCCTTAAAGCTTTTTGGCAACTTTCCGATTCGTCGTGGCAATTTACAACCTATTAAAACTGCATTCATTCTACACTCAACACCCCAACTACATCTCACATTCATCTATCACGTTTCACTCCCACTTTACCTTATTTTTCCTTCGCACTTCGGCTTATTAGGTCCCCGAGCGCACTTGCGCCCTAGAGGAGTGCCACCTGCGCCCTAAGCACTGTTAGAGAAATCCTACCATGAGCGACTGCGCTTTTTCAGCCCAAACTGGCTTACTGCCCAAAAAACTGGAATTCCGTTTTCATCCCGAAGCACCCTCGCCCAAGTGCTGGAACTTCGAAATTCACTAGAAGCACCCTGCGCCCAACCCACCATAGCATAGGAGCCACTCATACAGCCCCTACGGGCACCAAAAATTTCCAGTTTTTGAGGGTTGTTCGGGATAGTTCGCGGTGTTCTAGAGAGTAGTTTTGTGATGACATCCCCTCGTATCATACCGGAGCAGTCTTTTGAAGACTTGTTCCAAAGTCACACCTATGGTGCTTGCAGTCTTTTGAAGACTCTATCTCCCGAAAGTTTGACATTGAATTAAGGAGGTCTGTTACTAAACTGGAAATATACCAGACTTGTGCTGCAGTCTGCTCAAAGTAGACTTGCTAGTCTGACTTTATGCTATAATTTGTCTTAGTTAGAGTGGGTTTTGGGATATAGTGACCTAGGATGAAAAGTTAGCTCTCTGAATCTATTTTCTAAGGGTTCTAGTTTCATAGTATTTGGATATCCGAGTTAAGAGTTACGCATGTCCAAAGATGGCATTCTAGCCTACCGGGGAAAGGCTGCTTGTAGGCCGATTCAAGCTTTCGATTTTGTTGTAGTTAGAGTTAGATTTGTGTTTTAATGATCTTGGCAGTAAAGTTAGTGATCTTTATCTACTTTCTAACGACTCTAATTTCATGGTATTTGGATTTTTGAGCTGGGAGTTACGGGTATCGAAAGGTGGACTGGTCCAACTGAATTTTCAGTGTACTGGATTGATTTTGAGTTAAATGTAGACATAGTTAAAGTCAAATTTAGGTATCCTCTACATATGCAGAAAAGATAGTTCAATGTGTCTGTTTTCTAATGCACCAAGTTTCATTGTATTTAGACATCTGTGTGAGAAGTTATGTTTTCTGGGATATGGTCTGTAACAAGTGACATACGCACAATCTTCACTTGTGTCGAGCAACTTATTTACTTGGAACGGGTGTACAAAGGGAAGGTAAGTAGTTACTCTAATATATTCATATGCATGATTTATTAATTATAGGCTTGTTAGAATGTTGAATACACTAGGGATAAAAGCCTTGAATAGTTTGGTATGATATATGTCAAATTTTGAATGAACCGAGATATAGTCTTAGAATTTTATATATCTTGTTGAACCCATGTAAAATTTATCAATCAGGAACCTACGTAATAATGCAAATTTGCTTCTTTTGTTGGTATAGGTAGGCAATGTGTATGTTCAGTTTAGAGAAGAACATGTTGCAGCTGTTGTTTAGCTGGAAGGTTTTATGGAGGTTAGTTATCATATCTCATTTATCCTTTAACAAACAAGGCCTATAGTCAGATAATAGAATATACATGTATGATTATGGCATTATGCACTCATATAGGTTTTGTCTTGCAAAAAATCATTTGGCTGGAAAGTTTTTGAGGTACTTGGGTAATACTTGAAATTATACTTGAAATTAGTATTTACTGAATTCAGGTATGGATGTTTATTTCATTTTTCCTGTCTTACGTATTTTAATTTATGTTATTCTCAGGATTCAAGATTTATGGAGTGTCGAGGCCTAGATAGTCGAAGAAGAAGATGATAAGTTCCCTGACAAATCTAAAATGTTTATTTCCTTGTGTATCAAATTTCCGAATTCGCATGTTCTTTATGTGTATAACTTTTTGGTTGTGATTTGTAGTAATATAAAGGAGTATGTACTTGATTGGATGTATTTGTGAGGTTTTCTGTTTATTGGTAACTTTTGTGGAATTTTCAAAAAAAAAAAGGGCATTTATGCAGGTGATTGGTGAATGTGGTAAACGTGTGACAGGAGAAAATTAATTTTTTTTCAATACGAAATTGTTTTTTAACGGCAAAAAAACGTTACTAAGCTCTTCATTAAGTAACACTTATAAAGTAGGAAAAACGTTAGAAATGGGTGTAAAAATCGTTAGTAAATGATTAAATTAGTAACATATACTACACAAAAAAGCGTTACTAATTTCTTATAACCGTTACTAATATATTTATTAAGCTACGTGTACAGACCGTTAGAAATTGAAGGAAACCGTTACTATTGTTAAAAATATTTAATGCGATTGAGTCTAGAAACCGTTAGTAATTAATTTTAGTAACGCTAAATAACCGTTACTAAAAAGAATTTGTAACGGTTAGAAACCGTAAGTAAATAACTTCACATATTAATAACGCCCAAACAGTTACGGAAATAAACCGTTACAAATATTTTTAGTAACGGTTCTGCGCTGTTAAGAATATCCTGTTTTGGTATAGTGACCCTCCGGGTTGTAAGGGGCCGAGAAACTTTGTTTCACCCCGTACGCTTGCAAGAAGCCAGCCACTTTTGCTCCGGTGAATTGGGTCCCGTTGTCCGCTATGATGGCATATGGTAATCCAAACCGGTAGATGACGTTCTCCCACAAGAACTTGATCACTTGTGTCTCTTTCACCTATTGCAAAGGTACGGCCTCGATCCATTTCGTGAAATAATCAGTGGCTGCGAGCATGAATCTTCGCTTCCCACTAGCCATGGGCAGCGGTCTCACTATATCCATTGCCCACATAGCAAAAGGCCATGGAGTGAAAACGTTGTGTAAAGGTTCCTCCTGGGCGAATATTAGTTGAGCGAATCTCTGACACTTGTCGCATCTTTTAGCAAACTCCACTGCATCCCTCTTCATATGAGGCCAGAAATACCCTTGTGTCAGCAACCGATGAGTTATAGTTCTCCCTGCAGAATGGCTCCCGCAATCGCTCCTTCGTGCAATTCAGCCAACACCTCAGCTGCTAGCCGTGGGCTCAAGCATTTTAATAGCGGTACATTGAAGTTTTTCTGGTACAACTCCCCCTCGAGTAGAACATATCTCTGAGAAGTCTACTGCCACCTTTTTCTCTCCTTTTTGTCAGCCACCTCTTTTCCCGCCAAAAAGTGTGTCATAGGATCCATCCAACTCCCTTCTTCCCCCGTGACCTGACATATTTCTATTGCATCCTCCATGCTTGGTCTTTCCAACCTTCTTACCTGAATTGTCCTTTCTTCTGACCCTGGGATTGTGGCAGCCACATAATTAAGCCAAGGCGTCGGCATGCCTATTCTCACCGCGGCCCAAATGAATGAACCTAAGATTCGTGAAATAGGCAGACCGTTTACGCAACACCTCCAAATATCTCGCCATTCGGGGACATCGTGCGGCGAACCCTCCATTCGCCTGGCACACGACTAAATTCGAATTAAAGTATACTGTCAGCTCCCTCACACCCAAGTCCTCGGCCATTCTCAATCCTGCTATTACTGTCTCATATTCTGCTTCGTTACTGGATGCCATGAATCCCAATTTCATAGTTTGCTCTATTTTGTCATTATCGGGTGTAACCAGTACAACCCCTATGCCGCTGCATACGCTCGTAGCTGACCCATCGGCGAACACTCTCCATCCGTTCCTCTTATTCCAGGGGTCTAACAAGTCCAGCTCTACCTCTCTCTCTGGTTTCATGACCATCTCTTCTCCCCAGGTGGGATCCTCCGCGGGAAACTCTGCCAGAAATTCCACTACCGCCTGTGCCTTTTCCGCGGTCCTTACCTGATATTGTATTTCATACGAACTCAACATCACCGCCCATTTCAACATTCGGCCGGACTTTTCTATCCTCAAAGCTTGCTTTAGGGGCAGATTCGTCACCACCACCACTACATGTGCCTCAAAAGTAGGGTCCCAGCTTCAAGGTTGAGAAAATCAATGCCAAGGCATACCTCTCGATCTTACTGTATCGGGTCTCTGCGTCCAACAAGGTCTTGCTCTGAAAATATACTGGCTTCTCCACCTTGTCCGCCAGGCGGACTAATACTGAACTAATAGCATACTTCGTGGCCCCCATATACAGATACAGCTTCTCCCCTTGCTCTGGCCGCGACAACAGAGGCGCTTTGCCCAGATATCTTTTCAACTCCTGAAATGCCTCCTCGCACTACGTTGTCCATACAAAATCAGGTGTATTTCTTAGCAATCTATACAGCGGACGACACTTCTCGGATGACTTGGAGATGAATCTATTCAAAGCTGCGACCCTTCCGGCTAGCCACTGTACTTCCTTAACATTCCGCGGTGATGACATCTCTACGAACGATCTTATCTGCTCGGGATTAGCTTCAATTCTCCGCTGGGTAACGATATACCCCAGGAATTTTCCCGTTGTCACCCCGAATGTGCACTTCTCCGGGTTCAGCTTTAAGTTGTATCTTCTCAATATTCTAAACGTCTCTCTTAAACCTTCTATATGTTCCTCCTCTGACATACTCTTCTCTACCATGTCGATCATCTATGTAAATCTCCATTCCCTTTCGGATCTTGCCTTCGAACATTTTCTCCCCTAGCCGCTGGAAGGTAGCTCCCGCATTCTTCAACCTAAACGGCATCCTTGTATAGCAATATGTACCCCCCCTCCACCACAAAGGCCGTCTTCTCCTGATCCGGCTTATACATCGCTACCTGGTTGTATCCCATTGATGCATCCATAAAGGAAAATACTTAGAATCCTGCCGTCCTATCCACCAGCTCGTCTACTCGCTGCATCGGGTAACTATCCTTCGAACATTCAAGATTCACATCCGTGAAATCGACGCACATGCGGACCTTGCCATTTTTTTCCGATACCGCGACTATGTTAGACAACCAGTCGGTGAACTCCACTTCTCGGATTATCCCGGCTCCTTTCAACCTCGCTACTTCTTCGCAGATTCCTTCCGCATATTTAGGTCTGATGCCGCGCAACTTCTGCCTCACGGGTTTGGCGTTTTCCTTCATGTGTAACCGGTGACACGCAAACTCCGGATCTAACCCAGTGACATCCTCTATTGTCCAAGCGAAAACATCTTTATTCTCGGATAAAAACTGTATCAACTTATCTTTCCATTCTTTTGGCAAGCTAGATCCTATCGTCGTGAACTTCTCCTCTTCTCTTTCCCCAATATTTACCATTTCGATTTCGTCAATCGTCTTCGGTCCCTCTGATGTCTCCGCCTCCCCCTCCACCGAGGCGCACTGTAATTGCTATGCTCGCCTTTTTCTAGGATCAAAAGCTTCTCCCTCTGGTCTGCGGATCAATCGCTTCACGGTGCCCCGGTGACTATTCTTGGCTGTCACTTGGTCACCGTAGACCTCATACATGCCGGTAGGTGTTGGAAATCATATTACTTGATAGTACGTGGATGGTACCACCTTCATCTCATGGATCCATCGCCTCCCTAAAATCGCATTGTACTGCGAAACCGAATCTATCACCATGAATCGCGTGAAAACGGTCATCGGCCCCGTTGTCACTGGCAACAAAAGCTCTCCCATGGGTTCAGTCATACTTCCATTGAATCTGTATAGATTGGTCCGTGAAGGCCGCAGCTGCTTAGGATCTACTCCCATCTCTTCCAACGCCCCTCTGAATAAAAGATCCACTGCGCTTCCACAATCAATCAGCACCCTCTTTACCATGTAGTTCCCCATAGCTACTGTAATTACTAGGGCATCTTCATGCGGTGAGTCCACTGCACGGAGATTTGCGCTGCTGAACACTATTCTGTCCTTCTCTGATGCCGCTCCTAAACTCTATCGTGGTCTATCCACCCTCCCACTGATCTGTTGGATGCTCGCTATCTGTCTTATCTTGTCTCTATGAGCATTGTGACTTAGGACTTCACCGCTGTAAATCACATTGATAGTTCCCAATATTCTTCCCGGCGGCAGCATGCGTTCCTCATTCTGTTCTCCTCTCACAAACTCTCTCATCCCTCCTCTCTCCACTATCCTCTGAACCAACCATTTCAAGGCATAGCAATCATTAGTCTCGTGATTCCGCATATGATGATAATCGCAGAACGGTTTTTCCGGTATCCCTATTGGTGTACTCCGCGGTCCCTCGTACCTCGGTAGATTCTTGATTAAGGGTAAGATCTCGCTCAATAGCTTATTCAGCGGTGTCTGCTCTGTCTCTCTGTACGGTTTTCTCTCTCGATACTCTCTTCGGGCAACCTCCCGCATTCCCGCTACCCGTGTGCAGTCTCTGCGGTATCCCCCGCCTTCCTTCCCAGTAGTTTCCGTCCTCCTAGGCTCCTTTCCCTTTTCCAATGACAATACTACTTTTCCCGACTTTCTGGAATCCTTCTGCATTATATCCTCATACCTTATGTATTTCTCCACCCTCAGATAAAGTTCATGTAAGGTCGCGATCTCATTCTTCGCCACAGATTGATGTACTCCTATTCCCGGGCGCAACCCTCTCTCAAATGCTATCACCGCAGTCCGTTCATCCAGATTTTTAACTTTCAATGTCTCTGCCTTGAATGGACATAAAAACTCTCTAACTGACTCCGAGGACCGTTGTCTCACATTGAATAAAGCCGCAATATCTACCACCCGCCTCTTATGGTGTATGAAGTGATCTATAAATGCTTGCTCCAACTCCTGGAAATTGGTTATGCTCCCCGCTGGTAACATGTAATACCAATCTGACACTCCTCCCTTCAGACTCGCCGGGAACATCATGCATCCCTGACTATCATACCGCGCCTCCTGCCACAGAGACATCTGTTGCCGAAAATGATGGATGTGGTCCGCCGGATCTCCCTTACCATCATACCTTTCGAATCTAGGTTGAGCGAACTGCTTCGGAACCTCTGATGCCCATATTTTATCTGCCAACGGGTTGCGGTTCAACCCAGCCACCACCTGACTGGCCGCTCCTCCTTGACTCTTCTCTTGTTGTCGGTTCGCTTCCCTATCGTTGTCTATCATTTCCTGGACTTGCTCCATAGTCAACCCTGCTACCGGATTTTCCACCAGATCTGGTCCCACCATCTCTTCCTCAGCTCTCTCCCCTTCAGATCCCTCATTCCCTTCTTCCTCAGTCTCATCCTCCGCCCTTTCTCTCTCCCTTCTCAGTTCTTTATTCTCTTCCCTCAGCCTCGCGATCTCCTCTCTCATCAGCCTCATTTCTTCTGTTTCCCGTTCCTCTCTTTGGTCTCCTTCTCCGTCGATCACACCATCCGGCCCTAGATCCGGCGTTGCGTTCTCCACCGCCACCTTTTTAGGTCTACCTACTCTCCTCTTCGGTGTCATTCCTCTCTTGTTTTTGTCTTCCCCACAGACGGCGCCAAATGTATGAGCATAAAACAACTCAGCCTCTCTCCCTCTCCCTCTCCTTCTTTCTTTTTCTTCTCTTCCTCTTTTTCTCTTCTCACACTGTTCCTTTTATATCGCCCCCTTCCTTTTTGAGTTGTCCATCTGTCCTTCCATCTTACGGTCCGCCTTCCGTCCGTACCAGTGCCACATCTGCGGTTTAAGGTTCCACGGTTACGATCCCGTGCTCTCCCTTTTTCTTCAGTATTTTGCATCCTATCCCGTGCACCGCTGACCCAGTCATCTTTTCTACATTATGCCACTACACATACCATCATTAGCTATTGTGGCTGGCCACACAACAAGCTGATTGTTAGTTGTGTAGAGGTTGGTCCTAGCCCCAATCGTGGATCCGTAGAATAGGAATGCGAGAATAATGTATATAACAGCCCAACCCATGTCTAAACACGTGTTCTCTCTTGGAACAACCACTCTAATCTTTCTTCATGTTAAATGGGAGGGACGTAAATACCTCCAAAAAACTGAGTATATTTTATATCACAAACTCTCAGAACTGTTGACAAAACGTATCATTAACTGAAAGCTTAAAATATCATCTGGTAGGACTAGAACTAACATCCAACCAGTGTTCAGCTTCATTCTTTGGTCTCCTCATCATAAAACTTAGGATGTAGCATTAAGGTACCACAGTCAATACACGTACCTCTGTGGTGATTGTAATAAACATGGCCGTTCTCACCAGACGGTTTCAGTGTTGCAATTTTGAAGTTTTTCTTTTTTCCTTTCTTTTCCTTTTTGGCTAGGTAAGCTGTACGTGAGCCTGTGACTATATACTGATAATAAGATAATATGTTACAGTGTGCTTGTTATCTTATAGATAATCAGGTTTCAAATCTAAATAACACAGAACCGGCGTCCCTCCCATTTATATATATAAATATAAATGTATATATAAATGGAGGTTTTCCATCATACCTGACCAAAATGTCGTTGGTTAAACCTGAGCCATACTTTGCTACTACATCTGCTGCAAAATTTGATTCTCGTAGTGTATGTGACACCAAGAGTTTTTCGACATTTCTGGTACAGTTCTTCCACCTATTCTTCATAACCCCTTGCACAGCAGCCTGGTAGTCTGATTCTACCCACATGTCATGTTGTATGCGGATAAAGAAAACAATAAAAGAGACAAGGCCAGAATAAAAGGTAATAACCAAGGCGCGGATTAGGCTGTCCTTAAGGAAAGATTTCTCCCCTTCCAATGGTGCACAAACGCAACAGTGGCGTCTTCCTCACAGGATTCAATGGTTAACAGCAGCCTGACTTTGCACTAGAACAGACTACCTTCTAGAACAACAATATAACTCTCTCTGGCGGCTGACAGGAAGAAGAGAAGAAGAATAGGGATGAGGTTCTGTTTCTCTGTGGGGTGGGATGAAGGTCCGTATACACGAAGTTTCTGCAGTGCGGATTGGATGCCTCTCTATATAGACGCGCCGTAGTGTTTATATAGAGGAAGGCAGTCGGTTACCAGATGGGAGAAGGACTCCTCAAAAACGGTTTCACAAACTGATAAGGTAGCAGAAACCAACTTGAAATAGGACACCCACCAAAACTTGCTGCAAAAGCAAAACAAGTTTAGGCTTTTAGTTAGCCACAAGACAGTAAGCCCAAGCCCGACCCGACGCGACTCGGTGCGGGCGGGCTCGTGTGCGCGTGTGGTATGGGTGAGTCCTCCCTCCTAACACAAAAGCATTTGTACCCTAAGGGCATGCCCTTATGGTAGAGGAATTTCTCATATACCTCACTTGCTAGTGGTGGTTAACCAATGTGGGACTAAACACAATGCACTAAAGTGGAGAGAACACACATAGTTCATCTCCTCCACTTTGCACACACTCACAAGTATTTTGAAATACACTTAGAGATTCCAACAATCCCCCACTATTTCAAAATATTAATAGTCTCCCACTATTTTGGAATAGGATATTACAAAAGAAATGAGTTAACGAAATGCCAGAGAGAATCGAAAAAACAATGCATAAGATACTGGTGCTTTGCGGGCTTGAACCAGTCATAGAGTAACATGTCTTATAATACATGAAAGTGGTGGATTAAAAAATCTTTGAACCAACATTCCCTTGTAGTAAAATAGATCACATGCACCCACATTGCTCTTTCATTATATGCCTGTTCTGCGGTGTTGCGCTTTTTGGGCCTTGCGCTGCATGTGTTCCATGAATGCTCTAGAGTACTTGCCTGAATACTTATAAGAACCGACCCAGTTCTACATTCACGTAGGTATCCATCAAGTGTACATTGCAGTTAAAATACACTATCTCATAAAAAAATGGACTATGGATTCCAATAAGAGTAAAATAACTCATCCTTTTCTCATTGCAATTCAAGTTATACAAAGTATACAAAAAATGCTATCTAGTCATAGGGTGGGACGTCTCAAAGAAAGACAATAGCATACCAGAGCGACGAGGTGACTTGTTTTTCCCTTTGAACCTACTTCATGGGATCTCCAATCACATAAGTGGGATTGTCGTCAGTGTCGCCCTCTATCTAAGGCAAAAGTCCCATCCCCCTCGACGTTTCAACCACTTGTCTCCTGTTAAGCGGTTTTGTAAGAGGATCGGCCAAATTTAACTCTGATCTCACATAATCTAGAGCCACAACTCCAGATTCCAGCAGCTGCTTTATAGACTGTAGTCTCAGACGGATATGCCTGCTTTTCCCATTATACAATTTGCTCTTTGCCTTTGCTATTGTGGCCTGACAGTCACAATGCATAGGTACAGCTGGAGGCGGTTTTGTACTAATAGGAAGATTTGCCAAGAGCTTTCTAAGCCACTCAGCCTCAGCACTTGCTTTATCTAAAGCAATAAGCTCGGACTCCATGGTTGAACCAGCTATCAAGGTCTGCTTAGAAGATTTCCAAGCGACTGCACCTCCACCAAGAGTGAAAATATAACCACTAGTGGACTTGATATCATGAGAATCAGATATCCAGTTTGCATCACAATAACCCTCTATCACAGGTGGAGTTTGTCTAAAACGTATGCCGTAATTCATTGTTCCTCTCAAGTACTTGGCTAGTCTCTCTAATGCACTCCAATGTTCTTTGCTAGGACAATGAGTGTATCTGTTCAACCTGCTAACTGCATAAGCAATGTCAGGTCTAGTGCAATTCATCAAGTACATGAGACTACCAATAATTTAGGCATATCTAGACTGAAGGACACTATGTTTATCATTTTTCTGAAGTTCACTAGTTGCCTCATAAGGTGTCGACGCAGGCTTACTATCATAAAAGTTAAACTTCTTCAAAAACTTCTCAACATAATGCTCTTGTGAAAGCATATAGCCATCACTATTTCTGATAATTTTGATTCCAAGAATCACATCAGCTTCTCCCAAATCCTTCATTTCAAATTGTGAGGATAAGAACATCTTGGTGTTTCTCACAACATCAAGGCTAGGACTAATGATTAACATGTCATCCATATATAGACAAATAATCACATATGTATTCACATCAAAAGATTTAAAGTAAATACATTTATCAGCATCATTTATGTGATATCCATTAGACATCATGACACTGTCAAACTTTTCATGCCATTGTTTTGGCGCTTGTTTCAATCCATATAAAGACTTAACCAATTTGCATACTTTTTGCTCATTCCCTGGTACTATAGTACCCTCAGGCTACATCATATATATTTCTTCATCAAGATCACCATTTAAAAATGCAGTTTTTACATCTATTTGATGAATAAATAAATTATGAATAGCAGCTAGAGCCATTAGAACTCTTATAGAAGAAATCTTAGTTACAGGAGCATAAGTAACAAAATAGTCAATACCTTTTTTCTGGGAGAATCCCTTGACTACTAGTCTAGCCTTGTATTTCTCAATGGAACCATCTAACTTTAGTTTCCTTTTGAAGATCCACTTGTAACGTATAGGTTTTGCCCCAGGAGGTAGATCAACTATCTCCCATGTGTGATTAGCTATAATCGAATCTAGTTATGAGTTTATAGCATCTTTCCAGAAAGGTGCATCTCGAGAACTGATTGCCTCATTATACGTCACATGATCATCATCAAGAAGAAATGTGTAAAAGTCATCACCAAAATTGGTGGATTTTCTGTCTCTTTTACTCTTCCGAATTTCTTGTTCAGAAATTTCAGGATCTGTTGATTGTTATGTTCACTAGGAGCAACCAACCTCTCAATGCCAATTTTCAAAGGAAACAAATTCTCAAAGAAATCAGCATTTTTACTCTCTATAATAGTGTTAGCATCGACAAGGTTATTATCAGATTTTACTACTAAAAATCTATATGCAGCACTATTATGAGCATAACCAATGAACATACAATCAACAGTTCTAGGTCCCAATTTTCTCTTTTTAGGTTCGTTCACAAGAACCTTAGCAAGACACCCCCACATTTTGAAGTATTTCAGGTTAGGTACATGACCTTTCCATAATTCATATGGTGTCTTATTCCCTATTTTCTTGTTGGGTATCCTATTCTGTATATGGCAAGCAGATAGGATTGCTTCCCCCCACAAGTTTAGGGAAGCTCCAGAATATTCAAACATAGCATTCATCATCTCTTTTAGTGTTCTGTTTTTCTGTTCGGCTACTCCATTTGACTCAGGAGAGTATGGTGGAGTAGTCTCACGAATAATGCCATTCTTGTCACAAAAGTCCTGGAAGGGGTTAGATTCATATTCTCCACCCCTATCAGACCGAAGTCTTTTAATCTTATAGTTAAGCTGGTTTTCAACTTCAGCTTTGTACTTGAGAAACATCTCACCTGCCTCATGCTTGTTTCTAAGTAAATATACCATGGTGTACCTAGAGAAGTCATCTATGAATGTAATATAATAAAACTTCCCCCAGACATGGTACTTGAATTCACCCAAATCCATTATGAATAAGAGTTAGCAATCCAGTTTTATCTCTAGAAACAGTTCTGTAAGGTTTCTTTGTGGCTTTAGTCTCAGCACATATCTCACATTTATTATTAGAAAAATCAGAAATATCAGACAATAAACCACATGCTTTCATTCTTTTCATATACTGAACATTCATATGTCCTAGTCTATCATACCATATATTAAAAGAGTCAAGCAAGTAAGCAGAAGCAAATTCATTCTTATTAATAATAATGTTGTCAAGTACATTCAACATGAAAAGACCACTGTTATTACAATAACCTTTCCCAACAAAACCCTCATTCTTCGTCAGAACGAACTTGTCACTCTCAAAAGTCACCTTGGCCTTTTTTCGATGGGACCACGAGAAATCAGATTCTGACGAATCTCCGAAACATGCAGTACATTACTAAGTGAAAGGGTTTTCCCTGAAGTTAACTTTAGAAGAATCTTGCATGTTCCCTCAACAGGAACAGACCTTGAGTCACCCTTATAGACCTTTTCATCTTTCACTAGTATGTAGTCTGAGAAGGCTTCAACATCACCACAAACATGGTGGGTGGCACCAGAATCTAGTACCCAGTTCTTCTTCCCAGTGGCCATGAACACTTGTGAGAAAACCTTTGCAAAGAGAAAAAACTTGTAAGGAGAGAAGAGAGATCTAGTAAGTTTGGAGAGACTTCAAAGGAGTGATTGTAATCTTCCTTCCCATACTTATAAAAAGATTTGCTCTTGCGGAAGTAGACATTATTAGCCAAACCACCCTCAACTATATTAGCATTGGGAGGATCATCAGTGTCTTTCTTGTGCCTGCACTGAAAAGCCCTATGTCCAGGTTTACCACAAACATAACAATTTCCATTGCCAGTACCACTTCTTTTAAAAGAAGTCCCTTTGACCTTGAAATTCTTATTTTTGTTGTACTTCTGCTTTTTAGAGGTTTTGTTAGATTTGCTGGGATTACCTTCAATGATATTGGCTTTAGAATGAAATTTCTTAGACAACACATCATCCCGAGTCTTATTCTTTTCCTCTATGTGAATGTGAATGATCACATCCTCAAGAGTCATCTGCTTGCGCTTATGCTTCATACTATTTTTATAGTGTTTCCAAGACTTGGGGAGTTTCTCAATCAAACATCTAGCAACAAAGGTTTTGGATAAATTAATACCCTCAGTTTTCAAATCATTAATCAGCACATGATAATCATGGATTTGAGACGTTACATGTCTATTCTCTCTCATCTGAAACTTTAGAAAAGTCCCAATAGCATATTTCTGAGTACCAGCATCCTCTATTATGTATTTTTTGTTCAAACTCTCCCATATAACATGTGCATTCTTATTTGAACAATAAATATAAAAAATTTCATTGAACAAGGTACTCAAAATAGCATGACGACATACCTTATTTCCATTGAGCCAAGCAGCTTGATTTCTTTCGAAATCATTAGAACCCTCCACGGGTGCTGTATCAGTGAGATACTTTGCATAGTTGAGTACATCTAGGGCTGTGAACACCCTTTCTCTCCATTGCTTAAAGTGTGAACCATTGAAGGATTCAATTTTTGACACATTGGGTAAGTTGCGAGCATTCAATAGAGGTGTAGCATCTCTCATAGTCGAAGTAATTTCCATGACTCCAGAATTGGTTTATTTGATCGGCGTGGTGTCAACAGGTGCAGACATCTTGTTCTTCCCTTAAGATTGTTGTATGCGGATAAAGAAAACAATAAAAGAGACAAGGACAGAATAAAAGGTAATAACCAAGGCGCGGATTAGGCTGTCCTTAAGGAAAGATTTCGCCCCTTCCAATGGTGCAGAAAGGCAACAGTGGCGTCTTCCTCACAGGATTCAATGGTTAACAGCAGCCTGACTTTGCACTAGAATAGACTACCCTCTAGAACAACAATATAACTCTCTCTGGCGGCTGACAGGAAGAAGAAAGAAGAATAGGGATGAGGTTCTGTTTCTCTGTGGGGTGGGATGAAGGTCTGGTATACATGAGTTCTGTTTCTCTGGTCTGGATTGGATGCCTCTCTATGGACACACAACAGTGTTTATATAGAGGAAGGCAGTCAGTTACCAGATGGGAGAAGGACTCCTCAAAAACGGTTTCACAAACTGATAAGGTAGCTGAAACCAACTTGAAATAGGACACCCACCGAAACTTGCTGCAAAAGCAAAACAAGTTTAGGCTTTTAGTTAGCCACTAGATAGTAAGCCCAAGCCCAAGCCCGACGCGACTCGGGTGCGCGTGTGTGGCTTTGGGTGAGTCCTCCCTCCTAACACAAAAGCATTTGTACCCTAAGGGCACGCACTTATGGTAGAGGAATTCCTCATATACCTCACTTGCTAGTGGTGGTTAACCAATGTGGGACTAAACACAATGCACTAAAGTGGAGAGAACACACATAGTTTATCTCCTCCACTTTGCACACACTCACAAGTATTTCGAAATACACTTAGAGATTCCAACATGTCCCTCCATCCCTTGCTAATAGCTATTTCAACACTCTATATTAAAGCACCGACTTCATCACTATAGTTAGTTGCAATTCCCTATCCTTTTCCAGAGGTCAGAAGAAAAAACCTTACTGTTTCTATTTGATATCCCATCTGTATTTATCTTTATCTGACCATATTTAGGTAACAGCCAAGTGCGAAGCCTTACCTTAGGGGTAGGGCCAAAACAAGCTTTCACACCCCAGTTTTTTAGTACCTCAGTGTCTTGTATCCTCTGTAGTCTTTTCACAGATGTCCTGCACATAGCTCTGACAGAAATTTAGGCTGTTGTTACAGTCTTCAAAGTGCACCTTGTTCCTATGCAGCCATAAGCTCACCATGCCTCCAATGATAGCAGACCGCCATAACGTCTTCCAATATTGTGCTCCCCTTTTTTATTGCCCCCGTGGCACTCTGAAATTTCTGAATATTTAATCTGCTCTTGAACCTACTTGCTATCCACCTCCACAGCTGTTCAGCAAAAGGACATGACCATAGTATATGATGTAGGCTTTCAGATTTCTTTTTGCACACATAACACCCAGGAGCTAGAGCAATTCCTCTTCTCTGAACCTTCTCTCCAGTGGCTGAAGAGTCGTTCATCAATTTCCATACAAGCGCTGAAGTTCTTGGGTGTAACATTTCTGCCAAGTTACTTTGTTCTTCCCTCTGATTTCTTCAGAAGCAGAGGCTATTGAGAATTCTCCTTTGATATCTGGGCACCACGCCCTGTAGTCTTGATCACCTATATCTGGCCGATTCATAACTTCAGTGTTGATCCCAAGGTCATGAAGTCTGTATGAGGTCTGAGGGTCTCCACTGGGCATTAACCATGACGTAGCTAACTTTAGGTATGCATCCCTTAACTGAACTATCAGTCAAGTTTAAATCTATGCAATCAACTTTCCCAACCACCTACTGAGAATTAGACACAATCTCATAGAGTTGCCATTTGTTACCCTTCCAATTTGAAAGATGTTTATAATAAGTTATAACCTCACCCCTTCTATTAAAAAAACTTTCTCATGAATGCTGAAAACTCATCTGATCCTGGTACTTCCCATGCTAATTTCATTAGCATACTTTTCTTGGCTTCCTTCATTCTTCTTAGACCCAGACTCCCTTCATTCAACGCTTGAAGCACGCAGCTGTCCCAACTCACAATCGTTGTCTTCCTTGTGTTTAGATTACCAGACCATAAATAATTACTCAGAGCTGTCTCCGCTTCTTTCATAATTCCCACCAGCCATAATTCCTTCTATCATAGCTTCAATTCATTAACATACTTTTAATATTCAGCAATTTTGACGTCACCTGTCATGATAAACCAGGAAAACCGAGTCAATAATCATACAACTCTCGCAATGATGAAGAAGGTAAAGTCACTAACCAAAAACAAAAAGAGGTATCTTGAAGATTATACAAAAGAGTTTTGGGACGATACTATAGGACTCACATATGTGTGTTGTGCTTGTGGGTGTTTTTTCTGTGACTATGAGAAAACGCAACTTCATCTTAAGAAAGATCATCCTAAGATAGTAAAGCAATTGAAGGCTAAAAAGTAGGAGATCAAATGAGATGATTCCTATGAATACTTGCTTGTGGTATGTGTAATGTCATTTGAGTGAAGGCTTCATGCCTATTGTAGTCTTTGTATGCTCCCTTTGTCTTTGATTGGGGCTTGTGGATTGAAGGCAGATGGTCCCTCAGGCTATGGTTGATGGGGTTGCTGATTGGGTTTTATGCCAGTGTAGGGAGAAATCCCAAGTGTTTTAGGTTTGATGCCTTAGGTTATGTGTACCTCCTTCTAATGACCATACTCTTAGGGAGGGTATGTAATGCTTCTCTATGTGCAATAAACAGGTGGGGGTCTGCCTTAGCCCCAACAAACTCTTCAAAAAAAAAATATAATCATACAAGTAGTTGGAGTACAATGCAGGATATTCATCCGTCTTCTGTTACCATCTCAAACATTTCATATAACCTCTTCCTTTAATTTAGAGCTTTCATACAGAAGTGTGCAGTTCCCCGTAAAGTCACTAATGACGTAGTTCCATCCTTGGAAGGATTTTTCTTGTTCTCCTCAAGAATCTTTTTAAAACCCCCAGAATGGACCTAGTCACAAAGATTATAGACTCATTTCTTATTTGATCTGGGCTACCACGAGGATATCCCTATAGGGATGAGTGTTTCGGATCCAACGGTCCGAAAATCAAAAACAAAAAGGAAGAGAGAGAATATGGGTTTGTTTTTGATTTTCGGACCGTTAGATCTCGGATCCAACGGTCTCGGCTGGCGTCCCTATAGGGATATCCTCATGGTAGACGAACTCTTATTATTTTTATTGGATAAATTCTAGGAAACCGGAACTTCTTCTATGATGAAAAAGGTAAATTGCATACCAACGCAAAAAAATTATCTCCAAATTGAGTGAAGAAAGTACCAGCCTAAACTACAGAATGAACTCCCCAGCTTAAAGCCTAGCAGGCTAGCATTAATCCAAATCTCTCCCATCTAGTTATGAGGCAAATCTCTATGATAAGTGCTGATCTTTATTCTAGGGATAGTTTCTCCAATGAATAATGTACGAGCTCAATTTACAACCTCTAATATTCAATGTCCTAATACCCCCACCCCCTCCCACTCCCTCCTTTCTTTTTCTTTTCTTTTTCCTCTTCTTTTTCTCTCCTCACTGTTCCTTTTTATACTGCCCCCTCTCCCTTCCTATCCGTTGATCTCCTCTCATCCTTCGGTCCACCTTAGCACATCTGTTTCTTAGGGTTCTGCGGCCTTGCTGTTGTGCCACCTGTTCCTCCTCTGTTAAGTTGCCTCCTCTTGGACTTTGACCACTCTGTTCCCACATGCTTCAGTACGGCCCGATCACTTTTGCAGAGCTGCGGCCTACATCCGGTGCTTCGCGCCTTCCCTTTCTTATACTACCTCGAGCCAGCAGACACGCCACCTCAGTAACCCAAAAAAGGTGTTGATACAGTAACCTCAATGTCTTTTTCTCCTTTTTCATTCTTTCTCCTCCCACTCTTCTTTTTATACTCCCCTCCCTCGCATCATTGTTGTCCACCTGTCCTCCCATCCTTTGCTCCACGGCCTGCCTCGCGTAGGGTTTTGGTCCACCCTAACGCTCCGCGGTATTATCCTATACACTCGACACTGCCGCTTGTCTTACTTCGGCCCCCCTATTCCCAGCTATCTTCTACTCCCGCGTTCCGTTATAGCAGCTTGCATCGGTCCATCGACCAGCAATCTTCGTAGTCGCGAATCCTACCACTACAGATGCCCCTTCTCGGTTTCGCGGCCTCTGAGATTGGCCCGGGGCCGAGAACCTTATACCTCTTTTCTTTATTTGGATTTGTTTGGTCCTCCCTCGGGGTTTGCACGCGCCACAGGTCACTCATTGCGTGCGCCGCTCCTGTGCCTCCTCGTGTACTACACCCCACGTGTCAAGCTCCTAGCGGTTCCCCTGTAGTCCCTTCGGTTTCCGCACCTTTGCAATTACCATTTTACCCTCGCCCTATTTAAACTCCCGCTTTCATTCTTTCTCCCATTTTCTTCCTTTGGCCTTCCTTGTCTTGCGTTTCTCTTCCCTTTTCCAACTTCCCTGCACTTTCTCCCCTGACTTTACTCTCCTTGGCTTGGTTCCGGCCGGATTTTGGCGTCGCTGGACTCAGTTTCAGGTTGGTCTTTTATTGTTCTTGTTATTCTTATCGTTTTATCCTCTTTGTTTGCTTCTATCCCTTCTCGTTATACTTCCCCTACAACTGTTAGCATCGTTTCTCTTTTCTAATCTATTCACCTTCCTCTTGATGGCGGCGACGGCCTCCGAGTCCCCCTCCTCCTCTCCCTCCGACGACTCTTCACCCTCTAGATCTACCGAGGTGGCTTCTCCACCTCCGATTGGCACCCGGGCGGCCCCCCTCTACTTCCGGCCGTTTCCTTGCCCCTTTATTGCCGCCTTCTAGATATCGTAGGCCTAACTTAAGTGCGATTAGGGCTGCCTACGGCATTCCGGCCGGCATTTCGATAGAACACGTGCCGTTCGTCACCCACTATCCCCACTTAGTGCCTCCGCGGCCCGGGTGCTTAGTTGTGACAGTAGGTCAGATCGTCGCCGGGCTGCGGCTCCCTCTCACCGTACTGGATGTGGAAGTGTGCAATCATTTCAACATCCCTCCCTGCCAAGGCATCGGCAACTTCTGGAGAATCATGTATGCCGCGAACTACTACAACAGGACCGGCGACCCTCAGATAACTTGCCGCGACCTTATCTCCCAGTATTTTCTAAAGAAAAGTACCAAGGATGTGGGTATAGGATACCAATCCTTCTGTGTCCGCCCCCAAAAGAAAACTTTCTTACTCCGTGTCACCACCTCGGATAAACAGTGGCACCACTACCCACTATATGTTTCCGGTGACTTCCTGCCTGCAGACCTCCCGGCAGGAGTAACACTCAATCACCTCGTTTTCCAATCTAGTGGTGAGTTTCATCCTCGTCCTTTCTTCTTTCGGCCTTTGATCCGCTAACTAACCTTGGTTTCTTGTTTGTGTTTCTTTTCAGGTTGGCGGTCTGATTCCAAATCCCGAGTATACTCTGGCTACCTCTGTCCCATCTTCGACAGACTCCGCGATCTTGGTATTGCCCAAGCTGAACGCCTGAACGTTAACCCCTCTACTAGTACCCCTTTGCTGGAAGTTCCTCCACTCCGCGACTTCCTGGGCTTTTCTGCCCCTTTTTACCGTCCGCCTCCTCCGAAGGAACGTAGACCCAGAGCCTCACCACCCCACAAAAACCGTTCCCGCTCTCACCATCACCTCTGCCAACCTATTCGAAGCTCTCGTTCCACGTCCGCCGCCCCGTCACCTCTTGCTCCCCCTCAGACTTCGGCACTCGAACGGCTTCCTTCCTACCGTGCCATCTCCACTTGGGAAGATCAATTCACCCCTCCACAGTCCCCCTCCGCGAACATGGATCTCTCCCAGATGAAGCTGTTTGATAGTGATGAGGACGAAGTAACCGAAGTCTCTCCCCCATCACTGCGGCCATTCCTGTTGACGGGCCGCCGGCCAAGCGTCAGAGGACGGTAGGGTCAGAAGGCCCCATCCCCGCCGCCCGTGTGACAGAAGAAGATGCTCCCCCTCCTATCACCCAGCGTCCAGGAAAAGAGGTTGCCACTCCTGCCGACTTTGTCCCGGTTTTCAAGGTACGCCACCGCAGAGTCAATGTTGAGGATTCGACTCTTGAGAACCCCGCGGTGGCATCCTCCATCTTCTACGGCTCCCACCTGCCAAAGGACCGTGCTTACGCTGATGCCGGTACCTTTGAACATCACCGCACTTCTCTGTATATAAACTGGGAGAAGGTACTTCCCACTCTCTCCGCTCTCCTCCTTCCTCTCTTTTTTTTTTTTTTTTTGGCCCTTTGTCCGTCGTACTTAGGTGAGCCTGAACATGTCGTTATATGATCCGCGGTCGATTCGATTGCCGGTCTAAGGTAGATTCCTTGGAGAGAGGTCGGTCCCCGACGGTCGAGAGCTACTTGTGCCGACTCCAACAAGAGCTAGACGCCGCCGACTTGGCAAAATCTCGGGCTCAGGATGAATTGAGAATCGCAGAGAACAACCATCAGGATTATATGGACTCGGTCAATGACCGCCTGAGCCAGCAACGCACCTCTCTCCTCCAGCAGCACCAACGAGATACTGCGGTTCTTCTAGATCAGCACAAGGCAGATATGACTACCCTCCAGGCCCATTACCGGTCCTTGGCGGACAAGAGAGTGGCCCGAAAGATCCAAGAGGAGCATTCAAGGCTTCTCAAGGAAGGCCGCCTCCTACCTGAGGTGCCGCCGATCCCCGCTGATGAGGAGATGGGCACCGTGGGGGAGATGGGTACCGCGGTTGAAACCAGACCGGAGGGGTCGGCTGGCGTTGGGGATGTTGTTGAAGATCTAGAGGCAAACCGGGAGGCTGTTGATGAAGCCCCTGCCGAGGCCGCTGCCGTTTCCGCTGAAGATGCTGCTGATGTCTCCACTGAAGAGACCCCTGTTGGTGACTTAGGCGATACCACCTCGGATGCACGTTTAGCTTCTCCGTGAACTCGAACTTGCTTTGTTTGTGTTTGTATCTGGTTCTGTATGTTTTAGTTGTGGCACCCTTGACGCTTTTGAACACTGTTAAATTCCCTCCTTATGTAAGGAGTTTTGCTTAGAATTGTAACTTTGTTGACCTTGTGGGCCTCCCACTGGAGGTGCCCTGTTTTCACATGTCATGTTTAACTCCAATGTTTGCCGTCTCTAACCTTGTGTATTCGATTCTAACTCCCCCCCCCGCTCTTTCCACGGCCGGTGGGGCGGCCAGGGCATTGCCTCGCCCGTGAGTTTGATTTGGACACAATGTCAGCGAAGGGCTCTCCCCCCGCTCTCTGGGACCGGCAGGCCGGCTTGGGCATTGCCTTGCCCCTAAGTTGATTCGGACCTCATGTCCGCGAAGGGATCTCCCCCCCGCTCTCTGTGACCGTCAGGCCGGCTGGGGCATTGCCTCGCCTCTAAGTTTGATTTGGACATCACGTCCGCGAAGGTCTCTCCCCCCCGCTCTCTGTGACCGGCAGGCCGGCTGGGGCATTGCCTTGCCCCTAAGTTGATTCGGTCATCATGTCCGCAAAGGGCTCTCCCCTCCGCTCTCTATGACCGGCAGGCCGGCTGGGGCATTGCCTCGCCCGTGAGTTTGATTTGGACACAATGTCCGCGAAGGGCTCTCCCCCCGCTCTCTGGGACCGGCAGGCCGGCTGGGGCATTGCCTTGCCCCTAAGTTGATTCGGTCATTTGTTAACTTCTCAAAAGTGCCGTTGTATTATATATGTACAAACAGCCCACGTCCCTTGTCCGGACTGGTCTTACATTCAGATATGAAATTTTTTCAACATTCTTATATTCCAAGGCCTCTCTATCTGTTTTCCATCCTCAGTCCGCAGTCGGTATGTTCCGGCTCCTCCAACACCCACCACTAAGTACATCCCTTCCCAATTGGGTCCCAACTTTCCTTCGTTTGCCTTTTTAGTGCTTGCAGTGACTCGCCTGAGAACCCAATCGCCAGTCCGGAATCTGCGGGGCGCGCTCGCTTAAACCCATCTTGTCTCCGCAGGTGACGGTGATATTCCTCTAGCCTAATGCGCGCAGTGTCTCGTTTCTCCTCTGCTAAGTTCAGGTCGCGAGCCAATATGCCCCAGTTCATCCCACTGTCCACTGCCCTTGTGCGTGTGGTGGTTGCCATCATTTATGAAGGGATCACGGCCTCGATACCATATGCCAATGAGAAAGGCGTCTCCTTTGTAGTCGTCCGTGGTGTAGTGCGGTATGCCCATAGCACCCTACTTAGTTCATCAGCCCATGCCCCCTTGCGGTCTTCCAGCTTTCTTTTAAGGTTGTTCATGATCGTCTTGTTCGAAGACTCGGCCTGGCCATTCCCCTCTGGGTTGTATGGGGCTGAGAATCCCTGTTTCACATTATACGTCTGCAAGAAGTCCCTCACCTTTGACCCCGTGAACTGCGTTCCGTTGTCCGCGACGATGGTGTGTGGCAACCCAAATCTACAGATAATGTTTTCCCATAAAAATTTGATCACCTGCTCCTCCTTGACTTGCTGCAAGGCCACGGCCTCCACCCACTTAGTGAAATAATCCGTCGCCGCCAGCATGAACCTTCTCTTCCCCTTCGCCATTGGCAGCGGACCCACTATATCCATGGCCCACATGGCAAATGGCCACGGACTGGACACGTTATGCAATGGTTCTGCTGGTGCAAATATTAACTGAGCAAACCGCTGACATTTCCCACACTTCTTGGCAAATTCCACCGCATCTCTCTTCATATGAGGCCAGAAGTACCCCTGCGTCAACAATCGGTGTGCCGTTGTTCTTCCCGCCGAATGGCTCCCACAGTCCCCGGCATGAAGCTCCGCCAGTACTTCTTGTGCTAAACTTGGTCCCAGGCATCTTAGTAGTGGTCCATCGAAGTTCTTTCGGTACATTTCTCCCTTTATCAGAATATACCTGCGCGCCGTTTGCTCCAATCTCCTTCTTTCCTTCTCATCTACCACCTCTCCTCCCTCCAAGAAATGTTTGATAGGGCTCATCCATCCCCTTTCCCCCTCCGCAGCTTGATATACTTCGACCTTTTTTTCAATGCTTGACCTCCCTAATTTCTTGATTCTTAAGGTTCTCTCCTCTGCTCCAGGCATTGCGGCCGCGACATAGGCAAGGGCGTCTGCATGCCGATTCTCCCCGCGGCCCAAATGTACAAATCTGATTTTTTCGAACTCGGCTGCCTTGCGATGCACCACTTCCAAGTACTTCGCCATCCGAGCACACCTAGCAACGACCCACCATTCACCTGACATACCACTAGGTTGGAATCTGAATAGACAGTTAACTCGCCGACTCCTAATTCCCTGGCCATTTCCAACCCTGCGATCACGGCTTCATACTCCGACTCATTATTAGTAGCCGTGAACCCGAGCCTCATGGACAACTCGATTCGGTCGTTGTCAGGGGTAACCAACACCACGCCTATTCCGTTGCCCGCGTCTGTTGCTGACCCATCCGCGAACACTCTCCATCCATTCCTTTTATCCCAGGGATCCGTCCCATATGGCTCTCCTTCCCGTTCGGGCTCCATGAGCATCTCTTCCCCCCAAGTGGGGTCTTCTGCAGGGAAATCTGCTAGAAACTCCGCTACCGCCTGAGCCTTTTCTGCGGTTCTCACTTGATATTGTATTCCATAGGAACTCAACATTACCGCCCATTTGAGCATTCTTCCAGATTTCTCCGCCCTCAGAGCCTGCTTGAGAGGCAGGTTTGTCACCACCACCACTGAATGTGCCTCAAAGTACGGTTTCAACTTCAGCGCTGAGAATATCAGTGCCAAGGCATACTTTTCCACTTTGCTGTATCGTGTTTCCGCATCCAGCAGTGTTTTGCTTTGGAAGTACACCGGTCTTTCGACCTTGTCCACCACTCGAACGAGGACTGAGCTTACCGCATATTCGGACACTCCCAGATATAGGTATAACTTCTCCCCGGGTTCTGGTCGCGATAGCAAAGGCGCCCGTCCCAGGTACCTCTTCAATTCCTGAAAAGCCTCTTCACAATCGGTCGTCCACACAAAATCTGGCGTCCTTCTCAACAACCTATACAGCGGCCTGCATTTGTCAGACGACTTGGATATGAATCGATTTAAGGCCGCGACCCGTCCCGCCAGTCTCTGTACTTCCTTAACGTCTTGGGGTGACGGCATCTCTATTAGTGCTCGTATTTGCTCGGGATTAGCTTCTATTCCCCGGTGGGTCACAATATAACCCAGAAATTTCCCGGTGGTGACCCCGAATGTGCACTTCTCGGGATTCAGCTTCAAATTATGTGCCCGCAAAATGCCAAACGTCTCTTTCAACCCCTCTATATGCTCTACTTCCGACATGCTTTTCTCTACCATGTCGTCGATGTATACCTCAATACCCTTCCGCATTTTGCTTGCAAACATCTTCTCCCCCAGTCGCTGGAACGTAGCCCCGGCATTCTTCAAACCAAATGGCATCCTCGTGTAGCAATATGTTCCCCCCTCCACTACAAACGATGTCTTCTCTTGATCCGGTCCATACATTGCGACTTGGTTGTACCCCATCGAGGCGTCCATAAAAGAGAAAATTTTGAACCCTGCCGTCCGATCTACTAGCTCATCCACTCGCGGCATTGGATAACTGTCCTTGGGCATTCGGAGTTGACGTCCGTAAAGTCTACACACATGCGGACCTTCCCATTCTTCTTTGGTACCGCGACTATGTTGGATAGCCAGTCTGAGAACTCAACTTCCCGAATTATGCCTGCTCTTTTTAACCTCGCGACCTCATCGTGGATCTCCTCCGCATATCTCGGCCTAACATTGGGCACCTTCTGTTTCACAGGCCTGGCGTCCTCCCTCATGTGCAATCGGTGACAAGCAAACTCGGGGTCCAACCCTGTGATCTCTTCGATTGTCCAAGCAAAGACGTCCTTATTCTCTGAGAGGAACTGCACCAATTTATCTTTCCACTCTTTCGACAAATTCGACCCTATCGATGTAACTTTTTCTTCTTCCCCGGTTCCCATATTTACTGACTCGATCTCATCCAGCGTTTTTGTTTCCACCGGCGCCTCAGCCTCCTCTTCTGCGGAGGCACACTGTAATTGCTATGCCTGTCTTTTCTTTGGTTTCGAGGTCTCCCCCTCGTCCCCCCGAATCATCCTTTTCACTGTTCCTTGATGGCTATTCCGCGCTGTCACTTGGTCTCTGCGGACTTCATGCATCCCCGTCGGGGTGGGAAATCTGATTACCTGGTAATAGGTGGATGGTACCGCTTTCATCTCATGGATCCATCGCCTGCCGAGGATGGCGTTGTACTGTGAGTTCGCGTCCACAACCTTGAACCGCGAGAACACCGTCACGGGTCCTGTTGTCACCGGCAATAGGAGTTCTCCCAGTGGTTCGGTCATACTCCCATTGAACCCGTACAAGTTAGTCCGGGATGGCCTCAGTTGTTTCCTGCCTATCTTCATTTCTTCCATCGTTCCCACGAACAACAAATCCACCGCGACCTTTTGCCGATCAATCAAGACCCTTTTCACCATGTAATTTCCCATGGCCACCGTGATCACCAGCGCATCCTCATGTGGGACATCCACCCCTTTCAAGTCGGCGTCTGTAAACACGATGCTTCCTTTGCTGGTCGCGGGCCATGGGACTGGCCGCGAATACCCTGCCTCCTCATTAACTTGTTGGATGCTAGCTGTCCGCCGTATCCGATCCCGGTGAGCATTGTGGCTCAAGATTTCCCCACTAAATATGACATTTATTGTACCCAGAATTCGCCCCGGGCTTGGCAGCCGCTCCGCTTTCTCTTTCCCCTTAGTAAACTCCTTAAGCATCCCTCTCCCAATCATCTTCTGTACCATCCACTTGAGGGCGTAACATTCATTCGTTTCATGATTACGTATCGATGATACGCGCCAATCTGGGTTTGCCGGTATTTTTTGTTGGGCTTGCTCAGCGGTCCTTCGTAGCCTTTTAAATCCTGGATCGTGATAACAGTTCCTCTAACGGCTTTGTCCGCGGTATCGGATCCACTTCGATCGGCTTCCGTTCTCTATATTCTCTCCGACCCCCTCCACTCTTTTCGGCGTGCAATGACACCCCCATCCACCACCTCTCCTCCCCTGCGACGACTCATACCTTCCAGCGGTCCTTGCTTCCGATCCAAAGCCGGCCGCGGCTTTCCTGTCTTCCTTGTCTCTTTCTGCAATGTGTCTTCGTACCGTATATACTTCTCTACCCTCGGGTACAAGTCTTGTAATGACGTGATCTCGTTCTTAGCCACAGATTCGTGCACTCTCGTTCCCGGCCGCAGCCCCCTCTCAAAGGCAATCACTGCAGTCCTCTCGTTCAAGTTCTCCACCTTTAAGGCTTCTGCCTTAAATATGCATAAGAATTCCCTCACTGACTCCGCGGTCCTCTGTCTTACATTAAACAGGGCCGCTATGTCCACCACCCTCCTTTTTTGGTGTATGAAGTGGTCCACGAAGGCTTGCTCCATCTCCAGAAAGTTGTGTATACTCTTCTCGGGCAATCTATAATACCAGTCTGAGGCCCCCTTCAAGCTTGCTGGGAACATCATGCACCGCAATCCGTCGTACCTGGGTTCCTGCCACAGCGGCATTTGCTGCCGAAAGTGGTGGATGTGGTCCGCTGGGTCTCCCGTCCCATCGTACCTCTCAAACCTAGGCTGGTTGAACCGCTTTGGGACCTCCGCCTTCCAAACTGCGTCCACCAATGGGTTGCGATTCAATCCCGCCACTACCTGGTTTGCCGTCCCGGATGTACCTTTTGCTTGCTCCTAGCTTGCTTTCAGATCGTTGGCAATCATCTCCTTCACCTGTTCCCTAGTGAGCCCCGGCACCCCATTCTCCCCCACATTGGGTCTCCCTTTTTCCTCTCTCACCGTTTCTGACATCTCCTTTTCTGATTCCTCTACGGTCTCCCTCTCTCTTCGTAACTCCTCGTTCTCTTCCCTCAACCTCGCTACTTCCTCTCTTAATTGTCTCGTTTCTTCCGAAGACGATGCCGCTGTCTCTTCCACCCCGTGCTCTCCCCCATCATCTCCTACCGATTCAGCCACCTCCTCTCTGGACCGACACTTTCCTCGGTCGTCCCACACCTCTCTTTCCTTTCATTGCAATACCCCCTACTGTTCAACTCTCTTTCTTCCCCACAGACGGCGCCAAATGTACGAGCTCAATTTACAACCTCTAATATTCAATGTCCTAATATCCCCACCCCCACCCCCTCCCACTCCCTCCTTTCTTTTTCTTTTCTTTTTCCTCTTCTTTTTCTCTCCTCACTGTTCCTTTTTATACTGCCCCCTCTCCCTTCCTATCCATTGATCTCCTCTCATCCTTCGGTCCACCTTAGCACATCTGTTTCTTAGGGTTCTGCGGCCTTGCTGTTGTGCCACCTGTTCCTCCTCTGTTAAGTTGCCTCCTCTTGGACTTTGACCACTCTGTTCCCACATGCTTGATGCGGCCCGATCACTTTTTGGAGAGTGGCGGCCTACATCCGGTGCTTCAGCCTTCCCTTTCTTATACTACCTCGAGCCAGCAGACACGCCACCTCAGTAACCCAAAAAAGGTGTTGATACAGTAACCTCAATGTCTTTTTCTCCTTTTTCATTCTTTCTCCTCCCACTCTTCTTTTTATACTCCCCTCCCTCGCATCATTGTTGTCCACCTGTCCTCCCATCCTTTGCTCCACGGCCTGCCTCGCGTAGGGTTTTGGTCCACCCTAGCGCTCCGCGGTATTATCCTGTACACTCGACACTGCCGCTTGTCTTACTTCGGCCCCCCTATTCCCAGCTATCTTCTACTCCCGCGTTCCGTTATAGCAGCTTGCATCGGTCCATCGACCAGCAACCTTCGTAGTCGCGAATCCTACCACTACAAAGAACAGTTATATGCTCTATCGTTTTCTGTCAAATGAATACTAATTCTTACAGGTATGCTTGCACTAGAAATAGCGCTATACAGTGTAGATTTGAAAGAAATAGAACCCACTATTGTCGGACATGAAAATTTGAAGAAACTGGAGAAAACATCTCTCAGAAATATTACATGATGACAAACCTATCTGGGGTATGTAGCAGGAAGATATAGCACATGTAAATTACTCAAAGGATCCTTCTGGGTCCTAAGAAGCTTTGAGGAGGGCACATGGTTTCTAACCGTATGAGTTCTCACAGCCAAGACATTATCCAAATATATTCAGGAATTCACCCGCTTCACAAATGAAGCTCTTTCAAAAGCTTAACCGAGGTTAAACGCATCAAATAACACGGGTGCATTTGATGCTTATATATCAATTCGAAAAAGCGAGCACATTTTCCACATATATAGAGGATATAAAGTGAAAGGCAAAGAACATCCCATCTTGAACAGTAACTAATTGTTCTTTTTTTCTCACACGATCTACTAATTCTAACATTACTAGCTTCCACCTTAGTCCTGAAAAGAAGGAGCCTCCAACAAGACAATTAAGTACATAAAGAATCAACATGATCCATACTCCAAGAGATAGAGATAAAGGTTAGAGAGATTCATTAATCTATAAAGGTTCACAGTAAAATTCTTTCACTGCGTCAACAACATCTACTCTCACAAATTGCTAACATCTTTTTTGTGAACCATCATTACAAAAGGGCATTAAGCTTCCAATCTTAAGTTCGTTTTGCTATCGTCTTTGCAAGTGTAATGGAATCTACTTCCACGATGAACAAGGGAACCTAGACTTAAGCTAAATGTCAGTCCCAATCGATCTTATTAAACTCGATTTCTGATTGTGTCCACTCATACTCAATTGGTCTCACGCATGTTCTTTTACAATACAGAAAAGGGAAACGGTGACGTAGATACCTTAATACCATAAGGAAAACTGTAAGAACAAGATGTACAATATCTGTCATCTCTAATCAAATCCTCAAAGTACATTAAAAAAAAAAAAAAAAAACAGCCAGGGGTAAGATGCCTTATGGTGTTTACAGTATGAGCACTATCAACATACTTTTAATAACACAAAATGTTTTCATAGACAGAGCTTAAACAGAAATTGAAACGATAATGAGACGTAAAGCTTGCTTAATTGAGAAATTCCCTAACTAATTGTCTCGCCATAAATCTATGCAATCAACTCTCCCAACCACCCATTGAGATTTAGGCACAATCTCGTTGAGTGCGCAATTGATACCCCTCCAAATTAAAAGATGTTTAAAATAATTCTTACAGGTATGCTTGCACTAGATGTTTTCAATTATCCACGTTGTTTATGCATATACTTAAATAAAAATATTGGCCTTCAGAGAGATTATTATTATTACATCATCATTAGGCTGACGAGGAGGGAAAAACGAGAGATTCGAGCAACAATTTTTCTGATTCAGATTGAAAACTAGATTTTGTATATGACCGGAACCTATTAAATATTTTGCATACTTACAAATTCTCTCACACAAATTTACAAATCATCCATCAGGATATATATTTATTTGAAATAAACCAAAATATGTTAACGAATAGCATTAAACCAAAATATGTTAATGAAATAAACCAAAATATATTTACAAACCAAAATATATAATTCGTATGGTATTGGTGCTAAGTAATTGGCATTGAATAGCATCATCATTTTGTGGTTTAGGATATTAATTCGTAAATTTCTAATTTTCAAATGGAATTATCTTAAACTCTAACTTATATAATAGTTTTTTTTTTTTTTTTTTTTTTTTTAAGTGATTTAGGCAATCACCACCTCCTCACTAACTAATAACAAATCACTAAAACATTTATCAAATCACTAAAACAGATTTATTGTTTCCCTATCTTCAAAGAATACACTACTCCTCCTTGAAAAGATTTAATAATCACATGATCATGATCTGCGATGAATTGGTGAATACAAAGAAAATTCTCTTTCAAGAGCCTTCGCCTGCTCCCCCAAGTATCTTTTCTTTTCCTAGATAATTATTTGTATACATATACACAATACACTTAAATGAACGTAACAAAACCTATTCAATTACAACATAAATAGTGAAGAAGATCATGTCGTTTTATGTCTTTCGTCAATGTGAACATGTCAAAGTGTTAAAGTTAGATTGAATGGGTAAAATGAGTAATGGTTTAGATTTGAACAATCTAATAATCAAATGGATGGAAGAAGAATGTGCCTTTCAAATAACATTCCCATTCCAAACCAACTGAAGCACTAACGGGTTTAGTTTATAGTCTAGCACGCACCTTGAACTTGCAATAAAATGCTCAAGTACTCCATCTTATTCCACCTCTTGCTTTCTTATAGTAGACTTATATATTCTCAATGCTTCTGCAAGCACATTGCAAAACGAAGTTCATAATGAAAAAATAGTACCAATTTTTTTTTCCCAACATTGTACTAATTATTAGAAGTTGTTCTTCACCTCATAGTGCAGAGCGCGACCTGTGCTCGACCAAAGCATGATAGAGCGTGACCTGCGCTCGTGCCTTGACCAGAGTCTAGTAATTATAGCGCATGCAGAGTGTGACCTGCGCTCGTCCAAGGCTCAACCCGAGCGCACCCTGCGCCTTGCGTATTATTTAGAAATCCATCGACTATTTTAGTTTAGTTCCTATTTTAGAATCTTGTAATCTCTATATAAACAATTGTAATCTCCTTAGAAATCAATCAAGTAAATATTCTCAAATCTCTCTCTTTCTCTCTAATTTATCATTGAAGGCCAAGACTATCATGACACTTTTGCATCTGTTGCTAAATTAGTCACTGTTCGATTACTTCTCTCCATTGCTACTATCAGACATTGGACTCTTCATCAGCTAGATGTCCACAATGCCTTTCTCCAAGGCGATTTGGATGAAACTGTTTATATGACCTTACCTCCTGGATTCGCCAAACAGGGGGAGCACAGGATATGTTGCCTCAATAAGTCCTTATATGGACTCAAGCAAGCTTCTCGGCAATGGTTTGCCAAACTATCTACCACTCTCATCACTGTCGGTTTCACTCAGTCTAAGTATGATTATTCTCTATTCACTAATATTTGTGGTTTTGATTATACATTTGTCCTTATATATGTGGATGACATTCTGATTACAGGTAACAATCCATCTCTCATTTAGAACTTGAAGAAATTTTTAGAAGCAAAGTTCTATATCAAGGACTTGGGACGTCTAAAATATTTCTTGGGTATCGAGGTTGCTCATTCCAAAGAAGGATTATTTCTTACACAACACAAATGTTTTTTTGACATTCTGTCTGATTGTGGTACCACTGGTGGTCGTATTTCTGAGTTCTCTATGGAACAAAACATCAACCTCCATACCGATGATGGCACATTACTTCAGGATCCCACTGTCTATCGTCGCTTGATTGGTGATTGGGCGTCTCTTCCATCTTATAGTTACACATCCAGATATTACTTATTCTGTAAATTATCTCAGCCATTTCATGCAGTCCCCACAGACTCCACATCTAGATGCTGATGATCGTATACTCCGCTATTTTAAAGGTTCGATCAACAAAGGGATTCTCTTATCCGCTAATAGTTCTTTACACATCTCTAGTTCCTATGACTCTGATTGGGCTGGCTACCCTATCACTTGTTGTTCTACTAGTGGTTATTGCACTTTTCTTGGTTCTAGTCCTATATCCTGGAAAACAAAGAAACAGAGCACTGTATCTCGTTCTTCTGCTGAAGCCGAATATCGTTCCATGGCTACCCTGGCGTGTGAACTTCAATGGTTGAAGTATCTTCTCTATGACTTAGGAATTTCTCATCCTTCTCCGATGAACATGTTCTGTGACAATCAAGTCGCCCTGCATCTCTCTCAAAATCCAGTTTTTCATGAACAAACGAAGCACATAGAATTGGACTGTCATTTCTTACGTGACAAGATACAGGCCAAGTTACTATCTCCTACGTTCGTTCCATCCTCAGATCAGGTGGCTGGCACCTTCACTAAACCTCTCAGCAAGGACACCTTTATGAGATTAATTCGCAAGTTGGGAGTTCTTGACATTCACTCTCCAACTTGAGGGGGAGTATTAGAAGTTGTTCTTCACCTCATAATGTAGAGTGCGACCTGCACCCATGCCTTGCCAGAGTCTAGTAGATATAGCGCATGCAGAGCGCGACCTGCGCTCGTCCAAGGCTCAACCCGAGCGCACCCCGGGACTCGCGTATTATTTAGAAATCCACCGACTATTTTAGTTTAGTTCCTATTTTAGAATCTTGTAATCTCTATATAAACAATTGTAATCTCCTTAGAAATCAATCAAGTAAATATTCTCAAATCTCTCTCTCTCTAATTTATCACTAATGTTAAAGGGTTAAGTTTGATGGTATGAATAAAGAGCCACAAAAATTAGTATAACAATAATTCATACAGACACTCTTCACTCTTTTGGACCAAAGAATTATTAGTTGCATAACCATCCAAGATTCAATCCATCAAATATTAGTAGAATACTCTTAAGAGATTTTAAGCTTAGATGTTTTTTACTCCAAAATCATTTAAAATTTCTACAACCAAAAAAAGTTTAACCAAATTTTATTGCATATTGAAAAAAGTTTGTTTAGCTACTGTAAGTTCAAATGTAGTTTCATCCCTCTAAAATTAAATGCTCATTCATTCTAGTTCAACATACTTGATGCTGACGAAGTAGTTGTTTGATGTCAATTCCAAGAACTTATTGTACAAAATCCTGCAACCCCAGGTCTAACTCGGTAGACGTTTTAAGTATCTTGTATTTTGGGGATCACCGATTGCATTTCCCATAATTTCTTTGCACATTCCTTTACCCATTGACACCCTTTGTGATGCAAATTCAAAAGGAAAAAATTATTGATTTGGGTACTGAACTATAGTGGATTTTACAAAATGGGTACTGTATTATTTTTTTTTGCAAAATAGGGTACCGTAGATTTCAAATATTGCTAAAATGAGTACTGTCTATATATACTATAAAGTATGTATACATATTTGATGATTTGGCATACATAATGCGTACACATGGCAACTTAGTCTCCATGTAAGTAGCGCATGCACCAAATCAAAGGCCTAAGCCCAAAAGTTAACTAAAGCCCACTAATGACAAATCAAACCAGCCCAAACTTTATAACACTCAAACCGGCCCAACCCAATTAACTTTTAACCCGATCCAGATCAGATAAAACTAGATGCACCTTTCTAACTTGTTGTGGGGAGCATGGTATCCTCATCACCTTCATCTCCCCCAACAGCACAAAACCTCCACCGATCAGCCACCATCAAATACCAATCTCTATCCACCCTAATCCTAATCCAAACTAAAAACCCTATAAATTTAACTTTAATCTGATCAATTTTGATTTTGATTTGGAGTAGAACATCTAGATTGGGCAAAATATTTCGCATCTCGAAAACCAGTTCAAGTTTCCCAATTCACCTTTTTTTCTTGTTCCAGTAGTGTGGATATTTTTAAGCCATTAGCAGACTATTAAAATCAAGACCCTAAAAAAAAGGCTATTTTGCAGCTATTTAGGAAACATGAAGGTTGTCGCTGTGATAAGCACCCAAAACTATAATATTAAACCCCGAGAGACATAACATTTTGGTCAATTATGTGTTTAATAATCATGTAATAATTATATTTTCGTACTTTTGCAGGTTTCCGTAGTTAACGTGAATATGATAATAAAACATGCATTGAAGTACAGGAATACTAGAATTTTTAAAGTCTTCCCACTCAGCCCCAGTAAAGCCCAACAAAGCCTGACTAGAGCCGAAGTTTCCAAAGGAACAAAACCAGTGCAGAACGGGTCTACATGTAAAGAAGCAGCAAACTTCCGAAGCTCACATCTTTCAAACCTGGACGCCGACGTCGGCTAGTGAATTGCCAGAGCAACCAGGGTGACAAACTCTACGTAAGGAAAGAAAGTTGTAAAAACGCCAAAATCAGCGCCGCCACTGGACACATCACGTGGACCCACTCTGCGGGCCCAAAAGGCATGACGAGTCAGCATAGGCAGGTGGCAAGTGGTGGTCACAATTTTGTGCTACATTGCAATAGGAAAAGACAGGTATCAATATCCATTCAATGTTTGAATTGAATTGAGGAAAAGGACAAAACATAAGGTACAAAAAGACAAATAACCAAATTAATTCAGATGAAGCCAAAACTTTGTATTTCAAAGTTTTGAATGGATCAATTTGACAAAAGGACGAAACCAAATTAATTTCTTCACGAGAGACCATCCTATATATATGAGAGGGGTCTTCAATATTGCACCTTCAGCATTTTGTGCTTTAGCTTCTACTCATTAGTTAGTTAGCTTTAATTTATCGTATGTAGCTTCATTACAATACTTTACATTCCGTCATTTTCTCTTCCAACAGCTTCAATACTGTAAGTTATTTCTTCTTAATAAAAGTTATTTCTTTTCAAGTTTAATATATGTCCTGCATTTACTTATTTATTGTATACAACAAGTTTAATTATTCCTCCAATGACCATGAGCTAATTCCCCCCCCCCCCTCAGGGGGAGGGTTATGCTGCTCGTGTGAGAATCCAGATTGACACTTTAATGTTCTAGAATCACTGCTTAAGAATTAGGTGTATATTATACATTCGGTCCCAAAATGATTGTGACTGTACAAATTTGGAGTGTTGATGCTCCAGAACAGTCTCGCGAGAGACCCAAATGTCTCTAGCGACTCTGCAGTGTCGAACGACTCTCTAATTTGTCCAAATTGATGTAGAATTGAACCGGGGCTGAAATGATATTCCGAGATGAAATATTAGTTCAACTCCTTATGCTAATCTGATGCAACTTTCGAGAGATCGCGGGCATTTAAGCTAGGGATTGATACTCGACGTTGTCTCGGGTTTGTCTATGAACTCGAGACGAATTAGAGCTGTAGTGATGTGGTAATATAAACTGTTGAAAAATTATTCTTGCATGAGTATGATTAACTCTCTCCCTGTTTCTCTATCTTTGTTTATTTACATCGAAATCACCGTTATTTATTTACATTATTTGCATTACCGTTAAATTACTTAAACCAACTAAATAACCTAAAATCCTACTCACCAAAAGTTGTAAATCCAGTTGTAAACCTTGCCGAGCCCTAAGGTTTGGACGATCCCTTACTTGACCTATCCTACCAAACCAACGTGAGTGAGGTAACTTGACTAAACGGACGACTATATAGGGACTTTGAACTTTGGACTTTGGTTCTCGGACTTCGAACTGTGGACCTCGGACTTAAGTATAAAACCAAAATGTGAAAATCCTTGTTTTATCAAATGGCGCCACTACACGCCGAAGGACTCTGGACATTTAACGTAATAATTGGAATACATCAAACAAAAACCCCCTCCCCTACCCCCTCATCTTTTTTATTTCCATTTTTTTTGCAATACTAACGTGTTACGTACCTGTTTGCCCCAACTTTTTCTACTAACAGATACCTATGAACCAGATCTTGTTTATTTCTATTAGCACAGTCTAAGTATTCCGTAGGAACTTGAACTACTGAACTGATAAAAGAGTCTCGAACGAGACTAAATTAATAGCGCGCGAGACTAATCTGGAGTATCAACACTCTGGTTTTTAGGTACAGGCCACTTTCCTTTTCAGTACTCTTTTGGACTCTCTAGTCCGGTTTATCCACCATCCAGTAAGTTCACGAGCTCAGGAGTTAATTCGATCGTTGTACGAGGAATCGCGGGATGCCAGGTTTCAAATTCTTAAACTCCTCAAACTTTGTCAAGGATATTATTGAGTTGTTTGCTATAACCTGTTTTACCCCGCATGTTTGTATGTTGGCATGAGAACTCTTTGCATGTAAATGTGGTTCGTTATTACATCTTCATGTTAATACGATTAATATGATTTGAATATATTTGGATGTATCCGTAATTTCAAACCACCTGCTTAGAATAATTTTGTATGTGTATATTACATCAATTTACATACGCGGTATTCATTTGCATGAGTTCGTTCTCGACATTCCCCTAGCTCACATATAGTTGCACGTATCAGTAGCTATTGATTATTGCATGCGTATGACATATTTTTATTCATGTATAAGTAATATAGAATTGCATGTATAGACTTCCTGTGTAAAACTAGCTTGTGTTAATTGTACGTTTAGTTTCTATTTTGGCATCTATCATTTTTAATTGCATGTTTCGTAATCACGTCTCCATAATACATTAAGTACGTAAACTATAATAATAATAATAATAATAATAATAATAATAAAGAAATAAAATAAAAAATAAAAAAAACCTAATAATTAAAATTTCATCATAATCATCTTAATAATACCCCGCATAATACACCATCATATGTCATCATCCTATTCCATCAGTGTCTAAGAAACTTGAAAGATTGAGGTTCCCTAATTAAGGAACATGCTAGCACGAACAACCTCCCTCAATTCTCTAAGTTGACCTGGCTGCTGGAATATTCACATGTTACCCTAGCTTACCTGCTTGAGTTAGCAACAGCTCAAGAAAACGTGTTTCATCTCCCTTCTTCCTTAATTCTAAATCCTCCGGTCATAATTTGTTCCTTATGAGTTTAGAATTAAAACTTGTATTTGTATGAGACTACGGTCTACTACTAATAAGGAATTAGAACTTACATATCGTCGTCGGAAATATAATAAACAACTGCTTATGCTATCTCCTAGACATAGTTCCTCCTCCGTAAACCAACCTCGTCAAATATCTCTGTTACCATTATCTCCCTTAGTTATGGCCCAGGAAAATCCCACAGTCGAGAAACCCCTTTCGGATTTCTATACTGCTTTACAAGAAGGACCTGCTTCATGTATTAAACTCGATGAGATTGCAGGAAATTTTCGCATTCCGCCAAACATTTTTGGTTTGTTACTTGTTTACCATGGTCTAGACCATGAAAACCATACAATCACCTTCGTCGGATACAACAAGTAGTCACCACTTTCCGCCATCCGACCGTTACCAACGAACAAGTCTTGCTTAGGTTGTTTCCCTTCACCTTAGCTGATAAAACAACAGTTTGGCTCGCAGAACAAGCTCCGCAATCCATTAACACATGGGACAAAATCGTACAAGCATTCATGATAAAGTTCTCTACTCAGAAGAAAACTACAGAAATGCTTCAGAAGATTCAATTCTTTCGCCAACACCCCCAGGAATCCTTTTCGGAAGCATGGAGCAGATTTACTGATCTGCTTCTCGAATATCCCCATCATCAACTCAACACCGCTGTCTTAGTCCGTTCATTCTTTAATGGTCTCTCTGACCATCAAAAGGAAACATTAGATATCATGAACGGTGGTTGTTTCATGGACAAAGGCGCTACTGAAGCATACACTTTTCTTGAGAAACAGGCTTCACGAAGCACCCATTGGGGTAACACTGATTCTTCCAGATCTTCTAAAGACACTCCTACCAAAGTTACGTCTATGTTCGAGGTCAAACCCGATCCGGAATTAAAAAATCTGATCGAGTCCCTAACCAAAAAGGTCGATGCTCTTTCGATTCAAGTAAATGATCAAAAACCCAAACAAGTCATGGCTGCCAACGCTTCCCCATGTCCTATTTGCTTAGGTCCTGAGCACCCCGATTCTTATTGTCCTTTGATAAACGAGTGCCCTCCCCAACCTTCTGAAGAGGCTTATGCTTTTAACATTCCTAATGTACCTTGGCAACAACATCCTAATTTGGCTTGGGCCCCCCCTGCCCAACAACAAGCTCCTCCGGGTGTCAACAACGCTCCTGTATGACCACCCACGAACTACAATTCCTACCGTCAAGGAAATCCTTTGCAATTCCAGCAAGGGCAAAGTCATGTTCCCTACGACGCAAATATAAGGTACCAAAACAACTGCAGCCTTGTTCCCGCTAATCAAGGATATGGCTACCAAAATCAACCCGTAAACAATAACCGTGAACTTGTTCCTGCTGCTCCACTGGTACAATCCACTGCCGATAAAACAGTTGAAACTTTTCTGACTTACATGAATCAACAAAATCAAATCCTAGCATCTATCCAACAGTCTCTTCAGTTGTTAGCACAGGATAAAAGTTAAAAGGGCGTGTTCCCTGGCCAAGTAGTTCCAAACCCTAAGCCTACAAACACTGCCTTTGAGCTCAACAATGCACCAAGATCTAGTAGTCTCAGCCAGGGTGAGGTAAATGACATCACCACTCTTCGTTCTGGCCGAACCGTAGACAATCACATACGTATGCCAGACGTCGAATCAACGAAAGCCGCGGCTGACGTCCTTCCAACTCCTACCTCGCAACCTATAACGGACGAAGTTGTTCCTTCCAAATATACATCCATGTCCCTAGGGAAAGACACCACTGAACCATATGCGCGATTTCGCCTAAAAGCTCCATCCCCTACTCGTTTGGCAAAGAACAAACCGGACGAACATTTCGATGAGATCCGTGAAACCTTCAAAAATTTGACCATAAACCTATATTTTCTAGATGTGCTTAAGCATTTGCCCAAACACGCCAAGTTTTTGAAGGACATGTACACCACTAAACGACGTACGAATGTTCCTTAACAAGCATTCCTCATGGAGCAGTCTCCCTCAATTACTACTACCAATGGTGTGGTTAAATACAAAGACCCAGGTCGACCAATGATAAGAGCCCAAAACTGTAGTTTTAACCCTGTAACAGTCATACTATTAGGCCAATTATGTGAGTAATAATTAAGAGTTAACACTGATTACGTGTTTTTATGCATTTCAGGCTTCAAAGTCCATTATGTGCATAAATGTGCCACTTTAGCGAGATAAAGGAGCAAAGGTCGGTTACAAAGGAGTTCCGTGATTAAAGGCCAAGATTCAAGAAGACAAAGCCTTTCTAAAGCCCGGTCAAAAGCTGAAAAGTCAACGCGGGCAGAAACAACACACAAGTCAGCAGAACTTCCGAAGGCCGTATCTTTGAACTCAGACCTCGGAATGGGGCCTACCTTATGTCAAAACGTCCGTCTTGGAAAGAGCTTTCCAATGGTCTAAGCCTTGACCCAATCAGAGGAGCAGAAGTGGACGAAAAGTCTGTTGAAGCCAACTGCAACTGAAGAGGCCTTTTTAGACTGAAAGAATTGGGTTTTGGGCCTGATTCTCTGGCCCAAAACATGGCTCCAAGCCCATGCACGATTTTTGGATATGGACATATAAAAACCAAAGCTTAACTCTTTGTTAATGGTAGCTAGTTAGACCTAAAACAATAGATAATTCTATATCTAGTTTTTATTTAATTAAATTAAGTTTAGTTTATATTCAATTCTTGTTTTAGATTAAACTCTTAGAATCATTGTTCTTAATTAGTTTGATAAATAAAATAGCTATTTGTCAATTTCGATTCTTGTCATTTACAATTGTTAGATCTAATTTCATTTATTACTTGTTATTCAATTCTTAGTTATTAATTAGAATTTAATTATTGTTTAATTTAGATTAGTAAAATTCAATTCTTTATATTATGTTTAGTTATAATTTAGTCGGAAATGATTGCGTCATGATTCTCGGCTAAACCTCTATTAGAGGGGGTTGAGAAGCCTTGATGAAAGCTTGATTCCGATTATCGTAGAGTCGTCGTAATTTCCCTTCCACTCTAGAAACGATTAGTTCACCATGAGAATGGGTGTAATCGTTCACATGCTAGTTATGAATTGGTAGAAATGCCATGTGTAATTAGGGATTAGGACTAACTAGATTGTTCTGCGAAGCAGTTTAATTCGGATTATGACGATTCGTCGTTAGTAGGGTTAAGTCGAGTTAAGGTGGAATCAATCCCCCCTCTAACTCCTTATCATAGAATCGACGTAGCATTCCCATAGTTGTTCTAATAGTCGACTAGTTGCATCTCGTGGGTAGTTGCATCGTAGTCTAGTTGCCATTTCGTAAATCTCTCATTAGACTTTAGAGTTAAGTTTAATTATACGTAGAAAGCACAGCATGCGGAAGGACTAGGAGTGGAACGAATCACTCTACTCCACTATATCTGTTCAATAGATAGAGAGTAGAATCTTTGATAAAATATAGACACGCACATAGTTTTAGTTTACTTACGTTTTGAGTTTTATTGTTCATTTCGTAGGTAAACTATCATTTTATCGTTTATCAAATGGCGCCGCTGCCATCTTAGTTTCACTTTCGCATTGTTTTCGTAGTATAAGTACTTTTCTTAAAGTCCCATTTCACCCACCCACCCTTGTTTGATTCATATTGTGGTTGTCCATTTCAGCGTTGAAAAGTTCCGCGAAAAATTACACCGAGCACGCTTCCAAACGGAGCGCACGCTAAAAAAGCTCGGAACCTTGAGCGACCGCCCCCATGTGGAGTGCGACCCGCCCTAAATCACTGTAACTTGAAGTTACACGGAGCGCGACTGCGCCCTAGGCGAGCACAGTACACCCGCGCCCTAAGCTAAATTTTTCCGGATTTCTACAGTTTTGATTCGAACTTTGATTTTTCAAGTCTTTCAGCGTTCTAACTTGTTATATACACTGAACACGCGTAAACAAGACGCTTATTCATAAAGCGAAGCAAGGGCGCTTGTCAGGTATTCCTTTCTTCCACACCTCGCATCTCTCGTTAGAGGTTTATACTAGTATATCGATTTGTTTGGAGTGTTGATGTGTTTAGCTAAGTTTGGTCTTAGCCTTGTATGAGATGAAGGTCCGGTCGAACAAAAACACCGAACGTAATTACCTGGCAAATACAACAAAAGTCTATCTAGTATACCACCCACTACACCTCTAGCTACTATTTCACACACACAACCTGATATAATGCCTGAAGACGAAGAGACTCCTCTCTCTGACTTCTACAAAGCCTTGAGCGATAGCCCAAAATCTTGCATCGTTCTAGCAGACCCAGTGGGAGATTTCCGAATCCCCCCAAATATTTTTAATTTGTTACTCGTTTTTCATGGTTTAGACCATGAAAAACCTTATCAGCACATGCGTAGGATTGAACAAGTCCTAACAACATTCCACCATCCTACGGTTGGTGCGGAACAAATTAAACTAAGGGTATTCCCTTTCACCTTAGCCGATAAAGGCGTCTTGGTTAAGCGCCCAAAGCCTAATTCAGTAGACTCGTGGGCTAAACTTGTTCACTTGTTTATGGAACATTTTTACCCACTCCTAAAGACGAATGAGATGCTTTCCAAGATTCATTTCTTTTCGACAAAAAACCTCATGAATCATTTTCGAGGCTTGGAATCGTTTCACCGATCTCCTTATAGAGTGTCCACATCATAACTTAGCGAAAGACACGTTAGTTCGTGCCTTTTTCAAAGGACTTCTACACCACCATAAAGAAGTCCTTGACATAATGAATGAGGGTAGTTTCTTAAGCAAAGGAGTCTCGGAGGCTTATAAATTTTTAGAGGATCAAACTAAAGCGAAAATAACAACCGGGGGGTAGTGACGATATCCACCGCTCCGCTAGTTCTTCTAATACGATTAAAGGGCGCGGTATGTTTGAAATTAAACACGATCCCGAGCTTAAAACTCTAATCGAATCACTCACTAAAAAGGTAGAGGCCATTTCTGTTCAACAAAAGCCTATCCCCGTCATGAATGTAAATTCAAATTCATGTAGTTTTTGTTGGAGCCCTCAACATCCTGACTCCCACTGTCCTATAGCCTATGAACAGGCTTGTTCCATTAATAGTGAACCTAACGCCCCTTGGAGACAAAATCCCAACTTTGGTTGGAGAAATAACCAACACGTCACACCTCTAGGGTACAATAATCAATATGTTAGGCCAACGCACAGTTTTAACCAAGCTCCACCACGAAAAGGACAGGGTCAGGATAATTTTAATAATTATAACAACCAAGTGCAACCTCGACAAGGTCAATCACAAGGTCAAGCTAGTTATAATAATTATAATGCTAATAGAGGTATCGTTCCGGTAAATAATAATTATCAAAATCCACCCATAAATAATTCACGTGAAATAGTTCCAGTCACACCACCCGTGACTACTACACCCACACAACCGGATCGTCTTGACACCTTCATACAAGTGAGCCAAAAACTTTTCCAAACCATGGCTCAATCTAACCAACAACTTCTTCAATCCGTTAATAATTTAACCCAACAGTTGGCCCAAGATAAAGCCCAACCCAAAGGTGTGTTGCCAGGTCACGCAATACCTAATCCTAAAACAACAAACACAGCCTTTGAGGTAATCGATAATACTAGTAATGAATATGAAAATATAGGTGAGCTAAATGCCATCACCACTCCGCTCGGGCAGAGTGGTTGATAACAAAGTAACTATGCCTATAGTTACCCCACCCAAGAGTCCCCCTACACCGCTATTTTACTAGATACCGAAATAGAAACTGAAGAGCCTACCACTGTAGAGGTGCCAGTTACAACACAGCCTAAGAAACAAAAAGCCACGGTTAAACATCCAGGTGATACCATTGCTAAATATAGAGAGAAACCACCGTTTCCACAAAAATTAGCCATGTTAACTAGGGATACAAATTATGAGGAGATTAGGGACGTTTTCAAGAATCTAACTATAAACCTTCCCTTCCTCGAAGCTATTAAAAAGCTACCACACCATGCTAAGTTTCTTAAGGAGTTGTGTACCACTAGGCGTAAGACCAATATACCAAAAGAAGATTTTTTAACAGAACAATTCCCAACTTTATCTGAACGTAATGGAATTGTTAAGTACAAGGACCCTGGTCGTCCTACTGTACAATGCACATTAGGAGATTCTTATACGACGATCGCGTTATTAGACCTCGGGGCTAGTGTTAACTTACTCCTGTTTTATTTGTATAGACAAATAGGTCTAGACGAGATGCAACCCACTAAAATGACGTTTGCAATTAGCTGATCGGTCTATTAAGTATCCTAAGGGTGTGGTCGAAAATGTGCTGGTAAAAGTTCAGGATTTCTACTATTCGACTGATTTTGTAATCCTCGATACAGAAGTTGCTAACGACTCTGTCCCGATCATCTTAGGGCGTCCTTTCCTGGCAACTGCCAATGCGCTCATTAATTGCCGCGATGGTTCAATGTCCATGTCTTTTGGCCATCTTGCTGTTGAAGTAAATGTTTTTTAAAAAAAGACACATGTACCCGATTCGTCTATGGATGGAGAGGTTAGCATGATCGAGAGTTTCGCTCGAGACTATTTCAACAACACGTTCCCTGATAATCATATGCCCAAATTTCTTTTCTTTGGAAGTTTAGACTCTAACATTTTCATCCCTACACTAGTCGATACACATATTATGGATGAGGACGAGATAGATGACTTTCTCAAAGATATATAGGACTACCATAGTAATGTGGATATGACCAACCTAGATGAGGAATTTAATGAGTTTCTTAGAGCAGGTGATGATTCACCCTATCAAGAACTACTTTGCACAACATCCACCTCGACTTCCCTCCTTCCACCCTTTCAAAGGAATCTCGAGTTTGCACTTGATAAGTGCTCAAAAAGTGCTATTTAACCCTCGATTATGCCTCTTGTTTAGCCATCTTAGTGGACTAATAGTGTTTATAAGTTGTGTTTTAAGATTCTACAGGTGAAAAAGAGAGTTTTGTAGAATATTAGAGAAAATGGGGTAAAACGAAGCAATTCAGAGCATTAATGATCACATGGGAGGTCCGTGGACAATCATAGAGAAGGCCAAGGAATTGGAGCTATTAAATATGCGACTTGGACCTATTTTAAAGTCTATTTGGAAGCCCAAGGCCAAAAGATTCGTTGCTTGGACCAAAGCCCGCAAAAGAGGATAGAAGGATAGAGTAGAAGAGAGAAAATCGGCTTATGCGTCTGGGACGCATGGATCGAGCGTCCAGACGCATTGATTGCATCTGGGATGTATAGATCGAGCATCCAGATGCATTGATTAAGTCTGGGATGCATGGATAATGCGTCCAGATGCATGAATCGACACTGTAGCCAATTCCTTCTCAGTTTTGAAGACGAAGTCGGACTCTGAAAGAAACCTATTTGTATTAGGAAACAAATGACGGTTTGGAATGCTTCTAGAACTCATTGTAACCCCTATAAATAGAGGACCTAAGTGCCTCATGTAATGGGCCAATTCACTTATATTCTTGTCTCCAGAACTTGAGGCAGAGAGAGATTAATAATAAAAGATCGGTTTTAACTAGTCGAAGTCTTAATAAATTAGTCTTTCTAGCCTTATGTTCTTCAACTCTTCTTCTTCTCGCTTCTTCGTGTTCTTCTTCCTTCTATATGGAAGGCTAATCTTCTCCTTCAAGGGAGGAGATGAAGCCAGTGCTTAAGGTTTAATGATTCTTCTGGTTCATGGTGTTCTTCAATCAGGTTAGTTCTTTATGTTTGTAGTTATTAGTTCCATTGCCCACACCAGGGGATGGAAGTATAGAATAGGGTTTATATTTTGCAATATTAATATCATGCTAGTGTTCTTTACTTTTCTTCTAGTAGTGTAATTCTTTAGAGTTAGGGAAGTATTCTTTGTGTTGCCTTAGAAGGGGTAGCTCAGGGAGTGGCTGCCTAGGAGAAGTATTCTTTGTGTTTGCCTTAAGTGGTGATTCATTGAATGGCTGTCCTATTAGGAAGTACTCCTTGATGTTGCTCTTGGTAATACATTGAATGGCTGCCCGAGCTTACATAAAAGGAAAGAAGATATTAATAGCATAAACATAAGAACAACCTTAAGTAGAGTTAATTGTTAACGATGTTTCATCCAAAAGGGCATCGACACTCGCTCGATTGCCTAATTGTAGTCTACTTGTAAGAACAACCATGAAGCAGAAGGTCATAGATTAAAAGTATTGGTGGATTCTAATCTCTTGAATTCTCTCTCTTATAAATTCTCAATAGTTTAGTTAGTTTAGCATTAAAATCTACAATCTCTACAACATTAGTTTTTAATCCCTCAAACTCCCTTTCCAGTCCTGTTCTTCACATAACATACACTTAAAAGTGGAACGATACCCTACTCATCCTTTACTTAGTGAGGGATAATTAGGTTTTGATACTCTTCTCTTTTGTTCAACGATCATCATCTATCTACATCATCCATACACCATCTAAACACACAAAAAGAGGTAGGTCAGCACTCGATCCTTTTGTCTCTCCTGTGCTTCATAATTTTTTAAATCCACCTAGTAAACAAATACTTCAGAAGGACAAACCATTTGACACCTTCATTTTCAGACTTGAGACAGTCCCTACCTACACTATGAATGAGTTTTGTGCTAAACCCACATCCTCATTTTTTCCATGCTTTCCTTCTACAACTTATCCATATCCACCATATTCTCCACAACCATTCACTTTTCCACACTTATTCACTAGGACACCCTCTCGTTCAAAAATGAAAAAGAAGGTGCATGTTAGGTTGCGTTATAGGGTTATCCGAATTCGCTTTCAGTTCACTAGGTTGCGTCATAGGAAATCTTGGTGCTTGATTGTGTTTGGATATGTTTGCTGTGATATTTATTTATGGAATGATCCTCAACTATTTCGGTTGTTGATATATGATAAACTGCATGTTCATACATATGTTTAGATAAAGTCTCGAGTATCTGACTATAAACGACTCAATTTTTGTGTTTGGTGCATTTCCTTTCATTTCTGTATATTGGTGAGTGCACCATTAAGGTAACCGGGCCCTCCCTATGGAGTGTGTGGCCGTAAGTACCGGATCCTAAGTCCACGTTTAACATAATTCACGTTTTCCACTCTTGCATGTTTTCTCGGATTTTTGAGTCATGTTTCTCTATGGGGTGAATTATGTCTTTCTTGCTTATTGTTTTTCCTTATAAAAGTAAAAATATTATATATATATATATATATTAAATAATAAATATAGTAATCTATGAAGTCTCGGGAATCTGACTTTAAAAAACCCACTGTAAAAAAAAAAAAAAAAAAAAAAAAAATTCTAAACTTTGTTGTAAAAAATTTGTTTGGGGGTGGGGTGTTCGTGTTTTTGTCCTAGAATGTTTTATGTCCCATTAGAGTTGCTTAGGCCGTTTAATTGTATTTCGATTCGGGTTGACATAATCTATGAATTTAGAGTTCAGTAGTTCGCATAACGTACGTCAGGCACGCACTTCGAGGCGTTTTCCATTATCTTATATGTCATCCATGGTCGGAATAGAGTGTTTTATGGATCATTGGATTGGAAATTCTCTCCTGATCATTTCCATATCTCATTCGCAAAAATCGGACCGGTAACGAAGCGGCAATTTTAGTTTGAAGTTTCGCGAAAAATCGAAAAATTCAAAAATTTCGAATTGGGCTTGGGCCCAACGGCGCACACCGGTAGCGCACCCGCGCCCTTACCTTTGCCCCAACAGTCGCGTTCATCCTTCCAAACCGCCATTAACGCCCACCAAAGCTCCAAAACCTAAAAAAAAAAAAAAAAAAAAAATTAAAAAGAAACCTAAACTAACCTACGCCAACCATAAAAAATCCACTTCAAATCTTCTCTAAAACCAAACCACCACCAAATCCACCAACTTACATCACCAAAAACCACCGAAAATTACAAAAATTCAAGCTATCGCGCCACCACCACTGGTTGTTTCATTTAGTTGACTTAAATTCCAACCCCACATCCCATTTAAACCCCCACTACATTCCAAACACTACAATGGCTCAACAACGTCGAATTTTGCCGGAGCAAGTATTTACTGGCGACCACTTCGTGCCGTTTTACGGTGACGAAATGATTAGTAGAGACTGGAATAGCTTGTGGTACTCGACCGAAGCCTTTTACCACGAAGACTTAGTCCGACGGTTCTACAACACGAGGGAGTTGGAGGGGACTAGAATTTTTGTTATGGTGGCGAAGAGGAGGAAGGAAGTAATTACTGGGTTGTTGGCTGAGATTCTAGGCATTCCACCTAGAATCCATCTGGATGTCACATTACAGGAGTCCCAATATAATGGGGTAGAGCCGTTGATGAATGTGATAGTTACCGAAGGGAACTACAATGCGAGATCGCATTGTGTTCTCTAGGCATCCTCGAATCCAACCAAATTGGCCGCAGCTCGATGGATTGGTCGGGCGCCTGGGGAAGGAGGAGGTCGGCGACATCGGTCCGAACTGCCTCCACATTTTATGGATACTCCGGAGCGTAAGTTCGAAGTTCTCAGATCTTGGAGTTTTTCTTAGCATGATTAGGGAGTGGGAAAGTTGATGGCACCTCTCCCTGTTTTAATAACCAAGATCATCTTTGAGAGTTGAGGAGGCGGCCGGATAGATTTACATCACCCTACACCAAATCCTCGGATCTATAAGGATTGTGTCCAACGAGTTTGGAGGTTACCTGAGGATAGAGAAGAGGACGAGGAGGATGGTGGAAATGAGAATGACGAGGAGGATGGGGGAAATGGGAATGAGGAGGAGGATGAGAAGGATTTGACTTGTTTTGATGCGGATGCCTTGGAGAGGTGTTTGGTCGATCACGATAACGCATGCCCGTGATTCATCGTGGCATGCGCTTAACACTATCTGCGAAGACCTCCGGACTTGACAGGCAACTATCCACCATAACTTCGAGATCCGTACCCAGAGAGAGGATGAGAGGTGGGAACAGATGAGGGCCGAGCTAGAAGCTCAGCGCCAGTTCCGGGCCGACATGCTTGCACGATTCCCACCTCACGGGGATTCTCCTTCTGAGGACACACCATCGAGGCACGAGCGTCGTCGCCGAAAGACGAATGGTGCTGGCCCATCGGGAGCTCAGGAGCCATCTCCTGAGCATGTGCCCTCCGCTACCAGTACCGAAGTGGTTAGGGATAGTATAGTTTGATGTTTTTTATTTGTAGTTTTAATATTGTTAGTTATTTTAATGTAAGTTTTATTTCCGTAATTTGGATTTTTTAGTAAACAGGCATTTAATGCCAATTTTAATATAATGTCGTTATTTTAATTTTGCGTGGTTGTTTAATATTGATCCCACCTTCCCAAATTGTTTGGGGGTGGTGTTATCTATTCCAGCATGATTTTTATATGACCTTCGTTTTAGAAGTTATTATGAGTCGGGTGAAAATAGGGCCGTTTAGGCATATCTATGAATAAGTATCATGGTAGGATGAAATCTCGATTAAATAGGTAGATTCTATCCTAAATTCAACCTAAAAGATACTAGGTTTGTTTTAGAATCAAGAAAATGAGTTGTTTCCGTTTTAGGGTTTGGAAATTTTAGTATTTCCGGAAACTGCCGTAAAAACTTTTTGGCAACTTCCCGATCCGTTTTAGCAATGTAAAACCTATATAAACTTCGTTCATTCTACACTCACAACTCACACTACACCTAACCTCCATCACTCCATTCACGATTCCCACGTTTACTCCCATTTTTCGATTCCCTCGAGCGCCGCTGCGTCATTTTTCGATCTTTTCAGAATTTTTGTTCGGGCGCTCTGCAGGAAAGAGAAGCGCTCTCATTTTCAAAATTTTTTTCCCAAAATCTTGAGGCGCTTTTCGCTACGACTTCCGTGGACCAGAAAAATTCTAGTTTTCTGCGAGTTGTTTCCGGATGATTCGCAGCTATTCCAGAGCGTAATTTTGAGATGACATCTACATTGATACCGGAACAGTCTTTCGAAGATTTGTTCCAAAGCACTACTTATGGTGCTTGGTTTCGCGAGGCAATCACATACGTTGGCTGGGAACCGCTCATGGTAAGACTTGATGCACTGTATTCTCCAACACTAGCATCTTATTTTTACGATAACTGCATTTTCTTTGAGAGACGAGATGGAGAACAAGTGTTCTCCATCAACATTGATAATGAACCAATGGAAATTACCAGGTTCTTGCTAGCATTTGTTCTTGGACTTGCTATGCCCGCTGAAATACAAGACCCATGGTGCTATTAGGTAGATAATATGTATGTCTACACTTACGAGTTTTTGCATGAGTCGTATGGCGTGGGCATTTTCCGTATCGAGGACCAAGGGGAATATAACGTCGCCTTTGGTAGCCTGTCCATGAACATAGGAACTATTATGTTTTGGATCATGCTAAACATTTTAGGAGAATGACGTTTTTCTTCTGTGAATGATGCCACTTGCAGCGTCTTCCTTGCTTTAGCCATGGGACGTATATGTCATGACCTTCCCCGAACCTTGATGTCTAGTTTAGCTCGATCCCATAGCATGAGGCAAAAGTACCTTCTTATGCCTGTTCTAATTTCCCGTATTATGCTATGTTTCTTTCCTATTTTTTGTACACGTTTCACGGATTGGATTACGGTCGACACTGTACGACCCACCAATAGTATTATTCGATCTTTCCGTGCAATGACTTGGCAAGGGTGGAGGATACAACCTCATCAGGTTGCACCCTACACCCCATCAGACCAAGTGGCTCTTAATAGGTTAGCAATAATAGACGATAAATGGCGGGAAGCCCGGCAAATTATCATGGCATGGCAGGATCTTGAAGAACCTCACTTCTTTATAGAAGAAGAGGATGAGGAAGATGATGAGTAAAGCGGGGAGATAAGGTAAGTTTTAATTCTAGTTAGTGTCCGCTTATGTCCCAAGCAATTTCATTCTTTTAACCCCATAATGGGTAGAACTTCGTATAGAGTTAGTTGCCGGTTTATTTCCTATATTAGTATGTTCTAACCTTGTTTTGCAGATGTTCCTGAATTTCACGCGATTCAATGGTATTTTTCCAACCCTCTTTATTTAAAATGCTTTGAGGACAAAGCATGCTTCTTGTTTGGGGGGGGGGGGGGCATAGAAACACGTGTAATTAAGGCATCTGTTAGGATATAGATAGGTATAATATGCATTTGTTTTCTAGTTAAAATTTAAAAAAAAAAAAAAAATATAAATAAATAAGTTATGCTATACACTTAGGAATATTGGTATTGTTTTCTTTCTCTATGCTCTTAATAATCTAGAAGTCTCATGTAGCTTTTGCATTAGAATAATTTTTAGAAACTTAGGTTAATATGTAGATAATAATCTTTGCATCTATCTATAAATATATTACATGAGTATCTATGATTGTTAGCAGTGAGTTTCTGAAATCTAGGCTAGAGTACTTATTCTACAAATCCTATGAGAATATAGCCTAAAAAAGCCTTATATGAAAATAAACATTTGAGAAATGACACAAGGGAGAAGTAAAATCCGGATAGAGATATCACACGTCCACTTGCTTGATCACTAAACCATATCATTAGCGAGAATTTAGGCCCTCTTTGGATCGATATAGCCAGAAATTCATACCTATGAATTATATTCCGCTAGTCGCCCCTCTGAGCCCTTCTTTAGCCTTCCATAAACCCCAATTCCTTTACCCTGTTACAAAAACAAAACAAAATAAAAAATTCAACCTACCCAATCTAGAATAAGTCTGAGAATAGAATGAGGAAGAAAAAAGAAGAGAAAAACATGTGTAAACAAAAGTTAGTTAATTGCTTCAGAAAATAAAGAAAAGAAGTTTCCATCCAAAGAAAAGAAAAATAAAAATAGAAATAAAATAAAAACTCCCAAAAAATAGAATAAAAGGGGTCAAAAGCCAAAGAAAAATATATATATATATGGCTAAGGATGGAAACAAAGTGTAGAAGCAAAAGTAAATAGCAAGGCTTTCTCTAGTTACATAATAGGAAGACTCTATTATCTTAGACTTGTCCTTTTTGAATATCCATTTTCTTCCTTCTTAAACCATCTTCTAATCCCCGCAACACCTAATAAAGACCTCTAGCTCAATTAGGAATAGGCTAGTGTGATAGTAAGTGGCAGATGTGTTTGATCGACTCCGGCTTCCTTGTTGTCATTGAGATTGTAAGGTAAAGTGTGCCCACTGCACACTGGAGTAACAAAACTTGAGTGGAAAAATCAGAGTGTTGTATCTTGACTATTATTGTGAGAACCTACTTAAGGACGCTATTCGAAGTTTAAAACTTAACCTGCTAGACATTTCATAGTATTACTCATTGTATATATGTTTATTGTAGATGATTGATTATTATGCATATATTAGCTTAGGTTTTAGACTTGATTACTCTATATGCATTGCTAGTGAGAGGTATAGTTAATTTAGAGCATGAATAAGGAAACAATAGTTTTATTTCTTAGTCGTTGTAGTATAGATGAAGTTTGTGAGTACCTTCACTGGAAAACTCTCACAAGGCTATAACTCGTCCACTAGGGAATTTCTAGTGGTTTAAGGCCTTGTTACATATGGTCAATGCAATCGCACTCAAATCAAAAGAGTAGTTAGAACTCCATTTTTGGTCACTTATTCTAATTTCTCATCTTTGCTTGAGGACAAGCAAAATGCCGTTTGGGGGTGGTTTGATAAGAGCCCAAAACTGTAGTTTTAACCCTGTAACAGTCATACTATTAGACCAATTATGTGAGTAATAATTAAGAGTTAACACTGATTACGTATTTTTATGCATTTCAGGCTTCAACGTCCATTATGTGCAGAAATGTGCCACTTTAGCGAGATAAAGGAGCAAAGGTCGGTTACTAAGGAGTTCCGTGCTTAAAGGCCAAGATTCAAGAAGACAAAGCCTTTCTAAAGCCCGGTCAAAAGCTGAAAAGTCGACGCGGGTAGAAACAGCACACAAGTCAGCAAAACTTCCGAAGGCCGTATCTTTGGACTCAGACCTCAGAATGGGGCCTACCTTATGTCAAAACGACTGGCTCGGAAAGAGCTTTCTAATGGTCTAAGCCTTGACCCAATCAGAGGAGCAGAAGTAGACAAAAAGTCTGTTGAAGCCAACTACAGCTGAAGAGGCCTTTTTGGACTGAAAGAATTGGGTTTTGGGCCTGATTCTCTGGCCCAAAACATGGCTCCAAGCCCATGCACGATTTTTGGATCTGGACATATAAAAACCAAAGCTTAACTCTTTGTTAATGGTAGCTAGTTAGACCTAAAACAATAGATAATTCTAGATCTAGTTTTTATTTAATTAAATTAAGTTTAGTTTATATTCAATTCTTGTTTTAGATTAAACTCTTAGAATCATTGTTCTTAATTAGTTTGATAAATAAAATAGCTATTTGTCAATTTCGATTCTTGTCATTTACAATTCTTAGATCTAATTTCATTTATTACTTGTTATTCAATTCTTAGTTATTAATTAGAATTTAATTATTGTTTAATTTAGATTAGTAAAATTCAATTCTTTATATTATGTTTAGTTATAATTTAGTCGGAAATGATTGCGTAATGATTCTCGGCTAAACCTCCATTAGAGGGGGTTGAGAAGCCTTGATGAAAGCTTAATTCCGATTATCGTAGAGTCGTCGTAATTTCCCTTCCACTCTAGAAACGATTACTTCACCATGAGAATGGGTGTAATCGTTCACATGCTAGTTATGAATTGGTAGAAATGCCACGTGTAATTAGGGATTAGGAGTAGCCAGATTGTTCTGCGAAGCGGTTCAATTCGGATTATGACGATTAAAGTGGATTAGTAGGATTAAGTCGAGTTAAGGTGGAATCAATCCCCCCTCTAACTCCTTATCATAGAATCGACGTAGCATTCCCATAGTTGTTCTAATAGTCGACTAGTTGCATCTCGTGGGTAGTTGCATCGTAGTCTAGTTGCCATTTCGTAAATCTCTCATTAGACTTTAGAGTTAAGTTTAATTATACGTAGAGAGCACAGCATGCGGAAGGACTAGGAGTGGAACGAATCACTCTACTCTACTATATCTGTTCAATAGATAGAGAGTAGAATCTTTGATAAAATATAGACACGCACATAGTTTTAGTTTACTTACGTTTTGAGTTTTATCGTTCATTTCGTAGGTAAACTATCGCATTTTATCGTTTATCAACCAACTGTACCATGCGTTGAAGCGTATATTATCTTTTATCGCACTTTTAGACCTAGGTGCCGTGTTAACCTACTTCCTACTACTTATTTAAGCGGTTAGGTCTTCATGAATTAAAACCTACCAATATGACTCTGCAACTCGCGGATCGCTCCATGAAGTACCCAAAGGGCATAATAGAAAACGTCATAGTCAAGGTCCAAGATTTTTACTACCCAGTTGATTTTGTCATTCTAGATACAGAAGTAGCCTGTGACTCCATTCCTATTATTTTGGGACGTCATTTTCTTGCAACTGCTAACGCTCTCATTAATTGTCGGGACAGTTCAATGACATTGTCTTTCGGGAACCTTTCTGTCGAAGTCAACGTGTTCAAATTAATGAAACAATTTCCCGATACTATAATAGAGGGTGAGATTAGCTTGTTTGATAGTCTGGCGCAGGATTATTTCACAAACTCTTTTCCCGAAGACGAGGTACACCAATTTCTTTCTTTTGATAATCCTGAATTTAACGATGACTCATACATTAAGGATGTCCACGCATTATTAGAGTCAGTACCACAATTTGACCCTACTACTGTGTTGCCATCTGATTCAGAAGAACTGGACTCGCTCTTTTCCATTGAAGAGACAGGCCCTCACGAATCCTTGATCCCCACTCCTCCAACTCCAGATTTAAAACCTTTACCCTCTGATTTGAAGTATGTGCATCTCGATCCCGATGGTAGTCACCCTATAATAATTTTGTCTCACTTGACTACCTATGAAGAAGCACATTTGATTCATGTCATTCGTGAACACCACTCCGCTATCGGATGGTCCTTAGATGATATCAAAGGAATATACCCTAGTGTATGCACGCATCGCATACATCTAGATGACAGCTCAAAGACATCGCAAGAACCGTAACGTCACCTTAACCCCGCCATGAAAGAGGTGGTGAGGGAGGAAGTTTTACGTTTACTTGATGCGGGTATTATATACCCTATCTCTGATAGTGACTGGGTTATTCCTGTCCACGTTGTTCCCAAAATGTCCGGCATTCAAGTTGTACAAAATGAAAATGGTGAATGCATCTCCACTCGCATTCCATTAAAATGGAGAATTTGCATTGACTATCGCAAACTTAATGCCAGAACACGTAAAAATCACTTCCCTCTTCCATTCATTGACCAGATGCTAGAACGTTTAGCTGGTCATGCTTACTACTGTTTTCTTGATGGCTATTGTCACACCCCGAATTTCGACAGAATTCGGAGAAACAATATTTGTTCCCGACTCTTCGATCTTCGAGGTGTGACGCACTCTCCACTCAGAAAAACCCATAATCAGTTTAAATACGGATAATTAAAACCAATAAAAATTTCAAATTAACAAAAGTCCTCTTCATTACAAAAATTCACAAAACTGATTAAGTTATAAATCTCCTTTCAACCCTCTTTAGTTATAAATACAACTGAAAATATAAAACAACATTTGTCTCAACTAAAAATCTATTATACCTTAAGGGAAAACAAAATATATCATGAATCGCGACGCTTAATGCAAACCACAAGCAAAGAACCAACCTTCTTCAACATGAAACCCCAAGACTTATCAACTATGTTCATTTAATGAACACACCGATAAACAAACATGCAAATCGGGTCGAGATTATAAACAATGGTGTGAGTAGCTCTAAAATACAACATATACTTATAGATATACATACACAATCCATAAGACAGTTAGTTCCTCCACCGAGGCGCCTTAACTTCCAACAACTAATACAACATCCTTAAGTACAATAATTAAGGCAGGTAGTTCCTCCACTGAGGCACCTTAACTTCCCACTAACCACACAACAAACTATACGCATAATAAATAAGGCATGTAGTTCCTCCATCGAGGCGCCTTAGGTTCTAACTAAACAAATAACCAGCCAAGCATATTCTATACTTACCGCATTTAATATTCAATTACAGAGTGGGTCGTCTCTGCCCAAGTAATTAGTTTGACCCACCCTTTTGCAAAGCCATATAAAATCATATATTTAAAGATATATAGTTAACCAACATATTACCATAATTATATTATTTAAGGCTTTCTTTGCGTGTCCCTAAAATCACGTCGTATCTATGTCTTACCTAGTTTCCCTGGCTACCACAATCGCTTCCCCCAACTTGTACATCCACATGCCTCCGCTTCACATAATGAACCACTTTCGGTCGTGAACTACTACCCGAAAGCGGGATGCCGCGACACCGTAACCCTCACACGAAAGCCATTATGTAAAAATACGCCATTATCGACGACATAAAAATATATCGGCGTCGTTCTAATTTTGTGAACGGAATAATCAAGCCACCATTCAGCTCGCCGAAGGGCCATTCAGTTCACTCAAACGCCCGGAAGGGCCAATCACATTACTTACCGAAAGGGCCATTCAGATTCATCGAAATGCCCGAAGGGGCCAATCATATCGCGATAATGCCCATCACAAGGGCCAAATCACATGAGTTGTGGTAGCTAGGTTCTAGGATTTTCGTTACGTAATTTATTCAAGTGTCATACATTTATATCTCAGAATAATTCTTATTCTATCTCATGCCAGTATACTTAATTGTACTGAATCTCAACATTTCTCGTTATAATACAATCCACATTATCACGTATCAATACTATTCATTGCACGATATCCAAGTATCTCTATATCAAATCTCGAAACTTATTATTTCACGTGCCAATAATATATTGCACTACACCCTATGAAATATCTCAAGCCTTCATTTATACATACTACAATTCATTTAAGTAGCAACTCATAATAATAATCAATCATGAAATGTATTCGTTCAATATATTTATGTGAACTCAAGTCACCCTCAAAGCCCAATACTAAAGTCCATGAATCTAAGTCTGTATATAATTTAATTATCATAAAAACGTATATATCTAAGTCTTATAAGAATTCCCCTCTTGTTACATGCCAATATTTATATTATTTACACACGACTCACGTCAAATCTTAATTAGATAATGACAAACAAGGTTATACAATTTTCGACAATATTTTATTACTAAATTTGTCCATATTCTTAAATATGTGAAAAACTAGAAAAAAGTCAACATTCTACAGTCAACGGTCAATGGTCAACAGTGAATGGTCAAAGTCAAAGTCAACATGTCATTGTCAAAGTCAACACATCATTGTCAAAGTCAAACTGTCGTTTCCATATATGTTCAACAGGTTCAGGGTCATAGCCATGGTTCATGGCTAAGGGCAAAGGTGCATGGCTCATGGGCTCATGACTAAGGTAATGGTTAAGGTCATGGTTTGGACCCAACTAGCCAAGCCTATGACTCAACCAAAGATTCAAATAATGTTAGCCGGATCTTATATAAAAGCCAAACCAGAAACCGGCCCAACAATAGATTTAGCCCAACTAGAAATATCTAAAGGGAACAGATCCACTTAAAACCAAAATGACCCAGCCCACAAAATAAAAGAAAACCGGCCCATGTATACAAAAATTAGAACTGGCCCCATAAAAAACAAACTAAGTTCCGGCCCCAAAACAACTAATTGGAAAAGGCCCAAACAAAATTAAAAGAAATGAATCCGGCCCAACCCTAAAATTAGATTTTTGGCCCAAACAAAACTTAAACATTTCAGCACAAGGCCCAACAGAGGGAACAGGTTGTCTTCCCCCATCAGCTACCACCAGCTACCAAAATCGGCCACCATAACCTCCACTCCTCCGCCCATTTCAACCCAGCGGTTTCCCTCCTCGTCAAAAACCAAACAACATTAATACACACAAAAACTCGATTCATTACCTCAATCCCCCTTCATCAAATCTAGATCTGATTTTCGCCGCCATTAACGCCGGACTCCAAGCTTCAATCCGCCCTACTATCCAGCCCCCAATCAACCCTCCACAACCAATAACCAACCGATAACCAACATCACAACTAAAATAGTTCAAACAAATCAATAGGATTTCGTTCCTTTTTTTCTGGGCGACGCCATTAGCGCCTGTTCAAAGCTTGAACAGAGCTTCAACAGCCCTACCCAAATCCGGCATTCACTCAAACCTCAACAACCAACAATCCATTAAAAAACACAACAACAAAAACAATTCAACTAAATATTTACTGGCGGTTTTCTCCAGCCGCCATTAACACTTTTACAGAGCATCAGCAGAGCTTGAACATCCCCACTCAATCCTCTCCAACACTCAATCACCCCAAACCAAACATCAAACTAACACTCCACAACCAATACACCAAGAGGAATTTAAAACCACAACAAAAAGTAAAAACTAGGCAGGACGATTTCTATCTCCTGGGCTTGCACCACCATTAACGGGCCCAATCAAGCTTCTTCGACAGTTCAATTAAAATTTCCGATATTCAATAAAGTTTAATAATACGACAGGCACGACGTCGAATAAAACAGGATAATGAGCAGTATCAATAGGTAGAAACCTTAGACAGTATATACCAATACACGGAAAATAATAGATTCGGTGGAATAGCAAAAATAGCTACTCACCTATATTAACAGCTCCTACGAATCCATCATAGTTTGAATCGTCGCGCTCCAACACTCTAGCAATCCAGCTTCTATTTCTGCCTCCATTTTTATTATATTTTATTATCTAAGAACCCTATTCTCCAAAACAATATGAATATATATCTGGGTTTGAAACCTAAGCCCAACACAGACTTGGGCCCAGAAACCAGGCCCACATATCCCAAATCCAATCCAATCAAATTTTAAATAAATAAATAAATTAAATTAATAAATAGAAAAATACGTATTTTAAATACGGGTGTTACAGCTATTCCGGCTACTTCCAAATTGTCATCGATCCCGCCGATCAAGAAAAGACAACTTTCACATGTCCCTTTGGAACCTTTGCATACAGACGAATGCATTTTGGTCTTTGCAATGCCCCAGGCACCTTCCAACGCTGCATGTTTCACATTTTCAGTGATATGGTGGAACGTTATATGGAAGTCTTCATGGACGACTTTTCCATTTATGGAAATTCCTTTGACGACTGCCTATCCAACCTTTCTAAAGTGTTAACGCGTTGCGAAGAGAAAAATCTGGTACTTAATTGGGAGAAGTGTCATTTCATGGTTACCGAAGGACTTGTTCTAGGTCATATTATTTCGAAAGACAGGATAGAGGTTGATAAGGCTAAAATTGTTTAAATTGCTTTGCTACCTTTCCCACGTACAGTTCGTGATATTTGTGCCTTCTTACGCCATGCTGGGTTTTACAGGCGATTCATTCAGGATTTTTCTAAAGTTGCTCGACCCTTAACCAATCTCCTACTTAAGGATGCGGTATTCGACTTCAATTTCAATTGCAAACAAGCTTTTGAAACTCTAAAACCGCCTACGACTCATCGCTCCTATCATTCAACCCCCTGATTGGTCTCAACCATTCGAACTGATGTGTGACGCTAGCGACTTTGCTATTGGCGCCGTACTAGGCCAACGACATGATGACAAACCCATTGTCATTTACTACGTTAGTAAAACTCTTAATGACGCTCAACGTAATTACACAACCACTGAGAAAGAGTTCCTAGATGTTGTTTATGCTTTGGATAAGTTTTGCCCTTACCTAGTTGGATCATCTATCATCGTATATACTGACCATGCCGCACTTCGGTACTTACTCGCGAAAAAGGACGCGAAACATCAATTGTTCCGCTGGATCCTTCTCTTGCAAGAATTCACCCTAGAAATCAAAGACAAAAAAGGAATCGAAAATATCGTGGTCGACCATTTATCAAGGCTGGTTGGTCACATTGATAGTGATTCTGAAGCCATCTGTGATTCCTTCCTAGATGAATATTTGTACTCTATTTTCTCCTCTCCATGGTACGCGGATATCATTAATTACCTAGTTACTAAGGAAGTTCCTTTTTCTTGGTCACGTCCTGATCATAAAAAGTTCTTATCCACTGTAAAATATTATTTCTGGGATGACCCCTACCTCTTTAAGTATTGTTCCGACCAACTCATTCGTCGATGCATTCCGGATCGAGCACACCGACGTATTATCCTTTGCCATGAACAATCTTGCGAAGGTCATTTCAGTGGGAAGAAACTGCGGCCAAGGTGTTACAATGTGGTTTTTACTGGCCTACCCTTTTTCGCGATGCACACAAACATTGCATAGCTTGCATTCGTTGTCAGCACCTAGGTCGAATTACCAAACGCAATATGATGCCCCTAAATCCTATCTTGATTGTGGAAATTTTTTATGTTTGGGGCATTGATTTTATGGGACCCTTCCCTATTTCTCAAGGTTTCCTCTACATTCTAGTCGATGTAGACTATGTGTCGTCCAAATGGATTGAGGCACTTGCATGTTGCTCAAATGACCATAAGATTGTCGTGAAATTTGTAAAAGAAAACATTTTCTCTCGTTTTGGTGTCCCTAAGGCTATCATCAGTGATTGAGGTACACATTTTTGTAATAAAATTTTAATGAAGAAATATGGAGTTACTCACAAGATTGCTACTCCATATCACCCACAAACGAGTGGCCAAGTGGAAGTCTCCAACAGAGAGATAAAGTCCATTATGGAGAAAATTGTCAATCCATCAAGAAAGGACTGGTTTTTCCGCTTATCGGATGCCTTGTGGGCATACCAAATAGCATTTAAGACATCTATTGGGATGTCTCCTTACCGCATTATTTTTGAAAAACCTTGTCATCTGCTAGATGAACTTGAGCATCGTGCCCTTTGGGCCATCAAAAGCCTTAATTACAATATCAACGCGGCAGGTGAAAAGCAAAAATTGTAATTAAATGAGCTTGAGGAGATTTAGAATGATGCTTATGATCTCTCGAAATCCTACAAAACTAATATGAAAAAAGTGCACAACAAGCACATTTTACGTAAAGATTTCAAAATTGGCCAAAAAGTTTTACAATACAACTCTAGATTATATATTTTTCCTGGTAAATTGAAAACACGATGGTCTGGTCCTTTCATTGTGTCAGTTGTTACCCATTATGGGGCAATCTCCTTGCTTAATCCACAAGATAACAGCGAATTTCAAGTAAATGGACAACGCCTCAAACATTACCACGAATTACGATCCCCAGATGTTGAACAGACTGTTCTTCAGGATCCGGTCTATAGATGTTTCGTTTGGCGTACTCAATCTTGTTTCTGTAGAGGGTACGCCATTAAGGTAGCCAGGCCATCTTCTATTTTATGATCTCAAAAGTTCTTTGAAGTGTGTGGTTGCAAGTGCCAAAACCTTAGTCCAAAAAAAAAACAAACTCTATTCAGAACTGAGTATAAATATTTTCTGCAACGCGAGCAAACGTTCCTGCTGGTAAACGATGGGTACCAAAAATTTCCCCTCCTTCCTTCTCTTCCTTTTTCTAATCTTTGCCTTGCGAACTTCAGCTAATCATTTGGTGTAAGTCTCACTCATCACAAATAGGTAATAGTTGTAGTACTTTTGCTCGTAAACGACGTGTGTGAAGGATGGGATGGTGTATGCATTGTCAAACACCTTTCTGTCCAGGTCTTGACTTTCTATCCGATACTAGTCGGTATAAGGTATATTTTTGTCTGACACCAGCTGTGCAAGATAATCTTCGTCGCTGCACCGTTTCTCCCACGGGTTGGGAATCATCTTAAGAATCTGACGTTAAAAGACTCGTAAACGTCTTGAGAATCTGACATGAAAAGACTCGATTCGTCTTGAGGATCTAACGTTAAAAGACTCACCTTGTAGATATGTATATATTGTTGCCTTTTATAAAAAATTCCCTGTGCATTAAGTTGTGCACATAGAGATTCGTGTTCAACCTCGGATGTTGCATACTTGGAACACAAATGGGCAATGGATTCCACCAGACCAACCCCTAGAATTGGTTACTTTGAGTTCCCTTTAGGGCGGTTTGAGAATAACTGTATGTAATAAGGGCAATATTATTAGACCGTAGCGCACACGGTCTAGGATGGTACCGTCCTGCCCCTAACCCCATAATACATAGAGATAAAGCCACAGTCTGGCTGGATTGGGTTCGCTCTAGAGCCGACATGATAGTCGCCTATGAATTTAGATGGTGACTCTTCTGGACATCCGGATTTTTTCACGTAAATCTCCATTGTATAGAAATAAAAACTTTGTTTATAAATAAAACACCCCTCTTTCTTTTTAAAATTTCTTGTGACCTTTGAGAATGACTTATATAATTGGATGAAATTTTTCGTGCCAATCATTTCGATATCTCATTCATCCAATTCGGAGTCCGAACGAGTCGTGGGTGAGCGTTTAGATTTTTTAGGCTTAAATTGGGCTTTAGGCTTGATTTGGGTTTGTGAATTTTTTGGGCCTAGCCAAATCTCGTATTCTCGGTCCATTTAAACCCAAGACAACCCACCACACGCGTCACCCTTACAACCTTCATCTTCCCCAAAATTCGGATCTTGTCCCCTCTCGATTTAGTCTCGCACGAGACAATCCCACATTATACCCAGGTCTCGCGTGCGACCACCACAGCTCCGAATCCAATTCCCTTCCATCAGCAACTCCAAATTCTCCCCCTCATCTCAAATTAATATCCATCCTCTTCATACGATCACCAATGGCCGGAAACGGGCGGATTTCGGTGGAGAAAAATTTTGGAGCTCTATTTGAGAATGGGATGTTTGCTCCATTCTTCGATATGGAAATACACTCTAGAGGATGGGAATATTTGTTATATGCCAATGGTGGGCTCTATTCAACAGATTTGGTGTTGAAATTTTACAACAATAGGAGCTTTAATGGCGACCATTTTTGGGTCACCATCGACGGTGTGCGCCGCGAAGTCACACTTGCTTTGATCTCGAATGTAACGGGCATACCTATGGTCGACCACGTGCTGACTCAACAACAGTCCATGTACCCACAGACTTATGACCTAATGCTTGACACGCTTATCGAGGGTGAGTACAATATGGATGGGAAATGCGAGTATCAGCGCTCGGTACGACGGAACCAGCTAGCTGTGACTTAATGGCTGGGACAGAACGTCATTGGCACCTCGAAGCCCTCGGACATCAACAAGACATTCCTCCACCTTCTCTGGATCCTCCAGGAGCGCAAGGGTAACTTCTGCATAGTCACCTTTCTTTTTGATATCATTACGCACGCCACCTTCAGGTTAGCCCCTCTTGCCGTTCTTGTAATGCAAGTTATGATTAATTTGGGTTTCCTGTCTACCACCCCGTTATTCCCTATGCCACTATATGAGAATATGCTTGTTTTCAAGAAATGCATACTGGCCCCCAGGGAACCCACAGCACCAATGGCAGCTGAGCACGCTAACGTAGGTCCATCTCACCCACCCTCCTTTGATGAGACTGCTATGAGTAAGATGAGCCATCCTATGGATGCCTTACGTGCTATGAACAGTGGCATGAGAGACATGTACACTCGCCAGGTATCGATGAAACATACCTTGGGCGAGTTAAGGACGGATATGACCACTTTCGCCAGAGTCACCGACATACAAAGATGGGCTTAATTTCAGCAGGAAATGCGAGCTTCCATGAATGCATTTCAGAACCAAATGATTACTCGCCAGAACCAGTTCCAGCGAATGATCATGGCAAACCAGCATCAGTTTCAAGCTCAGGTGATGGATACTCTAGGTGATATCCAGGAGCAGTTAGCCTCCACGGGAGCTCGTCCTGTACGCCGTCGCAGGACTCCTGGTTCTTCTTCTGCTGCCCCTGAGGATTCCCCTGCAGCCCCCGCGGATTCTCAACAGCCAGTTTATTTCCCCAGTCTTATATATTATTTATGTCGGATATTTTATTTACGTGTTTGCATTTTTATTTTCCAACCTAGGATGTCTGTTATTTCCTACATGTTCTAAAATTTCTGCATTGTCAAATAGTATATTTTAGCTATCTCCAATATTATATTATATAGGTAGAAATATTTATAATAATATATATTAGTAATAATAATTTATATAGATATATATAAAAATATATACATATATATTTTTAACGTCACACTTAACAACAAATTTTACCGTAAACCAACGTTTTGCAAAACAGCTAGGAAACGATCAGAAAACGGTCATGAAATCGCATCCTAAAAATGGTCAGAAAACGGTCAAGAAATCACATCCAAGAACTGTCAGAAAACGGCTCAATTTTCTTTCTATAAAAACGTTCAACACATCCTTCACATTCACTCCTTTCATCTTCTTCCCTCTACACTTCTTATTCTAAATATCGTTTTTTAGTTCGCTACAAATTTCAAGCTTTATGGATGCACTAGAAAAGTTGAGTAGCAGCAGATTGAATATGCTACTCAAGTCTTCATGCTCGGTTGTTTTATTATAGTAATGTTGTTAATGTGGCATATAACCCTATCTAATATTTAAGTTTGTATTTTATTTCCCGTGTCATTATGGTGTATTTTCACATCTCTGTACGTTGTTACATCTTACTGTAATATTATATCTACATCTTCTTTGTCCTTCTACTTACGCTATTTACGTATATATATATAAAAAAAAAAAGGCACTCCTTGTAGTCACATGCCCCATTCTTCCCATCCACACTACATCCACTTTTGTGTCATGTTTCAGAAGACACACGTGGTCTAACTACCCTATGACACTTCGATTCGTATTTTTTGCATCTTCGTATTGGTGCCTATTTATAGCAAGGATGGACCATCCCCCAGTTCGTAATTGGGGCAATGTGAGTTGATGTACATATTTGTTTTACGTTTTGATATGAAAAATAAATAACCTAACAGTGTGCTTTCACTTTTATGATGTATAATATATAGTGTGTTACAATAAATTTCTGTGGAAGATATCAGCTATATTTTTACTCAAAGCCTCTCAGGTATATTCTTTCTTCCTCTTAACACTTTGAGGACACAGTGTCCGACTGTTTGGGGGTGGCGAGAACCTTTCGCAAAAATTAAGCATTCATAGTTGTATATAGTTTTATTTTATGTCTAAATAAACGTATTTAGTGACAAATTCTTGTTTCCTTTTCTGTGATGAAAAATATTTAGAAATCTCACCCTAGCATTTGAATTAAGACTTGTTCTTAGAAACTTGAGTTAATACGTATGCAATAGTTTTTACATCTTTTCATGAGCATTCATGCATGCATTGACTATCATTAAATGTACACAGCAGTAAGTTTCTGGGACCCACGGTTAGACAACTTAGTTTCCATATCCTGTAAGAATCTAACCAAAAAGTCTCAAAATGTGTGATATGTGAGTAATGACACATAGGAGTAGTTTTTCAGAATAGAGAAGTTCACACGTCTACTTACTTGATCACTACCCAAATCCTAGGTGAGAATTTAGGCCTTCTTTGGATCGATATAGCCAAAAATTTACACCTGTAAAAAAAATTTATCGCTAGTCACCCCATTGAACCTTTCATTAACCCTTTTTATTTCACCAAAAATTCATTACCCATCTATTAACCACAAATAAATAAGCCTACCTAGACGATGAGTATGAGAAATAGGATGAAGTGCGGAAAAATGAAGAGAAAAACTTGTCACAAATAAAAATCAGTTACCTATTTTAGAAGAAAAGAAAAAAAAAATAGAAATATGTTTCCAAAAATCAAAAGAATTATCAAAGTTAGAATTTCCCCCAAAATCAAATCAAACGGGAATACAAAAGCTTAAAAAAGCCAAGTATGGAAACCCATGTTAGAAGCAAGAAAGAAAATAAAGATTTCTCTAGTATAAATATCTCGAAGACCTTATTCTCTCATACTTATCATTTTTGAATTTTCCATTCCAATTTCTTCTACATTACCACCTAAGCCCCATAAAACCTAATAAATACCTCTAGCTCAATTAGGAGTAGGATAGTGTGATAATAAGTAGTAGATATGAATTCTCGACCTCGGCTCCTCTGACTGTCATTGAGTATGTGAGGAAACGTGTGCCCACTGCACACTGGAGTTAGCAAAACTTGAGTGGAAAAATAAGAGAGAAATTGTGTTTCGACACATATCTGTGAGAACCTACTTAAGGACGCTATCCAAAGGATCCAGAAACGGCCATGCTCGTACATTTCATTGTAAAAGATCACTACATGCATATTCATATGTAGATGTTTTGATTATTGTATGTATATTAACTTAAATTTCGAAAGAATTAATTCTTGTTTCACCCGCTAGTGAGATGTATAGATACCTAAGATTAATTAAGAAAACAGGCCTTTGTTACTAAGTCGTTGTAGTATAAATAAAGTTTGTGAGTATCTTCTCTGGAAAACTCTCACGAGGCTATAACTCGTCCACTAGGGAATTCCTAGTGGTTCAAGACCTTGTTGCATACGGTCAATGCAACCGCACTCTGTGAAATGAGACTTAGCTTAGGACAACATATTTTTGGCCACTTATCATTTTAATGTCTCTTCTTTGCTTGAAGAGAAGCAAAGTGTTGTTTGGGGGTGGTGTGATAAGCACCCAAAACTGTAATATTAAACCCCGAGAAACATAGCATTTTGGTCAATTATGTGTTTAATAATCATGTAATAATTATATTTTCGTACTTTTGCAGGTTTCCGTAGTTAACGTGAATATGATAATAAAACATGCATTGAAGTACGAGAATACTTGAATTTTTGAAGTCTTCCCACTCAGCCCCAGTAAAGCCCAACAAAGCTTGACTAGAGCTGAAGTTTCCAAAGGAACAAAACCAGTGCGGAACGGGTCCACATGTAAAGAAGCAGCAAACTTCCGAAGCTCACATCTTTCAAACCTGGACCCCGACGTCGGCTAGTGAACTGCCAGAGTAACTAGGGCGACAAACTCTATGCAAGGACAAAAAGTTGTAAAATGCCAAAATCGGCGCCGCCACTGGACACATCACGTGGACCCACTCTGCGGGCCCAAAAGGCATGACGAGTCAGCATAGGCAAGTGGCAAGTGGTGGTCACAATTTTGTGCCACATTGCAATAGGAAAAGACATGTATCAATATCCATTCAATGTTTGAATTGAATTGAGGAAAGGGACAAAACATAAGGTACAAAAAGACAAATAACCAAATTAATTCAGATGAAGCCAAAACTTTGTATTTCAAAGTTTTGAATGGATCAATTTGACAAAAGGACGAAACCAAATTAATTCCTTCAATATTGCTCCTTCAGCATTTTATGCTTTAGCTTCTACTCATTAGTTAGTTATCTTTAATTTATCGTCTGTAGCTTCATTCCAGTACTTTACATTCCATCATTTTCTCTTCCAGCAGCTTCAATACTGTAAGTTATTTTTTCTTAATAAAAGTCATTTCTTTTCAAGTTTAATATATGTCCTGCATTTACTTATTTATTGTATACATCAAGTTTAATTATTCCTCCAATGACCATGAGCTAATTCCCCCCTCCCCCCTCTCAGGGGGAAGGTTATGCTGCTCGTGTGAGAATCCGGATTGACACTTTAATATTATAGAATCAATGCTTAGGAATTAGGTGTATATTATACATCCGGTCCCAAAATGATTGAGACTGTATAAATTTGGAGTGTTGATGCTCTAGAACAATCTCGCGAGAGACCCAAAATGTCTCGCTGACTTCTCTCTGTGTCGACAAACTCTCCAATTTGTCCAGCTGATGTAGAATCGAACCAGGAGCTGAAATGATATTCTAGAGATGAAATATTAGTTCAACTCCTTATGCTAGTGCGATGTGACTCAGAGATGCGGGAATTTCGCTAGGGATCGATACTCGACGTCGTCTCGGGTTTGTCTATGAACTCGAGACGAATTAGAGCTGTAGTGATGTGGTAATATAAACTATTGAAAAATTATTCTTGCATGAGTATAATTAACTGTCTCCCTGTTTCTCTATCTTTGTTTATTTACATCGAAATCACCGTTATTTATTTACATTATTTGCATTACCGTTAAATTACTTAAACCAACTACATAACCTAAAATCTTACTCACCAAAAGTTGTAAATCCAGTTGTAAACCTTGCCGAGCCCTAAGGTTTGGACGATCTCTTACTCGACCTATCCTACCAAACCCACGTAAGTAAGGTAACTTGACTAAACGGACGACTATACAGACTTTGGACTTTGGACTTTGGTTCTTGGACTTCGGACTATGGACCTCGGACTTAAGTATAAAACCAAAACGTGAAATCCTCATTTTATCACGCTGCATATTTACTTGCCGTGTTGGGTGGCAACACTCAACCTTCTGTTACCAACCTCAAATCCATTCTCGGCTCTGTTGGGGCTGAAGCTGATGATGATAAGATCGAATTGCTCTTGTCACAAGTCAAGGATAAAGACAAAACAGAGCTCATTGCTTCTGGAAGGGAGAAGCTGGCTTCGGTTCCATCCGGTGGTGGAGGTGCTGCTGTGGCAGTCGCAGCATCTAGTGGTGGTGGTGGTGCAGCAGCACCTGTAGATGCAGAAGCAAAGAAAGAGGAAAAAGTTGAAGAGAAAGAGGAGTCCGATGATGATATGGGCTTCGATCTCTTTGACTAAGAGGTTGAGATTAGGCCTTTGATTTGGGCTTAGGCCATTGATTTGGTGCATGCGCTACTTACGTGGAGACTGAGTTGCCATGTGTACGCATTATGTTGCCAAATCATGCCAAATCATCAAATACGTAAGCTAAATAATCAAATACGTATACGAATACATAGACGGTGCCCTATTTAGTAATATGTCAAATCTACGGTACCCTATTTAGCAAAAAAAAAAATACAGCACCCATAATTTAAAATCCACTATAGTTCAGTACCCATATCAATAATTTTTTCAATTCAAAATCATAGCACAATGCAAGTTCAATAATTACTTTCCTGTGAAATACGAAGAGTAGCTCATATAACTGAAATTCAAATTACGGAAATAAAACTTACATAAAAATAAATGACAGTAATGAAACTACAAATAAAACATAAAACATCAAACTATACTATCCCTAGCTACTCGGGCGGTGGGTGAGGGAACATGCTCCGAGATGCTCACCCCGAGCTCCCCAAGAGCCGAAGACCATTAGATCGCCCTTCGGGCGACGACGCCGTGCACTGGATGGTGTGTCCTCGGAAGGAGAGTCCCCGTGAGGTGGGAATCGAGTCGACCCATCCCGTCCGGGCCCGGCTCGAGCTTCTAGCTCGGCACTCATCTGTTCCCACCTCTCGCCCTCTCTCGGTACGGAGCTCGAAGTTGTGATGCATCGTTGTTATCGAGTCCGGAGGTCTTCACAGATAGTGTTAAGCGACGCATGCCTTGATGGATCACAGCCATGCATTCTCATCATCCGCCCAAAGACCTCTCCAAGGCATCCGCGTCAAAACAGTCAAGTCCTCCTCATCCTCCGGAGGCATCCCGATGTCCCCGGCTTCCTCGGCATTCTCAGCTCCTCCATCCTCTTCTTCTTCTTCTCTATCCTCATCCTCCAATCTCCAAACCCATTGGACACACCCTTATAGATGCGAGGGTTACGGTGGAGAGTGATGTATGTCCGATCGGTCGAGTCGCTCTCGGCTTGAGCATGATCTTTGTTATCAAAGCGGGGAGAGGGCAACAGTCCTCCCTACTCCCCCCTATTATGCTCGATAAAAACTCTAAGATGCAGAAGTCATACTTCCGGCTCTGGAGTATCCATAAGATATGGAGGCAGATTCGGGCCGATATAGTCGACCTTCCCCTTCCCTCGACGTTAGACCAATCCACTAGGTCAGAGCCACCGGGGTTGGTCCTAAGGGAAGCTTGTCGGACACAATCGCGATCTTGCATTGTAGTCCCCTCCAATAACTGTCTCGTGCATCAATGGCTCTACCCCCATTATCTTTGGGACTCCTCGCAGGGTGACATCGGATGGACTCTGGCGAATGCCTAGAATCTCGACCAACAACCCGTCGTCACTTCCTTCCGCCCTCTTATTTCACAACAACAAAAATCCTAGTCCCTTCCAACTCCCTCGTATCATAGAACCGTCGGACTAAGTCCTCGTGGTAATAGGCTTCGGTCGAGTACCACAAGCTATTCCAGTCTCGACCGATCATCTCGATCCGTAAAACGGTAGCGAAGTGGTCGGGGGGAAAAAGCTTGTTCCGCAAAAATTCGGCGTTGTTGAGCCATTGGAAGTTTGGAATGTAGTGAGGGTTTAAATGTGATGTAGTGGTGTGATTTTAATAGACCGGTTGAAGCAACCCGGTGGTGGTGGTGGAGTGGTGGTCGGCAGCACCAAAATTTTGAATTTTCGGGTGGTTTTAGTGATGGAAATCGATAGTGGTGGTGGTCGGTGGTGTTTTGGAATCGATTTGGGTTGGGATTTAATTTGGGGGGTAAATTTTTTGTTTTCTTTTTATTTTGATTTTGTTTTTAGGTTTTGGAGCTTGGTCATTAATGGCGGATGGAGAAGAAAACGATGAACTGATGGTGAAGGTGAAGGGCGCGTGTCGCTGTCGGTGAAGCTGGTTGGGCCCAAGCCCAAAATCGAAATTTGTGATTTTTTTCGATTTTTCGCGAAACTTCAAATCAAAATTGCCGCTTCGTTACCGGTCCGATTTTTGCGAATGAGATATGAAAATGATCAGGAGAGAATTTCCAATCCAATGATCCATAAAACACTCAATTCCGACCATGGATGACATATAAGATAGTGGAAAACGCCTCGAAGTGCATGCATTACGTACGTTATGCGAACAATTGAACTCTAAATTCATGGATTATGTCAACCCAAATCGTAATACAATAAAATGGCCTAAGCAACTCTAATGGGACATAAATATTTAGTACGGAAACACGAACACCCCACCCCCAAACAAATTTTTACAACGAAGCTTAGAAAATTTGTTTTTAGCAGTGGGTCTTTTAAAGTCAGATTCCCGAGACTTCCTAGGTTACTATGCTTATTCTTTAATATATATCATGCACCTTATTTTTCATTTTTGAATGAGTGGGTGTTCTAGTAAATAAGGGTGGAAAAGTGAATGGTTGTGGAGAATATGGTGGATATGGATAAGTTGTAGAAAGACAGCCTGTAAACAATGAGGATGTGGTTTTAGCACAAAACTCACTCATTGTGTGTGTAGGGACTATCTCAAGTCTGAAAATGAAGGTGTCAAATGGTTTGTCCTTCTGAAGTATTTGTTTACTAGGTGGATTTAAAAAATTATGGAGCCTGGGAGAAAACAAAAGGATCGAAAGTGCAAACTTCGAGATTCCTTTGAAAGGGTGGAAGGAGGGGATCGAAGTGGATGTTGTGCAAAGTAGTTCTTGATAGGGTGATTCATCACCTTCTCGAAGAAACTCATCGAATTGCTCATCTAGATTGGTCATATCCTCGTTACTATGATAGTCCTCTATATCTTTTGAGAAAGTCATCTATCTCCTCCTCATCCGTAATATGTGTATCGACTAGTGTAGGGATGGAAATATTGAGTCCGATCTTCCAAAGGAAAGAAATTTGGGCATATGATTATCGGGGAACGTGTTGTTGAAATAATCTCGAAAGCAACGCCTCGATCATGCTAACCTCTCCATCCATAGACGAATCGGGTAATGCTTGTGTCTTTGTTTTAAAACATTGACTTCAACAAGATGGCCAAAAAGACATGGACATTGAACCATCGTGGCAATTAATGAGCGCGCGTTGGCGGTTGCCAGAAAAAGTTAAGCCCTAAGATGATCGGACACGAGTCATTAACGACTTACGTATCGAGGGATGACAAAATCAGGGATAGTAAAAATCCTGAATTTTTACGAGAACATTTTCGGCGACACCCTTAGGATACTTAATAGACCGATCAATTCTAATTGCAATGTCATTCTAGTGGGTTGCATCTCGTCTAGACCTATTTGTCTATACAAATAAAAGCGGGAGTAAGTTTACACTAACCCCAAGTCTAATAACGCTGGTCGTCAGTAAAGGAATCTCCTAAGGTGCATTGTATGCAGAAAGACGACCGGTCCCTTGTACTTAACAATTCCATTATGTTCGATAGAGTTGGGAATTGTTCCGTTAAAAAGCGTCTTTTGGTATATTGGTCTTACGCCTAGTAGTACACATTCCTTAAGAAACTTAGCATGGTGTGGTAGCTTTTTATAGCTTCGAGGAAGGGAAGGTTTATAGTTAGATTCTTGAAAACATCCCTAATCTCCTCGTAATTTGTATCCCTAGTTAACATGGCTAATTTTTGTGGAAAGCGGTGGTTTTACGTCTATATTTAGCAATGGTATTACCTGGGTGTTTAACCGTGGCTTCCTGTTTCTTAGGTTGTGTTGTAACTGGTACCTCTACAGTGGTAGGCTCTTCAGTTTCTATTTCGATATCTAGTAATATAGCAGGTGTAGGGGCTACTGGTGGGGTAACTATAGGCATAGTTACTTTGTTATCAACCACTCTACCAGAACGGAGGGTGGTGATGGCCTTTAGCTCACCTACGGTTTCATACTCATTACTAGTATTATCGGTTATCTCAAAGGCTGTATTTGTTGTTTTAGGATTAGGTATTTAAATGACACGAAACACACCTTTGGGTTGGGCTTTATCTTGAGCCAACCGTTTGGTTAAATTATTAACGGATGTAGAAGGCGTTGGTTAGATTGAGCCATGGTTTGGAAAAGTTTTTGGCTCACTTGTATGAAGGTGTCAAGACGATCCGGTTGTGTGTGGGTGTAGTAGTCCACGGGTGATGTGGTTGGAACTATTTCCGTGAATTATTTATGGGTGGATTTTGGTAGTTATTATTTACCTAACGATACCTCTATTAGCATTATAATTATTATAACTACTTTGACCTTGTGCTTGACCTTGTCGAGGTTGCACTTGGTTGTTATAATTATTAAAATTCCCCGACCACAATCCTTTGTCGTGAGTGGGGGCTTGGTTAAAGGCGCGCGTAGGCCTAACATATTGGTTATTGTACCGCTTGAGGTGTGACGTTTTGGTTATTTCTCCAACCGAAGTTGGGATTTTGTCTCCAAGGGCGTTAGGTTCACTATTAATGGAACAAGCCTGTTCATAGGCTATAGGACGATTAAGAGTCGGGATGCTTTCGGGGCTCAATGAAACTACATGGATTTGAATTTACATTTATGACGGGATTGGCTTTTGTTGTACAGAAATGGCCTCTACCTTTTGTGAGGGATTCAATTAGAGTTTTAAGCTCGGGATCTGATTTAACCTCAAACATCTTGGTAGCCTTAAATCTGTTGAAGAAGAACTAGCGGAGCGGAGTAATCGTCACTACCCCCAGTTGTTATTTAAGCTTAGTTTGGTCCTCTAAAAATTTATAAGGCTCAAAGCTCCTTTGCTTAAGAAACTACCCCATTCATTATGTCAAGGACTTCTTTATGGTGGTGTAGAAGTCCTTTGAAAAGGCACGAACTAACGTGTCTTTAAGCTAAGTTATGATGTAGACACTCTATAAGGAGATTGGTGAAGCGATTCCAAGCCTCTCTGAAATGTTTCATGAGGATTTTGTCGAAAAGAAATGAATCTTGGAAAGCATCTCATCCGTCTTTAGGGGTGGGTAAAATGTTCCATAAACAAATTGAACAAGTTTAGCCCACGAGTCCACGAGAATTAGGTGTTTGGGCAGTTAACCAAGACGCCTTTATCGGGTAAGGTGAAAGGGAATACCGCCTTAATTTAATTTGTTCCGCACCAACCGTAGGATGGTGGAATGTTGTTAGGACTTGTTCAATCTTACGATAATCTTGATAAGGTTTTTCATGGTCTAATCCATGAAAAACGGGTAACAAATTAAAAATATTTGGGGGGATTCGGAAATCCCCCGCTAGGTCTGCTAGAACGATGCAAGATTTGGGGCTATCGCTCAAGGCTTTGTAGAAGTCAGAGAGAGGCCTCTCTTCTTCGTCGAGCATTGTGTCAGGTGATGTGTGTGAAATAGTAGCTAGAGGTGTAGTGGGTGGTATACTAGATAGACTTGTTTGTTGACGTTGTTGTGTAATTACGTTCGGTGTTTTTGTTCGGCCAGACCTTAATCTCATACAAGGCTAAAACCAAACTTAGCTAAACACATCAACACTCCAAACAATTCTGATATACTAGTATAAACCTCTAACAGGAGAGCGAGGTGTGGAAAAAAGGAATACCTGATTGCGTCCTTACTTCGCTTATGAATAGCGTCTTGTTTATGCTTGTTCAGTGTATATAGCAGGTTAGAACACTGAAAAATATGAAAGATTAAAGTTCGAATCAAAACTGTCGAAATCCGAAAATTTTTGTTAAGGCGCGCTGGTGCTTCGGATAGAAGCCTTGGTCGCTCTGGGTAATTTTCAAATTACAGTGCTTTTAGGGCGGGTCGCGCTCCACATGGGGGCGGGTTGCGCTCTTGCTCCAGGCTATATAGGTGGTCGCTCTCAAGGAAGCAGCCTTCGCAGCCAATATTTTTACCCGGAATTTTTCAACTCTGAAATGGACAACCACAGTATGAATCAAACAAGGGTGGGTGGGTGTAATGGGACTTTAAGAGCAGTACTAACACTACGAAAACAATACGAAAGTGAAACTAAGATGGCAGCGGCGCCATTTGATAAAAGTAAAATAAATAGTTTACCTACGAAATGAACGATGAACTCAAAACGTAAGTAAACTAAAACTATCTTAAGAGTCTATGTTTTATCAAAGATTCTACTATCAAGTCTATGAGATATAGTGGAGTAGAGTGATTCGTTCCACTCTTAGTCCTTCCGCATGCTATGTTTTCAAGTGTAAGTACTCTAAACTTAAAGTCTAATGAGATTTTACTTAAAAGGCAACTAGACTACGATGCAACTACCCACGAAATGCAACTAGTCGACGATGGGAATAACTAAGGGAATGCTACGTTGATTCTATGATAAGGAGTTAGAGGGGGATTGATTCCACCTTAACTCGACTTAATCCTATTAATGACGAATCGTCGTAATCCGAATTGAACTGCTTCGTTGAACAATTGGTTCTTCCTAATCCCTAATTACACATGGCATTCCTACCAATTCATAACTAGCATGTGAACGATTAAACCCATTCTCATGGTGAACTAATCGTTTCTAGAGTGGAAAGGAAATTACGACGAATCTACGATATTCAGAATCAAGCTTTCATCAAGGCTTCTCAACCCCCTCTAATGGAGGTTTAGCCGAGAATCATTACGCAATCATTTCCGATTACTTTTAAACTAAACATGATATAAAGAATTGAAATTTACTTAATTAAACAATAATGAAATCTAATTTAATGACTCAAATGAAATAAGGAGAGGAATTGAAATTAGATCTAGAAATGGAAATGACAAAATCGAAATTGATAAAAATACTACTTTATTGATCTAATCAAAATGAAGAACAAGATTCAAAGGTTTAATCTAATACAATAATTGAAATGGAACTAAACTTAATTAATCTACATGAAAAACTAGATCTAGAATTCATTAATGGAGGCTACTAATCTAATCTATTTCTAGGTCCAACTATCTACCATTAACTAACTACCCTTAACAAAGAATTAAGCTTTTGTTTTTATACTTTCAGATCCAAAAATCGTGCATGGGCTTGGAGCCATGTTTTGGGCAAGAGAATCAGGCCCAAAACCCAATTCTTTCAGTCCAAAAAGGCCTCTCCAGCTGCTGTTGGCTTCAATAGACTTTTCGTCCACTTCTGCTCCTCTTATTGGGTCAAGGCTTAGACCATTGGAAAGCTCTTTCTGAGCCGGTCGTTTTGACATAAGGTAGGCCCCATTCCGAGGTCTGAGTCCAAAGATATGTCCTTCGGAAGTTCTGCTGACTTTGTGTGCTGTTTCGGCCCGCGTCGACTTTTCAGCTTTTGACTGGGCTTTTAGAAAGGCTTTGTCTTCTCGAAACTTGGCCTTTAATCACGGAACTCCTTAGTAACCGACCTTTGCTCCTTTATCTCGCTAAAGTGGCACATTTCTGCACATAATGGACTTTGAAGCCTGAAATGCATAAAAACACGTAATCAGTGTTAACTCTTAATTATTACTCACATAATTGGTCTAAAAGTATGACTGTTAAAGGGTTAAAACTACAGTTTTGGGCTCTTATCACGCTACTTACGTGGAGACTGAGTTGCCATGTGTACGCATTATGTTGCCAAATCATGCCAAATCATCAAATACGTAAGCTAAATAATCAAATACGTATACGAATACATAGACGGTGCCCTATTTAGTAATATGTCAAATCTACGGTACCCTATTTAGCAAAAAAAAAAAAAATACAGCACCCATAATTTAAAATCCACTATAGTTCAGTACCCATATCAATAATTTTTTCAATTCAGAATCATAGCACAATGCAAGTTCAATAATTACTTTCCTGTGCAATACGAAGAGTAGCTCATATAGGACATCATTAAAGAACAATCATTTTTTTTTTTTTTTTTGTGTTTTACCCTATCCCCTAATCCACCCTTGCAGTGGACTATATCGCTAACCCGTAAGGCCGTAACACGAATAGGAGTGCAATGAGTGTTTGATCTATAAACCCTTCTTGGCTTATAATAAAGCAACTACCAGGCCACCAGATTATTACATTCCTTCACATGCTCACAATTGGTAGTATACTTCTCAATGTTTATTTGTTTAGTTTCTCTGCTATAATATATAAGCAACCATAGCGAATTCTAATAACTTACCAACTGAATATTATTATATTATTATGAATTTCAGGAAGTTGTAGATTACAATTCATGGCCCTTCCTATATTTAAGCTGTATGAGAAATTTAGCTTATAAATAAATGCTTTGTTTTGAACACGAATAGAATTGAAAACTCAGTAATCGATCAATATAAAGCAGTGCCATTCTTATAATCCAATAGTGCAAGATTAAAATTTACATAAGCAATCTGTAGCACATTAGCATGTCGACACCTTTGAAGACATAATTAAGGAATTCAAATTTTCCAATGGACACTTCGATGGAACAATTGAGAAATTTAGTGGAATCTCAACTAAATATTGATGTTAAAATATGTAAGTATTGTAGCAAAGCACAACCTAATTTCAGTGTATCTTTCACCATATAGACTAAGAACTTATAAACATACAGGAAATGAATTGGATAAATGGCTTTGTAAAGTTGTAATTCACATTGTTAATTCACCACCATTGACGCATGTTTAAGATGTGAGATTGATAAAGGAGTAAACCCCCTGTCTGTGGTTGCAAACAATAATTGTAGGGAAACTTCATTTGTAGTGCACAAAATTTTAAACCAATCAATTATACAATAAAACATCAAAACATTGCAAACTTAATCTTCATTACTTGGCATCTATAGCAAAAAAGCTCATGTGATGAGTTGCTCCAAGTATAATACTACAACATTATCGTCTAACAATCAATTTATCATTTTCATTTGCTTTTTTCTCCCTTTTATCATGTAAGCCTCAATACTAAAGAAGTTTATATTGAACCTTATGCATAATTATATGAATCTTAGCCTCCTTGTGCTCACACCTCATCAAATTCCTACCATCCGATATCTCTATCATTTTTATCTCTTGCTACTGATTGTGAATCTCACAGGTTGTGATACCACCTAGTTAGGATTCACTTACATGGCCACTAAAAGCTCATGACACACACTGTACCTCTTCAAATTTGGGCAATTTGATATACTATTAATTGTATTAGTGCGTATTCCTTATCGGAACAATTTGAAGCTTGATTGGACGATAATTGATATATATTCAAGAGATAAAAATAAACAAATTCGTACTAAATACTTTTGAAGGTCCGTTTTAGATACAACCTGAGTCTCTATACGCACTATATGTGACGTTTAATCTTTTTTAAGCTTCCATATAGTGTTAATCTTTAATACTATGTATGTGTAGTATGTGTAGTATTACGTGTAGTCTCTATACTACGTATCTTTAAGCTTCCATATAGTGTTATATCACCATTAAACGTATGTGTAGTATTACGTGACCAAGTAATACTTTAATACTACATACACCACTAAACACTTAATCAACTGATTTTCAATTCTACTCATATAACTAACACCTTGTAATATAGACTTCATATAACACCTTATATTATAGACTTCCTAATAACTCCTAACACCCCAATAATGAAATCAATAAATCAAGTTGTACTAACTTATATCTTTTGATCACATATATTCATATGTGAGAAGCTTTTAAAAGAAACAATGCATACCTAATTACCCAGGACTTACATAACTATATTCGTTACTTAGCAATGTTCTTTGTATAGCATGGTATGTAGGCAGCCACACACTTTGAATTTAACAGCCACCACGGTAACTTTTAGAGTATGCGGTGTGCTTATGGCGGTTTTTGCTAGATTTCTCATATGGATCTTCATCACGAGCCAGAGTAACCATTGAAATAACTGAGTTCTTTGAGGGCCATGATAACTTCCGGAGTGTATGCTTATGACGGTCCTTGCTAGATTTCTCTTATGGATCGGATCTTTAACACATGCCAGAATAACCATTTAAACAATTGAGTTCTTTAATTGTTCTAAAATCAATGGCTACTTCACTAAAAAGTTGTTTTACAGGTCGCCCCTACCGAGCTACCTTAAGCTTTTAGAGAGAACTCAAGTGCTACACCTTAATGGATATACATTACTTTTACAAATTCCATGGTGTGCTAATATCTTGGAATTACAATAACACATGAACACACATGAACAATTGGTAAGATCTACATCTCTTGGACTGGTAGATCGAGAATCAAGGTTGCCGAGCAAATCTATTTTAGAAAATATGCAAGTATACTTTAAATGGAATTATAAAAGTTACTTTACAATTACTAACAAAGCGTTTTTGAAAGTAACCCTCTAATGTCTATACAGTTCTTCTGTTATTTATCAAGAAAAAAAAATGGAAACCCCTATCATCTTAATAAAATACATATAGTTCTTATATTCGTCTTAATAACATCCCCCTATCATATAGTTACCCACTCACTTAGATTGTTAGATCCTAAAGATTTGCCTTCCATTTAACTTTTGAGTTGAAGAGCGTTATCTTGTTTGAGGAAACCCCTATAGTCGATGGAGCAAAACTTCCAAGATGATGATCATTTGATCATTGAACACTCGAATCATTGAAGAAACTACTCCGGCATATATTATGTTGGAAGAAAACAATCCATTAAAATCATTGTGCAGTCCAAATGGCTACTAGTTTAAAAACAATATTCATGTATAGGGAAAAACAGAGCATGTAATAAGTACGTCAGAAGTAGGTAGGGCAGGGAACTAGTCAGGTTCGGGTCGAATATGGCTATATCCGAATCCGAACCCGATTAGTTTGACCATATCCGAACCCGAGTAAAACTGAAATTTTATATTCGAATCCGACCTGAACCCGAACCAAACCCGACCAACCCAATCGGATAACACTAAAAATGCAAAAAAAAAGCCCAAAAAAATATATATGAACCTGAACCCGAACCCGAACCCGACCCAAATAAATAAACTGATATAAAAATTGACCTGAACCCAAACTATTCGAATTCGGGTCAAACCTGACCCGATTCCCTGCCCTAGAAGTAGGGATTGACATTTGAGTTTTATTGCTTTCTATTAGATCAATCCGAAAACCATGTCAAACATCACCTAATCAAAATATATATGGATCAAACAAAATAACTAATCACGGCTTACCTCACCAAAGCCGTTGAGAACTCTATATAAAAAAAAACTCACGCTTCTATGAGAACTCTGAAAAGAATAATAATCAATGCTGAGTTTATCACCAATTGGATTTACTGTGTTAGTGGATCTACAATACCATTGAAGATTTTAGCCTAAACTATATTGGTAGTTTACCTCACTACGGTTACAAAAGCGTAAATTTTATTTTTGGAATAGTTACAACCTCTTTGCTTATCTGTCTAGATCTAGGTGAACTGTGAGTATACACTAACAGGGTTGGTACAATTTTGCCAAACTCTATAAGTCTTGATATCCATGTCTTTTACCTACATTGCCAAACTCTGTGAGTTTGTTATATTTTTGTCTGTTTTTATATTTTGTATCTCCCCCATAGAGTTTGGTCAATTTCAAGTGCTCTGTGTTGTATGGTATGTAGTACTGTAGGCCTATTGCAAGGTTTGAAAATTTCAAATGCTTCCTTTACTTATGCTACAGAGTTGTATATACGTTGAAGCAGTGAATCAATTACTCTTGAAAATCAAATAAAACTACACCCAACTACTAAAAGATATACTAATTCATTGAACCAGCTACTTAACCATCTCAACTAGTGCCAGTTAAGTAACCAATCCTCAAATCAAAAGAAAACAATAAATTTACAAACAATATCCCAGAAACCCTAATGCATGTCTTATACAGTACAACTTCCACATAAAACAAATAAAACTGATCAAATACAATACCTTCCATTCACTATTAGGTCTCCCGTTGCTGCTATACCTATCCACCTTGGTGATTAGCTAAGGAATTTTTCTAACACCTTGATCTTAACAAGGAATTTTATCCAGCATTCTCATTAATGCCAAACCCAATATATAAATACAATAGCAGAACCAGGAGTCGTGGCAGACTAGGGACAACACACAAACATACAATATTTCTTATAAGTTATATCTAAAAACTTACAAAACAAGAGTTTTCAACTTATACGATAATGTTAGGCAAATCACCTATAATTAAAATATCTGAGAACCAAAGATATTTTACAAGCCTGGCCTGGCCTCTTCAGGGTATGTCTCACAATACCCCTTTACTAATCTCAATACATCAAATTAAATTAAAGCAACACGCTAATCCAAGAAATTTTTTAACAAATAAATAAAAGCAAGAATCTACTAACCTTTATCAAAAGAATAAAGTTTTGCATTGGAAACATTCCAACCATCCCAACAGTCCACCATAATAACTTGTATCCGAAATATAGCACTCCAATATCATTACTTTATAAACCATAAAAAGGAACAATATACTCCACTAATAATACATGTCAAAAGTTAAAATATACATTTTTATGTATATCCATAAATGTACACTACATACCCAAAGTTCACAATTTAAGTTATAGTTTATCAACGTACTCAACATCTCAACATTTTATATGGGTCATACAGGTACTAAAAACATTCTCTTTTCATAAATTTATAAAATAAATATATTACCCACCAAAACAAAACCCCAAATTCTAGGATTTTAATTACGCATATACTAATCCCTTGAAATTAACTAAAATTTCATGAAATAATTCACTCACCTTAATCAAATCCTGCTTTGTAAGCTTTGTCGTCACTCTTGTAGATTAATTAATAGACATGTTGGAACATACTTCTCATATCACCAATATCAAATTCAATAAACCCATAGCCAAAATCTGCATATTTTCGGGTTCATTAATAAACTTAGAAACTCAATTTAGAAATCAAACCTCATATTTTACCATTAAACCACAAATCCCCAATAAATTTTAACAACAATCCACACCACAGTACAGTGCTACAACGCTAGTACAGGGCTATAGTGTTACAGTGCTATAGGAACTGACAACCCGTAAAAACTCAATTAGATTACTTTAACTTTATTCTTACGGTTTATCAATATTTATTTCCTACTCTTACATATATATTCATGCAATATATCGAGTACGGAATCGTTCCACTCTTAATCTATCAAGACTAAATAGAATTCAACTAATCAAACACAAAGAACAATGGTGAGAGTAATGAGATGTGAAATTTCTATTCTAAATAACAACTATTATAACAAGCAATCATCCTCACATGACTTCCTTAACCTCCTCTAATGGAGGTTTCAGCCTAATATCATTATACTATCATTCCCAACACAAGAACAATAATAACAAGTCATAATTTAATAACTAATTTAAACTTTAATAAATCTAATTTTAACAATAGTCTAAGAATCAAAATGAAGACAACCTAATTTATGAATTTAAAAAAACTAAAACTAAATAAGAATTTAATTAATAACTAAATTGAAATGAAAACTAATACTTTATTATAAAACTAATAGTGATTCTAAATAATAATCTACTTTGTTCTAACACTAATTAATTGAAGGTAAAAACTAGATCTAATCTAGATCTAGGTATTCTTAAGAGTTAAGTCTTCTCCATACAAATGGAGGAGACCATATCCACTTTTTCGTGCATGGGCTTAGGAGCCATGTTTTGGGCCGGAAAATCGAGCCCAAAACCCAATCTCTTCAGTCCACAGAGCCCTTTCCAGCTGGATCTGACTTCAGTAGGCTTTTTATCCACTTCTGCTCTTCTGATTGGGTCAAGTCTTGGACCATTAGAAAGTTGTTTCCGAGCCGGTCGTTTTGACATAAGGTATACCCAATTCTGAGGTCTAAGTCCAAAGATACGGTCTTCGGAAGTTCTGCTGACTTTTGTGTGATGTTTCTGCCCGCATTAACTCTGACTTCTTAGCTTCTAACCGGGCTTTACAAAGACTTTTTTTCTCCTTGAATCTTGGCCTTTATTTACAGAACTTCTTAGCAACCAACTCTTGCTCCTTTATATCGCCAAAGTGGCACATTTATACACAAAATAGACTTCAATGCCTGAAATACATAAAAGCACGTAATCAGCATTAACTCTTATTTATTACTCACATAATTGGTCTAAAAGTATTATTGTTAAGGGGTTAAAACTACAGTTTTGGGCTCTTATCAGGAACCACTACTACAGAGCTACAGTACTACAAATAATCACTTCAAATAACCACTTTGTTCAATAAAATCTTAATAATCACACAACAAAATCATATCATTTAAGTTCCAAACTTTAAAATAGAATTTCAATTTCAATTTTACAATCATATAATTTATAGGTTTTAAACAAACTATCAATCCAATTAAATTTTAAACAGACAAAAATTTAGAATCAACTCACTTTGTTTGTTAGAAGATTGAAAATTGTAGCACACCGAAAACCAATTAGGATCCCCCTCCCCCCATAGATGGGAAATTAGGGTCTCCCTCCTAAATACACACAAAAATAAAGTCAAATTGGGTTGACCGTGTTTTCTTTGTGTGTATTGGGGGTTAACCTTTTCAAATTTTCACGTCACTTATAAAGTGATTTAAAATATTAAACCACATCACAAAATTTACATCACTTCGGAAAGTGAGGTTGTAGACCTTTGCTACATCACTTTAAAAACAAATGACGTTAAAACAATATTACCACCAACTATTATCATCACCATTGGAAAAAGTGATCTCAAATTTTATATACAACATTATATTTTTAAAAAGTGACGTTAAAAAAGTGTTGTCATATCATAAAATTGTTGTAGTGGATTAACCATTGTTAAGGGAATGTGACTTTGTTTCAAGAGAACTTGAAGCCCTTGTAGCCAAATGATGACTTTATTTATCTCGTCACCAATTCAGTACGAGACGCACGATATTTTATGCCTAACAAAGACTTACTCACATAGTTTTGGCGTCCATGTGGGTTGTATGCGACATCACGCTTAAGGTAACTACGCTAGTGGGAATGCAGATTGCAACTTATACAGTCCATCATTTCTTCATTCCACATCTATTGGGCTAAGACATTTATTCTTCCAAAGGAGTGCTTGATAAGGTGGCGAAGATATGCAATAGGTTCCTATGGGCTGGTGTCTCTATGCAAGTAAAACTGCACAAAGCTAGCCATGCCACTTTGAGACTACACAAAAAGAAAGGTGGGATGAGCATCATTGATCCGAGAGTGTGATAAGAGCCCAAAACTGTAGTTTTAACCCTATAACAGTCATACTTTTAGACCAATTATGTGAGTAATAATTAAGAGTTAACACTGATTACGTGTTTTTATGCATTTCAGGTTTCAAAGTCCATTATGTGCAGAAATATGCCACTTTAGCGAGATAAAGGAGCTAAGGTCGGTTACTAAGGAGTTCCATGATTAAAGGCCAAGATTCAAGAAGACAAAGCCTTCCTAAAGCCCGGTCAAAAGTTGAAAAGTCGACGCGGGCTGAAATAGCACACACGTCAGCAGAACTTCCGAAAGCCGTATCTTTGGACTCAGACCTCGGAATTGGGCCTACCTTATGTCAAAACGACCAGCTCGGAAAGAGCTTTCCAATGGTCTAAGCCTTGACCAAATCAGAGGAGCAAAAGTGGACGAAAAGTTTGTTGAAGCCAACTGCAGCTGAAGAGGCCTTTTGGATTTGAAGACTGGGTTTTGGGCCTGATTCTCTGGCCCAAAACATGGCTCCAAGCCCATGCACGATTTTTGGATCTGGACATATAAAAACCAAAGCTTAGCTCTTTGTTAATGGTAGCTAGTTAGACCTAAAACAATATAGATAATTCTAGATCTAGTTTAATTAATTAAATTAAGTTTTAGTTCCATTTTCAATTCTTGTTTTAGATTAAGTCTTTGAATCATTGTTCTTGATTGATTAGATAAATAAATTAGTTATTTTATCAATTTCGAATTGTGTTATTTCAATCTATTAGATCTAGTTTTAATTATTGTTGGTTACCATTTCTTAGTTGTTAATTAGAATTTAATTATCATTTAGTTTAGATTAGTAAATTTCGAATCTTGATAATATGTTTAGTTTAGATTCATATGGGAATAATTGCGAAATGATTCAAGGCTAAAACCTCCATTAGAGGGGTTGATGAAGCCTTGATGAAAACTTAGTGGTATAGTGTAGAAGCATTGTAGAATCTATTCCAATCTAGAAGGTCGTGATTCGCCATGAGAATGGGTGGGCGACCTCACATGCTAGTTAGTACTTTCAGTAGAAATGCCATGAACACTAGGGATTAAAACTTCGAATTTCTTGCCGTGAGAAACGTAAGAATCGAGATACAAGAATCTATGCTAGGCTATTAAGTTGGATTCGAGGTGGATTCAATTCCCTCTAATCCTTTATCTAGATTCAAAACAATCATATTTCCATAGCATTAAGAAGTTAGATTCAACATAATCAATTTCATATAGGTATCGTAGTATAACACACCTTCGTAAAGCTCTCATTAGACTTAAAAACGACTAATTAGATTAGAAAACAATTCCATGCTAGAGCACTAGGAGTGGAACGAACTTCCTACTCCACTATATCTCATAGGATTGAGAGTAGAGAAATCTTTGATAAGTCCAAGGATCATAAATAGTTTTAGTTTACTTACGTTTTGAGTTTCATCGTTCATTTCGTAGGTAAGCTATTCAATTTCATCATTATCAAATGGCATACTGCCATCTTAGTTAGTTGCACTTTAGCATTGTTTTCATAATAGAATTAGTCATTTTAAGTCTCATTAAACCCACCCACCCTTGTTTGATTCATACCGTGGTTATCCGCTTTAATCGAAAAATTCCGCTACAAAATTACATCGAAGCGATCATCGCTTATAAGGAGCGACTGCCCTATAGTCCGAACACGACGCACGACCCTCCCTAAGTTATGGGACCACGGCCAGACCTCATACCGAAGCGACCAGCTAAGTCATCGGAACAAGGAGCGACCGCTTCTATGTGAGCGCATCTAAGCCTAAGCCAAAATCCCGAATTTCAACAGTTTGTTTCAAACTTTGATTTTTAAGTTTTTCGTGTTCTAACTTGTTATTTACACCAACACGCCAGAACAAGACACTATTCATAAGCGAAGTAAGGACGCTTATCAGGTATTCCTTTCTTCCATACCTCGCATCTCCAGTTAGAGGTTCATACTAATATATCAAGATTGTTTGGATTGTTGTCGTGTTTAGACTTAGACTTGCATGAGATTAAGGTCTGGTCGGAGGAAAACACCGAACGTAATTAACTGTCAACGTCAACAAACAAATCTATTGAGTATACCAATCACTACACCTCTACTTACTATTCCACCAACCACACCTGACACAATGGCTGAAGAAAGAGAGACTCATTTCTCCGACTTTTACAAAGCCTTGAGCGATAGCCCTAAATCTTGCATCGTTCTAGCGGACCGAATGGGGATTTTCGAATCCCCCAAACATATTTAATTTGTTACCCGTTTTCCATGGTTTAGGCCATTAAAACCTTACCAACACACGGGATTGAACAAGTCCTTACAACATTCCATCATCCTACGGTTGGTGCGGAACAAATTAAACTAAGGGTATTTCCTTTCACCTTAGCCGATAAAGGCGTCTTGGTTAACTTCCCAAGCTAACTCTGTGGACTCGTGGGCTAAACTTGTTCACTATTTATGGAACATTTTTACCCCACCCCTAAAGACGGATGAGATGCTTTCCAAGATTCATTTCTTCCCACGTAACCCTCCCTGAATCATTTTCTCGAGGCTTGGAATCGCTTTCACCGATCCGCTTATAGAGTGTCCACACCATAATCTAGCAAAAGACACGTTAGTTCGCGGCCTTTTTCAAAGGACTTCAACATCACCATAAAGAAGTCCTTGACATAATGAATGGGGTAGTTTCCTAAGTAAAGGAGCCTCGAGGGCTTACAAATTTTTAGAAGAACAAACTAAACGCAATAACAATTGGGGAGTGATGATATCCCCGCCTTCGCTAGTTCTTCTTCAACAGCTTAAGGCCGCATATGTTTGAGATGAAACCCGATCCAGAACTTAAAAATTTAATCAAATCTCTAACTAAAAAGGTAGAGGCTATTTCTATTCAACAAAAGCCTATCCCCGTCATGAATGTAAACTCCAACCCATGTAATTTCGTTTGAGTCCCGAGCACCCCCCGACTCTATTGTCCTCTCGCCTATGAACAACAACAATTATTAGAGCAAGATAATGTTTGCTCTATTAATAACTATCCTATTCCTAATGCCCCATGGAGACAACATCCCAACTTTAGTTGGCGAAACAATCAACAAGTTACACCTCCGTGGTTTAATAACCAAAATGTTAGGCAAGCAAACAACTATAATCAAGCTCCACCTAGGCAAGGACGGGGACAAGGTCAAGGAAATTATAATAATTATAACAACCAAAGCTTACCACGACAAGGTGTAGCATAAGGTCAGAATAATTATAATAGTTATAATACCAATAGAGGTATCGTTACGGTTAACAATAGTAACTATCACAACCCACCCATTAATAATCAACGTGAGATAATTCCAGTCGCACCACCTGTGACTACTACACCTACACAACCGGATCGTATCGATGCCTTTATACAGGTTACCCAACAACTTTTCCAATCAATGACTCAATCAAACCAACAGATCTTACAATCCATAAATTAGGGCATACAACAGTTAGCCCAAGAGAAAGCCCAACCAAAAGGCGTGTTTCCAGGACAAGCCATACCCAACCCTAAAACAACAAACAAAGCCTTTGAGGTAAACGGTAATACTAGTACGGAAACGACAATAGTAGGTGACCTAAATGCCATCACTACTCTCCGCTCTGGAAGAGTGGTTGATAACAAAGTAACTATGCCTATAGTTACCCCATCAGTACTCCCTACACCGGATATTGAACTAGATACCGAAATAGAAACCGAAGAGCCTACCACTATAGAGGTACCGGGTTAAACAATAAACTAAGAAACGTAAAGCCAAGGTAACACATCAAGTCGAGCCATACGCTAAATATAGAGCAAAACCACCATTCCCTCGAGAGTTAGCCATGCTAACCGGGATACAAACTTTGAGGAGATTAGGAACGCGTTTTCAAGAATCTAACGATAAACCTTCCTTTTCTCGAAGCTATTAAAAAGCTCCCTAACCACGCTAAGTTTCTTAAAGAGTTGTGCACTACTAGGCGTAAGACCAACATACCTAAAGACGCCTTTTTAACTAAACAATTCCCAACTTTATCCGAAAATAATGGAATCGTTAAGTACAAGGACCCTGGTCGTCCTACTGTAAAATGCACCTTAGGAGATTCTCACACGACGACCGCTTTATTAGACACGGGCGAAGTGTTAACTTACTCCCGTGATTACTTGTATAAACAAATAGGTCTACAGAAATGCAACCTACAAAAATAACGTTGCAATTAAGCGGACATGTCAATTAAGTATCCTAAGGGTGTAGTGGAAAACGTGCTTGTTAAGGTTCGATTTTTACTATCCTCGCTGATTTTGTTATCCTCGATACGTAAGTCGCCAACGACTTTGTACCGATCATCTTAGAAGCCCTTCTTAGCAACCCGCCAACGACTTATAAATTGCCGCGATGGTAAGATGTCCTTATCTTTTGGCCATCTTACGGTTGAGGTAAATGTTTTTAAAATGATGAAACAATTACCGATTCGGCCTATAGATGGGGAGGTTAGCATGATCGAGAGCTTAGCTCAAGATTATTTTAACAACACGTTTCCGAAAACAATATGTACAAATTCTTTTCTTTTTTGAACTTCAGATTTTGTAAATGACTCCTACTTAGAGGAAGTCAACACCATCCTTGAGTCCACACCAATTGTAGACACTTCGTTGCTCCATATATTGAGTATGAAGACTTGCTACCTAAGCAAGTATTCATTATGCAAAATGAGGACCCCGACGAAACATCTATTGATTTTCCTTCCACCCCAGTGCTTAAACCCCTTCCCCCAGAGTTAAAATATATTCAACTCGATCCGGATGGTAGTCATCCGGTAATTATATCTTCTCTGTTATCTAAGAATGAAGAGACAAGTTTAATCCGGGTGATTAAGGAACATCGGTCTGCGATTGGTTGGTCCCTAGTCGACATTAAGGGAATTGACCCTAATGTTTGCACTCATCGTATCCATTTGGAGGATAACGCGAAGACTTCTCGCGAACCCTCGGCCGCTTAAACCCCGCCATGAAAGAGGTGGTTAGGGAAGAAGTCTTACGATTACTTGATGCGGTATCATATACCCAATCTCGATAGCGAATGGGTAAGCCCCATTCATGTAGTTCCTAAGAAATCGGGAGTTACCATGGTAATGAAATGGGAAGGGTGACTATGTTGTCACCAAGGTCCTATGAAATGGAGGATCTGCATTGATTCTGAGATGGTTAAATGCTATGACACGAAAGGATCACTTTCCCTTACCTTTTATAGATCAAATGCTCGAACGCCTAGTCGGGTCATGCTTTTTATTGTTTTCCGGATGGCTACTCGGCTATTTTTTAGATTATTATTGATATTGATGACCAAGAAAAGACTACCTTCACATGTCCCTTTGGAACATATACCTATAAACGAATGCCTTTTGGCCTTTGTAATGCTCCCGAACCTTCCAAATTGTATGCTTCATATATTTAGTGACATGGTAGAAGCTTTATGGAAAGTTTTCATGGATGATTTTTCTATCTATGGAGACTCCTTCACGCATCGTTTGTCTAACCTTTGCCTAAGGTTTTGACACGGAGTGAAGAAAAGAGCCTCGTTTTAAAACGGAAAAGTGTCATTTCATGGTGCAAAAGGGTATAGTACTAGGTCACATTGTATCTAGTGATGGCATCGAAATAGATAAGGCCAAACTAGATAAGATAGCGATTCTACCTAAACCACGGACCGTCCGTGATATTAGAGCCTTTCTAGGCCATACTGTGTTTTATAGGCGGTTTATTAAAGACTTCTCAAAAATAGCTAGGCCTTTAACTAATCTGCTTTTGAAAGATGCAATCTTTGATTTTAATTTTAACTGTATGCAAGCTTTTGAAACTTTAAAAGTCACCCTAACCACTTGCACCCATTATACAAAACCCCCCATTGGTCTAAACCTTTCAACTCATGTGTGATGCTAGTGACTATCAGGTTGGTGCGATCTTTGGGACAAAAACTAGATAATAAGTCCACTGTTATTTATTATGCTAGTAAAACATTAAACGATGCTCAACGGAATTATTCAACTACCGAAAAAGAATTCTTAGCCGTCATTTATGCTTTAGATAAGTTTCGTCCTTATTTGGTTGGTTCTAAAACCTTAGTTTACACAGACCATGCAGCCCTTAAGTACCTTCTTGCGAAGAAGGATGCTAAGCAGAGATTAATCCGATGGATCTTTCTCCTGCAAGAGTTTACATTAGAAATAAAGGACAAAAGAGAGGTCGAAAACGTAGTTGCCGACCACCTATCTAGACTCACAAATGACGATCAGACTGATTCTGAGTCCATACCGGACTCTTTTCCTGATGAGCATCTGTATGCCATTTTTTCAGCACCATGGTATGCTGACATTGTAAATTATTTAGCGGCTGATGTTATGCCTTATAATTGGTCAAGAAATGAACGTAAGAAGTTCTTGGCCAGAGTTAAGTTATACTACTGGGATGAGCCCTATCTTTTTAAGTATTGTGCGGATCAGATTATTCGTCGTTGTGTTCCCCAGTGGGAATACAATGAAGTTCTCTCGTTCTGCCATGACAGAGAGTGTGGTGGCCATTTTAGTGGGATGAAAACAGCCACCGGTTCAAGTAACCATCGCCACCACCGTGTTTTTAGTAGTTTTTCTTCACACTCGCCTCCCCCACAGTCTACAAAACCATTACTTGTCTAAGAAACTTCAATGGCGCTGACGACGTAGAATTTTGCCGGAGCACGCGTTTGCTTCCGACAGTTTCGCGCCATTTTACGACGCGGAGATGATCAAGAGGCATTGGAATGGACTGTGGTACTCGACTGAGGAGTTCTATCACTATGATTTGGTAGAACAATTTTATAAAAAGCGAGAATTGGAAGGGGATAGGATTTTCATAAAGTTAGGAGGAACGAGGAGGGAAGTAACGAGACAGTTGTTGGCCGAACTATTAGGAATTACGCTTGAAAGCAACACAGTAGCGACAATTCAGAATCCCGCGATATCGGAGTTCCCGCTTTGATGAAGGATCTTGTCGGGAGGGTGAATACAATCCGACATCTCATTCGTCCGCCGCCCACATTTGAGAACCAATCAACCGGCTATAGCTCGGTAGATTGGTAGGAACGCCCTCGGAAAGACAAAGTCGATGATATCGCCCCGCAATGTCCGCGTTCTCGGATTTTGCAAACAAATAAGTATAATTTCTGCATCCTTGATTTAATGTTTAATGTGATTCGAGGAGTGGGGAAGAGCTTGGCACCTCTTCCCATATTGATCACTAAGATCATGCTCTCCTTTAGAGCTGTCGCAAGATCTGCTCCTATTAAGATCAAATTGCATTTTAATGCAAGTATCTATACGGATTGCATCCAAGAGACTTGGCCGTTGTTTGGAGAAAAAATGGCTGAGTCAGAGGATGAAAGGGAAGATATGACATGTCTGGATGAAGATGCATTAGATAATTGTAATTCTAATTTAGAACACATGCAAGTGTTGCAAACTGCCTTGCGGTGCGTTTATGGTATTTGTGGAAATATCCGAGATAGACAGATTGTAGTTCAAAAGAAGCAAGGGAACCTTCAGAGGAGATTTGAAATGCTCGAAGGGGTTCTGGACGATATCTTGTCTAACATGGAAACTATCCACCAAAGATCAACAAACCCGATGCAAGATTTCGATGATCGAGATGAAAGCCCAAACTTGTTCCGAATAGAGATGCTACGACGCATGCCACCCGTGGAGGACTCTGTTTCAGCCGAGTCCGACAGGCATGAGCGTCGTCGCCAAAGGACAGATGGTTCAAGCCAATCTCCATCCCAGGGCCCATCATCATCACAGAACTAGGTGTTCACCATCAGTTGTGTTCACTGTTATTTCATAATTTTGTTTTATTAGTTGGATTTTAATTCAGTAGTTAAATTTAAATAGTAAATGTGTTTATTTAATGTTGTTTGGATTTAAATTTTATTTTTAATATAATTGGTTATTTTCGAGTACTGCTTGTTTTATCATTAATCCCACCTTCCCGACTTGTTTAGGGGTGGAAATATTTATACCGGCATAAGTCGTTATATGATCATCTGTTTGTAAAGTTGTATTGGAGGAAAGGTTGATAATTTGGCCGATATCGGCATATCTATGATTTGTGTGGTGGTAGCATGAAATCTAGGAGAGTTTAGAAGTTACTATTCTAAATCAAGTATGAAAGATACCGGATTTATAGAAAATCATGGAAATGGTTTGTTTCGTTTTTCGGGTTTGGAATTTTTCTATTCCTCGAAATTGCCTTCAAACAATTTGGGAACTTCCCCGATTCGCTCGGTAGCTCGGAACCTATTTAAACTCCTTTCTTTCTACACTAACAAACCACACTACACCCCACCATCATCCCGCACCTTCCACTCCAAGTTTTTCTTTCTTTTTGCTCTAAACCCCGGTTTCAAAGATTCTACGAAGCCGCGCTTCGTCGAGCGCCAGCGCCTACCTCTACATTTTCATGAAATTTTGTCAGAGCGCGACCGGCGCCCTCCTTGAGCGCGACCCGCGCCCAAAACACTGTAAAAGCATTAACACACGAGCCGACCCGCCTCTATGTGCGCGCAAGCGCCACGCGCCTTTCGTTAACGCGGGAAATTCCAATTTTCAGAGGGTCAGTCCAGGATTTTTTGGAAGTGTTCAAAGAGTAGTTAAGATAACATCTCCTAAAGTCATACCTGAATAGTCTTTCGAAGATGTGTTGGGCACCGAGACCTATGGACATTGGTTCCGACACAGGATCCTGCATTTAGGATGGCGTCATCTACTGGTAAGTGATGACGATTCATATTCACCATAGCTTACTGCTTATTTCTACGACCATGTTAAATTCTATTGTAATCAGGATGGAGAACAAGAATTCTCCGTCGTAGTCGAAGACACGGCACATCAATTCGATAAAAATGTGGTCGCTTTAGTTTCAGGATTACCAATACCTGATCCTGTTCACACATGGGCATATATGACCGATAATGTATATCTTTATGATTATACATATTTCCATGAGTATTATGGGGGAGGGGTATTTCGAGTAATGGACCAGGGGCGATATAGCATTGCCCTTGGTAGCCTTTCCCTAAACGTAGGCACCACCATGTTATTCATCCTGATGAATATTTTGGGGAATGGCGCTCATTTCTGCAAATCGCGGTACTTCTCGGTGACATTTTCCTCGCTTTAGCTGAGGGACGTCGCCGATATGACATTCCCCGAGTATTAGTCGCTAGTCTTAAGAGAGCCCAAACCATGAGGCGTAAGTATCTTCTTATGCCTGTGTTAGTAAGCCGCATCATGCGTAGTTGTTTACCTGTATTTTGTGCACAATTCACAGATTGGAAAAAAGTTGAAATCATGAGACCCACCAATCGGTGGTTCACTCTTCGCGAATAATGACTTGGCGGGATGGCGGTGCAACCTCATTTGGTTGCCCGTACATCCCATCGCATATGATAACACTTAACATGTTAGCATTAGTAGATGATAACCGGCGGCAAGCTTGGCAAATTACAATGGACCGGGTAGGATCGCGAAGGAACCTCGCCTCACTAACGAGGGAAGAGGATGCTTAAAGCGGGGAGATAAGGTAAGTTTTAGTTTTGTTAGTGTCCGCTTATGTCCCAAGCAATTTAATTCGGTTAACCCCATAATGGGTGGAACTCTTATAGAGTTTCGTCGGGTTTTATTTCCTATATTAGTGCGTTCTAACTTTGTTTTGCGATGTTCCCGAATTTCACACATTTCAATGGTATTTTTCCTACCCTCTTTATTTACAATACTTTAAGGACAAAGCATGATTCTTGTTTGGGGGCATAGAAACACGTGTAATTAAGGCATCCGTTAGGATATAGATATGTATAATATGCATTTGTTTTCTAGTTAAAGTTTCAAAAATTCCAAAAATATAAATAAATAAGTTTATGCTATACACTTAGGAATATTGGTATTGTTTTCTTTCTCTATGCTCTTAACAATCTAGAAGTCTCAATGAGCTTTTTGCATCGTAATAATTGTTAGATACTTAGGTTAATATGTAGGTAATAATCTTTGCACCTATCTATAAATATATTACATGAGTATCTATGATTGTTAGCGATAAGTTTTCAAATCTAGGCTAGAGTACTTATTCTACAAATCCTCGTGAGAATATAGCCTAAAGCCTTATATGAGCGAAACATTTGAGAAATGACACAAGGGAGAAGTAAAATCCGGATAGAGAAATCACACGTCCACTTGCTTGATCACTATGCCATATCCTAAGCGAGAATTTAGGCCCTCTTTGGATCGATATAGCCAGAAATTCATACCTATGAATTATTTTCCGCTAGTCGCCCCTCTGAGCCTTTCTTTAGCCTTTCATAACCCACAAATTCTTACCCTGTTACAAAACAAAAAAAAATAAAAAATTCAACTTACCCAATATAGAATAAGTCTGAGAATAGAATGAGTGAAGAAAGAAGAAGAGAAAACCTCGCGGTAAAACAGAAATTAGTAGTTGTTTCAGAAAAAGAAAAGAAGTTTCCATCCAAGGAAAAGAAAAAAAAAATAGAAATAAATCAAAACTCCAAAAAATAGAATAAAAGGGAGTCAAAAGCCAAATAAAAGAAAAAGAAAAATATGACTAAGGATGGAAACAAAGTATAGAAGCAAAAGAAAACAACAAGGTTTTCTCTAAGTTACATAATATGAAGACTCTATTATCTCAGACTTGTCCTTTTGAATATCCATTTCCTTCCTTCTTAAACCATCTCCTAATCCCGCAACACCTAATAAAGACCTCTAGCTCAATTAGGATTAGGTTAGTGTGATAGTAAGTGGCGGATGTGTTTGATCGACTCACGCTTCCTTGTTTGTCATTGAGATTGTAAGGTAAAGTGTGCCCATCGCACACCTTTGAGTAGTGAAACTTAGTGAGCGAAAAAAATCGAGTGGTTTTATATTGACATTTATGTGAGGACCTACTTAAGGACGCTATTCCGAGTTTCAGAAACGAACCTGCTAGGCATTTCATAGTATTACTCGTAGTATTTATATTTGTATCATAGATGATTGATTATTATGCATGTATTAGCTTAGGGTTTTGACTTAGTTATTCTTATTCAGTTGCTAGTGAGATGTATAGATAGTTGGGATATGAATGAGGAAACAATAGTTTTATTTCTTAGTCGTTGTAGTATAGTTGAAGTTTGTGAGTACCTTCACTGGAAAACTCTCACGAGGCTATAACTCGTCCACTAGGAAATTCCTAGTGGTTTAAGGCCTTGTTGCATATGGTCAATGCAATGCTACTCAAATAAAACGAGAGTAGATAGAACTCCATTTTTGGTCACTTATTCTAATTTCTCATCTTTGCTTGAGGACAAGCAAAATGCTGTTTGGGGGTGATTTGATAAGAGCCCAAAACTGTAGTTTTAACCCTATAATAGTCATACTTTTAGACCAATTATGTGAGTAATAATTAAGAGTTAACACTAATTACGTGTTTTTATACATTTCAGGTTTCAAAGTCCATTATGTGCAGAAATGTGCCACTTTAGCGAGATAAAGGAGCTAAGGTCGGTTACTAAGGAGTTCCATGATTAAAGGCCAAGATTCAAGAAGACAAAGCCTTTCTAAAGCCCGGTCAAAAGCTGAAAAGTCGACGGGCTGAAAAACAACACACAAGTCAGCAGAACTTCCGAAAGCCGTATCTTTGGACTCAGACCTCGGAATTGGGCCTACCTTATGTCAAAACGACCGTCTCGGAAAGAGCTTTCCAATGGTCTAAGCCTTGACCCAATCAGAGAAGCAAAAGTAGATGAAAAGTCTGTTGAAGCCAACTGCAGCTGAAGAGGCCTTTTTGGACTGAAAGAATTGGGTTTTGGGCCTGATTCTCTGGCCCAAAACATGGCTCCAAGCCCATGCACGATTTTTGGATCTGGACATATAAAAACCAAAGCTTAGCTCTTTGTTAATGGTAGCTAGTTAGACCTAAAACAATATAGATAATTCTAGATCTAGTTTAATTAATTAAATTAAGTTTTAGTTCCATTTTCAATTCTTGTTTTAGATTAAGTATTTGAATCATTGTTCTTGATTGATTAGATAAATAAAATAGTTATTTTATCAATTTCGAATTGTGTTATTTCAATCTATTAGATCTAGTTTTAATTATTGTTGATTACCATTTCTTAGTTGTTAATTAGAATTTAATTATCGTTTAGTTTAGATTAGTAAATTTCGAATCTTGATAATATGTTTAGTTTAGATTCATATGGGAATAATTGCGGAATGATTCAAGGCTAAAACCTCCATTAGAGGGGTTGATGAAGCCTTGATGAAAACTTAGTGATATAGTGTAGAAGCATTGTAGAATCTATTCCAATCTAAAAGGTCGTGATTCGCCATGAGAATGGGTTGACGACCTCACATGCTAGTTAGTACTCGGTAGAAATGCCATGAACACTAGGGATTAGAACTCGAATTTCTTGCCGTGAGAACGTAAGAATCGAGATACAAGAATCTATGCTAGGCTATTAAGTTGGATTCGAGGTGGATTCAATTCCCCTCTAATCCTTTATCTAGATTCAAAACAATCATATTTCCATAGCATTCGTAGTTAGATTCAACATAATCAATTTCATATAGGTATCGTAGTATAACACACCTTCGTAAAGCTCTTATTAGACTTAAAAACGACTAATTAGATTAGAAAACAATTCCATGTTAGAGCACTAGGAGTGGAACGAACTTCCTACTCCACTATATCTCATAGGATTGAGAGTAGAGAAATCTTTGATAAGTCTAAGGATCATAAATAGTTTTAGTTTACTTACGTTTTGAGTTTCATCATTCATTTCATAGGTAAGCTATTTAATTTTATCTTTATCAGAGTGTGGAATATAGCAGCATAATGTAGGCTTATCTTTAAGGTGGTAAGTAGAGAAGATACTCTTTGGACAAAAATGGACTTGGGAGTACCATATAAGAAGGAAACACTTCTAGACTATGAAGATTCCTCAGTACTAGTCGTGGGTATAGAGGTGCATTCTCAAGCAAAGGAAAACAACCTTGAAATATATCAAGTATTTGATTACAAATGGGGAAGACACAAGCCTGTGGCATGACCCATGAATTTCACCAAAGCTTCTTATTCACGAATCGCAAGCTAGGAACTTGTTACAAGTACCTGATGATGCCAAAGTGAGCTTGTTGATCACAAATGGTAAATGGATCAGAATGAACTAGTTATGCTCTTACCAGAGGGTGAATTCAAGATGAGCATATTGTAGACCTCGATCAATATTAATCTTGACAAAGATATAGTAGTATGGACTCCATCTACCACTGGTAAATTCTCCACAAAGTCTGTTTATATGTCTATCAAAAAGATGAGACAAAAGGTTGCTTGGTATAAGCTGGTCTGGGGAAAGTACATGGTGCCAAAGCATTCCTTTATTACTTGGCAATTGTTTGCGGGTTGTTTGGCTACTCAAGATCGATTAATTCACTGGAGGATTCTTACTCAGTCAAGGTGTTGCCTCTGTGATGCTCATGCGGAAAACTTTAAGCATCTTTTTTTCAATTGTGTCTACACTCAAAAGGTTTGGGCAGAGGTGAAAAGGAAGTTGGGGCTTAGTGTTATAGTACATGAGTCTATTCGTGAATGGCACTCTATACTGAGAATGACTAGATCAAACTCGGTCTCCAGTGAGATTATCCAAACTATGGTATGTGCGACTGTCTATGGGATCTGGAACGAAAAAAATAGCAAGAAATTCAAGAACAAATCCCATAACGCTGATGTGCTCTGCAGGGACATAATTGAGAAAATGTGAACTTATCTACAGAGAGTAATAAAGGAAGCTGACGAGGCCCATGCCACCAGGAACATGATGTATGCTCTTGGGATGAATATTCTATTGAGACAAATAAACCCTATACAAGGACAGTGGTTGAAACCTCCAGTTGACACTGTCAAGATTAATTCTGATGGATCAGCTACCACAACAGGCACTTGATATGGAGGAGTGTTGAGAAACCATGAGGGTACTCTTCTGATCATATATATGGGAAACACAAACATTAGATCGGTGATCATTCAGGAGCTAAAAGGCATAGAGGTAGGTCTACTTGCAGTAGGATATATGAACTGTAAAAGGATCATGGTGGAGTCTGATTCTTTGTGTGCAGTTAATGTGATAAACAGAACGGAGGGATGCCCTTGGTACTGCATGGACTTGGCACAGTCGATCAGGAAGAGCATGAGGCTCTTTGAGTTTGTTGTTGTGGCCACACCATTTTGGAGTTAGTCCAAACGATGTTGCCATATCGTTGGAGACTTAGTCCAAACGGTGTGGCCATATCGTTGGGTTTGCACAATGGATGATCTAGCCGGGTCGTTTAAGCTTGGGGTTTTCGAATTCAACTTTTGGGACCAATGACACACTTGTAATAATTGTTTTTTTTTTGACTTTTTGGGACCAATGGCACACTTGTAATAATTGTTTTTTTTTTGGGTTTGCCCAACACAATATGGAGTCCATCAGTAATAAGACTCAAAAAAATTATTGGTTTCAAATTATTAGAATAATTAAACGATGATGGGGTTTTGAAAGTTGGGATCGAAGTGCATCACACCTTGAAAATTGATGAGTCGGGAACAAATATTGTTATTCTGATTTTGTCGTAATTCGGGGTGTGACATTTAGTTTAGATTTCTTCTTTCAGTTTCTGCCGATGACTCTTCTGTCTTTCAACTCCTCTCGTTTATTCTCACCAATAACTCATCTCTCACTCTCTTCTCTCTAACCCACTCCAAATTCATCAACACAGAGCTAGAGAACCCAAAAAGAAGAAGGAAGATTTTGTGTAAGTTTTATTCCTCTTACAAACTCTTCAATTCAGTGTATTGATTAATGAGTTAATTTAATAAGTTGGGGTTCTTTGAATTGAAGTATGAAGTGATGGGGTTTTATTATTTTAGTGATATTTGATTTTTTTTTATTCTTTTGATTTGTTTTCATGATTGATAGTAAAGTACGAAATGGTATACGATTGAGCTTACTAAAATGAAATGAAATTTGATTTTTTAGTGGAAGATGTAGAAGAATGTACTTGATGCTTGGGGTTTGATATTTGCATTGTTAATTCAAAGTTAAGCTAATAACAATGTTGTTAGTACTATTAGAGAATGGTATGAGACTTTCTCATCAATTTGATGAACAAGTAGTCATGATTTGAAGGAATATACACTGATAGTTGACATTATGATCACTGACCACCTTGTAAATATCATGAGCATGAGTTCCCTGGTTATATTTTTGGTGGGAAAAGACATTAGGGCATCTCCAATGGGGAGTGTAAAATTACACCTCCACCTAGGCTCCACGTAGGTGCCATTAGGATTTTACACCTCTAATTGTATAGTATTGTATAACTTATAAATATCTACACTCTATACTCTCCAATGGAAGAGTGTAAAAAAAAAAATAGATTTTAAACTGGGACGTCACTTGGAGTGACGTCCCTCTTTAATTTAAACTGGGACGTCACTTGAAGTGACGTTCGAGTTAAAAAATTAATTTAGAATTAGAAAGGGACGTTCCTGCAAGTGACGTCTGAAAATTATTTCACTCAGACGTCAGTTCGAGTGTCGCCCGAGTTTTTTATTAACTAATAGCGAGAGGGGGAATTTCCCACCCTCTCTATTAGCTAATACACTATTACCTACAGTATAGCACCCCCATTGGAGAGAGTTTTTTTATATTTAGAGTGTAAAATTTCCACTCTATACGGTTTACACCCCCCATTGGAGATGCTCTTAGTCTGCCTTAGTTCAATTAGTCAACTTTCTAGGCATGCTATACTTTGAAATTGTCTTGACAGATAATGTAGTTTTCTTAGATGAGATGTTATTAGAATTATTTTGAGAATGTTTTGGAGAAGAGAGTCCCATTCTTCCCTGTTGGTTCTCTCAAAGGGTGTCTGGAGACTTGGCTTCTCCGCTCATGCCCTAGTGCATAGCTATGTAGTATACTAGTTAACTATGGGCTAACTAAGGTTAATATGTGTGGACACATGTCAATACATGCCCACATACTAAAATCCCCGCGTACTAAATTTGTTTCCAATGATTATTTTTAAATGTTAAAAAAATGAAGAACCAAATCGGTTTGGTTTAGTCTGTGAACCGCATGAGCCCGCAAATACACCAACGAAGAAAAGGAAAGTTTTTCAAACTCTGTGACGTGGTCCATTTCAACCCTCATAAACACACACATTTTCTTTGTTTCAATCTTCCTCAATCTGTTCTCCAAATAAACCCACTCAATCTCCACTCTATCCCTCTTTAAAACTATAAATAAATACAGCAATCATAATAATAATAATAAAAGAAAAAATGATGGGCGAGGGCTCTATAGGAGCAGTCGTACCTTCAGTGAAGTCCGAACCCCGAGCCACATCAATTACCGAACAACCAATAGCCGCCGCAGCTGCCACGTCAACAGGAAATGGAGGAGGAATAGTAGAAATAGATAAGGACTTGTTATGTCCAATTTGTATGCAAATAATTAAAGACGCATTTCTAACTGCATGTGGACATAGTTTTTGTTACATGTGTATTATTACACATCTTAATAACAAAAATGATTGTCCTTGCTGTGCTCATTTTCTCACTAGTAACCAGCTTTTTCCTAATTTTCTACTCAATAAGGTCCGTGTTCAAAACTCTTATATATATTTACTTTTTATTGCATTTATGATATGTGCTTTTTATTTTTAATATATATTGGAGTAGAGTTGTTTAGAATTATATAAATATGCAAATGACCGTGACTCGATGAATGTGTGAAGTTAGGTAGCGGTTTACACATGTATATATGATTATGTTCTAAGTAGTGAATATATATTGTGTGTGTGTGTGTGTTGAGCATGAGTGTTTTCGAGGTGAATTTTGCCTTTTTGGTGTTTTGAGCATGAGTAGTTAAATGAGACTACTGGGGAGGGAGGATCGTTTTTGCTCCCCCGGGCTTTCTCTCTCTGAGGCATTTTGCATTGCCAGTTTGCCTTAGTGTGCCTATAGGTTGCATACAAGTAGGCTGCAAGATTCTTACATGAAGTTTTTATAGATTGGTAGAGCCTGAAAATCCCTAGAGAGAGATTTTGTGCTCTGGGAATACATTGAACGACCGTATATACAAATCTTAGGAGTGTCGTGGAGGTTGAAAACCGAATATGTTACATTACGAATGGTCATTAATGGTTTGTCTTGTAATCTTTTTATTTTATTTTATTTCACCTACTTAGTATTTGCTCATGTTCTCTACACGCAGCTTATTTTACAAGGTTGCTTTGTACTACATTTTGTAGCTATTGAAGAAGACATCTGTTTGTCAAATAGCAAAATCTGCATCCCCAACGGAGCATCTTCGTCAGGCATTGCAACAGGTCTGTTTTTCTATGTTTGGAACAATTTGAGAAAGCAACATATTAAACTTGTTTATTTTGTTGATATATAATTCTATAGGTATTCATGATGTCATTCTGGTGGTGAAATACTGTCCCAGTGTCCCTAATACTGGAATCTGGACCAAGATATCTTTTGATCTATGTCACGTGGTTGAAATTAAAGTTTGTATAAATACTGTTTCAGACATATTCTTCTTGTGTCAATGTCTTATTGTGACTTGTGAGTAAAAGCATATCTTCCTTATCATCAATTAAAATTGTAATATGTATATAGTTGAATGTACTTAAAGCATGTGCATTGCGCAGCATCAAAGAACTAGAGAACAAGATAAAATCGCTGTTGTACTCCTAGTGACTATTAGTAATTGGTAACACTTGTACGAGTTAATATTCAAATCATTTGCACTACACAAGAGAGAGAGAGAGAGAGAGACAGAGATTTGTCCTTCAATTCCTTTTCCCCAAGAAAACAAAGAAGAGAAACCTGAAAAGCTCAGTGAAATTCCATATGGCCCTTCGCCCCCCTAGCTGTGCATTTCAAGTAAGGCTCCTGGAACCTTGAATCAAGCACAAGTAAGGTCCACACCTTGACTGGGTGTGTTCAAGCTGCCTAGACTTCACAAATCACATTGGCCCCCATGGTGCCTTTGTAGGGACTTACATTGCCTTGACTGCACTACGTAAACCATATAATTTCCTGTGCTCTATCTAAAGACTTCTTCCGCATTAAGGGTGCTATTAATCATATAAGAAACAAAAAGAGTCATTTATGGTTCTACAACTTATCCTTCCAGGCAACAACTCAAGTTGCTCTTATTAAATGGGAATATACTGATATGAAACTCCATTAGAAATGGTGAAAGAGGTCATAAGAAATAATTTTGATACCTGCAGTTGAAATGTTAATCTTTACCGAGCAAAATAAATATAAAAAATGTTGAACTTTGTAAAATCATACATTAACTTAACATCTGTGGTTGCATGTAAGATGTGCACGAAGCATAGTTGTGGAATATTTTTTTAATTTTGGCTGGACTATGATAGGTTTGAGACTTGAGTAGAACCACATTAATTACAAATATAAATTTCCCAATTGGGAACCTCTCTTTGCTCTACTGAATGTCCTATTGATAAATCAGATTATCAAATGCACTTATTTCTTGTCGAAGTCATGAGTGTGTGCAAACATTTTGATGTGATGCATTCTTTTGATACTTAGGGGTATGAGGTGTCGGTGAAGGAGCTGGATAGCCTATTGTCTCTCCTTGCAGAGAAGAAGAAAAAGAAGGAGCAAGAAGAAGCCGAGTCGAATATGCTGATCCTACTTGATTTCTTGCACTGCCTCAGGAAGCAGAAAGTTGAAGAACTAAATGAGGTTGATATTGTCACTCTTGAACTTACTGTTACCTGCAAAACAATTTTGTCTTCCTCTTTATTGACTAAGTTGAATTTGTGAGTTTTGCATTCTTGATGTGTAACTTCCATTCTGAGAATCAGTAATGTATAGACTCTTAGAATAGATTTCCTTCAAAATTTTCAACAACTTATCCAAATGTTGCTTCAGGGGACAAAAATGACCCGGCAAACTGACCCTGCTTTTGATCTGTACTTGATGACCATTTGGCAGTTGGTAATTTGGATTTGCGTGAGCTTGCAACTTGCATTTTCACTTGACTTTTGTTTTTGGTAAAAACCAACAATGAAACGAAAAAAATACCGACTGATTGATGCATGCCTTTTATGGTCTGGTGGTTCACATTGTTTTGTAGCAAAATGTTTGGCTCTTCCGAGCCCAAGCCTTCTCTAGAAACTTGTCTAGGAGGATGAACTCCTCGAGGACATCTGTATTTCTAAGTCAGAATGAGAGAATGGACCGGTCAAGTCTGATTTTTTATTTGTTGGGAAACCATTACTCAGGATTAGACTGTTTCACTAATTCAATTTGTTTGGCTGTCGTTGTAAGAGATTTCTGTTGGAACTGAGAGGTTGCTGTCACATATCTATACTGATAGTAGACCGCCTCTAAGTCTATCTGAGAGATCTTATTGTCTTTGAAATGTAGATGATATAATTATAATTAATATATATAAAAATGACACAACTGCGGTGATGAAAACTTTGGATGTGCAAATATATGAAAGTGTGTGGCATGTCAACACTGCAAGTTCTTAAGTAGTTTCTTTACTTCTTTGTAGATACAAAATGATCTCCAATACATTAAAGAAGATCTAACTTCTGTTGAAAGACATAGAATGGAGTTATATCGAACACGGGAAAGGTACTCATTGAAATTGCGCATGCCTCTAGATGAGCCTGCAACAGCAAAAGGATGGCCCTCTTCAATTGATAAGCAAAGCAGTGGTCTTATGTCCGGTGCTCGTAGTTCACAAGGGGCAATAGGTTCAGGCAGTTTTCAGAACAAAAAAACTGACATGAAGGTTTCAGTGAGCTCCCAGGGACACCAAAGAAGGGATGCATTCAGTGGATCAGATCCGCAAAACCTTACTCAATCTGGACTGGCAGTAGCAAGAAAAAGGCGAATCCATACACAGGTTCGCAATTTTATTATGTTTCCTTTAATACCTTCAGTCCCTAGTCATATTTTTTTCTCTTACAACTTTGTAATGATACTTAACTGAGGCATAGTGCCCAATGGGGGCAAGACATGGTTAGCCATCCCCTGACAGCAATACTGGTAATCTGGTACACCCTGAAGTTGCACACTTGGTGTTAAAGTATCCCATTTATGCGTCTTTTTATGACTACAAGTTGGTCCTTGATTTATTGATGATCCCGAGAGACAACAGATGGCCCATCACAATCATTTGAAAATGGATGGAAATCATCTTCTCTTCTTGTCTATTTTGACAGCTTTGTGTGTGAGGGGGGATTTGGAAATATGAGTTATCAATATGAGATTTTTTTGAAAATATGAGTGTTGCATATACTCTCGCAGTCTCCCCCACCCCACACGTTACCACAACCAAAATCAGATTCCTTGCTTAGTCTTTTTCCATGGGCCCATATCGTTGTCAACGACTGATGCTTTGGAGATTTGATCTCCTGGCAAATTATCCTTGGTAGAGAAACAGGTATTCCGGTTTTGTATCTACATCATATTGTGTTGTTCCTGATGAAATCGTAGGCTAAAGGGGTTCAACTTTCAAATTCTTGGTTGTGGTTATGATGGAAGGAATTCGTCCTCTTTAAATAGAAACCCACCTTAGCTTTCTTTTTGGATAAGAAAATCACTATTGCTAGGAGATCTTCACAAAAGTCAGCCCTTAACTCATCTTTATCTGGAAACGTGAACGATTGGCAAGAATATTGCACAGTTGCAAATGACGCTGCAATTCAGAAGCCTAACTCACATACATACATTATAATGATTGCTGCGCGCCTTGATATGATTATTAAGACTTTAGGGCTTGTAAACAATTTTTTATTTCATACTCAACATTATTTATGGTACACACATATTCATATAACCTATGTTACATGGACACGCCATAATTCAAAAATAATCTGTGTCGGATACTCATCCACGTGTCCGTATTGGACACACACGGACACATATTGTATGTGATATACTTCAATTTTAGATATTTTGTCGTGTCAGACACTTTGTATCTGTGTTGGATATGGACACAGGTCTCCGTGAATGTAACTTACAATATTCTCTATTTCTGAATTTTTTTCTCATTTATATCTTTTTCAATAGTTTAATGACCTACAAGAATGTTACTTGCAAAAGAGGCGAAGCTTGGTTACCCCACTAGATAAACTTGAAGACATAAATGCGTTAAAAAGAGAAGGTTATCATGAAGGTCTGGAGGATTTTCAGTCTGTGCTGACTACCTTTACACGATACAGGTATTATGATGATCAAATTATTAGATTTTTCTAATGGCTGTCTCTTACTTACAGTTTAGGAAATCTTAGTATCTCCAATTCCACTCCACCTTCAATCTTCTAATTAGCTTTATTTCTTACCTTCCAAATCAGTCGTTTGAGGGTGATTGCAGAGCTCAGGCATGGGGATCTCTTTCATTCAGCCAACATAGTATCAAGGTTAGTTTAGAAGTATCTTGTTTCCGTGTTTATATTCTATACTAATGGTTTGGTATTTTGAATGTCACGGGATTTTCATATTCTTAATTGGCCAATGTTTGCGTAATTGCCAAATTGTATCCTTGCGTATTACATCATATAATACAAATGTTAGGCTACAGGTCTTTCTGTTAAATGCCAAATCTGCAATTTGCGTTAAAAAAAACCTGTGTCCATGCTGATATAAGGCATCTTCTGAGGTTGATCTAGAAGCCGCACCTTAATATTTTCCACATGCTGATATAAAGGAAAAAACCTGATAGGAGCTTAGTTTACAAACTAATGAGAAATGCAATCAATGACTAATTGTATCACTGTAAAGGTAGTTAGGTAGTTTCTTTAAAAAGGCCTATAGACGACATATTAAGTTTCTTTAATAATATAAATAGTTTTTATACTACGGTATTTAGCTCCTTACTCTCCATATAATATCAAGTTTGACTATCTTAGTTGTTCATGATTGAAGGATGAGTTAGAAAAGAGAAAGTTAAAAGAGAGTACAAAAAAAAACATTGTCCCTAGGGTAAAGGAGAGATTCTTCTTGTAGAAAGGAAGTCACTTTTCTTGCTGATTTACATTCTATCAATATTATTAATGCCTAATATTCCTATCTATTAACCTTGGTCTGTGTCACCTTTTATATCAAAAAACCTTGGCCTGTGTCACCTTTTATATCTTATACACAGAGTTCTCCACAAGTCGAACCCAACTAAGTACCCACACCCATTAATGGAACCTGAAGTAGGTCCTCGAACATTGCTTACATCAATTGGATAAGATCCTTTCAATGGTCTGTTTGTGTGTTGTGAATTTACTATGGAAAAACTTCTATAATCAAGTTCACCCTAACAAAAGGCAACTTTAGAAAGTGTACAATGTATTTCCAGGAATAATAATACACTAGTTGGTAACATCTGATTTTGTGTTATATATTAGTAGTCACCCTAAGTAAGGTAGGTCATGTCGATCAAGTTTTTAGTGCTGTTGGCATTTTTTTGTTTTTCCAAAGTAGTCGTAAGTTTCTTCTATTTCAGATTTATTTTGGTGAGAATCATAGAGAACTGAGATTTTCTGGAATTCTTTCCGGCATCTAATGGCATTTTTTGGATGCAGCATTGAGTTTGATCGCGACGATGAGCTGTTTGCAACTGCTGGTGTTTCTCGCCGCATAAAGGTTTTTGAATTTTCCTCGGTAAGATCTTGTCTGACATTATTGTCATTTTGATCACAGTATTGATTGGTTAATACCATTGTAATATATAAAAAAATAATAATAATAATAATAGATTGAAAAAATCAGCAATTTTTTCGGTTGAGTTGTCAAAACTCAAAAGCTATTCCTTTGGCTAGATCCAGTGGTGGAGTGAATACTTTTGTCCAAACCTAAACATCTAGATAATGAGGTTGTTTGTTCTGTTGGTTATGGGTTGCAGTGCCTCAATATTTAGTAAACACTAAGTTGAACCACATTATATAATAAACTGTTAGAATGTTTTTTACTTTAAGCTATAACAATGACCTGTTATTACTTAATTTTTTTTTGGGGTGAAACTGCCAAAAGAAAAAGAAAGATATGTCGTGGCCTTATTAGTAATATTGGAAGCGGCTCCTGTCTGTCTCCCAAGTAAATTTTCAGACATATACTTAACCTAATTATGCTATTTTATTTAACTTCCCTAATGTAACACCTACACGTTTGAACTTCCCTCTCCAGGTGAAGATGAGAACCCCAAGAACCCCCTCCCGGTCTTTACTGGAGATCCTTAATTGACCAGTTATTGTGCTTTTCAGGTGGTAAATGAACCTGCAGAGGCACACTGTCCCATAGTGGAGATGTCCACACGGTCCAAACTAAGTTGCTTGAGCTGGAATAAGTACACAAAAAACCATATCGCTAGTAGCGATTATGAAGGGATAGTCACAGTTTGGGATGTGTCAACACGGCAGGTGAGTCCTTTTCATAGAGTTAATTATACAGTTATTCGACCTTTACATCTATTGTTCCCTCCCTTTCATCATAGTTTTCAACAAATTCACAATTTTTTTATGGTACACTTTTTAGAGTGTGATGGAATATGAAGAGCATGAAAAACGAGCTTGGAGTGTTGACTTTTCGCGTACGGAACCATCAATGCTTGTATCTGGTAGTGATGATTGCAAGGTACTCTTTTACAGGCACATGAAATTTATTGTCTCACTAAAGCAACCCATGATGCTCATTGTAACAGTACCACAAAGGGAAAAAGGAAAAGAGGTACATAGGTCTTCTGGCCTGATAGCCAGACAGCATTGCTGATTTCGATAAAATATTGATAATATTCAGTTCATACCAGTTCTCACCAAACAAAATGTTTATTGCTAGTTAACTTAGATGGTAGTTTTGAGTAGCATATTTGTTGTCTAAGCAGTCACATGCGACATGTATTGAGTTTGATGTCAGTGGTAACGAGTGTTATATTGCCTGGGACTGGATGTGTGTGCATATTCATTTAAATTGTTTGATCTTAGACTAACTTCATGTCCTTAATGTCACAATCAGGTCAAGGTTTGGTGCACAAAGCAAGAAGCTAGTGTGCTAAATATCGACATGAAAGCAAACATCTGTTGTGTCAAGTACAATCCTGGTTCTAGCATTTATGTCGCGGTATGCTCTCCTCTGCATCATTTTAAGACAGCTCAGAGTCGGGAAAGTGGAAAAATATTTTTTATTTTTATTTTTTTTCAAAATATGAGTCCGCTTTAATTATCGGAAAAAAAAGTAAGATTTTCATAGCAAATTTGCCTTGAATATCTTTAAGGAGAGTCTCTGGTGAATTTGTATTCTACCTTTATTGCTTTTTCAAACAAGCTCTGCACTGAGTTATTTGAAGAAAAAGTTGCTAGTCTTCTTTTATCATTAAGTACTAGTTTGCATTTCCGTTGGCATGAAAACCCCTCCTGTGCTTGAAATTATTTTATTTTGTGCCATACTTTTGAAGCAAAAAACTTTATTTATTTATCCATCTATTGTAATACACTTAGTAGCATCTTTTTCGCATTTACAGGTTGGTTCTGCAGATCATCACATTCACTATTATGACTTGAGAAACACCAGTACTCCTCTCCATGTTTTCAGTGGACACAGAAAAGCTGTTTCATACGTAAAATTTTTGTCAAACGACGAACTTGCATCAGCGTCGACAGACAGCACATTGCGGCTGTGGGATGTAAAGGAAAATTTGCCAGTAAGTTATATTACTTGTATAAACATTTTCATAATTAGTTGTTAATTTTTTTCTAGTATATCAAAGTAAAATATGCTTGGTTTTGTCACTTTCTTTAGTTCTTGTTTGGCACAGACTAGCCCGACTTTTGCGATATTAACTTTTTTCCAATTCTTCCCGTAGTATACCTGATTATTATGTGACTTTGTTGCTTATAAAAGATTCAGGGATGATATGAACTGTATGAATTTCTGGTACAAATAGGTTTATGCTCTAAGGCGGTAGCCCCTGAATTCTTAGCGATTTACTAGTTTAGTTGAGGCTTTTAGGAGAGTTACAATTCTATTAAGGGTCCTCTTATTTCAACCCCGAGTAACCTTGTTGTAGCCACCCCATTTCACCATTCTCACACCACCGCCACACCACTCCTCACAGGTGACCACCCCCATTACTGCCCTGTGCTACCATTCTTCTTAAAGAGAACCAAAATCCTATAACAAACTCTTTATAGAAAATGTTGCAAAACCACCACCATAGCTCCTTTTTCTTCCTCAAATCATCATCTTCTCTGTTCTTACTTCTGCGGACAAACTTCTCCTAAACCTTTCTCGCGAATTTAAAACCCCTCAAATGAATCACTGCCATCTCTCTTTCCATCTCTATCTCTTATTCTCTTCTTCCATCTCTGTCCCTATTGACCCAGCAGCATCAATTTTTTTGAGCCCCATCTTTTGTGGGGGACTGGGGGCCGCCACCGTGAGGAGCGCTGGTGCAGCAGTAATGGTGGCTGTCACCCTGAGGAGTGGTGTGAGTGTGTGACAGTGTTAAGTTGGTGGTGGAATGGGTGGTATCAGAAGGAACATGAAACATGAAAGTCACTTTTTTTATTTGTTAATTTGGGTGGATTTATTTCTAGTAACAACTTGGTGTTGGACTAGCAGAACTCTTTCAATATCTTGCAGCTCACAAAGTAGGAAACATATCTAGAACCTGTTCATGAAGCTTCATGAGTTTAGGATATAGCATGTGAATTGTGGTGCTTCCCTAATTCTTTGTTGACTGCTGACAATGTGTTGGCTTTATACTTTTAATTTCGATTAAAAGCTTGATAAGCACCTTCTTAATCAAATTATTTTTTCCTGCTCTTTAAACGTCAATTGTTATTGTTCTTTGTGATGAAGAAAATCAAACCTAACATTTGCTCCACTTTATTTGCCTTCTGTTGAATATCCTTAGGTGCGCACGTTTAAAGGCCACACCAATGAAAAGAATTTTGTGGGCCTTTCTGTAAACAGTGAATACATTGCTTGCGGAAGTGAAACAAATGAAGTGTTTGTATACCACAAGGTTAGCTTACTCGAGATTGACCAAGCTAGCGTTTACCGTACTGCTAACTAGATGCTGTGCTTTTTCCTAGTCTTACTCTTAACCCCATGTTTATTCCCCATGTACAGGCCATCTCAAAACCCGCAGCTTGGCATAAATTCAGCTCTTCTGATATGGATGATACAGATGATGATGCAGGATCTTACTTTATTAGTGCTGTGTGTTGGAAGAGCGATAGCCCAACCATGTTGACTGCCAATAGTCAAGGAACTATAAAAGTTCTTGTCCTTGCTGCTTGAAGACAGGGTATAGAAGATAGATTTTTGAACAGGAGATTTGGTCCATACACAAGTATACATAAGAGTGATTGTTTTGTATACAAATTGTATTTGATAGGTTTGGCTTGAAATGAGCTTCAAACGTTTAAGTTGTGTTACAGTTAAAAAATCGTCGATAATTAATGAAACATGGATGTAAAGGTTTGCTAAAAAGCTAAAGGAAGTTCGTTATAGCCATGCAGAAGTTTCATCTTAACTGATTGTGGGAGTAAAAAAGACCCAAATTTAGGGTTTCAAGGGGAATTGGTTCAAAACAGAATCAATGGAGCAGCAAACCCTAACTTAGGGGTACAAGCTGATGGGAACCAGGAAATGGAAGCACAAGTTAGCGCAACTGAAGGCAGAAGCATCGAAATCAGGCAAGACTAGTTCTTGGGCAGTTATTTTAGGTCAATCTTCAGTTGGTAAGGAAGCTTTGAGTTACATTCCGCCCAGTTTTGTTAATGCAAACCTGTCATTCATATGAAGTCATTAGCACAAAAAAATGTGATAAAATTATTTGAGCATGCTTTGTTGGAAGAAGACCTGATTATGCGTGAAAGAGGTGTTAACCAAAACATGGCATCTGAAGAATTGGTATACTATGCAGTTATACACAGATAATATGTATACCTTGAAGTCTAATAATGAGGATGACAGAAGAAAGGTGTTAGACATTGGTTCTTTGCATATTGCTATCCAGTTATGTGTAATAAGACCTTGGAAATTGTTTATTGATGCAGATTCAAGAGGACTGAAAACGGTTCCTATATGGGTTGTTATTAAAAAGGGTCCAATTGAAAATTGAAATGTGGGATAAGAAGGGATTTAGTCAGGTGGGTAGTGCTATTGACGTTCCTATGTTTTCAGACAACCTGACTTAAGACATGGAAAGAACTTCTTCTGCAAGAATCCATGTGGAAATTGATACAAAGTGTACCTATCCAGTGGGAACTTGCAGTGGTGTTTGATGAAAAAACGACAAAACATAGTGTTGAAGAGGAAGGTGTGACTGTGGCAGTTGAGCAAGCAAAGGAGAAAGATGAAACGCTGATGGTGTGTTTTTTTTTTTTTTTAGATAAAAGGAAAACACTTCCAAAAAATTTAGGAACCGCTTCCTACAGAGTTTTCATCTACGGACAACTGAATCAGAGGCATAGCCATAGCTGGGTTCAAACTAAAAAATGGAGGAGCTCTCTTTCCCCTACTAGCTAGTGCATGAGCAACAAAATTAGAGTCTCTACGAATAAAATGAAAATGACAGTCATCCAACAATGAGATACAAGCATAAATATCATGCGCTATTGAGGTAGCTCCCCAAGATAAGCTTGTCTCCTCTATTCCAACATTTCAGCTAAATTTTTGCAGTCCGTCAAAATGCGAGACATCGGATCTGCAAATGCCGAGTCAGGTCTAGTCCTCCTCGGATAGCTCGTGCCTCTGCCTCTTCTGGATCAGAGAATGTGTCTCTACTGTGTCCTGCACCAATACAATAACCAAAGTTATTCAATAAGGCAAAACCTATTCCTATTTGCTTTGTGTTACAATCCCAAGAGGCATCCGTGGTGAGGTTTGTTTATTTGAGGCTACATGTGTAAATTGTTGTTTTTGGAAAAGGGTTTTTCATTGTTAGTAATGAAACTTTCAGCTCTACATATAATGCTGGAAACATTTGTTTGTTTTTGGCTGAAGACAAGGTCATTTCTACTAATCCAAATGGAAAATATAGTAGTGGCGAAATTACTCATAGTGCTTCGTAAAATAGTTTTATCATGTAGGTTAGACCAAATAGTACTAATAATAGAGCCGATTGAATCTGTTTGGTTCCAATGGTCCGTTCTAATGGAAAGTTTAGAAGCATACCAGATGCATGTGTTTGAGCATATTGCAATGGAAGAGTGCGTGACAATTAGATTCCACCTAGTTGTTGCACCGCGGGCAAGTTGCGGAGTTGGTAATAGTCCTATTCCTCAGGTTCTCTCGTGTAGGAAGGCTATTTGTGACAGCTTTCCAGAGGAACAACTTTACTCTTTCTGCTGTATCAATATTCAAGATCTTTTTCCAGAGTTGCTGATTTTGCCCGTTGTCAGATGTTTTTGTGCTGAGATATTTGTACACAGATTTGACGTTGAGTTCCCCATTTTATTCCCTTAGCTTGTCCATCTGATGGTGTCTACATGTTCGTTCTGACTGAGCTGTATTTTCAAGATTTCCCTGACAATGTTTGGGAGAAAGAGGGTATCTAGAATATTCATTTTCCAGGTGCGGTTTTGCTGGTATATAAGATCTGCAACTCTCTTATAGGCGTTGTTTGATGGTGGAGGACCAAAAGGTTTTTTATTTGGCAGAGTAGGTATCCAGGGATCCAGCCATATGTCTATATCATTTCCTGATCCGATATGCCAGCATAACTGAGGAAGAATTTCGTCTCTTGCCTTTATAATACCTCTCCAGATTTTTGAGGCACCCTTTGGGCATTTAACAGAAAGGATCGGTTTTCCTCGTGCATATTTCTTTAAGAGACTAGAGGCCCATGGTTTGTCCGGTTCTTTTACAATTCTCCCAAATAACTTTGCTTGTAAAGTGGTATTGTGGTGCGAGGCAATTTTGATTCCAAGTCCTCCACTTGATTTTGGGTGGCAAATCTTGTTCCAGCATATATAATGGATCTTGTTTGTGTTTTCTTTTGTTTTCCCCCAAAAGAAATTTGCATTCAGAGAGTCTAGGGTATTGCAAGTCGATGTTGGTAATGAGAATATAGGCATAAGGTGAGAGGGTATATCTGAGGTGACGGCTTTAATGAGGGTAAGCTTTCCCGCTTGGGACAGGAGTTTAGCTCTCCACCCTTCCATTCTTTGAAGAACCCTTATTCTTTGAAGAACCCTTTGTATGACTTCATCAAACTCAATTCCACTTTTTCTTCTGAGAATCAAGGGGGCACCGAGATATTTTTCATGGGTGATTGTTTTTTCGATCTCAAGGATGTTTTTGAGATCTTGTTTGTTTGAGTGGTGAGTGTTGCGGCTGAAAAGAATACCCGACTTTTTGAAGTTTATCTCTTGCCCGGACACATTTTTAAAGGTCTCCAAAATATCTTTAAGGGGATTTGTCTCGGAAAGGTTGGCTCTGCAAAAGATGAAGCTGTCATCAGCAAAGAGGAGGTGAGATATAGGTGTGTCGCTTCGACTGATTTTTACTCCATGTATTTTCTTTTCTTTCTCGGCTTTGGTGAGAAGCCGTGATAAAACTTCCATGTAGATGATGAAAAGGAAAGGTGAAAGCGGATCTCCTTGTCGGATGCCTCTCTCTGGCTTGAGAAAGCCTGTAGGTGACCCATTGAGCTTGAAGGAGAGAGAAGTAGTAGAGATGCATTGGTTTACCCAATTTCTCCACTTTTCACAGAAACCAAGGGCTTCCATGGTATCCAAGAGAAAATCCCATTCTACTCTGTCAAAAGCTTTCCTTAGGTCTACCTTTATAGCCATACAGTTTGAAGCGCCTTTTTTCCTTTTCAAAGTTCTGACTACCTCATGGGCAATGACAATATTGTCAAAAAATTGTCTTCCTTTTACAAAAGCACTTTGGGATGGGGATATAAACTTTTCGAGGAGAGGTTTGATATGGTTTCCAAGATTTTTTGTGATAATTCTAAGGCCAACATTGCAAAGGCTAATGGGACAGAATTGGTCTAGAGTTTCTGGTTTCTGGCATTTAGGGATTAGGGTGATATTTGTGTGGTTTATCTCAGTCAGGAGGTGGTCAGAGTTCATGAAGCTTTTGATGGTATTTAGAAGATCAGGGTGGATGATATCCCAGAATTTCTGATAAAATAAAGGGGTAAAGCCATTTGGGCCTGGTGCTTTGTGAGGGTCCATCGAGAAGAGAGCATCTTTGACTTCATCTAAGGTGATCTCTTTGATTAGGCTCTCGTTATCATCGTTAGTAATAACGGGGTCAAAGATGTTGAGCTCGTTTATTTTGCTAACAGGGTTCGACGAGGTAAAAAGATTTTTAAAGTGTTCTTCAATGATAGTACTGAGAGCATGTCGGTCTTCGGCCCAAGTTCCATCCGTCTTTTTCAATTTGTTAATCTCAATACGATTTAATCTAACAACTGTTGATAGGTGAAAATATCAAGAGTTCATGCCGTCACAGTGTAGCATAGTATCCCTTGATTTGTCTCTCCATAACTTTTCTTCAAGTTGCATCGCTTTTCTTCCAGAAGCCTACTTTCGAGGGAAGGGCTAGATCTTGGGTTTAACTGACACTTCTAGCTTTATCTCTTCTCTTAACCTCTTAATCCGATAGTGGATATTTCCAAAAATATCCTTATTCCACCTTTTGAGATCACTCCTTACTTTCTTCAGCTTAGTACAAAACGATAAGGTTGAGATCCTAGGGAGTGAGTGTTCCAGGCTTTGGAGATCACATTTTTACAGTCTGGCTCATTTGCCCACATCTATTGGAAGTGAAAAGGTTTGGGTGCAGGGGGTGTATGAGGTTTAAGGTGCACAACTATAGGCCCATGGTCAGATTTGATGATCGGCAAATTTACTGTTCTAGCATTTGGGAAAAGAGTTCTAGCATTTGATGAACGGTGATAGTTACTAATTCAAAGAAGCAAGCTCAAAAAGACGAGGCCAATGTAGAGGGTAGTATTGTACCATCAATGAGTCAAGATACTCTAGATCTACCTAAGACGGCTAAGAGTGCATTTTTTTTTTTTGATAATCAACAGATATATGTATATATATTAAGATACTAAAAGTGATGAGATTACAGACCGAGTATCATCTTCCAAAAAGTGCTTCAACCAACTTGGTGGGATTGTCAACCACTCAGAACTAGGAAGTAAATTATGCCCAACAGATGCTAACTTGTGGGCTACAATGTTGGAAGATCTATTGATCCACTTAATATTTACATTATCAAAAGTAACAAGCTATTCTATTACATCTTCAAGTATAGTCTTTAAAGACCAGGAAATGCTTGTTGGTTTATTTCCCAAAAAGTTGCAAACATCTTTTGCATCCAGTTCTACTTCAACTGATGAGCTGAAAGTTCGACACCATTGTATTGCTTTAAGTGCCCCTCTACATTCTGCCTCTTCTGCAGTTCTGCCCCTGCCTCTATTTGTTCCTGCTGCAATGAAACATCCATTAGAATCTCTAATTACATAACCCATGCCAATTGGATAGGGTATATTATTTTTAAAACTGGCATCAATGTTTAGTTTTACCCAGCCTAATCTTGGAGGATTCCATATTTCTAAAGCAAAAGGCTGTGAAATTCCAATATTATGGTCTAAACCAACTACCAAATTATTTACAAACCCCTGTACTAGACTATAAACATGTCTCCAGTTTGGTTTAGTATTATAATGCAACACTCTACATCTCTCTAGCCATATAATCCAGTTTATATATAAACAAAAGTTTGTCCAATCATGTGCCTCAATCGGCCAATCCACTGGTGGTTTGTACCACATGTCTATCCATTCTTTCACCTGCAAATTCTCAAAGTCTATTAGTCTGAAATTCCAAGGAGTTGAAAACCAAAGAGATCTTGTGAAAGGACAAACCATGAGTAAGTGATGTACTAATTCTATAGAAAATTTACATAACAAACAAGTTTTATCAGCTACATAGAAAAGAGTACTAAGATGGTCTTTGTTTGGATATGTTTCGACCCCCACATACGTGGCAAACGTCCATTAGTAGGGGTCTCCATTTTATTCGTTTAATCGACAGGGCTAAAGCCCAATTTACAATACCATGGATTAATGTACAGACCCATTAACTCATGTGTCTAAGGCTGAACCTTAGCCACATGGCTTGCCACTAAGGTACATTGATTTATGTCCATATTCATTTATTATCAAAGAGATAATTATCAGTTGAGAGTTATAGTCTATCACAATTACTCAAGCTACAAGATTACTTGAGCTACAAGGACTCTCTACTCTACCTATATAAATACTACATTATTTTTCATAAGGAACTACGTTGAAACTTGATCCCTAGATAATAGATCTTGGGTACGTAGGCAGCCATTATTTGGTTCAGTTTCATCTCCCCCAACATCAAATTCCTCTGTTTCTTAGTGTGTTCGTCACCATTGCTCTCGTTGTGTTGAAGTAGTTTATTGCCGAAACATAATTGGCGCCGTCTGTGGGGAATTTAGAATTCATTATCACGTGAAACAATCAAGATGGTAAGCACAAGAAGCAGACCAAATAGTCAACATATTCCTCCTGCTAATAGGAATCGCAACCCTCGAAATTCAAATCGGCCAATGCAAGAACCGTTGAACAATCAAGTTGCTCCTAGTGGTAGGATCAATTCTCAACATCCAACCGTAGCAGCGCCACCACCACCACCACCACCGCCACTCCTAATACGGTTGAGCGTGAGTTACGACGAGTCAAAATTTTAAAATAGGAACTTGAGAAGGAAGCTGGCAAAGAGGCAAAGGCCGGTGGACGAGGCTGCAAATTCAACAACATCAGGCGACCACGAAGGGACACAGGCCATTCCAGTGTATGGGACCGTCTTGAAGATCCACTTCATCGTCCTCAACAACGTGTTATTTCTCAAACACAATCAACCAGTGCACACTCTAAGAGTAATGACCCTATTACCCGTACTTATGGGGAGAATCGGATTGGCAATGATAACTACTACCCTAGACATGTCCGATCTCAAATGGAAGATTTACCTCTGAGAAGCAATTTCAGGGAAGACCACCATCCGAGATATGTCCGACATGACTGGGAAGGCGGGCATCCTAGACAAGAGCAACAAAACATGGAGAAGTGGTATAATTATACCGACCACTCGGCCAAGGGTGACTACCGGCCTAGACAGGCTGGTTACAGGGATAGACAAAGACAATCACCGGTCGGAGCTGATCGTGCATACCGCCAAAGATCTCTAACTCCAATAAGAGATAATGGAAGGTATCCTTCTCCACATGGGCACGACCGGGGGCGTCCAGTTGTTCGAGCCAATACTTTAACTCTAACAGAACAACAGTTGAAAGAGTTGATTGCAAAAGAACTTAACTATAGAGAGTCAAGGGATGTACGAATGAAAAACTTGGCGATCAATGATGGCGTGCTTGATAAGTTTTAAGCCGACATTCAAGAAGCTTACCACCATCCCGACTTCAAACAACCCGATTTTGAACTTTATGATGAGTCGGAAGGAGATCCTGGCTTGCATGTTCTATCGTTCAAAAATAAGTTGGTGTTATGGGGTGGAGATGATCCGCTCATATGTAAGCTCTTTCCATCAACTCTAAAGGGAGAAGCATTACGCTGGTTTAATGAGTTGCCTTCAAGATCAATTCACCAATTCAATGAACTAGAAAATCAGTTTGTTAATCGTTTCCACCACAATTGCAAGACGCCAAAGGATGTCGACTCACTTTTGAACATCAAGCAACAACGTGACGAAAAGTTACGTACTTTTGTTACTAGGTTCCGGAAGGCAGCAGCACCGCCGCCTCCACTACCGCAAACGGCGGTACAAACGCCTCCGAAAGAAGGCGTCGCGGAAAAAAGTATAAGGAAAAACTTTATCCCAGACTAGACCGACCTAACAGGGAAGGCTGACCTTGCAGATTTGCGGAATTGCCATCCTAGACAGGTCCGACCAGACAGGGAAAAAAGGCGTCACGGAAGAAAGTATAAGAAAAACCTTCATCCTAGACTGGACCGACCTGACAGGGAAGGCCGACCTCGCAGATTTGAGAAAAAGCGCCATCCCGCAGTCCGACCGGTGAGGGGATGGAAGGTGTCCTGAAGCAACTAGATGGAAGACCACAATTCCGGACAAACTACCGACCTAGATAGACCGGGTTACCGCAAAAAAAAATCTCGGTCGGACCGAATGTGTGTACCGCCTAAAATCTCTAACTCTTGTAAGAGGTAATGGCAGGTGTCATTTTCCACATAGGCTCGACCGGGGGCGTCTGTCTGTTTAAATCTTCTGGATAAAATGGATTTCACCCCACTTAGCATGAAGTCCCTTTGATGTAACTTCCCACTCATCATAAAGTTCATCTGAACCTTAACGAAGCTTGTCTGATTCATCCGTATCCATTGCCACAAATTTCCGAACTGGTGAACGCCACTTCAGGCTTCCAACGCCTATCTTTTATGGATGCTTCTTCAGGGTACTACCAGATATCTTTGAATGTGGATGACCAAGAGTTCACCGCCTTCATCACTGACCAAGACATTTTTTGCTACACTGTTATACCTTTTGGTCTGAAAAATGCCGGTGCAACCTACCAAAAGCTTGTCAATACAATTTTTTCCAATCTGTTGGGAAAAATAATGGAGGCTTATATCGATGATATAGTCGTTAAATCGAAGCATACTGGTGATCATCTTTCCGATCTTCAACTTGTTTTTGATAGGCTTAACAAGTATAACATGAGACTAAATCCCGCCAAATGTTCTTTTGGCCTCTCTTCTGGAAAATTTCTGGGATACCTCATGACTCGTAGAGGTATTGAGGCTAATCCTGATAAGATACGCGCCGTTATTGATATGCCATCACCAAAAAAATAAGAAGGAAATTCAACGACTTACTGGTCGGCTTGCCGCTCTTCATAGATTTATTTCTAAATATTCCGATCGTTGTCATCCCTTCTTCCAGACTTTGAAGGGGGCGGCAACTTGGAACGTTGATTGTGAGATGGCATTGCAACAACTGGAGAAATACTTGGTCAGTCCTCCTATATTGACAAGTCCTTCAACGGATCAACCTAGTGGTATATTCTGCGATAACTTTCGCAGAATGGGAAAGTTATCTTAGTGCATATAGCATTGTCTTTGAAAGTCGTACTACTGAAAAGGACATGCTCTGGCTTCTTTGATAGCTGATTTTCCGATTGATGATTCTCCTATTGATGATTTCTTGCGCCAGGAAGAATCTAGGGAAGACATTCTGCCGCCAATAACTGGGGGCGACGAAGACCAACATGAAAAAGCAATTCCTAATCCCATTGACCTATGGATTGTTTACTCAGATGGCGCCCATAGTAAATCTGGGTCTGGAATTGGATGCATTTTTTGTTAAACCCAGCGGAGAAAAGATTGGGAAATCTGTGCGACGTAGCTTCGCCGCTTCAAATAACGAAGCCGAGTATGAGGCTGCCATCTGTGTCTTGAGAACAGCTTTGACACTGGGGGCACAAAAGCTCCAGTTATACACGGATTCTCGCCTTGTTGCCAATCAGTTTGGTGGGTCTTTTGAAGCAAGAGATGAGCGTATGGTGGCTTATCTTAGTTTGATACATAGTCTTGCTCGACAATTTGATAGCATCTCTATCACTCAAAGACCCCGAAATGACTTACGTCATGCAGATTCATTGGTTTATCTCTCCGCCGCCGTTAAAAGCGAAGGGTCAAGACACATCACTTTTGCAGTCATCTTTTCGTCAGTCTAAGTTTGAACGTTTTTACGCTCGCTTAGTTCGTTATTCTCATTACGAAAAAATCTAATGAAGTTACCACATTTAGCTTCGTCAGTCTAAGTTTGAACGCTTTGTACGCTCGCTTAGTTCATTACTATCATTACGAAAAAATCTGACGAAGTTACCACATTTAGCTTTTTCAGTCTAAGTTTGAACGTTTTTTACGCTCGCTTAGTCATTACTATCACTACGACAAAATCTGACGAAGTTACTACGTTTAACTTCCTCAGTCTAAGTTTGAACGCTTTTACGCTCGCTTAGTTCGTTACTATCACTATGACAATATCCGACTAAGTCACCGCGTTTTTTTTTTGCCAGTCGAAATTTGAACGTTTTTTCACTCGCTTAGTCTAATTTTGCCGAGTTAAGTTAGCATTGAGGGCATTTTTCCCTATATGGGGGCGTCTTGTTCTATTTCATTTCAACTACATAAATCACCAACATTGTCAGTTTTCCACAGGTATGTTATCTGTCACAACAACAACATTAAATAGCAAACGCATACTTTATTTTTATTTATTTTTCATCAAAAGAAGTTTTAGCTCTATGGTATTACATTCACACAATTACCTAATCAATTGTCTCTGTCAATTATCTTACGGTCGCTCGATTAAATCTTCGTTTTCTTCTTCGAAATCTACATTCACTTCGCTTAGCACTTTCGGTCAACTATCTTCCGCATTCATTATTTTTTCTAAGGCATTGCGCCGCTCTTTCTCAACGAAACTTTTCGTCAGCTTCATTATTTTTTCTAAGGCATTGGGCGATATTTACGAGACACTTTTAAATTCGATTTTTCCGAGCAAAAATTTTCTCCAACTTCTTTATTTATTCTACGGCATTGCGGCGCGATCACCTTGAGCAAAACCTTTCTTCAGCTTCTTTATTTTTTCTAAGGCATTGAGATCTTTCCACTCGAAATTTTTCGTCAATATCTTTTGCTCGTAATTCCTCCGCTTCAACCTGCGACAAAAATACAAATCTTTTCGTCAGTTTTTCAAACTTAACCACAATTTTACGATAACTAATAAAAAAATACTAACATATCTGTTTCCGACACCACTTTGTCATATTCTCCGCACTTTTCTCCGTTTTCTTCGTCTTCTTTGACAGGCTAAATTTAAGTTTTATCGAAACTCAATAATTTAAGCTTAATATCCTAGCTGATCCAATTTGAAGCTGCTCAATCCTGAGCTAGATTATGCTGCGGCCTCGTGTATTCGATATATTTGTCATCTTCTTTCCACCTCACCAAGTCTACAATCGTCATCGATTCTTACTATTCTCGATTATCTTTCGCCCATATAATACAATTATTTCTACCTACGAAAAAAAACAACAACAACAACAACAACAATGTCAGATACGTTCTTCCTACCAAAGTCAACAAGTCAACAATCCTATTAACTAAAAGAATTCGTTAAGTTCCTGTTCGATATTTGTATGCCTTCCCACTTTAATTTGTCTTTTTTCTCTTTGGTTCTTAGTTAATCTATTTTCTTTTGTTTGATATGACTCTCTTCAACAGTAGCAATATATACCCCACCACAAATGTTTGCGTCCACTCCTCCCACTTATATTTCCAGCAAGTTATCTCATAACCCCACCATTCAATCTTTAAGGTCAGCGTGGGTTTTTGCTTGGATAATGATCTCATTAAATACCACCCCATGATGTTGTTCAATACTTCGAACCTGAATCAACAAAACTTTGGAAACTTAGATAGGAAGTTGTTAATGCTATCAAGAATAATGCCCATAAGAACATCGTATTTGTTGATGCCAAACATCTGTAGAATTGTCGGTTTAACATGTTTGTTCTTTCAATCTTCAGTAGATGGAAACAATTCATCTTCTAACGATCTCATCTCTTTCTTGCTTTAGATTCGTTCTTGAAAGATAAAGATTGAATATTGGAAATTATTGAAGAGAACAGGTGCAGAGAGAAAAAAGATAGCCAAAATTAACCTTGTTTTCTCTCTATCGATCTCTGCTTTGATAATTAATCGATGAGGTTAATATGGTTTTTGAGAATCGTTTTGAGAAGAGGCAGATACGAACGAGAAAAAGAAAATAACATGCATACATCGGCTTCACCACTTGTACTAACCTTTTCTTTTTCGTTGTCTCTGCATAAATGCCACCGATTCGAAACTTGATTCATCATCGCATGCTGCCTTGCCTTGCCACGCCATATCGCTCACCCTTGTATATCTTTCTCTACTTAGTTTTTTTCCGTCTACTGTTTTGCGTATGGAGCTTAGCCAACACTTATATAATATTTCTTAGATCTAGTTTTACATTGCTGGTTGGATTCTTATCTAATCCGAACTCTAACTCTTATAATTCTTATCTACTCCACATTCTTTTCTAATCCAATTTTGTCTCTAATCTTAATTCTTATCTACTCCACATTCTTATCCGCAACCTTTGAATCCATTTCTTAGTTAAATTCATTTTCTTTCTATTATTACTAAACTGCCCTTACATTTAATTTCAACGGTCTAATCCTAATATCGTTATTCCGCTGGCATGCGTCGTCGAAATCAACTTTCATATTATTACGTAATGCATTTGGTACAGTTTTCAGCAATCAATTTCTTTTGAAATTTTTTCTGTGCATTTTTCAACTATTTTTTAATTACATTGCGTCCCATATACGTTAGTTTGACATTATTTCGTTTCCGATAATTCACGAATTTTTCCCGATTGTCCATTTTCCTATCGTTTACGTTCACACGACACTTTGTTATACATTTCGCTTACTATTTTCATATTCCATTTTTTCCTTGCTTTTTCTTCTCTTCTTTGCCATGTGACCTTTGTTCGCATGACAAAGAGGGGGCAGTGTTTCGACCCCCACATACATGGCAAACGTCCATTAGTAGGGGTCTCCATTTTATTCGTTTAATCGACAGGGCTAAAGTCCAATTTGCAATACCATGGATTAATGTACAGGCCCATTAACTCACGTGTCTAAGGCTGAACCTTAGCCACATGGCTTGCCACTAACGTACATTGATTTATGTCCATATTCATTTATTATCAAATAGATAATTATCAGTTGAGAGTCAAGCTACAAGATTACTTGAGCTACAAGGACTCTCTACTCTACCTATATAAATACTATATTATTTTTCATAAGGAACTACGTTGAAACTTGATCCCTAGATAATAGATCTTGGGTACGTAGGCAGCCATTATTTGGTTCAGTTTCATCTCCCCCAACATCAAATTCCTCTGTTTCTTAGTGTGTTCGTCACCATTGCTCTCATTGTGTTGAAGTAGTTTATTGCCGAAACAGGATAAAAGAGTGGTAATACTTCCAAGCAAACAAAGTTTCTCTAGGTCTAAGATCATTTCTCCAGAAAGCTATACTAGTTTTGTGATTCACATTGGTGACATATCTTAAACTTAACTGATGGTATGCAGACTTTACAGAGTGTTTCCCATTTTTGGTTAAGGTCCAATGTAGTTTATCCACAGGGTTATTCCTAGGAATGTATAAGTTTAGAATACATTGTGAAGTATTAATATCAAAAAGAGAATTTAAGATACCTATATTCCAAGATCTAGTATTAACATCTATAAGATCAACAACTTTACTGTACAATGGATTTTGCACTGTTTGAAATGGTACTCTACCATGTAAGACTTCTGGAATCCATGAGTCTGTCCAGATATTTATTTCCTTACCTGATCCCACTTGCCACATAGCATTTTCCTTGACTATAGTCTTGCAGACTGTTTGCATTCCCTGCCAAAACCAAGATGCACCAGAATTGTGTACAGTAGGTAAATTATTAGAACTATGATGATATTTACCTTTCAGCATGTGGAAAGCAAAGAGTCAGGTTTTGTAATGATATTCCACAGGATTTTACTAAGATGAGCAAGGTTATTTGTTTCCATTTCTCTAATATCTAGGCCCCCACATTTTTTTGATTGACAAATTATTGACAAATAAAGCTCCAACTCTTCTGATATAAAGGATGATTTTTACCCTTATTTTCCCCCCCACCAAAAGTCTCTCTGAATAGCATTCAAAGAGGATGTTACAGATTTTGGTAGCAGAAATGTACTCATATGAAAAACAGGGATAGCAGATGATATAGATTTAATAAGAACAGTTCTAGCCGCTTGTGATAGCAACTTGCTTTTCCACCTAGCAATTCTAATGTTTACCTTATCAATAAGATGATTAAACATCCTAGTTTTTGGTTGACCAAGAAAAAGAGTTGAACCAAGATACTTTTCACCAATAGATATTTTTCTCATGTGAAGTAATTGCATGATATTAGATGTATAAGGAGAAATCATGTTTGGACTGAAGTGGATACCTGATTTTTCAAAATTTATTTTTTGACCTGTGATCTCACAAAAGAGGTTAAGAGCATCCAGAAGTTCTGTTGCCTCATCCAAATTTGCTCGACAGAAAATGAAAGCATCATCTGCAAACAACAAGTGAGAAATAGGACTACTATTTCTAGAGATTTTAATACCATGAAGCTTGCTGTTATGTGTTTTTTCATTAAGGATTTTGGTTAACACTTCCATACATAAAATAAAGAGAATAGGTGATAAAGGGTCATCTGAGACCTCTGCAGGACTTAAAGAAACCATGAGGTGTACCATTGAGAATAACATAGAACTGGGGTGATGAGATGCATTGGTTTACAAGGTTGACAGAGTTATGGTTAAGACCAAGTGATGTGAGGATAGAAGAGAGGGTGTTCCAATTAACCTTGTCAAAGGCTTTAGACATATCAAGCTTAATAGCCATCAGGCCAGACTTTCCTTTTTTATGTTTGATAGTGTGCATAATCTCATGAGCCAGGATGATGTTATCTGTGATCTGTCTATTAGGTACAAAGGCAGACTGATAAGGAGATATACAAGGCCCTATAATAGTCTTAAGTCTGTTTGCCAGAAGTTTTGATATCACCTTGTAAGAGATGTTACACAAACTGATTGGTCTAAAATCACTACAAGAAGCTAGATTAGGACATTTAGGAATAAGGACAATATTAGTATGATTAAGATGTTTGAGAGAATGACTTTGAGAGAAGAATAAAGCAACCATGTTTGTTACTTCCTGCCCAAGCAAGTCCCAAGAAGATTGATAAAAAATAGCAACAAAGCGGACGGAAGCTTTGCCAATAGTATTATGCACTACTGAGATTTGCTGATAATGGAAACGCTTGCATATTTTCTTCTTTTTTTTTTCTCACCCACGTACTGTTTCATCTATAATGTGAAATTTGGGTGTTTAAAATGTTTTCTTCTTATTTCATAAATTTGTACGTGTATAGAAAGGTAAGCTATGCTTTGAGTTTGATTTTGCATTTTGAATGCCTTTGTTCTAGCTGCACGTTTGGTATGATCTTAGAAAGTTAAGGCACCTCGTATGGTATCTGAGTTTCTAATTTTGTTTATATCATATTCTATTCACTTATTTTAATTGATATTTTCATGTATCTGATTTTTGCAGTAAGTTCTAGTTTTCACAATCATAGCTAGCTTTGAGTTTATAGTTTCTACTTGGTTGACTAGGGAAACAGGAAAATATGTCGTTGCTAACTTTTATGGTGTAGTTAGGAATGGACAAAAGCATCTTGCCATCTTGGTGAACAAATCGGCAGGCAGTGTTTTAGTCAATCCATTCTATGTAGATGATGGAGTGACTGCTTACTCTAGAAGTAATTTGGTTGCGTTTTACATTTGAAGAAGGTGACGTGAAAAACAGATGGTTAAGGACTGCTTTTGTGTTAAAAATTGCGATAGACTTTGAGAGGGTTCGAGTTTGTTTAGGTCTTAGGGCTTTGAAAGCACTTTGTATAGCATGGCATTACAAACTAGTGTTGGATTTGAAACAAGAACAAGAACAGAGTTTTCTTGGTAAAATCCTTTTGGCCAAGCAACATGCTAGCGTGGTCCTTCGAAAATGGACTTTTAGCAAACTTTACTTCAAGCGGATTTGGTACAAAGTACCTTATAACGAGGCTTACCGCAAGAGAATACTACAATATTGCTAAACTGAATAGCAGTATACAAAAGACCCTAAACTGCCTAAAGCAATCAATTGGGAATTGTGGTATTCAAACAAGAAGGAAGAGCACCGAATCATACTTGATATCGAAGGAACCTTTTTTAAGGTTAGGCATCAGGAATATCGAAATATCGAAATTAGAGGGATGAAATTCTAAGACTTCTTTCACTTCATTAGGGTCAACGTTGTCCAAGACTCCAAGGTGCCCAAACAAGTCAGTCAATTTTAATGAAAATCATTATGACTTGTTATTAAAAAGGCGTTGTGAAAATCTTAGCAAAAAATGTTGGGAAGCCTAGTGCCTCCCCGTAAGGATATAAATGTGGTAACATTGGCAACAAATTGGGAGTAGCGCGTAGACGCTTGAGGTGGGATAACAAAAGGATGAGTGAACTCTACTATGCTGATGCCAATAGTTCTTCTATGAGGTGTGTTGTAATATTCTCTTTTTATTGAATGTGTTAGTTTTATAGGTTTTTTTATTGTGCGTGGCTCCCATAGACAGCATACTTTGATTATTTTATGGATAAAAAAATTGTTTTGCCCTTAAAAAGGGTGAAAAGACTACCAATGTACTCCAGTCAAGAAAATTACTGAAATATAGTAATAGTGATATTCTATTTTTTTTTTTTTGGTAATCATTTGTTATTTTATTGATATAAACATGGTGTTACATTGATCACTTCTTGCTCCAGGTTATGTTGCAACCATATTGGAGCTACATTAGATCTGCTACTTAATACATTTTTGATAGTCCACCTCCGGAGTTTTAGCCACCATGGTGGAGGGTTACGTGTCCAAATATAGGGATTTGGGTATTTTACTTGCAAAAGCTAGCTAGTATATGTGTTTGCTTTGTTTCCACTTCTGTGAACATAAGCTATATTTACATTATCAAAAGCATTCAAAAACATCTTTGCATCGGATAGAGTTCCATTTGATTTCCATCCTACACTTGATGGCTTCCCTTGTAAATGATCTGTCACAGCTTTTGCATCCATCTCTACTACTAAGTTAGTAGTTAGAAGCCCTCGGCACCATTTGAGGGCATAGAGAAGTCCTCTGCATTCATTCGTTGGGTCTCGAGGCCCATCCTGGAGTGGTACCTGCAGCCAAAAATATTCCATTATCATCTCTTAACACATATCCAAACCCAGCTCTGTTACCTGTAATATGGTAACTAGCATCCACATTTAGCTTATGATAGCCTTTTGGTGGTGATTCCCAATTTACAGATGTGGGTACCTTTGTGATATTTGTAATCACTCTATGATTTGTAGGTTCAGAGAAGAAACTAACAATTATTTTTGAAATTCTAAATAAGGATGGAATATTTTTATTATGAAACACAGAACACCTCTCTCCAAATATTAGAGTACAAAAGCAAACAAAATTTTGTCCAAGTCTCATTGTGGATCTGCTAGTTTGTAGGTGGATTAAACCATAAACTTATCCATTCTTTAACTTGAAGTTGCCTAAAATTCTCAAGTCTAATAAGCCAAGGGATTTGGTACCAAAGAGCCCTAGTAAAATCACATTCTAATAGAAGATGATGTATACTTTCAATATTAGAGCCACATAGCATACAACTCTTGTCAGGTATATAAATAATAGTAGCCAAATGATCTCTAGTTGGAACAACATTATTGTATAGCTTCCATGCTAGTAAAGCCTGCCTTGGTGAATGTTTGTTATTCCAAAAAGACAGGTAAAGAGATTGAATAGTGAGTGTCAGAGAGTAATGTGTACTTAGATTATTATACATAGATTTAACAGAGTGAATCCCTTTTTTTGTTAAGTTCCAGTGCAAAGAGTCATGTAGATTAGTATTAGACAACTGAATACAAAGAATATTTCTAACTATACCAGGATCAAATAATGAGTTCAGGATCTCAATATTCCATGATCTAGAATCATTATCAATAAGTTGAGAAACAACAGTGTAATAGTTATTAACAGGAATAGAAGGTGGAACTTTACCCAGGGGAGTGTTTGGTATCCAAGCATCATTCCAAACATTAATATTGGAACCTATACCCACATGCCAAGTTGAGTTTCTAATGATGAGGGGTATTAGAATATGAATCATACATTTCTAGAACCATGATGAGTCATTGTTTTTATTATCTTGAGGAAAAGAAGTATGTGGGAAGTACTTAGCTTTGAGCTGTGATGCTATCAGAGAGTTTGGATTAGTAATCATGTGCCATAAAATACGAGAAAGATGTGATTTATTATTAAGATGAGTGTCTCTAATACCCAACCCACCAGATCTTTTGGATTTACAAATGAAAGACCAGCTTTTCAGGTACATTATTTTGGATTTGTCTTGTTTTATCCCCAACCAAAAATCTCTTTGAAGAGCATTAATTTTATCAGTAACAGAGAGGGGAATGAGAAATGTACTCATATTATACACAGGGATGGCAGTCATGATGGATTTTATTAACACTGTTCTTGCAGCTTGTGAGAGCAGTTTACTCTTCCATCCTGCAATACGAGCATTAACCTTGGTGATTAATTCAGCAAAGATTTCTTATTTGGGTTGTCCTAAGAATAGTTTAGAACCCAGATATTTTTCTCCCACCTCAATTTTTTTTCATGTTTAAACATTTTTGAATCATAGCAGCCTGGTTACCTTCCAAATTTTTGCTGAAGTGAATACCAAACTTATTAAGATTGATTTCTTAGCCTGTTATGGCGCAGAATTCATTTAATACATCTAGTATAGTATTAGCTTCTTCCATGTTAGCTCTGCCAAAAATAAAGGCATCATCTGCAAACAGAAGATGTGCTATAGGAACACTCTGATGTGAAATCTTGATACCATGCAGCTTGTTCTCATTTTTTTTTTCAATTAATCTAGAGAGAACTTCCATGCAAATGATGAAAAGGAGAGGAGAAAGGGGGTCTCCTTGCCTCAGACCTTTATTTGAGGTGAAGTGACCATTAGGGGTACCATTAACAATGATAGAAAAGTGTGCAGATAAAATGCACTGGTGGATGAGAGAGATAGAGTGTTGATTTACCCCTAGAGCACTTAAAATGTCCAGTAAAAATTCCCAGTTAACCCTATCAAAAGCCCTAGACATATCTAATTTTATAGCCATCAGGCCAGAAGAGCCTTTTTTTCTTTTCATAGTATGGATAATCTCGTGGGCAATGATCACATTGTCAGAAATCTGTCTCCCAGTAACAAAAGCACTTTGATAAGGGGATATAGAGGGGAACATAATAGATTTAAGCCTATTAGCTAGCATTTTCGAGATAAGCTTATAAGAAATGTTATATAGACTTATAGGCCTAAAATCAGTGCAATTATCAGGATTCTGGGTTTTGGGAATTAAAGCAATGTTTGTGTGATTAATGATATCCAGAGAATGTGCAGTGGAGAAGAAATTTGACACCATGTGGAAGATGTCATCACCTATAATATCCCAAGAAGAGTGATAGAAGATAGCAGGGAAACCATCAGGTCCAGGTGACTTGAGGGCTCCCATACTAAACATGACTGCTTTAACCTCTTCCTTAGTAACAGGTCTTGTGATATCCTCATTTTCCTCTTGAGAAATGATTAAAGGAAAAAGAGATGAGATATTATTAGTGTTAGCCTGAAAAGGAATATTGAGAAAAGTTTTAAAATGTTTTACAAAAGCTTCACCTATGAGTCTAGGTGAGGAGATCCACAAATCTTGTTCAGTTTTTAACCAATCAATCCTGTTATATTTCCTATGTCTCAAAGTCTTAATGTGAAAATACTTTGTGTTCCTATCACCCTCCTTTATATCAGAATCTCTAGATTTTTGCTTCCAAATCTTTTCCTCACAGTCAAGTAGAGAGTCAAGAAGAGTTAAAGTGTTATGCTCTAAAAGAACATTTTCTTTAGTAGGACTCTTCCCTTGAATAGATTCAATTTCCAGCTTTAAGACTTTAATCTTGTTAAAAATATTACCAAAGGTGGTTCTATTCCAGTATTTTAGTGCTTTTTTTGTAGAAGCCAGATGATTTTTAATGGGGAGCACCGTTGAGTTTGAAAGCAGATTCAGGTTGGTAGTATTCCAGGAATTATTTACCATAGATTTGTAATCTTGGTGATTGATCCACATGGATTGAAACTTGAAAGGGACAGGAGATGAGTGTGGTAGAGGTTGAGAGTTGAGTAAGAGGGGCAATGGTCAGAGCCTATAGCTGCTTTGTGAGATAAGACAGCCTCAGGGAATAAAAGTAGCCATTCAGAATTTACAAGAGCTCTATCCAACCTTTTCTGGATATTATCCGGAGCAGTTCTCTTATTAGACCAAGTGTAAGGATAGCCTTTATAGCCTAAATCAATAAACCCTTGAGTATTGATGATATCATGAACAGGTTCACCATCATTATATTCATAAGGTTTCCCTCCTAACACTTCAGCTGGGGAGAGAATGACATTTAGATCACCAATAACCAAGATAGGGCAATTATAATTTGAAAGTTTTCTAACAGGGTCCCAACTTTGACTCCTAAGATGTTTGTAAGGGCTACCATAAAAGAAATAGGCTGACCATCTGTGTCTAGTACCTCTATTAAGTTCAGAGGTGATAGAATTTGTCGTTGAGTCAAGAATTCTAAGATCGACTCCTTCCTTCCAAAGAAGGCACATACCTCCAGCTAAATGAACAGGTGGTATAATGAAATGGTATGGGTAATTGAATTGATGGATGAGGGAATTGATTGTAGTGATCGAAGCTTTAGTTTCAGAAAGGAACACAATATCAGGATTATTTACAGAGATAAGATCATGTAAGTGTCTCATAGTGGAAGCATTTCCACACCCTTTACAATTCCAGGAAAGCGTCTTCATATATTAACTACTGGTGACTGATCTGGTTCAATCACAAACCCATTTGAGGCTAGGGGAGCTAAGCAACAACAATGATAGTATTTTATACATCTACTCTTCATGCTTTTAAAAATCCATGTGAAACAATCTCGGCCATCATAACAGAAACAGGTAAGTTGCATATAGAGAAAATTGTTATTTATAGACATGACAAACTCATAGATGACAGAGTGAGGGCAGAAAAACTTAGACAAGTTAATATATTGGATATTTAACATGGATTTTTGACTCATAATACTTTTATGATAAGCAAGACATATATATGCATTTGTAAAACTAGGTAGACTTCTATAAACACATTTTAAACCAATATGAACAAGCTGGATATAAAGTTTAAGAATTGGAGTATTGGGGGACAGGGGAACCTCGTTTTGAGTTGAAGATCTGGAGCCAGAGCCAATTTCCCATATATGCAAGTTTGATGGATCTTCAGAGATTGGAGTTACCAAAGAGGCGTCAAAAGAGATCTGTGCTTCAATACTCATTTGTATTGCCATATCTTCCTCCCATTCAGCATGATGGTAGTGATCAGCATTAGTACTGTCAACTAATTGATGTGTGGTTTCATCTGAGAGTTGGTTGTTTTGATCCCAACCATGTTCATTCCAGAGAGATTTGCCTGAGCTAGAAGTAGCTGTGTCACATTTGGGCTGTGAATCATATCAATGATAGCCTCATTTGAAGGGACCGAATTTGATGGATTTGTGGTTGGTGTTGTTGTAAAGTTTTCTCCTTCTCCCATTGGAATTGTGGCATTTGGCTGTATGAGTTGGAGGGCATTTTGATTTGTTGAGATTGGATTTGATGGTGGTGGGAGAGGGATATAGAAATTTTCATCCTCCAGATCTGTTTTTTTTATTGGTGTTGGGTCAGTAATGGAAACCTTTGATTGTCTTTTCTTTAGAGGACGTGAGTCCTTTGACTCAAGCAATCTTTTTTTTCTTTTGAGGATAGTTTCAGTTAGTTTCGATGAAACTGATGTTGGTTTTGGTGGTCTTGGGGGTTTGGGATAAAATTGTGAAGTCGGTGATTTTGATAGTTTTTGGGTAAGTTTGGTTGGTAGTGAAGAAACGAGTGGTGTTGTTTGGGTTGGATTTTGGTAAGGGTTGGGCTTTCTTTTTATGGCCTTTGGTTTAAACACTTTGATTGGTTTCGGACTTGAATATGGATCACAGCAAATCTCCATCCCTTCTAAGCCTGGTTCCTTGATATCCAGTTTTTCAACTGGTTCAGCTATTTCTGTGATTTGCACCGTTTTTTCTTTCCTTAGAGCCACCGCAACTTTTTCGATAGTTGTCACACGATCTACACATGATAAATCCACAGTTCCCTCAAATCTGCTTTGATGATACCTTGTTTTATTTGAAATCATGTTACTTGTTATCTCTGTGAGTACTTGTGGAATGATTTCTCTTCCCGGATAAGTGACCTGTTGTTGGAATTCTGTCCCTATTGCCGTGATCCGAAGAAGTTCGGTCACTGTTGGTGGTGCTTCATTACACATGGCGGTATCATGGGTGAGTTGAAAACATTTTTTGCAAGAGTGGAAAGGAACACCTGAGTATTCAAATCCAACCCATGTTGGTCCCATATATAGAGTTTCTGTCATTGTTCCTTGACTGAGTGGCTTATGAAGATCCACCTCTACTCTTGCTCTATACCCAGCTGCCATTCTTGGTGCGTTTTCTGCTGGATCAACCTCTCGAAAGGTACCTGGCGCAGCAGCTAGTAGCTTTATCACTTCAGGTGATTGATGCTCTAATTGTAACCCAGTAAAGGTGATCCAAAAGAGGGCTGTGTCAAAAGCAATCTGTTGTGGTGAGAGATGGAGGGAAAACTTCTTGAGTACTAGGAGATACCCCATAATCTGCCATGGTTCATTCTTGAGGATTTTATTTTTATCAATCTCATTCTCAAAGCTGATAATGAAGAGGTTTCCTTGTGTTACAACTATATGTAACTTCTGTTTTAGGTTCCATTTTGCCCTTATAGCCCTCATCACTTCATTTGGGTCTAGTTGGGTATCGGTGAAGAGTTTTCCGATCAAAGAAGTTTTCCTTTTTATACTAGTTTGGAGCATCAGATCTCGTGGGATCTCCATCAGTGGATTTGATTCCTTGGAGTTTATTAGATGAGCTTGTGCAAGAACATGGATGATGTTCTCCATGAGAGCATATGGGGTTGGATTTTGGATGATATATAGCAGGTGATTTTTTTTTTTTTTTTTGTGAACTGGAGTGTGTTTTTTTGGTTGGCCTGGTGGCTTTGTCAGTTGATTGGAGAGAAGTAGATGTACTCTTCTGATATTTGAAGTTTCGATGCTTCTGAGGTAGGGTGGCTGTGGTATCTGCATAGGTATATAGGTAGTCAGACTCATAGTCAGGTGTAGGTCTATCTGCAGGGATATCTGCCCAGATCTGCTCCAGTTCTTCTCGAAGATCCATCAAACTTTCATAGAGTAGAAACTGTATCCAGCCATAAGACATAAAGAAAGTTAGTGTGGAAACCCAAAAATCAAGAGACCGAAACCTAGAATACAGGTTGTTCAGATAGTAGGTTGTTAGCTTGGAAACAAGAAAAGACCGACCAAATAGCAGCAGAAAAAGAGTATAAAGAATTTTTGAATGTACTGAAAAACAAGATTTAGACTCAGAAGGGATATAAAAGAGTGCCACACTGTGGGTTTCAATGGCTTCCCTGCTTGAGACAATGGACAAGATTGTTTCAAATGAAGGCTTGATTCCCCCGTCAGATTTGGCTGCAAGATCATCTTTTTCCCCCCCATATTCCCGATCTTCTTTGTGTAGTACTATCCAGAATTCGTTCTCCCTCCATTCCATACCATTTTTTCCGGTTTTTTTGTTTTTTTTCCTCTGTAACTCCCTACCTCCCTGTAAGAGGTATTCAAAAAACATGTTTAAACTAGATTCAGGCTAGGTTCGGTTAGGTTCAGGTTAGATTCAGGCTAGATTCAGGTCTAAACCCTAAAAGTAGTCTTAAAAATGGTAAAATCTTGATCAGTACTGACAGCAAATGAAATATGCGGAGTTTGTACGCTGTTAGATTCAATGTATTATGATGATCAAACTGTTAGATTTTTCTAATGGCTGTCTCTTACTTACAGTTTATGAAATCTTTGTATCTTCCATTCCACTCTACCTTCAATCTTCTGATTAGCTTATTTTCTTACCATTCAAATCAGTCATTTGGGGGTGATTGCAGAACTTAGGCATGGGGATCTCTTTCATCCAGCCAACATAGTATCAAGGTTAGTTTAGATGTATCTTGTTGGTGTGTTTATACTCTATATTAATAATTTGGTATCCTGAATGTCACTGAATTTTTTATATTCGTATTTGGCCAACGTTTGCGTAATTGCCAAATTGGTATCCTTACATATTACATCATAGAATACAAATGTTAGGCTTCAGGTCTTTCTGTTAAATGCCAAATCTGCAATTTGTGCTAAAAAAATAAAGAAAAGAAAACTATCTGCAATTTCGTGGTAATGCAACAACTTTTGAGGAATTTTAAGGCTTCTTCTGAGGTTGATCTAGAAGCCGCACCTTAATATTTTCCACATGCTGATATAAACGAAAAAACGTGATAGGAGCTTAGTTTACAAACTTACGAGAAATGCAATCAATGACTCGGCTACTTAATTGTATCACTGTGAAGGTAGTTAGGTAGTTTCTTTAAAAAATGCTATAGACCGACTTAGTAAGTTTCTTCAATAATATTAGTAGTTGTTATACTATTGTACTATGATGTTTAGTAAAATTTAGCTCCGTACTCTCCAAATATTATCAAGTTCGACTATCTTAGCTGTTCATGATTGAAGGATGAGTTAGGAGAGAGAAAGTTAATAGTGTACAAAAAAAAATTCATCCGTAGGATAAAGGAGCGGTTCTTCTGGTAGAAAGGAAGTCACTTTTCTTACTGAGTTGCATTGTATCAGTATGCTGAATGCCTAATATTCCTATCTATTAACCTTGACTTGTGTCACCTTGTATATCTTAGACGTTGAGTTCTCCATCATTCGAAACCAACTAAGCACCCACACGGCCACACCCATTAATGGAACCTGAAGTAGGTCTTTGAACATTGTTTACATAAATTGGGTAAGATCATGTCAGTTGTGTGCTTTTGGGTTGTGAATTTACTATGCAAAAACTTCTAAATCTAGTTCAAATCCCTAATAAACGACGAATTTAGGAAACTGTATTGTATATTTCCATAAACTGTAATACCGATGTAAATTCGAAGGCGGAAGCACACTTTGATGATAAAGAACAATTAAAGTTAATTGAAATACCCAAAACCTAGGGTTTGAATAGAAAAATGAATTCTCTTAATCCGATAATAATAATATAAAGTTTGAAAATATTAAGGTTTACATCTGCAGATCCGCCTATGTTAAAAACTGGTTGCTAAAAAGAACAAATCCTAGTCTTAATAGAACCTGGAAAACTAAAATAGAACTATTCTATATCTAAAAAACTATGAACTGAAATGGAAAATAGAAACATGTGTTGTATAATTGATTCATGTGCAGTGCACATGATTAATCAATCACGTCCTCGTATCAATCCCCCAGCTTGAGAAGTGCTCTTCCTCGAGATAATTCCTTGCACTTATGGTAGGAAGTAGGATCCATTTGTTGTAATGCAGCATCAGAAATCCATGTATTTTCTGAAAAAATGACGGTTACAATCATGAATGGAGAAAAGCCTGTAAAACGATTGACAGAGTTATTATAAGCAAGCTCTGCTTGGGCGAGAACAAACTCCCAAGATTTAGAATTATCATCAATCAAGCACCTCAATATGTCTCCCAAACTACGATTTACAATCTCAGTCTGCCCATTAGTCTGTTGGTGGAAAGCTGTAGACAATTGGAGAAATTGTTTTCATAACGTTTTCCAAAAATAGCTAGTAAACTTGACGTCTCAGAGGTAATAGTGCGAGGCAAACCATGCAAACGAACAATCTCACGAAAGTATAAATGAGCAACCTGAGCAGCATCGGTAGTGCGTGTGCAAGTAATGAAATGAGCCATCTTGGAGAAACAATCCACAACCACAAGAATTGAATAATTTTCATGTGTAGAAGGAGGTAAACCTAACACAAAATCCATGGAGACATTAACCCAAGGTTTGTCAGGAATAGAAAGTCATTGGCATTAGTGTGCTTACCTTTCGTTGTCTGGTACACATAACATCGCTCAATAAACCGGTTAATATCTATACACATAGTAGTAGACCAAAAGTACTTATAATGGTCTTTATGATCCTAAAGTGACCACTGAACCCCGCAGTATGCATTTCAGTCATAATCTGATTACGAAGGGAAGAAACAGGAATACAAAGTTGTAAACCCCGCAATACGAAACTATCATGTAGGAAAAACTCACTAGATACACCATGATGTGCGAAGCAATCGGCATGGATAGGTCCAAAATAGGCATCCTTGACATATAAGTCACGTAACTTATCAAAATGAAAGAAAGATGGGAATTAGGGTTTCACATTGTTAATTGAGTCCTATATAAAACAACAACAACATCCACCACTGATTCAAAACCCAGAAACACATGTATCAAAGAGAGTGCTTGAAAACCACGTAAGTTTTAGTTTTTATTTTTTTATTTAAGATTTGCATTATTATTAGAAATCGTTTGTTTAAATGTCTATAAACAAACTTTGGTGTTTGAATTCCTACAGGCCGTGTATTATTAAATTTGTAAAACTGACTAACGAATGCTAACCATTATTTTATTTTCACTATAGTATTGGTGGTTTGAGTACACGCGTACATTGAACCCCATTCAAAATCCATTGTACAACGGGGATGAAGTTCCAAGGATAAAGGCCTGGGGTAAAAATAGAGTTGAGAAACACTATGGAACAGTAAGACATAATATTCATTTGTCTCGTCAGCAGATTGAGATGGCTACTGCTAATAAAATCGTATGGACACCTTGGATTACATCATGCATAATGGTGAGAGAGTGTGACTCATTTGCTGAGGATGGTTCGATGCAAAACTATTGGGATTCTTATCGCCATGTCTTGGACTTGAGTAGGAGAAGGGTGGTTTTGGTTTCGCCAGGCCCTTTAAAGGCATGATACCTTGGGGATCGAGCTTGGTGCCAACTTACGGGAGAGGTTGCTATCCCCTACCCACCATTAGAAAAAATGTGTGTTGTAGATGTCACTCTTGCGTAGATATTGTGGTACCAAGAGAACCATTGGCCGTTTGTTAGTTCTTTTATCACTGCGGATGATGGTACTTATGACTATTATTGGGCTACTGTTTCTCGAGGGTCCATCCTACCGGGGCCTGTTTATCTTGCATCCAACCTTGATTTAGTCACTCCGAAGGCCTTAAGACAAGACCTCTAATTCCCAGGGCCTTCACAGGCGACCTATGCACTAGGTGGATATGATGCTCATGTGCTGTTGGGGGTTGACCCGACAGAGGATGTTTGGATGTCACGTATGGTTGGATCAGAAGGCCAACTAGTTAATTATGTGATTCCACCCGTTGACAATAGTGTATTACCACAGCTAGATCCACACATTAACGAACATGATGTGGTAAGTTTTATGTGCTCGAATTAGTTAATTGTTGTATTTTAATTTTTCAATAGACTAATGTATACTTTTCCATATAAATAGGATACTCTACAGTCTATGTATGTCTTGTCATTGAGATTGACACATGGCATGCGTCGAGTTCTACTTGACACATCTTGGCAGAGTTTCAAGGACATAGAGGCCGATATAGTAGAGCATGAGCTCAAGCATGATAGTTGGGTGGGGCTCATTAATTTGCATTCTTCTCAATGAGAGTCAAGTAGAATGTGTGGTTAAAGTAATCAATGTTTCATTTTTTCAATGAGATTCAAATAGAGTGATTTGTGATTAATTGCCAAACAACTTGCATGTCTTATTAATTTTTTTTTAAGGAAATTATCATTTGTTGATTTTAGGCCATAGTCTCAACCATAGTCTAAGAAAAATACATCTAAACTTATCAACTTTAAATGTTTGATTTTATGAAATATATATATAAGAAAGGATTGATAAAAGAACATCTGCAATTGAAAATTACTACCAAATTCAATTTTTAAGGAATGTAAATAAACATCAAGAACAAATACTAGAATAAGTAAATATTACATCTCAAACTCCCCCCCACCACTTGTTCAATTGCCTCCTTTCCACCTTTTGTAAATCTCGTCTTGTTTTGCTTCAAAGTATTCACGTCGAAAATCCAGAAGAACCAAAAGATCCATAGCCATAATTTTAGCTTCTTCTCTTCTTTCCATAGCTTCAATTTTTTTGTTTTTCAACTCTTGGTCACGATCCTTAGATTGAAGTTGTGTTTCCAAGAGTTTGTCTTGTTTCTCCATTCTCAACTCAACACGGTTAACAAACCCCTCCACCACTTTTGCCGCTTCACTAGCTCTCCTTTTTCTCTCTTTTTGCTTCTTCATGTCATCCGGTTGTATAAGCTCACTAGTCATCATAGTAGACGCATTAACATCTTCATCTAAACAAATTGGAGTTTGTGAATCATTAACATTCGATGACCCCTCCCCTTGAATTTTCTTTGAAGAAGTCTTTGGTTTTGACTTTGTTTCTATTGACCTATGCCACTTGGGGGTATATTTAAGGATAAGATAGCAATGGCCAAAAGGAAAAGGGCTACCATCTTGATCTTGGTAAGCTACTCTTGCTCATCCCATCTTACAAAAAAAAAAAAAAATTAGAAAAGTAAAAAGAAAAAAAATATAATTAAGAGGAATAATTATATATATAATTATTCCTCACTAGAACGATTGTTCTCCAATTGTGCCATATAGCCAACAAATTTGCTCATACCCTTGTTAATCATTTGCCAATGCGCTTTGATTGATTCTAAGGTGTGTGGAGTGCCGGGATTGCGCAATTTGAACTCATTTGTTATTCGTTGCCAATAACTACCCGAAGTTTGACCCACACTACAATCCCATCTTCTCTAATTGTTAGCCAACTTTCACAAAGTTTCACATCTTCACTAATGGTGAAATACTGAAATTCAATAGGTGGTTTCTTTTTTTTCCCATTGGCGGGTGTTGGAGAAATTTCATCTTGAGGTAGAGAACCTATTGAAAAAAAAAAAAAAAAAAAAAAAAAAAAGAAAAAAAGCGTGGGAGAGAATTATAATGAAAATGAATGGAGACAAAAGTGATATACTGTTTATGCACCTATTACAGTCGGAATGTCACTTGGAATGACGTTTGAGTTCAAATTTAAATGGGACATCACTTGAAGTAACGGTTAAAATGAGTGACGTCCGATTTTTTTATTACTCAGACGTGCGTTTGAGTGTCGCGCGGGCTATTAATCAACTAATAGCGAGATGGGGAATTCTCCACCCACTTTATCAACTAATACTCTATTACCTATGGTATAACACCCCCATTGGAAAGAGTTTTTTGACACTTGGGGTGCAAATTTTCCACTCTATACGGTTTACACCCCCCATTGGAGATGCTCTTAGTAATAAGTATGAAGCACGGACACTGACACACGATACGGATATGGCACGACACGGCATAATTCAAAAAAGTAGGACACGGATGCGTCATGGACACGTTAAAAAGAATATATATATATATAGGCACAGTTAATGTAGCCACATTCTAGGCAGAGTGAATCTAAACCATTGATCTGTAGCAAATCCTACAGACATAGTCTATTCTAAATTATCAAAACGAAATTTCAGAAAAACAAAATTTTGCGAAACAAAAAACACGAAATAAACAAAAAATCGATCGAACCTTCTTCTCCAAAATTAGATCGAGATTTTTTCTACCCTTTTCTCTCTAGAATTCACGAGTGGTTCTCTCTTTGGGTTGTGTGCTTCTTTCGTTCAAGGTAATTTCTCTATTTCTCATTGCCACATCGACTTCTCTATTAACGTACTGTTTTCACAAGATCGGTATATTTTGAATTTTGAGGAACTGAATGTTATAGAGTAATTGGGTAATTTTATTGATTGTGGTTGGCTAATGGAACATTCTGCACGATAATACATGGACATTTTGCCATATATACCGCTGTAAGAACACATGCTGACCAAATGCCTTTGTTATTTAAATCATTTTGTTGCTATTCTTCTTGCTGTTGAGGTTATAGTTTTCTTATCCTGCTGTTACTCTCTTCTTATAACTGGATGGAGTGTCCGTAGTTCAATGCATGTAAATGATTGCAATTTGGGACAGTTTTACAATTTAACTTTATTAGCTGAAACCTTGGTAGATAGACTTCGAAAATTCAAAATGAGTGATAAGAAAATTAATTTCGGTGTAACAGCAGATATGGTTTTTGAATTTCCTTACGCATTTTCTCAACTAGCCTTATTCTACATTTACACTTGTGACTTGCTTAAATGGATAACAATTTGTTTGAGTTGTAGTTGCTACTATACTTTGTTCACAATGCTCTTGTTTCCACAATTTTGACATTTTTTGTTACTGTAGATGGAAAGAACTTTGTGCAATAGGTGTGGTGATAACACTCATTCATCAGAGAAATGTTATTGGTTGTCTACTCCTTATTGCATTCGAAAATGCCATGGAAGTAGGATCCTGAAACAGTCGAGCCAAATCCAATCTCTTGGGAAATTTTTTTTGACCTGTCGCGCTTGCAGAGACTTCTAATGGTTGGAAGACACGAGAGCATCGTCATTAGTACCTCTGAAAAATCTAAGATGTAGACAGCTGAATTGCAAATGTAACAAGGGTGAATGTAATTATGCTGGTTACGATGTAACAAGGGAGTTGTTTGAATGAGTCTTTTATGGGATTGATGGCTGGATTTCGTCAGGGAGTAAGTGAACTATTTAAATGAGTTTCTTGGAGTCTTTGTTTAGTAATCCCAAGCGTTCTGAGCATGAACCTGACGGTATGAACTAGAAGAATGTAGTAAAGAAAATGGAGTCTTTTAGTCCAAGGGCAGGGCGCGGGTGCTGACATGGATGAGGATGTTCCTTCAGCTGGTGGTAGCGGTGCAGGACCCAAGATTGAGGAGGTTGATTAAGTATTTTCAGTTTAGCTTTATGAGGTTCTAGTACAACCATTCTAGATACTTTTATGTTGTTTTCTTCTCTGTTACTTCTGTTGAAAACATGTGAATGTGGTATTTTTGTTATGGTTACAGATTAATGCATTTTGTCCCCCAGTTTTATTTAATCTTTAGTTTTGGATTAGTTGCATATTTTGCTTCCAGAAATTTCGTGGGTGATCTGCAAAATTTTCCCTTTTATCTTGTAGTTCAACTTGTATTGCAGATATCAGACAAATGGGAAACAATGTGTTTGTCCTTTTGAGTTTTTGTTTAAAAGTCCTATGGTTTATTCAAGAGGACTAGGGGAAGCATGATTTAAGTTTAGGCAGTGTTGTGACAACTCCTTTGCATGTCATCCAATACTTGACTCCCCTCACAGCACTCACATTGCTACACACAAGTACAAGTTTGATCCTGATGCATTAGTTTGTCAGAGTTTGATCGTGACGCTTTAGTTTGATCCTGACGCATTAGTTCAAGCTCTTCTAGAAGGTTGTGTAGCACAAGTCTTTATTGTGGTACTTGAATATGGTGTTGTAATATGCATAAATCAGTTGCAGCTTGTACGCTATGCAAACTTATTGGATATTCAGCACTGACATTGACTTGTTCTTGTTTAGAATTTTAGATCCCCCTTTTAACTTTAAAGATGAAGGAAACTGAAAGTTCAAGGGGCATCTCAACAGAGACTAGCAGAATTTAAGCCTTTCTTTCTTCATAGTTTCTTTGTCCATACACATTCCAAAAGACTTGCAACAAATGATATTCCAATATCTCGTAGAGTTTTACCCAGATGAGTACCGGAGAGATCCCATTTTTAGTCCTTCCCTCTAATATGCAACCTCTAATAAAATCAGGCCTTTTCTCTAATATGCAATCTCTAATCAAATCAGACCTTCCCTTTAATACAAGCTACTGACACCATCTTCGATAAAGCTCATATAATTTACTAAAACTTCTGACAGATTTCAAAATGAACAAATAATTTACTAAAACCCAAATAACTAAAATTATGACAATTCACTAAATAACCAAATTACTAAAACTCTGACAATTCACCCAAATAACCCAAATAAAACTCAAATCACTAAAACTTCCTCACAATTCCAGAACTCTGACAGCCCCACCAAATAAAGTTGAGTACATGAATGGCGCAGAGATTCGTGTCCTCAAACAGCCCCACCAAATAAGCTTCAGCAGCTTCTTGCAAAGCAATAACAGCCGAACTCTGAAACCTCAAATCACTTACTGCATAAATAAACAATGGAGCACCTTAGTTTTTCCAGTCAAGTGTGCTTAGTAAGTAATAAAGCTTAAACGCAAATATCAATTAAGAATATAAATGGAATTTAACACTCTAATAACCAGAAATAGCTCACAAGAAACATTCTCAAAACTAAAATAAAATGAAGTTCATTTTACCAACAACACGACAACTAGAATTTACGCAACACATTTCTTCAAACATAAGATAAACCATTCATAATTCCCTTCACAATTTAATTTACGCAAACATCTATAATCCATAAAACCATTAACAAAACATCATAAACACTTACATAAGCTTATCCACATCATGCAACTCGCAAAACCTTTCGCACCCAACGAAAGTAGTACAAACATCCAAAATAGCATTACAAGCAGCCAATGCAACAGTCTTACTTCCACACTCCAATACAAGCTTCAAGCTCCAAAAAGAGAAACACAAGCTCCAACAGTCAACAGTCTAATACAGAAAATACAAGCTTCAATCATATTCGTCATCATTTGTGTCCTCGTCTTCATTCTCCTCCCCATCCTCGTCTTCGTTCTCCTCATCGTTGTCGTCTTCGTCCTCTAACTCTACATTCAATACTGTAAAGCAAAAAGAATGGAAAACGCCAAGTTTTAAAGGCAATTGCGTAAGATAGGATACTACGAATTATGCTTAAGGAAGCAACACTCATTTTGAATTTTCGAAGTCTATCCAGTACCAACGTTTCAGCTAATAAAGTTAAATTGTAAAACTGTCCCAAATTGCAATCATTTACATGCATTGAACTACGGACACTCCATCCAGTTGTGAGAAGGTGACGTTTTGGTTGAATTATAAGAAGATAGTAACAGCAGGATAATAAAACTGGAACCTCAACAGCAAGAAGAATAGCAACAAAATGATTTAAATAACGAAGGCATTTGGTCAACGTGCGTTCTTACAGTGGTAAATATGGCAAAATGTCCATGTATTATCGTGCAGAATGTTCCATTAGCCAACCACAATCAATAAAATTACCTAATTACTCCATAACATTCAGTTCCTCAAAATTCAAAATATACCGATCTTGTGAAAATAGTACGTTAATAAAGAAGTCGATGTGGCAATGAGAAATAGAGAAATTACCTCGAACGAAAGAAGCACACAGCCCAAAGAGAGAACCCACTCGTGAATTCTGGAGAGAAGAGGGTAGAAAAATTCTCGATCTAATTTTGGAGAAGAAGGTTTGATCGATTTTTTGTTTATTTCGTGTTTTTTGTTTCGCAAAATTTTGTTTTTCTGAAATTTCGTTTATTTCATTTTGGTAATTTAGAATAGACTATGTCCGTAGGATTTGCTACACATCAATAGTTTGGATTCACTGTGCCTAGAATGTGGCTCCAGTAACTGTGCCTCTATCCCACTCCTATATATATATATGAGGGATAGAGCCATATTCTTATGCTCACATTATAGTCATATGCCCATATTATATATATAATTGAAATTTAATATTCTCCACCAAATTTTAATCAAAATATGAACACTAGTTTTGAACATGTCCAACTCTAAAATATTAAACAACAACATACATGTCCAATAATGCAAGTTAATGCCAACGAAAGAAATAACAATTACAGAAAATTTGTAACAAATATATATAAAAAGGACTTGGCAATCATTAAGCGTAGTCGTGCATTGTGCCTCATTTTTCTTATTTCAAGAGTGAAGTAAAAACCCTACCCAAGTCGTGTCTTCTTTTAAGTATTTTAATTATTTTAAAAAAAATAGAAATAAAATGTAGAAGTGTCCCCGTGTGTCCCTAGTGTCTTCAGAGTGTCAGAAATTCTAAAAATTAATTAATAAATTCGACACTCCAAATTGAGTATCGGACACGTGTCGTAGGCGTGTTGGGGAGTGTCGATGTCCGATGTGTCCGACACAGAAACGTTGCCCCTAGAGGAGTGTTCATGCTTCATTGAGTAATAATGTATGCGGCTCTTACCATTATGCTAGTTGTAATAGTGCCAGAAAGGGGAAAAAGGGAAAGATGGTACATTGGTCTTCTGGCGTGAGAGCCAGACAGCATTGCTGATTTCTATAAAGTATTGATAACAATGCATACCAGTTCTCACCAAACAAAACATTGATTGCTAGTTAATGTAGATGGTAGATTTGAGTAGCATATTTGTTGTCTAAGCAGTCACATACACTATGTATTGGGGTATGCCGTGTTATATTGCCTGAACCTGAATGTCTGCGTAACCGTTTAAATTGTTTGATCTCAGACTAACTTCATGTCCTTAATGTCACAATCAGGTCAAGGTTTGGTGCACAAAGCAAAAAGCTAGTGTGCTAAATATCGACATGGAAGCAAACATCTGTTCTGTCAACTGTCAAGTACAATCCTGGTTCTAGCAATTATGTCGCGGTAGGCTCCTCTCTGCATCAGTTTAAGGCAGCTCAGAATCAGGAAAGCGGAAAAATAAACTTTTTATTTATTTTTTATTTTTTCAAAATTTGACTCCACTTTAATTATCCAAAATAGTAAGTTTTTCATAGAAAATTTGCCTTGGATTCCTTTAAGGAGAGTCTGTGGTGGAATTGTATTCTACCTGTATCGCTTATTCAAACAAGCTCTGGACTGAGTGATTTGAAGAAAAAATTTCTACTCTTCTTTTATCTTTAATTATTAGTTTGCATTTCCATTGGCATGCAAACCCTCTTCTGTGCTTGAAACTATTTGATTTTGTGCCATTCTTTTGTAGCAAAAACTTGACTTATTTATTCATCTATTGTAATACACTTAGTAGCACCTTTTTAGCATTTACAGGTTGTTTCTGCGGATACTCACATTCACTATTATGTCTCCATGTTTTCAGTGGACACAGAAAAACTGTTTCACACGTAAAATTTTTGTCCAACAACAAACTTGTATCAGCATCGACAAGCAGCACATTGCGGCTGATGTAAAGGAAAATTTGCCAGTAAGTTATACTAGATAACTGCTGAGTAGTGGGGGCGTGAGCGGAGGGTGGAGAAGAGAGAGGGAGAGATGGGTTTGTAGTGGGGAAAGAGAGAGAGTTAGGGTTTGATTGAGAGGGAGAGGGAAGGAAGGAGGGAAAGGAATAGGTGAGGACAGACAGAAACCAACCAACTTAGTTTTTGTCCACATAACACCTCCTCCCTTTCCTGTCCAGATTGTTCGCTCCGCTCACTTGATTACTCGTATAATTAGTTGTTTTTTTTTTTCTAGTATATCAAAGTAAAATAGGCTTGGTTTTGTCACTTTCTTTAGCTCTTGTTTGGCATAAACTAGCCCGACCTTTGCGACATTAACCTTTTCCATTTCTTTCCATAGGATACCTGATTATTATGTAACTTTGTTGCTTATAAAAAATTCAGGAATGATATGAACTGTATGAACTTCTTCCGTACAAATAGGTTTATGATCTAAGGCTGCAGTCCCTGAATTTCATAGTGATTTACTAGTTTAGTTGAGGGCTTAAGGCGTTTGGTACAAATAGGTTTATGCTCTAAGGCTGTAGCCCCTGAATTTCGTAGTGATTTACTAGTCTAGTTGAGGGCTTTAAGGCTTTTGGGAAAGTTATAATCAAAGACCATTAATACTGAGTAGTTGAGAATGCTCACAGTGACCCACGTCAGTCTTTTTTTTTTCTCTGAAACTGACACATCATATTTTACAATAATTCGGCTAAAAAAAAGTAAATCTACGCCCTTTTTGCAGATTTCAATTCTTCGTAACCAAACAAACATAAAAAAACAAAACTCTTCCCTAAAACAAAAAAAAAAAAAAAAAAAAAAAAAGGTCTCCGCACATATATATCTTAGGTTTATACATGTTCTACATACAGAACAATATCTCTCCACAAAAGCTATAAGCAAACTTAGAATGATATTTCGTGGTCTGTTTTTGGAACAAGAGAAATCCATAGCCAAACAATCGATAAGAAGCACGGTAGGATTACAATAACTGGCCAACGCATTCTTCTGTCTATATTTTCTTCTTCTTTGATTAGGTGCCAATTATAATCTTCCCGCTCTCCATGCATATAAAGATAGAATCTTTGAAGGTTTGGAGATAAGCGGGTAGTTTTTAGTTTTTTTCATTTGGTTTTTCAGTTTTCAAAAGAAGAAGAATAGTATTGTTATTATTATAGGTGTGTAAGGATGGTGGTTGAGAAAGAGAAAGGTGGTGGTGGTGGGAATAATAATGTTGGGTTTAGAAGTTTGATAAGGAGGAAACAAGTGGATTATGTACATGTGAAATCAGAGGGTCATCAACAATTGGCTAGAGAATTATCTGTTCTTCAGCTCCTTGCCATTGGTACCTTTTTTTTTTTTGTTAAATGATTTTCCTTGATATTGGGGTTTGTGGTTATTGTTTTTCCTGTTATTTTGATGTCCCTTGATATCCTTGAATTGTGTATGTGGTAATATGTTGATGGTATATGCGTAAATGGATGAACAATAATGGGTTTGTAGGTTAGAACTGTTGGTGTAATTATTATGATGATACTATTATTAGCAAAATAAAACATACTGTAATAATCCGCAATATGAAGAATGATGATGGGACTAATATACGTGTTTGCAGAGGTATCAAACTTAAATACATGGTAGGCTTGAAACTTGCAATTACATACAATTATTGTTATTATTGTCTTAACTTGTGTTCTTTTCTTAGTCAATTTATGTAGTACCGGCTATATAACCACCAGAGTAACGTGTTTTGTGAACTGAAATGCTGTGTTTTGGGGTTTGTTTGATTAGGTGTTGGATCAACCATTGAATAAAAGGGATAGAGATCAAACAAAATGCCAAGAAGGAAGAAGAGAAACCAAAGCCAAAGCAAGCCGATGTGAAACCCGACAAACCAAAGCAAGCCGATGCAAAACCTGACAAGCCACATGAAGTAAAGGCTGCCAAGAAGCCGAAGAAAGCAGAAGAAGCCAAATCAGATCCACCAAAACTAGCATTTTAACTTGCGTTTTTTTGCCTTCTTCGGTGTGTGTAGAGATAATGATATTGGTGGATGACGTTGGGGGAGCGTGGGCACGCATTGATCATTCACCATGGAATGGTTGCACATTGGTTGATTTCATCATGCCGTTTTTTCTCTTTATTGTGGGTGTTGCAATTGCTCTTGCACTTAAGGTACGTGCTAAATATAGTGATGATATGTTCAAACCTCAAAATATACGAATAAGCTGATAGGAAGTCATAAACACACTTCACCTCAGCTTCAAATCTGATAAATAAAGTGTCAAACTTTAAAATGAAAGGGATGAGTTCGAATTTCATAAAGGATGTTTGGGATTTTTTTTGTGACATGGCCTGGCTAGCATATTTCATAGTAGTGTATCCATGTGTCTACATTACTGTGTAAGATTAATTTCTGAAACCGAATGAAGATGATCTCATATTTAGCTGTTCTACTGTTAATTTGTAGAGAATCCAAAAGGTGGGAGATACGGTTAAGAAAATTATCAATAGAACAATAAATCTTCTCTTATGGGGAATTATTTTACAAGATAATCTATGGAAGAAATTTAGAAATAAAAGTTATGCACGAAATATTTCTTATTGTTAACTTTTCTAGCTTTTTTCTAACACAACTTTCTATATGATTGAAGGTGGCTACTCTCATGCTCCTGACGACCTCTCTTATGGAATTGACATGAAGCAAATCTATTGGTGTGGCATTCTTCAGGTTTGCTAACCCTTTTTTTTTGTTCATATTTTAGAAAAACAAAACTGTGAAAGCCCAGGAAACTAAGGGTAAATTTCAACTTGGGTTGTACTAGACCCATAACATGCAACGACACAACTTTGGGTTGAGTTAGCAATCCTACTCCATCCTACGATTCTAAATGCATGATTTGATCCAGAGACTGGTAACTAGGCGTAGGCCTTTCTACGCCAATTGATCATAGCAAGAGCTATCTAATTCCTTAGCCGATTGCCCAATTCAAATAATTTCTCAAGAATTCGTTATTTTACTTGCAGAGAATTGCTTTGGTATACTTTATTGTCGCTCTAATAGAGACTTTCACTACAAAGGTCAGACCTACAGTACTTAAATCAGGACATTTCTCCATTTTCAGTGCATATCGTTGGCAATGGTGACTGGTGAGCAATATAAGACGCAAAAAGATAAAATATAAGAAGTCTTCATCGTAAGAATGCAAACCTTTAATGGCTTATTATCAATGTTCCAGGCTTGAAGGGTTTATCGCCTTTCTCATTTACATGATCACAACATTCTTATTGTATGTTCCTGATTGGAGTTACGAGTTTGATGAGGATCATCAAATCAAGAAGTATATCGTACGTGTATATTCATGTCTTATTTCGTCAGGGTCAACAACATTTACAAAGATAGTCAACAAATGGAATACAACTCTCATAGGTAACATTGTTACCTTTGGTTTTCATTTAATTTTCAGTTTTCTTTTTTTGTATTTTTTTTTTTTTTTATTTGTAGATGTAGAATTTGTGATACCACAGAGACTCAAGTACTTTTGATTGCCTTTGGCAGGTCTTATGACATACTTCCGCAAGGCAACTGTACATACGCAAGAACTATTAGATTTGCTGGTCAAATGTGAAAATAAAATCCAAACACGTATTAAAATTGGGTTGAATTCAAAGATGCCTAGCAGGTAGGAAATATGGTTACCTTCTTACCAATTGAATTTCTTGAATTTTTAGGAAGGTCCTAATTAATAATCTGTTATGTAGGTTCCCTCCTGTCATCTTCTATACACCAAAGGAAATTGGAGGACTGGGTATGATGTCAATGGGTCACATATTGATTCCACAAAGTGACCTCAGATACAGCCAACAGACAAATGTTGGAGTAACCCATTTCCGAAGTGGTATGAGTCATGAAGAGGACCAGCTCATCCCGAATCTCTATTGTTACATACAGGTATTTCCTGGAGCCCCTGATTCACAATTTTATGTGTATCTAAAGTTGAAACCTGTATATTAATATTCATATATACTAATATTCTGTCATATGTCGACAGCCATGGGAAAGTGAATTTGTAGATTCTCAGCGTGTCTGGGCTGAGTATGCGTTAAAGAGGCAGGAGGCACAATCCCAAAATAGGCGCTTAACTCTCGAGGATCTTGAGGTAATATTATTTTCACATGAACTCACATCTGTATAAAATGCTAAAAATTGGACATAGTTGCCATCGCTGGTTGCGAAGGTGTTGAACTCAGGCTTAGGCAGACACAAGTCCTTTGTAGTCTTGATAGTGTGCATATGGCTTGAATGTGTGCTTCCATCATAACTTTGTTGGTTAGCATGGAGCATTTTACAGATGTGAGCACTGCACTTCTAAACAATCAGGAGATATAATAAAGTTGTTGATACTTGAAGCAAGTTCACATAAATATTCACTAACAATATTAAAATAACTAAACTAATTCTAAAAACTATTCCCATTCCCTCTTCATAATTTCCTTGAGATATTCAATCTCTTCTTTTGAGAATATATCTTTTGAAATATGATTTACAATGGGAAACCTGTTGATTTGACTCCTGAACAAGAGGAGGTGGGGAAAAATATAATATATGTTGTCTGTTTATTGAGAAAAAAGCTTTTCTTTTTAAATACTCAGTACACCTGTTGATTTGACTCTTGAACAAGAGGAGGTGGAGAAAAATATAATATATGTTGTATGTTTATTGAGAAAAAAACTTTTCTGTTTAAATACTCAGTACATGGTCTTTTTCCAGCCTAAATTGTCGTATTAATGCATTCAAATTGTTTTATCTCTCAGTTTCTAGTACTGAGTTGTTCACCATTGCTAAGTGCAGGTTGCAACAATGTTTGCAGTGATGAAAGATACTGATTATGCTACGAAGCCAAAAATTTTAGAGAATTTCATGATTGATTGGAGAACAGTACTAGGGAAGAATCATATTATAAAGAAATTTGAACTTTGTGATTTCACCCCAATCTATGAATGGCGTCAAAATGAGGAGAAGAAAAAACAAATGAGTACAGAAGTATGTTAGTGTGATTACTGTTACATAAAGAAACAGTTGTATATGGATCTTAGCTTATTGTTCAATGTTGTTTTGAATTGACTAACATTCATGACTTTTGCAGGAGAAAAAGCTCATGAAAGAAGAAAAGATGAAGCAAGAAGAGAAGTATGTGTGGACTATTGTTGAAGGTGTCAAAGAGAAGGTTACCTTTGACTTTGACGTATATAAGCTCTTAGATATTTATTTAAATGTAACATGAATCTTTTGTTGGTAATTGCACTTAATTCTTTCTAATAAAATAGGTCTCAGATTGAGTCATGTATAAACTCTGATTAGAAAGAATTAAGATGATGGTGTATATCGAAGTCGTGGTTTGGAGAAATTGGGAACGTAGAATGATAAAAAGCATACACAATTCTCCAGAGTTGGTGCTGTTTAGGGGCTGTGCTTTGTTGCATAGTACATAGTCCCCATTATGGATGGTCATGAGCTGTTGGTTATGGTTTTCGTTTGTAATAGCATATATATACCTAGAGTACTTGCATTTTACCAAAAAAAAAAAGGGGGGGGGGTGTTTTAGTTTTTCCGCTGAAAATGTTTTTTTATATGCATATGTAATTTTAGGTACATGCTAATTTATTCAAGGTTTACATTTTTTTTAATGGATGTGACATTCTCAATCTCAGGTTGGAAACTTTAGAGTTGAACCACCAGGACTGTTCCGTGGCTGTGGAGAGCATCCCAAGGTTATATACTTTGTTGTTTATAAAATGATTGATTTTTAGAAAAGCATGCGATTAAAAGCTTAGAATGGCTGTTAATAGAGTTTATTTTTATCATAGAGGTTATTATATGTAGTCTTATTGGTTTTTATGCTTTCAGATAGGAAAACTGAAAAAGCGCATTCGTCCAAGAGATATTACCATCAATATAGGAAAAGGTGCTCCAGTTAAGAGTGCTCAATACCGTGAAAGGTTCCCGAATCCAATTGCATTAAGATTGCACTTATTTTGTGTTTTGAGGTGTGAATGAGGATTTATTCTGTTATCCTTCCAAGGGTTAATTTATTTGGGGTGGCTTGCAGGTGGAAAGAAGTAAAGCATGACAATACTGTTACATGGTTAGCATTTTGGAATGACCCTATCAATCCAAAAAAATTCAAGTATGTATTCTTGGCAGCTAGCAGTTCATTAAAAGGCCAAAGTGACAAGGAAAAATATGAGAAGGCTAGAGGTCAGAAAAGTAAATTCTTAACTCATTTCCATGTATTGTTTTTTATGTTTGTTCTTGAGTACTGTTTGTGTGCATATGTGATAATAATTGTACATTAATCGGTATCTGTGCAGGAATACATTGAAAATATAAGAGTAAATTACGCCAAGGATTTCACAAACAAAGATGTTGTGAAGCGGCAAGTAGCAGCTACTACTTATCTTATTGATAAGTTAGCTCTCAGGGCAGGAAATGAAAAGGTAACTTGTGAATGAATGTGCTTTGGCTTCTTCTGTGATCCATTTTGTTTTATTATGTTCCCACGCGGTGGGGATAGTTTATTATTGCTGCGACTATGGATGTTGTTACTGTTAGGACCACTTATTGGTAAGGATTGCTTCACAAACACTTCCTCCCTTTGGGGGCGGTTTGCATACAAAATCCAGAGAATTAGGCAGAGCATGACACCTGCAGAAATGAGTCCCAGACCAACAACCACCATCCGGGGTAATGTTCCAAGGGTGGGCAAGAATCGGCGATGGTTCTGAATGTTTCCCTCACAAAATTACAATCTTGAAGACCAAGCAAGGGCGGGGCATAGTGATCGAGGGCATAACTCATGTTCACAGCTGCTACTAACTGTGTATAGAAGTCTGGGGTTATCCTCCCAGCTGTGGTGCAAAAACCTGATGACGATGTTACACGTGTAGTTTTGCCACACCTGAATTTTTTTTTATAGAAGCCAGAGAAATGGAATTAATCAAAACTGATACCCTTTTTATAGTTTCTTCTCTTGGATTAATGTTAATTATTCATCAATACTAAAGCAGCTTGAGAAAAATAAGTTTGGCAGCTAAAAGTTCATGTAGACATATCGACGATGCATTTGAAAATGACACCTCTTGAGGTCCACATTGTTGATCATTAAGCTCAGAGTCAAATGGGGAACAAAGAGGTGGTATCAACGACCCAGACTGATTATAGTAGTTAATGGCCCGAGGAGACGGATCTGTGTTGGCATAGGAGTATATTGCCGTGTTGACAACATTCACGCGATATTGTTGATGACTTCTTTACTCGACTAGGGTCCCGCTGGTCGCCCCGGATCGACGCATGGGGAGAATATTGCTCGAGCTGTCTCTCGCTTGAGAATTATCAACCCATTCTTCCATGGCCATACAAGTGTCCATGATTGCACCGAAAAACAACACCACCAACAAAAATCATCGATCTCTTCAGCCAGCTTATCCTATGCATACAACGCCAAAGTGGAGGCAACGCTTTAAATGACCGGTTGTTAGTGCTTAGTGTGTTTGTTTAGGGGTCACAACTCAAGACAATGATAATACTTTTTATATTATCTTTATACCGTCGTATAAAGAGAACATTTTTCCAGATAATTGAGCATATTGAGCATTAGTACTTCCAGATAATTGAATATATGAATGTGCTTTGGCTTCTCCTGTGATCCATTTTGTTTTGTTATACTTAATTTCTTCTGAGCATTTTCTTATTTTTGAATAATTGATTATTTTCTGATTGGTTTCTTTATAAAGTTACTGCTTAACTTATTGAAACTCTGGATATCAAGTTCGGAAACTAAGGGGATGAAACTTTAAGACACGTCAACCCCCTTTTTTCTCTTAGTAGGACACCTCAGCTTTTTCAAGAATTCGGCAATAAAAAAATGAAATGCTCTATTATCTTTATTTCTCTTTTCTCCCTCTGCCCCTCCTCCAAAGTATTAACTCAAGAAACCCTTGATTTCAAATTATAAGAACAACAAATCGAAACACCCAGTTTTTGCTTTTTCTTTGGTTTTTCAATTGTTCGCCATCCACCTAGAAAACCCCAAACTCTCTTAAAGAAAAAGAAAAAGAAATCATCTATCCTAAATGTTCTGTTACTCCAAGTCAAATTGATCGCTTTTTTTTTTGAAGAGACCCCGACAGGTAATTCCCCTAGCTTTTGTTTTCCTCAATTTCTTAATTCAATTATATTTATTTCCTCATATGTGACTCCTATGGATTTCTTCTACAAGAGAAATCATGGTCCAATCCCAGTAGTTGATGATATTGAGAGGTCACATCACACCCCTTAATTTCGTTTCTGTATTTTCAGAACTAACGAGGTTTATTTCTAATTATGTAAACTAACTTAACGTATCACTAGCGATGGTGTAGTTGCTAATGATAGGTAAGAAATGTGGGATCACTTTTTTTTACTCCTTGATTTGTACACTTCTTCCTTGAGTGTTCTATTTTGTTTCCGTTCATTTCAACAAAGGATTGTTTTTTGGCGTTGCTCAAAGTTTCAATTAATCACTTTTGAACAAACCTCTTGCAAACTCTGAAATAATATTATTTTTTACAACTATGACGCTTGAGCCTTTTGTTGCACTTAGAATTGTGTCAATTTCCTTAGACTCGCCTTTTTTACAGAGAAACATGATATCGCACAATTTATGGAATTATTTAGTTTGTTATGCCCTTTCCAGATGCAAATATGGTGCATGACTTGCTTTTTAAGAATTTTGTTTATCATTGTATTTTTTGTTTGTTTTGGTAAAAAATAATTTTACACGTTTTGATGCTAGCACTTTTTTTCGCTATTGAAACAACAATATAAAGTTAGTTCATGGGCAAGGTTGCAGGATCAAATTCACGACTGCAAGGATCCTTTTGTTTGTTTATTTTGTTCAATACCATCTATCTGCAATATCTTTTTTCCTGCTTTAGGGTCTAAAGTCGATTGGTTTGATTTGTTGTTAGTGACTGCTTCTACAATGGTCCATGTTTGGTGTATGATAGGAAGATAGCTATAATAGCCAAGATATAGTGTTTTGTATTCCATTATTTATAGCACATTAGCAATGGCCTGATGCTTTGCTTGCAATGTTGATGGCTTCTCAGTGAGACCTCAAGCAATGGCTTGAGCTTTGCTATTATAGGTTAAATTTTAGTATTTACTCATTGATGTTTTGGATATAAAATTTCTATTTATCTCAATATTCGCTTATTGACTCATAGTTAGATATGACATAGGTTATGTGCAACTCAACAACAAGATGATCAATGTGCACAATGAATATAATTTGGTTATCGCTTAAACGTATGGTATGTTTTGAGTGCTCTATTCCTTGATTGTTGCGTTATATTTTGATAGTTTATATAGGTGAGGATGATAAGAAATGTTATTTAGGACAATAATAACCCAAAAATAGAATCAAAATCTTTCAAAAAAAATTAGAATAACATAAACCCTTCAAACAAAGTATACATATATTATAAGCAATGAATCATTAGCTATCAATATACATATATTATTTATTCAAGTGGACTTTAGGCTTTTGATTCATTAGCTATCTATGTAGCAAGTCCGGCCATAGGCCAAGCCAAATGGCTAGTTCTATTAAGGGTCCTGTATTTTAAATCCACCCTAAGTAACATTGGGTCCTATTACTGCCGGACCCCAATTTGTGTTGGGCGGACTCCCACAAAAAAAACAATTATTACAAGTGTGCCATTGGTTTCAAAAAATCTAAAAAAAACAATTATTACAAGTATGCCATTGGTCCCCAAAAAAATTGAATTCGAAACCCCAAACTTAAACGACACCGCTTGGGACTTAGTCCAAACGACCCGGCCAGGTCGTTTGAACTAAGTCCCAAACGACTTGGCCACACCATTTGGGACTTAGTCCAAATGACCCAGCCACACCGGTCAAGAGCCCAAAAAACAGAACTTTGAATTTTTTTTCAAAGTTAAAATCCCAAACGACATGGCCACATCGTTTTGGACTGAGTATAAACGGTGTGGCCATATCGTTGGGGATTTTTCTAAGTCCAAACGGTGTGACCATTTTTTTATAAGTCCAAATCCCAAACGACATGGCCACACCGTCTGGACTCAGTCCAAAACGGTGTGGCCATGTCGTTTGGGATTTGAACTTTGAAAAAAAATTCAAAGTTCTGTTTTTTGGGCTCTTGACCGGTGTGGCCGGGTCGTTCGGACTAAGTCCCAAACGGTGTAGCCAAGTTGTTTGGGACTTAGTCCAAACGACCTGGCTAGGTTGTTTGGTTTAAGTCCCAAACGGTGTGGCCAAGTCGTTTGGGACTTAGTCCAAACGACCTAGCCGGGTCGTTTAAGTTTGGGGTTTCGAATTCAATTTTTTGGGAATCAATGGCATACTTGTAATAATTGTTTTTTTTTGGATTTTTTGAAACCAATGGCACACTTGTAATAATTGTTTTTTTTTGGAGTCCGCCCAACACAAATTGGGGTCCGGCAGTAACAAATACCTTAACATTTGATAATGTAACTTTCATGTCTGATAAATATAAAAATGAATAGTCTACCTACGAAATGAACGTCGAACTCAAAATGTAAGTAAACTAAAACTATCTTATGTGTCTATATTTATCAAGGTTTCTACTCTCAAATCTATCGAAATAAAGTGGAGTAACAAATTCGTTCCACTCCTAGTTCTCTAGCATGGAATGTTTCCTAGTCTAATTAATCGGTCTTAAGTCTAATGAGAGCTTTACGAGGGGGAATTATACTACGATGCAACTACACACAAGATACAAACTATAATTGATTCAACTACGGAAATACTACGTTGATTCTATAATAAGGAATTAGGGGGGATTGATTCCACCTTAACTCAACTTAACTCACTAACGACGAATCGTCGTAATCCAAATTGAACTGCTACGCAGAACAATTGGTTCTTCCTAATCCCTAATTACACATGACATTTCTACCAATTCATAACTAGCATGTGAACAATTAAACCCATTCTCATGGCGAATTAATCGTTTCTAGAGTGTAATAGAAATTACGACGACTCTACGATAATCGGAATCAAGCTTTCATCAAGGCTTCTCATCCCCCTCTAATGGAGGTTTAGCCGAGAATCATTCCGTAATCATTTCCATATGAATCTAAACTAAACATAATATCAAGATTCGAAATTTACTAATCTAAATTAAACAATAATTAAAATCTAATTAACAACTAAGAAATGGTAACCAACAATAATTAAAACTAGATCTAATAGATTGAAATAACAAAAATCAAAATGACAAGAATAATAACTATTTTATTTATCTAATGAATGATATTCAATGATTCAAGAAATTAATCTAAAACAAGAAATGAAATTCTAAAACTAAGTTCTAAAACTCATTAATGGAGGCTAACTAATCTAATTCTAATCTAGGTCTAACTATCTACTATTAACAAAGAGTGAAGCTTTGGTTTTTATACATTCAGATCCAAAAATCGTGCATGGGCTTGGAGCTATGTTTTGGGCCAGAGAATCAGGCCCAAAACCCAATTCTTTCAGTCCAAAAAGGCCTCTTCAGCTGCAGTTGGCTTCAATAGACTTTTTGTCCACTTCTGCTCCTCCGATTGGGTCAAGGCTTGGACCATTGGAAAGCTCTTTCCGAGCCGGTCGTTTTGACATAAGGTAGGCCCCATTCCGAGGTCTGAGTCCAAAGATACGGCCTTTGGAAGTTCTCTGGCGACTTGTGTCAAGCTTCCGCCCAAGCGTCGACTTTTCAACTTTTGGACGGGCTTTAGAAAGGCTTTATCTTCTTGAATCTTAGCCTTTAATCACGGAACTCCTTAGTAACCGACCTTTGCTCCTTTATCTCGCTAAAGTGGCACATTTCTGCACATAATGGACTTTGAAGCCCGAAATGCATAAAAACACGTGTCGGTGTTAACTCTTAATTATTACTCACATAATTGGTCTAATAGTATGATCATTCTGTGGGTTAAAACTACATTTTGGGCTCTTATCAAACCACCCCAAAACAGCATTTTGATTGTCCTCAAGCAAAGATGAGAAATTAGAATAAGTGACCAAAAATGGAGTTCTAACTACTCTCCGTTTCAATGAGTGCGATTGCATTGACCATATGCAACAAGGCCTTAAACCACTAGGAATTCCCTAGTGGACGAAGTTATAGCCTCGTGAGAGTTTTCCAAAGGAAGGTACTCACAAACTTCATCTATACTACAACGACTAAGAAAGAAAACTATTGTTTCCTTATTCATGTCTCAATTATCTATACATCTCACTAGCAATGAATACGTATAATAATCATGTCGAAACTTAAGATAATATATGCATAATAATCAATCATCTACAAATAAACATATATACAATGAGTAATGCTATGAAATGCAGTAATGTGTCCGTTCTCAAACTTTGGAATAAGCGTCCTTAAGTAGGTTCTCACATAAAAGTCAAGACAAAAATCACTCGATTTTTCCACTCAAGTTTTGCTACTCCAAAATGCGGTTGGCATACTTTACCTTACAATCTCAATGACACACAAGGAAGCGAAGTTGATCAAACACATCTCCACTTACTATCCCACTAACCTATTCCTAATTAAGTTAGAGGTCTTTATTAGGTGTCATGGGGATTAGGAGATGGTTTAAGAAGGAAGGAAATGGATATTCAAAAGGACAAGTCCGAGATAATAGAGTCTTCATATTATGTAATTAGAGAAAACCTTGTTATTTACTTTTGCTTCTACACTTTGTTTCCATCCTTAGCCATATTTTTTTTTTTTTCTTTGGCTTTTTTTGACTCCTTTTATTCTATTTTTTTTTTTGGAGTTTTATTTTATTTCTTTTTTATTTTTCTTTTCTTTGGATGGAAACTTCTTTTATTTATTTTTTGAAGCAATTAACTAACTTTTGTTTACACAGGTTTTTCTCTTCTTCTTTCTTCCTTATTCTATTCTCGGACTTATCTAAAATTGGGTAGGTTGATTTTTTTTTTTTGTTCTTGTTTTTGTAATAGGGTAAAGGATTTGTGGTTTATGAAAGGGCTAATGAAAGGCTCGATTAGGCTTAACTAGCGGAAAATATACTTAGGTCGGAATTTCTAGCTATATCGATCCAAAAGGGCCTAAATTCTCTTTAGGACATGGTATAGTGGTCAAGCAAGTGGACGGTGATTTCTCTATTTGGAATATACTTCTCCCTTGTGTCATTTCTCAAATGTTTCACTCATATAAGGCTTTTTAGGCTATATTCTCACAGATTTGTAGAATAAGTACTCTAGCCTAGATTTTAAAAACTTATTGCCAAACAATCATAGATACTCATGTAATATATTTATAGATAGATGCAAAGATTATTACCTACATATTAACCTAAGTTTCTAAAACTATTCTAATGCAAAAGCTACGTTGAGACTTCTAGATTATTAAGAGCATAGAGAAAGAAACAATACCAATATTCCTAAGTGTATAGCATAAACTTTTTATTTTTATTTTTATTTTTATTTTTATTATTTTTTTAAGACAAATAATACGTAATATACAACCTAATATGTGCTTAACATTTACATCGTGTTTCTATACCACCCCCAAACAATTTGGGAGAAGGGGGTTCATGAAACAATTCAATAGCACAATTAAATTATGTAACTAACTAATTTTTATAATTTTTAACATTTTATAAATAAAAGTGCGTAATTTACATCCTAAAAGTGTCTAATTTTTGCAAATGTTTCTATCCCACCCCCAAACAATCGAACGCTTTGTCCTCAAAGTGTAAAGAGATAAGGAAAAAATTTACCATAGAAACGTGGCAAAAATTGGCGCACTCTGTAATGAAATATTGTAAAGATGATAATGATAATATGAAGCACAATTAAACCGGTATCGCATTTCTAACTAACACAAACTCTACTGGAGTAAACATTACAGGCTTAAGGTGGCAACATGATTTGAAATGAATACCAAAATACGCCACCCCCAAACAAAATTGGAAAACTCTTTTTAAGTTTGAAAATTTTGTTTTGCCTATACTCCAGAACGTTGGTATTGTACGAAAACTTGGGTCTTTTAAAGTCAGATTCCCTAGACTTATCTAAACATATGTATAAATATGCAGTTTATCATATATCAACAACCGAAATAGTTGTGGATCGTTCCATAAATAAATATCGCAGAAAACATATCCAAACACAATCAAGCACCAAGATTTCCTACGACGCAGCCTAGTGGAATGAAAGCGAAGTCGGATAGACCTATAACATAACCGAGCATGCACCTTATGTTTCATCTTTGAACGAAAGGGTGTCCTAGTGAATAAGTGTGGAAAAGTGAATGGTTGTGGAAAATATGGTGGATTGGGATAAGTTTTAGAGGGAAAGCATGGAAAAAATGAGGATGTGGGTTTAGCACAAAACTCATTCATGGTGTAGTTAGGGACTGTCTCAAGTCTGAAAATGAAGGTGTCAAGTGGTTTATCCTTGGGAAGTATTTGTTTATTAGGTGGATTTAAAAAATCATGAAGCACGGAGAAACTAAAGGATCGAAAGTGCAAACTCGAGGTTCCTTTGAAAAGGTGGAGGGTGGGGAATATTGGTGATGGAAGGTGAATGATTCTCAGCTAGAGCTCTCAAGTCCATATCATCGAAATCTTGATATATGCAAGACATTCCTCAATAGGTGGGTCAAAAGGATCACCGGGATAAAGATTGAAAAATTCATCTTCCGGCCATAGCATCAAGGGATGAATGGTTGTTGGCAAAGGGGACTCGCTGAGCGGTAAAGAAGCGGTGCAAAAGAGTTGCAGAATTCTTTTTCGATTTCGCCTACTACCGTGGAGTCATTGTTAAAGTCGGAATTTCGAAGGAAAGGAATTTGTTAACTGCTTCTCCGAAACATGTTTTTGAAGTAATCTTGAGCTAAGCTCTCGATCATGCTAACCTCTCCATTTGTAGATGAATCGATATTGTGTCCTCGCTTTGAAAACATTTACCTCAACGTAAAGATGGCCGTAGGACAAGGACATCGAACCATCGCGCCCGGTTTATGAGCCGTTGGCAATAGCCAAGAAGGGACGCCCTAAAATGATAGGTACAGAGTCGTTAGTGACTTCGTGTCGAGGATAACGGTCGGCCGGGTAGTAAAAATTTTGACTTTAACCAAAGACGCTTTCAACCACACCCTTAGGATACTTAATAGACCGATCGTAATTGCAATGTCATTTTAGTAGGTTGCATCTCCTCTAGACCTATTTGTTTATACAAATAAAACGGAGTAAGTTAACACTAGCCCCCGTGTCTAGTAAAGACGGGCCGTCGTGTGAGAATCTCCTAAGGTGCATTGTACAAAGATGGGATGACCCGAGTCCTTGTACTTAACAATTCCATTATTTTCGGATAAAGTTGGGAACCGCTCAGCTTAGAAAGGCGTCTTTAGGTATGTTGGTCTTACGCCTAGCAATTGCACAACTCCTTAAGAAACTTAGCGTGGTTAGGTAGCTTTTGATAGCTTCGAGAAAAGGAAGGTTTATCCTTAGATTTTGAAAACGTTCCTAATCTCCTCAAAGTTAGTATCCCCGGTTAGCATGGCTAATTTCTGAGGAACGGTGGTTTCGCTCTATATTTAGCGTATGGCTCGACTTGATGTGTAACCTTGGCTTTCGCTTCTTAGGTTGTGGTTTAACCGGTACCTCTACAAAGGGTAGGTTCTTCAGGTTTCTATTTCGCATCTAGTTCGATATCCGTGTGGAGTATCTTGATGGGGTAACTATAGGCATAGTTACTTTGTTATCAACAACTCTTCCGTAACGGAGAGTGGTGATGGCATTTAGCTCACCTATGGTTGTAGTTTCGCACTAGTATTACCGTTTACCTCAAAGGTGTGGTTTGCCGTTCTAGGGTTGGGTATCGCCACCCGGAAACACTTTTGGTTGGGCTTTCTCTTGGGCTAACTGTTGGTTTAAATTATTAACGGATTGTAGAATGTGTTGGTTAGATTGAGCCATGGTTTGGAAAAGTTGTTGGCTCACTTGTATGAAGGTGTCAAGACGATCCGGTTGTGTGGGGTGCAAGAGTCACGGGTGGTGTGGACCGAACTATCTCGCGTTGATTATTTATGGGCGGATTATGATAGTTATTATTTACCTAACGATACCTCTATTAGCATTATAATTATTATAACTACATTGACCTTGTGCTTGACCTTGTCGAGGTTGGCTTTGGTTATTATAATTATTATAATTACCCCGATCCTATCCTTGTTGTGGTGGAGCTTGGTTATAACCGTAAGGTTGGCCTAACATATTGATTATTGTACCACTCGTAGTGTGACTTGTTGGTTATTTCTCCAACCAAAGTTGGGATTTTGTCTCCAAGGGCGTTAGGTTCACTATTAATGGAACAAGAATGTTCATAGGCTATAGGACGATTGGGAGCTCGGGATGCTCGGGACTCCAACAAACTACATGGATTTTAATTTACATTCATGACGGGATAGGCTTTTGTTGTACGTAAATGGCCTCTACCTTTTTGTGAGGGATTCAATTAGAGTTTTAAGCTCGGGATCTGATTTAACCTCAAACATACCGGTAGCCTTTAACCGCTGAAGAAGAACTAACGGAGCGGAGTAATCGCCACTACCCCCAATTATTATTACGCTTTAGTCCGATCTTCCAAAAATTTATATGCCTCCTCGAGGCTCCTTTACTTAGGAAACTACCCCCATTCATTATGTCTAGGACTTCTTTATGGTGGTGTAGAAGTCCTTTGAAAAGGCACGAACTAACGGTCTTTTGCTAGGTGATGGTGTGGACACTCTATAAGGAGATCGGTGAAACGATTCCAAGCATCCGAAAATGATTCATGAGGATTCTGGCCGAAAAGAAGTGAATCTTGGAAAGCATTTCATCCGCCTTTAGGGGTGGGTAAAAATGTTCCATAAACAAATGAACAAGTTTGGCCCACGAGTCCACATAATTAGGCTTTGGGCAACTAACCAAGAAGCCGCCTTATCGCCTAAGGTGAAAGGGAATACCCTCAATTTAATTTGTTCCGCACCAACCGTAGGGATGGTGGAATGTTGTAAGGACTTGTTCAATCCTACACACACATGTAGCGATAAGGTTTTTCATGGTCTAAACCATGAAAAACGGGTAACAAATTAAATATATTTGGGGGGATGCGAAATCCCCAATCGGTCCGCTAGAACGATGCAAGATTTAGGGCTATCGCCAAGGCTTTATAAAAGTCGAGAGAGGAGTCTCTCTTTCTTCATCCATAGTATCGTGGTGTGTGTGAAATAGTAGCTAGAGGTGTAGTGGATGGGAAACTAGATAGACTTGTTTGTTGACGCTGCCGTAAATTACGTTAGTTGTTTTTCTTCACCGGACCTTAATCTCGCAAGACTAAGTCGAACTTAACTAAACATGCAACACTCCAAACAATTCTGATATACTAGTAGAAACCTCTAACTGGAGATGCGAGGTGTGGAAGAAAGGAATACCTGATTGTGTCCTTGCTTCGCTTATGAATAGCGTCTTGTTTACGCGTGTTCAGTGTATATAACAAGTTAAAACACTGAAAAACTTGAAAAATCGAAATTCGAAACAACCTGTGGAAGTCCGGCAAATTTCAGCATAGAGATTGTGCGGTGCGCTTTTGGGCGTGGTCGCCTCCGTATTCCATAACTTAGCTGGTCGCCCGTGTTCCAAGAACTTAGCTGGTCGCCTTCGGTATGGGCAGTCGATGGCCCCGTAATTTTTCACGGAACTTTTCAATGCTGAAACGAACAACCACAGTATGAATCAAACAAGGGTGGGTGGGTAAAATGGGACTTTAAAATGACTAATTATACTATGAAAACAATGCTAAAGTGAAACTAAGATGGCAGCGGCGCCATTTGATAAACATAAAAATGAATAGTCTACCTACGAAATGAACGTCGAACTCAAAACGTAAGTAAACTAAAACTATCTTATGTGTCTATATTTATCAAGGTTTCTACTCTCAAATCTATCGAAATAGAGTGGAGTAACAAATTCGTTCCACTCCTAGTTCTCTAGCATGGAATGTTTCCTAGTCTAATTAATCGGTCTTAAGTCTAATGAGAGCTTTACGAGGGGGAATTATACTACGATGCAACTACCCACAAGATACAAACTATAATTGATTCAACTACGGAAATACTACGTTGATTCTATAATAAGGAATTAGGGGGGATTGATTCCACTTTAACTCAACTTAACTCACTAACGACGAATCGTCGTAATCCAAATTGAACTGCTACGAAGAACAATTGGTTCTTCCTAATCCCTAATTACACATGACATTTCTACCAATTCATAACTAGCATGTGAACAATTAAACCCATTCTCATGACGAATTAATCGTTTCTAGAGTGGAATAGAAATTACTTAATTTACTTCTACGATAATTGGAATCAAGCTTTCATCAAGGCTTCTCATCCCCCTCTAATGGAGGTTTAGCCGAGAATCATTCCGCAATCATTTCCATATGAATCTAAACTAAACATAATATCAAGATTCGAAATTTACTAATCTAGATTAAACAATAATTAAAATCTAATTAACAACTAAGAAATGGTAACCAACAATAATTAAAACTAGATCTAATATATTGAAATAACAAAAATCGAAATGACAAGAATAATAACTATTTTATTTATCTAATGAATGATATTCAATGATTCAAGAAATTAATCTAAAACAAGAAATGAAATTCTAAAACTAAGTTCTAAAACTCATTAATGGAGGCTAACTAATCTAATTTTAATCTAGGTCTAACTATCTACCATTAACAAAGAGTGAAGCTTTGGTTTTTATATATTCAGATCCAAAAATCGTGCATGGGCTTCGAGCCATGTTTTGGGCCAGAGAATCAGGCCCAAAACCCAATTCTTTCAGTCCAAAAAGGCCTCTTCAGCTGCAGTTGGCTTCAACAGACTTTTCGTCCACTTCTGCTCTTCTGATTGGGTCAAGGATTAGACCATTGGAAATCTCTTTCCGAGCCGGTCGTTTTGACATAAGGTAGGCCCCATTCCGAGGTCTGAGTCCAAAGATACGGCCTTCGGAAGTTCTGCTGACTTGTGTGATGTTTCTGCCCGCGTCGACTTTTCAGCTTTTGACCGGGCTTTAGAAAGGCTTTATCTTCTTGAATCTTGGCCTTTAATCACGGAACTCCTTAGTAACCGACCTTTGCTCCTTTATCTCGCTAAAGTGGCACATTTCTGCACATAATGGACTTTAAAGCCTGAAATGCATAAAAACACGTAATCAGTGTTAACTCTTAATTATTACTCACATAATTGGTCTAATAGTATGACTGTTACAGGGTTAAAACTACAGTTTTGGGCTCTTATCAATGTCCTTGTTGTAGCCACCTCATTTCACCATTCTCCCACCACCGTCACCACTCCTCACAGGCGACCACCCCCATCACTGCCCTATGCTACCTCTCTTCTTAAAGAGAACCAAAATCTTATAATCAACTCTTGATGGAAAACGTTGCCAAACCACCACCATGGGTCCTTAGTTCTGCAGACAAACTTACCCCCCCCCCCTTTCAAATGATTCATTGCCTTTTCTCAATATTTCTTTATGCCCCAACATGAAATTCCTTTTTGATTTGTTAAATTGGGTGGATAAATATCTAGTAACAACTTGGATTTGGAATAGCAGGATGTTATATCTAGAACCTGTTCATGAAGCTTCACGAGTTTAGGATATAGCATGTGAATTGTGGTGCTTCCATAATGCTTTGTTGAGAGCTAAGTTACATTGACACAGACATGTGTGTCCGTATGCGACATGGATACGAAGTGTCTGATACGGCGAGATATATAAAATTGAGGTATATTACATACGATATGTATCCATGTTTATCCGACAAGGACATGTGGATATGTATTCGATTTTTTTTTGAAATATGGTGTGTCCATATAACATAGGTTTAGAGCCGACAATCTGTTGGCTTTATACTTTTATTTTCGATTAAAAGTTTCGTTAAGCACCTTCTTAATCAAAAAAAATTCATGCTCTTTAAACATCAATTGTTATTGTTCTTTATGACGAAGAAAATCACAAAGAGTGCGTGCGTGCGGAAGTTTGGCTTGTCTAAAACCTAGAAAATCTTGCTGGGAATGGACACTACACACGAAGGGTGTCACTAATAATGGGAAAAACAAAAATAGAAAGTGGGGAGAACACAGACAGAGAATAGGGAAGGAGAAAACAGATCGACGAAATAAAATCAGTTACCAGAATAGAGGAACAAAACTAGTTGGTGGTGCGGACTTTGGCAAACAAAGATTACTCTTTCTTCTTCTCTTCTTTACTGATTCTTTGGGTGGTATATATATGGCAAATCAAGTTTGTGGCAACAGAAGAACTTGAGGATGGAGCTGTGAGCGGAAGCGATTGGTAGTGGCACTAAGAGCAGGAAGAATCTTATGAATCTGATATCAATTGATGCACTAGTGTGCATATATATATGAACGTGACGCCAGAGAATTACGAACTGGTTGCTTGTGAGCTACTACGGTTGTGCGACAACCGGACTTGAAACTCACAAATTCGAGAAGGGAGATGACAAGTTATTGCTTATAATCACCCTGCAAATAATCAATAACAAGAACACACAAAGAGAAAACCTTTCTCACACAAACACAAAGTTTATTAATCAACAACCAAGTATGGCCAAAGGCCTACAACTCAATATATAGACTAAAGGAATAATGAATTTAGAAGCTAGCCTTCTAATTCAATTATAGAAACTAAAACAACTAATTTTTTTGCTTGACACGTGCAAGAAATGAGCAGGAAAAACACAAAATAGACAGAACCGATAGACAGATCAAACTTATGATTTTTTTTTTTTTTTTTTTTTTACACGTGTCAAAAAAATGAGCATGGGCAGAATCGATAGACAGCGCAAATGGCTAACTCACCCATGCTGTTTATACTGCTTTACATGTGTTAAAAAAATGAGCAGGTGCAAAACCGATAGACGGCGCAAATGGCTAACTCACCCACGCCACTTATAAGTAGTAGAGATGTGAACCAATTAGGACTCAAAACAAGGGTTTCTAACCCTAGAATGCATCAACATCTCTACGAACACCGAAGCGGACTAATTTGGCATACTCATTATAAACAGTGTAAGCATCCTCCGAGGTCTTGAACTGCATAGAAAAAAATGTTGTTTTGTTTTCTATATAAGCTCTATCTATATCTGACTCTTTATCGTCGATATCACTACTGTCAATGTATTCACTCTCAATCAGGGAAACAGAAGATTCCACATCCACATAATCACTTTCATCGTACACAAAACTTTCAGAACATAAATTTCTAAGAAATTCTTCGTCATCGAGTCTTATTTGATTCGCCATAGTCTACATGAAGAGAGATGACTTTTAGCACAAATTCACTCAATTTATAACACAAATTAATTATGTAAGTAAGCATAAACCAAATCAATCAAGTACACAACTTTACCACCAACCTACCACATGTATTTCTCATAAAAGCAACCCGATCACAAACAATCGACTCTCCAATCATAGAAAATCTATTAAGTTCAAAAATATTTTTTTCTTATTGCTGAGGTTGCTAAGAAAACAAACACAACTCTTTTAAGCGCCAAGTGCTAAATTGGGATATGACGTTGATGGAATTGGGATAGTCATTGCAGTTATTGGGGATATAAGGTTCATGACATACTTCGGCAGACCTCTTGAAACTCCACAAACATCTTCCTCTGTTCGGCACCATTTAGCCGAACAGGAACATTACTGCATATGCCACAAACAGTGTTATACTTCATGTCATTCTGAGTTGCGTACTTCTTCCCATGCTCTTGGGTGCCTCATGGCGAGGGACAACCCGAACAACAATCACTTACACACCACGAACCTAACTGTTTCTTTTAAGAGCTAAGTGTTAAATTATCTCATTTTTCTACCCACATTTCTTCATTAAGCCGCACTGACTGATGACACTCTCATTACGCCACTCTCACTTTCATCGTATGCCACTATGAGTTTTTCATATAGTCTTGCGTCACAACTTTATGCCACTGTGAGTTTCATACATTAAAGAGCAACAGTTTAACTTTTGCAAACGACTAGATGATAATGAATACTTTGATTTGCCTTGATGAATAGTAGAATTATGAAATCGTGAACAGTAAATTATGGTGGAAAAATAGTAAATAAATGCTCTCTAAATCATGTGAGATAAAGGGGAGTAGTCGTGTTCGCCAAACTCTAGTTGTACATTACTTGGATACGAATCTAGATTACAAATATATTTCACTAATAAGAGTCAAAATAGTAGATAGGAGATGAAAATAGTAAATTTAAATGATGAATAAAGGAATTAGAAGGGGTTTAATCCACCACGCGATTTGATTAACTATTAGTTAGTATCAAATCACTTGTATTGATCCCTAGTGAATACCAAGTCCTCTCGGATCGAGGTTTCACTAGCATGAGAGTGTAGCTCCACCACAAATCTCTTTGGTGGTGGCTATATACTCTAGTTTTCTATTATGAGCTCTATCACTAGTTACTCATAACGAAGAACTTGAAGTTCTTAATTGCAAAACAATAAATGCTAATGATTAATCATCTTCACATGGCTTCATAAACCTCCTCTAATGGAGGTTTAGCCTAGTGTCATTAGAATCATATTAACTATATATATTAAATGAAGAACTAAAGCTTTTGATTGATTGAGAATTAATGGTGGCTACAATTGCTAAACCTAATTATAACTAAAGAAACATAAACCTAAATTAAACTAAGGGTTTGCTAGAAGAGAGGTTTAGTGTTTACCCTTAACCCTCTTTATATAAGAGATGGTTAGGGTTATATTTTCGTGCATGGGCCAAAAAGGGGGACTTTGGGCCTCTAATGTGAGCCCAAAGTCTATTAGGTTAAATCTAAAGAGACCACAATTGCTGGAAATTACTTCCGTGCCCTTTTCGTCTACTTTTACAACTCTGATTGGGGCAAGGTCGAGTCCATTGGAAAGCTGATTTTGAGCCAGTCGTTTTGACATAAACTACGCCCGAGTCCAAAGATACGGCCTGTTGAAGTTCTGTTAACTTTTCTATCCTTTTTCTACCCGGATTGACTTTGACTTCCCAGCTTGGACTGGGCTTGAAAAAGGTTTTTCTCCATGATTCTTGGGCTTTAAATGTAGAACTTCCTTGGCAATCATCTTGCCTCGTTTTCCATGCAAAAGTGGTGCTTTAGTCACCTAATTAATTAACTTCAAGTCCTAAAATGTACAAAAACAAGTAAAGAGTACTAACTCTTATTTATTATAAACATAATTGGCCTAAGTAGAGTACTATTAATGGGTTTAAACTATACTTTTGAGTGCTAATAAATGATAAAATGCGATAGTTTACCTACAAAATGAACAATAAAACTCAAAACGTAAGTAAACTAAAACTATGTGTGTGTCTATATTTTATCAAAGATTCTACTCTCTATCTATTGAACAGATATAGTGGATTAGAGTGATTCATTCCACTCCTAGTCCTTCCGCATGCTGTGCTCTCTACGTATAATTAAACTTAACTCTAAAGTCTAATGAGAGATTTACGAAATGGCAACTAGACTACGATGCAACTACCCACGAGATGCAACTAGTCGACTATTAGAACAACTATGGGAATGCTACGTCGATTCTATGATAAGGAGTTAGAGGGGGATTGATTCCACCTTAACTTCGACTTAATCCTACTAATGACGAATCGTCATAATCCGAATTGAATCGGCCCATCGCGAGAATCTGTTACTCCTAATCTCTAATTACACATGGCATTTTTACCAATTCATAACTAGCATGTGAACGATTACACCCATTCTCATGGTAAACTAATCGTTTCTAGAGTGGAAGGGAAATTACGACGACTCTACAATAATCGGAATCAAGCTTTCATCAAGGCTTCTCAACCCCCTCTAATGGAGGTTTAGCCGAGAATCATGACGCAATCATTTCCGACTAAATTATAACTAAACATAATATAAAGAATTGAATTTTACTAATCTAAATTAAACAATAATTAAATTCTAATTAATAACTAAGAATTGAATAACAAGTAATAAATGAAATTAGATCTAACAATTGTAAATGACAAGAATCGAAATAGACAAATAGCTATTTTATTTATTAAACTAATTAAGAACAATGATTCTAAGAGTTTAATCTAAAACAAGAATTGAATATAAACTAAACTTAATTTAATTAAATAAAAACTAGATCTAGAATTATCTATTGTTTTAGGTCTAACTAGCTACCCTTAACAAAGAGTTAAGCTTTGGTTTTTATATGTCCAGATCCAAAAATCGTGCATGGGCTTGGAGCCATGTTTTGGGCCAGAGAATCAGGCCCAAAACCCAATTCTTTCAGTCCAAAAAGGCCTCTTCAGCTATAGTTGGCTTCAACAGACTTTTCGTCCACTTTTGCTCCTCTGATTGGGTCAAGGCTTAAACCATTGGAAAGCTCTTTCCGAGCCGGTCGTTTTGATATAAGGTAGGCCCCATTCTGAGGTCTGAGTCCAAAGCTACGGCCTTCGAAGTTCTACTAACTTGTGTGATGTTTCTGCCCGCGTCAACTTTTCAGCTTTTGACCGGGCTTTAGAAAGGCTTTGTGTTCTTGAATCTTGGCCTTTAATCACGGAACTCCTTAGTAACCGACCTTTGCTCCTTTATCTCGCTAAAGTGGCACATTTCTGCACATAATGGACTTTGAAGCCTGAAATACATAAAAACACGTAATCAGTGTTAACTCTTATTTATTACTCACATAATTGGTCTAATAGTATGACTGTTACAGGGTTAAAACTACAGTTTTGGGCTCTTATCAAGTGCTTATCACACCACTCCCAAACAGCATTTTGCTTGCCCTCAAGCAAAGATGAGAAGTAAAAACAGATAAGTGACCAAAAATGTGGTTCTAACTAATCTTGTTTCGCAGAGTGCGATTGCATTGATCATATGCAATAAGGCCTTAAACCACTAGGAATTCCCTAGTGGACGAGTTATGCCTCATGAAAGTTTTCCAGAGAAGGTACTTACAAACTTCATTTATATTATAACGACTAAGAGATAAAAATAAAATTTCCTAATTTAATCTCAGATATCTATACATCTCAATAACAATATAATAAGAACAATGCTTCTGAAACCTAACCTAATACACGCATAATAATCAAATCATCTAATAATACACATGCATGCTATAAACTATGTTATAAAATACAATGGCAGGTCTGCTTCTGAAACTTTTGGAATAGCGTCCTTAAGTAGGTCCTCACAACTTGTCAAGACAAAAATATTCTGATTTTTCCACTCAAGTTAGCTCACTCCAGTGTGCAATGGGCACACGTTTCCTCACAATCTCAATGACGTCCAAAGGAGCCAAGGTCGATCAATCACATCTACTACTTACTATCACACCAAATTAATCCTAATTGAGCTAGATGTTTTTATTAGGTGATACGGGGCTGAGGTGATGGTTTAAGAAGAACATAATAGATATTCAAATAAACAAGTATGAGATAATAGGGCCTTCAATTATATATAACTAGAGAAAACCTTGTTCTTACTTTGCTTCTATACTTAGTTTCTATCCTTAGCCTTTTTATTTTGGCTTTTTTGACTCGTTTTATTCTATTTTTGGAGTTTTTGTTTTATTTCTATTTTTGTTTTTCTTTTCTTTTCTTTGGATGGAAACTTCTTTTCTTTTTCTTTTCTAAAGCAACTAATTAATTTTTGGTTTTCTACAGGTATTTATCTTTATTCTCTTTACTCATCCTATTCTCAGACTCATTCAAAGATGGGTAGGCTTATTTTTATTTTTATTTTTATTGGTTTAAAAGATGGGTAAAGGATTTGTGGTTGCAAAAAGGCTAATGAAAGGCTCAGTGGGGCGACTAGCGGATAATTACTTATATGTATGAATTTTTAGCTATATCGATCCAAAGAGTGCATAAATTCTCGCTTAAGATATGGTATGGTGATAAAGTAAGTGGATGTGTGATTTCTCTACTCATATTATATGTCTCCTTTGTGTTATCACTTAAATACTCACTCATATGAAGTTTTTAGGCTAGAATCTCACAGGATATGTAAAATTAAGTAGTCTAACGTATGTCTCAGAAAAATACTGCCAAGTACATTCATACATGCTCATGCAAGATGTTAATGAAAAGATGCAATGACTATTACCTACATATTAACCTAAGTTTCTAAGAACTACGCTTAATTCTATTGCTACTTGAGATTTCTAAACTAATATCATTATGGAAAAGGAAATAATACCATTATCCTAAGTGCATAGTACAAACTATTTTTATGTTTTTTTTTTTTTTTTTTTATATAACAAATAATACGTAATATACAACCAAATATGTGCTTAAACATTTACAGCGTGTTTCAATACCACCCCCAAACAGAATCATGATTTGTCCCCAAAGTATGGAATGAAAATAAAGGATAGAGAGTACTATAGAAATGTGCTTGTAAATGGGAGCACCTATAAAAGAAAGTTAAACAATACAAATATAAAGAATTAAAATGCATACACAACTCCTATATAAGTTCCATCCATAATGGAGATAATAGTAAATAAAAAATCGCTTGGGACATAAGCGGACTCTAACAGAAAAATAATAAATATTACCATATATAGATGTTTCTAATCATGCATTATCCTCCGGTTGCTCCACATTTGTGAAATGAGGTTCTTTTAAATCTTGCATATCTATAACTACTTTCTAAGCCTTCATCCTGTTTTCATCTACCCTAGCAAACCTATTTAATGCAATTTGGTCGGACGGGGTGCATGGGGCTACTAGGTGAGGTTATAGGCGCTAGCCAGTCCAAACCATAGCACGTAAAGAACGGATTATAGCATTGGTCCACTACACCAAAAAGGGAGTTTGGTAACGGTAATAATTGTTACTAATATTTTTACTAACGCTTATATCCGTTACGTCTGGGGTGTTACAGTCACTTACATAAATATTTGTAACGGATATATTCGTTACTAAAATTAATTTAAGTAACGCTTATATCCGTTAGTGTTCCAATTTGTAACACTTACCTTGCGAGTGAATTTTGTTCATTTCATGACATTCGTCACACTTATGATCGTTACTAATGTCATTGACCAATAGTCAATATTTATTTGTAACAAATTTGTAACGGATATATCCGTTAGTGTATGGGGACTGTTTTGAAAAAAAATATAATATGTATTTTAGCCCGGTTGTTTTGGACTACCTGCTCCTGCTCCTGCTCCTGCTCCTCCTACACCCACACCCAAGCTTGCAGTAGCACACCCCACCATAGGAAAAAAAAAAAACTCCATTCAAGTCATATAACCATGTAAAGAAAACACAAAATACTTCTACCATTCCAAACACAATTTACACCAACTCCACCATTCAAGTCAAACAAATATATTTTATTGATCATAAATACTAAGTCTTGACATAAAAAATATGGTACTAAATGGGTGAATGATTTCTTACCAACAAAATTTACCATACACATTTAATACATTAATTACAAGTACACCTAATATGTCAAACTCAAAACTTCATTTCTTTCTTTGACATGCACTTCTATAAGCAAGGCTTGCTTCACAACAACTGCACACTAGCAAATGGTTAAAAAATTATTAGAAATGACATTACCATAATGTATTAAAAATAAGTCAAGCTACTAGAAAATGAAAAAATTATTACTTGAAACACAATGCATATAGAGGCGGTAGCAACCTACGTTCATACATGAAATATATTATATGCAAAGTGTAGGAAGTTACCATGAACTTAATTGGTGTCCAGTTCAATAAAGGAAAAATAATCAAAGGCTTAGATTGCTTTCGTGTTGTTCCCAAACATACATAGTGGGGTCCATACCCGCATACATAGCGGTGTCCTTTTTTAATGGTGCATATCTACAAGACTACAACTACTTTCATTTCTTCCTTTCTTTTACCAATTATATGACTGAGTGTACCATGGAGGAAAGTAAAAAAAAAAGTAAAATAAAGCCAATTACACGAAGGATAGACAACCAAAGACAATATAATTTGTTTTTTTTTTCTATTCAGATCAAAAGATAGACAACCAAAGTAGCAAAACATAAAGTAGATCACTAAAACCCTATGGACAAGAACAACAGGTTATCTATACCAATGCAAAACATTTGACCCCACTACTTGATCCATAACATATAGTTTGACCCCTAAAACCCGGTAGAACCAAGTCTTTGAAAACCCATGGTTCAAATTGGATTAACAGAAAAAGGAAGAAGCTTTTGGTTAGTCTGCAACTAGTAATCTAGTATTATAAATTTCTAAACGTGCTTTGTTGGAAATCCTAATGACTTTCAGAGAGGAAAACATACATACCTCTCAAAGCAAAAATGATTGTATTGTCGGACATGGCAACCACTACCTTGAACAACTTGTTAAACCATACCCATTGGACCAATAACACTCCCCCCTTTATAAACCACATTAAATTTCCTCGTCACCTACATCCAGCAAAGCAACCGGGCTAAAATATCGGTTGTTTTGGGGTTCAAGATTTAAAGGGTGGGCAGACCTAAATAACATAGAACATGAGGAATAAACTACCTTTTAAGATAGAGCCTACAACATGGCGAGAGACACGCTACTACTCCTCACCCCTACTAAGCGGGATCACACACCTAATAAAAGCGTGTGGATGGCCCACACCCAATAATCTTCAAATGAAGATTTCTATGAAAAAATATGGAACCGAGGTTCTAGAGAAAGAAGAAGGAGCTTCATTTCGTAATAAAGTTTCTAGCAACTAAGTATCATGTTATTATAAAATAAAGAAATAAGTGAGACTAACACGGATTCATGTGTTGGTGCCCAACATGGGTATGAGGCATCCGGCACAAAGATCTTAGAAGCACTTAGATCTGGGGACACGGATGTGTAACTACAAATACTCTTTTGCGGTTTAATCGAACCCAACTCACATTAAAATACATTTTAACATGTGATCTCTTTGCTCTAAAGATCAGCTCATCTTAGCTATCTTCAAAGCAACTCCAAACAATACTCGAGTCCTTTTGTAACCGATGATTTAGATGGAGGGGACAATATTTCTCTCCTCCAGTCTTAAAAAGGTTATTTTCCTGTTATGTAACGAAGTAGAATTAATATTCACAACATCAGTTTGCCTTTGGCACCCCTAACTCTATAAAAGACAAGCCCTTTAGCAGGTACTAAGAGAAGCATGGGACTCCCACATACATCAAAGATACACAAATGAAAGTATGAACCCCAACACAAAACTACCCAAAACTACACGACGAAAACATCAAAGCTAGAAACAAAATCCCCAAATGAAAATCCATAAACGTAGGCTGTCCCCCTAGACCACCCGAATAAATACGACACACAAATAAATAAAATAATAAAAGAAAAGAGGAAAATCTTGAAAAAAAAAAGACAATTTCACTCACCTGTCAACGAAACTGCTTGATGTTGACATGATATAATCGTAAGTATAGCTGAAGTTATACAATGGTATGCAACTGCAATGAGGTTACACAATAACATAAGCTACTTGAATGAATGAGTAATACATATGCATTGAATTGTACCAATATACATGTATTGTGTGATTAGATAATCCAGACCTAGCTAATTCTGGTATTCTATATACATCAAATCCATTACCTAATTTAGGACAAAATAGACAGCTAGAATGGGCACATTTTCAACTCCCATTGCGATCACAGGTACAAACCAGGACCGAGGGTCAATAAGTTATCTTGTACAGGACATGTAGGAGAAGCTTTCATTAATATATGGCAGGGGGTCGACTTAATCGGGACACCATTTGCAGTGATTAATTCCACACATTTCTGATAAAGATATGATGATGGAGCTACTATTAAAACAAATTTTCTTGCAGTGACTAATTAGAATCATAAAGTTATGAAGATTGGTCCAGCCCGATAAGAGACAGAAGCATAAATTTGTATCACTTGATCACCAGAACATTCATTCTAGTAAAAAGTAAAAAATGTCCATAGATGAAAGAAATGGATCAAGATACATCATCACGCGAACACATATGATCCGAACCAAGAATTACAAAGAGTAAAGCTCACCTGTCTGATAAAAATACAAACTGATGATTATTGGGAGTCATTTAATGCCTTTCCAAGCAGAATACGCTTTGCTAGAATCATAGTTGCTTCTCCCTAATCTACCTGGAAGAAAATTTTCACCAGTACATTATTTAGCAAACAAAGAACACCCAACAGAAAACAAATTATGCATACTTCTTATCGATCTTAAATTATAACAAATAAGCTATTATCATTCCTTTGCAGTTTGTTTAAAGTGGAAGAAAATTCATACCTGTATACTATCACTGATCTAACGGCCATAAAAGTAGGAGGATCTTGTCGTTGCCTTGTTGAATACAAATCCAGGTCTAGAATGAATAAAAAACGAGAACACATGCTCCTTGTCTCCCTGCAGAAAAGGAAACGAGAAGTAAGAATTGCTTTCTTGAATAGTATGGAATATCAAAACATTCTAGGAAAGTGGTTGACAATCGAGCTATAAAAAGATCGGCTTTTTTATTTCTACTACAGCGCAAACAATTAACAACAAGAGACATGGACACGTATATATATATATATTGATCTGATACAGAGAGAGAGAGAGAGAGAGAGAGAGAGAGAGAGATCTGAAGAACTGGTAAAGTGGTTACAGATCTAGAAAAACGTCTTCGTGTTCTTCACTAGTAGTGATAGCTACTTCTTCGAGCTTGATAATAGGAGCGATCTGACCACCAGTGTTGTTGTTGTTTCTTCCTCTTTCTCAATTACTGGATCTGCTATTCCTGAACTTACCATCTTTTATTATTTTGGAGACTACTACTGTGTACCTCTGTTCTTTAGAAAAGACGAGCCTTTCCTCTTCTTCGAGTGATAGATCAGGATGGTAAACATGGTTTGGCCTCATTAAACCTAGGTTTCATATTCGAGATTGAGAGAAGCTTTTGGCTTTTGGCTTTTGGTTTTTGTTTTATTTTCTTTTTTTCTCGGTAAAACATATTAAAAGCTGGGTCAAAAAAATAAATTGGGATATATACTAACGAAAAACTTGATAAGTAACGGATATATTCGTAAGAAAGTTGGTAACAGATATATCCATTAGAAATGAAAAAAGTGGTCTGTTAGGAATTGACCATTCTGGTGTAGTGGTCGTGTGCATTGTATCAACCTTAACCTAATCAGTGAAAAGTGTACATAATTAAGGGAAAAAGAATAGCATAATACAAGTGACTGTAACTGGCATATGAAAGTATTGATGCCTAACAGTCTGTGCTCTTGCAAGACCATCCACTATGGTTTTGGATATATCATAATACCAATGCCCTTCGGCTAAAGCGGAGAAAGTGTTGTATGTGCGGGGATCCGCAGATTTGAAGTGCCAATCTCCTAGGACATTAAGCTTAAGGAAAAGCATAACAAGGCCCATATTGAGGGCCATGCTTCCTAAGGATACATTATGTTGGCCTTGGTGTTCTACTCGAAATATACCAGCACCATAAGTCTCGTGGAAGTTTACCCAATCATAATTGTTGTCATTATCAGCTATATAATCAATATGGGTGTGTTGGGCAGTGGTTGAAATTCCTAATGAAAAAGCAATTAAGTACTTAGTTAATTCCAAGGGTCCATTATCTAACATGATTCTTAGGGCTTGTTCTCCATGGGAGCGGTCAAAGAAGGTAACATGCTCATAAAAATATTTAGTAAGTGCAGGAGAATAAGTTTGATCATGCCTTACCAGTAGGGTCACCCATTCGTGCTGTAATATCATATCATCAAAGTATGCACCGTATTTCTCATTGAGAAAAGGATCCTCAAAAGACTGTTCCAGTATAATTTTTGGAATAGACATAACAACCGGGTAATGAATTGAAGTACTAGAAGTTAGAAAAGTGGAACCTGGAAACCCGAGCCTACTGTGTGGCGGTGAGGGCGCGCGCGTGCTTGGAATAACCCTTGTGTGGGCACAGTGCGCAAGTTAGAATGATGATACAGGTTTATACGAGCTCGGTGCGCACTAATTTTGCTCTTGTGTGAGGCGTGTGCGCACTCTGAGATTTAGCAATGTGTTTAGGGTTTTCAGTAATGAAACTACATGTGCTTAGAGATTGTTTTTATTGTGTTTGGTTGCTAAGTCTAAGGCCGGATTGTTGCTAAAATAAAAAGATGTGAAAAAACATATTTTTAGAATAGTTTCCTACACAAGAATTCTATTTCAGTTTTTGGAATTTCTATATATGATTTCTTCTGAAATTCCCTGAAATTTTGACATTCCACGAAATTTAAGGTTCCTAATTACATTATGGATCCCAATTGATTAAACAAGGCCCATAGGTTGCATATAATGGGTTTCTCTATTAGATTAGCTTCTGAAATTTCATGAAACTTTGGAATTCCTTGAAATATCAGGTACCTAATTACATTGTGGTCCCAATTAAATTAAACAAGGCCCAAAGGTTCTTATATTTTGGCCCAAAACTTATATAAATGTGATTAAGGCATGTCATTTCATACGTTAATATATATTAAAATATACCACCCCCAAACAATTTGAGAGGGGGGGGGGGGTTTTCATGACATTGATCAATTATATTTCCTAAACATGTTGAATATCAACAGAAAAACTATATGGTAAAATAAAAATATGTGATTAATCATGTATTAAATTTAACAATACGTGCATAGATGAATAATCACATAAACAAATAAATACTAACTACTTAACTAAAAATTGAAATTAATAATTAATTAAACTAAAGTATGGAAACAAATACGGAATTTAAATAGTTATTACAAAACAAGAATACATTCGAATCAAATTCATCACAACAATTCCAATATAAAGAAGTTATTCATGAGAAGAAGATGGTCCAGAACCATCAGCAGGACGACGACGCACATGTCTAGAGTAAGAAGAAGAAGGTGAACCTCCTGGCTGGGGCAAACGTCTCAAGATCTCGGCCTGAAAAGCTGTCTGCGCTGCTTCCATATTCTCTAAAGTGTTAAACATGTCAGCGTGGTTGTCGGCTATGGTTCAGACGTTATGCTCTTGGCTGCGTTGATCACGTTGAATGGAACCCTGGCGCTTCTGTATAGTTTCACAGAGCGTAGAAAAGGGTTCGCTGATGATCATAAAGCGTACGCATCCCGCTATGGAGTAGTGAAAAACGTACAAAATCAGAAGAAGCACGGTCCATAGCATTCTCAGCAAAACAAACAGGATATTCATCTTCATCCTCATCCTGATATATCCCATTAGCTCTCTCTTCAGGCAATGTCCAATTCCTTTGGACACACTCACTATACGCCTTTGCGTTTGAATGAAGCTTAAGATGAGTCATATGTGATTCAGGCACGTAACCCCAAAATAACATAATCTTAGTAATTAAAACAGGGAGAGGTGCAGTAGTAAGGCCTACAGCGATAAGCTCATCACGCAGAAAATCAATGAGGTAAAAACCATACCTCCTGCTCTGTAAAACCCAAAGAACGTGCAAGAAAGACAAGCTGATGTCACTCGGCTTCGAAGTGCTACAGACGTTCTTTCCTAGCCACAGCGTCACAGCCAGCTGGTTAATTCTCAATGACTGCTGCCTGGCACAGTGAGAATGATCATTGTATCAACCCTCAAGTAGCATCTCTAGCATCAGCTGATGCACTCCATCAAACTGGGATCACTGTAAGGTCAGGGTGACCAGTTTCACTGGTATCCCAGTGATGGTAGCGAGCAAATCATGAGTCACATTCTGGTGAACTCCATCCAAATCCACAAACATCCTTCCTGAAGGAAGTATCCTCTTACTCCTATAAAACTTCAACACCAAATCCTCATGGTAGTACTCCTTAGTAGAGTACCACATTCTATCCCACCCTCTAGCACGCATCTCCAACCTGTAGAATGGCTGGAATATCCCCGCGTTAAATGTGAATTACGGTAAGATTTTTACTGTTAGGGCCATTTTATAGATGAAATTTGAATACGGGTAGGGGTTTAAGTAGTGGATGATTAGGGGAAGGTGCTGTAAAAAATTGGTGGAGGTCTATTTCGATGGAGGCGCAGGGCGCGCTGGGATCGATTTAGGTTAGGTTTAATTTTGGTTGGGAAGATGAAGTGAATGGGACGGTGTTGGACCTTAAATGGAATGATCAATGGGGTGTAAATACCGTGGGTTGGGTGGAAAAATGAATTTTGGCCCAAGCCCAAATCTTTTCTAAAATATGTACTGATCTTGTCCTGCTACCTCGTAAACTTAAAACAAAGATTCCCAATTCGTTTGCAGTCCGATTTTGGCGAATGAGCTATGAAAATGATCAGCATGAAAAATGCTATAAAATGATCTAGGAAAAACTCAAATCTAACCGTGGGTGACATATGAAATGGTAGAAGAACGCCTCAAAATACGTAAATGGAATAAGTTATGAGGTAGAAGGAAATCTAGGAGACTAGATTGTGTCACACGAATCTATACGACTTAAAACAGCATAAACAAAGATAGAAAATTGAGAGAACAAGGTGGGGTGATTACCCACCCCCAAACAAAATTTTAGAATAGGATGATTTTTTTTTTGTGGTGAAAAAGAAGGTCTTTTAAAGTCAGATATCCTAGACTTTCTAATCTATCTAATATTTAGGGGTTTTATATTTTCTAATTTTTATGAAATTAATTTTTGAAAAATACAAGAATAAAGCAAGTACAAATGTAAATCACTCCATAGAGAAACACTACTAAAAAGAAATGAGAAAAAGTGTATGAAAGGAATGCGTGAATTACATGAACGTGGACTAAGGATCCGGCACTTACAACCACACACTCCGAAAAGAGGGTCCGGTTACCTTAATGGAGTACTCCCAAAATATAGAATATGGATAGGAAGTACACCAACATAGAGGGTCATTCCTCATAAATAGGGTCTTGTACAAGGGTTTCTTCTACAGCGGGTGAACGTAATTCGTGGAAATGTTTTAAGCGTTGGCCATTTACTTAAAAGGTACTGTTGTCTTTGAGATTTACCAAAGTAATTACTCCTTGAGGAGTGACATCAGTAACCAGAAAAGGTCCGAACCAACGTGTTTTTAATTTACTAGGAAAAATATGCAAACGTGAGTTATATAACAAAACTTTTTTACCAAGGTCAAACTCTTTACGCAAAATATGTTTATCATGAATACGTTTCATGTTAGTTTTATAATCCTTCGCTAAATCGTAAGAATCGCTACGGATTTCTTCAAGCTCATTTAATTATAATTTGTGCTTGACACCAGTGGCGTTAATGTTGAAATTTAAACTTTTAATAGCTCACAGGGCAAGGTATTCCAACTCAACATGCAAGTGACAAGGTTTACCAAAAACTAAGCGGTAAGGGGACATACCAATAGGTGTTTTAAAAGTCATTCTATATGCCCATAAAGCAGTTGTTAGGCGTCTAGACCAGTTTTTCCTATCATGATTAACTGTTGTTTCTAAAAAAAAATTAATTTCTCTACTTGACCACTAGTTTGTGGGTGATACGGAGTCACCACCTTATGGGTAACTCCATATTTCTTGACTAAAGCTTCAATAACTTTATTACATAAATGTTTTTCTCCATCACTAATGATGGCCTTAGGTACGCCGAAACGTGAGAAGATATACTCCTTCATAAACAATACTACAGTTTTATGACCATTATTACGACAAGCCATGACTTCAATCCATTTAGAAACGTAATCTACAACTACAAGAATATAAATGAAACCATGCGAAATAGGAAACGGGCCATGAAATCAATACCCCAGACATAAAAAATATTCACTATAAGAATCAGATTTAAGGGCATCATATTATGTTGAGTAATATGCCTAAGTTGTTGACATCTAATACACGTTTTACAGTGTGCATGGGCATCTTGAAACAGGGTCGGCCAATAAAAACCGCATTGAAGAACTTTGGCGGCAATTTTCTTTCCACTAAAATAACCCTCGCATGATTGTTTATGGCAGAAAGATAAGACTTCATTGTGCTCCTATTGGGGAATGCAACGACGAATTATCTGATCTGCACAATACTTAAAAAGGTAGGGTTCGACCCAGTAGTAAAATTTAACTTTGTCCAAAAATCTCTTGCGTTCATTTCTATTCCATATATCAGGAATGATCTCGAACACTAAAAAATTAACAATGTCTGCATACCAAGGTGCGGAAAAAAGTGCATATAGATGCTCATCCGGAAAATAGTCAGATATCAATTCGAAATCACTGTCATCCTCATTAGTTAACCTAGATAAGTGATCTGCAACTACATTTTCAGCACTTTTTTTTATCCTTATTTTCTAAGGTAAATTCAGTTAGGAGAAGAATCCAACGGATTAATCTCTGCTTAGCATCCTTCTTCGCGAGAATGTACCTAAGCACGACATGGTCTGTATAGACGATGGTTGTGGAACCAACTAAGTTGGGATGGAACTTATTTAAGGCATAGACAACAGCTATAAATTCCTTTTCAGTAGTAGTGTAATTATGTTGAGCATCATTTAAGGTTTTACTATCATAAAAAATAACGGTAGAGTTATTATCTAACTTCTATCTTAGCACAGCACTAACAACATAATCACTAGCATCACACATAAGTTCAAAAGGTTTAGACTAATCTGGTGGTTGTATGATAGGTGCAGAGGTTAAAGCGGCTTTCAAAATTTCAAAAGCATGTTTGCAGTCATGATTAAAATAAAAAATGGCATCTTTTAAAAGCAATTGTGTTAATGGCTTAGCTATTTTTGAAAAATCTTTTATGAAACGTCTATAGAAACCTGCATGGCCTAGAAAGGCTCTAATGTCCCGGATGGTCCGTGGTATAGGCAAAGACGCTATCTTATCTATTTTAGCTTTATCTATTTCTATTCCATTTTTAGAAATTATATGGCCTAAAACTATGCCTTTAGTGACTATAAAATGAGATTTTTCCCAATTTAAAACTAAGTTCTTTTCCTAACACCGTTTCAAAACTTTAGAAAGATTTGAAAGACAATATATCTTCAAAGGAATAACCATGAATGGAAAAATCATCCATAAATACTTCCATAAATTTCTCCAAAATGTCACTAAAAATATATAGCATACAACGCTGGAAAGTACTAGGTGCATTACAAAGGCCAAAGGGCATTCTTTTATATGCATACGTACCAAAGGGACATGTGAATGTAGTCTTCTCTTGGTCATTAGGGTCAATAATAATCTGAAAATAGCCAGAGTAGCTGTCTAAAAAACAATTGTAAGTGTGGTCAGCTAGACATTCAAGCATTTGGTCGACAAAGGGTAAAGGAAAGTGATCCTTACGTGTCATAGCGTTAAGCTTCCTATAATCGATACAAATCCTCCACGTTATATGAATTCGGGTGGAAACTAACTCTCCATCGACATTACGAATGACTGTAACATCGGATTTTTTAGGGACTACATGAATTGGCCTCACCCATTCACTATCTGAAATGGGGTATATAATGCCAGCATCGAGTAATGATATACGTAAAATTAATAGTTTTACTAATGAATAAAGCGATGAAACTCTAAACGCAAGTAAAACTAAAACTGAAATTATACGAAGACTTATCAAAGATTTCTACTCTCGAATCTATTGAAGTAGAGTTGGAATAGAAGATTCGTTCCACTCCTAGTTCTTTAGCATTCAAGTTTCCTACGACTATCAATCCTACCAAAGTTAATGAGAGAATTACGAATTATACTACGAAATGCTACGGAATACTAAGGTTTGAATCTAGAATAAGAATTAGGGGGGAATTGAATCCACCTTGAATCCAACTTAAAAACTAGCATAGATTGTTGTAATCCAATTCTTACGTTCTTACGGTAAGAATTGGTCGTTCTAATCCCTAATTATACATGACATCTCTACCAATTCATAACTAGCATGTGAGGAAGTCTACCCATTCTCATGGCGAATCAACTCCTTTCTAGAGTGGAATAGACTCTTACAACGTTTCTACGCTACATAATCAAGTTTTCATCAAGGTTTCATCATAATGGAGGTTTAGTCTTGATTCATCAAACTATCATTTCCAATTGAAATTGAATACGACATAATATAAAGATTCTAACTTTATGAATATAAAGATTCTAATCAATAATTCAAAACTAAATTAAACAAGTAAGAAATGAATAACAACTAATAACTGAATTTAGATCTAAACAATTTTAAATAACAAAATCGAATTTAACAAGAACTAACTATTTTATTTATCTAATCAATGAAAAACAATGATTCAAATACTTAATCTAAAACAAGGAATGATAACTAATTAATAAATTAATTAAAATTCTCAAAACTAGATCTAAAACTAAGGTTTAATGGCTACTTTCTAACCTAAACTAATTGATACTTAAGAGCTAAATCTTGTGTGTGGAAATGGAGGAGACCAGATCCACATTTTCGTGCATGGGCTGAGGGTCCATATTTTGGGCCGGAAAATCGAGCCCAAAACCCAATTTCTTCAGTCCACAGGCCCCTTTTCAGCTAGCTTTGACTTCAACTGGCTTTTTGTCCACTTCTTCTCCTCTGATCGGGTCAAAGTTTGGACCATTGGAAAGCTCTTTCTGAGCCAGTCGTTTTAACATAAGGTACGGCCAATTCCGAGGCATGAGTCCAAAGATACAATCTTCGGAAGTTCTATTGACTTTTGTGTGCTGTTTCTGCCCGTCTTGGCCTTTAATCCCAGAAATTCTTAGCAACCAACCCTTTGCTCCTTTATATCGCCAGAGTGGCACATTTCTGCACATAATTGAGTTCCATGCCTAAAATACATAAAAGCACGTAATTAGCATTAACGCTTATTTATTACTCGCATAATTGGTCTAAAAGTATTATTATTAAGGGGTTAAAACTACAGATTTAACCTCTTATCAAGTAATCTCAAAACTTCCACTCTTACTACTTCTTTTATGGCAGGGTTCAAATGACGTTGTGGCTCATGGGAAACCACCCGCTGCTGCCCCAAGGAAAGCCCCATTATGATCTCTATAAACAACACCCCACCCTGAGTTACCTGGGTTACCCCTGGAGCTTCCATTAGCATTCATCTTTAGAATTCCAGTCGGAGGAAGATTCCAATAACATTCGAAGATTTTTGGAGATTTTTGAAGTTTGTGTTGAAGTTGGAAGGCTCGGAGTATCTTCATATCTCTCATCAAATTTTCCATGTGTCCTGAGGACTTGTGATAAGCACTTACTATTGCCCTTCGAATCAAGAAACAAATTTCTTTGAAGTTGGAAACCTTGTTGTCATACAGTACCTTGTTTCGATTCTTCCATAAACTCACTAGACTTGTCAGGGAACATGCTTTCCACATATCCAGAATTAGCGAGCTATAGTGCTTACCCTGTTGCTGGATGTCGTTTAGTGATTCCATGCTCTGATTGAGATCAAAGCAATGACCTGCATACTGCCAAACCCTCCTTGCCAACTCGCATTGGAATAGAAGATGATCCAATGTTTCTTCCTGTTTCATACAGATGCAACATCTCGAGGCTAGCTGGATTTTTCTTGTTTTCAATTGCTCGTCTGTTCTAGTGGCACCATGGGCCAGTTTCCAAGCTATTCCTTTCGTTCTTGGTAGGACATGTGCACCCCATATGAATTTGCACCATACGGGCTTATGGGCCTCAGTTCTTATATCTTCATGTGCTGCTGAGACAGTGAATTGTCCATTTTTCGTTGATAGCCATATTCTTTCATCCTCTCTGGAGCTGTGTGGTTACTGAATTTCTGCGGTTTCAATGCCAATGTGATTTAGCACTTGAATCATGTTGGTAGAAAAATTCCAGTCCTCTCCATGGATGCAATCAGTCAGAATTGCCAGAAGCTTCATAATATCATTTTTTTTCCTCCTTAAAGAAATCACAGATAGGTTTCCTCAGTAACCAATTGTCCCTCCATATGTTTATATCTTTGCCATTGCCCACGATCCATCCATGAAGTGGAGCCATTTCTTTGAGGGCCCATCATATTCCTAGCCAAACTGTTGAGGACTTGTATTTGGACCATCCCCCAACTTTGTTAGTGTACTTGCCTTCATAAAAGATGACCAGTCACAGTCTTCTGTTAGTAAACACCAAGCTTGTTTCATGAGCATTGCAAGATTAATGTCTTGTAGTCTTCTTATCCCGAGACCTCCTTCCTCCACTGGTTTGCATGTCTTTTCCCAAGAAACAGTTATTGTTTTTCTCTCGGCTGGATTGCCACTTCAGATGAAGTTTCTTATGATGGTCTCACATTCCTTCAGGACTGATTTTGGCCATCTATAGATAGCCATGTTGTGCACCGGAATGTTGTTAAGCACATGTCTTGTAAGAACCACTCTGCCCTGAAAAGATAGCATCTTTTCGGCCCACCCTGAAGCCTTTCTTCTGATTCTGTCCACTAGAGGCACAAAAGCAGCTTTAGTCACTCTTCCTGTAATGAGGGGGACTCCAAGGTATTTTTCTGGCAAAGTACCTTCATTTATTCCCAGAGTCTCCTGTATTCGATCTCTCTTACATTTAGTCATCGAACCTAAAAAGATTTTGGATTTGCCCTTGTTTACTAGCTGTCTAGAAGTGTCCTGATATCTATTGAGAAGCTTCAAAATATTCTTAATACACTTCATGTTAGCATTGCAGGAAAAAAAAATCATCCGCAAACATTAAGTGAGAAGGGCTACAATACTTGGCATTGACCACCATATGCTGAATTTTTTTTATCTTGAACCATTTTCGAGAAACCTCTGATTAAACAGTCCTCTACAAATGCAAAGAGCATGGGAGATAGTGGGTCACCTTGCTTTAGACCCCTCTCTATAGAAAAATGGCCTATAGGTCCTCCATTGAGCATGATTGACATATAATTGCTCACAAAATATCCTTTTAGCCATTGGATCCATTTCTCACTAAAGCCGACCTACTGTAACACTGCCCAAAGAAAGTTCCAATCAATGGTGTCGAAGGCCTGGGAGATATCAAGTTTGATGCCAATGCTACCTCCATATCTGGGTGTTTGCAGTTCATTCACTATCTCTGATGCTAGCCCAATGGCTTTCTGAGAATTCCTATTAGAGTTGAATCCATATTGTTCCTTGTTGATGCTTTTTTCTACAATCGGACACAATCTCTTGGCAAGAATCATAGTAATAACTTTAAACACAAAGTTAGATAAGCATATCGGTCTATACTTATTTAGTTGATTGGCATTCTTTTCTTTCGGAATCAGTACAATGAAATTGGCATTGAATCCATTAGGCAGTCTAGCTTTAATAAAGAAATATAACACAACTCTTACTAGATCATGTCCCACTATGTCCCAGCAATGATGAAAGAAAGAGCCACTGAAGCCATCTGGTCACGGAGAACTATCTGCCTTTAGGTGGAAGACTGCTGCCTTAACTTCTTCTGCAGTAGGATGCCTAGATAGAATTGCATTATCTTCATCAGAGATCACTTGCGGCATGTTCTATATAAAGTTCTAGTCTATCTCATGTTCAACCTTTTTAAATTTATCAAAGTAATGCTTGACTATGAACCCGCCAATCTCTTCTTGCGAAATCAATGTGAGACCATCATCATTTTTCATTTTGAGATCATGGATTTGCTCTTGTTTATATTAACCATAGCATGAAAAAACTTTGTGCTGCGGTCATTATCATTATCCCATTGAGTTTTAGATTTCTGTCTCCAAAACATCTGTTCTTGCTGCAGAAGAAGTTCCACTTTATTTTCCTATTCAACCATCGTTTTAATAAATTCCTCTGTCACAGTTTTCATCTCGAACTGTTCTTGCATTTGTTCCAGGAGCTTCAATTCCTTTTCTACTTTAGAAGTAATGTTTCCAAACACTTCTTTGTTCCACTTCTTCAGAGTAGGTTTCAATCTTTTCAGCTTCTGTGTCAGTATATAGATTGAGTGTCCCCATATGGGTATATCCCAGTTTGCTTTCACAATGTCTTTGAAGTTAGGATAAGTTCACCATATACTGAAGAATTTGAAAGGCATGTTTATAGGCTTCGGAACACTGATGCCACGTCCCATAATTGGAGAATGATTTGAGCATATTCTACTACCTACTTTGTAATTCCATCCCTAAAATTTAGAGCACCACTCCGCATTATATAACATTCTATCTAATTTCCCCAGAATTTTGAAAGTGCCCACATGTTTGTTCCATCAAGTATATGAGAATCCTATGTTTGGGACCTCCATAAGTTGAGATTCACTTATACAATCTCGAAAATCATTCAAGGCTGCTGCAGATGGTCGATTTCCTCCACACTTTTCCAAAATACTCAAATATACATTAAAGTCTCCCAGAACTAGCCATGGAAGATTGAGTGAGTTTATTTTCTTGAGTTCAGTCCATATTTGTCTTCTCTGAACATATATGCAGTGTGCATGGACTATTGTAATCAGACAACCCTCCACCTCTACTGTGATTTGTTGAGAAGACTGATGTAGAAGAGTAGGAGTGGATGTTGTAGATTTCCAAAGAAGCCATATGTTTGGAACTCTATTCTGGCTATCATTGGAGTAAAAAGAAGCACTCATACCGAAAGACTGGAGATAAGCACTTGAAATGTCAATGGGATTTATCATAGGTTATGTTATACCAACAATATCTGGATCCCATTTATTGATGAGCTTCGAGAGCCTGTTCTGTGACTTGTCATTTGCAATTCCTCTAATATTCCAATAGGTGCACCTCATTTAGAATATAGAAGTTTTATTGTGAGAAATGGTGAAGACCACCTTTGTCAATTTTCACTTCCTCCAGTCATAGACCTTGATCTGGACCTGGTTGCTGGGGTTTTTAACTGTTGTAGTTGCCATTTTGGTTTGCCATATTTAGAAGCCTGAGAGTTTTCCTCTTGTTCTTGTGAGTGGTCTTCACATTATTGATCCTCCTCTGCCCTTGCTACTATATCAGCCCATCTTGTATATTATGGAGATGTCGGATCAGGTGGTTTATCCTCTTCTTCTCTAACTTGTTGCTTGTATACAATAAGCTGGAGCACTCTCTCGGCCTTATTTCTGCATTATTCTTTTCCACCCGGACTGTATGGTCTGTAGGACATGAGGTTTTGTCCTATGAATGACTATTTCTCAGGGTCACTACCTCTTCATCATGTGTCTTTTCCTGTACTCCCTTTCTTGCTAAAGAAGACTTCTCAATCTCTTGTTCGTATTGGTTATGTTCCTCTTGTGTTTCAATGCTCATGTCATATTGTTTCTCAGCACTTAAGCTTTGATCATGTTCCTCTAAAATGATTGGCTCCTGTATAGTATTCTTTTCTATGATTACCCCATCTCCTTATGCTTCCTGGTTTTCACAAGAATCAAGCTCATGAATATCCTCCACTTCCAGCCCAGAGAATCTGTTTTGCACTTGAGTTTCCTTAGGCTGTTCAGTGTGTTTCGGTATCCAGATTGCTTCACCTTGCCTACTGGTTCCCCTTGTTTCTGTTTTCTCCCTCTTTTCCTTCTAGCTTTCTCAGCTACATTTTCCACTTGGGGAGTGGAGTCAGTTATCACCTATTTGTCCTTATTCATTACCCCTTTTAGCTTCCTGCATTCTGTGACCAGGTGATCGACTATCTTGCAATGTGTGCACATTTTGGGAAGCTTCCCAACCTCTACAATCTGCTAGAATTGTACCTTTTTAGTCTTGACATATATTTAATCCGGTATTGCTTCTGATAGATCAACATCCACTAGGATTCGAGCATAATACCCATATTCCCTGTTAAGAGTTCCCTCATCTATTTGCATAGGGTAGCCTACACCTCTAGCGATTGACATCAAAGCTTCAAGCTCCCAATATTCCTGACTAAGCCCTGGAATTCTGATCCAGACCAAGGCGTGAGATTGTCTCTGGCTTTCTGGGCAGAAGTTAGGAGTCCGTTAACTAATGCGCATAATATTCTTCTCAAAGTCCCATGCTCCTTTTGACCACACCCTATTTAGATCCTCTGCATTAGAGAATTTCAGAAAGATATAGCCCTTGTCAATTGGGGTGATAAGCCATTCACCTGTTGGCTGCCAGATTTTCTTTGCTAGGATTCTAACTCTCTCTATTGGGACCTTCTACAAATCGATTCTACCCACCAAACAGTGTTTACAGTATAGCAACCCCTTTTCATAAACTCTTTCAGGAATGGTGATGGCAGGATACTCACCGGCCCCATATTTTCAGGCATAGGGAGTTCATGAAATTCCACCAGGTGATGGGCTTGTTGCTTCGCTGCCTCTGCATAAGAGAGTTGTATGCTACTGGTTACCGTTGCAACCGTTTCACTTCCTTTTTCCACTATCACTTCTTGTGGCTCCAGCGAAACAACTTCGATGTGTGCCACAGCCCTTGGGATTTCAAACTCAGAGAGATCCATAGTTTATCTCTTCCTTTTTCGGAACTCACACTGTTATCAATGGAGGATTTTACCCAAAAAGGAAGTAAACGTGAAGTAGGAAGAAGATAAGAATTTCTTACCAACCAATTTTAACTCTATTTGGTAATAAAAATGGTACTGGATCACGAGGGCAACTTAAGTTATACCACTACATGTCGCCCTTAAGTTGGTCCCCATCTTAACATGCAGTTTACCATTATAATATAGATGTAAGAGTCCTTGCTACGCATATAAATAGCGTCTTCAACAGCCTTGAAGCACGTCTATGTTACTTGAACAATTATATGAGTACTGGTCCGGGAACACGGTGTGGATTGTGAAGTCCTGTAAAAAGATTAACCTTATTAGTTTTTAAGTTTTTAAGAATTAGGAAAAAACTTTTTACTATGGGCTTCATGTTGGGCCTGGATATCTGGCCTATGAAACAGGTAGTAGGTGGGTTTATTGATTTAACTAAGATTAATTATTTTTATTTTTTTGTATTTTTGGTTCACGCCAACGGCAAGGCCACCTAAGAATTGAGGGAGGTTTTTCATGCATGCACGTTCCTTAATTAGATAATCTCAATTCTTTGAGTTTTCTAGACACCGTTTAGAATGAAAAAATTAATTTTTAAAATTTTAGAGTTTTTAGCATACGAGTACTATACTGTACTATTGAGATAATATTGCAAATAATATTAAAAACTTAATTAACTATAATTAACCTAGGGCGTGTGCGCGCTTAGTAATAGGACAATTTGGGAGCGTGTCGCGCTTAAGATGTAGAAGGCGAGTCACGCCAAGCAAAAATGAGGCACGTGCGTGCGTGAGTGAAAACAGTGACTTGATTTTTTTAGGGTCAGGTCACGGGAGGGCAGTGAGTTGGTTGCACAACTCGTATGCACTCCAACAGTAGCAGAAAATTTCAAAGAAACTACGAACAGTGTTTTAGTGTGTGTTTTGTGAATAGTGAAAACAGTGTTTTGTAATCTAAATACGCGTAATGTAAAAAAACTAGATGGCAAGCGGCGCCATTGATAATGAATACTTTGATTTGCCTTGATGAATAGTAGAATTATGAAATCGTGAACAGTAAATTATGGTGGAAAAACAGTAGATAAATACTCTCTAAATCATGTGAGATAAAGGGGAGTAGTCGTGTTCACCAAACTCTAGTTGTACACTACTTGGATACGAATCTAGATTGCAAATATGTTTCACTAATAAGAGTCAAAATAGTAGATAGGAGATGAAAATAGTAAATTTAAATGATGAATAAAGGAATTAGAAGGGGTTTAATCCACAACGCAATTTGATTAACTATTAGTTAGTATCGAATCGCTTGTATTGATCCCTAGTGAATATCAAGTCCTCTCGAATCGAGGTTTCACTAGCATGAGAGTGTAGCTCCACAACAAATCTCTTTGGTGGTGATTATATACTCTAGTTCTCCATTATAAGCTCTATCTCTAGCTACTCATAACGAAGAACTTGAAGTTCTTAATTGCAAAATGATAAGCACCCAAAAGTGTATTATGAAACCCCATTGAGACATATAAATTTTGTTAACTATGTGTTTAATAATTATGAAATAAATATGTTTTCATACTTTTGCAGATATTCGCAGTAAACATGGAAATATGGTTTAAACCTGCAATAAAGCACGAGGAACGACATATATATGAATTCTTCCAAATCCGCACAGAAGCATCAAACTTCCGGCTCCTACCTCTTGAACCCGGGACTCACGAATCGACAAGTGAGCTGCTCAGACAATCAGGGCGATGAACTATACGCATAGGCGGGAAGTTGTAAAATTGCCCAAAGACCGAACCGCCACTGGACTACACATAGGACCCACTATGTGGGCCCACAAGATTGGATGAGTCATCAATCATGGAGCATGTCAAGACAAAAATGACAAATTATTGGTACAAAGTTGACACCTTGCATGTAATTAATTAGATTAGGTGTTAATAGTGAAAAAAATGCAAGGTGTCACTTTGTTTTAATGTGGTGGATAAAAATGAAGTAAATGTGGTTTGATGTTTCACATGGGAGGAAATGAGATGTCTCTCAAATGGATAAGAAAACAAAACAAGGGGGAGACACTCCATTTACTCCCTTGACTTATTTTCCTTACCTTGTATTATTTTAGTTCCTTAGCTATTTTTAGTTTTTAGTTTTAGTTTTTGTAAGAATGTTTGTAATAGTTTTAATGGAGGAAACATTTGTTTTCTTCTAGAAAATAAAAAGCAAGTGAGTTTGATTGTTTATCTTCTTCCTCTTCTCTCTCTTTTTGTTTTTCTAGTTGTAACTTCCTTGGCCCAAGGATCATGAGCTAACTTCCCTTTTGGGGAGTTAATCCAACTCATGTGAGGAAAAAACAATTGTTGTTGGTTTGGTAGGTTATTAGGAAGAACAACTAGCTCTACATCCTATCCCAAAATGATAGTTGGTGTAGTGTCTAGTTAGGAATCAAAGCAATGAGCTTAGAGACAAGTCATTGCTTGGTTCCACTTGCTAGCATGTATGAGCTCTTAAGTGAGTTGTACATACTAGGGATCAAGTTTTCTTCCATTAGGGGCTTGTCTATGAGTCTAGGAACAATCAATAAACTTTTCAAATCAACAACTAAATGTTAGTTTCACATGAGGAGGATTAGCTCTCCACTTTTCTTTCTTTAGTAATTTGTCTTTTGTATTAAGTGCATGATTTCAAACTTTAATGTTTTTCTTAATGTTGTGTAGGAAAGAAACCTAGCATTAGTAATATAACCTTACTCATTAGTTCCCTAAAAGTAACAAACAATTTGTAGTTGTCCTAGACTTTAGGTCGGTTCGAATTCTTACTTTAGCTCTACGAAAACGAAAATCGTGAGTAAGGAACTTTGAGTTGCTTTTGTACCAAATTAGAGATTCTAATCTCTAACGTAAGGAAAAGCTAATATCAAAATGGCGCCGCTGCTGTTCTAAAGCCATAGGACTTGTGCTACAGATCGGAAGTTGCATCAAGGGGGAACCCCCATTCTCTTCCTTTCTTTCCTTTTCTTTCGTTCTTACGTTTTTGTTATTTTTTTTTTTTTTTTGGATTTTGTCTCGCATTTGACCTGTTCCCTCACGGATTTTACGTTCCACTTCTAGGTACCAAAATTGCTTGTTTGCTGCCCTTGTTCAACCACCAGCATCTCCTGATCTACCTTGATCCATTTCCAGGCCTAACTATCTGGCCCTGTACCTGATAATTTGAATCTCTTTTGGGATTAATCGCGTCAACGGATTGAAACGTCTGTTTCATTTCTTTGGCGGACTAGCGGGAAGCTACAGGTTCCATATTTTCAGTGTTATTTTTCTTTTTCGTTTTTTCTGCATGAATGCCATGTATGTAGTATTAGGAAAAATTTATGGATTATTATTTACGTATTAGCCTAGAATTATGCATGAATCATGTGAATACGCCTGTGAATATATATATGCGGTTAACATGTCATGAATTACATATTAATGTATATATACATACAAATGGAACTGTTTTGCATGGTTATCTATATATATATATATATCTAAGTCACATGTTTAACATATATATTACCGAATGAGTGATTATTTGCATGTTAGCATCTATAACTTAGGAGTTATACATAGTAATTAGGATGTGTTTTGGTATTTTGGCCATAACTTTGGCTACGGTTCTCTGAATCACGCGTGTGAGCTCAATTCGGAAAGATCTCGACGGCGCGCACGCAGTCTCCACCCAGCTTTGCTCAGTGGAGGTTATTTTCGAGGTCAAAATCAACTGTTTTCCCCTCCAAAATCATCATTTTAGAAAATTGTGTTGTTTAATAAGTCGATTTTGTCAAGAAAGAGGAGAGCATTCCAACGAGGGTTAAAATCTGAGTTGGATAAGTTGTTTCTAAACCCTACGGGGTAAAGTTGATCTCTATATGACATTCGCAATCTCAATGAGTATTGTCGAAATCGAATTATTATGCAATACAAGAGTCGTATTTTAGTTTATGTATAATACTTTGCATGTTTAGTTTTGTTGTATTATTCTGCGTATGTATACTATATTCGCATGCTAATCTATTTAGATACGTATGAGTGATTCAAATTTGCCTGTTACTGCTGATATACATTTACGTAATATCGATTTACAAATTAAGCGTACATATCACATTATTCTTGATGTATATTTGCCCCTCATGCATTATGGAAGTATTTATCGATGACACAAGTTTGCCTATTCGTATAGCTATACGTATGAGTAGAGTATCTTCACATGCTACTGCACCTAGTATTGTATGAGTAGATCGTATTTGCATGTTTGTATTTTAACCCTTGCATAAATCTTTAAAAAAAATTAAAAAAAAAAATTAATACCGCCTTTGCATAAATTTTAATTCCATAAATCTTAATCATATTCCAATGGTGTCTAGGAAACTTGAAAGATTGAGGTTACTTAATTAGAACCGTACTTGCACGTAAAGCCTCCCTCATATCTCTCTTGTGACACAGGCTGTTGGTTTTATGCACCGCGTATTCCTAGCTTCAACTGCTTTCGTTAGCGGCCGGTTTAGGCATATGTTCTTCAACTCTAATGCTTAAGATAATAATAAAATTGAGTCCTACTAAATTCTTTACGTCGGTTAGATCTAATTTTATGCTTGCATGAGATTAAGGTCTGGTTCCACTAAAGAAATTGAACATACCTATCGTTGAAAAAATACGATAAGCAATTCGTAAGTTCTCACCTAAAAATTGTTCTTCTTACGCTAATTACCTTCATCACAATCCTTCGTTAAGCCATCAACAACTACGTCATTATGGCCGACGATCCTCCACCAAGCCAGAAGAAGCCCTCTCGGACTTCTATCTTTGCATTCACGGGAAGGACCTTCTTCTTCCTCGCATCAAACTTGAGGACATTGTCGGTGATTTTCAGTATCCCACCAAACGTTTTCAGTTTGTTACCTATATATCATGGTTTGGAGCACGAAAAACCTTACAATCATCTTTGTAGGCTTCAACAAGTGGCAACAACATTTCACCATCCAGCAGTCTCTAAGGAACAACTCTTGCTTCGCCTGTTTCCATTCACTTTAGCGGAAAAAGCGTCAATCTGGCTAGCAGGACAACAGCCACAGTCCATAGATACATGGAATAAACTTGTTCAAGCTTTCATGCTTCAGTTTTACACTCAGAAAAAAAACAACTTAATTGCTTCATAAAATTCAATTCTTTCGTCAAAATCCTCATGAATCCTTTACAGAAGCATGCAGTCGTTTTACTGATCTTCTGTTAGAATGTCCTCATCACCAACTGGACAAAGCTGTCCTTGTTCGTTCATTCTTTAATGGTCTTTCTGATCATCAAAAAGAAACTCTTGATATAATGAACGGCGGTTGCTTCATGGACAAAGGAGCTACCAAAGCTTATACTTTTCTTGAAAAACAAGCGAAAAAAGGTACACACTGGGGTAACACTGAGTTGTCTCGGTCATCAAAGGACAATGTTACAAAGGCCACATCTATTTTTGAGGTAAAACCCGATCCCAAAATAAAAAATTTGATAGAATCCCTAACTAAAAAAGTAGATGCCCTTGCAGTTCAAGTAAACGATCAACTACCAAAACAAGTCATGAACGTTGACACTGCCCCCATCTATCCTTTGTCTTAGTCCTAACCATCCTGATGCATATTGTCCCTTGTTATATGCTTCCCCTACTAAACAATCAGAGGAGGCATGTGCATTCAACATTCCCAATGCACCGTGGAGACAACATCCGAATTTAAACGGCCAAAATAACCAACAAATGGGGGCTCCTCGGGTTTTAGCTAATCCACTGTTCGACCTACCAACAATTTTATTCCATACCGCCAAGGAAATAATCAACAATACCAACAAGGTCAATTTCAAAATAATTCCAATGCTAACTATCAAACCAACCGCAGCCTTTGTTCCAAATTTAATCCGGATCCCAACTATAATCAACAACTTCTCGGAATAGTGGTGAACTACTACTACATTTGCACAACCTGCAACCCGTTTGGATAGGTCAAAGCGAGACTTTCTTAGCCTACATGAACCAACAGTCTCAAATTTTAACGTCTATCCAACAATCGCTTCAACAATTGGCGCAAGAAAAGAGTCAGAAAGGCGTGTTTCCTGGACAAGAAGTTCCAAACCCTAAACCATCAAACACAGCCTTTGAACTTACTAATGCACCTGGTACAAGCACCTCCAATCAAGGTCAGGTGCATGCAATCACTACTCTACGATCTGGAAAAAAGGTAGACAATCAAATACGTATGCCAGATGATCAACCAAAGGAATCCGAAGGTTCCAATGAACCTATTTCTAATAATGAACCTATGGACGATTCACCATATCAAACAAAGTCAACATCTCAGAATTTAGGAAATAAGCAAGAAGACCCCTTTTCCAAATTCCATCCTAAGGCATCGTTTCCTGCACGCTTGGCAAAGAATAAACCTGATGAGAACTTTGCTGAAATTCGAGAGACTTTTAAAAATTTGACAATCAACTTGCCTTTTCTCGATGCCTTAAAACTATTACCAAAACATGCAAAATTTCTGAAAGATATATGCACCACTAAAAGGAGAACTAATGTTCCTCAACAAGCGTTCCTCACTGAACAGTTTCCATCCATCACAGAACACAATGGTATAGTCAAATACAAAGACCACGGTAGACCAACGGTTCCATGCACCTTAGGTGACAAATATCACGACTCTTTAGCTTACTAGACCTAGGAGCTAGTGTGAACCTACTTCCATATTACTTATTTAAACAACTAGGTCTTCATGAGCCCAAACCTACCACCATGACTCTATAGTTAGCCGATCGTTCCATAAAGTATCCAAAAGGAATTGTGGAAAACGTCCTCGTAAAAGTCCAAGACTTCTTCTATCCTGTAGACTTTGTTATTTTGGATACAGAAGTTGCATGTGATTCCATTCCTATCATCTTAGGACGTCTGTTCCTAGCAACTGCTAATGCTCTTATTAACTGTAGGGATGGTTCAATGACCATGTCCTTCGGAAATCTATCGGTAGAGGTAAATGTGTTCAAATTGATGAAACAAATTCCAGAGCCTGACATTGATGGTGAGGTGAATAGGGTTGACACATTCCTTGAGTATTTAACAAACTCGTTTCGAGAAAGATGAAGTGTACCAAATTCTTTCATTTAGCGAATACGAGTTTGAGGGCGATGATTATACACAAGAAGTAAATGAGTTATTAGAGTCAATACCATTATTTGACCCTACGATCGTAATGTCCGATAACTTGGATGAACATCAATCTGTTTCTTGCATGGATGATGACTTTCCTCAAGAATCTTTAATACCCAATCCGCCCTGATTTAAAACCTCTTCCTTCGAATTAAAATCGTCGATACTTTGATCCAAATGGTCGTCACCCGGTTATCATTTCTTCACAATTAACCGGCGATCGGGGAAGCTCGTTTAATTAATGTCATTCAACAACATCGTTCTGCTATTGGATGGTCCCTCGATGACATTAAAGGCATTGCGCCTACTGTGTGCACCCATCGCATACACCTTGAAGAAAATGCTAAGACGTCGCGTGAACCGCAACGTCGACTAAACCCTACCATGAAAGATGTGGTCCGAGAGGAAGTGTTAAAATTACTAGATGCGGGTATTATTTACTCTATCTCTGATAGTGTTTGGGTGAGTCCTGTACACGTGGTTCCAAAGAAATCTGGCATTATAGTTGTGCGAAATGATAAAAATGAATGCATTTCCGCTCGTATCCCAGTAAAATGGCGAATATGCATTGACTATCGCAAACTTAATGTCGTCACTTGTAAGGATCACTTTCCACTTCCATTCATCGATCAGATGCTCAAACGTTTAGTCGGTCATGCCTATTACTGTTTTCTTGATGGTTATTCAGGTTATTTTCAGATAGTCATAGACCCTGCTGATCAAGAAAAGACAACGTTCACCTGTCCATTAGGTACATTTGCATATAGACGAATGCCTTCCGGCCTTTGCAATGCACCTGGTACTTTCCAACGCTGCATGCTTCATATTTTCAGTGATATGGTTGAACGGTTTATGGAAGTATTCATGGACGACTTCTCAATATATGGAGATTCTTTCGATAATTGTCTATCAAATCTTGAAAAGGTATTTACATGTTGTGAAGAGAAAAACCTTGTTCTTAATTGGGAAAAATATCATTTCATGGTTACTAAAGGAATAGTTTTAGGACACATCGTTTCAAAGGACGGAATCGAAGTCGACAAAGCTAAGATAGAAAAAATTGCTTCACTTCCTATACCAAAAACAGTTCGAGACATTCACAAGCACTCTTAGGACCGCGCAGGTTTCTATAGGAGATTTATTCAAGATTTCTCAAAGGTTACTAGACCTTTAACCAATCTCCCCGCTTAAAGATGCCGTTTTTATTTCAGTTTCATTGCAAACAAGCCTTTGAGATATTAAAAACCGCATTAACTACCGCTCCCATAATTCAACCACCTGATTGGTCTAAACCTTTTGAATTAATGTGTGACGCGACTATGCTATTGGAGCTGTACTAGGGCAACGCCGAGAAGATAAACCGGTTGTCATTTACTATGCGAGTAAAACCCTTAATGAAGCTCAACGTAACTATACCACCACTGAGAAAGAGTTTCTCGCCGTTGTATATGCGTTGGATAAGTTTCGATCCTTACCTAGTGGGTTCTCCAACTATTGTTGTCTACACCGACCATCGCGGCGCCGTTATCTATTAGCGAAAAAGATGCAAAACAAAGGTTGATCCGATGGATTCTCCTTTTGCAAGAGTTTACTCTAGAAATTAGAGATAAAAAAAGGTTGCGAAAATGTGGTTGCGGACCATTTATCCGCGACTTGTCGGTGATGTTGATAATCTGATCTGAGAACCTATCGTGATTCTTTTCGGATGAACACTTGTACTCTATTTTTTCGTCTCCTTGGTACGCTGACATAGCAAATTACTTAGTTACCGAAGAAGTCCCTTCATCTTGGTCTCGTAATGACCGAAAAAAGTTCTTATCCACTGTGAAATTTTATTTCTGGGATGATCCCTACCTCTTCAAGTATTGTTCCGACCAACTAATCCGCCGTTGCATCCCCGATTGGGAACACAATGATGTGTTATCCTTCTGTTATGAACAATCTTGTGGTGGTCATTTTAGTGGTAAGAAAACTGCGGCCAAGGTCCTACAATGTGGATTCTATTGGCCAACACTGTTTAAAGATACACATGAACATTGCAAAGCATGCAATCGCCGCCAAAGCAGCTAGGGCGATTACTCAACGCAATATGATGCCCTTAAATCCCATTTTAATTGTGGAAATCTTTGATGTATGGGGCATCGACTTCATGGGTCCATTTCCAAATTCACATGGCTTCCTATACATACTAGTAGCAGTTGACTACGTGTCAAAATGGATTAAGGCATTGGCATGTCGTGCTAACGATCATAAAACGGTCGTTTTGTTCGTAAAAGAAAATATTTTCTCTTGATTTGGTATTCCAAAAGCTATAATTAGTGATGGGGGAAAACATTTCTGTAATAAAATTTTTGAATCATTAGTAAAGAAATATGGAGTCACGCACAAAGTGGCAACTCCATTATCATCCTCAAACCGATGGTCAAGTAGAAGTCTCTAATAGAGAGATCAAATCCATTTTGGAAAAAAGCATCAATCCATCTAGAAAAAGACTGTCTCTACGATTATCGATGCCTTGTGGGCATCTGAGAACGACTTTTAAGACACCTATAGGGATGTCTCCTTATCGCCTCGTTTTTGGAAAACCTTATCATCGGCCGGTTGAACTTGAGCACCGTGCTCTATGGGCCATCAAAAGCCTCAATTATAATACTAACGTGGCAGTGCGAAGAAAAATTGCGTTAAATGAGCTTGAGGAAATTGAGAGGCCGATGCCTATGATCTCTCGAAATCCTATAAAGCCAACATGAAAAGAGTGCATGACAAGCACATATTGAGAAAAGAATTCAAAGTGGGTCAAAAAGTTTTGTTGTACAAATCAAGATTACACATTTTTCCAGAAAATTAAAGACTTCGATGGTGCGGTCCTTTCCGCGGTCTCTGCTGTCACCCCTTATGGGGCTATTTCTTTGAAAACGTAAATGATGACAAATAATTTCAAGTAAATGGCCAACACCTTAAACATTATCATGAGTTGTGCTCTCCAGATGTCGAAAAGACTCTTCTCAATGACCCAGTCTACATAGACTAATAGATTCGATGGTGTACTTCTTTCCATGTGTTTAAACAGAGTAATCGCCATTTGGGTAGCGAGGCCCTCTTCTATTTTCTTTTCTTTAAATCCCTAGAGTGTGTGGTTGCAAGCGCCGGAACCATAGTCCACAAAAACTCTACTTCATAACTGAGTATAAATGTCTTCTGATAATCGAGCAAACGTGCCTCCTAGAAAACAATGGGTACCAAAAATTTCAACTCCTTCTTTCTCCTCCCTTTTCTATTCTCTTCCTCGTGAACTCCAACTCATCATTTGGTCCAAATCTCACCCATCTCGAATAGGTAATGGTCGTAGTACTTTTTGCTTTCGAAAGCGCCAGGGCTTAAAAGGATGGGGTGGTGTATGAACTGTCAAACTCCTTTCTGTCCAGGTCTTGATCTTCTATCCAAGATGAGCCGGTATAAGGTATATTATTGTCTGACACCAACTTAGCAGGATAAACTTCGTCGTCGTCCCGTTGTTCCCACAGGTTGGGATTCGTCTTGAGGATCTAACGTTAAAAGACTCACATTCGTCTTGAGGATCTGACGTTAAACGACTCCTATTCGTCTTGAGGATCTGACGTTAAAAGACTCACATTCATCTTGAGGATCTGACGTTAAAATACTCAACATGTATATACTCGTTTTTCCCTTAGCATCAAGCATGGTGCCCAAAGAAAGTCGTGATATGCAACATCGGACATTTCCTAGTTCGTGCGGGCAATGGATTCCACCAGGCCAACCCCGATCGGTCTTCTATGTGACTGTATCAAGGGGCGGTTTGAGGCTATACCATATGTACTAAGGGTAATATTATTACTAGACCATTGCACATTGGTCGGGGATGATGGTATCACGAACCCTAGGCCCCTATAACATAAAGGTTAAGCCCGCGATCTGGCGGGATTGGCTTAAGCCCGAGCCGACATGAAAGTTGCCTGAGTTAAGTTGTTGTGATGTGTTGTTTGGCTTTCCGGTGTTGTTGACACGTTCCTTTCGTCTTGTACATTTGTATATAAAAGTGTAAATAAATAAAAATAAAATAAAATAAAAATTGAGTTTGAATGTGATTATGTCATATTTCAGTGGATGGAATTTTTAATGCCGATCGTTTTGATATCTCATTGGTTCAATTTGGAGTTAAACCGAATCGAAATTCCAAGTTTGAAATTTCGGAACAATTCGGGGCATAAGGGGAAGTTCTAGAAATCATTTGGGCTTGGGCAAAAATATTGGACCTAACCCAAAATAATGGATTCCTACTATATTAGTTGTCCCTTGATGCATTGGGCTTACTCTCAAAGCCCAACGGTCAGAACCAAACGGACTGATTCCAACGGTCAGATGCCCAACGGTCAAAAATCAAGTTATAAATACAACTCTCCTTTTCCACTTTCACTCATTCCCTTCTCTCCCTCTTCACAAATTCTTTTTCACAAATTCTCAATTTCTTGAACATAATGAATCAAATAGAGCGATGGAAAAAGGAGCAACGCGAATGGGCTGTCCTGTAACAGTATTCATGATAACAGTGTTTATCATTATTCTCTTGTCACTCATGCATAACATGATCCAGAACATCTAGATCTATGTAACCTGATAAATGTAAAATGAATAGTCTACCTACGAAATGAACGATGAATTCACAACGTAAGTAAACTAAAACTTATCCTTTTACGTGTCTAATATCAAAGCTTCTACTCTCAATGCGAATTGCACTAAATGGAGTACGAAGTTCGTTCCACTCCTAGTTCCCTAGCATGGATTGTTTTCTAAGTCTAACTAGTCGCTCTTAAGTCAATGAGAGCTTTACGAAGGGTGTTATACTACGATGAAACTAAAATGAGTCTACGTTGAATTTAACTACGAATACTATGGAAATATGCTTGTTTTTGAATCTAGATAAAGAGATTAGAGGGGAATTGAATCCACCTCGACTCCAACTTAACAACCTAGCGTAGAATGTTGTATCTCGATTCTCACGTTCTTACGGCAAGAAATTCGAGTTCTAATCCCTAGTGTTCATGGCATTTCTACCGAGTACTAACTAGCATGTGAAGTCGTCCACCCATTCTCATGGCGAAACACGACTTTCTAGAGTGGAATAGATTCTACAACCAATTCTATACTAACCACTAAGTTTTCATCAAGGCTTCATCAACCCCTCTAATGGAGGATTTAGCCTTGATTCATCAAACTAACAATTCCCATTAAATCTAAACTAAACATAATGAAAAGATTCTAATTTTATGCGATTTCAATAAACAATAATCGAAATCTAATTAATAACTATGAAATGATAACAAACAATAATGGAATTTAGATCTATAAATCGAAATTGACAAAATAACTATTTTTATTATCTAATCAATCAAGAACAATAATTTGAGAGTTTAATCTAAAACAAGAATTGAAATGAAATTAAACTTAATTAATCTAATGAAAACTAGATCTAGAATTAAGGTTTAATGGAGGCTAACTAATCTAATTTATTTTCTAACCTAACTATCTACCATTAACAAAGAATGAAGCTTTTGTTTTTATACATCCAGATCTAAAATTCGTGCATGGGCTTGGAGCCATGTTTTGGGCCGCAAATCAAGCCCCAAACCCATTTATTCGATCCAAAAGGCCTCTTCAGCTGCAGTTGGCTTCCACAGACTTTTTGTCCACTTCTGCTCCTCTGATTGGGTCAAGGCTTGGACCATTGCGAAGCTCTTTCCGAGCCGGTCGTTTTGACATAAAGTAGGCCCAATTCCGAGGTCTGAGTCCAAAGATATGGCATTCGGAAGTTCTGCTGACTTTTGCTCCTTTATCTCGCTAAAGTGGCACATTTCCGCACATAATGGACTTTGAAGCCTGAAATGCATAAAAACGCGTAATCAGTGTTAACTCTTACTTATTATTCACATAATTGGTCTAACAGTATGATTATTAAGGGGTTAAAACTACAGTTTTGGGCTCTTATCAAACCACCCCCAAACAGCATTTTGCTTGTCCTCAAGCAAAGATGAGAAATTAGAATAAGTGACCAAAAATGGAGTTCTAACTATTCTCGTTTATTTGAGTCGCGATTGCATTGACCATATGCAACAAGGCCTTAAACCACTAGGAATTCCCTAGTGGGCCGAGTTATAGCCTCGTGAGAGTTTTTTCCGATGAAGGTACTCACAAACTTTATCTATACTTCAACGACTAAGAAAATAAAACTATTGTTTCCTTATTCATGCTCAACTATCTATACATCTCTCTAGCAATTGAATAAGAATAACCAAGTCGAAACCTAAGTTAATATATGCATAAAAATCTATCATCTACAATAAACATATACACAATGAGTAGTACTATAAAATGTTTAGCGAGGTTTGTTTACGAGAACTTCGGAATAAGCGTCCTTAAGTAGGTTCTCACAATAATAGTCAAGAAACAACACTCTGATTTTTCCACTCAAGTTTTCGCTACTCCGATTAATACAGTGGGCACACTTTACCTTACAATCTCAATGACAACAAGGAAGCGGGGTCGATCAAACACATCTGCCACTTACTATCACACTAACCTATTCCTAATTGAGCTAGAGGTCTTTATTAGGTGTTCACGGGGATTAGGAGATGGTTTAAGAAGGAAGGAAATGGATATTCAAAAGGACAAGTCTGAGATAATAGAGTCTTCAGTATTATGTAACTTAGAAAAACCTTGTTATTTTCTTTTTGCTTCTACACTTTGTTTCCATCCTTAGCCATATTTTTTTTTTTTCTTTTCCTTGGCTTTTGACTCCCTTTTATTCTATTTTTTTTGGAGTTTTATTTTATTTCTATTTTTCTTTTCTTTGGATGGAAACTTCTTTTCTTTATTTTTGAAAGCAACTAACAATTTTTGTTTTACCACGGGTTTTCTCTTCTTCTTTTTCTTCACTCATTCTATTCTCGGACTTATTCTAAATTGGGTAGGTTGATTTATTCTTTTTTTTTTTTTTTTTTTTGTTTTTGTTTTGCGGGGGTAAAAAAGGAATTGTGGTGTATGGAAGGCTAAAGAAGAGGCTCGAGAGTGGCGACTAGCGGAAAATAATTCATAGGTTTGAATTTACGGCTATATCGATCCAAAGAGCGGCCTAAATTCTCACTTAGGATATGGTTTAGTGATCAAGCAAGTGGGCGTGTGATTTCTCTATCCGGATTTTACTTCTCCCTTGTGTCATTTCTCAAATGTTTAAAACCATATAAGGCTTTAGGCTATATTCTCACAGGGATTTGTAGAATAAGTACTCTAGCCTAGATTTGAAAAACTTACTTGCTAACAATCATAGATACTCATGTAATATATTTATAGATAGATGCAAAGATTATTACCTACGTATTAACCTACGTTTCTAACAATTATTCTGATGCAACAGCTATGTGAGACTTCTAGATTGTTAAAAGCATGGAGAAATAAACAATACCAATATTCCTAAGTGTATAGCATAACTTATTTATTTATATTTTTAAATTTTTGAATTTTTTAACTAGAAAACAAATGCATATTATATATATTTATATCCTAGCAAATGTCTTAATTACACGTGTTTCTATGCCCCCAAACAAAAAGCATGCTTTGTCCTCAAAGCATTTAAATAGAGAGGGTAGGAAAAATACCATTGAAGCGCGTGAAATTCAGGAACATCTGTAAAACAAGGTTAGAACGTACTAATATAGGAAATAAAAAATTGACGCAACTCTATAAGAGTTCCACCCATTATGGGGTTAACAGAATTAAATTGCTTGGGACATAAGCAGACACTAACAGAAACTAAAACTTACCTCCACTCCCGGACATGCATATTATCTACCCAATAGCATCATGGGTGTTGTATTTTAGCGGGCATGGCAAGTCCAAGAACAAATGCTTGCAAGAACCATAAGCAGTCCCAGCCTACGTGTGTGATCACCTCGCGAAACCAAGCACCATAAGTAGTGCTTTGAAACAAATCTTCGAAAGATTGTTCCGGTATCAATGTAGGAGATGTCATCTCAAAACTACGCTCTGGAACAGCTGCAAAACAACCGGGCACAACTCGCGGAAAAACTGGAATTTTTTGGTCCACGGTCGAGTCGGTTCATGAAAGGCCAATCAACTAGAGCGAGTCGTCTCTTTTGTATTTTGGAATTCCAGTGTTGGGCGAGAAATCGGCTCAACAGCCTTGGTGGCGCTTTGAGCAAAATTCAGAACAAAATATCTGAGCCTTGAAGTGCGCTCTTGTAGAAAATTGAAAAGTCTTCGGAGTTCTTGAAAATTGAAAAATGAGGCGAAACGTGGGAGTGAAAGGTGAGTGATGGAAGTTAGGTGTAGTGTGGGTTGTGAGTGTAGAATGAATGAAGTTTATATAAAATCATCTTTGGAATAGATAACACCACCCCCAAACAGTTTGGGAAGGTGGGATCAACATTAACTAATCACGCACAATGAAAATAACGACATTATATTCATATTGTCATTCAAACAACATTTCACTACAAAAGTCAAAATTAACTACGAATTTAACAACGTAACATCCTATCTACTAAAAATAATAAAAGACAACATCAAAACAACAAACAAGTAGAAATCTAGCTACTCTTCAAGGGGCGAGGTGGGGGTAAGAATAGGAATTTGAGTGATCAAGAATGGAAAAACCAAACACCCCACCCCAAACAAATTTTTGAAAACGGGTTTGTAAAAAATTGTTTTAAAACGCGGGGTCTTTTAAAGTCGATTCGAGGCGTGCTAGATTACTATTTTTATATATCTTTAAACTTTTTACTTTTTATGAATTAGGTTTAATATAAAGGAAAACAATAAGCATAAAGACATAATTCACACCATAGAAAACATGACTCAAAAACCGAGAAAACATGCAAGAGTGGAAAACGTGAATTATGTGAAACGTGGACTTAGGATCCGGTACTTACAGCCACACACTCCATAGGGAGGGCCGGTTACCTGAATGGTGCACTCAATAATATATTGAAATGAAAGGAAGTGCACCAAACACAGAAATTGAGTCGTTTATGATCGGATACTCGAGACTTTATCTAAACATATGTATGAACATGCGGTTTATCATATATCAACAACCCGAAATAGTTGTGGATCATTCCATAAATAAATATCACAGCAAACATATCCAAACACAATCAAGCACCAAGATTTCCTAGGACCTGACCTAGTGGAATGAAAGCGAAGCGGATAGACCTATAACATAACCGAGCATACACCTTAGGTTTCATCTTTGAAGCGAGAGGGTGTCCTAGTGAATAAATGTGGAAAAGTGAATGGTTGTGGAAGATATGGTGGATTGGGATAAGTTTTAGAGAAAAAGCATGGAAAAAAATGAGGATGTGGGTTTAGCACAAAACTTCATTCATGGTGTAGTTAGGGACCGTCTCAAGTCTGAAAATGAAAGTGTCAAGTGGTTTATCCTTGGGAAGTATTTGTTTACTAGGTGGATTTAAAAATCATGAAGCACGGGAAAACTAAAGGATCGAAGTGCAAACTTCGAGGTTCCTTTGAAAAGGTGGAGGGTGGGGAATATTGGTGATGGAAGGTGAATGATTCTCAGCTAACGCTCTCAAGTCCATATCATCAGAAATCTTGATATATGCAAGACATTCCTCAATAGGTGGGTCAAAAGGATCACTGGGATAAAGATTGAAAAATTCATCTTCCGTCATAGCATCAAGGGATGAATGGTTGTTGGCAAGGGGGGACTCGCGAAGTGGTAAAGAAGTGGTGCAAAAGAGTTGCAGGAATTCTTCTTCGATTTAAATCTACTACCGAGGTCATTGTTTGTTAAAGTCGAATTTCGAAGGAAAGGAATTTGTTAAAATTTGTTTCTCGAAAACATGTTTTTGAAGTAATCTTGAGCTAAGCTCTCGATCATGCTAACCTCTCCATTTGTAGGTGAATCGGGATACTGTGTCCTCGTTTTGAAAACATTTACCTCAACAGAAAGATGGCCAAAGGACAAGGACATCGAACCATCGCGGCAGTTTATGAGCCGTTGGCGTGTAAGAAAGGGCGCCCTAAAATGATAGGTACAGTCGTTAGTGACTTACGTGTCGAGGATAACGAAAGTCGGTTTGGGTAGTAAAATTTTGGACTTTAACCAAAGACGTTCTCAACCACACCCTTAGGATACTTAATAGACCCGGTCGACTAATTGCAACGTCATTTTAGTAGGTTGCATCTCCTCTAGACCTATTTGTTTATACAAATAAAATGGGAGTAAGTTAACACTAGCCCCCGTGTCTAATAAGCTGTCGTCGTGTGAGAATCTCTAAGGTGCATTGTCTGATAGGGCGACCGGGGTCCTTGTACTTAACAATTCCATTATTTTCAGATAAGCGTTGGGAATTGTTACATTAAAAGCGTCTTTTTTATATTGGTCTTACGCCTAGTAGTACACAACTCCTTAAGAAACTTAGCATGGTGTGGTAGCTTTTTAATAGCTTCGAGAAAGGGAAGGTTTATAGTTAGATTTTTGAAACGTTCCTAATCTCCTCATAATTTGTATCCCTAGTTAACATGGCTAATTTTTGGGGAAGCGGTGTTTTCTCTCTATAATTAGCATATGAATCAACAGGATGTTTAACCTTGGCTTTTGTTTCTTAGGTTGTGGTTTAAGCGGTACCTCTACGGTTGTAGGCTCTTGGTTTCTATTTGGTTATCTAGTTCGATATCCGTTGTAGGAATCTTGATGGGGTAACTATAGGCATAGTTACTTTGTTATCAACCACTCTTCCAGAACGGAGAGTGGTGATGGCATTTAGCTCACCTACGTTTGTAGTTTCCGTACTAGTATTACCGTTTACCTCAAAGGCTGTGTTTCTTGTTCTAGGGTTGGGTATCGCTTGGCCTGGAAACACGCCTTTTGGTTGGGCTTTCTCTTGGGCTAACTGTTGGTTTAAATTATTAACAGATTGTAGAATGTGTTGGTTAGATTGAGCCATGGTTTGGAAAAGTTGTTGGCTCACTTGTATGAAGGTGTCAAGACGATCCGGTTGTGTGGGTGTAATAGTCACGGGTGGTGTGACTGGAACTATGTCGCGTTGATTATTTATAGGCGGATTGTGATAGTTATTATTTACCTAACGATACCTCTATTAGCATTATAATTATTATAACTATATTGACCTTGTGCTTGACCTTGTCGAGGTTGTGCTTGGTTGTTATAATTATTATAATTACCCACCGACTCGCCCTTGTCTTGGAGGAGCTTGGTTATAAGCGTGTGTTGGCCTAACATATTGATTATTGTACCACGGAGGTGTGACTTGTTGGTTATTTCTCCAACCGAAGTTGGGATTTTGTCTCAAAGGCGTTAGGTTCACTATTAATAGAACAAGAATGTTCATAGGCTATAGGGCGATTAAGTCGGGATGCTTTCGGGACTCAACCAGAAACTACATGGATTTGAATTTACATTCATGACGGGGATAGGCTTTTGTTGTACAGAAATGGCCTCAACCTTTTTAGTTAGAGATTCGATTAAATTTTTAAGTTCTAGATCGGGTTTAACCTCAAACATCTTGGTAGCCTTAATCGTGGAAGAAGAACTAGCGGAGCGGGAGTAATCGTCACTACCCCCGGTTGTTATTTAAACTTAGTTTGATCCTCTAAAATTTGTAAGCCTCATTGGCTCCTTTACTTAGGAAACTACCCCCATTCATTATGTCAAGGACTTCTTTATGGTGGTGTAGAAGTCCTTTGAAAAGGCACGAACTAACGTGTCTTTAGCTAAGTTATGGTGTGGACACTCTATAAGCGGATCGGTGAAAGCGATTCCAAGCCTCGAAAATGATTCATGAGGATTTTGTCGGAAAAAATGAATCTTGGAAAGCATCTCATCCGTCTTTAGGGGTGGGTAAAATGTTCCATAAACAGGTGAACAAGTTTGGCCCACGAGTCCACAGAATTAGGGCTTTGGGCGTTAACCAAGACGCAGCCTTATCAAACTAAGGTGAAGGGAAATACCCTCGGTTTAATCTGTTCCGCACCAACGGTAGGATGATGGAATGTTGTAAGGACTTGTTCAATCCCTACGCGTGTGTTGGTAAGGTTTTCATGGTCTAGACCATGGAAAGCGGGTAATAGATTAAATATGTTTGGGGAATTCGAAAATCCCCGTTAGATTACCGCTAGAACGATGCAAGATTTAGGGCTATCGCTCAAAGCTTTATAAAAGTCGAGAGAGAGTCTCTCTTTCTTCAGCCATAATATCAGGTGTAGTGTGTGAAATTCTAGATAGGCGTGTTGTATTTATTTCTCTGAAAAAACAAGCCCGATTATACTAGAATTAAAACTCCTCCCGCGAAGAAGGGCGAGTGGAAGAAGGAGTACCTGAATGCCTCCTTGCTACAGCGTTTGAATAAGCGTCTTGTTTACGGCGTGTTCGGTGTAAATAAGAGATTAGAACACTGAAAAACTTGACAACTCGAAGTTCGAATCAAACCTGGGAAATCCGAAATTTCAGCTAAGGCGGCGCTGGCTCGACTTGAGCTGCGCTCGCCAAAGTGTAAATTCGAGTTCGATAACTTAAGCGAATCGCTCTCTCCTTGAAGCTGAGCTGTGGTAGAAAAAATACAGTAACTTAGCGGGGTGGTCGCTCTTTGAAGGCGGCGGCCTTCGGTGTATTGATGAAATTCCAAGAACATAGCGGGTCGCTCTCTCCTTGCATGCGGGCTTCGGTGTAAGAAGAAAATTCCAAGAACTTAGCTGGTCGCTCTCTTGAAGCGGCGCCAGGCCTTCGTTTATATTTTCTCGAATTTTTCGACGCTGAAACGAATAACCACAGTATGAATCAAACAAGGGTGGGTGGGTTTAATGGGACTTAAAAATGACTACTTCTACAAAGAAAACAATGCTAAAGTGCAACTAAGATGGCAGCGGCGCCATTTGATAAATGTAAAATGAATAGTCTACCTACGAAATGAACGATGAATTCACAACGTAAGTAAACTAAAACTTATCCTTTTACGTGTCTAATATCAAAGCTTCTACTCTCAATGCGAATTGCACTAAATGGAGTACGAAGTTCGTTCCACTCCTAGTTCCCTAGCATGGATTGTTTTCTAAGTCTAACTAGTCGCTCTTAAGTCAATGAGAGCTTTACGAAGGGTGTTATACTACGATGAAACTAAAATGAGTCTACGTTGAATTTAACTACGAATACTATGGAAATATGCTTGTTTTTGAATCTAGATAAAGAGATTAGAGGGGAATTGAATCCACCTCGACTCCAACTTAACAACCTAGCGTAGAATGTTGTATCTCGATTCTCACGCGTCTTCGGCAAGAAATTCGAGTTCTAATCCCTAGTGTTCATGGCATTTCTACCGAGTACTAACTAGCATGTGAAGTCGTCCACCCATTCTCATGGCGAAACACGACTTTCTAGAGTGGAATAGATTCTACAACCAATTCTATACTAACCACTAAGTTTTCATCAAGGCTTCATCAACCCCTCTAATGGAGGATTTAGCCTTGATTCATCAAACTAACAATTCCCATTAAATCTAAACTAAACATAATGAAAAGATTCTAATTTTATGCGATTTCACTAAACAATAATCGAAATCTAATTAATAACTATGAAATGATAACAAACAATAATGGAATTTAGATCTATAAATCGAAATTGACAAAATAACTATTTTTATTATCTAATCAATCAAGAACAATAATTTGAGAGTTTAATCTAAAACAAGAATTGAAATGAAATTAAACTTAATTAATCTAATGAAAACTAGATCTAGAATTAAGGTTTAATGGAGGCTAACTAATCTAATTTATTTTCTAACCTAACTATCTACCATTAACAAAGAATGAAGCTTTTGTTTTTATACATCCAGATCTAAAATTCGTGCATGGGCTTGGAGCCATGTTTTGGGCCAGAGAATCAGGCCCAAAACCCATTTATTTCAGTCCAAAAAGGCCTCTTCAGCTGCAGTTGGCTTCCACAGACTTTTCGTCCACTTCTGCTCCTCTGATTGGGTCAAGGCTTGGACCATTACGAAGCTCTTTCCGAGCCGGTCGTTTTGACATAAAGTAGGCCCAATTCCGAGGTCTGAGTCCAAAGATATGGCATTCGAAGTTTCTGGCGACTTTTGCTCCTTTATCTCGCTAAAGTGGCACATTTCCGCACATAATGGACTTTGAAGCCCTGAAATGCATAAAAACGCGTAATCAGTGTTAACTCTTATTTATTATTCACATAATTGGTCTAACAGTATGATTATTAAGGGGTTAAAACTACAGTTTTGGGCTCTTATCATAACCGTCTCTTTTTCTGATTTTCATTTTGTATATTAGTATGGTGTGTTAAATAATTCTCACATATTTGTACGGGTTACGTATTAAATGGAGAAGTTCCGTATTAAATATTTGTGTATATTAGTTGTCTTTTCCTCTCTAAAATAAAAAAATAATAATAATAAAATAAATAATAATAATAAAATAATAATAATAATAATAATAATAAAATAATAATAAGTAAATAAATAAACAAACCATAACAAAGAAAAGCCATCCAAAACTCACCAAAATAATTAATGGATACACATGGTGTTCAGAGAAAATCGCGCACGCTACAAGGTACGCATAACACTTGTCACACATGCAGCTTGATTATTCTATCCATATTCTATTACTGAGTTATGATCATCATTTCTGAAATTACGTGTAAGTCTAACTACCCTGTGAAACTTTCCTCCGTATTTTCTAACATTAAACTATCTCATTAATTGTATTTGGATATCAGACATGACAAAGACGTACTATGGATCCCCTATGATGTTGTTCATAATCACATGGGTCATTAACTACACTTGGACTCCAGATTGGTACAGACTCATAGATTGGCTATAAATCTCATCTTTTTCAGCCATTCTTATTCAAACAATTTTCCCTATCCTTCCCTCAGTAATACTACCAATGGATCAACCACGAAAAATAACGGCAGAGAAAGACTACCTGAAAACTTTCAAAGATGGCCGGTTTTCTCCTTATTTTGACACCGAAATCATAATCGCGGATGGGCGGATTTCTATATATCATTCAAAGAAATGGGTTATTCCCGAGAATTGGTTTTGATGTTCTACCAATTTAGCGGATCTGAAAATGGAAAATTCTACTTCAATGCCTATGGACAATGTTCGGAATTGACTAAGGAAATGATCTCCGACATACTTCAAATCCCAGTGAATACCCAGGGGTCCCTTTTTCAAGAGTCATCATTTGATTCCGCCAAAACTTTACTACGAGCTACCGTATCTCATGACGAAGTCAGAAATACACATCACATTGTTCTTCAACGCTCTTTGAAACAAAATCAACGTGTTGTGCTCCACTGGTTGGGACACAATGTGGTAGGTACATCACACCAATCAGAAGTCACAAAGCCTCAACTTAACCTACTTTGGATTTTTCAGACTCAAAGAGATGACTTTTGTCTAATCCAACACCTCTGGAACGTAATCACCAAGAAAACAAGAAGGTCAGCACCCCTACCCACTTTAGTAACACAGATTATGATGCGTTGGGGTTATCTAGTAATTTCTCCAGAGACACCCCTTCAAAGAGCACAAATAAAGGTACTCCAAACAGACTACTCCGTTGGTTTTTGGACTCGATACTCGATAGAGGAACGAATCGACCCAAGCTCAAATTCGACCATTTATTTGATGAAAATGTCATCTTCAACATTATTAATCCCATGGAAGGCATTAAACTTCTTCATCGGGGTTTGAGGGAACTACACGTCGAAATATCATCATCACAAATCTTGTGATTTCAAGATCGTCAAGCAACGCATGATGTTGAAACAGAGGATATCTTGGAAATTCATTCTCAGTCCTTGCAAAATCACGCTCTCCTAATGGAAAATCAAACCGTACTCTCTGCCAGCCACGGGGACATTCAGATGCAACTCGGCCAACAAATGGAAGAACTAAACAGTCTGGTGCACGATATGCATCTCCAAGATCAACATAACAATCCATAATTTTCTACTATTACTAAGTCCATAAATAAATACTCATATATGTTATTACATTTTTTCGTTGTATTATGCATTTTGTCTTACTTTTGTGTCTTCTTTTGTATGAAATGCTTAATAGGATTGTCACCATTTGCGTTGTGACTAATATAATTTAATATGTGCTTACAGGAGGGTCTATTCTCTTACATACTCATTTATCCATCCAGTTTGCCTTTGTCGTTACCTATTTCTCTACTTTATCCACTATGGCATCTTCATCAATTGCATCTTCATCAAATGTGGTACCTCCCAAACTCATTCCTGAGCAATCCTTTCAGCCTATGATGGATTCTAATACCTATGGTCATCTCTTCCGTGACTACATTACAAACATCGGATGGTCTTCCCTACTTCTTCAACCTGACCAAACTTATTCTCCGAGTTTGGCTGCATACTTTTATGCTAATATGGAAGACACACCAGCATTCAACCATGTGCATGGTTTCTACTTAGACGGGTTCACAATCCAAGTTGGTGACACACCTCATATCTTTTCTGAACAACAACTTGCAATAACTTTGGATCTTCCATATCACGATCCTGTTGCATCATGGCATTACATCTATCATAATTCTTACCGTTCCTTTTCGGTGGCAAGCGTTTAGCGAAACTTACGGTGATGGTCTTGAGATTAAACGAGAAGGAAATGGCCATGTGGCATGGCGTGGCGTCACCATTCCTTTGGCAAGCATGACCATGAACATGGGGATTTGCGATGTTATTTGTACTCGAACATTATGGGAGATTGGCATTTTTCTACCGCCAATGAGGTCGCTTTGCGTTGTATTCGATTGCCCCTAGCTCAAGGTCATACATTATTTAACATCATAGGTTGTGTTATCTCCAACCTAAAACGAGCTCGCAACTTTTCGGAATCGTTATATACTTTAACCGTCACCGCTTGTCGAATCATGAAGACACATTTCCCACAGTCTGCAGCTACTTTTCATGACTGGGTCAAGGTAGATTCTATGTGCCCATCAAACAGAATCATTCGTTCATTGAGGTTTAGGCAATGGAAGCGTCCCGCTCGGTACCTGAGGCATGTTCGTTGTTACCCGAAGGATGAAACTATGAAGACACATTTGAGGAAAACTGGAAACGAAGAATGGGCAGAAATTTGGCAGACTATTATCTTTTGGCGCGATGCTAAGGAAATGTATTTCCTTCAAGAGGACGCTTGAACTTCACATCCTATTTGGATGGTAAACTTGAGTTTGCCATTGTACATATATCTAGCTAAACCTTATGTTTGGTGTGCTATTGTTTTTCATGTTTTAGTATGCTATTGTTTTTTTATTTAGGTGTGCTATGTTTAGTGTGCTATTGAACATTTTCTTGTTCTTTCTGAATAATATATTATGTTCTCCAACCTTTCGTTCAGTTCAAAGAATCTAGCCCTAATTTTGCTCATGGTTCTCGTACTTTCTCTCTTTAATTATTGATACTTCGAGGACTAAGCATCATTCTATTGGGGTGCTTTAACCCCAGAAGCAAATATTAGGCAAATTGTAACCTTATATATAGTTTTTATTTTCATGATAATAATTGTACTTAATGACAAAGTCTTGTTTCCTTTTCAATGATGAAAATTGTCTAGAAATCTCACATTAGTATCCGAATTAGGAATTGTTTTTAAGAAACTTAAGATAATATGTATGCAATAGTTTATACATCTTTTCATGAACATTCATGTACTGGAGTATCATCGATTGTACATAGCATGTAAGTTTCGAACCAACGGTTAGTTACTTAAACTATAAATCCTGTGAGAATCTAACCAAAAACCTTGACATGAGTGATTTGTGTGTGATGACACAGAGGAGTAGTTTTCCCGATTAGAAAAAATCACGCATCTACTTACTTAATCACCACCCGAACCCTAGGCAAGAATTTAGGCCATCTTTTGGATCGACATAGCTAAAAATTCTTACCTTACAAATTTTACCGCTAGTCACTCCATCAACCTTTCACTTTCACCAAAAAAAAAATCCTTACCCATCTATTAAACCAAATAAAAGAACCTACCTAAGTGATGAGTATGAGAAATAGGATGAAATGTGGAAAGAATAAAGAGAAAGACTTGTCCCAAATAAAAGTCAGTTATTTGCTTCAGGAAAGAAAAATAGAATCATGTTCTTAAGCCAGTTAAAAAAAAAAAAAAAAAAAAAAAAATCCCATTAAAGAAACAAGGTTGGAAAACTCAGTGAGAAGAAGGAAAGAAAACAAAGATTTCTCTAGTGTAAATATATGAAGACCCTATTCTCTCATACTCGTAAATTTTAATTATCCATTTCCATTTTCTTGTACACTATCACCTAAGCCCCACAATACCTAATAAAGACCTCTAGCTCAATTAGGAGTAGGGTGGTGTGATAATAAGTAGTAGACGTGATTGATCGACATCGGCTCCTCCTCGACCGCATTGAGATGTGAGGAAACGCGTGCCCACTTTGACAATCGGAGTTAACAAAACCTGAGTGGAAAAATTTTGAGTGAAATTGTGTTTTGACACATACCTGTGAGAACCCATTTAGGTACACTCTCCAAAGGATTCAGAAACAACCCTGCTAGTATATTTCAATGAAAAGTTCACTGCATGCATGATTATATGTAGATGTTTTAATTATTGAATACATATTAACTTGAGTTTCAAATAAATCAATCCTCGTTCCCTACTAAGGAGATGTATGGATATCTAAGATTAATTTAGGAAACGAGTTTCTGTCACTGAGTCGTTGTAGTATAAATGAAGTTTGTGAGTATCTTCTCTGGAAAACTCTCACGAGGCTATAACTCGTCCACTAGGAAATTCCTAGTGGTTTAAGGCCTTGTTGCATATGGTCAATGCAACCGCACTCTGCGAAACGAGAATTAGTTAGGACTACACATTTTTTGCCACTTATTTGTTTTAATGTCTCTTCTTTGCTTGAGGACCAAGCAAAGTGCTTTGTTTGGGGTAGTGTGATAAGCACCCAAAAGTGTATTATGAAACCCCATTGAGACATATAAATTTGGTTAACTATGTGTTTAATAATCATGAAATAAATATGTTTTCATACTTTTGCAGATATTCGCAGTAAACATGGAAATATGGTTTAAACCTGCAATAAAACATGAGGAACGACATATATATGAATTCTTCCAAATCCGCAGAGAAGCATTAAACTTCCGAAGCTCCTACCTCTTGAACCAGGACTCGAATCGACAAAGTGAGCTGCTTTCGCATAATCGGGCGATGAACTCTACGCATAGGGCGTGAAGTTGTAAAATTGCCCAAAGAGATCCGGACCGCCACTAGACTACACGTAGGACCCACTATCTTGGCCCCACAAGATTGGATGAGTCATCAATCATGGAGCATGTCAAGACAAAAATGACAAATTATTGGTGCAAAGTTGACACCTTGCATGTAATTAATTAGATTAGGTGTTAATAGTGAAAAAAATGCAAGGTGTCACTTTGTTTTAATGTGGTGGATAAAAATGAAGTAAATGTGGTTTGATGTTTTACATGGGAGGAAATGAGATGTCTCTCAAATGGAGAAGAAAACAAAACAAAGGGGGGACACTCCATTTACTCCCTTGACTTATTTTCCTTACCTTGTATTATTTTAGTTCCTTAGCTATTTTTAGTTTTTAGTTTTAGTTTTTGTAAGAATGTTTGTAATAGTTTTAATGGAGGAAACATTTGTTTTCTTCTAGAAAATAAAAAGCAAGTGAGTTTGATTGTTTATCTTCTTCCTCTTCTCTCTCTTTTTGTTTTTCTAGTTGTAATTTCCTTGGCCCAAGGATCATGAGCTAACTTCCCTTTTGGGGAGTTAATCCAACTCATGTGAGGAAAAAACAATTGTTGTTGGTTTGGTAGGTTATTAGGAAGAACAACTAGCTCTACATCCTATCCCAAAATGATAGTTGGTGTAGTGTCTAGTTAGGAATCAAAGCAATGAGCTTAGAGATAAGTCATTGCTTGGTTCCACTTGCTAGCATGTATGAGCTCTTAAGTGAGTTGTACATACTAGGGATCAAGTTTTCTTCCATTAGGGGCTTGTCTATGAGTCTAGGAACAATCAATAAACTTTTCAAATCAACAACTAAATGTTAGTTTCACATGAGGAGGATTAGCTCTCCACTTTTCTTTCTTTAGTAATTTGTCTTTTGTATTAAGTGCATGATTTCAAACTTTAATGTTTTTATTAATGTTGTGTAGGAAAGAAACCTAGCATTAGTAATATAACCTTACGCATTAGTTCCCTAAGAGTAACAAACAATTTGTAGTTGTCCTAGACTTTAGGTTAGTTCGAATCCTTACTTTAGCTCTACGAAAATGAAAATCGTGAGTAATGAACTTTGAGTTGCTTTTATACCAAATTAGATATTCTAATCTCTAACGTAAGGAAAAGCTAATATCACAAAACAATAAATGATAATGATTAATCATCCTCACATGGCTTCATAAACCTCCTCTAATGGAGGTTTAGTCTAGTGTCATTGGAATCATATTAACTACATATATTAAAGACATAATTGAAAAGACAAATTAAATGAAGAACTAAAGCTTTTGATTGATTGAGAATTAATGGTGGCTACAATTGCTAAACCTAATTATAACTAAAGAAACATAAACCTACATTAAACTAAGGGTTTGCTAGAAAATAGTACAAAAAAAAAAATCATCCGTAGGATAAAGGAGCGGTTCTTCTGGTAGAAAGGAAGTCACTTTACTTACTGAGTTGCATTGTATCAGTATGCTGATTGCCTAATATTCCTATCTATTAACCTTGACTTGTGTCACCTTGTATATCTTAGACGCTGAGTTCTCTACCATTCGAAACCAACTGAGCACCCACACGGCCACACCCATTAATGGAACCTGAAGTAGGTCTTTGAACATTGTTTACATAAATTGGGTAAGATCACGTCAGTTGTGTGCTTTTGGGTTGTGAATTTACTATGAAAAAACTTCTATAATCTAGTTCAAAGCCCTAATAAACAACAACTTTAGGAAACTGTATTGTATATTTCCAGAAACTGTAATACTGATGTAAATTCGAAGGTGGAAGCAAACTTTGATGATAAAAAACAATTAAAGTTAATGGAAATACCCAAAACCTAGGGTTTAAATAGAAAAATGAATTCTCTTAATCCGATAATAATAATATAAAGTCTGAAAATATTAAGGTTTACATCTGCAGATCTGCCTATATTGAAAACTAGTTGCTAAAAAGAACAAATCCTAGTCTTAATAGAACTTGGAAAACTAAAATAGAAACTATTCTATATCTAATTAACTGCGAACTGAAATGGAAAATAGAAACATGTGTTGTATAATTGATTCATGGGCAGTGCACATGATTAATCAATCACGTCCTCGCATCAATCCTCCAGCTTGAGAAGTGCTCTTCCTCGAGATAAGTCCTTGTACTTATGGTAGAAAGTAGGATCCATTTGTTGTAATGCAGCATTAGAAATCCATGTATTTTCTGAAAAATTGACGGTTACAATCATGAATGGAGAAAGGCTTGTAAAACGATTGACAGAGTTATTATAAGCAAGCTCTTCTTGGGCGAGAACAAACTCCCAAGATTTAGAATTATCATCAATCAAGCACCTCAATATGTCTCCCAAACTGTGATTTACAATCTTAGTCTGCCCATTAGTCTCTTGGTGGAAAACTATAAACAATTGGAGAAAATGCTTTCATAACGTTTTCCAAAAATAGCTAGTAAACTTGACATCTCAGAGGTAATAGTGCGAGGCAAACCATGCAAACGAACAATCTCACAAAAGTATAAATGAGCAACTTGAGCAGCATCGGTAGTGCGTGTGCAAGGAATGAAATGAGTCATCTTGGAGAAACAATCCACAACCACAAGAATTGAATAATTTCCATGTGTAGAACGAGGTAAACCTAACACAAAATCCATGGAGACATCAACCCAAGGTTTGTCAGGAATAGGAAGTCGTCGGCATTAGTATGTTTACCTTTCGTTGTCTGGTACACATAACATTGCTCAATAAACCGCTTAATATCTATACACATAGTAGTAGGCCAAAAGTACTTCTCTCTGATAAAGGCAATGTTCTTTATGATCCCAAAGTGACCACTCAACCCGCAGTATGCATTTCAGTCATAATCTGATCATAAAGGGAAGAAATAGGAATACAAAGTTGTGAACCCCGCAATACGAAACCATCATGTAGGAAAAACTCACTAGATACACCATGATGTGCGAAGCAATCGGCATGGATAGGTCCAAAATAGGCATCCTCGGCATATAAGTCACGTAACTTATCAAAACCAAATAGAGATGTACGAAGAGTAACCAAGAGATGAGAACGACGACTCAAAGCATCAGCAACTCAATTATTCTTTCTAGCCTGAAATTGTAAGTGGAAAGTATACTTTTGTAAGAAAGAGTTCCACTTGATATGTCGAGTACTGAAATCCTTATTGGTATTAAAATAACGAAGAGCTTCATGGTCATACTTGATAATGAAGTGGAATGGAGTCAATGGTGCCAAAACAATTTGCTCGCCACTAAGAGTGAATGTATACATGTTCTCACACCCATTATGAATAACAAGGAGATCAGGCTGCCATAGACGACCAAGTAACAAGTGTAAGTGTCCATAGGTGCAATTGAACACCAGGCGTTATCTTTGTATTTAGGACCAATGGAGAAAGAAACTAAACAGCGATGAGTAACCTTGACTATGGCACCATACTGTAACCAAGAAATGTTGTGAGGTTCAGGATGTGGTTCATCTTTGAGTTTCAACTTGTCCACCATATCGTTAAAAACAATATTATTACTAGAATTGTTGTCAATGATAACATTACACAACATGCCATTCGAAGTGCAACGTGTACGGAAAGTATTATGGAGAAGCCATGACGTAGGATCATGCTTAACAACTGGAGTAATACTCCATAGAATGGCAAACAAATAATTGGGGATAACCAAAATCTGCATAAGTAAAAAATCCATCTATCTCAGTGACTTCTTTCGGAAGGGGTGAAATTTTCTTCATCTTGTGTTAAACCAACACGCTTACGTTTAGGGCATTCGCTTCGGACATGTCCAATTTCCTTACATTCGTAGCAGGTGACTGGACCCACTTTTGTAGGAGGAGGTTTTGATGAAGAAGCAACAAGGGTGGAAGTGGCACTAGCAGTTGTAGAAGGAGAGGAGCGAATGAATTCTTCAGCTTTGAGAGCATATTTAATGGCATCAGACACATCATAAATATCTTTGAAAGCTAATTCCTCTTTAATTGATGCGCAAACCAATCAAATATCTCCCAACTTTCTGATCCACAAATCAGCCTCTGTGCACAATAAAGGAACTCCTCAGTACACGCAGTCATACTTTGAAGCCGGTATTTCAATGATGTAAAGGTTAGATTTGGTGGTTTGTTTTACAATCAAGGATATGGGATTAGATTGTGGATTTGATTTGGCCGAGTTCGTATGGACGAACTGCCTATGTATCAAGTTCTCACTCTCGGGAGGGGGACTTGAATAAGGTCAAACGTAGTTCCTCATCCTCTTTATATATGCAAGATGCCCGCGCCTCCTGCTCTCCCGTGACAGGTCAGGTTTCCTCATCATTGGCGAGCCATGATGGCGAGTTATGGAGAATCAATGAGGTGCGTGCCTGAAGCTTCGGTCTTGAAAGCAATAATAAATACATATGTTACAAGCCGTTATGGAACAGGATGAGTGAGTGCTATGGAGGTCGCTTCTAAGTAAAGTCTTCTATCCAACTCGAGTCACTTAGAGGCGAGCTCGTAGGACGAATACTTGAGGTCGGTTAGGGGTCGCTTGGTTGAATAGATCGCCTGCTTGAGAGTCGAATCACTATGAAGCGAGTTATGATGACGAGGACTTGAGGTCGGTTGGTAGTTCTGTTTATGCTGGACACGTGCTTGATATTCATTGGATGTGAATATTACTGCTTCACAAATGCCTAAATAAATCCATCTCATAGTCATGTGGAATAAATTATTTTCTTAACTCTCGGTGCATCTTATCCCACATAGTAATTTGTTGGTTCTGTGAGTGTGCGCGGGCTTTCATTAAACTAATTGATGTTAATCGATTGTTGAAGCTTCTACCTAAGTTACATTGACATGAATACGTGTTTTCGTATCCGACACGGATACAAAGTGTTTGGCACGGCGAAATATAAAAAATTGAGGTAAATCACATACAATATGTCTAGTATGTGTCCGACAAGGACACGTGGATACGTATCCGACACGGATTATTTTTAAAATTTGGTGTGTCCGTGTAACATAGCTAGTTGGTACCATATGATTTTGCATTATATATTAGTAGTCACCCCAAGTAAGGTAGGATCGTGTCGATCAAGTTGTTAGTGTTGTTGGCGTTTTTCCAAGTAGAGTCTTAAGTTTCTTCTATTTCATATTTTTGTTGGTGAGAATCATAAAGAACTAAGATTTTCTAGATTTCTTTTTAGCATCGAAAGGCATTTTTCGGATGCAGCATTGAGTTTGATCGCGACAATGAGTTGTTTGCAACTGTTGGTGTTTCTCGCCGCATAGAGGTTTTCGAATTTTCCTCGGTAAGATCTCGTCTGACTTCATTGTCATTTTGATCCCAATATTGCATGGTTAATACCATTGTAATTTACCAAAAAAATAATAATAATGGAATTAAAAAAGACAAAAATACCGGGAAATACAATATACTTTTCGAAATATTAACTTTACTACATTGTACTTTTTTTTATGACAAGAACATGCAATGTACTTTTGCATTTGGTACAATGACTACAAAACTAGGATTCCATCCAATTTCCTTCACCGTATTCAGGCTAAAACATCTCTAAAGCACGCACTTTGAGGACCTTGTGCTACTAGAATCGTTTGTCCACTTTCATCTCCAACTCTAGGATCACTTTTTAGGATGTTTTGGCCTGAATCTGGTGAAGAGTTTTGGATAGAATGCTTGACGTTGTAGTAATTGTACTAAACACAAAAGTGCATTGCATTTATTTGTCACAAAAATGGTACAATGTGGTAAAGTTAATATTTCGAAAAGTACATAGTATTTCCCGGTATTTTTGTCAATCAAAAAATCACCAATTATTTCGTTTGAGTTGTCAAAAGCTATTTGATGGGAATTAGGATTTCACATTGTTAATTGAGTCCTATATTAGTTTTTATGTCATTAGGGAGTATTAGAATTGGCTTTATTTGCTATTTTCATATTATTTATTATAAAAGTATTTATTTTGGTTTTATTGAGAATTCGTTTAATTGCGAATGCCATTGTGATTGTGATTGCATCACTATTCCTTTGGGAGTTTGGGTGGATCAAGAGGAGGAGTGAATATTGTTTGTCAGAACCTGATCATCTAGCAGCGCCTCAATATTTAGTAGACACTAAGTTGAACGGTTGAATCACATTATATAATAACTGTTAGAATTTTTCTGACTTTAAGCTATATCAATTTTTTATTTTTTTTTTCTTCTTTTTGGGTCAAACTGCGAAAAGAAAAGAAAAAACTGCGAAAAGAAAAGAAAGACGAAAAGATTTGATTATGTATGTGTTTATTGTGGCCTTAGTAATAATGTATGCGGCTCCTGTCAGTCTCCTAACTAAACTGTACATAAACTTAATCTAATTATGCTATTTTTTTGGTAGAACTGTCCTAATGTAACACCTACATGTTTAAACTCCCCTCCCCAGGTGAAGATGGAAACCCCAAGAAATACCCCCACCCCCTTTACTGGAGGTCCTTAATTGACCTCTTCTTGTACTTTCCAGGTGGTAAATGAATCTGCACAGGCACTGTCCCATAGTGGAGATGTCCACAGGGTCCAAACTAAGTTGCTTGAGCTGGAATAAGCTATGATATCAATATCAGATTAATCGGCCGATTAATCGCGTATCGCTCGTAAACCTATTAGTTTTTATCAATTTTTTTTTTCTCACCGAACCGATTTAATCACTGAATTGACCGATTAATCGGCTGAGATGACTGATTTCTAGCTAAATCGAGAAAAAAAATTATTGAAAATATCGGTTTTCCATCCAAAAACATATGTAAAATTAACGAATTAGATTCTTAAACCGTATTAATAATATACACAAAGCTAAGAGTTTACTTATTTTTCCCTCCTTAACGAAAATTAAATATACAAATTATTGTATTATCTCTCTAATAAATATTATTGTTTCTCAATCTTCTTATTCCTTTAAATATTTAACGTAATTTTTGTGTTTAACATATTTGTAGTACTCTAAAATTGAGCTAGTTAGATGTGATTATGAGAATTTGATATTTTTTGTTATATCTCGGATCACTATTTAGAAATATTTGGTATGATTATACTAACTAGCAAAAAACATGTGTTATACACGTGGATGACAAATTTAATGTATTAAAAAGAGTATATATGATAACTTGTTTACAAAGGGACGACTAAAATAATCTAACAAAATATGTCATCTAGTTCTATAGACGAACCATACAAAGAATGTGAAAAAAAAAATTGCAATTGTTTATTATAGATTTGAGTCAAAGACCATACTCAACATAGCAAACATAGGAATTGAAGAATAATTGCTTCCTCTAAATTTGAATCAGAAAGATACATTAATTACCCCCACAATTGTCATAATTGTCATAAGAGAATGAGAAAAACTAATAACTAAAAACTTCTACTAAATAAAAAATTATTAAGGAGTAGTCTTGAGATCCTAAACTACAACTGCATAACTTTAAAGGACCTACAAATCAGACAGAGGTTGGATTAGAATCCATCTTTTTGCGGTATTCTATTATTTTAATATTTATTTTTGTTGATTTTCTCTAAGTCATGGATTAAATCCCTAAGTAACACACAATAAGTTCATATGTTGGCCAGGCGATGATGACAGAATTGTTTTTGCTGATTTTCTCTAAGTCATGGATTAAATCCCTAAGTAACACATAATAAGCTCAAGAAGGACCAGGCGATGATAACAGAGTTCGAATATTTCTTGCTGTAATCACTCTAGGAATACGATGCAGATCAGTGAAAAAGATTGTTGCATCAGCCACAGGGAAAAGTTTTTGTCGCTGAAAGAAAAGAGGTAAAAGAACAGCATAAATTTTTTTGAAGATAATAAGAAAGGATGTAAGAAAATCCTGAAGCACAATAAACTGTGGAGTTGACATCTTACAATCTTTGTTTGTATAAACTTGAACAACTCCATCTTCTATCCAAAAATAATGTTGTGAACGAAAAGGAAAAGGATAATATTTAAGTGAAAATAAATAAAAGACAGTTAAATTTTGAAAAGAAATTAAATAATTGACGCATCCCCACAGCAATTACCAAGTCATGCTTTCAGTCTTTACTTACTAAGCAGAAGAGGGGAGTATTGAAGAAATGGAAATACAAAATCACCAGCTTTAGTAGCATACAAGTTTCAAAAGTATAAACTCACGTTAGTTTTTGCCTCAGAAGAGTATGAAAATGAATTTGGACCAGGTTTTGGTGTGCTCGGATCAGTTATGACTTCTTTGTCCCAAGGAGCAACCTCTTCCCTAAACACATAATTTTCTCGCAATCGAAGACAATCTTGTAGAACCAAATAAACCTCCACTTCATCGGGAGATGGTACCTCTGTCAATGATGAAGAAACAAAAGAACAGTTAAAAATGACGCAATACATATATATGTTAGAAGCTTATGAAGTAACACTTAAAAATCCTTACAAGTATATAGATTAAAATATACAGAGGACGCATAAGGTCCTGGTCCTTTAATGCCTTCCAGTTGTTTGGTCACACCAAGTACAGCCGCGTATAACATTTTGTCAAACACTGATACTGAAAAAGTCTACTTCACTGATACTGAAAGAATCTCGCAGTAATAACAAAATACTTATTGACATTTTCAGCCTTTTGTTTACCAATATCTTAGTTTATGATATACATTTTCGGCCTTCTGTTTACCAATATCTTAGTTTATGATATGAAATACAGATCCACCTAATCGAAGCTTCGATTAAATTGCTTTCACACATTTGGGCGCAATGTAACTGAAAGAATGTAGTACATACACAAAATTAGGCGTGACCTACATGGCTACATGTGGGAGGGATAATTATGACCAGCGTCCAAAATTTCCACATTTTATGATATAAGTATTCACTTTATTATCTTCACACAGCAAAGCCTAATGTATTTGACTACAGTGTTACCTGGAACCACAATCCTCCTCAAAGTCATGATCCTGACCTTGGTAAAAAAACATGATAAGCAAGCTTCCCGCTTAACTCCAAAAGCAGAATGCACTAAAGGATTAAAAGCCTAAGAAATTTAGTGTCAAATAGAGCTGAGGAACAGGAACAGGAACACAGAACACTGTAAATTGACATACAGATCCTCTTGGAAATACTCTTGGGTATGTTAGGATTGAAAAGTTGAGACAATCGACCTATTTTCCAAAAATAAGACAAAATAGGAGATGCAATACAAATGGACAAATTTATTCAATCGATAATGTGATATGCATGGAATAATTTGTCTCATTGAGGAATAAGCTAGGGTGGTATTAGTCACAAAATAATTCTAGGGGTTTTAGATTTACCATCATTGCTTCCACTTTATGATGGAAGTGATGTTGCATCAATACAACCCAATTCTTGATTGCCTAAGTTTCGGGCTCGTTGCCTTATAGGAGTCAGGCGTCTTCGCTGTGAATGTTGACTTGCACTAAGCATTTGGCTAGAAATATTCCTAGCTTGGCGGCGTACGTGGGTCAGCCTATGAGGGGTTAGACTGTTGGAGTCCAACAATTCATTAGCAGGAATCAATCGAGGCGAGCGCCATGCAACACGCATGCGTTCTCTCTGAAAAGCAAGTTGTTCATTTATTTGGTTTTGGACTCGTCGATAATAATTCCTTCGGATACGCTCCTTTCGGTGAGCTATCTGTACTGAAGTCAATTTTCTTTGCCTCTCTCTTTCTCTAATTCTCTGAGCCTGTTGTTATTGTTGGCGCACACTATTATCACTAACATAAAGCAAATTTGGATGGCCTCCGGTCCCAGCCATTTCCAAACGTTGGCAAATGGAAAATAACTTGGTTGTATATAAAGTGCGCAGTCTATAAAACAATAATACAATGAAAAGCAATAAGACAGTAAGCACTAAACAACACCATTTAAAGACTACTTTATATAAAATAAAAGAAAAGCTGAAGTTCGACACACTACATACATGACTACTTTTAAGAAATGAACGTTAACACATCGCTTTACCAAGGAGTTCTTAGGAAATACATCTAACAACAATGAGGATGGAGGGCTCCCTCGTAAGCATGAGTTGACATGGTTCTAATGTGTCGTGTGGTGGGCGGGTTTTAGTACATTGCATCACGAAGGGTTAGAGAAATGGAGCAAGTAAATTTTTTATGGGTCTTTGTGAGGAAGAAAACAAAACTAAGAAAGAAAATAGAGATTGAGAGATAGAAGAAATCAGAGAAGATCAGAAAGATAAAGAGAGCAGACTGGGAAATAGCGTCATCGGGCAACGTTTCATTTAGTGTAAAATCACTACAAAAGGAGTCAATGGAGACACATTCAATTGGGGCACTGAATCAAGGAACAGACTGTTCAGTTTTTGGGGCTTTTCTAGTGCTGCCCATGAAGGAAAAAGACTGAACAGCAAAGGAAAGGACTGAACAGCAAGGAAAAATTTGCAAATCCCAAAACTACACACAAGTAAAATCCTGCTGAAAACAGCACCCATTGATTGACCATGCATAATTAACTATGAGAGAGATATACAAAATCTCCTCTAACATTGTTATCAACGCCGATGAGGGCCATTGGTTAGCTATTTAACATAATAGGCATCAAAATAAATATAACATGATCACCACACGACACAAGCCCATATTAGTTAAAAACGAATATTTCTTCTTGGCTGAACAGAAAAGTTCACAACGTTGTGCGCGGATGACTATGGGATGAATTAAAAACATGCATAACTTTTGTGCGGATGACTACTTTAGGGGAAACAAAGGATGTGATTGACCATAAGCAATAATTTTACACAAATTACTAATGTACAATTGCATTTAGGGAATTTTGAACATAAATAAGGAATGGCTTCTGACAAATCGAAATCGAAATGTATATTGATTGCATTAGGTAATTAAAATCACTAAACTTGCAAAGAAAAGAGGACACACCTGCCAATCCAAAGAAATCTATGACAACATTCTTAGCTTCTTCATCCCCAGGTTTAAACTGATTCAACTCTTCAGGCCACTATTCAGTTTTCACTGTCAAAAATCCTTCCCTCTTCAATAAAAAGAGGAGATGTCACTGCAATAGCTGCAAAACCAATAAATTAATAAGGAATGGCTTCTGCACAGTCCCAAATCGAACATAGATTGATTGCATTAGAATGATTGGTAAACAGGGCTGTGAGCATATTTCATTACATCAACAGCTGCCATGACGAAACCCCAACTTCGAAACCAATCCAATTCACAAATATACTTCACACCAAAATCTCAATTCTCCCTAAAAGTCCCAACCTCAAGTACTTGCAAATATCACCGTTTCCCTCTGCAGCACCAAGATGAAGAGTCGATTCGCCTTTTGAATTCTTAATACTGGCAACTGTTGCCGCTATTCTCTTTTCAACATCAAGTTCCGCAGCCAAATCTACTCCAAAAAAAATCGGTTATAAGATAATACTATAAGGCAAGAAACACAAATGTAGAGAAGTTGAGAGTGAAGCTGTTACTCTTGAGACGCCATAGATTTCCATTAGAAGCAGCTTCAAATAAGAGTTGAGCTTTTGTAGTTGTACCTAACAAATGAAAAAATAGATAAATCAGAAAGCTAAAAAGAGGAGAAATATGAATTAAACTTCAAGAGCAGAAGAAAATATAAATTTTTTTCATTTGGCTATCTTTTACTGTTTGCAAAAGAAAGTGGGAGAGAGTAGAGTGGAGATTGAGAGGGAGACGGAAAGTGAAGGGCTTTGTGTATTTATGGTAATTAATAACCCGTAATTAATATTAACTGGGTATTTATTGTGTGGCATACAATTAAAAATGGGAGAATCAGAACGACATAAAAAGATCTAACCACATGGTTGCATTTGAGAAAACAAATGACTAATTGGCCATAGGTACAAACACACAACTGCTGCAGATACACAACCGTTACGTAAAAAGAAAAAAAAACACCGTACCACCTTGCCGGATTGTGGGCATAGCCGGTGGTCCTACAACTTCTTGAAGTGTGGAAACATTTGAGTATTTGACCCAAAGTAGCATCAACATGGAACCCTTTGCGCCACGTAAAACGGATGTGAGGCGGGAAGCTTGTCTTTGGCTACGCTGATTTTTGACCCTATGATGAAATTTCTCGAGATTCACTCATCGATAACAAATATCATATGATTGAAAGTGGTAAAAGTTAGAAAGTACCTATACATGAAAGATTCAAAATCGAAAACATGGCTCATGTCCCGCTCTCTGAATCATGGATGATATCGTCAAGACCAGAAAATTTCTGCGATCGAGAGTAATTATATTACCAAAAATGCATTAATGTCAATACAAGAAAAGGAAAAACTGAAAAGAGAATAATCAGCATTTGATACGTGAATGAGAATTATGACTCCATACCTCTTTTCCCCGATCTTGTGAAACCCGATTGCAAGTATCCATGAGATCCGGAGATTGTTGACTCTGAATGTAAAGTATCTATTTATCCGAGATCTTTGGGACGAACGCCCAATCGGGTGCGTAATATTTGTCGCAATGAGGCATGCAATCCTGGATGGAAAACTTCGCCTTTGTTAACCAGCTCTTGATTCGAAGAAGTCTTGGGGAAAAAAAATCCAGAGGGGTGGTACATGACAAATAGTCGCATCCGTAAAAGAGAAACAGGATGTACAGTGTCTTGGCAGTTTGTGCTTGTTGTGACGGAGGTCTCCTTTCCAGCATTGGTAAGCTTCGTGGGTACTGCAATAATGGGATAAACTACATTTTTCCCATTATTTCAGGTAAGCTTTTGGGTTGATTTACATGATATTTCAATCATTTTTTGTTATCAATTTTAAGGGAAGTTCCACTATTTGTAGAACACCATAGATGCTGGGGTTTATATATATACACGCCTTTACAGAGTCCTCACATCACGTACGTAGGCTTGCAGCTTTTCACTATTATTAGTTTAGGGGCTGTATTATCTGCTCTATTAATTCTTGTTAGCACTAATTAATGATATTGTACAAAGTCATTCAAGAGTCTGCTTTTGCTGCAAAGAGTAAAATGTGATCTTCTTAGCATGGTGATGATTATGACATGGTGAGCTTTGTGCCGCTCAACTTGAGGAAGTCAAGCGTAGTCCGTCTCTCTACACGCCTTTCATATCCGGATTTATCAATTAGGTTCCTCCAAGATCGACGCCACCATCTTTATATAGTTTCGACCTTCATTATTGGTTTTTCGTGGTGCTTGCATTAAGCCTTTACAAAAAAAAAAAAATTAAACTCTTCAAGAGGTTAAACGCCGGTTAAGCCGACTGTTCAGTTCAAAGCAAGGTCAAGTCTGACATTGCCCACGAGGGGCGTCAGTGTACCCCACCTACACTATTATTTTGTTACTATGTGACTGATTTTAGGACATATTCCAATTATTGATTCCAATGTCCATACTATCCAGAGGCCATATTAGTAATGAACTGAAATTCTAATACAAATTTAAATTGCTTGATAATATTGATTTTATAATTGTGAGATAATACCAATTACCAATCCCAAACAATATGTGCCATCATCCACAAATCTCCCCTAACACGCTTAGGCAACCTACACACCAACGACTTGTACTCAGGCGACCTACTCTCCTCCACACTAAGGACCTATAGTCAAGAGACCTAAAAGATGTATGTCCAAGATGTCCAAAAGGACACCAGCAATAAATAAAACGATGAAAAGAAATAAAAGTAAATGTTCTAATCAATTAAATCAAAGATCATAACAGTCGAGCATTCCAATATAGAGCCAACCTGGTATTCATATGTTGAAAGACCAAAAATCCAATGAAAAAATAGAAAAAATTTAGGCAGAAGATCATACCTTTGCAATGAGAAGTTGCAAATTGCACTTGATGAGACAGCTCTACCCTGAAATTGGAACAATCCATACAATGAATATTCGAAGTGTAGACCGTAAAAAAGGATAGATCAAAACATAAATTATATGATTATTTAGAATACAATTAAAGTTAATTAACCAGAAAAGAAGACAATTAATATTTAAGAAAAAAAAGGTAGAACCAATGACATCTTCACTGAGCCAAGTGAATGATAATCAGAATCTGACAGAGGCACCACATAAAATGCCAATTTCGAGTCTTCAAAACAGTTATGGGCGGAATAATACATATTTTTCATATAAATACTGTAAAAGAAACCAATCATTCGTTAACAGATGATGGAAATACTTATAATTTTGTCTGCGATTTCCAAAGGCGCGTTACAGACAAAGGAAAAAGATGTACTTTGCGGACACCGAGTAAATTTTCTTCCCGGCTTCCTCCTCACTGTAAAACCAAATAAAGGCAAATAAAATTGACTTAGACCACAAATCCATCAAAGAAAAGAAATTTATTTACAGATGTACTACAAGTCTACAACTATTACCAAGACACGCCGTATCAAGTGCAAAACACACTCTTGGAACTAAAGACTCTTAGAAATGGGGGTCACATCCATGCGAAAAGACTTCATTTTTTTAGAGACCCAAACCAACCTGCATCTTTGAGAGCAACCATTCATTGGTGAGAGAGAAGTTGAAAGACTTTTCATTTGTTTTGAACGGCTAATAAATTAAATGGCTTAATTAAATGCCTAATTAAATGCATTGATGGTGGCGTGGTGGTTTTGATTTTTTATTAACCAGCACATGAAATGACCAATTACTCTTAATTAAAACACTAACCAATAGTTTCATTTAAAAAACACTATAGGTATATATTTATAAAAGTAGAAAAAAACGAAATTATTCTTGTAAATAGTATTTGGGTGTTTTGATTTAATGATTTATTCAGGGACATTATGCGTCACAAAAAAATCCGGATGAATTTAGAAGGCCAAAATCATTATAAGCTATATATTTTGAAAACATTAAATATATACATCCGATATAACCGATTAATCGCATATCGCTCCTCGACAAATTAGTTTTGAAAACCGATTTTAACTGCTTAGGAAATAAGTACACAACAAACCATATAGCTAGTAGCGATTATGAAGGAATGGTCGCGGTTTGGGATGTGTCAAAACAGCAGGTGAGTCCTTTTCTTGGAGTTAATCATACAGTTATTCGACCTTTACATCTATGATTCCCTCCCTTTCATCTTTATTTTCAAGAAATTCACAATTTTTTGGGTTTTAGAGTGTGATGGAATATAAAGAGCATGAAAAACGAGCTTGGAGTGTTGACTTTTCGCTTACGGAACCATCAATACTTGTATCTGGCGGTGATGATTGCAAGGTACTCTTTTACAGGCACATAAAATTTAGAGTGCTGTATTGGGCGCCACTAAAATTAGATCGGGCAGCCTCCAATCCAAGCCCAAACAACAAAGCCCAAACAAAAGCCCAATACACCCCCCACCAAATCGCGAAACCGGGAAAACCCAAACTAACCGGTCATCTCTATCGCCATCGCGAGTCTAAACCCCAAAAAAAAAAAAAATTTGAGTTGCCCGATGGTTTCATGAAGCGGATTCTAGATTGAGGCTTGTTGTTGAGGAAAATGTGAGAAAAGTTCGGTTTTTTTTTTTTGGAATTTGGTGGTTTTGGGAATTGAGTTTTTCTGATGTTGGGTTGGTTTTTTTGTAGGTTAAATTGTCAAAAGAACCGAGATTGAACCGAGATTCGTTGAATGTTACTGTGATTCCGAGTTTTTCTGATGTTGGATTCGTTGAATGTTACTGTGAAGAAATTGAACCGAGATTTGTCAAAGGTAATCGTGCTTTGCTTTAAGTTTTATTTTGAATATGTTGGTTTAGAATACATGAAGAGCTGTTATTGTAAGGCTCACCATAAGGATGTCAGGAGGGATACTACGAAATGATTTTTCATATCCATTCTTGTACTGCTTCATACCCCGATACAATGTTTTTGCCTACTTGAACTGCTTCATATGTTAGCTTCTTGTTGGAGTGGAAAAGGCGAGGTAAGTGGAGATAGCGGATGTTTTGAATCCGTTGAAGTTGGATCCCGCCAGTACCGTGTAGGCTCCCATGTTGGGAAACACTAACCGGTCGCTCACCGAGTTCCGCAGCTGAAATCCAGTGAGCAATGTGTCTAGTGCATCACATGTTGGTCCAAAAACTGTTGATTCATATGTCCTCACCCTCGACATGTTGGGTTAGCACGACTAGATGAGCATGCTAAAGGAGTAGCCTTCACAGGTTGCATGCTAAAATACCCATCCTTAATGTTTTTAGTATTAAGGATGAACTACTTTCCAACAAGAGGCCATGTTTACTTACTCATCCAATAAACACTTGGAACAAGTCATAGCATGTGGCGTTGGGATCTAAACTTTCCAAGTTTAACACACTTCAAGAATTCGTGGTGCGTACCCACCGCTTCCGGTGAAAAGTTCCGCGGAAACGTTCTCGGTTCTTCTTATTTTCCAATTTTTTTTTTTTGCAAGTGCCTATAAGCGGAAGCAAAGTAATAATTTAGGACTTCGGTTTTTCTGCCCTTTGTGAATTTATCACGCCAGTTGTTTTTCGCCTTTTTCCATCTTTTTGGTGAGAATCACAAAGAAATCAGCAATTACTTCACTAGTTGTAAACGGATAGAGAAATTTTATAATGCACAATGGAGCCATATTCAAGAATTGTTAAAAGGGAATTAAATGCACATGGACACATGGTACCGCACACAAAGAGAGCGGGCTATGGTGGTATCTTAAGAGATATGGAGGGTAATACTCTAATAGCCGATAATCGGGTTCTACGGAATAAAGTTTATTCTCTACCTACAAGTTAGAGCTATAGAGCAAGGATCTTTGCTTTGCTAAAAAGTTGGAACCAAAAGAGTTGCGTTGGCCTCGACCGCCTCGGATCAATTCGATCCGGTGAAACTCCAAGTGCTAAGACGGCTTCAATTTCAGCGGCTAGCACAATCAAAGCCCGCTCCTAGAGCCGCAAGTGCACCTAGGAAGGCAGGCTCTCGAGATTGCATTTGACAAAGATAAAAGGGACGGACAATGGGCATGGTACGCGTCCATTTCTCCATTAGGCTCACTAGAATTCCCAAGTCCAATACATAGAAAGGGTCTTTCACCTCTTGCTTGTCGGAGATGTTGGACGTAATAAAATCTGTCGACCCATCCTTTGATAGGTTGGTAACCTTCCTACCCTTCATCGTTGTCGCACCCAAGACCGTCCTAGAGGCTTGTGGTACCCGAACCCATAGCTCAAAACTAGATAAGAGTATAGGACCGTAAAGAATACCTAAAAAGAGGGATGAAGAAAGGTGGATAGCCCTAGGTAAGCTTTGGATTTTGGAAGTTATTTTCCTTACCTCAACGAGTATTTATAGAAAACGCTAAAGGGGTCGCCTTCACCACCATTTGGTGGAAAAAGGATAAAAAGAGGTCTATAATTGAAATGCCTTTTTTTGCGATCTTGGAGAATCAGCACAAAGGTTTGCACTAGGGTAGGTCTCAGAATGCAAATCCAATACTTTGAGAAGTCTAAAAGGAAGGGGCTCATTAATAGCACGGGTTCCGTGAAATAGGGATTGTTTTGTTTTACACTTTTACTCTTTATTAAATATGGAGTTTATTTAGTACACACGGAAGATGTCGAGATCCCCCAATCTCTTTTTCAATATCTCTATTGTGGGAATATTTTGATACGACCACCGCCATTTTAGCGTTGGGTCTATATAACATCTAACGAAGAGTTGTCGACAATTGGAGTAGGGTTGTTATATACTTACTAGGGGTTGCCCGCTCCTCTCTGCCCCACGATTAACAGTCAAGACACTTACCTTTTAAACCCGTCACACACCAAGTTTTTATTGAGTCTTTGTATTGAAACCACCGAATTACATTAGGCAGCCTCCGCCCAAGCCTAAATCGCATTTCCTATATATTATGGGAATGTGATGAGTTATGGAATGTGATGTTTGTCTTGTTCATCTTTATATAGTATGAGAAAATGAGCTCGAATTTCCTATATATTTTTCTTCGATAGAAACTGAAAAAGAGAATCAATGCATTGAAAGTGAACAACAAAAGATTTTTTTTTTAAGGGTACAAAGTGTACTAAGTGTCGATTAATGTGAACTAAAGTGAACTGAAGTGTACTAGGTTTTAGTTCCATAGATATCGGTCTCTCTAGAAATTGTCGATTCGAGAGGGTGTACAAAAAGTGTCTTGGTAACCAATAATGGAACATCGATAAAACACGATTTATCTGCAGATGACTATAAGAGCGAATCGCTTGACCCTTAGATGGACCGGCAGTATTGACAAAGGATATGTCTCGAGCAATAAAGCCATCACCGCCAAAGACCTAAGTAGAACATATACACAATAAGCTAGTTAACAATGTGGAAAATTAATACTAAACCAAAACAATATTGTAAAACAAATACAAGAAACATGTATATTTGATCATATAGAAGAGCGAATCGGTTTTAAAAAGCCCGCTTTTTCCTTTATGATATGGTACTTTATCTAACTTGTGAGTTCAATCCACTGTCCGCCTATGAATCCATATTATAATTGGATACTGTTGAATTTTGGTGTTTATTAGTTATAAGCCCATTCATATCATGTCATGTGGGATGGGCAACAAAAATGCTGCTCATTCCTTAGTCAGCTGACATAAAAAAAAAATATAGTAGTTCTAGTATTTGAGAATCTTTATATTGTAATATGTGTTTATATTATAGTGTAGGTATCAAGCTTTCTCTTAAATGGACGTGTTCGTCGAAAACTTATATAATATCTTCATAAGCTTACACAGTGTAGTCTCAAAACCTTTTAGTTTACAGTCTTATTAATTTGTTTAACGAACGACACTATATAAGCTAATAATCAAATACACTATATAATGACCTTCTGTACATTCTGTTACTCACCTTTTATATTGCTTATGTTCTTGAGTCTTGACTAATGAGTAATGACCTTGATTACATGCAGCTTTTACGAGTACTTGCTTAAGGTCTGGATACAGGGGAACAAACCGGCGGTAAAGCATTATAGGTGAGAAGCTTTTTCTTTGGTTATCAAATTTACTGAATGTACAATCAAGGTGGTTTTTTTGGGTGGTTTCCCCTATGCTTGACGAGGGACAGAAATTGTATTGTGGGTTGAAAATTTTATAGGGTGGTATGTACATATGGTTGTTGGAAGGATGTCATTATTGATTTCCAGTTTATGACAGGTTTAAGTATACGAAATGTTGACCAAACAAAGGAAACTCTGCCCAAAATTCGATAGAATTTGGATAGCGTAACGCCTCATTCTATTTCTTCATATATACTTGGAGTTATCATAGCAAGCTTATAAGTCTATTAGTTTTACGACTGGGATGATCTCTTTTTTCTAGTGGTTTTCTTTGTACATTGTTTATTTAAATATGGTTTACTAATACTTGTTTTATTTTTCTTTGTAGCGATGGGTCCTCGATCAAAGAATGTGAAGAATGTAATGTAAAACTACATTAAAGGGTGTTAAGAAATTGTTTGGTGGCGGTTCCTCTAGCGGTGATGCAGTTGGAAGAAAAAGACATAGAGGGGCGACGGGCTTAACGGCATCAGTAGCCAGTAGGGGACCATTTGGAAAAGAGGTTCTTGAGGTTCCCCGAGGTTGATTCGTTTAGTGAAGATAGTGTAGATAGTGTAGATAGTGATACTAATGTAGGTTTAGATGTAGGTTTAGATGTAGGTTTAGACAAAGGGGTTTAGAGTATAGTAGAAGAGGAGAGTGAGAGTGAGGAGGAGAGTGAGGAGGAGGATGAGCAGGATGATGATGTTGAAGAATATGTGGTAGAAGACGCACCACCGAAGGAAGAAGCACCTCCGTATTGGATTTCGTAAGAAAATCCAATGATGATTTGGAGTTTCAAAGATGTGTGTATGGGGAGGCCCGTATGAGTCGAGTTGTTGTATGACTATGCGGTGCATGTCGCCGCGATGTTTGGGGAGAGAAGGGTAATATTTTGTTTTTCTTGTGTACTTTGATTTTCTTTTTACAAAATATTTTGTTTCGCTCATATATATCTAATGCGTGCTCGGTTGTTTCGGAGGATCGCGAGCGTTGAAGTGTGTTTCACACTTAGCTTAAGTTATCCCAATGGAATTTCAAAATGAATGTGAAAGGTCTCCGAGATTTGCCGCAGCGATTGAGAAGGATCGGGTTGTTTGATCTCGCGGAAGGTTATCACGAGCATATGGATCCACCATTGATCTCGGCGTTTGTGGAGAGATGGCATCCGGAGACCAACACCTTCCATATGCCAGTTGGGGAGATGACTGTGACTTTGGACGATGTTGTCCAAATCTGTGGAGTCACAATTAGAGGAAGAGCGATGCAAGGGGACAGTGAGCTGAACTTACAACAATCGATAAATCTCTTACATCTTGGTCTGGGGCTCCCTATTGATTTGATTAGGGCGGAGATGGAAGCTAGCAGGTTCACTTCAAAAGTAAGGCTAGAATTCATCCGGAAGCATTTTGCGAACAAGATTCATGATAGCCCTTTATGTGACGCTTTTTGAATGTGGTAGAGAAGGCCTCGAAGTTTCCGGGATGTTCAACGGATCGTTAGAGCTTTTATTCCGCTTTTTCTTTGATGTGCCGCTTTTACCGACAAGTCCGGGACCGGAGTGCCTATATGTTATCCGAGGCCGTTGTTGAAATTCAGTGAGATAGAAGAGTATGCATGGGGTGCGCAAATTTTGGCGCTTTTATATAGAGGTCTCGGGCCGCCACATGTGCGCGAAGGTGAAAGGGGTTACAGCTATATGACTCTTCTACGTAAAAATTTGAGTATTTTAGAGTTTATTTTTTTTTAATGTTAATTTTATTACTCTATCAATATGTTAACTATTTGTGTATATCTAGGCATGGATCTATGAGTATTTTCCGGTATTCATGACAAATCCCAAATTTCAACTATATCTCGCCTCACCAAGCGTGCTCATAGACACATCCCAGCCGCCTCCACACTATTACGACACAACGATGCATTGCGGTTTTATCGAAATGATAATTGATGATTTGAATGAGTTCAATGTAAGTATTAAATTCAATGACAATTTGGTATTTAAGTTTGTTTATATTTATTTTTAGTAATTGATCATTAGAGTTGTTAATGACACATTTGATTTTGTTTCAGTTGTTTGGCATCCCTACAAAAATATCGAGATACAAACCCGATCGATGACATTGCATTTTTGAGGGATTGCTATGTTTTTTCAACATTGTCGAGCTTTACGCTGCCGCAAGGGTGGTGCGCGTCACCGGGTCACGTGCAACTTGTACCTAAAGATCCTCCAATGCCAAATTGGAGAACAAGAACTGTGGCAGGACGCGGGTATGAGGTGAGCTGGACCAATATTGGGCCACTTTACTGGGAGTCGTGGCAGAATCACGTGATCCAACTCTGCAACCGAGGACCTATTTCATCTTATCCATGGGAGTGTCATCAAAACTACATGACTTGGTATGCGAGGAATTCTCATGTAGTTTTGGTGAACCCTGAGCTTCTTCCGATTCATCCCTCCCTGGAGACACTGCCTAACTGTTCACCGATTGTAAGTATTGTGATTTTTAATTGAGTTTTCTCTAACTGTGATTTTTTGCATTCGATTGGTAACTTATCTTGATTTTTCTTTTTTCGACAGAACGACGTCATCGATGAAACCAGTCGTTTGCTAGAGAGAGGTCTGCAATTGGCTGGGAATGATATGCCAGAGGAAGCAAGGTCCTCATTCGAACAGGCGTACAACTTGACTAGGTGCAAGTACATTGGTGGGCACTATAGTTGATTTGTTTCAGTTTAGGATTTGTAACTTTGTAATTTAGTTTGATGGATGTAATTTGTTTCAGTTTAGGGTTTGTAATTTTGTTAACTTCGAATGAATTGATGGATATGATGTTTGCATGAATGTTTGAATGGAATTTAATGTTTAGGGTTTAGGGTTTAATGTTTAAATGTAATTTGTTTAAGTTTAGGGTTTAATGTTTGAATGGAATTTTATGTATGGATGAATTTGATGAATGAGAGTGTTTGATATCTAATGTTTGAATGAAAAAGTGGAATTTGATGAATGAGAGTGTTTGATATTTGATGTTTGAATGGAAAAGTGGAATTTGATGAATATGAAAGTGTTGTAAAAACAAAACGAATTTTGAAAAATTTTTCTTCCAAACGACCCAGCCGCATCGTTTGGCATAAAGGCCAAACGACCTCAGCAGATCGTTTTTCCTTTATACGAAACGACCACGGCAGATCGTTTGCTTTTAATCCCAAACGACCCAGCCAGATCGTTTGGTCTAAAGGCCAAACGACATGGCCAGATCGTTTGGTCTAAAGGCCAAACGACATGGCCACATCGTTTGGTCTAAAGGCCAAACAACATGTCCACATCGTTTTCCCTTTAGACCAAACGATCTGGCTGGGTCGTTTTGTATTAAAACCAAACGACCTCACCGTGTAGTTTCGGTCATTATTGACAACATACGAACGTTATTTCAAATCACTCAATTGCGGTCCGAATCAACTAGTCGATCACTCGATTGCCTTCTGAATCAACTTAGTCGATCATTCGATTTCAAAATCACTCGATTGACGTCCGAATCAACTTAGTCGATCGCTCTATTTCCAAATCACTTTCGATTGCCGTCCGAATCAACTTAATCGATCACTTTCGATTTCCAAATCAAATCAAATAAAAGCCCTAACATTATTTCCAAATAACAAAAAATAAAATAAAATTACATTTGTTCCAAATTACATCAAAATATCAAATTACATCAATATATCACTTAGTCGATCGCCGATTTCAAAATTTGTCGTCCGAATCAACTTAGTCGACACTCGATTTCCAAATCAAATCAAATAAAAGCCCTAACATTGATAACATAAAAATCAAATCAAATTACACTTGTTCCAAATTACATCAAAATACAAATTACATCAAAATATCATATCGACAACATACAAACAACTTAGTCGATAACATGTAATCGTTGGGTCTTCAACGAGCTCATTTTCCCATATTAAATTGGGAATGTTCAATGCCATAAATTGCAATTGCCTTACTCGTCAAGGCCAAATTCCAACTTTCAAAGAATATCATATCGAGCTCTAAGCCATTGGCGACATCGAGGAACCGGACAATCTTCAACAAGTTCAACATTGACAAAATGATTTCCACCAACATGTGCGCTACCCAACACTTGGGTCACTCTCTCAGATTTGCTTGGGTTCTCAGCATGATGAGAAGGAAGCAATCGACGAGCTCCTAAATGCATAAGGACAACATTAAATCTTGAAGCAAATAAGTATCCAAAGAAAAGGCATGCTCATCCACTTATTTAAGGGTGCGAACCTTCTTCATGTAGGATTTCCTTCATCGAATACAAAACCTCACTTTGATTGTACAAAGTACAATAAAGGGGGAGGTTGTCAATAAGCTCTTCGTACAACTCCCTTCTCATCTGTGGCCATTCTTCTTGACTTCTTCCTAATGCAATGCAGAAAGCTCTATAACCGCGCAGCTTGCCATCGCCAACGGGTCATGGACTCTAACAATGTATTTATGCATTTCTTCAGAAATATCCAACCCGTAATCCTTAGGACCCCTCGTCTTTCCAAAGTCTAAGCCATCTCTCACATTTCGTGGTGTGACTGTTTTTAGAGAAGGCTTATTTCGTGGTGTGGTTGTTTTTTGGTGTTTTGGGAGAAGGTTTATTTCTTGGTGTGGTTGTTTTGGTGTTTTTGAGAAGGCTTATTTGTTGGTGTGGTGTGGATGTTTTGGGTTGGTAGTTTTGGAGAAGACTTCTTTCTTGGTGTAGTGTGGTTGTTTTGGGTGGCGAAGTGTTTGGTTGTGACGAGACCCACTCTTCATGGTCACGTTGAGAATGTTCAAAATGAGATGGATCTCGCCAAAGAGTTATCATCTCCAGTTTGAAGCTTTTCTGCAGCCTACCTTCGGCCGACCTTTTGGTTTTGCTTCCTCATAAGGCGTACTAGCCATGTACTTTCTCGTACGGCAATCTCCATAAGCTTCCTAATCATAACCCTCTCGCTCTTCTTCGTAAACCATTGCAAACCTATTCATGAACAAGTCCATCGAAGGTGCAACATCGACCAACACCCACCGACACATTGGGAGAAGCGCATAATGTTTTCCAAAAGGGGTCGATAGCAGACAAAGGGATGGACCGCTTTTGCTCTTCAAACTCAATTAATTCATGAGCACATGGCAGTCCATGACTCGTGCGCAAATAAATACCAACACCTTATCTCTCCATCTTTAACACGCTTTTACGCTGGGTATCTATTTCTTCAAATAACAAGTCTAAACACTTTATGGAGACAAGGCCTCCGAAGTTCACGCGAAACAAAGGAATCCGTGGTGGTGCCGAAGTTACAATCATACTTCTCTCGGCGTAGCTCTAATCTCGGACATCCGGATCTCTAGAATCGGGTGGATTAAGCTAAACATACTCAAAAATCATGATAGTTTGCATTTCCTAGTACACGCTTCACCGAAAGCATGAGACCCTTCAACTTTATTGGTCGTTGTACTCCCAAAGTGAATGTGTTGGTCGGTCCAACAACATACGAATCGATCCCCGCGAGGAAACCAAGTCTCTCGAAATAACAAACAAAATTGAGTACTCAACCCTGTAATATTTTTCCAAAGCATCCCATCTACGAAAAATAACCTCTCGCTTCGATTTGACTACGTTGTTCCACGAACCGGGCCTTCTACAAGTTCTCAGAGTTGGAAAAATATCGTAACATTTTGAAAGGACGACGTAGCGATATGCCATCTACATAGATGCTTGTGTGTTAGGAAAACTCTCACCGCACTCATCGTATAAGTCCCTCGCGGACACGATCACGATGGACTTATGTCACCAAGCAAGCCACTAAAATGATGCAGGCCCACTCATAGTCGATTGTTGTTTCGATGAAGCAAAGACTGACACACGGTGAAAGATTTCCATGTTGAAGTCACCCCAACAAACCGTGCGAAAGGCCACCGATACACCGTAGTTTTTTGTAGGTAGCGTCTAACATGAAAAACGTTGGAAAAGTCCGAGCCAACTTAACACCTTCGGATGGGCCCATAACAATCCCGTTATCTCCTCGGTATTCTCATCCCGCCTCAACTCCTCAAAATAATGTTCTTTTGCTAACAACTCACGCAATCTCTCAGAATTGTGTGAGACCGCTCATATCCAATTTCCTCACCTTCGCCTTGCGGTGTAGACTTAGGATATACTAGAGATGTTATCATGATACCTATTCTTGATGGAATCCAATATTTGTTTAGGTTTTATTCCACACTTACTCATCTCTCGACAAATACCGAACTCGAACGGTTAGTCGAAAGTAGCAAATGCATGTCCTTCAAGGGTCTTCGCCAATGGATGGTTGTGAACACCATTAAGAATGACAATTTTCCAACTATCGACAAGGCAGCGTTGGAAAATACCTTTTAACTTAAATGGACATCCCGATTTCTTGGTTCCCCGACCTTCTCTTATTAGCCTTCTCTTAGCCTTCCTTCTTGTGTGACCGATACACACCCGAAAGCACTCGCAAGCCAAATTCAATCTTGCTACTCGGTTTCCTTTGGCACACTCCGACTTTTCAATGACCACAACAACATTAACTTGTCTTCCTCTAGTGGTTGCCCAATCGATTGCCTCGCTACGTGTATGAAAGACCTAAACACATAAAAAACAACAACTATTATTAATACACTAATAAAATTATATTTAGAAAATTTAAAAAAAAAATGAAATCAATGCCTACTCAATCATACCTCTTTCGTAGTAAAAATTTTGTTGTATCACTTAAAATCGGTTGACAATCCACATCATTCGAAGTTTGCGTAAGATCGGTTCCCCGATAGCGCAAAGAATTCTACATATAGAAGAATAAAACAAGAGTCTCAAACAATGCATTTAGTTTCAAACGACCCAGCCATGTAGTTTCATCAAGAGTCCAAACGACCACCCGCCATGTAGTTCTATAGTGTAATGAAACGACCGCCATGTAGTTCTCAGAAGTGTAATGAAACGACCAAACCATGTCGTTCCGTAGTGTTCTCAAACTACACCGCCATGTCGTTCAGAAGTGTTCTCAAACTACACCGCCATGTCGTTCAGAAGTGTTCTCAAACTATAGGCCCATGTCGTTTGATAGTGTTACCAAACGACCCAAACCATGTCGTTTGGGCTCGGGTTTTGCATTCATTCATTTTGCATCCATTCATTCATTCATTCAATCAATCAAGTGTTTTGTATTCATTTTAATCAAGTGTTACCTCATTATTTAGGTTTGCATTTTGTCGTCGACGATTTCTCGGAATTTCATTTGCTCGACTTGTCGCGATCTTCAAATTCTTCACCTTGACCTTCAACATTTTGTTCCACTTCTTCACTTTCAACATATCTTCTATTTTCTCCTTCTCTAATTTGTTGTTCTTCTCTAATTTGTTGTTGTACATCAAACATTACCTCAAATACTTCTTCTTCATCTTCATGTTCCATTTAGAGAAACTTGAGTGTGTAGAGAAAAACTTGAGTATGTAGAGAAACTTGAGTATTCTATGTAAACCCTAAACTCTAAACCGAAAAGAATGAGTATTCTATATATATTTGAAATTTTGATATATTTTGAATAATTGAGTGAAATATATTTGTAAACCCCCAAACTAGTTTATTATTTACAATTGAATAAAAAAAATGAAAATAACAAGTTTAGATATAAAACAGATTATTATTTTAGATTTGGATAATTTAGTGAAATATGTTTGAAATTAAATTTTTTTTTTGTCTGGTTTTTAAATTTTGTAAACCCTAAACCCTAAACCCAAACCCCAAACACCCAAACTAGATTATGATTCAAAATTTGAAAAAGAAAATAAAAAATAATAAGTTTATAAATAAAACAAATTATTATTTTGAATAATTAAGTAAAATTTGTTAGCACGAAATTTGTAAACAACTCTAAACCCTAAACCCTAAATCTCAACCTAGTTTATGATTCACAATTTTAAAAATAAAATAAAAAATAACAAGTTTAGATATAAAACAAATTATTATTTCAAATAATTAAGTGAAATATGTTGGTACGAAATTTCTAAACCTTGAACTCTGAACTCTAAACCCCAAACTAGTTTATGATTCACAATTGAAAAAATAATAATAATAACAAGTTTAGATATAAAACAAATTATTATTTTAGATTTTATAGCATGTTTGATTACATGTTTTAACTTGGTTATAAAGATACTATGTCATAAATGGATAAAGAGTGTAGAGTGCATGTAGTTTTATTGATGTAATTGTGTTGTTTCTAACCCAATTTTTTAAATCGGATTTCAATTTTTCTAATTCAATCGGCCATGTCGTTTGAGTGCATTTGGAATCGTTTGAGTGCGTGTCCACGCCGTTTGAGTGTACACTCAAACACGCGACCAAGTCGTTGAGTGTAAACTCAAATTACATGTCCAAGTCGTTTGAGTGTACACTCGCATCGGGCGACATGACCATTTCGTTTGAGTGTTACTTTGAGTTTGAGTTACACTCAAACTAGATGGCCAAGTCGTTTGAGTAAACGATATGGACAAAATCGTGTACACTCAAACGATATGGACAAGTCGTTTGAGTGGCACTAACACTCAAAACTGCGGCGGCCATGTAGTTTGAGTGTTAGTGTGAGTAACACTGAACGCTGCCATGTAGTTTGAGTAGTTTGACACTCAAACTACATGACCAAGTCGTTTGAGTGTATACTCAAACGACATGGCCGCGAAGTTTCAAACGATGTTAGTGTGAGTAACACTCAAACGACTTGTCCATATCGTTTGAGTATACACTCAAACGACATGGCCATGTCGTCTGAGTGTACACTCAAACGACTTGGCGAAGTCGTTTCTGTTTTCACTTAAACGACATGGTCATGTCGTTTTGTTTACACTCAAACGACCGCACCATGTCGTTTGAGTGTAAAATGAAAACGACTTCGCCAAGTCGTTTGAGTACACCTTCCGCATACATACTGGTCGTCGCTTGAGTAAAAATGTAAACGACCCGAGGGTTCGCTTTGGCAATACCGGTTGAATTGGTTGCTGGGCTTGGGCTTTATGGCAAATTTGTAATATGGCAAATTTGTAAAATTTCTTTTTTTTTTTGGGTTGCCCAATCCAATTTGATGAGTGCCCAATGGAATCACCAAAATTTATTGTCTCGCTAAAGCAACCCATTATGCTAGTTGTAACAGTACCACGAAGGGGAAAAGGTAAAGATGGTACATTGGTCTTCTGGCCTGAGAACCAGACAGCATTGTTGATTTCTATAAAGTATTGATTACAATGCATATGCATACCAGTTCTCACCAAACAAAAAATTGATTGCTAGTTAATGTAGATGGTAGATTTGAGTAGCATATTTGTTGTCTAAGCAGTCACATACACTATGTATTGAGTTTGATATCTGGGGTATGGAGTGTTATATTGCCTGAACCTGGATGTCTGTGTAACCGTTTAAATTGTTTCATCTGAGACTAACTTCATGTCCTTAATGTCACAATCAGGTCAAGGTTTGGTGCACAAAGCAAAAAGCTAGTGTGCTAAATATCGCAATGGAAGCAAACGTCTGTTCTGTCCAAGGCCCAAAATATCGATATCGACGAATATATCGGTGTACTCAAAAACCGATATATATCGGATATATCGGATATTTCGGATATATTTATTTTTTTGTAACCAGTCCAAACTATTTAAAATATCGGAAATATCGGATATATCGGAAATATAATGTCGGAAATATCGGATATATATTGAAAATATCGGATTTATATTTTAAAATGGTCAAAAAGTCAACCGATATATATCGATTATATCGGAAATATCGATTATATCGGCGATATAAAGTTTCATATCGGAAATTCCGATATATATCGGAAAAAAAAGAGTTCTATATTCGGTGGATATATGTCGGAAATATCGATGTCGGTGTACCAAAATACCGATATATATCGGCGATATATCGGATATATCGGCGATATTTTGGTCCATGGTTCTGTCAACTGTCAAGTACAATCCTGGTTCTAGCAATTATGTCTCGGTATGGTCCTCTCTGCATCATTTTAAGACAGCTCAGGGTCGGGAAAGCGGAAAAATCAACTTTTTAATTTTTATTCATTTTTTCGAAATATGAGTCCGCTTTAATTATCGGAAAAAAAAAGTAAGATTTTCAGAGCAAATTTGCCTTGAATTTCTTTAAGGAGAGTCTGGTGGAATTGTATTCTACCTTTATTGTTTTTTCAAACAAGCTCTGGACTGAGTTATTTGAAGAAAAGGTTGCTGGTCTTCTTTTATCGTTAAGTACTAGTTTGCATTTCCGTTGGCATAAAAACCCCTCCTGTGCTTGAAATTATTTGATTTTGTGCCATACTTTTGTAGCAAAAAACTTGACTTATCTATCCATCTATTGTAATACACTTAGTAGCATCTTTTTCGCATTTACAGGTTGGTTCTGCAGATCATCACATTCACTATTATGACTTGAGAAACACCAGTACTCCTCCCCATGTTTTCAGTGGACACAGAAAAATTGTTTCATACGTAAAATTTTTGTCAAACAACGAACTTGCATCAGCGTCGACAAGCAGCACATTGCGGCTGTGGGATGTAAAGGAAAATTTGCGAGTAAGTTATATTACTCGTATAATTAGTTAAATTTTTTTCTAGTATATCAAAGTAAAATAGGCTTGGTTTTGTCACTTTCTTTAGTTCTTGTTTGGCATAGACTAGCCCGACCTTTGCGACATTAACCTTTTCCATTTCTTTCCATAGGATACCTGATTATTATGTAACTTTGTTGCTTATAAAAGATTCAGGAATGATATGAACTGTATGAATTTCTTCCGTACAAATAGGTTTATGCTCCAAGGCAGTAGCCCCTGAATTTCGTAGTGATTTACTAGTCTAGTTGAGGGCTTAAGGCTTTTGGGAAAGTTACAATTCTATTAAGGGTCCTGTATTTTCAACCCCAAGTTTTAATAAATCCACCCTAATTAACATTTGATAATGTAACTTTCATGTCCTTGTCCACCGTCTCCACTCCTCACAGGCGACCACCCCCATCACTGCCCTGCGCTATCTTCTTAAAGAGAACCAAAATCCTATAATCAACTCTTGATGGAAAATGTTGCCAAACCACCACCATGGGTCCTTTTTCTTTCTCAAATCATCATGTTCTTGGTTCTTACTTCTGCAGACAAACTTCTCCTAAACCCTTCTCAAAAATTCAACACCCCCCCCCCCCTCAAATGATTCACTGCCTTTTCTCAATATTTCCTTATGCCCCATTCTTGATGGTGGGGCTGCCACCGTGAGGAGTGCTGGTGCATCAGTAATGGTGGTTGTCACCCTGAGGAGTGGTGTGGCAGTGTTAAATTGGTGGTGGAATAGGTGGTTTCTAAAGGAACACGAAAGTCCTTTTTGATTTGTTAAATTGGGTGGATAAATATCTAATACCAACTTGTGTTTGGAATAGCAGGACCCTTTCACTATCTTGCGGCTCACAAAGTAGGAAAAATATCTAGAACCTGTTCATGAAGCTTCTTGAGTTTAGGATATAGCATGTGAATGGTGGTGCTTCCGTAATGCTTTGTTGAGAGCTAAGTTACATTGACACATACATATGCGACACGGATACGAGTGTCTTGACACGGCGAGATATAAAAAATTGAGGTATATTACATACCATATGTGTCCATGTGTATCCGACATGGATTTTTTTGAAATATAGTACGTCCATGTAACATAGGTTGAGAACCGACAATCTGTTGGCTTTATACTTTTATTTTCGATTAAAAGCTTCGTTAAGCACCTTCTTAATCAAAAACATTTCCTGCTCTTTAAACATCAATTGTTATTGTTCTTTGTCAAACCTAACGTCTGCTCCCCTTTATTTGCCTTCTGTGGAATATCCTCAAGTACGCACGTTTAAAGGCCACACCAATGAAAAAAAAATTGTGGGCCTTTCTGTAAACAGTGAATACATTGCTTGCGGAAGTGAAACAAACGAAGTATTTGTATACCACAAGGTTAGTTTACTCGAGATTGACCAAGCTAGGGTTTACCATACTGCTGACCGTCTAGCTGTGCTTTTTCCTAGTCTTCTCTTACCGATGTTTTTTCCCTATGTACAGGCCATCTCAAAACCTGCAGCTTGGCACAAATTCGGCTCTTTTGATATGGATGATAGTGATGATGATGCAATTGTTGGGATATTTGGCCTTTACAAAGCCAATGAACATTTATTGTTTATACATGATGATGTTTAATTAAATACACGAATCTTATTATTATGCATATGGATGAACTAATATTATATGATGAAACCATAAGTTTCATAGGTAATAGAATTAGAACAATCAAGCATATGAAGAGTCATGTGTGGGAGATTTGATTGTATCTATTTACCTAGAATGCTCACAGTTAGGGGTGAAGTCGGACGCTTCATTTATAAAGATCAGAATATACATAATTGCTATATGATATGATGATGATATCTCAATCATTTGAGTATGACTCTAAGTTTGTATATTGGTGTAGTCACATGACTGACACTGAGGGGATCAAAGTGAGAACACACTATAAATTCGCAGTTAAGGTTAGTGTGCAAATCTCACTCTACCAATTAATCCCTAGACTTGAGGAATTGTGAAAATTCATTGTGTTTCAAATTTATTACTTTGAGATGTTAAAAAGTAATGTCTATTCATAGACTAGACTTTATATTTTGGGTAATGAATGTAGGACGTCTTAAATCACGAATTCTAATAAATGATCCATCACTCTACAAAGTTATGTATTAGGAAATTGTGACATAACTAATTGAGCTCAAACCCGGCCGGTATAAGAAATAGTTTCTTAATGTTCAATTGATGTTAAATGTCAAATTGGGTCAATTAGACATGGGTGTGACAGTGAAGAACAAATTCCCAATGGTCTAATTGTGAATACAAGATAGGTGGAGGGATTTAGATATAATTAATGGTAGGAAAGGACTTTCTTGAAAGTTTCAAGAGCCTTATTGTAAATATGGATTTGTTAATGGGCACTTTCCATATTAAAGAGATATATATTAAAAGGGTTTTAATATATCAAGTACGCAGTCTTGTATAGATGAGGACTTGACTTTGCTTTCTTAAGAAAAGACTTGGAATCCTAAGTGGATCCCACTACACACACATCTACGATTCTCAAAGTTTCTATATATAAGAGAATAACTTTTTTAAAAAAGGACAATTAGTCTTTCCAGGAAAAGTCAACTAAAAATAGGAGAAAAGCAAAAGTGTTTTGTAGTGTGTCATGTGGTGAATACTACTTAAGATCAAGACTACTGATTTGGATTCAAATTTGGAAAGTTTCTATTTACCGTTAATCTCCAATTTACGACTTTGAAGGTATTTTTTTCTTTTAATTATTTTTTTTGATCAATACTAGATTAGCATGTTAAAGATGTAGGATTAAAGTAATCCAACAATTGGTATCGGAAATGGGTAATGCTTATTATCTATTTTTATTTGTTTTTAAAAAGAATAATCAGATCTGAAAATTTTATATGAGATATATGGTAATTTCATATCTGCTTGTTCTTAGTAATAAAGGTGCAATTTTTTTTAGTATTGGGACGTACTATTTAAAATTGTATAAAAGAAAAAATATATTAACGTTGTTAACATGAGATGTTAGTTTATTAATATGGTTTTTTGTTGCATGAGTATATTAATAGTCTGTACAATTTTTGTTTTACTGTTTGCATATTAATTTGTTTAATTAGTGGCTATCATGTATCCTATTTAATTAAACATAATCTTTTTACATAAGATAAATAGACGTTGGACTAATTTTTTGGCCATGTTAGTAGCTACTAACAAAATAAAGTAGGATGTACTTTTAAGGCTTTGTACTTCATTTAAGTTTTCTTTGCCTGACATGTGCTCTTCTTTGCATGATATATATGGACCACATGCTAAGTAAATGACGTTTTTTTTAGAAGTATATAGCTGTTGGAACTTTGTCTACTATGACACATGAGTGCTTACAAAGCTTTTGAAGCTTGTACAATAGACATGGTTATAATTGGTATACATGTGCAGTTCTATTTTTTGGAAGTTTTCTATTACAGCTTACTTTATTGGACAAGTACAGTATTTATTCAATGCATGGGATGCACAAAAACATAGAACATGGAGTCATGCACTATATACTAATTAAAGATGCATATATAATGATGCAAACACATAGGACGTACGTGCATGAGTCAAATATGCTTGTCCAGATGCTAAATTATTATATGATATATTAGATACACACATTACATGCTATATTAGATTTTTTTTTTTTCTTATTTGCATGCATGATCTTTATGAGATAACAATTTGCATATGATGCCAGCTATTTTTTTTTTTTTTTTTTTTACACTAATATATTAATGAGAGATCTTTAATTTTGGCAAGAGATGCATAGTCTCTTAATTAGAAAATTAGAAATATGTCATTGTCTTAACGTTGTTTTTTTATTAATTAATACCCTCGATCTATATAAAGCAAGTGGTAAAGGCATTTAATTTACGAATTAAATTCCTTGCTACAACGTTATCAATTCAATACGAATTATTATATTTTTAGATGTGATTAATATGATCCCTACAGATAAATTAATTGCATGCTAAAATATTTTTACCTATTGTCTATTTTTGAGAAGAAAAATCCATGTATGGCTAGTGGGAATATTTTCTCTTACGGATTCATTATCTCGCAGTTATATTAATGAATTATGATGATGGTACATTTAATTTGAAACATAGTTGACAAATTTCTACGGTTTGTGCATTATGTTTTAGTAGCAAAAGGAATAATAATGGAAATCATATTACATGTATGTAAAATTGATGGGTCTAGTATTACTCGCCTGATTAAGTTGAATAATTTTGATGCCCTACGGATAAGAGATTATTCATAAGTATTAGGTTTCCATTGCTTATATTTGTCTTATTGATACAATATGGAGGGTGTTGTATTTTTATTATATAAGCGGGAAATTGGTTTATTAAATTCCCAAAACCAATATTAAATGCATTATAATAATTTTTGTGTAAATGTAAATGTTCCAGATATGTCTCAATCAAATTTCAGTCCCTTAGCATCTATCTTGAAAGAGAACAACTTAACTGATCCTAATTATGTGGACTGGAAGCGTAACATTAACATTATCTTGACTGCTGAAAGTTACAAATTCGTTCTTACTACCTCTTGCCCCCCTGAACCAGCAGACAATGCTAGTGCAAGGTGATAAGCACCCAAAAGTGTATTATGAAACCCCATTGAGACATATAAATTTGGTTCATTATGTGTTTAATAATCATGAAATAAATATGTTTTCATACTTTTGCAGGTATTTGCATAAACATGGAAATATTGGTTAAACCTCGCAATAAAGCACGAGGAACAGTATATATGAATTCTTCCAAATCCACGTTGAAGCATCAAACTTCTAAAGCTCCTACCGCCGAACCGGGACTCGAATCGACAAGAGAGTCGCTCGGACAATCGTATGATGAACTCTACGCGATAGGCGGAAGTTGTAAAAGCGCCCAAAAAATACCGGATCGCCATCGATCGCACATGGACCCATCTATGGGGGCCACAAGATTGGATGAGTAATCAATCATGGAGCATGTCAAGACAAAGATAACAAATTATTGGTGCAAAGTTGACACCTTGCATGTAATAAATTAGATTAGGTGTTAATAGTGAGAAAAAGGCAAGGTGTCACTTTGTTTTAATGTGGTAGATAAAAATGAATCAATGTGGTTTGTTAATTCACGCGGGGAGGAAATGAGATTTCTCTCAAATGGAGAAGAAATTAGACAAAGGTGGGGATACTCCATTTACTCCCTTGACTTATTTTCCTCACATGGCATTATTTTAGTTCCTTAGGAAAAATGAGAAGTTAGTTTTAGTTTTTATTTGGCAAAAAGCTTGTAATAGTTTTAATGGAGGAACACTTGTTCTTCTAGAGATATAATAGAAGTGAGTTTGGTTGTTGTTAATTCTTCTCTCTCTCTCTCTTTCTCTTTTGGAGTTTTATTAGTTCATAAGTCCTTGTCCCAAGGATCATGAGCTAACTTCCCTTTGGGGAGTTAATCCAACTCATGTGAGGGAAAAAACATTGGTTGTGAGTTTGGTAGGTTTTTAGGATGAACAACTAACACTACATCCTATCCCAAAATGATAGTTGGTGTAGTGTCTAGTTAGAAATCAAACAATGAGCTTAGAGATAAGTCATTGTTTGGTTTCACTTGCTAGCATGTATGAGCTCTTAAGTGAGCCATGCATGCTAGGGATCAATTCTATTTTTCCATTAGGGACTTGTCTATGAGTCTAGGAAGAATCAAAACCTTTTTCAAATAAACAACTAATGATAGTTTCACATGAGGAGGATTAACTCTCCACCTTTCTTTTTAGTAATTTGTATTTTGTTTAAGTGCATGATTTCAAACTTAAATGTTTTGCTTTAATGTTTGTTAGGAAGAAACCTAGTATTATAACCTTACTCCTTAGTTCCCTTAATTGTAAAATCCAATTTGTAGTTGTTCTATACTTTAGGTAGTTCGAATCCTTATTCTAACTCTACTCAACGAAGATCGTGAGTAAGGAACCTTGATTTCTTTTGCTTCAATTTAGAGAGTTCTAAACTCTAAGTGATCGTAAAAAGCTAATATCAAATGGCGCCGCTGCTGTTCTAAAGCAATAGAACTTGGGCTACAAAGCGAAAGTTGCATCAAGGGGGAACCCCCATTCTCTTTCTTTCTTTCCTTCTAGTTCGTATTACGTTTTTTTTCATATTTTTTTCGTATTTTTGCCTCGCGATTGACCTGTAATCCAAAAAAAATTTCGTTCCACTTTCAGGTACCAAAAGTTAGGACAGGGAAACAAACCTACAGGAGATTATAAGACTTCCATAAAAAATTGAACTTACTGTGGATTACTTGACACGTCGCCAGCGCTGGAGTGTAGTCGCTACAAGTGTGAACAGCGTCCATGAAGTCAATTTTCTTGTTTACTGCTCATCTTCGGCCACCAGCATCTCCTGATCCACCTTGATCCATTTCCAGGCCTAAATATTTGGCCCTGTACCTGAAACATTCAATATTCCTTTGGGATTAATCAGCGTTGACGGATCGAAGCGTTAGTTTTTTCAATTTTTTGGCTAAAACGCGGAAAATTACCACAGTTCCAATTTTCAGATATCAGTAAATTTTTTTATGTTTTTCTGCATGTATGCCATGTATATAGTATTAGGTAATATTTATGGATCATTATTTAAGTTTTAGCCTCGCATTATGTATGAATCGAAGTTAGATACCGTAAATATTTATATACGATTACTTGGACATGATCTACATATTAATGTATATTTACATATTAATGGTAATTGTTTTTGCATGGGTATATGTCTTTCTAATTATAAATGTTTCTTGTTACATGTTTGATATTTCTCTACGATATCATTACCGGGTCTTGTATATTAAGTCGATTTTGTCAAGAAAGAGGAGAACATTCCAACGAGGGTTAAAATCTTAGTTGGGTAAGTTGTTTCTAAACCCTACGGGTAAAAGTTTGCTCTATATAGGACATTCGCAATCTCAATGAGTATTGTCGAAATCGATTTATTATGCAATACAAGAGTCGTATTTTAGTTTGGGTATAATACTTTGCATGTTTAGTTTTGTCATCTATTCTGCGTATGTATACTGTATTCGTATGCTAAGGTATTTAGATACGTATGAGTGATTCAAATTCACCTGTTACTGTTGATATACATTTACGTAATATCGATTTACAAATTAGCGTACATATACGTATTACTGATGTATATTTGCCTGTACGTATGGAAATATTTATCGATGACACAAGCTTGCCTATTCGTATAGCTATACGTATGAGTAGAGTATCTTCACATGCTACTGCACCTAGTATTGTATGAGTAGATCGTATTTGTATGTTTGTATTTTAAACCTTGCATAAATCTTTAAAAAAAAAAAAAAAAAAAATTAAATTAAATTAAATTAAATTAAATTAAATTAAAATTAATTTAATACCACCTTTGCATAAATTTTAATTCCATAAATCTTAATCATATTCCAATGGTGTCTAGGAAACTTGAAAGATTGAGGTTACTTAATTAGAACCGTGCTTGCACGGAAATCCTCCCTCATATCTATCTTGTGACCTGGCTGTTGGTTTATGCACACGTATTCCTAGCTTCACTGCTACGTTAGCAGCAGCTTAGGCATATGTTGTTCAACCCTAATGCTTAAGATAATAATAAAATTCGAGTCCTCATAATTCCTTCTGTAAGTTAGATCTAATTTTATGCTTGCATGAGATTAAGGTCTGGTTCTACTAAAGAAATTGAACAAACCTATCGTCGAAAAACATACGATAAGCAATTGCGTAAGTTCTCACATAAAAATTGTTCTTCTTCTGCTAATTACCTTCATCATAATCCTTCATTGCCATCAACTTCTCATTATGGCCGACGATCCTCCACCCGCCAGAGAAGCCCCTCGGTTTCTATCTTTGCATTACAGGAAGGACCTTCTTCCCGCATCAAACTTCGAGGACATTGTCGGTGATTTTCGTATCCCACCAAACGCGTTTTCAGTTTGTTACCAATATATCATGGTTTGGAGCACGAAAAACCGTATAATCATCTTCGTGAACTTCAACAAGTGGCAACAACATTTCATCATCCAAATAGCTCTAAGGAACAACTCTTGCTTCCCGGTGTTTCCATTCACTTTAGCGGAAAAAGCATCAATCGGCTAGCGGGACAACAATCACAATCCATAGACACATGGAATAAACTAGTTCAAGATTTTATGCTTCAGTTTTACACTCAGAAGAAAACAACTGAAATGCTTCAGAAAATTCAATTCTTCCGTCAAAATCCTCATGAATCATTTACGGAAGCATGGAGTCGTTTTACTGATCTTCTGTTAGAATGTCCTCACCACCAACTAGAAAAAGCAGTCCTTGTTCGTTCATTCTTTAATGGTCAATGCGACCATCAAAAAGAAACTCTAGATATAATGAACGGAGGTTGCTTCATGGACAAAGGAGCTACTTGAAGCTTATACTTTTCTTGAAAAACAAGCGAAAAAAAGGTACACACCGGGGTAACACCGGCCGCCTAGATCATCAAAGGATACCGTTACAAAAGCCACATCTATTTTTGAGGTAAAACCCGATCCCGAAATAAAAAATTTGATAGAATCCCTAACTAAAAAGTAGATGCCCTTTGCAGTTCAAGTAAACGATCAACTACCAAAACCCGGTCATGAACGTTGACACCCTCCTTGTGTCCTTTGTCTTAGTCCCCGATCATCCCGATGCATATTGTCCCTTGTTATATGTTTCCCCTACTCAACAAGCAGAGGAGGCATGTGCATTCAACATTCCCAATGCACTATGGAGACAACATCCGAATTTCGCTTGGCGCCAAAATAACCAACAAATGGGGGCTCCTCCTGGTTTCGCTAATCCACCTGTTCGACCTACCAATAATTTTATTCCATACCGCCAAGGAAATAATCAACAATACCAACAAGGTCAATTTCAAAATAATTCCAATGCTAATTATCAGACCAACCGAAGCCTTGTTCCAGCTAATCCAAATCCCAACTATAATCAACAACTTCTAAGCAATAATCGAGAACTACTACCTGTTGCACAACTCATACCAACCATTACGGATAGAACAAATGAGACTTTCTTGGCTTACATGAACCAACAATCTCAAATTTTAACGCCTATCCAACAATCACTTCAAAGAATCGGCGCAAGAAAAGAGTCGAAAAGGCGTGTTTCCTGCACAAGCGGCCTCAAACCCTAAACCAAAAACACAGCCTTTGAACTCACCAATGCCCCGGTACAAGCACAACCAACCAAGGTGAGGTGCATGCAATCACTACTTTACGATCTGAAAAAGCAGTAGACAATCGATCGTTATGCCGATGATCAACAAAAGAAAAAAGAAGGTTCCAAGGATTCTAGTTCTAATAATGAACCTACAAAAGATTCCCCTGATACAACAAAGTCAACACCTCCGAATGTAGGAAACAAGCAAGTAGACCCCTTCGCTAAATTTCGACCTAAGGCACCGTTTCCTGCACGCTTGGCAAAGAATAAACCTGATGACAATTTTGCTGAAATTCGAGAGACTTTTCAAATTTTAACAATCAACTTACCTTTTCTCGATGCCTTAAAATTACTACCAAAACATGCAAAATTTCTAAAAGATATGTGCACCACAAAAAGGAGAACTAATGTTCCTCAACAAGCGTTCCTCACTGAACAGTTTCCCTCCATCACCGAACACAATGGTATTGTAAAATACAAGGACCCTGGTCGACCAACGGTTCCATGCACCTTAGGTGACAAATACACTCCATCTGGCTTATTAGACCTAGGAGCTAGCGTGAACTTACTTCCATATTATTTATTTAAACAATTAGGTCTTCATGAACTCAAACCTACCACCATGACTCTACAGTTAGCAGATCGTTCCATAAAGTATCCAAAAGGAATTGTGGAAAACGTCCTTGTAAAAGTCCAAGATTTCTTCTATCCTGTAGACTTTGTTATTTTTGATACAGAAGTTGCTTGTGATTCCATTCCTATCATTTTAGGACGTCCGTTCCTTGCCACTGCTAATGCTCTTATTAACTGTCGAGATGGTTCCATGACCATGTCCTTCGGAAATCTTTCGGTCGAGGTGAATGTGTTCAAGTTAATGAAACAAATTCCAGAGCCTGACATTGATGGTGAAGTCAACAGATTTACAAAGATTCCAAGAGTATTTCTCAAACTCTTTTCCTGAGGATGAAGTGTACCAATTTCTTTCCTTTAGCGACTCTGAGTTTGAGGACGATGATTATACAAACGAAGTAAATGAGTTATTAGAGTCAGTACCATTAATTGACCCTACAACAGTGATGTCTAGTAACTTGGATGATCATCCCTCTGTATACTACATGGATGATGACCTTCCTCAAGAATCTTTAATACCCACTCCCCACCCCCTGAATTAAAACCACTTCGCTTCGAATTAAAATACGCATGACTTTGATGCTGATGGTCGTCACCCAGTTATTATTTCTTCACAATTAACTGACGATCAGGAAGCTCGTTTAATTAATGTCATTCAACAACATCGTTCTGCTATTGGATGGTCCCTCGATGACATTAAAGGCATTGAACCTAATGTGTGCACCCATCGCGATACACGGAAGAAAATGCTAAGACGTCAGTGAACCACAAATCGCTAAACCCTACCATGAAAGATGTGGTACGAGAAGAAGTGTTAAAATTACTAGATGCGGTATTATTTACCCTATCTCGATAGTGTTTGGGTGGTCCCGCATTAACGTAGTTCCAAAGAAATCTGCATTACGGTTGTGCGAAATGATAAAGATGAATGCATTTCCGCCAGATCCCAAAAAATGGCGAATATGCATTGACTATCGCGAAACTTAATGCCGCCACTCGTAAGGATCACTTTCCACTTCCATTCATCGATCGATGCTCGAACGTTTAGCCGGTCATGCCTATTACTTGTTTTCTTGATGGTTATTCGGTTATTTTCAGATAGTCATAGATCCTGGCGATCAAGAAAAACAACGCTCACCGTCCATTTGGTACATTTGCATATAGGCCGAATGCCTTTCGGCCTTTGCAATGCACCCGGTACTTTCCAACGCTGCATGCTTCATATTTTCGTGATATGGTTGAACGGTTTATGGAAGTATTCATGGACGATTTCTCAATTTATGGAGATTCTTTCGATAGTTTGCCTATCAAATCTTGAAAAGGTCTTTACACGTTGTGAAGAGAAAAACCTTGTTCTTAATTGGGAAAAATGCAATTTCATGGTTACTAAAGGAATAGTTTTAGGACATATCGCTTTCAAAGGACGGAATCGAAGTAGAAACAAAGCTAAGATAGAAAAAATGCTTCACTTCCTATACCAAAACTGTTCGAGACATTCGCATTCTTAGGACATGCGAGGTTTCTATAGGAGATTTATTCAAGATTTCTCAAAGGTTGCTAGACCTTTAACCAATCTCCCCTTAAAAGATGCCGCTTTTGATTTCAATTTCAGTTGCAAACAAGCCTTTGAGGTATTAAAACCGCATTAACTACCGCCTCCTATAATTCAACCACCGATTGGTCTAAACCTTTTGAATTAATGTGTGTATTACTATGCTATTGGAGTCTGTACTAGGGCAACGCCGAAGATAAGCCGGTTGTCATTTACTATGCGAGTAAAACCCTCAATGAAGCTCAACGTAACTATACCACCACCGAGAAAGAGTTTCTCATTTGTTGTATCTGGCGTTAGATAAGTTTAGTCCCTTACCTAGTGGGTTCTCCAACTATTGTCTACATTGACCATGCGCACTTCGTTATCTATTAGCGAAAAAGATGCAAAACAAAGGTTGATCCGATGGATTCTCCTTTTGCAAGAGTTTACTCTCGAAATTAGAGATAAAAAGGTAGCGAAAATGTGGTTTGCGCACCATTTATCAAGACTTGTAAGTGATGTTGATCGTCGATACCGATCCTATCCGCGGATTCCTTTCCGGATGAACACTTGTACTCTATTTTTTCGGTCCCCCTTGGTACGCTGACATAGTAAATTACTTAGTTACCGAGGAAGTTCCTTTATCTTGGTCTCGTAATGACCGGAAAAAGTTTTTATCCACTGTGAAATTCTATTTCTGGGATGATCCCTACCTCTTCAAGTATTGTTCAGACCAACTAATCCGCCGTTGCATTCCCGACTGGGAACACAACGATGTGTTATCCTTCTGCCATGAACAATCTTGTGGTGGTCATTTTAGTGGTAAGAAAACTGCGGCCAAGGTTCTACAATGTGGTTTTTATTGGCCAACACTGTTTAGAGATGCACATGAGCATTGCAAAGCATGCAATCGTTGCCAGCAGTTAGGTCGCATTACTCAACGCAATATGATGCCCTTAAATCCCATTCTAATTGTGGAAATCTTTGATGTATGGGGCATCGACTTCATGGGTCCATTTCCAAATTCTCATGGCTTCCTATACATACTTGTAGCAGTTGACTATGTGTCAAAATGGATTGAGGCATTGGCATGTCGTGCTAACGATCATAAAACGGTAGTTTTGTTTGTAAAAGAAAATATTTTCTCTCGATTTGGTGTTCCAAAAGCTATAATTAGTGATGGGGGAAAACATTTCTGCAATAAAATTTTTGAATCATTAGTAAAGAAATATGGAGTCACGCACAAAGTGGCAACTCCGTATCATCCCTCAAACCGATTGGTCAAGTAGAAGTCTCTAATCGAGAAATAAAATCCATTTTGGAAAAAACTGTCAATCCATCTAGGAAAGATCGGTCTCTACGATTATCCGATGCCTTGTGGGCATCTGAATGACTTTTAAGACACCTATAGGGATGTCTCCGTGATCGCCTGTTTTTGGAAAACCTTGTCATCTGCCGGTTGAACTTGAGCACCGCGCCTATGGAGGCCATCAAAAGCCTCAATTATAACACTAACGCGTGGGCTAAAAGAGAAAATTGCGCTTAAATGAGCTTGAGGAAATTCGAGTGATGCCTATGATCTCTCGAATCCTATAAAGCCAACATGAAAAGAGTGCATGACAAGCACATATTACTTAAAAAAGAGTTCAAAATCGGTCAAAAGTTTTGATGTACAACTCAAGATTACACATTTTTCCGGGAAAATTAAAACTTCGATGGTCCGGTCCTTTCCCATCGTCTCTGCTCACACCCCTTATGGGGCTATCTCTGTGAAAAACATAAATGATGGTAGCGAATTCCAAGTAAATGGCCAGCTTTAAACATTATCATGAGTTAAGGCTCTCCGGATGTCGAAGAGACTCTTCTCAATGATCCAGTCTACACGGACTAATAGATTATTTGGTGTACTTTTTTCCATGTATTTAAACAGAAAAGTATGCCATTAGGGTAGCCGGCCCTCTTCTATTTTCTTTTCTAAAATTCCCTAGAGTGTGTGGTTGCAAGTTAGGAACCTTAGTCCACAAAAACTCTAATTCGTAATAAATATAAATGTCTTCGATAATCGAGCAAACGTGCCTCCGGAAAAAACAATGGATACCAAAATTTCAACTCCTTCTTTCTCTTCCCTTTTCTATTCTCTTCCTCGCTAACTCCAACTCATCATTTGGTCCAAATCTCACCCATCTCGAATTGGTAATGGTCGTAGTACTTTTGCTCGAAAAGTGGCGAAAAAAGGATGGGACGGTGGTGAATGGGCCAAACTCCTTTTCTCGTCGAGTGTCTTGATCTTTTATCCGAGATGAGCCGTATAAGGTATATTATTGTCCGACACCACTCAACAGGATAAACCGTCGTCGTCCCGCTTTCTCCCCGGGTTGGGATTCGTCTTGAGGATCCGACGTTAAAAGACTCACATTCGCCTGCTTGAGGATCCGACGTTAAAACACTCAACATGTATATACACGTTTTCTTTTATTAGCACCCAAAGATGGTGCCCAAAGAGAGTCGTGATATGCACCATCGGATATTTCATAGTTACGTGACGGGGCAATGGATTCCCCTAGGCCAACCCCATTCGGTTTCTATGTGATTTGTTTGGCGGTTTGAGGCTATACCATATGTACTAAGGGTAATATTATTATTAGACCATTGTACATTGGTCAAGGATGGTACCGCCCTAAACCCTAGCCCCCAAAACATAAAGGATAAACCCGGGATACCGGGCTGGATTAGGTTCACCCAGGCCCCGACATGAAAGTTGTCCGAGTTAAGCTGTTTGTGATGTGTTGTTTTATTTGGATTCGTGTTGTTGACACGTTCTTCTCGACTTGTACATTTGTATATAAAGGATAAATAAATAAAACCAAAGATTGTTAAAAAAAAAAAAATAAATAAAAAATAAAAAAATTGATGTTTGAATGTGATTTTTCATATTCTAGTGGATGGCATTTTTAATACTTGATCGTTTTGATATCTCATCCGTTAAATTGAGTTGAAACGAATCAAATTTCCACGCTTTGAAATTTCGAACTTTTCGGGACATAAGAGGAATTTATGTAATTCATTTGTACTTGGGCCAAAAATTTTGACCCGATCCAAAACCCAAGATCCGGTTTTAAAGCCCAGCATGGGGGGCACCCACGCCGTCCACCCTTCACTTCTTCTTCCACAAAAACGGATCTTGGTCCCCACTATCCACTTTCGGCATACCGCCCTGAGAATTCGACCAGACGCTGTACAAAACTCCACCAACCTCAACCCCTTCCTCCAGCAGCGACACCTCCTCCACCTCCTCTTACTATTTGCACTATCAAAATTCAATTTAAACCGCGCTATGGCAGCACGAAGCCGAATTACATCGAGAGAAATTTTTAAAATCTATATAATTAGGGATGTTTCACCCATTTTTTGATGAGGAAATTGAAAGTAGAGAGTGGGAATATCTTTGCATCGAATCCCAGCTCAATATTCCGAAGATTTGGTGTTGAAATTTTATAACAATGGAGGTTTCGGGATGACGAATTTTGATTATGGCGGATGGGATGGAACGTGAACTCACTGGAGTTGATTTGAATACCGCAGCAGATTCGATTAACTTCGGATAGCTCGACCCCCGGTTATTGTCGAGTATCCGACCACGAGGGATTTGATGTTTGACACGCTTCTCGAGGGAGAGTACAACACCGCTCGAACTGCGTGTACCAAAGATTCGCTTCGGGCGTAACCAATTAGCCGTCACTCAATGGTTGGCGCACAATGTCATTGGAACTTCAAAGACCTCTGACGTGAACAAGACTTTCTTGCACCTGCTGTGGATCCTACAGGAGAGGAAGCACACTTTCTGTATGGTCCATTTCCTGGGCCATATTCTTACGACCGCGTCAAACAGGTCAGCTCCTCTTGCTGTACTTGTTACTCAGCTTATGCTTAATTTAGGGTTCCAGTCTGCTACGCCTTTCATTGAAACAAGGGCTTTCGAGAATTTTGGAATTTTTGAGACTTGTGTTTTGGACCATTGGGACCCAGTAGCTAGAGATGACATTGAGCATGATAACGTACCTCCTCCTCTTTCACCACTGCCGATTTTTTTTAACGAAGATACCATCGCCCGAATAAATACTCCTATGGATGCCTTGAGGAACATGAATTCTAGTATCGCGGATGTTTCTTCGCCGAAGAAGAGGCGATTACTTCCCAGAATGAATTCGACAAAGAAATGAAAATCGCCAAGGCCAATTCCAGGAGAATGATGATGGCTAATCAGCGGCAATTCCAAGATCGGTTGTTACAGATATATAGGCCACATTCTGCCGATCGGCTTCAAGTTGAAGTTTCAATGGGGCGAAGGCGTAGAAACCGGGTTCATCTTCGCTAACCCGGAGGATTCCCAAGATGTTGTTTATTTTCTTTGGTTTAAAAATGACTATGTCATTTATTTCCCTAATGCATTGCATTTTTATTTTTTTAGTGCTAAATTATTATATATCGGTTGACTTCTCATAATTTTGTATCTCCACGGTTTAAATGAGAAATTATTTATGTTATGTGAATATAGTACTTTCAAAATATAGAGATTGCTTGATTCATTGGGCCTACTCTCAAAGCCCAACGGTCAACCAACGGATCATCCAAACGGTCGATGCCAACGGTCGTGAAATCAAGTTATAAATCAACTCTCCTTTCCTCTTTCACTCATTCCCTTCTCTCAATCTTCACAACTTCTTCTTCACAAATTTTCAATTTCTTGACAATAATGAATAAACTAGAGAGCGATGGGAAAAGGAGCAACGAATGGGCTATCACATTAATTGTGATGGCGGTGTTTATCATCATTCTCTTGTCAACTCATGCATACCAATCAAGATAACTAGATCTATGTAACCGCTTTTTTTTTTTTTTTTTTTTTTTTTTTTTTTTGATTTTCATTTTGTATATTAGTATGGTGTGTTAAATAATTCTCACACATTTATATGCAGGTTACGTATTAAATGGAAGTTCATGATAATTAGTTGTGTCTATTAGTTGTCTTTTTTTTCGTCTCTAATAAATATATATATATATATATATATATATATATATATATATATATATATATAAAAATATATATATATATATATATATTTAATGAATAAACTAGAGCTGATGGGAAAAGAGCAACGCGAATGGGCTATCACATTAATTGTGATGGCAGTGTTTATCATCATTCTCTTGTCACTCATGCATACCACGATCAAAAGAACTAGATCTATGTAACGTTTGTTTTTTTTTTTTTTTTTTTTTTTCATTTTGTATATTAGTATGGTGTGTTAAATAATTCTCACACATTTTATGCGGGTTATGTATTAAATGGAGAAGTTCCGTTATTAATTAGTTGTGTCTATTAGTTGTCTTTTAGCTCTAATAAATAAATATATATATATATATATATATATATATATATATATATATATATATATATATATATATATATATATATATATATATAATAAAATATATATATATATATATATAAATAATATAATAAAATATAAAAAATAATAATAATAATAATAATAAAAAAAAAAAATAATAATAATATAATAATAATAAATAAATAAATAAGCAAACCATAACAAAGAAAGGCCATCCAAAATTCACCAAAATCATTAATGGATACACATGGTGTTCGAGAGAAAATCACGACGCGCTACAAGGTACACATAACACTTGTCACAGATGTACAGATTATTCTATCCATATTCTATTATCGAGTTATGATCATCAATTCTGAAATTACGTGTAAGTTTAACTACCCCTGTGAAACTTTCCTCCGTATTTTCTAAACATTCAACAATCTCATTAATTATATTTGGATATCCGACATGACAAAGACTTACTTTGTGGATCCCCATGATGCTTCGTTTCATAATCACATGGGTCATTAACTACACTTGGACTCCGGATTGGCTATAAATCTCTTTTTTTAAGCCATTCTTATTCATACAATTTTCACTATCCTTCCCTCACTAATGGCTCAACCAAAAAAAAATAACGGGCAGAGAAAGACTAAATCTTCTTCAAGAGGGCCGTTTTCTCCTTATTTTGACACTGAAATCAGTCGTCGCGGCTGGACGCCTCTTCTATATCATTCATCAGCTAGTTATTCCCGAGAATTGGTTTTGATGTTCTACCAATTTAGCGGTTATGAAGATGGAAGATTCTACTTCAATGCCTATGGACAACGTTTGGAATTGAATAAGGACATGATCTCCGACATACTTCAAATCCCAATAAATAACCGAGTCCCTTTTTTTCCAGAGTCATCATTTGATTCCAAAAACTTTATCTGAAGCTACCGATTCTCATGGCGGCGTCAAAATACACATCACATTGTTCTTCAACGCTATTTGAAACGTAATCAACGGTTGTGCTCCATTAGTTGGGACATAATGTGTTAGGTACATCACACCAATCTGAAGTCACAAAGCCTCGACCTACTTTGGATTTTGCAAACTTCGGAGAGATGACTTTTGTATGATCCAACACCTCCGGAACGTAATCACCAAGAAAAACAAGAAGGTCACAGCTCTACCCACTTTGGTTCTTGCTAGATTATGATCGTTGGGGTTTATCCGATGAGAATTTCTCCGCAGACACCCCTTCAAAGAGCATATATAAAGGTCTTTCAAACAGACTACTCTGTTGGTTTTGGACCCCTAATACTCGATAGATTAGCGAGAACACCCCAAGCTCAAATTGACCATTTTATTTGATGAAAATGCCATCTCAATATTATTAATCCTATGGACGGCATTAAACTCCTTCATCGTGGTTTGAGGGAACTACACGCTGCATTATCATCATCCTGGCCTCTTCAGGATTTCCAAGATCGCCAAGCAACTCATGATGATGTTGAGGCAGGAGAGATCTTGAAACTCATTCTCAATCCTGCAAAAATCACGCGAGCTCCTAATGGAAAATCAAACTTTGTACTCGGCCGAGGGGACATTCAGATGCAGCTTCGCCAACAAATAGAAGACCTAAAACGAAATTGTGCAAAATATGCATCTCCTAGATCAATATCGAATCCATGATATTACTAAGTCAATAAGTATATAATCATATATGTTATTACGTTTTTTCCGTTGTACTATGCATTTTATCTTATCTTTTTTTGTTTTATTTTGTATGAAATGCTTAATATTGTCATCATTTTCCATTGTGACTAATATAATTGTAACATGTCTTCTGAGGAGGTCTTTTTTTTACATACTCATTTTTCCATCCAGTTGCCGTACCTAGTTTATTTCATCCACCATGGCATCTTCATCAAACACAGCATCTTCATCATCCATGGTCCTCCCAAACTCATTCCCGAAAGCAATCCTTTCAGCCTATGATGGATTCCAATGCCTATGGCCATCTTTTCCATGATTACATCACAAACATTGGGTGGTCTTCCTAATTCTTCAACCGACCAAAACTTATTCTCCTAGTTTGGCTGCATACTTTATGCTAATATGGATGACACACCATCATTCAACCATGCGCATGGTTTCTACTTAGACGGGTTCACAATCCGGAGTTGATGACCACACCTTATATCTTTTCTGAACAACAACTTGCTCTATCTTTGGACCTCCCATATCACGAACCGGTTAACATCTTGGCGAAGACATCTTTCATAATTTTGCCGTTCCTTTCGTGGGAAGCGTTTGGCGACTTATCTATGGTGATGGTCTTGTGATCAAATCGGGAAGGAGATGGCTAATGCCATGGCGAAACATCACCATTCCATTAGCAAGCATGACCATGAACATGGGGACCGCCATGTTATTTGTACTCCTAAACATTATGGAGATTGGCATTTTCTCTCGCCAATGAGGTTGGCTTATGTTAGTATTCGGTGCACTAGCTCGAGGTCATGCATTATTTAACATTATGGGTTGTGGTTATCTCCAAACAAACGAGCTTCGAACTTTTCACAGGATAAGTATATACTTTACGATCACCGCTTGCGAATCATGAAGACACATTTCCGACGTTTGCAGCTACTTTTCATGGACTGGTCAAGGTGGATTCCATGTGCCCGGCAAAAGCGAATCATTCGCTTCATTGAGGTTTTAAAATTAATGGAAAGCGCCCCGCCGACACCGGGGCATGTTCGATGTTACCCAAAAAAGATGAAGACGGGCACCAATTTGAGAGAATCCGGAGACAAAAGAATGGGCAGAAATTTGGCGACTATTATCTATTAGTAGCGATGCTAAGGAAATGCATTTTCCTTAAAGAGGACTTGAGACCTTCACGCCTCTTTGGATGGTAAACTTGAGTTTGACATTGTACATATATCTAGCTAAACCTTTTATTTGGTGTGCTATTGTTTTCATGTTTAGTATCTTTGTGGTTTATTATATGCGTGTGCTATGTTTAGTGTGCTATTGAACATTTTCTTGTTCTTTTCTGAATAATATATTATGATCTCCAACCTCTACTGTCCAGCAATCTAGCCCAATTTTGCTCCTTGGTTCTCCAGTACTTTCTTTAATTATTGATCCTTCTGAGGACTAAGCATCATTTTGTTTGGGGGCTCTTTAAACTCAGTAGAGGCAAAAATTAGGCATCTTGTAGCCTATATATAGTTTTATTTTCATATTAATAATTGTACTTAGTGACAAAGTCTTGTTTCCTTTTCAATGATGAAAATTGTCTAGAAATCTCACATTAAGATCCTAATTAGGATTTGTTTTAAGAAACTTTAGATAATGCGTGCATGAATAGTTTATACATCTTTTCATTAATATTCATGTATGAGTATCATTGATTGTACATAGCAAGAAGTTTAAAACAACGGTTAGTTACTTAAACTATAAACCCTGTGGAGAATCTAACCAAAAGCCTCGATATTTATGATTTGTGGTGATGACACGCGGAGGAGTAGTTTTTCGATTAAAATTACGATCTACTTACTTGATCACCAATTCAACCCCTAGGCTTAATTTAGGCCTTCTTTGATCGACATAGCTAAAAAATTCTTACTGTTACAAATTTTACCGCTAGTCCCACTCCATCTAACCGTTCATCAAACCTTTCACTTTCACGAAAAATTCCTTACCCATTTATTAAACCAAATAAAAAGAACCTACACCTAAGGATGAGTATGAGAAATAGGATGAAATGTGGAAAGAATAAAGAGAAAGACTTGTCCCAAATATAAGTCGATTACTTGCAGAAAAGGAAAAATAGAATCATGTTCTTAAGCTTTAAAATAAAAAAAAAAAAAAAAAAAAAAAAAAAAAAAAAAAAAAAAAAAAACTTTAGTATCCAGAAGAAGGAAAGGAAACGAGAAATGATTTCTCTATTTCTAGCCAAATATATGAACATTCTATTCTCTCATACTCAGAATTTTGATTATCCATTTCCATTTTTTCTTGTACACTATCACCTGTTTCCAATAATACCTAATGTTAATCTCTAGCTCAATTAGAAAGAAGGCCAGGATAATAAGTAGTAGATGTGGATTGATCACATCGGCTCCTCCTGGGACCGCCATTGAGATAGTGAAACAAAATTTTCCGAAATGTAAAATTTTCGCCGTTTCATTATTTTTCTAAGGCCTAACCGTCTCTTCTCAAACGAAACTTTGGTAAGCTTTAATCTTCTTCTATTAACAAAACTTTTATCCGTCAACTCTTTTGAATATATTTTGCTCGTAGTACCGCCGTTTCTCCGAGCGGTAAAAGTCGCATTACATCAAATTTCTAAAAGCGAAAAATTTTCTCCGCTCGACACTTTTCTTTGTAGACTTTTCGTTTTTTTTCGGAGTGTAATAGAGTCGTTTCTACCTGCAAAAAATAAATAAATAAAAAATTAAAAAATAAATAAATAATCGGGTCGAAGCTCAAAAACCGGGTTCATCGGGTCAACTCAAGGCAACACTGTACGGTGCCCTTCCTTTCTTTGTCGGTGGCACGCAGATCTTGTTTTATTCTTTCAATTCGGATACACTTTGCCCATATTATAAAGAATCAGTACGGTACCCTTCATTCACAAGCGTTGCACGTATCATATTGGTTAGTACCAATTTGAACGTGGCGCCATCTTCATCTTCGCGCCTTCATCACCATCTTCTCCGGCCGATCTTTTTTTTTTTTTTATTTTTTTTTTTTGTCGCCTCAAAGAGATGTGTCCCAGTTTTTCTTTGAGGAAGAGACTAAGGTCACACCACCAATCGTGAGGACGCTCATCCACCAATTCAAAATCCGGATTCCATAACTCAAACATGCTACCACCGGTACAAAATTCGATATCCATTATAGGGACATGGTAAACTACCACCTCGGGAACTTGCCACCGAGATTAAAGTTGTTGAGGAATCCCATCTTTTGAGTTCGATAGGATCGCCACTACAACTCCCCGTGACTAACTACCCCCTAAATTCCAAAGTTTTGTCCCCGGAGCTTCTTAAGGTCATGATGGAGAATAGTGGTCCAATATGGCGGACAAATGACAGATTTCTTGGTGCTATTAAGCGGTACCTCGCTTATCACCGTTGAAGAATAGTGCTTTGTCGGTCATGAGTGTTTTCCAAACCGTGGTTCGATTTTGATGAGTTTATTATCCAAGTTTCGATCCGGATTGAAGGCTGAGGTTGGAATATTCTTTCCTATGCTTGTCCCTACGAAGTTCTTGAGAACGTTCTTCACTAGTTTTTACAAAAATGACAGTTCTCAACTTGTTGGAGAAGATATCTCAAGACTCTCAAATCGTTATTGACATCTTTGTGAACTATGACTGCAATGTGGATGCACCAAATATTTTTGAGAGATATATGCAGGACTGTCAATGGCCTTCTAAAGACTGCTTTAGGCCCTCCTTCTGGATCTACGACGACATTGTCTCCAGTCCAGGATATGTCATTCCGACATGAATCTGTTAAGTGCTTGGTTGGTATCATAAAGTCAATGGGAGCATGGATGGACCAACAGCTCTAATCGGTGATTTGTATCCGCCTAAGAGTCCCGAGGATGACGTGTCAATGGAGAATCAAAGTACTGCGTGGAGAAGAAGGAGCCATCTTTGACTATGAGCTACACTCAAGCAAATTCTGAACATTGAGAAGCTGCTACTCTGAGCAACGCGTGCTTTCAAAATAGAATTTCAGAAAGGCATTTTCGCTATTCAATCGAAAACCTTCCAAGGGCATCGGCTTTCTCATAAGTTCGAGGAAAATCGGGCGTTCTCCGAAAAGTTGCTTTGTTTCTCGAAGACACTAATGGGCTTAATCAAACCATGATTGGAGATTATTTGGGAGAAAGGGAAGAATTTTCTTTGAAGGTTATGCATGCATATGTTGATTCATTTAACTTTGAGCGATAGATTGTGACTTCAAACCTTTTTTCTCTCAACCACGACTATTTTGATAAGTGCCAACACTTATATAAGGTCGAGCTGTTTTTCAGTTCGATAGGATTCTTCTCCAACTCCAACTTTATCTATACTCTCAATTCTTATCTCATCCAACACTTTGAGTCCAATTCATATTTAACTACCTTTTATTTTTATTATTACTAAACTGCCCCTACGCTTAATTTTTAACGTATAATCCAAGTATCGATATTCGGCCGCACGCATCGTCAGATTCAAATTTCGTATTTTTACGTAATCGCGTTAAATCTGATTTTTCGGCAATCAATTTCTTTTGAAATTATGTCTGTGCATATTTTATTTTTTATTTTTATTTTTTTTTTATGCATTTTCGGCCATCTTTTATTTAATTACATTGCGTTTCGTATCCGTTAGTTTGACATTTTTTCGTTCCCGATAATTCACGATTTTTTTTTTTTCGATAGTCAATTTTCCTATCATTTCCTTTCGCACGACACTTCGTTATAATTCCGTTCATTTTTCTTTCTTCTTTGCCATATGAACTTTGTTCGCATGCCAAAGAGGGGGCGGTGTTTCGACCCCCACCTACGTGGCAAACGTCCATTGGTAGGAGTCTCCACTTTATTCGTTTAATCGACAGGGCTAAAGCCCAATTCGCAATATCATGGATCAATGTACAGGCCCATTAACTCATGTGGCTAAGGCTGAACCTTAGCCACATGGCTTGCCACTAATGTACATTGATTTATGTCCAGATTCATTTCTTATCAAAGAGATAATTATCAGTTGAAAGTTATAGTCTATCACAATTGCTCAAGCTACAAGATTACTTGAGCTGCAAGGACTCTCTACTCTACCTATATAAATACAAAACTATTTTTCATCTGAACTACGTTCTTGAGACTTGATCCCACCGATAATTTGGGTAATGAGGCAACCGCAAGGTCTGATCTCATCATTCCCCCAATCACCATCATTTTTCTAATTACTTTTCTACGTTCTTCGTCTTTTTCATCAACACTTGGTGTTTTGATCATATTTGGTCGAAACACTAACGATCATAAAACGGTAGTTTTGTTTGTAAAAGGAAATATTTTCTCTCGATTTGGTGTTCCAAAAGCTATAATTAGTGATGGGGGAAAACATTTCTGCAATAAAATTTTTGAATCATTAGTAAAGAAATATGGAGTCACGCACAAAGTGGCAACTCCGTATCATCCTCAAACCAGTGGTCAAGTAGAAGTCTCTAATCGAGAAATAAAATCCATTTTGGAAAAAACTGTCAATCCATCTAGGAAAGACTGGTCTCTACGATTATCTGATGCCTTGTGGGCATACGTAATGACTTTTAAGACACCTATAGGGATGTCTCCGTATCGCCTCGCTTTTGGAAAACCTTGTCATCTGCCGTTGAACTTGAGCACCGTGCCCTATGGGCCATCAAAAGCCTCAATTATAACACTAACGTGGCGGGCGAAAAGAGAAAATTGCAGTTAAATGAGCTTGAGGAAATTCGGAGTGATGCCTATGATCTCTCGAAATCCTATAAAGCCAACATGAAAAGAGTGCATGACAAGCACATATTGCGAAAAGAGTTCAAAATCGGTCAAAAAGTTTTGATGTACAACTCAAGATTACACATTTTTCCAGGAAAATTAAAAACTCGATGGTCTGGTCCTTTCACTGTCTCTGCTGTCACCCCTTATGGGGCTATCTCTGTGAAAAACGTAAATGATGGTAGCGAATTCCAAGTAAATGGCCAGCGCCTTAAACATTATCATGAGTTGCGCTCTCCAGATGTCGAAGAGACTCTTCTCAATGATCCAGTCTACACAGACTAATAGATTCGCTGGTGTACTTCTTTCCATGTATTTAAACACGGAAAAGTATGCCATTAGGGTAGCCGGGCCCTCTTCTATTTTCTTTTCTAAAATTCCCTAGAGTGTGTGGTTGCAAGCGCCGAACCTTAGTCCACAAAAACTCTAATTCAGAACTGAGTATAAATGTCTTCTGATAATCGAGCAAACGGTGCCTCCAGGAAAACAATGGGTACCAAAAATTTCAACTCCTTCTTTCTTTCCTTTTTCTATTCTCTTCCTCGCGAACTCCAACTCATCATTTGGTCCAAATCTCACCCATCTCGAATTGGTAATGGTCGTAGTTTTTTGCTCGAAAAGCGGCGAGTTTAAAAAAGATGGGGTGGTGTATGAACCGTCAAACTCCTTTCTCGTCCGTGTCTTGATCTTTTATCCGAGATGAGCCGGTATAAGGTATATTATTGTCCGACACCACCAACAGGGATAAACTTCGTCCGCCTCGTTGCTCCCACAGGTTGGGATTCGTCTTGAGGATCTGACGTTAAAAGACTCACATTCGTCTTGAGGATCTGACGTTAAAACACTCAACATGTATATACACGTTTTGTTTTATTAGCACCCAGCATGGTGCCCAAAGAGAGTCGTGATATGCACCATCGGATATTTCATAGTTCGTACGGGCAATGGATTCCCCTAGGCCAACCCCATTCAGTTTTCTATGTGACTGTTTCGGGGCGGTTTGAGGCTATACCATATGTACTAAGGGTAATATTATTATTAGACCATTGCACATTGGTCAAGGATGGTACCGTCCTAAACCCTAGGCCCCCAAAACATAAAGGATAAGCCACAGTCTGGCTGGATTGGGTTCACCCAGAGCCGACATGAAAGTTGCCTGAGTTAAGCTGTTTGTGATGTGTTGTTTTATTTGGATTTCCGGTGTTGTTGACACGTTCTTCTCGACTTGTACATTTGTATATAAAGGATAAATAAATAAAAACCAAAGATTGTTAAAAAAAAATAAATAAATAAAAAAATAAAAAATTGATGTTTGAATGTGATTTTTCATATTCTAGTGGATGGCATTTTTAATACTGATCGTTTTGATATCTCATCCGTTAAATTCGGAGTTGAAACGAATCAAATTTCCACGCTTTGAAATTTCGAACTTTTCGACATAAGAGGAATTTCTGTAATTCATTTGTACTTGGGCCAAAATTTTGACCCGACCCAAAAACCCAAGATCCGGGTACAAAGCCCACGCGCGGGGCACCCACGCGTCCACCCCCCTCACTTCTTCTTCCACAAAAAACGGATCTTGGTCCCCTCACTATCCACTCGCGCGCGCGGCATACCAGCAGAGAATTCGACCCGCGCACGCGGGCCAAACTCCACCAACCTCAACCCCCTTCCTCCAGCAGCACCTCCTCCACCTCCTCTTACTATTTGCACTATCAAAATTCAATTTAAACCGCGCTATGGCAGCACGAAGACGAATTACAGTCGAGAGAAATTTCGCAAATCTATATAATTCCGGGATGTTTCACCCATTTTTTGATGAGGAAATTGAAAGTAGAGAGTGGGAATATCTTTTGCATCGAATCCCAGCTCAATATTCCGAAGATTTGGTGTTGAAATTTTATAACAATGGAGGTTTCCGGAGTGACGAATTTTGGATTACGGCGGATGGGATGGAACGTGAACTCACGCTGGAGTTGATTTCGAATACCGCGCAGATTCCGATTAACTCGGATAGCCCGACCCTGTTATTGTCAGAGTATCCGACCACGAGGGATTTGATGTTTGACACGCTTCTCGAGGGAGAGTACAACACCGCTCGAATCATGTACCAAAGATTCGCCGACGTAACCAATTAGCCGTCACTCAATGGTTGGCGCACAATGTCATTGGAACTTCAAAGACCTCTGACGTGAACAAGACTTTCTTGCACCTGCTGTGGATCCTACAGGAGAGGAAGCACACTTTCTGTATGGTCCATTTCCTGGGCCATATTCTTACGACCATCGTCAAACAGTCAGCTCCTCTTGTCAGACTTGTTACTCAAATTTTATGCTTAATTTAGGGTTCCAAATTCGCCTTTCATTGAAACAAGGGCTTTCGAGAATTTTGGAATTTTTGAGACTTGTGTTTTGGACCATTGGGACCCAAGTAGCTAGAGATGACATTGAGCATGATAACGCATACCTCCTCCTCCTCTTTCACCACCGATCGTTTTAACGAAGATACCATCGCGTAAATAAATACTCCTATGGATGCCTTGAGGAACATGAATTCTAGTATCGCGCAGGATGTTTCTTCGCCAGAAGAGACGATTACTTCCTGCATGAATTCCAAAGAAGAAATGAGAAATCGCCAAGGCCAATTCCAGAGAATGATGATGGCTAATCAGCAAAGAATTCCAAGATCGGTTGCTACAAAGATATAGGCCACATTCCTGCCCCAAATAACTCATTTGTTCGTCGTGGCGAAGACGTAAAACCGGGTTCATCTTCTCGCTAACCCGAGGATTCCCAAAGAGTCGCTTATTTTTTTTGGTTTAAAAATGACTATGTCATTTATTTCCCTAATGCATTGCATTTTTATTTTTTAGTGCTAAATTATTATATATCGGTTGACTTCTCATAATTTTGTATCTCCAGACGGTTTAAATGAGAAATTATTTATGTTATGTGAATATAGTACTTTCAAAAATATGAGATTGCTCCTTGATTCATTGGGCCTACTCTCAAAGCCCAACGGTCAGAACCCAACGGACTGATCCAAACGGTCAGATGCCCAACGGTCAGAAATCAAGTTATAAATACAACTCTCCTTTCCTCTTTCACTCATTCCCTTCTCTCAATCTTCACAACTTCTTCTTCACAAATTTTCAATTTCTTGACAATAATGAATAAACTAGAGCGATGGGAAAAGGAGCAACGCGCTAATGGGCTATCACATTAATTGTGATGATCATTCTCTTGTGTTTATCATCATTCTCTTGTCACTTTCATGCATACATAAATAATTCACGATGCAAAGATAACTAGATCTATGTAACCGCTTTTTTTTTTTTTTTTTTTATATATATTTTCATTTTGTATATTAGTATGGTGTGTTAAATAATTCTCACACATTTGTAATAACTAGGGTTAATTATTAAATGGAGAAGTTCCGATTAATTAGTTGTGTCTATTAGTTGTCTTTTCGTCTCTAATAAATATATATATATATATATAAATAATATAATAAAAAAATAAAAAAATAAAAATAATAAAAAAAATAAAAAAAAATAATAATAATAATATAATAATAATAAGTAAATAAATAAGCAAACCATAACAAAGAAAGGCCATCCAAAAATTCACCAAAATCATTAATGGATACACATGGTGTTCAGAGAAAATCACGCACGCTACAAGGTACACATAACACTTGTCACAGATGCAGCTCGATTATTCTATCCATATTCTATTACTGAGTTATGATCATCAATTCTGAAATTACGTGTAAGTTTAACTACCCTGTGAAACTTTCCTCCGTATTTTCTAAACATTCAACAATCTCATTAATTATATTTGGATATCTGACATGACAAAGACTTACTGTGGATCCCCTATGATGTTGTTCATAATCACATGGGTCATTAACTACACTTGGACTCCAGATTGGCTATAAATCTCTTTTTTTTAAGCCATTCTTATTCATACAATTTTCACTATCCTTCCCTCACTAATGGCTCAACCAAGAAAAATAACGGCAGAGAAAGACTACCTGAAATCTTTCGAAGAGGGCCGGTTTTCTCCTTATTGTGACACTAAAATCAGTCGTCGCGGCTGGACACCTCTTCTATATCATTCATCAGCTAGTTATTCCCGAGAATTGGTTTTGATGTTCTACCAATTTAGCGGTTATGAAGATGGAAGATTCTACTTCAATGCCTATGGACAACGTTTGGAATTGAATAAGGACATGATCTCCGACATACTTCAAATCCCAATAAATAACCAGGAGTCCCTTTTTCAAGAGTCATCATTTGATTCCGCAAAAACTTTTACCATGAGCTACCAGATCTCATGGCGACGTCAAAAATACACATCACATTGTTCTTCAACGCTTTTGAAACAGAATCAACGTGTTGTGCTCCAATCGGGTTGGGACATAATGTGTTAGGTACATCACACCAATCTGAAGTCACAAAGCCTCGACTTCACCTACTTTGGATTTTGCAAACTCGGAGATGACTTTTGTATGATCCAACACCTCCGAACGTAATCACCAAGAAAACAAGAAGGTCGCAGCTCTACCCACTTTGGTTACGCTAGATTATGATGCGTTAGGGTTATCCAAGAATTTCTCCGAGACACCCCTTCAAAGAGCATATATAAAGGTCTTTCAAACAGACTACTCTGTTGGTTTTGGACCCCTAATACTCGATAGATGAGCGTAACACCCCAAGCTCAAATTCGACCATTTATTTGATGAAAATGCCATCTTTGAATATTATTAATCCTATGGATCGCATTAAACTCCTTCATCGGGGTTTGAGGGAACTACACGCCGTCGAAATATCATCATCACAACTCTTCGTGATTTCCAAGATCGCCAAGCAACTCATGATGTTGACAGAAGAGATCTTGGAAACTCATTCTCAATCCTTGCAAAATCACGCTCCTAATGGAAAATCAAACTGACTCTCTGCCCAAACCAGGGACATTCAGATGCACCGGCCAACAAATAGAAGACCTAAACAATCTGGTGCAAAATATGCATCTCCTAGATCAATATCAGAATCCATGATATTACTAAGTCAATAAGTATATAATCATATATGTTATTACGTTTTTTCCGTTGTACTATGCATTTTATCTTATCTTTTTGTTTTATTTTGTATGAAATGCTTAATAGGATTGTCATCATTTCCATTGTGACTAATATAATTGTAACATGTGCTACAGGAGGGTCTATTTTCTTACATACTCATTTTTCCATCCAGTTGCCGTACCTAGTTTATTACTTCATCCACCATGGCATCTTCATCAAACACAGCATCTTCATCATCCATGGTCCCTCCCAAACTCATTCCTGAGCAATCCTTTCAGTCTATGATGGATTCCAATGCCTATGGCCATCTTTTCCATGATTACATCACAAACATTGGGTGGTCTTCCCTAATTCTTCAACCTGACCAAACTTATTCTCCTAGTTTGGCTGCATACTTTTATGCTAATATGGATGACACACCAGCATTCAACCATGCGCATGGTTTCTACTTTAGACGGGTTCACAATCCGAAGTTGATGACACACCCTCATATCTTTTTCTCGAACAACAACTTGCTCTATCTTTGGACCTCCCATATCACGAACCACCGTGCATCTTGGCAAGACATCTTTCATAATTCTTACCGCTCCTTTTTAGTGGAAAGCGTTTTCGACTCTTATGGTGATGGTCTTGTGATCAAACGGGAAGGAGATGGCCATGTGCCATGGCGAAACATCACCATTCCATTAGCAAGCATGACCATGAACATGGGGACTGCCATGTTATTTGTACTCCTAAACATTATGGGAGATTGGCATTTTTCTACTGCCAATGAGGTCGCTATGCGTTGTATTCATTACTAGCTCGTGGTCATGCATTATTTAACATTATGGGTTGTGTTATCTCCACCAAAACGAGCTCGAACTTTTCAGGATAAGTATATACTTTTACCAGTCACCGCTTGCCGAATCATGAAGACACATTTCCCACAGTTTGCAGCTACTTTTCATGATCGGGTCAAGGTGGATTCCATGTGCCCGAAGAAACGTAATCATTCGGCTCATTGAGGTTTCATTAATGGAAGCGTCCCGCCGATACCGAGGCATGTTCGATGTTACCCAAAGGACGAAAAAGATGAAGACCAATTTGAGAGAATCCGAGACAAAGAATGGGCAGAAATTTGGCGGACTATTATCTATTGGTAGATGCTAAGGAAATGCATTTCCTTAAAGAGGACGCCGGACCTTCACGCCCCTATTGGATGGTAAACTTGAGTTTGCCATTGTACATATATCTAGCTAAACCTTTTATTTGGTGTGCTATTGTTTTTCATGTTTCGGTATGCTGTGGTTTATTATATCGTGTGCTATGTTTAGTGTGCTATTGAACATTTTCTTGTTCTTTCTGAATAATATATTATGATCTCCAACCTCTCTTCCAAAGAATCTAGCCCTAATTTTGCTCACGGTTCTCGTGTACTTTCTCTTTTAATTATTGATCCTTCGAGGACTAAACATCATTTTGTTTGGGGGTGCTTTAAACCTCAGAGCAAAAAATTAGGCATCTTGTAGCCTATATATAGTTTTTATTTTCATATTAATAATTGTACTTAGTGACAAAGTCTTGTTTCCTTTTCAATGATGAAAATTGTCTAGAAATCTCACATTAGTATCCTAATTAGGATTTGTTTTTAGAAACTTTAGATAATACGCACGCAATAGTTTATACATCTTTTCATTAATATTCATGTACGAGTATCATTGATTGTACATAGCAATAAGTTTCGAAAACAACGGTTAGTTACTTAAACTATAAACCCCGTGGAGAATCTAACCAAAAGCCTTGATATGAGTGATTTGTGTGTGATGACCGCGGGGAGTAGTTTTTCCGATTAGAGGAAATTACGATCTACTTACTTGATCACCACCAACCCTAGGCGAGAATTTAGGCCTTCTTTGGATCGACATAGCTAAAAATTCTTACCTGTTACAAAAATTTTACCGCTAGTCACTCCCATCGAACCGCTTCATCAAACCTTTCACTTTCACCAAAAAAATTCCTTACCCATTTATTAAACCAAATAAAAGAACCTACCTAAGTGATGAGTATGAGAAATAGGATGAAATGTGGAAAGAATAAAGAGAAAGACTTGTCCCAAATATAAGTCGGGTTACTTGCTTCAGAAAAGGAAAATAGAATCATGTTCTTAAAAAAAAAAAAAAAAAAAAAAAAAAAAAAAAAAAAAAAAAATCTTAGTATCCGGAGGCTTAAGAACAAGGTTGGAAAAACTCGGTTAGAAGAAGGAAAGGAAACAAAGATTTCTCTAGTGTAAATATATGAAGACCCTATTCTCTCATACTCGTAAATTTTGATTATCCATTTCCATTTTCTTGTACACTATCACCTAAGCCCCACAATACCTAATAAAGACTTCTAGCTCCAATTAGGAGTAGGGTGGTGTGATAATAAGTAGTAGATGTGATTGATCGACATCGGCTCCTCCTCGACCGTCATTGAGATGTAAGGAAACGTGTGCCCACCGCATTAACCGGAGTTAACAAAACCCGAGTGGGAAAATTTTGAGTGAATATGTGTTTCAACACATACCGCGGAGAACCCATTTAGGTATGCTCTCCAAAGATCCGAAAACAACCCCGCTAGTATATTTCAATGAAAAGTTCATCGCATGAATAATCATATGTAGATGTTTTAATTATTGAATACATATTAACTTGAGTTTCAAAGAAATAAATCCTCGCTTCCCTCGCTAAGGAGATGTATGGATATCCGAGATTAATTTAGGAAACAAGTTTCACATCGAAGTCGTTGTAGTATAAATAAAGTTTGTGAGTATCTTTTCTTCGAAAACTCTCACGAGGCTATAACTCGTCCACTAGGGAATTCCTAGTGGTTTAAGGCCTTGTTGCATATGGTCAATGCAATCGCACTCTGCGAAACGAGAATTAGTTTAGGACTACACATTTTTGGCCACTTATCTATTTTAGTGTCTCTTCTTTGCTTGAGGACAAGCAAAGTGCTGTTTGGGGGTAGTGTGATAAGTACCCAAAAGTGTATTATGAAACCCCATTGAGACATATAAATTTGGTTCATTATGTGTTTAATAATCATGAAATAAATATGTTTTCATACTTTTGCAGGTATTTGCAGTAAACATGGAAATATTGGTTAAACCTGCAATAAAGCACGAGGAACGGCGTATATATGAATTCTTCTAAATCCACGTTGAAGCATCAAACTTCTAAAGCTCCTACCGCTCGAACCAGGACTCCGAATGCGACAAGAGAGCTGCTCAGACAATCAGGGCGATGAACTCTACGCGATAAAGGGGAAGTTGTAAAACGCCCAAAATACCGGATCGCCATCGGATCGCATTATGGACCCACTATCTTGGGGCCACAAGATTGGATGAGTAATCAATCATGGAGCATGTCAAGACAAAGATAACAAATTATTGGTGCAAAGTTGACACCTTGCATGTAATAAATTAGATTAGGTGTTAATAGTGAGAAAAAGGCAAGGTGTCACTTTGTTTTAATGTGGTAGATAAAAATGAATCAATGTGGTTTGTTAATTCACGTGGGAGGAAATGAGATTTCTCTCAAATGGAGAAGAAATTAGACAAAGGTGGGGGATACTCCATTTACTCCCTTGACTTATTTTCCTCACATGGCATTATTTTAGTTCCTTAGGGAAAATGAGAAGTTAGTTTTTAGTTTTTATTTGGCAAAAAGCTTGTAATAGTTTTAATGGAGGAACACTTGTTCTTCTAGAGATATAATAGAAGTGAGTTTGGTTGTTGTTAATTCTTCTCTCTCTCTCTCTCTTTCTCTTTGGAGTTTTTATTAGTTCATAAGTCCTTGTCCCAAGGATCATGAGCTAACTTCCCTTTTGGGGAGTTAATCCAACTCATGTGAGGGAAAAAACATTGGTTGTGAGTTTGGTAGGTTTTTAGGATGAACAACTAACACTACATCCTATCCCAAAATGATAGTTGGTGTAGTGTCTAGTTAGAAATCAAACAATGAGCTTAGAGATAAGTCATTGTTTGGTTTCACTTGCTAGCATGTATGAGCTCTTAAGTGAGCCATGCATGCTAGGGATCAATTCTATTTTTCCATTAGGGACTTGTCTATGAGTCTAGGAAGAATCAAAACCTTTTTTCAAATAAACAACTAATGATAGTTTCACATGAGGAGGATTAACTCTCCACCTTTCTTTTTAGTAATTTGTATTTTGTTTAAGTGCATGATTTCAAACTTAAATGTTTTGCTTTAATGTTTGTTAGGAAGAAACCTAGTATTATAACCTTACTCCTTAGTTCCCTTATTGTAACATCCAATTTGTAGTTGTTCTATACTTTAGGTAGTTCGAATCCTTATTCTAACTCTACTCAACGAAGATCGTGAGTAAGGAACCTTGATTTCTTTTGCTTCAATTTAGAGAGTTCTAAACTCTAAGTGGTCGTAAAAAGCTAATATCACAAGGCTGAAAGATGAGTACAAAAAATGGCAAAAGGCCAATGAGATGTCCAAGTGTTATCTCATGGCATCCATGTCAAACGTACTCCAGCACCAACACCAAAATTTTGGTACAGCTACTGAGATCATGACCAATTTGCAAGAGATGTTTGGCGAACAAAATCGCACTAAACGTCAGATTGCAATGGCAAACCTGATGAATACAAAAATGGATGATGGGACTCAAGTTAGGGAGCATATCCTTAAGATGATTGGCTATGTCAACGAGTTGGAGATCCTAGGCGCTGAAATAGACGCCAATTCTCAGGTTGATGCTATTCTTCAGCCTTTGCCAGTTTCATTTAATCGGTTCCAAGTTGAACTACAACATGAACAATATGGATCCGACAATCGCCAGAGTTAATGAACTCTTTGCAGAAAGCTAAAGACTTAGTTAAGGTTAAGCCAAGTATCTTGGTCTCGAGAAAATGTTGGTGTTTCCAAGCCTAAGCCGAAAGGCAAAAAGGCAAGTGGAAAAAGGGTAAAAAGTTGCCCTTGGGGCAAAAGGGGAGTGGAGAAGAATTCAGGGGCTAAAGCAAAAGGTAATTGTTATCATTGTGAAAAGCCCGGTCATTGGAAAGCAACCGTAGAGAGTATCCGCTATGAAACAAAACAAAAAGAAGGTATGCAATCCTTTATTCTTGAAACCAAAGAGTTGGTATTTCCTTCTAACACCTGTTATGTGGAATAAGAGGCCACTAACTACTTTTGTAAAATGTTACAGGAGTTTCAGAGGAAAAGAAGAATGAATGAAGAAAAGGTGTACCAAGCACTAGGGACGACAGAGGCAAATGTTGCTACAGTATCAATAGGAGTTTATTGTTTAGCATTAGAAAAGAAAATGTTTGTTTTAGAAGACTATTTTTATGTTCCAGGGATAAGGAGAAATTTGGTTTCTGTTTCTGCACTTTATTATAAGTCAGAATATAATATTCTATTTCATTTGATTCAAAAGTTGTAATCAGATTAAATAAAAAGATTATTGCCTCTGGTTTTTTGGAAAATGGTCTCTATTTACTTTCTTCTATGCTAGAAATAAATGATTTTGATATTAGTAATTCATCATATGTTATTACCTCAAAAGAGGGTATTTTCTTCAGTTAATCTAACAAACTTGTGGCACTTAAACTTGGTCATATCAATCTGAATAGGATTGATAGATTGGGTGAAAGATGGGATTTTAAGTTTACTCCCTTTATAATCTTCCTCAACTTGTAATCTTACTTAGAAGGAGAGATGACTAAAAGATCTTTTAAAGTAAAGGGTCAAGAGCCACATAGTTAATGGAGTTAGTACATGGGCCTATAAATGTGAAAACAAAAGGTAACTTAATGCAAAATATGATTTTGTTTCAATTAAGTGCACCAAGAACTCCACAACAAAAAGAGATTGCAGAAAGAAGGAACATAACCTTATGGGGTATGGTTTGGACTATGGTGAGTTATTCAAACTCTCTCTATATCTTTTTTGAGATAAGCCTTAGAAATGTCAATAGATATTCCTATTTATGTTCAATCTAGATTAATTTATAATTTAGATAAAACTTCCATGTAAAGTTCAGAGTTTATCTAAACTTACTCCAGTACTTCGTCGTAGTGGGAGGGCAATTAGACCTCCAGAAAAGTTAACCCTATTATTAAGGGACACTTTATATGTTATATCATATGACAAGGATAAAGATCTTATACACTACGAAGAAGCAATTTTTGATATTGATTCGAGAAAATGGCTTGAAGCAATGAGATCGGAAATGGAGTCCATGTATTCCAACAAAGTCTGGGAACTTGTTGATCCATTGCCAAATATTAAGCCTATTAAGAATAAGTAGTTATTCAAAAGTTAAAGGGGAGCTAATAGAAAGGTAGAGACTTTTAAAGCGAGACTGGTGGAGAAAATGTTTACTTAAAAAGAGGTTATCAAATATAAGAAAACTTTTTCGCTAGTAGCCATGAAAAGTCCATTAGAACCCTTCTAGTGATTGCTACTCATTATGACTATATGATTTGGCAAATGGATGTAAAGACCGCGTTTTAAAACCTAGAGGCTTTACAGTTCCTACAAGCTTTAAGGAGTTGGAATGTAAGCTTTGATCAAACAATCAAATCGTTTGGTTTTGATCAATGTAAGGAAGGACCTTGTGTTTTACAAGAAGGTTGAAGGTACAATGGCTATGTTAATGGTCTCATATGTATATGATACACTAGTCATTATAAATGATATAGTCTATGAGGACCAAATACTATATATTGGTATATATGTATGTGCAGACCCTTATATTAATATTATGGGTTTTAGAATGGTTGCTATATGGCTTTGAAGGCCAGTGGGAGATTGTTGGGATATTTGGCCTTTACAAAGCCAATGAACATTTATTGTTTATACATGATGATGTTTAATTAAATACACGAATCTTATTATTATGCATATGGGTGAACTAATATCATATGATGAAACCATAAGTTCCATAGGTAATAGAATTAGAACAATCAAGCATATAAAGAGTCATGTGCGGGAGATTTGATTGTATCTATTTACCTAGAATGCTCACAGTTAGGGGTGAAGTCGAACGCTTCATTTATAAGACTGTAATATACATAATTGCTATATGATAGGATGATGATATCTCAATCATTTGAGTATGACTCTAAGTTTGTATATTGGTGTAGTCACATGACTGACATTGAGGGGATCAAAGTGAGAACACACTATAAATTCGCTGTTAAGGTTAGTATGCAATCTCACTCTACCAATTAATCCCTAGACTTGAGGAATTGTGAAAATTCATTGTGTCTCAAATTTATTACTTTGAGATGTTAAAAAGAAATGTCTATTCATAGACTAGACTTGACATTTTGGGTAATGAATGTAGGACGTCTTGAATCACGAATTCTAATAAAGGATCCACCACTCTACGGAGTTATGTATTAGGAAATTGTGACATAACTAATTGAGCTCAAACCCAACCGGTATAAGAAATAGTTTCTTAATGCTCAATTGATGTTAAATGTCAAATTGGGTCAATTAGACATGGGTGTGACAGTGAAGAATAAATTCCCAATGGTCTAATTGTGAATACAAAATAGGTGGAGGGACTTAGATATAATTAATGGTAGGAAAGGACTTTCTTGAAATTTCCAAGGGCCCACTACTACAGAAAAGCTCGTTAACCACTGTTATATACAGTGGTAAAAACCCTTTAACCACTATTTTAAAACCGTGGTAACAACCACCGTGACAAATACTTCTAATAAAACCGTGGTATTAAGTATATATTATTTACCACGGTTGTTTCTATAACTGTGGTATTATGATCTCCCAAACCGTGGTTAATACCGTGGGAAGTAGTGATATCTATTACCACGGTTTGCATAATAATCATGGTTTATATAATCTTGTTATACTACAGTTCTAACAAAACCGTGGTTTATACTATTTTTTTTTAAAAAAAAATAGCCCCTGTTTATTTAATTTTTTTTCATATTCATCCTGCAATATCAAGAACCTGCCAATTAAAAAACACACTGCTCAAGCAATACATAGTGCAACAAACAAAATAAACAAATTGAGACATCCAACATGCTACAATGAATTTCTAAAAGAATTTGACAACTTTTTTGCATCAATAAAAAAAGAATCATCCAATTCTACTTGTTCCATCTAAAACATCAAAATAATGAGTAACTTGTTCCTTTCAAAATATAAAAAGACTAGTATACTTGTTCCACTGATACATCAAGAGTTTGGCAACACCAATATATAAACAAATGCTGAGATCAATCCCCAAACCATAACTGGAAGGACTCCAAACCTTGCGTACACACCACAACTGGCTCGAACATTCCATTATGCTGGATAAAATTAAGAATTTCAAGTCGAACAACATATATAAGTTCATCTTGTATGTAGGTATATATCTCTGAGTGTTAAGTTTGTTTGTCATATGCGCAATCAATGATCAAGAGGTAATAACTTAATAATGAAGATTAACGAAAAAAATAGAATGCTAAAGTGTATGATATGACAACTTATACCTTATTTTCAAAATAATTTATCTAAACAAGCTTCCATTATTTCCCTCATAAGCTTCGTTACGTAATACCAACACTTTGTATCACCAGGTTGACACGGGCCTAAGTACAGACAAATGAAAAATATTTGGAACCTTCTATAAATTTTTCCAAACACAAACATAGATCATGAATGCATAAGATTTTGTTTATCATAATCATCTCCCACATCACCCGGCATTTATGTCCTTTCCCTTCACATCTTTGTATTGTCATGACCACACTTCAAAATAAAATCAACACAAAAATTAATTAAATGTTAGTAAAGGATAAACACGTAACGAATTATTTTCGCATAACATATACACTCATGACTCACCTGTTAAAATGATTATTCATATCATTAGATGGTAGATGATAATATACAATTTAAAATGATTATTCTAGTCAGATTGTTTCTCATTGTTCTCTGAATGCTCCACCAACTGGAAGACTAGCATTTCAAATCACATTAGAAGTAAAAGAAGGTGAAGAAAAAACAAACTACTTTGAAGCCCAATTTTCTTCATTCCTTTGCACATTACAGCAAAAATACGAACTTAAGTAAATGCAAGATTGGGAACACACGACAAGACTAATACAGTCTCAATAATACTTTCTCAAAATGCAAGTATACCACGGGAGGATGCATGAAGTAATTCTTTGGTGCAGTTGAAACCAATGTGACACGACACAATCGTTAGACAGTTAATAGATATAACTCTATCATGGCCTAGATACTAAACAAATATCAAATGCCCGAAATGTTACTTTTCATCTATAAAACCAAAAACCTATCAGCGTCAGTTCTAAAACACAAACAAATGTAACTATAATCTTCTCATACCTTAAAACCAATACGTGACCTGCTAGGATTGTTACATCTTATAGCACTCCTCACTTGCTTACCAGGTTCGTTCATCTACAAAACACAAAAAACAAAAAATAAACATTTTATTCAAAGTAAACTCAAACAAGTCAATGGGCAATGACCAGCTGACCATAGCAAATCTTGTTTGATGGATCAAGTAGAAGTCGATCTACACAAAGGAAGACTGCACCATTTCATCCAACTTTGATTAACTTCCCAAGATGCACAATTTCATTCATTTGCAATAAAAGATTACTTGCTTCGTTAGTTTTGTATTTTGTTATCTTCCTGCCGAATGAGGCAATCACAAGATTAACTCACATGCCACAACATACAAGAAAAATTCAAAGAGAATGTAAAAAATACCTAATGGATCAAGCTGAACTCCCTATCAATTCCCATAAGAACCTACAATCACGTACAACACCACACTGAAGCATCAAATCTCAATTTCAAGAAACCCACCATGAATTTTGAACTGAAAAATATAAAATCTATGCAAAAAATTAGGTTTTTGAGTATTTTCGTAGAGCGATTGAAGGTGAAAAGTTTTTTCCCAGATTCGTTGAGTAAGAAAGGGCTTTCAGTTTTTCTCTATGAGCACGAACGGTTTCGGGTTTGATTACGAAAAAACGAAATAAAGTTTCTTTGCCCACAGTTGGACAAAATTTCGGGGTAAGCAGATTACTAAATACCATTGTTGCCAGAAATACTGTGGCATATACTAGCAACAAAAAAGAAACTCAAGTTTTCCGTGGTATAAAACATATGTATACCACTATTTCTATGATATCGTGGTACACGGTTATACTAAAAACTTGTATCTGTAATATTATGTGATCTAAGGGAAGTAATCAGATGGAGAAAAACCACAGATGATACCAAAGTTAGCACCTATCAATTTTGATATTACTTGTGATGAGTTTGTGACAATGCGTGAGAAGATGCATAAGCTGTTAGAAATAGCAGTTTCACACACCATAAGTTGCATGGAGAAAGTTTATTGAGCAATGCAAATAATATGAAACCAATAAAAAGAAAGTAGGATGAAGTTCTGAACCAGTTTTGATTTGGCAAACCTATGAGCATTTAATATCGACGTTAAGTTTACACCGAAGATTTTGGAGGCGAATGTTCAAAAGTTTGGACAAAGCTATAACTGACACTGTTGAAGTGTGAATTGTGGTTAAGAGTTCAGACTGAAGTGCGACATTATGGTACTGCCACAATAACTTGTCATGCAGATTTAGAGCTGATAGTGCACGTCACTAAATGTGTATGCATTAGAAATTAATGACAATGAAAACTGTTTACTTACCCATGATCAAATGGGTGTGTGATCAGCAACATTACCACTGTCAAGAACAAGTTAAGGGGATGGTTGGCAACACCTTATTCCTTAGTAGAGATGGCTTCAAATGCTGGAGTACAGGATAATAGCTTTGGAACATTTCATGTCAAAAGTAGAGATAGTATAACCTAACAGCCACAAATCAAGTGCATGTCTGTTACCCTATACAAATTCCAAAAAATATTCGAAACAATAAGTATGTTGAAGTTCCACATACTGTTAGACAGTGCAAAAAGAATAATATCAGATTACCTAACATTCCACTCATCCAGTAGATAGACTAAATCTTGAAATTATGAGGAGCACTAGTTATAGCTTCGATTCCTTCATCAGATATACATCACGAGCTCTTGATTTTCCTGAACTGAAATCCAGTTATGCATAATAGTGAAACCAAACCAATTGGTAATGAATAGTATGAGAATTATCTCACTAAGGCATATATATTAGCTTAAACTAGCTCACGTGATGTGTTATATTGACCCATGGATACTACATGCTCATACATGCTATTAGATGAGCAGCTCATTACCATCCACTACACTCAGAAAATTAACATCTTGAAAGTGTCATTAATCACCAAGCTTGATGTAACAAACTCACCATTTAATTCATGTGTTCTAAAATCGGCATTCAATTGACATAAGCAAGTCCTATATAACATTAACATCTTGAATTTCCCCACAATAAACTTTAATTAACTAAACTAAACAATGAAAACAAACCATGATGGAAACAATCGAATCCCGAATTCAATAAAATATCACTAACCCAATACTCGAAATTAATAATTTTAATAACCAAGCTCACAATGAGACTCCACTAGCAAAACCTACAACGTTGTATCCAAATTATCAAACTAAGCTTGGCTAAAAGCCTAAAAGTCAAGACATTACACCAGGCCACTATACAGGCAATCAACATGCCACTATAGGCCATTATCGAGCTGTTGCATGCCATCACCAAGAGACAGGGATGAGTACAGACCTTGGGGAGTTATGGATTCGTTTTTCAGCATGAACTAAGGTAAGTTAAAACTATCTAGCAACAACAAAATGGAAGGGATGGAAGTAGCTAGGAGATTATGCATCCTGATTCTTGATACTTTCAGATTCGATTTCGAAAGCTACCTTACTAAAGTCTAAACAGATGAAGAACACTTCAAAATACCCCAAATTAATTTTATCGCAATGTTGTTTGCTTTGTACTGATTAATATTTTTTCTACTGTATTATCTTCTGCCTCGTGATTTTTCTCACGTTATTTTCACTTAAGCGTAACCCCTGCCTACAGTAGGAGCTCCAATGTTTGCTTCCTTAATTACTCCACTCAATTTTAGCTCTCCAATGTTTACTTGTAACCACCCTAATTTCGGATATTTTTACAACAAAATACCCCAAATGTCTTCAAATTTTGCAGAGAAAAATTACAAACAAAAAAATGTCTTCAAGTTCAATAACAATAACCTAATTACAAAAAAAAGGCGATCTTATATTTATTTAGTCAAGTTTAAGAAATTAAATTAACCAAAACATCATCTTACTTTCGTGAAAAGACCAACCTTGCATCTGTATCTAGAGAGAGATAGACTAACCTTGTCCGAAATGAAGAACAGGACTTGGAGAAATCTGAGAGAGAGATAGAGCAGAAACCCTTTTGACAATTGAAAAGATGGAGTTTCATCGCAATGTTTTTTGCCCTGTTTTCAGTTTTACTTGTTTGTTTTTTCTAGCCAGTGGTTTTGGAAACCCCTTTATCCACGGTAGGTTTGATTTTTCGAAAAATATAAACCACCTTTTTCCGAGAAACAGTGGGGTATATGAATTCCCAAAAACAAATTATCCATATTTGGTGGTACCGTGGTATATGGCATAATAAATACCACTGTATACTACAAACAGTGGTATTTGCTTGCACCTAAATTGGGAATGCAAATTGTACCGTGGTAAATGACTATTAGCCACTGCTATTGGAAAAATAGTGGTATATATCATTTGACCAACCGTGGTTAATGACCCTTTCTGTAGTAGTGGCCTTATTGTAAATATGGATTTGTTAATAGGCACTTTCCATATTAAAGAGATATATATTAAAAGGGTTTTAATATATCAAGTACAAGTACTTGTATGACAAGGACTTGTCTTCTTAAGATAAGACTTGGAATCCTAAGTGGATCCCACTACACACACATCTACATATTCTCAAAGTTTCTCTATATAAGAGAATGAATTTTTAGAGAAAAGGACCATTAGTCTTTCCAGAAAAAGTACAACTAAAACTAGAAGAAAAGCAAAAGTGTTTTGTGGTGTGTTGTGTGGTGAATACTATTAGAAAGCTGAAGACTACGCGATTTGGATTCAGCTTTGGAAAGTTTCTATTTACTGTCAATCTCTAATTTCGGCAGCTTTGAAGGTATTTTTCTTTTAATTATTTTTTTGATCAATACTAGATTAGCATGTTAAATATGTAGGATTAAAGTAATCCAACAGCAATACCATACTTCGTTAGTGCTGTGTGTTGGAAGAGCGATAGCCCAACCATGTTGACTGCCAATAGTCGAGGAACTATAACAGTTCTTGCGCTTGATGCTTGAAGACAGAGTATAGAAGAATGATTTTTGAACAGGAGTTGATTATTTTTGTATACAAATTGTATTGCATAGGGTTGGCTTGAAATGAGCTTCAAACGTATAAGTTGCGTTACAATCAAAAGATTATTGAGTATACCATAAAAAAAAAAAAAAAAAAAAAAAAGATTATTGAGGAGTAATGAAACCTGGATGTAAAGGTTGAAGGCAGAAGCAGTGAACACAAAGAACGAGAAGCAGCATCGAAATCAGGCAAGACTAGTTCTTGGGTAGATATTTTGGGTCGATGTTCCTTGGTAAGGAAGCTTTGACATACATTCCTCCCAGTTTTGTTAATGCAAACCCGTCATTGCAGTATGAGAAGCACAAAAGAAATATGATGAAATTATTCGAGCATGCTTTGTGGGAAGAAGACCTAGTTATGTGTTATGTGAAAGAGGGTGTAACCAAAACATGGCACCTGAAGAATAGTTATTGTTGACATTTAGGGTTTTTTAGAATAGTTTGAATGTGTTTAATTCTTCCTCTCCCTTCATATATGGAGAGTATCCGTTGTAATTTCAAACTTAGTAAACATAAGATTAGCAAAATCAATATCAATGAAATTCAATCTACAATCCTTTCTTATTTTCGCAATTAACATCAATGAACCAAGAGTTTTATATTTATGTATAGACTGTACAGCTTTGTATGTTCTTTTTATGATCATCAAAAACACTTTGCCACAATGGTTAAAAGCAAGCCCACGTGGCAGGAAAAAAACATTAACTTACGAACCATTTCCATTCGAGAGGGTTCGTGCATAATGAACCAGTCAGGTCCTTTGTGATTATGTGGGGGAACCCATATACTCAAATCATGGACCAAAATATCGCCGATATATCTATTGTACACCGATATTGATATTTTCGATATATATCTACCAAATATCGAATTTTTTTTCCGATATATATATCAGAGTTTCTAATATAAAATTTTATATTACCGATATAATCGATATATATGATATTTATAATATATATCGTTTGATTTTTTGACTATTTTTTAATATAAATCCGATATTTCTAATATATTTTCGATATATTTGATATTATATATTTGATATTTTAAATAGTTTTGACTGGTCACAAAAAAATAAATATCTCTGATATATATCGATTTTTGAGTACACCGATATATTAACCGATATTGATATTTTGGTCCTGGACTCAGACAAGAGTGCGTGCGTGCGGGAAGTTTGGCTTGTCTAAAACCTAGAAAAACAGCCTCTCCTCAAAACCAAAAGAGCAAACCAAAAACCCCAATCCCACATTTCCAACATTAAAAAAAATTCCAACATAGAAGTCTCTAGAAACATCCACTACACAACACTTTCTAGTCTAGGGTTGTATTTTATTATCCAATCCCCGTCCTTAAAACACTATTCCGTCACACACCAATAAAAAAAGAGCACGTACGTTCCCTCCGATGGGAAAATCAGGAGGTAAGAAAAAGAAGACTAGTGCTGGAGCAGCGAATCCAAACCCATCATCATCATCATCAGGTAACACCTCAAAATCTGTTATTATACAGAACGGAGTTAATGTTGAAACAACGGACGTAATAATGAAAAGAGCTCATGAATTGAAAGAAGAAGGAAACAAGCGTTTCCAATCCAAAGACTATTCAACAGCACTACAACATTACGAAAATGCCCTTCGTTTAACACCCAAAACCCACCCAGACCGCGCCGTCTTTCATAGTAACCGTGCTGCTTGTTTAATGCAAATGAAGCCTGTTGATTATGAAACTGTTGTTTCTGAATGCACTTTTGCTTTACAAGTTCAGCCACTTTTTTCGCGGGCTTTAGTCCGTCGTGCTAGAGCTTATGAGGGTTTGGGTAAACTTGATATGGCAATGCATGATGTTTTGGCGGTCTTGGGGTTTGAACCGAATAATAGGGACGCGTTGGAGATTGTTGCTAGGTTGAGGGGGACCACGAGGAATGAGCAGGATCTTCAGAGTCGTCCTTCTCCAGCTGCACTTGGTGCTTCCGCGGTTAGAGGTGCACCTATTGCTGGACTTGGTCCTGTTTTGCCTGCTAGGCCAGTGGCCAAGAAGGCGGTTTTGAATGTAGGAGGGAATGTGACTTCACCTAGTAATAAGGTGGCTGAGAAGAATCCACAACTTCGTGGTAGTTTTGAAGATGGGTCTGAGGTGAAGTCGCAGCAGCAGGCGACGAAAACAGCTTTGAAGCTTTCAAAGGATTCTTCTACGGCAACTCCTGTAACTACTACATTGAATAAGAATAACCTCAAGGACGAGTTTTCTTCTGTATTGAAGAAGATTAATGTGCAGGCTTCAAACCCTATGGTTACTCAATGGAGGCCATTAAAGCTTGTTTATGATCATGACATTAGGCTTGCTCAGATGCCTGTGAATTGTAGTTTTAGAGTATTGAGGGAGACGGTGAGTACTCGTTTCCCGTCTTCGAAATCAGTTTTGGTTAAGTATAAGGACAATGATGGTGATCTGGTCACCATAACTTCAACTGGGGAGCTTAGATTGGCAGAATTATGTGTGGACAGTTTGATATCAAAGGAGCAGGGTAAGGAGAAAAATGAGACGTTTGGTATGTTGAGATTGCATATTGTTGAGGTGAGTCCTGACCAAGAGCCACCGTTGATAGAAGAAGAGGAGGAGAGGCCAGTGGAGGACGAGGGTGTGAAAACTGATGAGAGTGGGTCTCGTTCTTCTCCTAAGAGTTCTATATCAGAAACTATGGATACAGAGATTCATAAAGCAGAGGAAGAAGCTCCCAAGGAAAAGGCTGGAGATGATAATGAAAGCAAGGAAGTGGAGATGGATGACTGGTTGTTTGAATTTGCTCAGCTGTTCCGGACCCACGTAGGGATTGATCCTGATGCTCATATTGATCTGCATGAGCTTGGGATGGAGCTCTGTTCTGAGGCTCTTGAAGAGACAGTCACGAGTGAAGAGGCTCAAAGCCTATTCGACATGGCTGCTTCAAAGTTCCAGGAGGTTGCTGCCTTGGCTTTTTTTAACTGGGGAAATGTTCACATGTGTGCGGCTAGGAAGCGTATCCCATTAGATGACAACGCGTCAAAGGAGGTGATGACCGCGCAGCTTCAGCTGGCTTATGATTGGGTTAAGGAGAAGTATGCCCTTGCGGGGGAGAAGTATGAGGAAGCACTCAAAATCAAGCCAGATTTTTATGAAGGGTTGCTTGCATTGGGGCAGCAGCATTTTGAGACCGCAAAGCTACAATGGTCATTTACTTTGGCAAATAAGGTTGATCTGGAAACTTGGGATCCGACAGAAACCATTAAGCTATTTAATGATGCTGAAGAAAAGATGAAGGCCGCTACTGCAATGTGGGAGAAACTGGAGGAACAGAGAATTAATGAACTCAAAGACCCAAGTTCCAGCAAGAAGGATGACTTGTTAAAACGAAGAAAGAAGCAGGGAACAGATGCAGATGGTGGTCTGTCTGGAGGTGGTCAGGCCACTGTTTCCCCTGATGAAGCGGCAGAGCAAGCAGCTGTCATGAGATCTCAGATACATCTCTTTTGGGGTAATATGCTCTTTGAAAGGTCCCAAGTTGAATTCAAACTTGGTTTAGATGGTTGGAAGAAGAATCTGGATGCTGCTGTGGAAAGGTTTAAACTTGCTGGAGCTTCTGAAGCAGACATTTCTGTTGTTCTGAAGAATCATTCTTCCAATGCGGAAGGACTGGTGGGTGAAGATAAGGTTATAAACACTGATGTTCCAGCAGAAGCAAATGGAAAGGATGAAGGTAGTCATGCTTTGGAGACGTGACGCTGGTTAAGCTGCTTATGGTTTAAAGGAGGTTCTCCCACATATTGGTCCTTCTTCCAAGTATTCATGACATAGACTGTTGCAAGATAGGCCTTTTTCCCCTGTTCTGGTAAAACTATGCCAGTCCTTGGTTGTTTGGCCGTGGATTTTTTTTTCTGGAGAAGAGTTGTGAATTTGAAGTGCACAAATCTCTGCTCCCATAATGATTTGATCTCTCTGAGCTCTTCTGGACGGAACGGCTTTAGAGGTGAATTTTAATCATTTCTCTTCTTGTGATTTTATTGAGTTCATTTAGTGTCCCTTTGCAATTTAATAATTAAGTTTTTAATTGCCCTACTTCATCTTGATTGTACTGCCTAATTTAATGCAAACTTGACCAACTAAAGGTGTGGGATCTCTGCTGTTGGGTAATATACTCATTTTTGGATTCAAATTATTTTATGTTATCGATATTTTAGAAATAGTTTCTCATATTATTACGTATGCATGTTCCATAATTACGCAATTGACTGCTTATAGAATAAGCATGATGTTTTATAGGTAGATGTATATCAGCATATATTGTTTTCCTATGTAACATGGACATGCCATTATGTATCCATGTGTCCGTGTCGGACACATATTGGACACATTTTGTATGTGATTTACCTCGATATTTGATATTTCACCGTGTCAAACACTTCATATCCGTGTCGGACACGGACACACATGTAACTTAGTTGTTTTCTCAGTTATACTGACCAAAAGGCTCAAACTTGAATTTATTCTCGTTGGAAACTGTGTGCTATGTTGATCTTGACAATATCTATCTATCCAATAAAATATATGTGTATATATATATCATGTTTTGCAGTCACAATTTCTATTATGACGTTTGACATTTCTAATGTATGCTTCTTATCCTTAATCGGTCAATGATAGTGATGCCTGTTTGGACGTATGTATCGTTTTTGCTCAACCTGTTAAGTAGTTATAATCCAAAACTTGTATTCCAATTCATATACCTTAGGTTGGATGCCTATATATTATTGTACGAGGGAGTGTATACCAGTGAACTCGGGTTATAGAAGTAGAATCATAGATGACATCCCTTGCTACTGTAGAAACCTATTCATTTTTTTTTTTTAAATTTAATTATTATTATTCTTTTTGGAGTGGGGGGTGGGGTGGGGGTGGGGGTAGCCCCTTTTGTATTCCGCGAAAAATGTGTATCATCTGCAATGTGTTATGTTAACAATATTGAGCTTTGGAATCACGTAGTGCAAGCCTTTATGGTGTCAGGTGCATCATTTACTGTTTGGAGAAAGTAAAAGCTTATGATTATTAATGGAGACAAAAGTTTGGAGAGAAAAGAGAGGATACGGACTTAGTTAGTTTCGGTCTTGTATCACTCAATATTTGTGTAAGAAATTAACAAGGTTTTACATACTAGAAACTTACTAAAATTTTTGGGTTATAATAGGAAATAATAGGGTTTTAGTTTGCGGGCCTAGTCCTTAATTCCCCTCAGGAGATGTCCTCATAGAACTCTAACAGAGAACTTATTAATTGGAAGGCTACCACAGGAATTCAATGAATGGGCGTGAGGATTTGTCTTTTCTTGTGCTATTCTTTAGGGAGCGACCCTTCTCCTTGACTGTATTGTCAAAGGAGGGCCAACACATCACTTCCTTTAGGGGCAATTTATATTGAAATATTAAGCATGTTGTCTTACTGAAGCGGTCAAAGGGGACACTTGGGGAAACTAGGCCTCTGTCTGACCCCTGATGACATAGCTCTCGTTGGAGAATGTTTGCGTAGACAACAGAAATTAGAAATGTGTTGGTAGCTAAGTAATTGGGTTGGGAGCAGTCATTTTGAGGAGTTTGCATCATCTGGGGTTAATGTGTTGTATCCTCTGTACTGGCTGTATCTGTTCGTTTGTTGAGGCTCTCTCTCACCTTCTTACTCTCCTCTTTATTTTATTTAGCAAATTACAATGGCGTAAAGGGATCCCTACATGTTGTAGATGTCTTAGGTAATTTTCTCTTCTGTAGTTGTATCGTTTCCATATATCTTCCATTAAATTGTCTTTAAACCTTACTTCTTTCATTAGGTGCAATGGTATTATTAGTCCTTTAATGTGGATGTTCAGTTTGATTTTGTTTTCATCTTAAGATTTTTTCCTGTAAGAAGTCATGGGATTTGAAATGCTTTACACCATATTTTATAATCACTTGAATTTCGGTTCAAAGTGCCACAATGGAGGCATTCTATTTCCCGAGTGCATCAGTAAGATTGAGGATAAATCATGCTCATGTTTGTAGTTATTTGACTGTAGTTGTCTAGTGAAGAAACTGAGTTTTATTTCAAGGTAGTTGGGTCCCACCAGAGTTTACTGGTGTATTTTCATGAAACTTTGACCTAGAATGTTCGTATTGTACCCGTGTTTTGTCATCGTTTAAGAATACACGCTCTTCCAAATCTTAATAGCCCCTATTGTGGTGGTGTAGTGGTGTCTGCTGTTGCGCTTATCCCCTAATATTTGTATCCTCACCAAATCTATGAAAACCAAAGTTCTTTCTGATGCTACACTGAAATGGTTGATAGTCACATTGACATTAAGAAAGATAGACATCATAGACGTTGTTAAAAACATGTTTCGCATATATTATTCTCTATTTCTAATGGTTAAGACGTTCACTTTACAGGTAGAGAATCTTTGGCCTGTTGAGTTTACTTTTTAACCTAGAAAAAGAATGAAAAGAAAAAAAATAATTACTCTGCTTGTTTGTAAACAATTATTTCCTTTCTTTCTGTAATATAACCTGATCACATATGCCTAATGAATCTTTTGGTTGCTAAGTTAAAAGTACTCTAAAGATGATTAAGTTTTGGCAGGAATTCAAGTACTGTATCAGGCGATGATGCAATAAACACGTTCTTCCATATGCCACAAACTTTATATATTGTTATCAGGTAACTATTAAGGACAGTGATAGGATTTAGTCATGTGCCTAATCTGCAATATGCAATTTATGAATGTATTTTATATTGGAGAGGTTAATGATACGCGATCTGAACAAATCGGTGAAATTCAACTGATGAACTAAAAGGTGAGTTGTTTACATAGTATTTTTCACGATGGAGACATGATTACTTACTTGTTTATATAGCTTATAGACTTCTTGAGATAATCTCAGATTATAGTTTTCAATGTTCAAATTTTCGATGATTGTTCAAGTCCTGTATCATCAAATTATCTACATGTGTGACAACAAAAAGGATTTTATAGTGGTAAAACCCTAGAGGCATGCACACTTATTTTTTTGGTCCTGAAAGCTACCTAGGATCTGTGTAGTGTGGATACTCCATATGGAAAATTTCCATGTAAGCACCCTTTAGTAACCTATATTCTACACATGAGAACATACTTCAGTTGGGTAGGAGGGTCAGGTTTATTTGAATGGGATAGTCCGATAGGCATGTCCTTGTTATTTTTATACAGCTTAGACGTTGTTCAGGTCCTTTACAAATCAACTATTCGAGTGTTAGGACTCAGGTGTGCAGCACACAATTATTTTATCAATGTTTATCCCTTTTTCCCCATGTTTATTTTTACATGAAAGGAGATTAGCCAAGGTGTAAGTGTGAGTTACAGATGCTAGGGCTTTCATTTTCTTTTAATGGTATATATATAGTTTGTAGTAACGGATGGGAGAGTCAGTGCAGTTACTAGTTACAATTGGTTCCAAGCATCAGTTTGGTACATTTATGTTTGCTCTATAGTTTTAGAGTTCTAGTGCATAGGAATTGATGCTCACCGCCAAAACATGGGACTCTAGATGTAGACTTACGTTATTTTTTGAAAAAACTATAGAAGAAAAATATGTAGAGGAAATATCTTGGTCAAATGTCGGTTCACATGAATGTACCTATGTTCTGTTTGTCATTGAGGTGGGGAGATTGAGGCAGATATTACCCATCAAATCTGGGATTGGTTACTGAATCAGATGGTTGTTTTGGCATTCCCAAGTGCTCATTATATGTATGGCTAAGTGAAAGCGAGTTTTATCAATTGATAATAGGCCTAATGATGCGCATCAAGAAGAATGCTGCAGAACTGAGATTTATGTTCACAGTATGGGTGTACAGATGAGTAGTGTGGGTGGGGGGGGGGGGCGGCCAAGAGAAGATAGGGATATTTTATGCATGCCCCAATCAGCCGGAAGAGTCTCATCTTTTGTATGCTACCTAGGTTTACAACTGTTTTATATGTACAAAGTCTAAATGGAGAATTTTAATGTCGTTGAAAAATTCAGAGGATGAGTTCATTCCATCGAATGCCTATATATGTCATTATGTCGAACTTCAGTGATCTCAAATATGTATGGAGGAGCTAGTTGGGATAACATGTCATTGGTTGGATGGTCTGTAGTAGGTGATTTGAACTTTACAAAATCGATAGCCTAGAAGAAACAGGAGGGCATTTTATTCATAGAAATATATTAAAATACTGATAATAGTGTAGAAACATCAATGATCCATAACCTCTTTTGAAAATGTTCTACTTGATTTTCATCTTTCTTTCCAGGGTTGAAGTTGCTACCTAGGTTTATGGCTAATTTTGAAGAAATCAGAGAGATTGTTCAGTATGTTAAAATCCTCTAACCAGTCAAATGTCTTTTCAAAATGTCAAACCATCAGTAATCAGCATGTGGTTTGAGCTCCCTCTGTCAATCCATAGGTAGTTTTCATGTTGAGTGTATTAAGCGGACCTTGCATATCCTTATATATGTAAGCTATTAGCCATTTAGGATACAGTGCGGCTTAAATGGTACTGGATGTACGTCTGTGCTTATGTTAGATGACCATAATTTTAAATAAACATACGACAAAGCATTGGAGGTATCCAAAAATGACTATTACTAATTTATTTGCTGATTTCCTTCATTGTACTGTGCTCAGTTATTAATTAAGGTGGTATGAAATGCAGATCTAGTATTAGAGTATGTGACCCTTCTTCAATATACTCGCATCTTATTGTCAAAAACTGTTTCTATTGGCTGATAATAATCTTATTTTACTTTTATTTTTTTTTCTTCTTAAATTTTTTGAAAACCCTTTTGCTTCTTAGTGAACAACATATCCTGTAGTTTCGTTTGGATTCTCCCACTTCAGGGATTGGGGTATAAGCTTGCTAGAAAGGTGATCAGAAATAGTTGTTTTCAGGTTTGGTGTTTTAAATGGGATTCTCCCATGTGGACTGTTGAAGTTAAGCTTTTCTGCTGTTCTGGGCTTCTGGCTGACAGTTCTTGGAGTGTTAGCATGTGTGGTTCCGTTATCCATGAGAACAAAAAGGTTGTGTGATTTTGTTTCTTCGTTTTTCTTTTTCTTTTTCATGGAAATGAAAAGATTTTGATTCTTTTCTGCACACAGGTTTGTGCTTGCCAAAGATATGTTGTTTTTTATTTCTTCTTGAATGGCTTTATAGATAAGATGCGCTTGTGAATTTGTTTGTGATAGTAATCAAGTTATGTTATTTTCTCTATCGAATCTAATTGATTGTCCAATTTTTGTATTATGTCTCAAGTGCATCATCCTCATTTTCTGCGAACAAGAACAATGAAGGGCATGTCAATGTTTCTATGATGAACAAAATGCTTAAACATTTCAGATCTGAAACCCTTGACTCCATATATTGTTGGTACATTGCACCAATATACACATAATCAAAGATTTTTCTTTCTTTATAGTATTATACACATATTTTTTGTTTTTTTTTGGTGGGGGGGGGGGGGGATGGGGAATTTGAATATTGCAGCTAGGTTAGTTGTGTTGGCAGTTTTGGCCGTACAATTCAAGGCGCCTTACATCCTGTGTAGCTGGTGTATGATATAGATACCTGACATTTGTATTTTCTGAAAGGAATGGGATGTCAGTTTTTACATGTTTACATATGTAATTGTGATACAGTATGTCCATTTTGTAGTTTCACTTTCAGAAAAGAGATTAAGGCAAACTATTATTTGTTCTGCCTTGCCTCCTCAGTCGTTGGTGTTTGTTTACATACATAATTGTGATACAATATGTCCATTTGTTAGTTTCACTTTCAGAAAAGAGATGAAGGCAAACTATTATTTGTTTTGCCTTACCTCCTTAGTAGCTGGTGTTTGCTTTGTTTTTTTTTTTTTTTTTGAAGCAGTTAGGGGTTAGGCGGACCCCAACCTGTATTAGAAAACCAGCTTATCCTCTTTGGTACATCATACCCCTAGCATCCTCCTCCACTATCACATTTAACTCATACGCTAGCGGAGGAATGCTATAAAAGGTGCTTTACATCATACCGCTGGTGTTTGCTTTAGTTACCTAACATTTGTATTTTCTGAAAGGAATGGGATTTTCAGTTTTTACTTGTTTGCATAAAATGAAATCCAAGATGTACGTTTGTAGTTTCACTGTCCGAAAAGGGATGAAATGCTCATAGTTAGCCAATTCGGGCCAAAAATGATGTTTCAGAGGGTGATATAAATGTTGAAATAGATTCATTAGAATATTGTCTCCACTGTATAAGCCTTTAGCCATTAGCCGGAGCTTGATCAGTGACTGTGTCTTTCCATTTGCCTGTTTGTATCTCCTATGTCCTTGGGCAAGCTATATCACCCAGAGAGCAAAATACAAGCCCATGGCATTATACATAATTCCACTCTAAAAATAGTTTCTAACATGGGTACTGTGCAAGTTAATGTATCTGACTATCTGGGTATCTAAACCGTGACTGAATTTTTATAAGAAAATCAATCACTGGCAGACTGACTTTCATGTTTTGTGTGTGATTGCAAGCTTACAAGCTATCTTTCTTCCAATAGTAGGTGAGGGACCTTATATCTTGAAAGTCCCTTCTCATGTTTTGAGGTCTACGATGGTGTTTGCTGACATAGTGGAACTAGGGGTTGAGGGGTGTGATACTTGTGGTAAGCTACTTTCTGTAAGCTCTTGGTAAGAGCCACCTACTAAGATCTTGGAAGATCGAAGCTACTGTGGACACATAACAGAGGCGTTACAAGGATTAAGAGACGTTCTGCACTAAGTTTGCAGATGGGGAGACAAGTCAACAAGGAGACAGTCAACAAGTCTTAGGATGTTCTCTACTTGTATAGGTGTATATACCTTGTCAGACTACGGTTGATTGAAGTTGAATACAAAAGAAATAATCTGTATGGGTGAAGCTTGCAAATGTACGGAAGGAGTTGCGGACTTTGGATGGTATCAGTTTTGTTGGCTTTCTGGGAATCCCATAAAGCACGGATGAAGCAACTGCACCCAAGCAAATACTAACAGCTGACGACTTGCCTGTGTGTGTTGACATCCCAGTATACTTTTTAATTTCCTAAGTCAGCGAGTTTGAAATTTGGAGAACAGAAGGTCCAAACTGATGTTGAATGCTCATGGACGTTCTGATAACTAGAGTAGATGTATTACACTTCTATTTCAATTGAAGTAAGTTTGGAAAACTATGAAAGAATTCATGGGCTTCAACAACACAATACTCTAAGCATATGATGAGTGGAGATCCAAGCTTCTGAGCTGCTAAGGCAATACTATCTGACAATTTCAATTTGATCATATTCTCTTTAGTTTACCTAGTTTACCAGTTGAAGTTTCTTGAAGCTAAAAAATGATGGAAGTTAAAATGGGAACAATGTAAGCCATGTATGGTGTATAGGCAGAGCACGCTGTGCAGGTCCTGCTCCTCTATGTATCTATGTAGAGTGTTGATTGTGCAACAGTGTTTTGAAAGAAGACCTCTTATAGTCTTATCTATATATATTAGAAGGATGGAGCCGGTTATATGAACTCCACCACCAAAAGTGGATTTATAAAATGAATTGAGATATGATTTTTGGTGAAAATAGTCTTCTCATAATAGAGAATCTTCTTACAAAAAATTAGTCAAAACTAAAATGTTTAACTTTATTAAAAGTTGTTTTGAAATTTGAAAAATTTGAATTATTGGATAATTTTATAACTTCAAATGTGCTGATTTTTTTTAAAGATGATCTATATGATGGAAATAATATCTCTATCAAAAATCAGTTTCTAATTTATTGTTTTTCGTGAAATTTCTTTCGAGTTCATATGAGTGGAATTCATATAAAACTGGCTGGTAGAAATATAGAAAATCTGCTGTTAAATAGGGCTAAACTATAGGCTTCCAACTTTGGGGTCCCTCAATATGGGTTAACAGAAAGAAAGAAGCGTGACACTGACATTCGTACAGCACACTCAAGCAATCTGGGGAAAGCTAATACAACTGGACAGCATTTGCTATTATGAAGTCTGCAGAGAAACTAACAAACAAGATGTTTCATTAGCTTCTTTGATAGGTCCCGCTGTAATGCTGTAATGCTTTTGTCCCTCTCCTCGAATTCGGGATTGGCTTGGTTAGAGATGATCGATGCAAGTAATGTAACATATATACTTACTGTAAAAGCCAAGATTCGAGTCACAAAATGACATCCTATTAGTAGGCTAGCCAAGATTGTAAAAGAAAAAGAGAAATTATTGAGTGATGCACTGTTTCTTGAATTTTGAGCAAGTTTTCCTTTGGATTTTTTTTTTGGTAACAAGTTTTTTTTTTTGTGGATTACACTACCAATTAAAGAAGTTTGTGGTCTAATGTTAAGAGTATTTTTAGGTGAGATATTATCCTAGTATCAAATACCAAATTTTTAATAATTTGGTGTTTTTTTATTTTTAAGAGAAATACATATGGATGAAATCACTAAAAAAAACACCAAAATAAACACCAAATCGGCCAAAATTTGGTATTTGTTTTGGTATTGTATCAAATCTCTCTCGCGATATAATTTTTTAAACACCGTATGAGTTTGGGCTAGAGTGTGGACTTCAATTACGCAATTTTGTGAAAATCGCGTGAGATTTGAAAAAAAAAAAAGAAAGAATAAAGTTGATGGCATCTCACGATTTTAGGAAAACCACGTAGATTTGAGCTTTTAAGATGGGCTTTAGTAGTGCGGTTTTGAAAAAGTTACCTGGGCTATACGTGTGGTTTATTCAAAACCGCGTCATTTGATATCGAATATTTGATGTTTCTCTTGAAGTTGGTATTTTTTTATTGGTTAAATTTTTTTGTGTTTTTTTTGTTTCTCTCCTAAAGATGCTCTAAAAACCAATTGCTTCTAATTGCTCACTAGATTGATTAAAAAAAAAATATATATATATATATATATATATATATATATAAAAAAATTGCTCACTGACTAGGAAGGCCTGTGCTAAGTTGCTAATGTAAAATGCACTATCATAATTTGTGCAAGGAAAATATGCCGTCAAATTAAGTTGAAATTGATCTATAATTTGATATAGTTACTGTTTCCCCGGATTAAAATCTTAGTTTCGTGCTGCCACCGTAAAGACTTTCTTCCTATTATTCTTTTCCTTTTTTCTTTATATTTTTTTGGAGCTCTTCTACAGTGCGCAGAGTGCACCCCAATTAGTGGTACTGCACACCCATACACCTGCGCACCCTAGCTTTAGCTTTTTTTTTTATTATATTGGCAAAACTCAAAAGTACTCGAGATTTGTCATGCAATTTGGCAGACAGGAGCCAAAATCTAGTAGAATGCATTAAAAAATTTAAAATAGGCTTTTCGTTGAGCTTTGCCGGTCACCCTATCTATATGAACAAAATTTTAAAACACACAAAACAATCCTTTTTATAACAACGTTAACTTTCATTACACTTTCTATAGTCTATGACTCTATGAAATGACAAGAGCATCACAAAAGACTAACCCTTCTTTTACACCGAGGAAAAACAGGAGCTATTTACGGTACCACACAAGGTCACACTGGCATATCAAATGCAATTATTGCCTAATTAGGTCTTAAGCTATATCGCGATTGGAGTTGGTATTATGGTGTTTTCCACTGCCTTCATAGCCTCAAATCTAGGTTCCTTGGCCTGGAATTTCAGACCAGCATAAAGCTTCATGTAGTCATCGAAGACAAATTTTGGGTACATCTCCTCAGTCTCTGCATCCACCAATGCCGGTGCAGGGTAGATCACAGCATCACTTCCCGGATTATAGAAAGAGGCAATTGACATTCTGTTACCGTCAGTCTGAGCAATCACGCGGTGTACCACACTCTTATACTTGCCATTTGTGATCACCTACAATAAAGAGAAGTTTATGCTATTAGTCTCAAAATTTTAAATAATGTCTATCATGGTAAAACTAAAAACAATGCGTACCTCAAGTTGATCACCGAGATTAATTACGATGGAGTGGCGCATTGGTGGAACATCGACCCATTTACCATCTTTGAGAAGCTGGAGGCCACTGACCTGATCATCCTGGAAGAGGAGGATGAGGCCACCAGCATCAGTATGGGCTCTTAGGCCCTTGATGAGCTCTGGGCGTGGGCATGGTGGGTAGTTGCTGACCTTTGTACCGAAGGTTGGTCCTTTGGATCCATAGAAGGCATCCTTAAGGTACCCCTTCTCTAGCCCAAGGTTCTCACAGAGCAAATCCAATAATTGCTCAGCTAATTTCTCTATTTTCTTCACAAATTCTTTCATAGCACTCCTGTACGAATTACAAGAAGTGTACACAGTACAGTTAGGCCAAATTAAGTATATGCTTCTTGCCAATTCAAGTTATAGAAAAACAAAGCGCTGCTCTTATTTCAAGCCTCAAAGTCTAGTCGGATTTTTATGTTTATTTACTAACTACCAACTGCTGAGTACCTAGCATACTTTGACATTTGAACTATATACTACTATAAACGTTCTCAAGTCGGTATTGTTAATATAAAGGGTTACCTGTACTGGTCATCAAGATCAGGAATCTCAGACATGTTTGACACAGGAAGATGGCGCAAGTAGAAGGTACTCTCCCAGTCCATGTCATTTATTTCTGAGTCCACCTCCCCTAGACCCTTGTTTGCTACCAGTTCCTTAAACCTTTGCTCCATACATTTCTTGTAGTGCTCTTTTGTAAGAGTCTCAACAGTGTCCAATAACTCAGTAGAGATCCCATGATTCATTAACTGAAATCAACATATAAAAAAAACAAAAATGAAACCAAACACACTTTAAGTTACATAATTCCTGCAAATATGTACATGTAGAAAGTTCGTATATATACAGTTTATAAACTAGCAAGCACAAATGAACCAAGTCAACAAGTAATTATCTGAGAAAACTCAAGACATCGACAAGGAAAATGGGAGGAGCTAATAACAACTGGTTTCTACCTCAAAGAAGCCCCAGTTCTCACAAGCATCTTTAATGATCTCCATGGTTTCTGCTCTTTCTTCACCATTTAGGTTCTCCATGTTGAGAACTGGGAAGGACTCCATTTTTCGCTCAAGATATATTATATCTTCTGTACTTGAGAAATCTATGCTCTTCTTCTTAGTCTATCTGTCTATGTGATGTAGTGGTGGTGTGCATTTTATAGGCAACTTAGAAGGGTAAAATAATAAAATGGATGATAAAGTGAAAAAGGAGAAAAAGAGTTCTATCACTATCCAAGCAAGGTTGGGAAACAGAACTTGTGGTGCACGCATGGGAGCTCATCCATTGTTTGGGGCCCCATATTAATTTTGGACCATGACGACAAATCCACAAGTGTATAATGTAGTTGTAGTCTTGTAGATGCCTTGATTGTAATTCGGTAATTCCTTTCTCCTTGGGTAAATTGGTACCCCACCTCGTGGCAGCAGTACTCTTGCTTACTTTTTTCAAAGAATCAAAGCTAGCTTTTGATTTTCTTCTCGCATGCGCTATTTCTTAGGTTTGTTTGCTTGTGTGAACTGTGAAGGTACAGAAGACAGTGATTAGCTAGCTACCTCTTGCCTTGATTCTCGCCTTGGTGTCTTGAACTGGGTAGTGTACTACTATTCAAAGTCTAAAAAGATCGTTTGTTTCTTGTGCTAAGTCTTGAACTGGTCTTTAGATGGGTTTTTTTCTTGTGCTAGCTGCTAAGTCTTGAGCTGGTCTTTAGCGGAAAAAAGAAAGAGTCTTGAGCTGGGTAGTATTACTAGTATACAAGTATACACTAGCATTCAAGTCTTAAGATAGTTTTTTACTTGTGCTAGCTTGAATATATTTGAATTTTGGACTTTGGACAGAATTCATTTCAAGTCAGCATTATGATGGGTACTTAGTCACTTGATATGTTGTTCAAGATTTAATGGTTTGATGAAAATCATTACAATAAACACTGGTTGTAATAACTATGAAAAATAAATGACAATATCTTAAAAATGGAATTTAGAATTTTAGACTATATATTACCATCAAACGAATATATCTAGCTAGAAAGTTATAAAGAAAATAGAAGGGAATAACGATATGATTAAGAAGTCATTTGACGTGAAAAGATAACTTTAATGCAAAATTATATAAGAGGGAATAAATTCCAGTTGCTCAAGAGGAATTCATTTTTAAAGTCAATCTAGTCAATACTCAATAGATCTTTTGTCCTAAAATATAGCTATTTTTTTAACATGTACTATCTTCAGCCTTTGACGAACGCACTTTTACAGTCACGGCTGAAGTCTTGGTCTTACACCACTGTACCAAGGACAACCTCAACTTCTTTGAATCTTTGTTCTTATACATATATACTATTCATTGTTCATTGCGTGGAAAATCTGTACTATATATCAGAATATTGAATGTTCATTGTGCTAAAACTTGCACGTAATAATAATGACTTCATACCAGCTCTCAACCGAGTTGGTAAGGTTAAGGCCGAGTCTAATGGTTTGGTGTGTCAAAACACCAAATCAAAATAGTATAGTGTATAGAGTTAGCGGATTAGCCGTTTGCAAAAGCAATGGTTTTTCTCACAGCCGTAAGTACCTATTGTGTACAGGAAATTTTTATTTTGACCCTCCAACCTGCCATTGTCAAATACGTGTGGGAAAAAAAAAAAAAAAAAAAAAAAAATCTAGCTGCCACACAGTGTGGCGTGTAACTTAGCGATTTCTTCTACCCACCACTTATATTGGCGTGTAGACTTGACCCTATTTTGTTAAAACTGGCACTATAGATAGGTAAACTTATATCGATAGTGTTGGCGGGTTAGCGTTTTGACGCACCATTAGATTAGAATTTCCATAATATTTGGTGTTTTGCCGTACCATTAGACTTAGCTTAAGTCCAATGGTGGTGCGCCATCGCACCAAACCATAATAGTATATTGTATAGAGTTAGTGGGTTAGCGTTTGCAAAGGCAATGGTTTTTCTCACAGCCGCCATTGTAAAAGGCACATGGGAAAAATAAATAAATAAATAAATTCTAGCCACCACACAGTGTGGCATTTAGCCTATATTTCTTCTACCCGCCACTCATACTGGCGTGTAGACATGATGCTATCTCGTTAAAACTAGCGTTATAGATAGGTAAACTTATACCGATAGCGTTGGTGGGTTAGCGTTTTGATGTACTATTGAATCAGAATTTCTGTGATATTTGGTGTTTTACCGCACCATTGGCCGGACTTAGCCTAAGTCCAATAGTGGTGCGCCATCGCACTAAACCACAATAGTATAGTGTATAGATTTAGTGGGTTAGCGTTTGCAAAGGCAATGGTTTTTCTCACAGCCGCCATTGTCAAAGGTACACCACTACAGAAATGCACATTACGGTAGGTCAAATGGTATATACCACTGTTTTCCCAATAACGGTGGCTAATAGTCAATTCCCACGGTAAAGATGGCTTTTCTAATTTCGGTACAAGCAAATACCACTAGTCTCGTAAAATAGTGGCATATAATATGCCATATACCACGGTACAACATAAAATTCCTAATTTGTTTTCTCACATTCATTTACCCCACCGTTTTTACAGAAAAAGTGGCTAATGTTTTGCCAAAAAATAAACCTACCGTGGGTAAAACAATCTAAAAAGAAAATAAAAAACCATAAAAAAGAAAAAATGGGAAAAACTGTCTAGCGCTAAAACTTCTATCGACACCCTCTTTTCAACTAGCTAGGGTTTCAAGTAGAGTTTTGTTTCATCTCTCCCCAATTTCGGTTATCGATCAGGTATTTGTTTTTTTCTCTATCTCTCACCCCAATTTCTAAAAGTTTGATTTTCTTCTCCAATTCAAATAAAGCCCAAAATTGTAGTGATTTCCATTGGTGAGAATTTTGATAAAAAAATTGTTTCTTGTTTTGCCGCAAGGAAGGGTTAAGCCCACTTTTACCGTCAGTTCGTTACACAAAGACTATTTGTTGGCAATTGCTACTAAAGGTAATCCAATTTTGTCATACGCTTAACAGCCAATTTTGTTTATGTTAAGCATTAGTTGTTTTAGTAATAGGTCATAAACCTTGGAAAGTTCAGTATGAAAGCTACTGGATGTAGGCTGTATTTCTGTTAGTTTTGATTAGTTTGTACTAGAGATAAACTATTGTGATCTCTAATATTCCTTGGTGGAAACCTTAGAGAGTATTTGATAATATTCCAACTGTTTGTAGTATTTCACCATTTCTGTGAAAGGTATTAAGGGTCGTCTTAATCGATTACCATCAGCTTGTTTTGGTGATGTGGTTATGCCTACTGTTAAGAAAGGGAAACCTGATTTGAGAAAGGAAACCTTGGCGCCGAAAGAATTAACCTGTTGAGTAGTAGTTTTGGATTGGATGCTCAGTGCTACAGAATATATAGTGGTATCTAGTCAACAATTATATCCCATGTCTTCGTTAGGCTATCATTTTTAGATAGTGTGATTTTTTTTTGGTAAAAGTTCGAGAGTTTAACTGTAGAAACCCCTTTACAAAACTTCACACCTATTCACACCACCCAAGAAAGTTGTATATTCTTGTTTCTCAAGTACTTTTATTACTTGTTTATCTAATCACTTGTGCATTGTGTTAAAGCAGTTCAAGACTAGTGTGTTTAGTTTTGTTGGTTAACTTTTCTAGTACTTGAAAGAAATGAGCTAAGTACTAGAAAAGTTTTAGAATTTACTGTTGAAGAAGAAAGTTTAAACTTACTTGGGGTGTTTTGTTTCATGAAAAGAAATGAGGGGCATGCAGTTTATATAGTTACTTTGAAACAAGCTCCTGAAGTTCATTATATTGGTGATGACTTGAAATTGGAGAGTGATGATGGTATTAGACATGGAGGAGGAGCTTATGGAACACTTAATAAGTTTAATAAACCAAGGTACTTCTGAATTTTACCACATTCTTGTTTCTTAAGTGTTTTGATTAGTACTAAAATCTATTTTGATCATGTTTTTATGTTTTTTTTTCTCAATTATGTGGGAGTATAGTATGTTTCTCAATGTGTTTAATGTCACTCCCCACATACACACACACACTAACATCTAGTGCCCTTAATGCGTATGAAAAAGCAAAAATAAGATAAATTACAAATTTATATGTGGGGATAAATGTACTCATTCATGATGTGTGTAAGTGTGAGAATTTGACTTACATACTTTTTGTTTTCAAATAGACATTCAGGCATTGGTTTTAATTCGTTTACGTATTCTGAGGTTTCTAAGTTTGTAGAATTAGTTAATTTTAGTTTTCTAGTGGCAGTTTTAATGTGTTAGAAATATATGAATCTTAGGTCATAGCACCCCCCCCAATAAATCATACAAACTTGTAGGTGTAGCATGGTTCTAGTGGTATTGTCATCGAGTACAGCTTGCACTTGAGATCACTGTGGATTATGCCTAAACTTTTTTTTATCCATTTATTGAACTCATCAATACTCAATTTCCAAGACTTTGTGGAGTTTGGATTGTTTTATGAGACACACTTAATTTGCATTTTCTTAAGAAACAGGAACATTTCCAGATTAGGTCAGGGATCTTATCTGAATCGAGTTCATGATTTTCTGTTGAAGTGGGTTTTAAAGGGGGGAAATTATCTGAAGCTGTATAGCTATCATTACTTAATCAATGGCTTTGTTGTACTTGTAACCACTCAGCAGGTTTGTCATACATATATCTTCGGTTTATTGTATTTTGACTCATTTTCCATGTGTAAGGTCGAACTATTTCAGTGATATTAGGACTGGAAACTTCTATTCATGTCTAGCATTAGATTAATAAGCATTCGCAGTTTAGAAACTATTGGTTGGTTAGCTTCTAAGATCAACTTCAGTAGCAGCTTGATCCTCGGGAAAGTGTTTGTTGTGTAGCGTCACTAGAACCATGAATTGATGCCGACTTGAAAATCTCCAGCTTCAGAAAGTAAAACCGGTTGGTGTCAATCCACCCTTCTACTAAGAGGAATTAAAAAAATTGGTCATGACACTGTTATCTAATGTAAACCAATCTGGTCGATCTGTAGGCAGGAGGTTTTCCAATATAATCCACTTTCACTTTCGTGGCCTCCACCGATTGAATAAGTGTGTATCTTGTCTGCATATATAGATGGAAGATTTTATCTTGATGCCATAGCATTTATTATTAATGTTAAATAAACTATTTATACATCTTATAATGTCATGACTTTAATGATTTTCAAAGGCAGAGAAGCTTTCTAGGAGACAAGAAGTGGCCAACGTGGTTTTATATTTTTCAGTCCGAACTGCAACTACCCATACTCCAAAGTTCTTGGGTCTTCCTCTAGGGGCATGGGTTGAGGAAGGTGGACCTGAATTAGTTGGAGAAGGAATTGTTATTGGTTTTGTTGACACTGGAATTGATCCAACACACCCCAGCTTCTCCGATGACATTTTTGAGCATGTTTTCCCGGTTCTTGAACACTTTTCTGGTATCTGTGAAGTCACGAGTGATTTTCCATCTGGTTCTTGTAATAGAAAACTGATTGGTGCTTGTCATTTTGCTGCATCCGCTATAACAAGAGGAATATTCAATGCCAGTCAAGACTATGCTTCACCATTTGACGGTGATGGTCATGGATCGTAAGTTTTTCTAACCACTATATCATAAATGTGTGCAAAACTACATAAAGATAGTACCAGTGATAGTAAATTGCAGCACTTTTCATTGCCTTGTATAGAGTTTTAGCCGATGCTTAATATGATGATGGATTGTCAATTTCCATTAATTAGGCGTGTTTGTTTTTGTTAAAGGTCATCGCGAAAGTTATAATCCCGAAATGCGGGCATACGGCTTCCATTCTTGGCGGGAACCATGGGATTCCCTGTCATCGTTCTTTGGGCATCCCTTTGGCAAAGCAAGTGGCATGGCTCCTCGCTCACGATGAATTCATTTTTTTCTCACAGTAATTAATTTGGATATATACAATTGCCTATGGACTGTGATTTTTTTCTTTCTGAACACTACAATACAAGTATATATGTCATTAGAAAACCTGATAACTGTACCAGATCTGTATAGGGTAAACTCTTATGCTGAGAAAACCACTGTACTCTTTCTCAAATGAAAAACTATTTGTCTAGGTTCTTGTTTAAGGCGTATTTCTTGTTACTATTAGATTACATTTTTACATGTACTCTTTTGGTGCAATCAATTTTTTTTTCTACCTGAGATTTTCTTTTGCTAATTTGCCTCTTTGAACGAATCATGTAGTAGAATACATCTTATTGAACTATATTATATGTCTTTTCAAGATCTATAAAGATGGAAAATATAAATTTAGTAATGTGCCTATAAAAGTTAATTTATATGGTATGTATAGTTATTAGGTGTGTAGGTTGTGCACGAGCTGGTGGCTGGTGCGGTGATTGATTGGATACATTTAATTGCACGCCATCCACTGCTATCTAACAGCAAAAACACAAAATTTTATGACCATATCAGCTGCCCTACTTTGTAATTTGGAAAGCTTCTCATCTTCATTGTACAGTAAATAAATAGTGAAGTATTATTTCCATGTCAAAGTTTGATGTAAGTAGACATTTTTGATGGTCTGAAAATCTGTTTCAGCATTTCGGTCTACAAGGCATTGTACAAGAGTTTTGGAGGCTTCGCTGCAGATGTTGTTGCTGCCATTGACCAGGTACACATGTTGATTAATTCGTTATCTATGAAATCCATGAATATCTAGTGTTGGTTGCAACTTGCAAATACAAACTTCTTTACATAATTTCTTTTTGCAACACTCATTGTAGTTTAGATTTATATTATTTATATATATAAATGTTGATATAACATCTAATTATTATTTCTAGTTATCAACATGAAGTTATCTCGCTCCTTATCAACAAGAGAAACATAAAGACAACTTAGTTACCCGCTAGTAGTTTGCTTATCCTATTTAGATATTAATTGTTTATAGCTGTTCGAAAGCGTTCAAATTTCAATAACATATTGATGCTTCTATTTGTGTATGAGTTGTACATTCACCAAAGACTATTGAGTGAGTACTATCGGTCAGCTATAATCACTAGGTGCAGCTTCTCTGCAAGTGCATTTGATGCATTTCCTTTTTTTTTCCCAAGTACAGATAATAAATCACTTTTAACATCAATGCACCTCATTAACGTTTTGGGTGAAGTCTTCATGTTGGACACCTCATATTGGTGTCCAACACGCTGTATGTAGCTCTGTCATTACTTGGGATAAACTCACGTTTCTAACGATGATCCGCAACATTCCAAGATGCAAATGATTACTTGTCATCCAAATTTTTTTAACTTTATCTACAGATAACTATGGAGACCCACCTTTTACGATAAAAAAAAAAATGGATAAATAAATAAATATGGAGACTCATCTAATGGTAGCATCTCTCTACGATGCAAATTAATCCTTGTACTCCACGCCCACGGACACACATGCATGCACAACTATATATTATAAATATGCATTTTGTAAGATCTTATATTTTTCTTCATTGCCATTATTATATCCCCAGGCTGCCCAAGACGGGGTAGACATAGTAAGCTTGTCAATTACTCCTAATAGATGCCCTCCTGGTCTTGCGACATTTTTCAATCCCATTGATATGGCCTTACTCTCGTTGTAAAGTAGAAGTAGTCATACATTAACATTCTCTGTTTTGTGTTACTCTTCATTAATTATTTAGTTATTATATTACCTTTTGATCTTTGATCGTGTATATGACAAATCTAAGCCTCAAAGATACATACACACAAGAGGAACTTGATGTTGTTCAACTTGAAATTCTTAGATTCATTCAGCATAATGGAGCGTTCGAGCCAAGCATTGTGTCTTAGCTAGGTTTTGACCCTTTCCAGTTAAGATTCGGTACTTGGTTGATGTTTTAGATGGAACAAGTTGGTCATTATTATTTTGATGTTTTAGATGGAACAAGTTGGTCATTATTATTTTGATGTTTTGGCCGGATGGAACAAGTTCAAACTTCTTTTTAGCAATTCAATGTCTAAATTTATTTATTTTGTTTGTTGCATTATGAATTGTTTATTTGAACAATGTGTTTTTAAATCCAATGTGGATATGGTGAAAATGGACAGGTTGCAGGTTCTAAGGTTGAATATGATGAAAATTGAATAATTAGGGGTTTTATTTTTTTATTTTTTTTAAATGTCTATAAACCACGGTTTTTATCCAACCGTCGTATATATCATCACTATTTCCCATGGTTCACCGCGGATAGGGAAAATTGTAAAGACTATTAACCACGGTTCGGAAATCCTAATGCCACTGTTTTAGCTAAAACCGTGGTATATAATATGTACTTTTTACCACGGTTTTGTTAGAAGTATTTGTCACGGTGGTTGTTACCACGGTTTGAAAACAGTGGCTAAAAGCTTTTTACCTATATGAGCTTTTCTGTAGTAGTGGCATGTGGGAAAAAAAATAAAAAAAAATCTAGTCGCCGCAGAGTGTGGCGTGTAGCTTAGATTTCTGCTACCCGCTACTCATACTGGCGTGTAGACTTGATGATATCTCGTTAAAACTAGCGTTATAGATAGGTAAAGTTATATCGATAGCGTTGGTGGGTTAGCGTTTTGACGCACCATTAGATCAGAATTTCCGTGATATTTGGTGTTTTGCCACACCATTGGACTTCGCCTAAGAGGTGCATGGTTCGGGTGTTAGTGTCTTACTCATGCCTCTAGTATATATATATCCATTGAAAAATGCTAGAACTATATGGTGACGAAATTGTGTGAATGAAAAAAAAAAATGGGAAAATATACTATTTCATTCTATATACAATTTGAGAAAATCAGGCTTCCAAATTACCTTCTATTTTTTAAAAATAATATACAACTTGGTCACATCACCTAAATCTGTGGATAAACTAGAGGTCAATTTCTTAGGGCATCCTCCTATTGGGGTGCAAAATTACACCTCCACATATAGGCTCCATGTAAAGGTGGAATTTGAGCTGAGCGGTTCTGGCTCGGTTAGAGCTCGCTCGTTTAACGATATGGGCCGAACTCGAGCTGAAATTAAAGCTTGTATAACAAATGAGCTTGATGAAGCTCGACTCGTTTAGCTCAAATAATATCTTTGTAGTGTAAAATAACCAAGCTACTCGAGCTCGCTCGTTGCTCAATTTAAGACTCGTGTAATAAACGAGCCAAGTTTGAACATAATAAAGTTCGGCTCGTTTAGCTCGAATTCCACCCTTATCTCTACGTATAGTAGGTGCCATTAGGATTTTACAACTCCAATTATATACTATTGTATAGCCTATAAATATCTACATTTTTTTTATGGTGAAAAAAATGAAATAATATCCACACTTTATAGTCCCCAATAGAAAAGTGTAAAAAAAAAATTGGATTTTAAACTCAGACATCAGTGTCTGAGTTAAAAAATTTACAAATTATGACTTTAGAACTAGAAAGGGAGTGACTTAAATTGACATCCGAAATTTTTTTTGTTCGGATGTTGGTTAAAGTGTCGCCCGAGCTATTTATCAACTAATAGTGAGATGACTTTCAACTAATAGTCTATTACCTACGATATACTACTCCCATTGGAAATTATTTTTTGACATTTGGAGTGTAAACTTTACACTCTATATGATTTACACCCCCATTGGAGATGCCTTTATAAGTTGTATAACAAAAAGAAACTGTTCAAAGGGTTTGCATTTGCTTATGCTAAGAGCAAGTCCAATGGGGTGCTATATGGGCTGCTAAAGGGCCATATAGCACCCCAAACACCAAAATGTCATTTCAATGGGGCTGCTAGAAGGATCTTAAATATGGCTGCTGTGATAAACCCAACCAAATTTGTGGTATTGTCTAACAACTGCCATAATTATGTTTCGGGAGATAGACGACAGAGTTTCTGCTGTCTGTATGTTAAATTTCGACGGACGGCACATTTTTTGCCGTTTGTGCTTTAATTTTCAACTTAAGTAACAAAAATATTGGACAGATGACAAATGTATCAATTTGGCACTCCAACTTTAAAACCCTATTGGAACTGTTTTTCGGTTTTCACCTGCCAAATTTGACTTGCATACCTAAACCTGCCATTCTACCAAAAAAAACTTAGGTAACACCTTTTAGCAGCTATATTGAGCAGCTCTCTATTGGACTTGCTGTAACGGCTATATGAAAGGGACGGGAAGGAATTAACTATTGCTAGAGGCACTTGCGAATCTGGTAGTGTGCATTTATGCCTTCTTTTTCGATATGGCCGGCCCTATAGATGCTTCTTGATCTGGCAACTGAATGTGGAAAATTCAATTCATATACGAAACGAACGTGCCAGTTATATTAGTCCCTCCTCTTTTTAATGCACAAAGATCCTTTAAGGCAAGAAGAATAAGATAAAGTGACGAATGACCACTTTGCCAAAAAAAAAAAGTGACAAATAAACGACCAAGTTTGACAGTGTCAACTGAAGTGCCGTACTGTATCTTAGTTGGTCAAAAAAAAAAAAAGTGAAGTGGCCGGAGTTTAGTCTTATGTTATTAAACTTAACGCCACAAAAAAAACTATAGTCATTTTAGCAAATTTTCCTATCTGGGTGGGTTAAACACACATCTAAAATCACTTAAATTTAACGATCAATAGAGGGACAAAACAGTTATAAAAAAATCAGGACAAAACAATCATTAAATTAAAAAGAAAAAATAAACGTTTTGTACCATGAATTTTTTTAGTTTTATCAATTGAGGCCAAAAACTTTTTTTTGAAGCAAATTGTACCATAAATTTTTATTTTTTTTTATTAATTTGGGCTACCGGTGTAGTTCCGTTAGAGGATTTGTCTATGTGTACAAACAACTATGTATGCTAACAGAGGATGATGTGTTACTATTCAAATGGACAGCTAACAAAAACTGATGTGGCTCGACTATGTAAGCATTACGTCACAAACAACACCACACTTGTTTCTTGCATTGCGGAATTTGGGGCAAGCCGGTAAAATAAAATGGTTTGGAGTTCGATTCCCCACATAAGAACCTGTTATTTTTTTTCTCCCTCTAAAAAAAACCTCCCACCATGAAAGAAGCTTCATCATCAACACCTCAAAACTTCCAACCAACAATAGCAAAAATTTTAGCATCCCAAATCTACCCTCTAAAAAACAGCTGTTTTAAGTGCAAATTCAAGTGGCAGAATAGAATGTAACGCTTTTGACATTGTTTAGGCAATTGAAGAGATGGGTTTTGTTCAAGGGTTGTTCAAATTTAAAGAATTGTTTATTAAAAGCTAGTGTTTTGAATGATATAATGATGTTTGTGGACTCAATTGATGAAATTCCTTTTGCGAAACCGATAACGAGAAGAGGGAAGTGTAAAATAATGGATTTTGATATAAGGGGTGATCAAGTTTCGAGATTTTTGCATTTGTTGCACGTGACAAATACCGATGTAATTTTTGGTTAATTAGTTGTTTTATTTGGGGATTGAGGTTTAATTAGGTTTTTTAATTTGGGATTTGGGGAAACACATGTAACCTGCATGAAATTTGTTTATCAAAACAAAAACTTGCGTGAAATTTTGGTGACATTTTGGAGAATTTTTGGAGCCACGTCACCGGTTATTAGGTGTGTACCTCAACGGTGCCACATGAGCATTTAGTCGGACACATATATATCCAGCATGCCACATATGCATATGAATTAACGGAATCGTAACGGTGGCCCAAACTGATAAAAAAAAAGAAAGTTCATGGTACAATTTGCTTCAAAAAAAAGTTCTTGGTCTAAAAACAGAAAAGTTCATGGTACAAAATGTCCATTTTTTCAATTAAAAAAGTTAAGGGCAAAATCATCACAAAAAATGGACCAAAAGTCACACATAAAAAAATATCTACTATCTGTTAATTAGAGACCTCTAAAAGAGATTTTTCTCTCTCCTAGGTGGCATTATAATAATATGAAATATAGTATTTTCTCTAAACCTATCATACCACGTGGAACCTCATAGTGTTTTTTTTTTCTTTTGGTAACCTTTTTGAAAAGTTTGAGTGTATTTCCAAATCCTGTTCTCTCTCTATATATTAAAGGGCAAAGTATATCTTTTATCTTAGCCCACGTGGATCTCTTTATGCACCCGATGTATTTCCTCTCAAGGAACAAACAAACTCAAGATTATTCCTATTATAAATTTCCTCTTACAGTACAAACTCAAGATTCAATTCAAAGGGAACCAAGACCATTACCAATGCAAAATTAATAGTGTTTGACGTTATATCCCGCCTGCTCTTCTCCAAAATCATCAAATCACAAATAGAAGAAAACCTTTGCAGGTTATGCCTTTAATCGTCTTGCATCTTGATGCCTAAAGTTCTTTAAGACCGAACGCATGAAATATGAGGATCAAGTAAAACTTTTCTATAGTTCTTTATCTATTAACTTTCTACGTACGTGTCTCTTGAGGCGCGTGTCATACATATGACTATGCCTTTTTTAAGCTATATATATATATATCTTAAAATATATATTTTAGTTTTATCATAGATAAGCGACAAATAATTCTTTTAGATCTGTACTATAGTTGATTTGATCCAATACTCAGTTTTTTCTTAAATTTGATCCAACATTGTATTTGACTTCCTAATTGATGGTACAGTATTTGTGAGGAGCATAGGATTTTATAATAGTTTGATTAGTTTCCATTGATTTTTGGCAAGTAGGATTCTAATCACCAATAGTAGAATTGGGCAAGCATGATCAAGCATCATTGCCTCTCTGCATATTAAGCTTGGCTGCCACAGGTTTGTTTACTGCTAAATGTTATGGTTCTCAACTTCTCAGTCCACTAGGCTTTGCCTATTATAATCCCACTGGTCAGTACATCGGTATGGCACAGAAAGAATTATTGAACATTGGATCTTCACACTCATCGGATGCTCCCCTGATCCTTAATGGAATGCTCCCCTAATCCTTTGATGACTGTAAAATGCTTCCTCCATCCCTAACCTTTAGGAAAAATTTAAGATATTTGTAATCAAGTTCTTTATATATGCATGCTCAAGTGAAGGATGTAATTGATCATCTTTGTTGTATGTCACCACCAATCGACCACACCGGCAACAAATTTTCGGTAAAAAGGTATGTAGACTATGTTGGAATCTTGAATGATATTGTGTCCTCATGGGTTTGAACCCATGACCTTATGTCTCTACTACTATCTAATGTGGGGGGCTTTAGTCCCACATTGGTTACTAAACTTAAGTCTTTTAAGTTTATATTGTTTGTGTCCTTATGGAGGGATAGTGTAGAGAAATAGAAGGAGGTGCTCGCGCGCACACAAAGCCGCCTTGGTTTGGGGGCTCTCGGGAGGTGGGAGCTCCAGAAAACCTTAGTGGACGTCGCGCGCAGGGGGGGATGTGCAAATCCACCCAATTGGGCTTCGAGTACTGGGCTTTTTTTTGCGGAAATTCTTTTGGTCTTCTTTCCAAAAACTGTTGTTACATTATCTTTCCTTTTCGAGTCCCTTGAGTTGCGAGTATCAGATCTATAAAACACAGCTCTCTCTTGTTTATAAAAGGGGAGAAAAAACATTATTTTTCATCTTACAAAAAACCATGTCTGGTGTACACTGAGAGTTTCTGCAGAGCAGGTCATTGGCTGCTGCCTCGCTCTTCCGCTGTTGTATCCTGGGAGACGTACGCTTGAGGCCGGCAGCAACCATACCGGCGGCGTTTTTCATCTTAAGGCCGAGCACAATCCTCAGTGATAAGTTTTATTTGCATTCTTATTACTGTTTTCGATACTATTTGAATAACAATCTTAAGATGAAAAAACGTTTTATTATCTAGTATTGTATTTGTGCTCGTTTGTTTTTTATACTACTGAAATGGAAAAACCTAGTGGTAAGTCTGTCAAACCTGAGATTTTTGATGGTAGAAATTTCAAGCACTGGCAGATGAAAATGCGGTTTTATCTGACTACTCTAAAACTGGTTGAATGGATTTCGATTGAGAAACCCATTTCAAATGACGATGAAGAAGAACCTGGTCGTTCTGGTGGTGTGGACAGATGGGAAAAGAAGGATTATTTGTGTCGGAATTATATACTTGATTGTCTTTCTCTTGATTTGTATGATGTTTATGCTGTGTGTACGACTGCTACAGAGTTGTGGAATTTACTTGATAAGAAGTATGCTACTGAAGATGCAGGTTCGAAAAAGTTTCTTGTAGGAAAGTTTCTGGAATTCAAGATGGAAGATGGAAATTTGTTGTTTCTCAAGTGGAGGAGCTGCAAATAATTATTCATGAGATTTTGCAGGAAGGTTATAAAATCTGCAAAGGTTTCTAGGTTGCTTCCATCATTGAGAAACTCCCTTCTTTGTGGAAGGAGTACAAAAACAGTCTCAAACATAAGAAGAAAGAGATGACCCTAGAAGATCTGATCGTCAACCTTCGGATCGAGGAGGACAACAGGAAGGCTGAAATCAATGTGGAGACTACAGAAATGAAGGCTAAGGCTAACCTGGTTGAAGGTAACGCTGCTAGTTCTTCTAAGTCTAAATCATCTAAATTCCAAGCCAAAAAGAAACCATATGTGAACAAGAATAAACATTCCCAACCTCACTTTAAAAAGAAACCTTACAATCCTGAAATTCATTGCTATGTGTGCGGATCACGAGGTCATATAGCCCCGGACTGTAAATTCAAAAAAGGTCCGAATGATGGGAAGAAAGATAAGGCACAAGCAAATGTAGTTCAGGATGGTAACTTTTTTGCTGTGATTATTGAGGTTAACTTGGTGAGTAACATGACTGATTGATGGGTAGACACTGGGGCTACCAAACACATCTGTGGCACCAAAAGTGCATTTGCGTTCTTCACTCCTCTGAGAGAAGGAGAAAGTCTGTTCATGGGTAACTCATCTTCTTCTAGAGTTGAAGGAAAAGGGACTGTTAATTTGAAGTTCACTTCTGGAAATGTTCTTAATTTGAAAGATGTTCTTTATGTTCCTGATATTAGGAAAAATCTGGTTTCTGGTTCCCTTTTAAGTAAGAAGGGGTTCAAACTTGTCTTTGAGTCAGACAAATTTGTTCTGACTAAGGGGGGAACCTTTGTGGGTAAAGGTTATTTAGATGAAGGCTTATTTAAGCTCAATGTAACTGATTTTGAATTTAATAAAGCATCTACTTCTTCTTATATGGTTTAGTCATTTGATCTGTGGCAGAGAGGAAAAATAGGACTCTCAAAGATATGATCAATAGTTCTGGGGCTTCTATGAACCTATGGGGGGAGGCTTTGCTAATGGCCTGTTATATTCTGAATAAGATACCTTTTAAAGACACAGATAAAACTCCATATGAGATGTGGAAAAATAGGACACCGTCTTATAAATTCTTTAAAGTGTGGGGGTGTTTGGCTAAGGTGTCTATACCAACACCCAAGAGGACTAAACTTGGCCCTAAAACTGTAGATTGTGTCTTTATTGGGTATGCAATGTAATAGCAAATACTGAGGTTTTAGTTTTCAAATATAAAAATAAATTTGTTGATGATAATACCATTATTGAGTCTAGGGATCTTTGTCTTTTTGAGGATAAATTCCCATTCATTGAGAGATCCGGAGGGACTTGAAGTTCTTCTAGACTTGCTCCTAGAGTTCGAGAAGATTCTTCTCAAAAGATGAAATTGAACTCGGGAGAGAGCAAGAGACCTAGGATTAACACCTCTTTTGGACCTGATTTCCTTACTTTCTTGGTAGAGGATGATCCTCGGACCTATTCGTGAGGCCATGTCATCTTCCTCGATGCCATTTTTTGGAGGGAGGCCATTCTAAGTGAATATGAGTCCATTATAACCAATAACACTTGGGAGCTGGTTGAGTTGCCCCCTGGTTGTAAAACTATTGGGAATAAATGGTTATTTAGAAATAAACTTAAGGCAGATGGATCCATTGATAAATATAAAGCGAGATTAGTAGCAAAAGGCTATAAACAGAGAAAAGGGTTTGATTTCTTTGATACTTACTCTCCTGTGACAAGGATTACATCTATTAGAATGTTAATAGCTTTTGATTCTACTCATAATCTCGTAATTCACCAAATGGATGTCAAAACGGCATTTCTATATGGGGAATTACAAGAGGAGATATATATGGATCAGCCAGAAAGTTTTGTTTTAGAAGGCCTTGAGAGAAAAGTTTGTAGACTAAAGAAATCTCTTTACGGTCTCAAACAAGCTCCTAAACAGTGGCATGAGAAATTTGACAATGTGTTAATCTCTAATGGGTTTAATATAAATGAGGCAGATAAATGCATTTATTGTAAATTTGAGGAACAATCTAGTGTAATTATCTGTTTATATGTGGATGACATGTTGATCATTGGAACCAGTTTAGAAACCGTCAATAAGACTAAATCTTTTTTGAGTAAGCATTTTGACATGAAAGATTTGGGTATTGCTGATGTCATTCTTGGCATTAAGATTGTGTATAATTCTGATGGAATTAATTTGACTCAATCTCATTATGTAGAGAAAATGCTTAAAAGATTTAATCAATTTGACTATGTACCTGCCAGAACACCATATGATCCTAGTATACATTTGACAAAAAATATTGGATCAGGTGTATCTCCTTTAGAGTTTCTAGGGTTATAGGCAGTCTCATGTATCTCATGAACTGCACTAGACCAAACATAGCTTACGCCGTAAGCAAACTCAGTAGATACACTATAAATCCCAGCAATGAGCATTGGGATGCTCTTATCAGAGTATTGAGATATTTGAAATATACTTCAAATTATGGTGTTCATTATGGCGGATATCCAAATTGCGGCTTGAGGGGTACAGTGATGCCAATTGGATTGCCGATTCTCGAAATCTAAATCCACCGATGGCTATGTGTTCACTATGGCGGGGTGCGGTCTTGGAAAATCATCTAAGCAAACTTGCATTGCCCGTTCCACTATGGATTCTCGAGTTTATAGCTTTAGACAAAGCTAGTGAGGAAGCAGAGGGATCGGGAATTTTTGATGGATATCCCGCTTTGGCCTAAACTTGTTCCACCTGTCTCTATTCACTGTGATAGCCAAGCTGCTATCTTGAGGGCAAAAAATACTTCCTATAATGGGAAATCTCGACATATTAAATTGAAGACATAACATCTTGTCGCGACAGTTGTTAAGAGATGGGATCATAGCTATTGACTTTGTGAGGTCAAAAGAAAATTTAGGCGATCCTTTAACTAAAAGCGCCCGCTAGAGAGGTTTTTAGTACATCGAGGGGGATGGGGCTAAAGTCTATTAAAGACTAAGCCTGTTTATTTAAATCACCGATAACTGACACCCAACCTTTGTGAATGGAGATCCCAGGATCAAGGTTCAATGGGGAAACGAGTTATCTGCGTGATTTGTGGGGGTACTACACCTAGAGTGAAAACTCTGTACCCATCCCTATGATGTAGTAGTACCTTCTGTATCTTTTAAAAGATGAGTGAATACTCTTAATGCTTTCTATAGCTAGTTTTTCCAGTGGGGTGTAATGATACAGTACACTCCTGATAGAGGCACCTATATGAGTGAGGAAGTAAAGCCGCTTCTTATGAGAACTTATAGGCTTGTTCTCTAGAGCACTCATGAAACCTGGGAAGCTCATGGCTATATGACCACAACTGAGGGAACTCTATGATGATTTTTGAAGTTATGTGTGTTACCTGTTGACTTGGATTACATATATGTTGAACAATTCAAGACTAAGGTCACTGGTCAATTAGTAATCCCGACAGACAAACACCAAGCGAAGGTTCAAGTCGTATGACACCTTCAGCCCATTCATAACTTTTTCATACTCCAGACATTCTTCTTTTTTTCTTCTGTTTCTTTATAACTTCATTCATGTGGGGGATTGTTGGAATCTTGAATGATATTGTGTCCTCATGGGTTTGAACCCATGACCTTATGTCTCTACTACTCTCTAATGTGGGGGGCTTTAGTCCCACATTGGTTACTAAACTTAAGTCTTTTAAGTTTATATTGTTTGTGTCCTTATGGAGGGATAGTGTAGAGAGATACAAGGAGGTGCTCTCACGCACACAAGGCCGCCTTGGTTTGGGGGCTCTCGGGAGGTGGGAGCTCCAGAAAACCTTAGTGCGCGTGTACCCACACACGTCGCGCGCAGGGGGGGGGGGGCAAATCCACCCAATTGGGCTTCGCGTGGGTGCGAGTACTGGGCTTATTTTTGCGGAAATTCTTTTGGTCTTCTTTCCAAAAACTATTGTTACATTATCTTTCCTTTTCTGATCGAGTCAAAACATTTTACTCGCATTTTCTCTCGCTCATTAAAAACTTGCCAGTAGAGGAGTCGTGACTCTCGCCTTGAGTTGCGAGTATCAGATCTATAAAACATAGCTCTCTCTTGTTTATAAAAGGGGGGAAAAAGCATTATTTTTCATCTTACAAAAAACCATGTCTGGAGTACACTTAGAGTTTCTGCAGAGCAGGTCATTGGCTGGTGCCTCGCTCTTCCGCTGTTGTATCCTGGGAGACGTACGCTTGAGGCCGGCAGCAACCATACCGGCGGTGTTTTTTGTCTTAAGGAAATTGTGCCGAGCACAATCCTCAGTGATAAGTTTTATTTGCATTCTTATTACTGTTTTCGATACTATTTGAATAACAGACTACTGATCATATGAGGAATCTTTAGGCAAGGAAGATTAGTTAAAATTAAAAGATGCAATGTCTATTCCTTGTTAAGAATTCATTGGTATTATTTTCAAATTATTTTGCATGTACGTGATTCACTTCTCTATATATTTTCATGCTTGCTTTTACAACACCATTGAAAGTGAAAAATCAATATATATGTGATGACATTAAGTTGAGCAAATCTTTTGAAAGTTTGATGTTAAATACCTTAGCAAGACTAAGTGTTCGAGGAAATATATATTGTTATTAGCTTATTTATGTTTTTTTTATTTGGTCATATCATGACAAATAAGCACTATCACTAACACTAGCACTACCTATTATTATAAAAGAAGTAGACCAGATGCAAGTATATAATATTTGTACTCGATAACACTATCCTTGGTCATATATTTCTTAAATACTGAAAAGTTCTTTGAAATTTCTTAACTACTTGCATATATAACTGTCACAACGTTTTTTGTATTATGGTGTTTTGTCCCGCCACCTATTTTGTACCTCAGTAGAACTTTGGATACATGCCAATCTTTTACCCTATAAATTCAAATTGAATGTTTTGCACTGCAAACTTACTTAGTGGTTGTTTGATCTGATAGCCTTAACCTTTGAAGTTAGTGACTAAGATCCTGTTTGATAATCAAGTAGGTAATATGAGTTAGATAGATAACCATAGAAGTTTGCACTATAAGAGTTTGTATCAAATTAAGTAGGAACACTTGGTGTAGATGTTGGTGTTTACTGGACTACGACCTGAGGATTTGGAAGATAGGGAATGGCCGTACTCTTCTTGGGATAAGAGTTGCCTACGTATCAAGTTTTTCGGGGTAAACTTGAATCAAGCCTTATGTAGTTAATCTCTCTCTATTTATAGATGTGTGCTTTGACCGTTATGAATTGTAGATCCACCTTGTGTGCTATCTTGATGATTTGCCATTAATCTGCTGTTACAAAGTTAATGCTTCCTTGATTGTGGCGTTGATTGAGCTCCAAGATTGCGCTAGTTGATATCCTTCCATAAATGGTCATGAATCGATGCTTGGACGACACGGGTGTTGGGTCATTGGGTACAGTCTGATGGTGTTGGACGACCTGAAAGAGGACGACCTGTTATATGGACACGTGTACTGTAGTGTGGAACAGAGGGTACTTACACAGCCCGCTTTATTTTTTTATTTGTTCTTTAGACAGCTGTTGCGTGGAACAAGAACGGTTAAAAAGTAAAGTTTGAAAGCACGTGTCTGACAACTATTTTGTTTTGAATATAGGTTTCGGAGAATGTGCGGGAACTGTTGGGCTAGATTCGTGGGCCAGAAATTACGGCGATTTGTGGGCGAGTAATGATTTAGGTTTTGGGAACACGAAACATTTTTTGAAAGTCTCGAGGTTTTGGGTAGTTGAGTGTTTTGACTTGTAAAGCGTTTTTGTCTGTTCATTTTTTTTTCAAGCAAAGGAAAAAAAGAAAAAAAACCAGAGTGAAAGAAAGAAAAGAAAGAAAAGAAAGAAAACTTCTCTTCCTTTGCTATCAGGTTCGTGTTTCCACTTAAAAAATTTAATCTTTTCTTCTTTCTTTGATTTGTGCAATGTCTATGACTAGTGATAGTTTGAATGGTGAGGTTGAAGTTGATGAATGGAGAGAGAGAATGGTAAGTGATGAAGAGGTTGATGATAGGGTTAGTAGTGGTGCAGAGACTTCATCGTCTTCATCGTTGGAGACGATAGATGTGAGGAAGCCTAAGTCGGAGGATTGCTATGTAGCTCTGAGGGAGGAGTTTGGTTGGGTGGAGTCCAACCTGGCCATGTACGACCTGAGTGAGGAGAGGAATTTGTATGGAGATGACTACGTTCCTTGGGGTGGAGGAGTTGTTGTTTGTTACGGATAGTTGAAGGCTGGGATGAGGTTGCCTTTTTCTCGTCTTACTGTGGAGGTGTTGAACTTTTTGGGGAAAGCCCATTGTCAGTTCGTAAGGAACAGTTGGAGGATTCTCCATGTGTTGGATCTGTTGAATGATAGGGGTTATAACATCTGTTTATCGGATGTGATGGAGCACATTGTTGGGAGGAGGTCGGGTGCTTTGAATTTCAGTTTTCATGTCTTTAAGGGGAAGTCTCCTGTTATCATGGGGGTGAGCAAGAAGGAATGAGGGTGTAGGCCGTTGTTGGATGTGGGTAGATATTGTCCTCTTAGTTTGGAGATTGAGAATTGTGTTGTACAGTTGCCTGGTAGGTCGTTGGTTTTAGGTTGTAATGCGTGTATGGTATATCATAATTTGGACGTTCTGATGTATTTGGTTTGTTTTTGCAGAGATCAACATTCGTTTTCGTACTAAGGCCGGTGTTATTGAAAGGTTTGCTTGTTTGAGCTTGGAGGAGAAATAAGCATTGTTGGGGGAGGTTGCGCATTATTTTAAGAGGCGCGGAGAAGAGAAGATCAACCGTAAGAGGCTGGAGCAAAAAGCGAGGGCTCGCAAAGCTGTGGTTGCTATCTCTAATTTTAGCTTGAAATTTGTCATGGAGAGGGAGAGCCAAAAGAAAGCATCTATTTCTGGAGTGAAAAGGGCGAGGTCTTTGGTGACAAACCATTCAGGGAGCTAGGATGGTGGTGGAGCCGCTGAAAGCCGCTAAAGGCGGTGAGGACGGCTGGAGGAGTGACGCAATCTAAACGCTCTGAGTTGGGTGACGCAAATCGTTTGGCATCCCAACGTTCTGAGTTGGGTGACGCAAATCGTTTGGCATCCCAACGATCTGAGCTGGGGGATGGAGGACGCTCTGCATCCAACCACTTCTCCTCTGGTGATGCAGATTGCTCTGCATCCAACTGCTTCTCCTCTGGAGATGCGGGTGTTGGAAGTGTTGGTGGTGTTGCTGCTGGTGGGAGTGCTGGTGGAGAGGGTGATGCTCCCACTTCGTTGCGGAGGCCTGTTCTGAAGAGGCGCTCCGAAGTGGTTGAGTCGGAGGGGGCTAAGAGGGCCCGAATTAAGTCTGAGGAACGACCTAGTACTGTTGAGGGTCGAACTTCATCAGGTCAGGTTCATCTGAATAAGATGAACTTAATTGATTTGGCTGCTGATGCTGGGGTGGCTGAAGCCCGTGGAAAGAAGAAGGTTGATGATGTTGAGCCTGCTTCTAAACAGTGCAAGGGGTCAGGAAGTGTGGACCCAAGTAAGAAGAGTGCAAGTGACATTTTGAATAGGTTGGTTATGTATGACGACCCTGTTAGTGGGTTGAGGAAGTTTGTGGAGAATGGAGACTGTAGCTTCAAGTCCAAGTTGATTGCTGGGGGTTGCTGGAGAGTATTGTGCTTGATGGGGATAGGCGTAAGCTTGATGGTAAGGATTTAGATGTGAGCTTGCAGGAGATGGATCGGTCGCTGTGCTATGTGAGTGTTCTTCTGTTCTGAGCTTGCTTCTTTTGGGTTTTGTCAATTTTGATCCCATCTAATCTCTAAATATATCTTTTTTTTGTTAGGTTCTGGCCATGTACATGAAGTTGAGGGAGATAGCGTCTTACTAAATCTGTACAAGAATGAGTTGGATGCCAGCAAGCAAGCTTATAGAAAGCTGGTGGCCGAGCAGCAAGTGGAGATGGCTGAGGTTGCAGGGCTGAGGGCTCAGGTGCAAGAGTTGGGTGGGAAAGTGGTGATAGGGTTATATACTAAAAGCATTACTTTTGTATTAACTCTAATTCTTTATATTTTGAATGAGAATCATATAGGCAAATGTTATGCATATTATATATGTTATTAGTTATATGCATGTGTCTAATACTTTATGTTGTAGATGATATGGTGTGAACACAATGTAAGATCATATCATCGCATACCTTATAAAGTATAAGTAATCGTTCACAACCTATATGGATTTGGACAAACCATTAGTATGGTTGTAGTATAATCTGGTATTAGTCTATCTTGACTATAGGATTACACTAGTACATTTTGTGTGTATTGAACAGGACTAAGTGAGGTTGTTTCTCCTTATACTGACTATATAAGAGAACAAACGCCTCTATTATTATAAATGCTTGTCTTCCCAATCCGGATATAATAATGGGCACTTACATACATTGTACATTGCTTTAAATCATCAATGAGTGAGATTCATTGGTGGATCAACAAACTCGATGGATTAGGTAATGACATTGTATGTAAAGTGTGCTGTTGATTATAGAAGGAATCTGTGTCCCACAAGAAGTCGGGTTGATGATGTCCCCTTGAGGAGCTCAAAAAGGTTGTCATGTAAACCCTGTAGGTGGATTTATTCCGACATGACAATGAGGTTGAGTGGTACTACTCAAGGACATAAGAAGTTGATTAATGTAGTTGTCAGTAACTTGACTTAATCAACGGACATTCGATATCTTAAACATGGGGAGATCAACAAGCATATAATATGGAGCCCATAAACGCTGACACGTAATTTGGGATTAGGGCGGTAGTGCAACAATGGCCTTTAGTGGAATAAGCCATTTGTTGATGGACTTGGGCCGTGTGTTTTGGGCGAACATGGGAAGCCTAAGCCTGTCAGAAGGCCCAACCCTAATTTCTCCTCATGGTCCCTGTTGTATAAATTGAATACTCTCTCTCTAGCCGAAATTCACTATTCATCTGAACAGAAAAAAAGGCAAGGAAAGATAGATCCAAAATTGGATCTAGCTTTGTGAGAAAGGAGGGGATTGGTAGATTGTTGTCCACACAACGTCAAATCTATTCTAAAGGAATACAATAGAAGATCAAGGGGTTGATTGTTGATTCGGATTCATAAAGCTTGGATTCTCAGAGTTATCAAACCGGATCTAAAAGGTATGTTCTTTATCACAAATCGTGGACACCCATTGATTCCGCTGTGCGTGGTGTTCGCGGTTTGTAGAAATATTTGATTATGATAATAATGGTTCCTACAAGTGGCTCTGTTGCAACACTCTCTTGACTTTGCAAAGCTGGAGGTTCAGCAATGGGTTGCCGAGTGCAAGAAGCAGCGGGCCGTTGCTGAACAAGCTGAGACTGAATAGAACAACCTGGTTGATTTGGTGGAGGGTGGTTATACTTACGTTCTAGTAGATGATTATTTGGATCTAGATCGTAGGTATGAGCTCCCAAGATGTCGATTGAAAGTTGAAGCTCGCAACGCAATTAATCCGCTGACGATACTGGTGTAGATACAAGTAGACGATCTGACCGACCTAGGTGCTGTTCCGGCTACCTGATAAGTGCTCAAAAAGTGTTATTTAACCCTCGATTATGCCTCTTGTTTAGCCATCTTAGTGGACTAATAGTGTTTATAAGTTATGTTTTATGATTCTACAGGTGAAAAAGAGAGTTTTGTGGAATATTAGAGAAAAGGGGGTAAAACGGAGCATTAAGGATCACATAGGAAGCCCGTGGACAATCATGGAGAAGGCCAAGGAATTGAAGCTATTAAAGATGCGACTTGGACCTATTTTAAAGCCTATTGGAAGCCCAAGGCCAAAAGATTCGTTGCTTGGACCAAAGCCCACAAAAGAGGATAGAAGGATAAAGCAGAAGAGACAAAATAGACTTTCGCGTTTGGGACGCATGGATCGCGCATCCAGACACATTGCTTGCGTCTGGGACACATGGATTGTGTGTCCAGACACATTGCTTGCATCAGGGATGCATGAATAGTGCGTCCAGATGCATGGATCTAATAGGGTTATATACTAAAAGCATTACTTTTGTATTAACTCTAATTCTTTATATTTTGAATGAGAATCATATAGGCAAATGTTATGCATATTATATATGTTATTAGTTATATGCATGTGTCTAATACTTTATGTTGTAGATGATATGGTGTGAATACACAGAAGATCATATCATCAGTACCTTATAAAGTATAAGTAATCGTCCACAACCTAGATGGATTTGGACAAACCATTGGTACGGTTGTAGTATAATCTGATATTAGTCTATCTTGACTATAGGATTACACTAGTACACTTTGTGTGTATTGAACATGACCAAATAAGGTTGTTTCTCCTTATACTGACTATATAAGAGAACAAACGCCTCTGTTATTATGGATGCTTGTCTTCCTAATCCGGATATAATAACAGGCACTTACATGCATTGTACATTGCTTTAAATCATCAATGAGTGAGATTCATTTATGAATCAACAAACTCGATGGATTGGGTAATGACATTGTATGTAAGGTGTACTGTTGATTATAGAAGGAATCTGTGTCCCGCAAGAAGTCGGGTTGATGATGTCCCCTTGAGGAGCTCAAAAAGATTGTCATGTAAACCATGCAGGTGGATTTATTCCGACATGAGAATGAGGTTGAGTGGTACTACTCAAGGACATAAGAAATTGATTAATGTAGTTGTCAGTAACTTAACTTAATCAACGGACATTCGATATCTTAAACACGGGGAGATCAACGAGCATATAATATGGAGCCCATAAACGCTGACACGAAATTTAGGATTAGGGTGGTAGTGCAACAATGTCCTTTAGTGGAATAAGCCATTTGTTGACGGACTTGGGCCGTGTGTTCTGGGCGAACATGGAAAGGCCAAGCCCGTTAGGAGGCCCAACCCTAATTTCTCCTCATGAACCCTGTTGTAGCCTATAAATAGAATACTTTCTCTTTGGCCGAAATTCACTATTCATCTGAACAGAAAAAGAGGCAAGGAAAGTTAGATCCAAAATTGGATCTAGCTTTGTGAGAAAGAAGGGGATTGGTAGATCGTTGTCCACACAACGACCAATCTATTCTAAAGGAATACAAAAGAAGATCAAGGGGTTGATTGTTGATTCGGATTCATAAAGCTTGGATTCTCAGAGTTATCTAGACCGATTCTCAAAGGTATGTTTTCCAATCACAAATCGTGGACACCCATTAATTCCGCTGCGCTTGGTGTTCGCGGTTTGTAGAAATAGTCATTCTGAATAACGGTTCCTATAGGATCGACACTGTAGCCAATTCCTTCTCAGTTTTGGAGACAAAGTTGGACTCTGAAAGAAGTCTATTTGTATTAGGAAACAAATGACGGTTTGGAATGCTTCTAGAGCTCATTGTAACCTCTATAAATAGAGGACCTAAGTGCCTCATGTAATTTGCCAATTCACTTATATTCTTGTCTCCAGAACTTGAGGCAGAGAGAGATTAATAATAAAAGATCGGTTTTAACTAGCTGAGTCTTAATAAATTAGTCTTTATAGTCTTATGTTCTTCGACTCTTCTTCTTCTCGTTCTTCGTGTTCTTCCTTCTTTATGGAAGGCTAATCTTCTCCTTCAAGGGAGAAGATGAAGCCGGTGCTTAAGGTTTAATGATTCTTCTGGTTCATGGTGTTCTTCAATCAGGTTAGTTCTTTATGTTTTTAGTTCACTACTACATAAAATGTCATATACCACTGTTTTTTACAGTGGTAAAAAGGCTTTTACTACTGTTTCTAAACCGTGGTATCAGCTGGGGTGGTAAATATTTCTAGAAAAACCGTGGTATAAACTTCTACTTATTAACCACGATTTAGTCTAGAACCGTGGTAATAAGGTTTTCAAAACCGTGGTATATGACCATTACGAAGTTCTGATATTATGAGAAACCGTGGTATAAAGTCACCATATTAGCCACGGTTTTTCCAGAATAGTGGTATATTCACCATATTTGAAAAAAATACCCTGATTATTTAAATATTTCAATCACATAATAACTTTAGAAAATAATTATGCGTATCACATTCCACTTCATCACAAATTTAAAACACCATGATCCACCACATAACTAATTTTAAAACACCCAAAAATAATTCATTCCCAATCGAAAATTCATATTCTAATTAATACTAATATAATATAAAGAACCTCCAAACCTACTCACTCTATCTTGTTCTGTATTCCAAATTGTATTGCAATGGAAGAATAACAAAAGAAAAAAAAAATGTAAATCTATATAACTTCACCAAGAACATTCTCTTATATGTTGGCATTCTTGTCTCAAGAGCATTCAGCCAAGACCAAGCAATGTTAATTTGATCACCCTATAAAAGAAATAGTTGTGATTAGAAAATAAAAAAGGTATAAGTAAAACAATTTAGAAATTGTATAACCAACCACTTACGATACCTTGTTAAGTCATTGGTTCCTTAAGATTCTTGAAGTATGATTAGTTGGTTGCGACGCATAATCTATAATCTGCCAAGATAATAATTGTTGCATACTCGTGAAGAAACATCTTGTTAAGTGAAAAATAAATTAATAAGAAATAGAAAAAATCAAAAACATTATATAAAAACAAGAAGCTCTCATTCATTTAATCAATCTTAAATCTAGATGAGGTTGCATTTATGATTGAAATAACTAGAATTAGAGTTACTCTTTATAGCTTTAATACACTTTAGGAAAGAAATCATTTCCAAACCTTCATAAAAATATGAAGTCAAAAGTACTTCTAAAAAATTGTAAGCTAGGCATCTTACCTGTCCATAAGTTGACCGGAATTCAGTTAGTATCCAATAAAGAGTTCGTGTGAAGCCAATCAAATGCTTTCACCTACATATGTACATGGTCTTGACATCAAACAATTTAACTGCAAATATATAAAATTTCAACTGAATCACTACAACTAACATGCATACACATCTAGTCTTCATTCCCGAATACTATTTTTTCTTACTCGCCCACACCTGCATGAGACTAGGACAAATACCTGTAACTAACCGATATGGTGGGATTGTGAGGATTGAGGTCAGGCTAGTAGTGTAGCTTGAGTTGATTAGCATGGAGTACCACAAAAGGCCATATGAGCAGTACAAAGTGACCGAAGTACGGTGGTCATTGTGTTGTGTCCTGCATGTTAAACAAGCAATCCGATTTAATAAGATTGTAAAAGAACCACTTTCCATTCTCCCCAGTATACAAACCTGATAAGATCTCTTCTATCACTTACTGTGTGAAAATAATAAAGTGGAGAAGCTAAATCTGCAATAAGAGCACAAGACATCAGACACCATTATTTTTAAGTTTCGAAGATCAGAGTATGTAAGAAGGTGGTATATTAGTGAGTTAAGAAGAAGTAAAGAAAGGAATAGAGTTCACAATCTAGTTATGGTAATACTTTTTCATCTATTACAAAAATGAAGCACAGACATTAGGAAATCTAATTGTTATACAATTTATAACACTTTGAAACTTTGACCAATATATTGTTATAACTTGACTTTTACCGATAAAGAATAAAATAAAATTATATTGACACATACTAAGAAGTAAGAACCATATCTCTTTAGCATATAAATTTAACATGGTTTGCATTCCCTAGTATGAGCTGCAAAAAATATCAAAGAAGCAATTGAAGTGCTCTATCTAGCGCAAAATCCATTAAACCTGTAATCAAGATATAGAGTAATCCCTCAAAAAACATAATTTCTACATGTACAGAGGCATAACTCAAGAGAATTTGTAAACCAAGCTAGTATTACGAACTATGTTAATATTAGCAGTTACGATTACAGTCTAAAAACACACCAGAAAATTGTTACAACCTATTCTCTTGGAGGCCCCCTGAACCCATTTTTGTTTATGTTATCCACACAACTGTGGTGTAAATGGCCAAAGAAAAGACCAGCCACCCGAATTCAACCTTTAAAATGGAACTACTCAAGAAGTCCAGAATCAGTAAATGGTAGAGTAAGATCCACAATCCATGTATGGTTTGTGACTATAACATGTCTCCTACTATAACGTCAAATGCCTATAACGATCAATAAACAGATAACTATTAGAAGCAACGACATACAGTAACATTACAAGCCTCAAATGAATTTTCTAACTTGAAACTCACAGCATTCGCATTCGTGATCAATTTATAAGCTCATTATCTTGGAGATCATTAATTATAAGACATATACTAAAAATAAAAAACAAAGACATATGGAATAGTTAATAGAAGTAAAAGTAAATAACAGACCTTGATGAGCACACACACACACATATACTCCTCCAAGAATAGATGTGATCCCCTTCCTTTACTTCCTCCCTTCCAATCTTATTAGATAGCAGTCACGTCTCTCGCTCTCTCTCCTCACAGTTACTATCTATCTTGAAATCAGTTCGACTATCCATTGGTCTTAAGCAACATGTTATAAAGTGCAACGAGAAGGAATGAAACTTCAGACCTGCCAAAGAGTCCAACTTAACACAATTTAACAACTATCAATGTTATTTTCAACATCTTGTCCCAACTAATTTCATATTTGACAGCAGTTAAACGATTCGAAGACTATTGCCATCTATTATCCTTTATATCGTATCATGCCTAATTTCTAAACTTGACAAAGATTTCAGTATATTACAACCAGTCTTTTTTTCAAAGAGCCAGAAAAATCCCAAATTGGAACATTTAAGAAATAAAACAAACCTTTGCATAATTATAAAAACCGCTAAACAACATTACTAACAACATCACCAGACAAGGGTGTGAACTTAAAATGAAAAACCTAAATCCAGAAAAGCATCAAAAGTCAAAACAAACACATTAAGACCACTCCAGCCAACCCACACATACATTAAATCAAACACATTAAGAGCAAGACAAGCTATTTAGAGAACAACCAACCCACTACAGTGAATTCATCACAAAGAAACAAAACCTAAATCCTAAATCGTCAATTAGGTATCCAACTCTCTCAAATTTGATTGGCAAGAAGTCTAGTAATTAGATTTTCTCAGACGACAAACATAGATTAAACACCAGAAATTTCGAAGTGAAAATGAGAAATTCTAACTGATAAACTTTCTATATGTAATTAAAAAATAAAACTTTGAATTTCAAAGTATAAATGAGAAATTCTTACTAGATGAGAATGAAGAAAAATTAAAAACGAAGCAGGCACAAAACAAGAAGCTCACAACCTGATGAAACAAACACACTGATCTCTTAAAGTTCGGGATCGAGAAATTGGCCCTAAAGTTAATGGAAGTTGCAGAAGAAAATTGAAAGCCTGAGTGCTAACGGTTTAGAGCGAGTGGAACTTCATTTTTTTTTTCTTTTTCTGTTTCGATATAAATTCTTCTATCCCCACGGGATTTTAATTTGCCGAAATATAAACCACTGTTTGCCAGGAAACCGTGGGATACTCCATAACTGAAAAATGGAAAACGAATGGGCCGTGGTATAATCTAACAAGATGTCACGGTTTCTATAAATTAGTGGTATAAACTAACATCCAAAAAATTAGATGAATTTCTACCGTGGTATATGGGTCTTTCTGTATTAGTGGTTATTAGTTCCATTGCCCAGACTAGGGGATGGAAGTATAGATTAAGGTTTTTATTTATTGCAATCGAATATCATGCTAGTTTAGGGTTGTATTTATTGCAATTGAATATTTGTTAGTAACATGATTTTATTTATTGCAATTGAATACAATGCTAGAATAGAGTTTTATTTATTCTAATTAAATATTATACTATTATTCTCTACTTTTCTTCTAGTTGTGTATTATTTTAGAGTAAGGGAAGTATTCCTTGTGTTTGCCTTAGATGGTGATTCATTGAATATCTACCCAAGCTCACATAAAAAGAAAGAAGATACTAGTAACATGAATATAGGAACAACCTTAAGTAGAGTTATTCGTTAATGATGTTTCGTCCAAGAGGGCATCGGCACTCGCTCGATTGCCTAATTGTAGTTTACGTGTGAGAACAACCATGAAGTAGAAGGTCATAGATCAAAAGTATTGGTGGATTCTAATCTCTTGAATTCCCTCTCTTATAAATTTTCAATAGTTTAGTTTAGTTTAGCATTAGAATCTACAATATCTATAATAATAGTTTTTAATCCCTCAAATCCCATTTTCAGTCCTGTCCTTCATATAAACATACACTTAAAAGTGGAACGATACCCTACTCATCCTTTACTCATTGAGGGATAATTAGGTTTTGATACACTTCTATTTTGTTCAACGACCATCATCTATCTACATCATCCATATATCATCTCATCTCATACACAAAAAGAGGCAAGGTCAAATGGCGCCGCTGCCATTTTAAGTTGTTTATGTTTAACGTTTTCTTTCAAGATTAGAATTTTGGATCTTGAGGTAATTTTAGCCGCATCATCCATCCTTTTAAGAAAGAAAAAAGCTTGAAGGACATCTCGAAGACAAGATCTACCATCCAGGTTAGTCGAATCTTCATTCTTTTTATTTCATTCTTAGTATAGTTGCATTGTAGTTTAGTTTTATTGATTTCTAGTATAATTGCATTTAGGACCTTTTCAACAATTGAAGTTGTAAGCCAACACAGTGAAACATCAAACTCTAGTGTTTCTTGTCTGAATCTTGAAAAACGGACTATCGTCTGTAGGCCGTGGTACTTAAGCAATCCAAGTTATTCACCATAACCCTAGAAGAGACAGCTTTAGACAACGGGCGAGATACTAGCTGCAAAGCCCAACCCAGTTGAAGGAAAGTAGTTTTGCATATTAGTATAATTTAGAATAATTGCATATTAGTTTAATTGCATTCAAGCATAGTAGGATAGTTTTTCATCATCTTCGCATAGCAAGAATACTAGACAAGATTGATTCAATGGCCACACGCAATGATGGAGGTGTTGTGGACCTGAATAATCCTGAAGCTATCCCACACATGCAAGCACAACAGAGGAAGAAGCTGAGCGATTTCTATTTGCCAATCATTAGAGACCCACCCAGCAATATCGTTTTTCCAGAGACAGAAGCTAACCAGTTTGAACTTAGAGCATCAATAATCTTTATGCTTCCGGAGTTCAATGGTTCAGACAATGTTCAGCCATATGTTCACATGAACAAATTTCTATCGATCCTCGAAACTTTCAAGAACCAGAATATCAAAGATGAGAGTATCAAGTTGATTCTTTTTCCGCTCTCACTCGAAGGTAAAGCCTCCGAATGGTTAACTGCACAGCCGATCAATTCAATAGACAACTGGGAGAAGTTGAGAACAAAGTTTATGAATAAGTTCTACTCACCCCAGAAGACAGATGCCATGCAGCAAGCCATCAACAATTTCAAAGGGAAGGTGGATCAAGAATATCATCAAAGGCTGGAGAAATTCAATAATCGCTAGTCTCGTGTCCACATCATGGATAATGACAAGAGCACTGTTGGCTCATTTTTCTATCGAGGACTCTCGATGATGAACAAGCAGATGATACAGTCAATGCACAAAGGCAAGTTTATATTAATGGATGGAGATGAAGCTTACAACTTTTTTGAGAATTTAGCTGAAGAAACACAACAATGGACTACTAGCAACGAGGATGTCGCTAGCATGGAGGGGGAGCCAAATCAATTTGGTTACCAAGCACATGAACAATCAGATCAAGAACTGAAGTCTACATTGGCCAGCCTGGCCACCAGCATTGAAACTTTGAGTAAGAAATTCAATCAGTTCTCCATGAATCCCTCCAAAATTAACAAGTCTCAAGCTAAATCTCTCCCAGTCATGCAAGCTAGCCGATACTGTGAAGTTTGTTCAGACACTTCCCATGCAACTCTAGAATGTCCTGGTTACTATCAACATGCATCAGTTGGAGAGTACAATGTGAACTCATTTCAGAGGGCCAACCAAGGTGGTAATAACTTTCAAGGTAATTATTGGAGATAGAACGCTGGGCCTCAAGATCAAAGTTACACTACAACAAATATGACATATGACATCACTAATTTTAGATCACTTTCAGCGAAGTGATGTCATATGAAAACTATGACATCACTTTTATTAGCATGTGATGTAATAATTATCACAATCTTTTTTTAACATCACTTATTTAAAAGGATGATGTAGTAGAGTTGTACAACATCATTTTAATAAGTGATGTCGTGATAGTGATATAGTAACACCTTTTTACGTCAATCGCCATGTCACTTATGAAGTGATGTAATATCTATGTATTCAACATCATTTTAAATGTGTTGTCACTCACCGTGTCACTTATAAAGTGATATAATATCTATATATTTAACATCACTTTAAAAGTGAATTTGCCAAGTTTTCGAAATCACTTATAATGTGACTTCCAGAAGTATTATTATTAATATACCTCTTAATTAAGTTAATTAGTTAGAAAAAAACATATAAAAAATTAGGTTAAATAGAAATGAAACAGGTGGACGCTGGTTTGCTAGACTAGCCGCCCTTAAATGAAAAATAAAAAATAAAAAACCGCCACCAATACCCAAAAGGCTTAAACCCTCTAAGCAAGGCCCGGTCCATAGATTTAGATTTGTAATACCTAATACATACGAAGAACAAAATTAAGAATGGAACTCGCCCTCACTTCAAAATTTTAGGGATTTTAGTTTGCTAAAGGGAGAGATACTGGTAAAAGGTTGGTGGTTCTTGATGAAGTGGACAAAAGAGATATTGTCATTCCTGCCAATGACTCTGTTATTCGAGGTGTCTCCAAAGATATTCGGTGCGATAAAGGCGATCAGATTCGGTTCAAATCTAATGTTCTCGAGTTGAATCAGGTACGCTCTTTTTTTTACAAACTTATGTCGAAATCAAGCTTAAACAAAGCTTAAATTCACCAATTAAACTTTAATCAACACTTGGTGTGTCAAGTTGTGCAGCAGGCCACTAGGCCGAGGGCACGTCTGCCTGGCATCAAAGGTTTCAATCACACACAATAATTGATATTCACATTCCCACACAAGTCAATTAAAATTAGTGTGGACCTATGTGGCTATGTGCAAGGATGATATGATTGAACACTTGCATCGTGATAGTGGAATAGTTCTATTTTAGTGTATCTGTAAACATTCCTTAAAAGTGCAGTTTGACTTCTGTTCTGGTTTCTTGTTAAGTGAATCTTATTTGTGTTTTTTAATGATGTTTATGGTTTCAAACTCATCCTTTTTCCATTGGCAGATGTCTGAGTTACTCAACCAGAAATCTTTGATCCAAGGGAAAATTCCTTCTGGTTATTTAACTCTATATTTAAATTAACTGGAGCCTGGCTAAAAGATACCACTGAAACAAAATATCTTGCTTTTGATGGTTACTTCATCTCCCTATACTATTTGCCCCTAACAACATCTCCTTTGGTCCTCCAAGATGAAGTAAAGAAGGATGTTGCACCTAATTGGGATCCTGGCGCACTATCAAGGTACTTATTTCTTAATTCACCCTGTATATATGAGTAAAGGAAACAAATATCGGTAGGTATTAGTACTTGTTCATGATTGCTCTACTTATCAGGTTCATCCAGAGGTATGGGACACACATAGTTGTCGGAATGGCAGTTGGGGGTCAAGATGTAGTTTGTGTTAGACAAAAACCTTCATCCTCCATTCCCCCCCCCCGACCTGAAAAGCACTTGGAGGATCTTGGAGATTCTTGGTTTTCAGATGGAAGAAGTCTTTCTCCACATCAAAGACAAACTAGAGAAAAACAAAAGGTATCATCCTTTCATTTCAGAGTATGACTTTCTTCTCAACATCTCATGTATATTTACTATTGATATATGTAGTTCTTTATATAGGTTCCAGATGTATTCCACCGTATCTTGCAAGCAAACACCATGCAATTGACCAGCATTATAGAAACATCAAGCAAGGATGTTAGTTCCGATATACCTTCTACTTTCTGATTTAGGCGTCTGAGCTTGTGTTAAAATCTTAACAAGTTTGGTTCATTCCTAATAGGGCCTTGCTATTGTTTGCTCAAAAAAAGGAGGAGATGTGTTTCTGCACAATCACTACCAATGGCTCCAGACAGTGTCCGCTAACCCAGATGCAAAACTTTTTAAGTTTGTCCCAATTACTTCTCTTCTTTCGGGAATCTCAACCACCGCTTTTGTTCCAGGACTTGCTAACTGACAAGTTGTTCTATGTGCTTGTATTGTGTAAGCACATCACATCCCACTATTTGTAGCTCACAGAGAGGGCTTTCTTTAAACGAGGGGAAGGCTTTATATAGAGGGGTGGTTTCTTTAAGTTTTTGCTTTGTTTCAGGCATTGCTGCTGCACGAGATGTTCTAGGGAAGCAGGACCGTGTAGTGACTGTGATTAGCAATGTAACTACTATGGCTGGACAGATTTATGAGGCAATGAGCAATGCTGGATACTTGGATTCCAATATGGTAGTGATCTTAAATGGCAGCCGATACTCTTTACACCCAAAGCTAGAAGAGGGCTCCAAGACAACAATCAGTGCTTTATCTACCACTCTTAGCAAGCTCTAATCCAGTAAATCATTTCGAAAGTTTAGAGAGGCTGCTAAGGTACTCTTCTTGGTTTTCCTTAGAGCATATTGGAGTGGTTTTTCATCACGAATTTACTGGATTGGAGCTGGTTCAATCTCATGCCATTTTTGTTGTGCAAGAGGGACAAAGAGCTTGTGGTTGTTCATGCTGGCATGGAAATGGATCCATCACTTCAATTATTTCATGCAAGCTTCCCAGACATGTTTTTTGATGTGGGGATGGTCGAAAGCAACATCATGACTTTTGTTCTTTGGTTTGTCTTGTGGGGGACTGAAGTCGTCCTGTGTTGTTCCATCCACATTTCTACAGAGAGCTTATGATCAGGTTATCCTTCTTATTACTCTAAACTTGAGCATGTGTTTGATTAATTAGAAACTTCCGATGACATCTGCAATGTTATATCTATGCTAGACTACTAGTTCTACTTAATCTACTTGGAATAGCATGAACATTTTCGAGCATGTAGGCAAGAAAATATAACATTGCCTTCTCTATGAATTTTTTTTTCTCATTAAATACTTATGGTGAGGGATAAAGAAGTCATGATTAGGGATAAAGTAACTTCTGACGTGAAATAAATCAAATATCCTAAAAGTAATAATTTGATCTTTCTATGCCAACCAAAAATAGCCCAATTCCACATTCCTTTTCATATGCAAGTAGAATCTATACCATACTGATTGAACAATTCCATGCACAAATATTGGATAGTTTCACAGATTGGATCCACTACATCAATATCATGATGCCTCATATTCTAGTGTTTTAACATATTTGCTTTAATATCCCAAATGGATACACAAGTATTTCTTGCGTAGAATATATATAAAATGCATGGTTACTTCTTGATTTTCTCCGTTCTATATTTTTAAAATCTTATAGTTGGAAGTAACACTCTCTCTCCCTCCCTCAACTTTTTGTTGTGGTCTTAGGTTGTCCATGACGTGGATCGGCAAAAGGTACCAGTGTACAATTTCAACTGCTGGACTGGTTGGATCTGATGGTCCCACGCTTGGTGGGGAATTTGATATCACATTCATGTCATGCTTGCCAAACATGATTGTCATGGCTCCAGCGGATGAGGTTGAGCTTGTAAACATGGTGGTGACTGCTGCCCATGTAGATGATAAACCCATTTGCTTCCGCTATCCAAGAGGTGCCGTTGGTGGGATGAACAGCTTTTATGCAATGGAATACCCCTGGAGGTAATTACTGTACATTATGTCTTTCATGTATGGACTTCCAGAACACACGTCTGTTTGTGTGGACGTGTCAACATGTGAACTTACAGCTGAAATATCTTTGGCATAGCTCATGACACTGGTTCTACTGGTTTCCAAATTGGAAAAGGCAGGGTTCTTGTAGAGGGTAAAGATGTTGCTTTGCTTGGGTACGGGGTGATGGTTCAAAATTGCCTTAGGGCTCGATCTCTTCTTGCCAACCTTGGCATTCATGTAACTGTTGCAGATGCTCACAGTGTAATATTTGTAATTGGAGATGATATTTGTATATAGTATAATATTTGTAATTGGAGATGATATTTGTGTGATTAATGTGATTTTAAGATACGTTTCATCTTTATTTGATGATAAATGACCAGGAAAATGGGGATGATATTGGCAATTTTATTTTTTTTATTATTATTTTTTTATTATTTTGATAAATGGGACATCACTTTTAAAGTGATTTATAGAGTTATTTCACATCACTTTACAAGTAAATTGGAATCTGGATGAAACGTCACTTCCTAAGTGATGTTAATCGGGCTTATTGATTTCACTTAAAAAGTGATGTTAAACGTTATAACATTACTTGTGGACATCGATTAAAAAGTGATGCAAAGTTATAACATCACTTGTGGACATCAATTAAAAAGTGATGTGAAGTTATAACATCACTTGTGGACATCGATTAAAAAGTGATGAAAAGTTATAACATCACTTGTGGACATCAATTAAAAAGTGATGTGAAGTAACATCACTTGTGGACATCGTTTAAAAAGTGATGTGGAAAACCCTGGCTTTTCACGTCTCCACCAGTTACATCACTTGCAAAAGTGACGTCGTATATTTTTGACATCACTTATAGAGTGATTTTAAATGTCTTTTCTGTTATAGCGTTATATTCCACAGACAAGTCAAGCTTCACAGTTGGTTCCTCAACAACAATTTTACTCTCAGTAGAATTCCAATACAAGTGAAGAGTTAGTGCCTGATCCTAGGAGAAATTATGCCGCACCTGCTAACCTGGAGAATGCTATTACTTTGCTATCACAGAAAAATCAGAAGTTTGAAAGTGTGCTAGAGCTTCTTGCACAGTCTCAGCTCAATCTCCAGCAATCCCAGGAAAGTCAATGTTCTAGAATGGAGTCTCTAGAGTCCAAGGTCAACCAACTCACTACTGCTTTGTCTATAAAGACACAAGCCACTCAACCTAGCTTATTGGAACCAATATCGAGGAGTGAAGATGTATGCCACATTAGGACAACTGCTAGTACTGATCACCTCCATGATCATTCAACACAGTTACTACTCTTAGATCAGGATTGAAGATAGACAACAAGGTTAACTTACCTTCTCATGATGACATTGCTACAGAGCAATCGGTCAAGATTTCAAATGAAGTTCAAAAAGAAGTGGGGGAAATCCTTTCCACTCCCATTTGTCAAGATGACCAAGACAAGATATGCAAGAATGTCGAAGAGAAAGAAGAGCAGACACATGTTGATGTGTTTGTACCAAAGGCACATTTTCCTATGTTTTTTGCTCAAAGCAAAAAGGACAAGCAATTTTTAGAGATGAAGGAGGCATTTGAGAAAGATAACATTAATATCCCCTTTCTCAAAGCAATCAAGCAGTTGCCATCATATGCCAAATTCTTGAAGGATGCATGCAACATAAAGGGAAGTACTCATGTTCCAAAGCGAGCATTTCTAGCTGGACAAACAACATCTATTATCCATCAGCAAGCTCCAGTCAAGCTCAAAGATCCAGGAAGTCCTACAATATCATGCAAGATAGGAGAAAAATTCACGGGTAATGCTCTTTTAAACCTTGGTGCTAGTGTTAATCTCTTGCCATATAATGTGTACCAAGCGTTGGGCCTGGAGAACCTAAAGCCTACACAAGTCAAATTGAAGTTAGCTGACCGTTCTACCAAGATTCCCAGAGGCATAGTTGAGGATGTTCTTGTTCAAGTAGCCGATTTCAACTATCCAGTGGATTTCATTGTGATAGACACCAAGGAGGCCTTTGATAAAATTCCAATTATTCTAGGCCGACTTTTCCTCACTACCACAAAAGCTTTGATAAATTATCACAATGGTGAAATGAAGATCAACTTTGGTAAGATGTCCATGGACATAAATATCTTTCACCTGTTGCATAAGGATTGTGATGACACCGAAGGTGGAAAGGTGTACTTCCTTGATAGCATGATATAAGAATCCTTCATATTCGAAGATACAATTGAGAGTGCTCAATCTACAGAAAACTGTGATGAACCTGAGAACCCCACCACAGAGGAGTTGCTAGCCATGTTCTTGGAATCTTTGTAGAAAATTCAGGATTTAAGTGACCAGAATGGAAAATTGAAAGAGAGAGTATCATACCTTGAGAAGATGAACTCTACATTTCAGGATGAACAACAGACTTCTGCCCAGAAAAATCAGTTACTAGAGAATCAGCTTAAAGAAGTTTTGGAAAAACAACAGAATCTAGAAACTGAAATGAGCTTTCTGAAGCAGAAAGTGGACCATATTAATAAGAAGCATTGCACTGTTGAAGCCTCTTCTACATCATCATTGTCTGAATGAGAGAAGTATGTGAACCAGTCTACCGCCTACCTTGAGCGCAGTCAGCCAGACATCCATTATCATTACTGTGGTGGTAAAGGGCACATTAGATACTATTGTCCTGTTAGAAAGAAAGATTTTTGTCAATCTTCTACACAGAGGAACCACAAGGCCTATCACACAATCATCAGACCTAAAATAGTTCAAGGTAGAGAAATAACTTCACCAACAATCTTTCCAGCATATCAAGGAGTATTTTTGACGACCCACAAGGTGAGACCTCCTCGTCCTCCAAACATTTGTCAGATTTGGGTAAGAAAATCTGATTTCCTTACTCCAAATTGATAATGCATGATATAATACTAGTCTTGAGGATCTGACTATAAAGGACTCAAAAGTCTTGAGAATCTGACTTTAAAAGACTCACATTACGTCTTGGGGATCTGACGTAAAAAGACCTAAAAATTTGTTTCTTGAACTAAATATTGATATTTGGCATCAATGGTAATATCCTACCTTTTTCTCATCCATTTCACTTAATTTCTATACATTGAGGACAATGCATATGTTAAGTTGGGGGAGAGTGTACTTGAGAAATGAATTTCAAAAATTAGCTTTCAAAAATAAAGATATTTTTGTTTCTATATGAATAGCATGAGAAAAATGAATTTTAATTATGAGTCTGGGATATATATTCTATACTGCTTAGTGTTGAGTTTGATAGATAGTTGATATTGTTGATTTCATTACCACTTAGACTATTTATTATGCTCGAACATAGTTTTTGTTGATAGAATTCTTTATCAAGGCACCACCATAGTACTTGGTCAATTTTGTGTACGTTTGCTAGAAGAGAGATTTAAACCCCTAGTAAACTGGAAGTAGAATTTTTAGACTTAGCCCGTGAAACTTGAGCTTTATACCCATTCTTTGGAGAGTTTTTACGAAAAATCCGAGTATTAGAGACTCAACATCTTTCAGTTCTTTATGTCGTTGTAATATAGTCTCATTATTCATTGATTTAGTTAATCACGAAGTGACATCAACTGGGGAGATAGCCATTAGGTCTTGTAGTCTATTCGAAATAGAGTATCATACTGATAAGTCAAGTAGTGAACCCATTTAGCCTTTATCCCACCTAGTAGGACCATCATGTTAAACCCTTTTGAGCCTTACAATAAGCCATTTTCTTTCAAAACCTTTTATCTCAACTCCAGACAAGGAGTATAACCAAAATCTTTATCATCCATACCCATATGTTTATAAGAATACGAGGGGAACAATAGAAATAAAGAGCACAAAAGGAAGATTACAAGGAAATATCAGAGAGATACAATGAAGACCATCATTCTGTTCGAAGTGAAAGAAGCTAGTGGAAAACAAGCATATCTAGAACTAATCAAGGATATACCACTGAGCTAAAAAAAAAAAAGTTGAACAGAATAGATGAAAAAGCTAAGACAAAGGAAAAATTTTTTCTGCAATATAGAATTTGAAGAAATATTCTAAAGAATGAAGTGAAACCCTTAGTGTTTTCAGAAACAACCTTAGAATCTTTTTTACCTTTTCTTCATAAACCAATACCCAAACTAAGTTACAACCCATGACTTATCACTACAGTATGGTACGAAGTCTAGAATAGGTGAGAGGATGCTAAAGTGAAGGACCCGACACTTCATATGTGATTGACATTCTTTCCATGAGACTAATTTCATCAAGAAGTCTGTTTTTCAAGGTAGTATGTGGGATGTTCGCATTCATTATTCTTTTCCCCACATATATGAGGTAAAATAGTAGACCATCTTCTGAGAGATTATTTTCTGAGGGTATGACCGGTGAGGATTGAAAGTCGAGATTATCTACCTATGGTAAATTAGGGATTCCATTTCTTGGATAGGAGAGTATAAGAGATTGACTAAGTACACACATAAGCCTTGATTGAGAATTTTGTCAATTTTTACTATCTCCCATCATAATCTATGAGTCTTTGCAGCAATGTAGTTAGCAATGGAGACCGTCTGTTGGAGTAAGCACTGAGTGGGTAAGGAATTTCTCTCTCTAAAAAATACTATCATTCTTGAACATGCTATTGATTGATTTTGTGGGTATATCACCTGAAGCCCTCACGAGACTATAACTCGTCATTTTTGGGGAACTTAAAGGTTTAAAGCCTTGTTGCATATGGTAAATGCAATCGCGATGCCTGCGAAAATGAGTTAGGATTTTATTTTTGTTATTTGGATGTGATTTTGATCACTTATCTATTTTTTATCTTATTTGCTAAGAGACTAGCAAAAGGATAGTTGGGAGTTGTGATAAGTGCTCAAAAAATGCTATTTAACCCTCGATTATACCTCTTGTTTAGCCATCTTAGTGGACTAATAGTGTTTGTAAGTTATGTTTTATGATTCTACAGGTGAAAAAGAGAGTTTTGTGGAATATTAGAGAAAAGGGGGTAAAATGGAGCATTAAGGATCACATGGGAAGCCTGTGGACAATCTAGGAGAAGGCCAAGGCATTGAAGCTATTAAAGATGCGACTTGGACCAATTTTAACGCCTATTTGGAAGCCCAAGGCCAAATAATTTGTTGCTTTGACCAAAGCCCACAAAAGAGGATAGAAGGATAGAGCAGAAGAGACAAAATAGACTTATGCGTCTGGGACACATGGATTGCGCATCCAGTCGCATTGCTTGCATCTGGGACGTATGAATAGTGCGTCCAGACGCATGGATCGACACTATAGCCAATTCCTTCTCAGTTTTGGAGATGAAGTTGGACTCTGAAAGAAGTCTATTTGTATTAGGAAACAAATGACGGTTTGGAATGCTTCTATAGCTCATTGTAACCTCTATAAATAGAGAACCTAAGTGCCTCATGTAATTTGCCAATTCACTTATATTCTTGTCTCCAAAACTTGAGGCAGAGAGAGATTAATAATAAAAGATTAGGTTTTAACTAGCTGAGTCTTAATAAATTAGTCTTTCTAGTCTTATGTTCTTCGACTCATCTTCTTCTTGTTCATAGTGTTCTTCTTTTTTTATGGAAGGCTAATCTTCTCCTTCAAGGGAGAAGATGAAGCCAGTGCTTAAGGTTTAATGATTCTTCTAGTTCATGGTGTTCTTCAATCAGGTTAGTTCTTTATGTTTTTAGTTATTAGTTTCATTGCCCAGACCAGGGGATGGAAGTATAGATTAAGGTTTTTATTTATTGCAATTGAATATCATGCTAGTTTAGGGTTGTATTTATTGCAATTGAATATTTGTTAGTAACATGCTTTTATTTATTGCAATTGAATACAATGCTAGAATAGGGTTTTATTTATTGTAATTGAACATTATACTATTATTCTCTACTTTTCTTCTAGTTGTGTATTGTTTTATAGTAAGGGAAGTATTCCTTATGTTTGCCTTAGATGGTGATTCATTGAATAGCTACCCAAGCTCACATAAAAGGAAAGAAGATACTAGTAACATGAATATAGGAACAACCTTAAGTAGAGTTATTCGTTAACCATGTTTCATCCAAGAGGGCATCGACACTCGCTCGATTGCCTAATTGTAGTTTACTTGTGAGAACAACCATGAAGCAGAAGGTCATATATCAAAAGTATTGGTGGATTCTAATCTCTTGAATTTCCTCTTTTATAAATTCTCAATAGTTTAGTTTAGTTTAGTTTAGCATTAGAATCTACAATATCTATAATAATAGTTTTTAATCCCTCAAACCCCATTTCCAGTCCTGTTCTTCATATAAACATACACTTAAAAGTGGAACGATACCCTACTCATCTTTTACTCATTGAGGGATAATTATGTTTTAATACGCTTCTATTTTGTTCAACGACCATCATCTATCTACATCATCCATATACCATCTCATCTCATACACAAAAAGAGGCAAGGTCACTGCCCCTCTAGTTGTGCCTCCAGTTGTTGTTTCTTTGGATGTTCATGAAGTTGTTGTTGATCTAGCTAGTGGCCCGGTGGGTGAAGAGGGCTGTGGGCTAGATCCTTTGAATGTTGATCAAGTATCGCATGTTGTTTAAGCTTTTTTTGGTTTGATTGTTGTTTGTGATGTGGGTAAAGTGTTTGAACAATATATTTTTTTGTCCGAGTTGATACTGATACTGATATACTTTATATTCTTATGATGGGGATACTGAGTTCGTTTTCCTGGGATAACCTGGGGGCCTCATGTATCTAACCGAAATTTGTATGGAAGTAGGAATATTTAAATTACTTACTTGTTGGAATTTGCTTGAAGCATGCATGTGATTGCTTTTGCTATTTTTGATTTGTTGTTTGACGACCTGTGTTGTATAGTAGTCATACTAATGAACTGCTTGACTTTGTTAGGTCGTCTGATTGTTACAGGTCGTAAAGTGTTTGTGTACGACCTGGTATATTTGCGTAGTTGGTACCTAGGCTTCGTCTTGTCCCTAGGTGTACGCCATGATTCGTTCCTTTTGGGCGAACTTCTGCTTGATATAATTAGCCTTTCAGTGGCTATTATATTTGAGTCTACCTTAAACCCTTTGTGAGGTCGTAAGTTGACTTAGGGTCCCTTTGGGGGTCCCCTAGATTGTATTTGTTTGATAATTGGCCTTTGAGTGGCAATTACAGTTGAATCATACTTAACCCTGGTGTTGGTGTTAAGTTGATTTAGGGTCCTTTTGGGGGACCTTGTTTGAATTGATTCATATTTAACCACTGCGTGGTTGTAGTTGAGTCGTTGTAGACTCTGTCTTTGATGTACGACCTAACATTGTGATGACGTAGGTTGGGTTGCGCAGTGTGAAATGCATTGTACTTATGTAATGTAAACAATGATATCTGTACACAAAATGTTAATGAAATTTTATTCATATTAACTTATGTATTTGGAGAAAGACTTATTGATAGAATCGGTTTAGGAGAGCTATATTCCAAGGTCGGGGAAGCATGTCACCCAGCTGAGTTTTGATCCAGTATACACCATTTCCAACGACTTTGTTAATAATGTAGGGGCCTTCTCATGTTGGGTCGAGTTTGGCTGGGGCCAGTGTCTTTTTGAGGACTAGGTCCCCGGCTTGGAAAGATCTTGGGGCGACCTTCTTGTTGTAAGATCGTTAGATTGTTTGGTGGTACCGAGCTAGGGATATTGCAGCTGTTTCTCTGTGTTCCTCTAGGAGATTAACTTCTTTTGCCAAGATAGTGTCATTGTCTTCTGACTCGACGATGTCAGAACGTGTGGTTGTGAGTGTGAGTTCTGATGGTATTATTGCTGTTGTTCCGAAGCAAAGTGTGAAAGGAGACTCATTTGTACTGGCTCTGGCTGTTATTTTGTATGCCCATAGAATGTTCTCGAGATGCTCTGGCCATTTGCTTTTCTTGCTCTCCAAATTCTTTTGGAGGTTTTCTTTGATAGCCTTGTTTGTGGCCTCTGCTTGACTTTTGCTTTGTGCATATCTAGGTGTAGAAACTACTTGAGTGATGTGCCATTTTTGTAGAAAAGCCTTGACTTGTGTGCCAGCAAATTATGTTCCGTTGTCCATGACAAGGGTGTGGGGTAGACCAAATCTTGTGATGATATTGGTCCATATGAAGTTGATTACGTTGACTTCCTTGACTTGGACTAGTGGAATTGCTTATTCAACCTACTTGGTGAAGTAATCTGTTGCTGCTACGTATTTGAGCCTTGTTTTCTTTTGTGGGATGAACGGTCCCATGATGTCTAGCCTCCACATGTGGAAAGGCCATGGGCTGGCTATATTGATTAATTTCCTTGCTGGACTTAGGTGGTTGTGGCCAAATGTTTGACATTGGAGATATTTAAGAACGTACTTTTTTGCCTCGATATGCATGCCTGGCCAATAATACCCTTAGGCTATTGCTTTATGTGCCAAAGATCTTGCTCCTGCGTGGTTGCCCCATTCACCTTTGTGGATTTCGTCGAAAATGAGCTGTCATTCTCTCAGAGTTATGCACCTTAGGTGGGGTCCTCCTACTGATTTGCGGAATAGTCGTCCGCTAATCACTGTGTATCTTGGGGCTCAAAATTATATTGCACTAGCATTCTTTGTTTCCGATGGGATCTCACCATGTACGATGAACTTGAGAAATGGGCCCATCCAAGATTGACTGATCTCTTCTTCGGATGAGGGCTGGAAATCTGTGAGGCTGTTGACACTTTCTTTATGGTACGCGGGTCGTTCCAGGATGTTAATGTAGACTGTGGTCGGACATGCTTCTTGTGTTTTGGAGGCTAGGAAAGCCAGGCTGTTTGCATGTCTGTTGTCCTCTTGAGGAATATGTTCTAAGAAGAATGTTTTGAACGAGCTGATGATGTCATTAACGACCTGAGCGTACTTTGCCAGGTTTGCTCCATTCGTGACATATTCTTTGGTGAACTGCTTGACGATTAGCTGGGAGTCGCTGTAAGCTTTAAGCTTTAGGACTTGTAGTTGTTGTGCTATGCGGAGGCCTGTGATCAATGTTTTGTACTCCGCTTCGTTGTTGGACGTGGCGAAATCGATCTTGATTGATTTTTGTAGCTGGGATCCTTTTGGTGAAGTTAACACAGACCCCAGTCCACTATCGCTTTTATTGCATGCTCCATCTACGTGGAAGTGCCATGTGTTTGGGGGTGGCTGGTTGATGGAGTGAAGTGATGGGCTCAGGTTCCCAGTTGATGTCTTCGGCGGGGAAATCCGCTAAGAAATCAGCAACGACCTGACCTTTGCAAGACGTTCTGGGAACAAACTCAATGTGATGTTCTCCGAGTTCTTCAACCCATTTGGCCATACGGGCTATTTTGTTGTTGGAACTCAATACCTGCTTGATGGGTACATTAGTGATGACCTTGATGCTGTGAGATTGGAAGTAAGGTCAGAACTTCCAAGCTGAGTAGAGTAAAGAAAGCATTGTTTTCTCCATTAGAGAGTAGTGTTTTTCTGAATCTGCCAACGTCTTGCTGGTGAAGTAGACCGGCTTTTTGACTCCATCATGTTCGCGAAAAAGAACTGAGCTTATTGCAAAGTCGGTAGTTGCAAGGTATAGCCCCAGTGTTTCTCCTTCTTCTGGTTTGGACAGGACGGGTGGAGTTGATAAATAAGCTTTCAGGTCGTTGAAGGCTTTCTGGCACTCGTCTATCCATGTGAGTGTTGCTCCCTTTTTGAGTATTTGCAAGAATGGTCTGCACTTGTCAAATCCTCTTGAGATAAACATGTTGAGGGCTGAAACCATGCCAGATAACTTGTGGATCTGTTGCTTTGTAGTTGCTTCTAGCATTTCAAGGAGAGCTCGTATCTATTCTGGGCTTGCTTCAATGCACCTTTGTGAAACAAGGTAACCTAAGAATTTCCCTGAGGCTACTCTGAATACGCACTTAATTGGGTTGAGCTTCATCTTGTTTTGGCTAAGTCGTTCAAAGGCTTCTTGCAAGTGGGAGATGTGATCACCCGCCTTTTCGCTTTTGACCACCATGTTGTCAATGTAGACCTTCATAGTGTCTCCTAGCAAGTCTTTGAACATTTTGGTGACTAGTATTTGGTAGGTTTCACCTGCGTTCTTCAAGCCGAAAGGTAGGACGTTATAGCAGAACGTACCTTGCTCGGTTATGAAGGACGTCTTTTTCTGGTCTTCTTCTGCAAGTGGTATTTGGTTGTATCCACTGTATGCGTCCATAAATGACAAGAGCTCATGGCCGCATGTTTGATCTACAAGTATGTCGATCCTTGGTAGTGGGAAACTATCCTTTGGGCAGTGCTTGTTGACGTTGGTGAAGTATATTGATAAGAGCCCAAAACTGTAGTTTTAACCCCTTAACAATAATACTTTTAGACCAATTATGCGAGTAATAAATAAGAGTTAATAGTAATTACGTGCTTTTATGTATTTCAGGCATTGAAGTCAATTAAGTACTGAAATGTGCCACTTTGGTGATATAAACGAGCAAGGGTTGGTTGCTAAGAAGTTCTGGGATTAAAGGCCAAGACGGGCATAAAACAGCCGCACAAAAAAGTCAGCAGACCTTCCGAAGATTGTATCTTTGGACTCAAGCTTTGGAATTGGGCATACCTTATGTCAAAACGACCGGCTCGGAAAGCGCTTTCCAATGGTTCAAACCTTGACCCAATCAGAGGAATAGAAGTGGACAAAAACTCTATTGAAGTCAAAGCCAGCTGAAAAGGGCCCTGTGGACTGAAGAAATTGGGCTTTGGGCTCGATTTTCCGGCCCAAAACATGGACCCTCAGCCCATGCACGAAAATGTGGATCTGGTCTCCTCCATTTACACACACAAGACTTAGCTTTTAAGTATCAATTAGCTTACGATAAAAAGTAGCCATTAGAGTAGCCATTAAACCTTAGTTCTAGATCTAGTTTTTCAATTAATTAATTAGTTGTTATTCTTGTTTTAATTTTAGTATTGAATCATTGTTTATCATTCATTAGATAAATAAAATAGTTAGTTCTTGATAATTTCGATTTTTGTTATTTACAATTGCTTAGTTCTAATTTCAATTCTTAGTCGTTAATGATTTCTTAGTTGTTAATTTAGATTTCAATTATTGTTTAGTTGAATTTAATAAAGTTAGAATCTTTATAGTATGTCTTATTCAATTTCATATGGAAATGATAGTTTGATAAATCAAGGCTAAACCTCCATTAGAAGGGTTTGATGAAGCCTTGATGAAAACCTGATTGTGTAGTATAGAATCGTTGTAAGAGTCTATTCCACTCTAGAAGGTCGTTGATTCGCCATGAGAATGGGTGGACGTCCTCACATGCTAGTTATGAATTGGTAGAGATGCTATGTATAATTAGGGATTAGAACGACCAATTCTTACCGTAAGAACGTAAGAATTGGATTACAACAATCTATGCCAGTTTCTTAAGTTGGATTCAAGGTGGATTCAATTCCCCCCTAATTCTTATTCTAGATTCAAACTTTAGTATTCTGTAGCATTTCGTAGTATAATTCGTAAAACTCTCATTGACTTTGGTAGGATTGATAGTCATAGGAAACTTGAATGCTAAAGAATTAGGAGTGGAACGAATCTTCAATTCCAACTCTACTTCAATAGTATCGAGAGTAGAAATCTTTGATAATCATGAGTATAGTTGTGTTTAGAGTTTCATCGCTTTATTCATTAGTAAAACTATCAATTTTACTATTATCAAATGGCGCTGCTGCCATCTTAGTTCCTTTTAGTATTGTTTTCTTTAGAATTGTTAATTTTCCAAAGTCCCATAACCCACCCACCCTTGTTTGATTCTCCGTGGTTGTTGTCGTTTCAAAGATCAAAAATTTTCCTCAAAGAATTACACAGAGTGTGACCCGCGCCCAAGCGCCTAGAACTCCACTTTTTGGCTGAGCGCGACCCGTGCCTTGCCAAGGCAAAACACGAGCGCCCCCCGCGCAGAAGCGCCTGGACCTTGAGGTTTTCCTTGAGCGCGACCCGTGCCCTACCAAGGTTAAATTGGAGCGCGACCTGCACCCAAACGCCTGGAACTCTAGCTTGAACCTGAGCGCTAGCTGCGCCCTACCTAGGCCTATTCTGAGCGCGACCTGCGCCCTCTGTTGAAACTGCCCGATTTCCACAAGTTTGTTTCAAATTCCCATTTCTTCATAGTTTTTAGTGTTTTAACTGGTTATACACACTGAGCATACGTAAACAAGACGCTATTCATAAGTGAAGCAAGGAGGCATTCAGGCACTCTTTTCTTCCACACCTCGCATCTCCTGTTAGAGGTTCATACTAGCATATCAGGATTGTTTGGAGTGTTGTTGTGTTTCGTTAAGATTGCCTTAGCCTTGCATGAGATTAAGGTCAGGCCGAAGAAAAATGCCTAACGTAATCAACCGACAACGTCAACAAACACGCTTTTCTAGTATACCACTCACTACACCTCTAGCTAATATAGCACACACACCACCTGAAGTAATGGCTGAAGAAAGAGAGTTTCCTCTCTCTGACTTTTACAAAGCCTTGAACGATAGCCCTAAATCTTGCATCAAACTATCAGACCCAGTGGGGGATTTCCAAATCCCCCCAAATATATTTAATTTGTTACCCGTTTTTCATGGGTTAGACCATGAAAATCCTTACTAGCACATGCGTAGGATTGACCAAGTCCTTACTACATTCTACCATCCTACGGTTGGTGCTGAACAAATTAAACTAAGGGTATTTCCCTTCACTTTAGCCGATAAGGCGGCGTCTTGGTTAACTGCCCAAGCGCCAAATTCTGTGGACTCGTAGGCTAAACTTGTTTAACTGTTTATGGAACATTTTTACCCACCACTGAAGATCGATGAAATGCTTTCCAAGATTCATTTCTTTCGATAGAATCCTCATGAATCATTTTCAGAGGCTTGAAATCGTTTCACCGATCTACTTATAGAGTGTCCACACCATAACCTCGCGAAAGACACGCTAGTTCGTGCCTTTTTCAAGGGACTGTTACACCACCACAAGGAGGTGCTTGACATAGTGAATAGGGGTAGTTTCCTAACTAAGGGAGCCTCAGAGGCTTATAAATTTTTAGAAGATTAAACTAAGTGTAATAATAACTGGGGGGTAGTGATGATATCTCCTGCAACGCTAGTTCTTCTACAACAGTAAAGGCCGCCGGTATGTTTGAGATGAAACCCGATCCGAAACTTAAAAATGTAATCGAATCTCTAACTAAAATGGTAGAGGCTATTTCTGTTCAACAAACGCTTATCCCCATCATGAATGTCAACTGAAATCCATGTAATTTCTGTTTGAGTCCAGAGCATCCCGACTCCTATTGTCCTTTCGCCTATGAACAACAACAATCACAACAAGATAATGTTTGTTCCATTAATAGCGAACCTAACGCAACTTGGCGACAAAACCCCAACTTCGGTTGGCAAAATAATCAACAACCTCCAAGGTTGTTTAACCCAAATGTTAGGCCAACAAACAATTACAACCAAGGTCCACCGAGGCAAGGACAAGGTCAGGGTAATTATAATTATAACAACCAAGCTCAACCACGACAAGGACAAGGTCAGGGTAATTATAATAATTATAATACTAATAGATGTATCGTTCCGGTAAATAATTACTACCAAAATCCACCCATTAATAATCAACGTGACATAGTTCCTGTCACACAACCAGTAGCAAATACTACTCCACAACCGGATCATTTTGATACCTTTATGCAATCTCAACAACAGATTTTACAAGCCATCCAACTTTCCTTACAACAGTTAGCTCAGGAGAAAGTACAACCTAAAGGTGTGTTACCAAGACAAGCGATACCTAATCCTAAAACACCAAACACAGCCTTTGAAGTAAATGGTAATGCTAGTAAAGAAAATGCAAACGTAGGTGAGATAAATTCCATCACCACTCTCGGTTCAGGTAGAGTGGTGGATAACAAAGTAACTATGTCTATAATTACCCCACCAGTAGTCCCTACACTAGATATTACACTAGATACCGAAACAAAATCTGAAGATCCAACCCCTGTAGAGGTACCAGTTAAACCACAGCCTAAGAAACAGAAAAGCAAGGTTAACCATCCTGTTGATCCATATGCTAAATATAGAGAGAAACCATCGTTTCCTCAGAAATTAGCTATGTTAAACAAGGATACAAATTTTGACGAGATTAGGGAAATTTTTAAAAATCTAACAATAAACTTATTTTTTCTTGAAGCGATTAAAAAGTTACCTCACCATGCTAAGTTTCTTAAAGAGTTGTGCGCTACTAGGCGTAAGACAAAGATTCCTAAAGACGCCTTTTTAACTGAACAATTTCCAACTTTAACGGAACACAATGGAATCGTTAAGTACAAGGACCCTGGTCGTCCTACTGTACAATGCACCTTAGGGGATACTCACACGACCACTGCTTTATTAGACCTCAGGGCGAGAGTTAACTTACTCCCTTATTATTTATATAAACAAATAGATCTATAGGAAATGCAACCTACAACAATGACGTTGCAACTAGTTGATATGTCTATCAAGTATCCTAAGGGTGTAGTGGAAAACGTGCTAGTTAAGGTTCAGGATTTTTACTATCCTACGGATTTTGTTATCCTCGTCGATAATTAAGCTAACGATTCTGTTCCGATCATTTTAGGGCGCCCTTTCTTGGCAACTGCCAACGCGCTTATAAATTGCCGCGATGGTTCGATGTCGTTGTCTTTTGGCCATCTTTCCATTGCGGTTAACATTTTTAAAATGATCAAACAGTTGCCTTATACAAACATCGATGGAGAGGTTAGCATGATCGAGAGCTTAGTTCATGATTATTTCAAAACCACGTTTCAGAATGACCAGATGCACAAATTACTTTCCTTTGGAAGTTCCAACTTTGATAAATACTCCTTGGATGTAGAGGAAATTGAGGAAGATTTCCTTCAACTCTTTTGCAACTCTTCCCTGCCACCTTGCGAGTCCCACCCTGCCAACATCCATTTATCCCTTGACGCTATGACGAAAGATGAATTTTTCACCCTCTATCCCAGTGATTCTTTTGACCCACCTATTGAGGAATGTCTGGCATATCTCAAGGCTTCTAATGATCTAGACCAGAGAGCTCTAGTTGACACTCATTCATCTTCCCTCACCAATATTCCCCACCTTCCACCCTTTCAAAGGAACCTAGAGTTTGCGCTTGACCCTTTTGTTTCTTCTGTACTTAATGATTTTCTAAATCCTCTTAATACAGAAATAATCCCAAAGGGAAAGGCACTTGACATCTTCATTTTCAGAATTCAGACAGTTCCCACATACACCATGAATGAGTTTTGTGCCAAACCTACATTCTCATTTCTTCCATTCCTTACATCTAAAATTCATCTATATCCACCATATATTCCACAAACATCCATTTTCTCATGATCATTCACTTGGACACCCTCGTTCAAAGGCGAAAAAGAAGGTGCATGCGTAGTTACATTCTAGATCCATCAGACTTCACTTTCATTTCAATAAGTTGCATCGTAGAGAATCTTGAGCCTTGATTCTGTTTGGGAGTGCATTCCATGTTATTTATTTATGGAAAGACCCCCAACTCTTTAGGTTGTTGATATATGGAAAACTGAAGGGTATATATATATATATCCAGTTATTTGTTAAAGTCTCGAGTATCTGACTATAAATGGATCATTTTATTGTTTGGTGTACTTCCTTACAATTCCATATATTGGTAAGTGCACCACTCAGGTAACCGGGCTCTCCTTATGGAGTGTGTGGCTGTAAGTACCGGATCCTAAGTCCACATTAAACATAAATCAGGTTTTCCACTCTTGCATATTTTCTCGGATTTTGGGTCATGTTCTTCTATGGTGTGAATTATGCATTTATTGCTTTATTGTTTTTCTTATATTAAATCTTATTCATAAAAAAATAAAAATTGTTAAAATCATAAAAATAGTAATTTAGGAAGTCTCGGGAATCTGACTTTAAAAGACCCGCTTTTAAAACAAATTTTCTAAACTTCGTTGCCAAAAATTTGTTTGGGGGTGGGGTGTTCGTTTCTGTACTGGATTGTTCAACTTTCTATTTGTGTTGCTTAGGCCGTTTAATTGTATTCCGATTCGGGTTGACATTATCTATGAAATTAGAGTTCATTCGTTCGCATAACTTACATCACGCACGCACTTTGAGGTGTTTTCTATCTTCTTATATGTCATCCACGGTCGGAATAGAATGTTTTATGAGTCGTTGGATTGGAAATTCTCTTCTGATAATTTCCATAGATCATTCGAAAAAATCGGACCGTTAACGAAGCGGCAAATTTAGTTTGAAGTTGCGCGAAAAATCGAAAAATCAAATTGGGCTTGGGCCCAATCTCGCACACACGTGCAACGCACGTGCGTCTCCATCTTCGACATAACAGTCGCGATTTCACCTTCCAAAACCGCCATTACCAAATTCAAAACCATAACCTAAAAAAAAAAAAGAAACCTAAATACAACCACGCCCAAATTCAAAACCTTACCCAAAACACTCCCACCACCATCCCCAACATCGGAAATTAGAGAAAAACCATAAAATATTTAAATTGCTGCGCAACAGCTGTTCAACCACCATCGTTTTTATTATTATTATTATTATTATTATTATTATTATTATTATTATTATTATTATTAAGTAGGGTTGTTTCACATCGTTTCCTACACTACATACAAACCCCCAAATCAGTTCAAAACTTTTAATGGCTCTAAGACGAAGAATTTTGCCGGAACAAGCTTTTACGGCCGACCGCTTCGCGTCGTTTTTTCGTGACGAGATGATTAGGAGGAATTGTAATAGGTTGTGGTATTCGACAAATAATTTCTAGAACTCCGATTTGGTCGAACAATTCTATAAGAAGAGAGAGTTGGATGGTCGGAAAGTTTTCATGAAGGTGGCTGGGGTTAGGAGAGAATTATCGAGAGAGAAGTTCGCTGAGATTTTAGGCATTACGCATGAACGCCAACTCGACACCACCATGTAGGAATCCCAGTATATTGGAGTTCCTGCATTGATGAACGACACTCTCATAGAAGGTCAATACAATACGAATTCTCATTGTGCTCGACAGTCATCTCTGCGAACCAACCAATTGACTGTAGCTCAGTGGATTGGTAAGAACCTCATTGGGAAGGAGAAAGTGAGCGACATCAGTTTGACATGTCTGCACATTATCTGTATATTGCAAGAGAAGAGGTATGAATTCTGTATCCTCGAGTTTTTGATAAATATGATTAGAGGAGTTGGGAAGAGTATTGCACCATTCCCTGCTTTAATTACGAAGATAATGTTATCTTGGGGGGAAACCAAGAGCTGAGAGGACTATGTTAAAATTGCATTCAAACGAAATTATTTATACGGAGTGTATCCAAAAGACTTGGATGTTGCCGGAAGACAGGATGGTTGATTCGGATGAGGAAAGGGAGGACATGACATGTTTGGATGAAGATGCCTTGGAGAGGTGTATGCGTCGATTCGAGCGCATGTTAGTGTTGCATCTTGGCGTCGCGTTGCATTTATGCTATTTGTGAAGATATACGAGATAGGCAGATTAAAATTTGAACGAAACAAAATACCCTTCAGACGAATTTTGAAATGCTCGACAAGAGCTAGTCGGATCTCCATTATAACATGGAGATAGTCCTACAGCGCCAAGTTGTGCATTATGCAGAGATGAAGGCAGAAATGGAAGCACAACGCCTGTTCCGAGTAGAGATTCTACGACGCATGCTACCCCTGGAGGTTTCTGTTTCAGATAAGTCTGAGAGGCATGAGCGTCGTCGTCAAAGGAAGGATGGCTCAGGCCCTTCTTCATCCCAAGCCCAATCTCTATCTCAGGGTCCATCTTCATCACGTGGCTAGGTTTTCTAAAAATATGTGGTTTCGATGTTATTTAGTTGTTTTTATTATTTTTCTTAGTACGGATATTAAGTTGTTTAAATTCAGTAGTTAAATTTAAATTCGGTAGTTAATTGTATTTGAATTTGAATATAATTTGGTTCTTTTCAAATTGTGTATTGTTTTTATCATTAATCCCACCTTCCCGAATTGTTTGGGGGTGGTATTATGTACTCTAGTATGAATTTTGATATGATCCTCCAGTTTAGAAATTGTGTTGGAGTGAGGGTTGAGAATATTGCCGATATGGGCATGGCTATGAATATATATTGTGATAGGATGAAATCTCGATGAGTTAGGCAGTTTCTATCCTAAATTCAACCTAAAAGATATTAGGTTTGTTTTGGAATAGAGAATATTGGTTGTTTCTGTTTTCGGTTTTGGAAATTTTTTGTTTTCGACAATTGCCTTAAAACTTTTTGGTAACTTCCCGATTCATTTTAGCAACTTAGAACTTATAAAAACTTCATTCATTCTACACTCACAACCCACACTACACCTCACTTTCATCTCTCACCTTTCACTCCCACGATTCCCATCTTTCTTATCCATTTTAGCACTATCGGCCGGCTCGGAAATGACGACCGACTGCCCTAAACCTTTATCGACAAAATTTCATCAGAGCGCGACCCGCGCCCTACCAAGCCTTGAGCTGAGCGTGACCTGCTCCCACAACACTGGAATTCCAGTTTTCATCCTGAGCACGACCTGCACCCATCCCAGGCACAAAGTGAGCGCGCCCTGCGCCTTAGTGCCTGGAACTTCGAAAAAAATCACCAAAGCGCCCCCACGCCCTATCCGAGCATAGGTGGAAGCGCCCCGCTAAAAACCCCGTGGCCAAGAAAAATTTCAATTTTTTGTGGGTTGTTCCAGGATCGTTGCAGCTGTTCTAGAAAATAGTTTTGTGGTGACTTCTCCTATAGTAATACCGGAGCAGTCTTTCGAACACTTGTTGGGGAGCGAGTCATATGGACATTGGTTCCGCGAGAGGATCATGCAGTTCGGATGGAGGCATCTTATGGTAAGTGAAGACGACTCGTATTCACCTAAGCTTATTGAATTTTTTTACAATAATGTTAAGTTCTATTGTAACCAGGATAGAGAACAAGAATTCTCCGTCACGGTTGATGACACACCCCTAAAATTTAATAAGTATGTGGTAGCATTAGTTTCGGGAATACCAATACATGATCCTATTCACACGTGGGGATATATGACCGATAATGCGTACCTCTATGACTATACATATTTCCATGAGTATTATGGGGGAGGGGTATTTTGTATAATGGACCAAGGGCGTTACAACATAGCCCTTGGTAGCCTGTCCCTAAATGTAGGCATCACTATGTTATTCATCCTGATGAATATTTTAGGGGATTGGCAGTTTACCTCTGCAAATAGTACCGCTGGTGACGTTTTCCTTGCTTTAGCTGAGGAACGTCGCCGATATGACATTCCTCGAGTATTAGTGGCTAGTCTTAAAAGAGCCCAAAGCATGCGACATAAGTATCTTCTTATGCCTGTTTTGGTTTGCCGCATCATGCTCAATTGGCTACCTTAATTCTGTACCCAGTTCACGGATTGGAAAAGGGTTGAAGTCATGAGACCCACCAATTGGGTGGTTTGCTCATTTCAAGTAATGACTTGGTCGAGATGGCAGGTGCAACCTCATTTGGTTGCTCCTTACACCCCATCAGACATAGTAACACTAGACAGGTTAGCACACGTTGACGACACACGGCGGCAGGCTTGGCAAGTTATCATGGCATGGCAGGATGCGAAGGAACCTCCTCTCTTTGGAGAGGGAAATGAGGAAAATGCTTAAACGGGAGTTAGGGTTAGTTTTTATTTCAGTTAGTGTCTACTTATGTCCCAAGCAATTTGTTTCTCATTAACCCCATTACGGGTGGAACTCTTATAGAGTTGCGTCAGTTTTTCTTTTCTATATCAGTATGTTTAACCTTATTTTGCAGATGTTCCAAAATTTCACGTGTTTCAATGGTATTTCTCTAACCTATTTATTTAAATACTTTGAGGACAAAACTTGCTTCTTGTTTGGGGGGAGGGGGGCATAGAAACATGTGTAATTAAGGCATCTATTAGGATATAGATATGTATAATATGCACTTGTTTTCTAGTTAAAAAAAATTCAATTTTTTTTTTAAAAATATAAATAAAAAGTATGATATACACTTAGGAATATTGGTATTGTTTTCTTTCTCTATGCTCTCAATAATCTAGAAGTCTCACGTAGCTTTTGCATTAGAATAGTTTTTAGAAATTTAGGCTAATATGTAGGTAATAATCCTTGCATCTATCTATAAATATGTTACATTAATATCTATGATTGTTGGCAGTAAGTTTTTGAAATCTAGGCCAGAGTACTTATTCTACAAATCCTGTGAAAATATAGCCTAAAGCCTTATATGAGTGAACATTTGAGAAATGACACAAGGCAGAAGTAAAATCCAGATAGAGAAACGTCCACTTGCTTGATTACTATACCATATCCTAAGTGAGAATTTAGGCCCTCTTTGGATCGATATAGCCATAAATTCAAACCTATGAATTATTTTTCGCTAGTCGCCCCTCTGAGCCTTTCTTTAGCCTTTCATAAACCACAAATCCTTTAGCCTGTTACAAAACAAAACAAAATAAAAAAATCAACCTACCCAATTCTTTGAATAAGTTAGAGAATAGAGATGAAGAATAGAAAAGAGAAGAACCTTTGAAATCAAGAATTTGTTAGTCACTTAAGATGAGAAAAGTAAATTTCTATCCAAATAAAAAAAAATAATAAAAAAAATAAAAAAAGAAAAGAAAATAAAGAGTTAGAACTCCAAAAATAGAATCAAAGAGTCAAAAGCCAAAGAAAAAGAAAAAAATATGGCTAAGGATGGAAACAAAGTGTAGAAGCAAAAGTAAAAAACAAAGGTTTCTCTAGTTACATAATATAAAGCCTCTATTATCTCAGACTTGTCCTTTTTGAATATCCATCTCCTTCTTTCTTAAACCATCTCCTAATCCCCGTAACACCTAATAAAGACCTCTAGCTCAATTACGAATATGTTAGTGTGATAGTAAGTGGCAAATGTGTTTGATCGACTCCGGCTTTCTTGTGTGTCATAGAGTTCGTAAGGTAAAGTGTGCCCATTGCACACTGGAGTAGCGAAACTTGAGCGGAAAAATCAGAGTGGTTTTTGTCTTGACATTTATGTGAGGACCTACTTAAGGACGCTATTCCGAGTTTTCAGAAATGGACCTTCTAGTCCATTTCATAGTGTTACTCATTGCATATATGTTTATTCGTAGATGATTGATTATTATACATATATTAGCTTAGGTTTCGACTTGATTATTCTGTATTCATTGCTAGTGAGATGTATAGATAATTGAGACATGATAAGGAAACAATAGTTTTATTTCTGAGTCGTAGTATAGATGAAGTTTGTGAGTACCTTCGCTGGAAAACTCTCACGATGCTACAACTGGTCCACTAGGGAATTTCTAGTGGTTTAAGGCCTTGTTGCATATGGTCAATGCAATTGTACTCGGCGAAATGAGATTAGTTAGGGCTCCATTTTTGGTCACTTATGCTAATTTCTCATATTTGCTTGAGGAAAAGCAAAATGCTATTTGGGGGTGGTTTGATAAGAGCCCAAAACTATAGTTTTAACCCCTTAACAATAATACTTTTAGACCAATTATGCGAGTAATAAATAAGAATTAATGCTAATTACGTGCTTTTACGTATTTCAAACATTGAAGTCAATTATGTGCAGAAATGTGCCACTTTGGCGATATAAAGGAGCAAGGGTTGGTTGCTAAGAAGTTCTGGGATTAAAAAGCCAAGGCGGGCGTGAAACAACACAAAAAGTCGTGAGAACTTCCAAAGATCGTATCTTTGGATTCAAGCCTCAGAATTGGGCGTACCTTATGTCAAAAGGACAGGCTCGGAAAGAGATTTCCAATGGTCCAAACCTTGACCCAATCAGAGGAGCAGAAGTGGACGAAAAGGCTGTTGAAGTCAAAGCGAGCTTAAAAGGGTCCTGTGGACTGAAGAAATTAGGCTTTGGGCTCGATTTTCTGGCCCAAAACATGGACCCTCAGCCCATGCACGAAAATGTGGATCTGGTCTCCTCCATTTACACACACAAGACTTAGCTTTTAAGTATCAATTAGCTTAGGATAGAAAGTAGCCATTAGAGTAGCCATTTAAGCTTAGTTCTAGATCTAGTTTTTCAATTAATTAATTAGTTATTATTCTTGTTTTAATTTCAGTATTGAATCATTGTTTATCATTCATTAGATAAATAAAATAGTTAGTTCTTGATAATTTCGATTTTTGTTATTTACAATTGCTTAGATCTAATTTCAATTCTTAGTCGTTAATGATTTCTTAGTTGTTAATTTAGATTTCAATTATTGTTTAGTTGAATTTAATAAAGTTAGAATCTTTATAGTATGTCTTATTCAATTTCATATGGAAATGATAGTTTGATGAATCAAGGCTAAACCTCCATTAGAGGGGTTTGATGAAGCCTTGATGAAAACTTGATTGTGTAGTATAGAATCGTTGTAAGAGTCTATTCCACTCTAGAAGGTCGTTGATTCGCCATGAGAATGGGTGAACGTCCTCACATGCTAGTTATGAATTGGTAGAGATGCCATGTATAATTAGGGATTAGAACGACCAATTCTTACCGTAAGAACGTAAGAATTGGATTACAACAATCTATGCTAGTTTCTTAAGTTGGATTCAAGGTGGATTCAATTCCCCCCTAATTCTTATTCTAGATTCAAACTTTAGTATTCCGTAGCATTTCGTAGTATAATTCATAAAACTCTCATTGACTTTAGTAGGATTGATAGTCGTAGGAAACTTGAATGCTAAAGAACTAGGAGTGGAACGAATCTTCGATTCCAACTTTACTTCAATAGTATCAAGAGTAGAAATCTTTGATAATCACGAGTATAGTTCAGTTTTAGTTTTACTTGCGTTTAGAGTTTCATCGCTTTATTCATTAGTAAAACTATCAATTTTACTATTATCATCTATGCAAAGTCGTACCTAACCAATCTTCTTTGGAACAGCTACAATGTTGGCCAGCCAGGTCGGGTACTCGACTTCTCTAATGAATCCAACATTTTTTAGCTTCTCTATCTCTTCGTTGATGGCTTTTTAAAATTTGAGTTCTAGTTTCCTAGGTTGTTGTTTGATAGGCTTGATCGCTGGATCTACATTTAACTTGTGGCAAGCGACCTGAGGGTCGATTCCTAGCATATCGATGTATGACTAAGCAAAAACATCTTTATTGAGAGATAGAAATTTGACAAGTTGCTCCTTGAGCTTGGGGTCTAAGTCAGCCCCTACATAAACAAATTTTGGGTCATCAGTTGTGCCCAAATTAACTTTTTCTCCTGGTTCTATTTGAGCTTGTTTCCCTTTGAGCTTGTCTGTTGTAGTTGTCGAAGGCTGGATGTTTGAGGATCTTGATTATTTGGGACGTCTTTATCCTCGACGACCTAAGGCTTGGGTGAGATCGTTGTGCTAACCTGATTGTATCTGTGAGCTTCAAGTTGGTTGCTTCTGAGCTCCATGATGCCTCAGGGTCCGGGAAATCGCAGGACTTGGTATAAGGTTGATGGAATTGCTTGAATCTTGTGGATCCATCTACGTCATAGGATGGCAGTGTAGGACGACTTGACATCGATTACACTAAAGCGTGTTGAAGTTTTGACCATGTCCTCCTTTTTGCAAATGGAAACTAGTAGGATAACGTCTCCGATGGCATCTGTGAGATCTCCGTTGAACCCATAGAGTGGTGCATTTGAGTCTATCATCACCGAGTCTGGCAGGTGCATGTCCTTGTAAGTTTGATAGAAAAGTATGTCGCACGAGTTGCCTGGGTCGATGAGGACTCTTTTGATTGTCCAGCCGTTGATTTTGACGTGCACTACCAGGGCATCATTGTGAGGTAGGCACACCTTGTTTAGGTCCTCTTCTGTGAATGAAATTGCTATTGTTGTCTTATGGTCGGTGGGATTGATCATCTCGGTTTTGTGTGAGAGGTGGTAGATTTCTTGAATTGCTCCTACTCTTCTGCGCTTCTCCTGACCTGAGGTTTCGTCGTTTGAGGTGTCTATAATCATGTTGATTACTTTCTCCTTATCGTCATCGGAGGAGTGTTGTCTCTTGTTGTGCCTCAACCGACCTAGAAATTTAGATCATCGGGGTGCATTGCTCCTGCTTCTATTTATGTTGTTGGTGGGTCGTTCGTTGCTGCGGCTTCGGCTTCTGTAGCGCTTAGCATCCAGAAACATCTTTAGCCTTAGGTCGCTCTCTGGCAGGAACTCTTTCAATTTGCCTTCCTCTACTAGGTCTTGGAGGTAGTGCTTGAGGCTCCAACATTCATTGGTGTCATGTAGGGGTGATAAAAGGGCCGGGCCGGGCTAGCCCGCCCCTCAAACCATAAAAGCCCTCATAATTGAGGGCCGGGTCAGCCCGCCCCTATTTGATATTGAGGGCCGGGTCGAGTAGGGTCAAGCATGAAAACTCAAGCCCTTAACCCGCCCCTCGGCCCTCATTTTTGAGGGCCAAATGAGGGCCGGGTCGGGCCCGGTCTAATTATACTTCACTAGTTTACTATTTTTTTTTTATTTTTTTATTATTATTTTTTTTGTAATTTGATTTAATGATATGTATATAAGTATACAAAACTAATTCTTATATCTTTAGAAAAAAATAGATAGAGATGGTGGAAGAGATGATATTCTTAAAATATCTACATTTTTAATATTTAACTATGTTGTTAGGTTGGATTTGCTTTATGTATGACTTATATACATATCATTAAATCAATTACAAAAGTTCATATATTATATTATGTTATAATTTATCCCTTATTGAAAACTAATTTAATAGTTTTTTTTATACAATTTAGATAATTATAGTATAATACATAAATATAATGTAAAATAACAAGAAAATATGGTTTTCTTTTAGGGTTTACACAAATATATAGTATAATATATAAATTATCATTTTGGGTTTACACAAAATAATCATAATTCACTTTTCTTTTTATATTTGACCTCTTTTACTCAAATTACAAAATACCTCATATGATATGTGGTAAACTACTATTATTAAACATCATTTGTAGTGAAAATATTTAGTTCAAATAGGGATAATTGTGGTACCCTACATATATAATGTAAAAAAATAAAATATATCTTATCGAAAAAAAAAATACTAAGGGCCAAATGAGGGCTTGGAAGGGCCAAATGCGGGCCGGGCCTATGCTCCAGAACCTAGACCCTAGCCCGCCCCTAACAAGCATGAGGGCCGGGCCAGCCCGCCCCTCAAATCTGTGAGGGCCAACTTTTGAGGGTTTTGACGCGCATTTTTTAGGGCCGGGTTGAGGGCCTGAGGGCCAAATTATCACCCCTAGTGTCATGGTGATGGAGCTTGTAAAAATGGTAGTATGGACGTTCTGGGATTGCGATCACCTTGTTGATGTTGGGCTTGAAATATGGTGCTATATATATCTTCTTCAGGATTTGGGATGGCGTCCTGGAAAAGTTGGAGAATTCCCTCTGTGTATGAAGGCTTGGTGGAACTAGATCTTTTGTTTTTGTTGTTGTTGTTGCCTGAGTATTGATTGCTTTCTTTGGATCCTCGCTCGTTGCTTACTGAGAGGACTTCTTTTCATTTGCGCTGGGCCAGCCATTCTTTGTACTTAATGTACTTGTCGACTCTGTGGTACAGGTCGTCTAGGGTCTCTGGCTTGTTGCGTAGGAGGGACCCTGCTAGGTCGGAGTTGTCTAATAGGCCGTTTGTGAACGCAGAAGTTGCAAAGTTGTCAGTGAGTCCTTCTTCTAACGAGTGGAGGTCCTTCTTGAAACGTCATAAGAACACACGTATGGTCTCGCCATGCACTTGTTTGAGTTGGAAGAGTGAGTCTAGGTTGGCTTGCTTCTTCCTATTGTGGACAAATTTTGCTGCGAATGTTTTAGCTAGCTTGTCGAAGTTGTTGATGGAGTCAGGAGGGAGTTTGTAGAACCAGTCTATTGCTCCGTCCTTCAAGCTGGCTGGAAAGAGTTTGCACTTTAGGTAGTCAAACTCCAAGGCGCTGTAGAGTGTAAGGATTTGGCTGAAACGAGCTACGTGCTGGCCTGGGCATGAGCTGCCGTCATATAATGGGAACCTTGGTTGAATGAACTCTGCTAGAGGCTACTTTTCCTTGATTTCAGTTATGAATGGTGACGCTTTGTACGTCTGAAGGATATTCTGAGTGAGCTATAGTGCACTAGCTTTGTCACTTGACTTTTCTAATCTTTGCTCGAAGTCCTCTAGTCTTTTGTTTGTGGTGGTGGTGAGGGCTGTGACGGCGTTGTTCTCCACTGCGTCTGGTGCCGTTGTTGTTGTTGGAGGTGGCTTGCTCTCACATTGTTTGGTTCTCTTGCTGTAAGGTTACGAAGGCTTCTTGGAGCGTCTTCATCTGATCTGCCAACGCTTGTAGTGTGGTATCCATTGTGGTTTTTCTGACCAGCTTCATGGGCTTGAGAAAAGAGTGGATGTTCTTTTCTTAAGGAAACGAACCGGTAGACGGCGCCAATGTAGATGTTGGTGTTTACTGGACTACGACTTGAGGATTTGGAAGATAGGGAATGGCTGCACTCTTCTTGGGATAAGAGTTGCCTACGTATCAAGTTTCTCGGGGTAAACTTGAATCAAGCCTTACGTAGTTCATCTCTCTCTATTTATAGATGTGTGTTTGGACCATTATGAATTGGAGATCCACCTTGTGTGCTATCTTGATGATTTGCCATTAATCTGCTATTACAAAGTTAATGCTTCCTTGATTGTGGCGTTGATTGAGCTCTAAGATTGCGCTAGTTGATATCCTTCTTTATATAAATGGCTGTAACTGATGCTTTGGATGACTTGGGTGTTAGGTCGTTGGGTACGGTCTGATGGTGTTGGATGACCTGAAGGAGGACGACCTGTTATGTGGACACATGTATTGTAGTGTGGAACGGAGGGTACTTACACTTGGTTTTCATTACAAGTTCCGATCAATCGATTTAGAGCATCTATGCAGATTAGAAAAAAGGTATGTGGGACAAAGGAGGAAGGTGTTCATCATTTCAACTAGGTAGGGGTTCAAAACTTTTTAGGCTTACTTAAGGAAGAGTTTGCATAGAATTGAATATCATAATTGGTCTTACCAGGCTACGCACTTCATTGTTTCAAATCCAATTCAAAGGATAGAGAAGTTTTTGCAGCTGTAGCGTGTCTGGCAGGTAAATGTTATTACACTTCAATGGTTCTTTAATTTCCAGAAGTTAAAATTTGTTGAGCATTTGGATCTTCATTCAAGTTTCATTCTCATTTATTTGACTATGACGTGTGGATTCCTCTTGATACAGTGTCCTTGGGTGTAGGTGGATTCTCAAGACAGATTACTTAACTGCCAGTAATCAAGTAGGGAATGTGTTGCCAAAAGAATCTTATGGACGGTTAAAAAATGGTTTTACGGAGGATGGTGCAATAAATTTAGAGGTTCCAAGGAAAAGATGCCTCTTATTATTTTCTTTGTTGAAGTCTATCAATATTCTAAAATAATTGATCTTTCTTCATTTTCCACATAAGATAAATGGACAGAAACTACACCTAGCCAACGTAGGCCTCTGAACCGGCCTTGCTTTCACTACGTACGAATAAGGCTTCCCTCCTCTCTTTTCTACTAGCTAGAGTAGGCTTTCACTTTCAGCAAGAGTTTGAATTGCCGCACACGGAAAATATGAATTGGAACTAATGGAAGTGCGACTCAAATAAGGCCTCCACCTATAAAGAAGCTTTGCTCTTGGCCTCCGTTCAGCATCATCTATTAGCGGGGGTCAGGGTGGGAAAGGCTTATTTGCCCCAAACTCAGTCATAGAGGGTGCAATAACCTACTAGACGAAGTGTCGTAACCGGTTTGCCTTTACAACTACGACCGAGATCAATTTTGGCTTTTCTTATATAAATATACGCGATTTTTAATTTCTTAATTCTTTTCATATAAGAAGTTCGCCTTTGTAGTTACGTCTAGGATTCAGACGCCTTCTTGAAGTTTGAAGTTAGTGGTTGTGTTGAAGTTCATCCTAAATCTTAAGATGGGAAGAATGGTTGATGATGAAAAATAAGAACTTTTTCAACTTTTCTTATTAATTGTTTTAGAGCTAAAGAGGTATGGAAAAACAAGTTGCTTATGAATGGAAAAACATTAAAGTTTCTGTGGGATTAAAACATGAAATGAAAAGAGAGGAAATGAGACAACTTTAACACTAAGTCACACTCATTTGATGTTTTCAAATGGGTGTAACTTGTGTTCTTGAGATTTAAATGACAAGGAAGTTTAGAGACAAGTTGATTGAAAACAAGTATTGAATGCAATGAAGAACATGAAAACAAAGAAAAACAATAGATTGAAATAAAAGAAATAATAAGACAAGAAAATAAATTGCAATAATGTAAATCTACCTAAGAAAACATGATAAAATTTGATCTCAATTTTTGGGTTGTTGTTTCGACCCCCACCTACATGGCAAACGTCCATTAGTAGGGGTCTCTATTTTATTCATTTAATCAACAGGGCTAAAGCCCAATTTGCAATATCATGGATCAATGTACAAGCCCATTAACTCATGTGTCTAAGGCTGAACCTTAGCCACATGGCTTGCCACTAATGTACATTGATTTATGTCCAGATTCATTTCTTATCAAAGAGATAATTATCAGTTGAGAGTTATATTCTATCACAATTACTCAAGCAACAAGATTACTTGAGCTACAAGGACTCTCTACTCTACCTATATAAATACCACGTTATTTTTCATAAGGAACTACGTGGAAACTTGATCCCTAGAGAACAGATCTTGGGTACGTAGGCAGCCATTATTTGGTTCAGTTTCATCTCCCCCAACATCAAATTCCTCTGTTTCTTAGTGTGTTCTTTACCATTGCTCTCGTTGTGTTGAAGCAGTTTATTGCCGAAACATAATTGGCGCCGTCTGTGGGGAATTTAGAATTCATTATCACGTGAAACAATCAAGATGGTAAGCACAAGAAGCAGACCAAATAGTCGACATATTCCTCTTGCTAATAATACTCGCAACCATCGAAATTCAAATCGGCCAATGCAAGAACCATTGAACAATCAAGTTGATCCTAGTGGTAGGATCAATTCTCAACATCCGACTGTAGCAGCGCAACCGCCACCGCCTCCGCCATCGCAAAAGGCCGTACAACCGTCGGCACCAACCCTAATAGCCTTGCAACAAGAAAATCGACAAGTCAGTAATCCTCCATGCGGTCCGCCGTCTGTCCATGTCGATCCTTCAGTTGACATGGATATGGACGTAGACATTACTCTCACGCCAACTAGCGGAAAAGGTGATAGTAACAGCCAATTCACCCCTAATATGGTTGAGCGGGAGTTATGACGAGTCAAAAATTTAAATAGGAACTTGAGAAGGAAGCTGGAAAAGAGGCAAAGGCCGGTGGACGATGTTGCAAATTCAACAACATCAAGGCGACCCGCGAAGGGGCCGAGCCATTCCATTAATGGGACCGTCTTGATGATCCACTTCGCCGTCGTCCTCGACAGCGTGCTATTTCTCAAGCACAATCAACCAATCTGCGCTCTAGGAGTAAATGACCCTATTACCCGTACTTATGGGGAGAATCGGATTGGCAGGGATAACTACTACCCTAGACATGACCGATCTCAAAGGGAAGATTTACCTCTGAGAAGCAATTTCAAGGAAGACCGCCATCCGAGATATGTCCGACATGACTGGAAAGGCGGGCATCCCAGACAAGAGCAACAAAACATAGAGAAGTGGTATAATTATTCCGACCACCCGGCCAAGAGTGACTACCGGCCTAGACAGGCTGGTTACAGGGAGAGACAAAGACAATCACCGGTCGGAACTGATCATGCGTACCGCCAAAGATCTCTAACTCTAATAAGAGATAATAGAAGATATCCTCCTCCACATGGGCACGACCGGGGGCGTCCAGTTGTTCGAGCCAATACTTTAACTCTGACAGAACAACAGTTGAAAGAGTTGATTGCAAAAGAACTTAACGATAGAGAGTCAAGGGATGTAAGAATGAAAAACTTGACAGTCAATGATGGAGTACTTGACAAGTTTTCACTCGACATTCAAGAAGCTTGCCACCATCCCGGTTTCAAACAACCCGATTTTGAACTTTATGATGAGTCGGAAGGAGATCCTGGCTTGCATGTTCTATCGTTCAAAAATAAGTTGGTGTTATGGGGTGGAGATGATCCGCTCATATGTAAGCACTTTCCATCGACTCTAAAGGGAGAAGCATTACGCTGGTTTAGTGAGTTGCCTTCAGGATCAATTCACCAATTCAATGAACTAGAAAATCAGTTTGTTAATTGTTTTCGCCACAATTGCAAGACGCCAAAGGATGTCGACTCACTTCTGAACATCAAGCAACAACGCGTGGCGAAAAGTTACGTACTTTTGTTACTAGGTTCAAAAGCAGCAGCAGATGTTCGAAAGTTTACGATGGGATGCCTCTTTTAAGCCTTTAAAGAAGCATTATATTATGAAAGAGACACAAGTTCAATTTCATTGTGAGAGATCTTTACCACTCTCTAATTAAAGATGTCCCTAAAACTTCGATGCGATCACGTATGTTAGGGCTGAACAACACATCCGTGTCGAGGAGAACCTATCGGCGAAAAGCGACAAGAGACAAAGATATTCGAGTAAAGATTTTTCGACAAAGAAAAATTTTTAAAGCCGGAAGCAAGGACGATCGGATCAACAACATAACGATGGAAAGAATGACAATCGGAAGCAAGTCAATTTCAATCGTGATGGAAAGACTCTACCGAGCTAAAGTCGACCCCCGCCAATGCCAAGTACTCGCTATATATGAGAAGTTGAAAAGTGGGAATCTTCTTTCCCGCCTTTATCCACTTTCAGAAGATACCAAAGGGACAAGGGACAAAGCCTTGCGGTGTAAATTCCATAATGACTATGGCCATGAGACAGAACTTTGTCGCTCTCTCCGGGGTCGGATTCAGAAATTAGTAGAGAAAGGACTTTTAAACGAATATCTTACTAAAGACTCTCAAAAGGCAGTTGCTGCAACTTATGAGCATGTCATTAATGTTTCCCATTCTTATGTTGAGTCTCTTTCCAAAAGTCAGAGTAAGAATCAAAAGCGTTTGAAAGTTAGTTATGTTGGTGAGTTTAACCGTATCAACAAAGTCGATTTTGTCAAGGGAATCCAGACCGAAACTTCTGAAGAAGAGCCCCTCCGATTCAATCGATGATGATCTCCGTGGGTGTATATCACCCTCACTATGACGCAGTTATAATTTCTGTGTCTATAAGTGCTTCTCGTGTTCAACAGGTAATGATCGACACAGGGGCCACTTCTAGCGTCATTTTCAGTGGATGTTATTCTCAGATGCAACTTCGCGAGGGTATGATCATCGCCGAAGACAATCCTATCATCGGTTTTGACGGGACAACATCTTCAGTGGTTGGAAGAATTACCTTACCAATCAAATTAATGAACAAAGAAGTTGAGCTCGATTTCTTATTGATGGACTGTTGTTCCCACTATAACGTAATTTTGGGCAGAGATTGGATACATTCCATGGGGGCTGTAGTCTCCACATTTCATCAGTGTGTCAAGTTCCCATTATTTGGGCATATTTGCAAGGTTCGTAGTGACCAGGTATCTGCCCATTCCTGTCATGACAAAGCAATGGATGACTATAAAAAATATGAAGTTCGAGGTAATACGATCCTTGCAAGCCCTTGAGTTTCACGGTTGCCAAGCGGCGTTCCCTCCATCTATAATATTGAGGCTCATGTGCAAGGACGCCTACAGTGGATCGACTTTTAGAAGTGCAAGTAGGAGATTCAGCAGAAGAAACCACTTTTATTTCCGCTGAACTATCGAGCATAGAACAACAAGAGTTGGTTTCCTTTACAAAATAAATAAAGCGTATCTTAAACTTGGAAAATTGAGGAAATGCCGGAATAGACCCTTACATTTGCTGTCATAAACTTGACATTGATCCAAGTTTCGGGCCGTTAAGCCAAAACCAAGAAGAATGGCACCCGATTGGAAGCTCAAAGTTAAAGAGGAGATTGATAAGCTACTTGCGGTTAACTTTATCCGACGAAGTTACTTACCCAAAATGGCTTGCTAATGTCGTCGCCGCGGTGCCAAAAAGAATGGACAAATCAGAATTTGTATTGACTTTACAAACCTTTAACGCAGCTTGTCCGATTCATCCAGATCCATTGCCACGAATTTCGAACTAGTGGATGCCACTTCGGGATTCCAATGCTTATCTTTCATGGATGCTTCTTCAGGGTACTACCAAATCTCTTTGAATGTGGATGACCAAGAGTTCACCGCTTTCATAACCGACCAAGGCATTTTCTGCTACACTGTTATGCCTTTTGGTTTGAAAAATGCCGGTGCAACCTACCAAAAGCTTATCAATACAATTTTTTCCAATCTATTGGGAAAAATAATGGAGGCTTATATCGATGATATAGTCGTTAAATCAAAGCTTACTGGTGATCATCTTTCCGATCTTCAACTTGTTTTTGATAGGCTTAACAAGTATAACATGAGACTCAATCCCACCAAATGTTCTTTTGGCCTTTCTTCTGGAAAATTTCTGGGATACCTCATGACTCGTAGAGGTATTGAGGCTAATCCTGATCAGATACGTGCCGTTATTGATATGCCATCACCAAAAAATAAGAAGGAAATTCAACGACTTACTGGTCGGCTTGCCGCTCTTCATAGATTTATTTCTAAATATTCCGATCGTTGTCATCCCTTCTTCCAGACTTTAAAGGGGGCAGCAACTTGGAACGTTGATTGTGAGATGGCATTGCAACAACTGAAGAAATACTTGGTCAGTCCTCCTATATTGACAAGTCCTTCAACGGGTCAACCTATTGGCATATACCTAGCAGCTACAACTCAAGCTGTTAGTGCTGTTCTTTTCGTCGATGATGGTAGACCCGTCTTTTTTATCAGTAAGACGTTAACCGGAGCTGAGTCTCGTTATTCAAAGATGGAAAAAATTGCACTTGCATTGGTTCATGCCACTCGTCGGTTAAAACCATACTTCCAGGGGAGGTTGGTCAGAGTTTATACTGAGTATCTCTTACGCAAGATCTTTCGTAATGCACATGAATCAAGCAGATTAGCCGAATGGGAAAGTTATCTTAGTGCATATAGCATTATCTTTGAAAGTCGTACTGCTGAGAAAGGACATGCTCTAGCTTCTTTGATAGCTGATTTTCCGATTGATGATTTTCCTATTGACGATTTCTTGCGCCAGGAAGAATCTATGGAAGACATTCTGCCACCAATAACTGGGGGCGACGAAGACCAACTTGCAAACGCAATTCCTAATCCCATTGACCTATGGATTATTTACTCAGATGGTTCCCATAATAAGTTTGGGTCTGGAATTGGATGCGTTTTTGTTAAACCCGGCGGAGAGAAGATTGAGAAATCTGTGCGACTTGGCTTCACCGCTTCAAATAACGAAGCCGAGTATGAGGCTGCCGTTTGTGCCTTAAGAACAGCTTTGAAATTGGGGGCGCGAAAGCTCTAATTATACACGGATTCTCGCCTTATGGCCAATCAGTTTGGTGGGTCTTTTGAAGCAAGAGATGACCGTATGGCGGCTTATCTTGGTTTGATACATAGCCTTGCTCGACAATTTGATAGCATCTCTATCACTCAAAGACCCCGAAATGACATACGTCATGCTGATTCATTGGCTTATCTCTCCGCCGCCGTTAGAAGCGAAGAGTCAAGACACATCACTGTGGAGTTCCAGAAAGAGCCAAGCATTGACTTTACCGAAAAAGAATTACATGACTTGTATGTACATGAAAGCAATTACTTGTTCTGCTTGCGCTAAATAAATAACACTATACGATAATCACACCAATCATGACTCGGAAGCGCAAAAGGGAGATGGAAAATTCACAACATGATCATACTTTGGATCTTCCATTAGAATCTATAGATCCATTTGTTCCTCCTGAATTCGCTCCCAAAACAGATAGTGAATTGGTACATGAAGCAGATGATAGTCCTGAAGTTCCCGATATGATACTATCAGAGCCAGTGATGATCTCCTATGAGCAAGATTGGAGTCTTCCTTATATCCACTACTTACAAGTTTCTTCGCTTCCGCCAGAACCAAAACTCGCTGAAAGAATCAAACGCGATGCATGGAAGTTTTTGGTGATATCTGTTACTGACGGAAGTTTGCAATTATATCGCAAAGGCTCAGACTTAAACCCTATGTTGCGATGCCTCTCAAAATAGGAAGGACTTCAAATTTTGGAAGAGATTCACTTCGGCTTATGCGGAAGCCACTCCAAGGGATGAAGTTTAGCTCATAAAGCTATGACACAGGGCTATTGGTGGCCAAAGATGCAAAAGGATGCAAAACACCTATCTGAGAGGTGTGAGCCATGCCAAAAGCACGACAATATGAGTAAACTCCCTGTTACTGAGTTGCATCCCATGCTAAGCCCATGGCCATTTGCCAAATGGGGCTTAGACATTATTGGCCCTTTACCTAAAGCTCCAGGTAGTATACGATTCCTTCTTGTGGCAACCGATTACTTTACCAAATGGGTAGAAGCAAAGCCTTTGGTCCAAATCCATGCTTCCAACGTCAAAATGTTTTTATGGAGAAATATTGTTTGTCGTTTTGGCATCCCTGCGGCACTTGTATCAGATAATGGTAAACAATTTGATGCTGAAGAAATTCGTCAGTTCTGTGCTAATTTGAAGATACGGCATAACTTCTCCGCACCTTATCATCCATGAAACCAATGGGCAGGCCAAAGCCACCAATAAGGTGATTTTGGCCAACCTAAAGAGGCGTTTGATCGGGCGCCAAAGGAAATTGGGTCAAGGAGTTGCCGGTATTTGTCTTGTGGGCTTATAGGACAACGCCAAAATATTCAAACCGCATTGTCACCTTTTAACTTTGGCATATGGTGTCTTTGAAGCGGTCTTACCTCTGAGAACTGATTTCCGGTACATCTCGGTCGATTCGCGGTTGAAACAGGTTCCAATGACACTACTTTGGCTCAGTCAAAAGCTCTTATTGATGAGGTTCGCTCTGAGGGACTACAGTAGCTTATTAAGTATCAAGCTGACATGAAACGGAACTACAACAAGAAGATCCGTCCTAAGTCTTTTGCTACTGAAGACTGGGTTCTCTGTAGAAACCCAAAGCTTATAGAATCAGGAAAGTTTGGAGAAAATTGGCAAGGACCCTACATCATAGATCGTCCAGCATCTAAGGGGTCATATTTCCTCCGTACTATTTCTGGAAGAATGATAGAGAAGCCATGGAATGCTTACCACCTTCGCAAGTTTTACCGTTAGGAAATGTTTTGCATTTTTACATTACTCCATCAATAACAAATCTATCCATCTATGTAGTTTGTTCTATTTTATCCATCAATAAAGACATTCAACTTCCATTCTCTTAGTATGGTTGTCATTTTACATTACTCTATTCTTCTATACTCTTACTTTCAACAATGTCATTCATTAACGTTCTTTCCAGAAAGGTCATCCATATTATGCCTTTTTCGGTCAAAGTAAGTTGCATTCATGCCTACTTGACGGAAATCCGAGTCAATAAGATGGTTATTCTTGCTCGGAACAATTATTGCAATACTCCCACAATACAATATCCGTGCTGATTCCACTACTAAGGCAATGGCGTTGTGTTTTAGTTTGGTCCCGGTGCACGGGTGACGACTTTGAACCTGTGACAACTCCAACAGTTGTCAGGCCTTGATTCACGTTCGGTACAAATATTTTAACACCTGAATAGCTAGGTTCATTGAGGACCATCATGTCCCTTTTGCCTTTCAATAACTTTCTCCAATGGTTCTATATTGGGAGGGTTTTCTCTCTACATGGTGGCGTCTCGTTCTTTTACATTCATAAATCAACAACACAAAGTTTTATACAGGTATGTTATCTGACATCACAATGATATTCAATAGCCAACACATACTTTATTTTTATTTTCATAAAAAGAATTTTTAGCTCTACGGTATTACATACTCGCAATCACATGATCATTGGTTTGGGAAAATCCAATGGTTCCTTCCCAACTTTTTGCATATACAACTCGTACAAATCTTTGTAATTCATCTTCTCACGTTCTAGTTCATCTCCCATTTCTATTAAAGTCTCTCATCAATTGTCTTTACGGACGATTCCGCGATTAATGCCATTTGCACGTGATCTTGGCCGAGCCACTCGTTTAAATCTGTCATTCGCTTGTTATTTTTCTCTACCTCTTTTTGTGCACGTTTAAGTTCCTGATCTTTGGTCGCCACGAGTGACTTCAATTCTATCACATCTGCTTTTAAGTGTTTGTGTTCCTCCATTATCTCACAGGCTTTCCCGAATTCTTCGTACGATCTCTCCTCTGCTTCTTCCGTCCGCTCGGTTAAGCTTTTGTTTTCGTCTTCTAACTCTCTGATGGTTCCGCTTAACGCTTTGTTTGCCTCTTCAAATTTTTGGTTGAGTATCTTCACTTTCTCTATTTCTTCTAAGGCATTGACTTCATTCAGAACGATATTTTTCTTCGCGACTTTTTCATGAATTTCTTTGGCCCGTACTACCGCCATTTTAACCTGCGGCGAAAAATATCTGGTTTCATCAATCTTTCAGACTTAAACACAAGTTTGCAATAACTGATAAAAAAAAAATACTATCATACCTGGTTCATGCTATCAAAAATCATTGACACTGCTCCGTCATATTCTCCGATGTTCTCTGTATTCTGGTCACAGTTTTGATATTTTTCGAGCCCTTCCATTGGCGTAATCCCGGGCGATCCCTTCACTTCGTCTTCCAAACTTGAACATCTCTGCTTCATCTGCCATTTTCATCGGTTTAGTGTTGGACACAAATTTCTTTACCGTCCTAACGAAATAGTAAAAGTCAACGGTCAACTTACTGTTAACAGATTATGTGGTTTTCCTCCATGAGTAGTATTACCCCTGACAGTACTTGCCAGTGGTGGTTGGTTTTTTTGCTCCTGCATTTTGTTTTGTCGTTTGTTTTCTTTCACCGACTTTGTGTTCTTCGCTGCACTATCTTTTGTAAGTATCACTGTTTTGCTCTTTTCCCTGCCATTCTTTTCCTGTGTATACCAAACCAGAACGAGATATTACATCTCACCACACTTTTACATTTCTATGTTTTCTACGGTACATACCTTTTCCTCTTGATGTTGCGTATGTATTTTCTTTCGTCTGGGATGTTTTGTGCATTGTAGTCTCGTCCCTCGAGGCATCATACATTGTACCGTTGGTTGTCTCTCTTGGTCTCCGTTCGCTCGTTTTCTTGTGGCACATCTTTTTTTGTACAACTCGCTTTTTGTGCTTGGCAAACTCAGCACTAGTTCTCGCTGTGTTAACTCCGTTCCATCTTCTTTTTCACTATCGCTATCGCTGCCAAATATTGCATTTCTGAGACTCTTACTCTTTTTCGTCATTTCACTATGTGTCTCCTTGGACCTATCGGGTCGTTGTTCGATACCCCCATAGTGTCGGAAATCAACAATATCATCAAAGTAGCTCAAATCTACCAATATTTCGACAGAACATTCATGAAAGAAGAAACGAAGGTTGTTCTCCACTTCCTTGTCCAATTCAATATCTGGTAGTGTACTCGCGTTTTCTGTTAGACACAAAAATAACTTGTGATTAGTCAACAGTTTACTCATAGTGCAATTTTCAATACTTATGTTTTGGCTTACCTCGAAATTTGTTCGGCACTTTAAACTCTGTCGGATTCCACTTCCCTCGCAAGCGGTACAGAAATCTATCCCATCCGGTGTATACTTTTGGGAACCCTTTAAAACTTCTGTTTGAATCCTTGAATTCAACTTCAAATTTTATGTACCCTTTTCGTCAAGATTATGGCTTTCGGTCATATCAACGCGAAGATTTCTTGAGCCCCGAACCTTACATTAAATTCATTTTGTAAACGGTGCGCTCGTAAAGATTAACCGAATGATATTGGCGGTTGTCCCGTGCAATTTTCCACCACTCCAATAATTGCGCAATTTTTTGCTCAACGGAATTGCATTCCGGCAATTTAATTATTGTGTAAGTCATTATTGCTTCATCTTCTTCGACTTTCGTTTCAAATTCATACACTTCATCCATCTCAAATTTCTCGAGTCCTAGTATTTTCTGTATTTCTTTAAAAGCGACCATCGACGGTTCGTTCGAGGTAGTCATTTGTCTCATCACCTTCTTTCCACCTCACCAAGTCTGCGATCGTCATCGAGTTTTCTTCTTGAGTGTTTTTTCGCCTGTTTTATACGGTAGTTCTACTTATATAAAAAAAAAAACTAAACAAAACAAAACGAAAAACGGGTCAGAAAGCACAAAAACCGGGTTCACTGGGCCATATTAAAGAAGGGCAGGTATGGTGCCCCTCCTTTACTGGCGATGCACTAGATCGTGTTTGTTGTTTCACTTTTAAATTTTAAAACCGCCAGCACAGCGTCTTCTTCCACATTCGTTTTCAATTCCAGAGCTTCCACATAAGTATAAACGGCAAGATATCAACAAAACAAGGATTACACTGTTGCATCAAGTCCTAAAAGCAACAAGTGGGAGAGCCAACTTCGTGAGCGGCCACAAAGAATGTATTTGCAAGAACTCAAGATGAAGTAACAAGGTCCACGTTTTTCCAACTCTGTTTGTTTGTTTCTCCTTGTGGTTCCTCATCATCTCTAGCATCACGAAGAGAAGCCTCAAAGTCAGCTGAATCGATTACCTAAATGTAGAAGAAACTACCTATATCATCTATATAGCTCCAAAGCCACCGGTTAATAACATCGTCCGGATGTTATAGCGGCTTCCATGTTCACTTTTCCTGTGATCTGTAGATGACTAAAACCGTATGTATAGATAAACAGCGAGAACGATACTAACCTTTTCTTCGTCTACCCGCAACTTTTCTTCAGGGAAACTAACGCCCCGGCACAGTACGGAAACTTCCTGTCACAATGGTTTAGTACTTTTGTGAACACGGTGGTGTTTACTTTTGTTTTTTACCGTTTATCAGTGCTAGATCATGACTTCTCTCTAAGATTTGTGCTAAGCATGGATTTCTCTGTGTTATCTGTTTATATATACGCTGGTCCAGTGTTTAAGTCCCTATGTAATTCTACCATCCAAACCGACTTAAGGTGGGTGACGCAATTCTAACCTTTATCCAATCCGGATTTATTTTAGCGTCCTAGTTTTATATGATGTACACTTCTTTTATATTTCCTTATGCTCACTTATCACGTTACTCGTATTCATATTTCGGAACAAATTTTTGACTCTTGTACATTTTTCGAATTCCAATTATTTCGTTCACAATAATTCTCCGATTTATGTCCGTTCCGTCGGATAATTTGCGGATTTTTCTCCACAGTTTTCAACGGTTTAATCCTAGTATTGCTATTTCACTGGGTACGCTACGTCCGATATATCACTTTAAGCCTTTGTTACTTAAATCGTTGATGCAGATTCGCACTCAATTTCTTTTTGATATTTTCGCCCGTATTTTATTTATGTGCATCTTTTATTCTATCTGTGTGTTTTCGGCCGTTTTTTATTTAACTACGTCATTGCGTCCCGTATACGTTAATTTGACATTTTTTCACTAATTCACGAATTTTTCTCGATTGTCCATTTTTCTTATCGTTTACGTTCACACGACACTTTGTTATACACTCCGCTTACTCTTTTATTATTTCACATTTTCCGTGATTTATCGTCTCTTATTTGCCATGTGAACTTTGTTCGCCTGACAAAGAGGGGGCGGTGTTTCGACCCCCACCTACGTGGCAAACGTCCATTAGTAGGGGTCTCTATTTTATTCATTTAATCAACAAGGCTAAAGCCTAATTCGCAATATCATGGATCAATGTACAAGCCCATTAACTCATGTGTCTAAGGCTGAACCTTAGCCACATGGCTTGCCACTAATGTACATTGATTTATGTCCAGATTCATTTCTTATCAAAGAGATAATTATCAGTTGAGAGTTATATTCTATCACAATTACTCAAGCAACAAGATTACTTGAGCTACAAGGACTCTCTACTCTACCTATATAAATACCACGTTATTTTTCATAAGGAACTACGTGGAAACTGGATCCCTAGAGAACAGATCTTGGGTATGTAGGCAGCCATTATTTGGTTCAGTTTCATCTCCCCCAACATCAAATTCCTCTGTTTCTTAGTGTGTTCTTTACCATTGCTCTCGTTGTGTTGAAGCAGTTTATTGCCGAAACAGTTGTCAAACCAAAAATTGGATAATGTTTTCTCTCCCTATTTTTTGCTTTTATACTCCTACTTTTACAATGATTGATTTGCCCTCTCCCTCTACAATTAAGACACCTCACACATTTGCTTTTTACTTTTCCTTTTCCTTTTCCCTTTATGTTTTTGCTTTTCCTCTTTTTTTTTGAGCAAGCTAGGGTTTGAGCAAGACTACTTTTGAGACAAGGCCATCCATCTCCAATCTTCTGAGTTAATAAAGACATAATTTTTAGTCTTCTGGGTTTGAGTCCTTGACCGTTGACCATTGACTTTGACTTTGACTTTTTCATAGAAGCTTGAGTATTCATAAGAAACGTTAATAAAGCTTCTTTTGGTGCTAAAATGCATCTTTTATGATAAGTGGTCTGAAATGGTCTGTAACCTACAAAAGGCAGTAAAAGATATGAGTTGTCTATTTATTATGCGTAAGAAAAGTTGTAATGCAGTAATATAAAGGTAATAAAATGCACATTTGGGAGTTGATCACTTCTCACTAAAGATAAGTGGTCAATAGATCGAACAAACTATCAATTATGAGTCTTGGCCAATTTCCATTGAAAAATCCATTAATTGATACTAAGCTCCAGGAGCATTCTCAAACCGAGTGGTGAGATTAACATGTTCCATCGCTTGCAAACAAGTTTTACCATGGAAGCCTTAATAATATATGTTGTATTATGTCCTCTCAATTTTTTGTCTATTATAATATCGATTGATTTTTTTAGGACACCAGTTTTACAAGCACATAAAGGGAGGTTCTTATTGCACTCAATGGCAACTCAAGTATATCATAAAGGGATGTTCTTACAACATGAACTATATACTATTGTGGTTGGATTAGGAGGTGTAGCTCAAATGGGACTATTTAGAATTAGACGACTCTCTTAGAGCACTGATTATTATAAATGCTATTGAGCACGCATATGAGTTCATTTCAGAGCGTATTGTGTTTTTGGGTTTGGCATACAAGTAGGGATGACATATCAGGTTGTAGACCATCTTTCCAAGCAATGCAAGTCACAAGAACGAGCATAATGGTTTTTGGGTTTCTTAAACATTGGTCCTACTATTACTATGGTAATCAGACTTTGGTCTAGAAATATTGAAATATTACTTTTTGGTCCTACTTCTGCTACTTGATTGTCAGTCAACTCAATTAACTGTAGTCAAACTATTTGCTTTTTGTATATCAAAAGAGCAAACAATTTGACCATAGTCAACTGAGTAGGACCAATGTATAAAATATCCATTTTTTTTTTGTAAACTCTACCACTACTAATTAACTAACGATGGAAACAACATCGAATATTTTGGCACACAATTAATTATGGAAACAACATTTAAATTTTTGAAGTGCAGTTACACACTTACACATAAGATGATAAATAATATGAAGGAATAGATGATTTTCTTGATCTGGTCTTTTTACGAAAACATTGAATGAACATTCCAATTTTAATAGAGAATAAATTTAAAAGATCTTGGACATTTGCTCGAGTCCAAAATCTACTAGTTATAATACTATTGCAGTAACTGTAGATGGGAGCCGGAATTTTTAAAGTAGTTAAGATTAACGTTATGTTGTAAACTAAGATCTGTACCAAAAACGTAGCACCCACCCATTTTGTTGAACCGTAGCACCTAGGGCTATCAATGGATCGGTTTGGGTCGGGTTTTGGAAAATCCGAATCCGAACCGATAAGAAAATTGGGAACCCAAAACCGAACCGATAAGAAAATTGGGAACCCGAAATCGAACCGATAATATTACATCTAATTCGAAATCGAACCGACCCAAACCGAAAACTATAAAATCAATTAAATCTTAAATTAAATTTATTAATTTTAACCACACAATTGATAAACACATATAAAATTAATCATAAATATTACTAAAATGCTATCTTATCGGTTCGGGTTCATATCGGTTTGGTGGAGGACAAACCTAAAACCAAACCAATATCTTATCGGTTCGGTTCGGTTTCGGGTCGGTAGAGGGCAAACTAAATTATCAAAACCCAAACCATTTTTTATCGGTTTGGTTCGGATCGGTTATCCGAAACCCATTGACAAACCTAGTAGCACCCACCCATTTTGTTGAACCTTCCTTATCCAATGAAGCGAAAAATACACAATCTAGCTAAGTCCCTAACATTAACGTTATCCACAAAAAGGAGAAGAGTTTCCATCAATTCATAAAGTGGGAGTGCTTTTATCTAGACGTTGTGATGATTTTCTTCTTGGAAGAGAAAGATCCAATTCCAGCAACAAATCTTCATTCTTCGCATATTTCTTGATTCAAAAGGATTATATGAGTTCCATTTCTAGGCGTGTCCAATTTCTATATATCGATCTGATCGAATATCTTCATATACACATGTCAGCGTAAAATTTGTCATCAAGAAGGACAAAAGGAACATTTTTATGGCAAAAAGGTTGTAGCCGACAGGACCTTCATGGGCTTACCCAGGCATAATAATAACAGGGAGCGACTCTAGAGGACAAATAAAAGAGAAACTCTAGAGGACACGTTATTTTTGTAATAACTCACAAGGATCGGGTGGATGAAAGTTCAAGTTTACCCTTGATGCGAAATAAGAATGGCTCGGGTAGATGAAAGGTCAAGTATACCCCTGAAGAAAAAAAATAGACGGCCCGACCCAACTGAAACAACCCGGTTATGAACATTGATTGTTCATACCCACAATAGGTATGAACAATACCTATCCATGTATGAACAATAGCTATGAATATTGATTGTTCATACCCCTAATTATGAACATTAGTTATGAACAATGAGTGTTCATACCTATTTGAGCTATGAACAAACATTGTTCATACCTATCCATGTATGAACATTGATCTAGTCATGAACAATGATTGTTCATACCCACAATAGGTATGAACATTGATTGTTCATACCTACCCATGCTGAACATCAGCTATGAACATTGATTGTGGCTATGAAAATATGAACCCAAAACAAATATGAACAATAACTGTTCATACCCCAAATTATGAACATTAGCTATGAACAATAGATATTAACAAAACAGATATGAACAATAAATGTTCACACACAAAACAGATATGAACACTGATTGTTCATACCTTCTTATACCTTTTTTAGGTATGAACAATCCGTGTTCACACCCAAAAAAAACATGAACCCAAAACAGATATGAACATTGATTGTTCATACCCAAAACATATATGAACAATAAATGTTCATACCCAAAACATATATGAACATTAATTGTTCATACCTACTTAAAAAAACATGAACCCAAAACAGATATGAATATTGATTGTTCATACCCAAAACATATATGAATAATAAATGTTCATATCCAAAACATATATGAACATTGATTGTTAATACCCAAAACATGCAAATATGAAAAATACGCGTTCATACCAACAAAAAAACATGAACCCAGTAGATATAAACAATAAATGTTTATTTCCAAAACAGATATGAACAATACGTGTTCATACTTAAAGTAGGTATGAACAATACGTGTTTAACAGTAAAAAATGAACAATCATTGTTTGATTAACATTAAATTTTAGAGGATCTTGGTGGAATCGAACCACCATCACCTTTGGATATCACTTTTACCCAAATTTGAATAAGTTATTCACATTAGTTATGAACATTGATTGTTCATACCCCCAATTATAAACATTGATTGTTCATAAGTGTTAATACATATTAGAGCTATGAACACTATTTTGTTTGATAATTAGTCTGGTGCCGCCATCTCTAGCTTTGTTTGATAATTAGCCATTGATATTATCGTATAAAAAGGGTTATTCTTCGCAAGGAGGTGTTATTATCGTCTAAAAAGGGCCTAGTTGGTTGGAGAAGAAGGAGTTTTAGCCTTTTGGGTTTTCTCTCTCGTAGTTTTGTTTTATTCACATAAGGGTAAAAGGGGAAATAAAATAAAAAATTAAAAACCGGGCCAACTTATTTTGTCCTTGATGGTTATTTTAATTAAAAGACTGGATCCGTAAGTGATTAAAACATGGAATTTGGTTTTGTGAGTGGTTTCTAAAATAGGTTGTCCTCGACCGTGATTTTGGCTCAAAATTGGTCCTCTTCTTGTAATAATAATAGGCTGTCAATGGGTTTTGATAACCCGATGACTGACCCGAACCAAACCAATAAAAAGTAGTTTGGGTTTTGGTAATTTGGTTTTGGTTCGATAATAGATTTAATTTTGAGTTCCGATAAGATATTGGTTTGGTTTAGGATTTGTCTTCTACCGAATCGATGTGAACCCGAGCCGATAAGATTGCATTTTAGTAATATTTATAATTAATTTGTATATATTTTATCAATGTGTGACTAAAATTAATCGATTTAGTTTAAGATTTAATTGATTTTATAGTTTTTGGTTTTAGTTGGTTTGGTTTTAACTTGTTGTAATATATTTTATCAGTTTGGTTTGGTTTTAGATAAAATATAATATTATTAGTTCGGATTTAAAATTTTCAGAATCCGACCCAAACCTATCCATTGGCAGCCCTAAATAACATCCTGTATTGAGTATTTGAGTGGATGAATTGAAATAATGTTTTTTTTTATAAGAAATTCTAATTTTAATTGTCCATCCAAGGATGTACTGAAATTAAATGTTTTAAATTGCTAACTGCGTTCCTAGTTCCAACTGAGGTCAAAAAGACAATAAAAGAAACACTCAAGGATAACTTTATAGTCCTCTTTCTCACTACATAGCAATCCAGCACACAAAATGCTTAGAAGATACGGACTGGCTTCCCCATTGTGGTCTTAAGGTACAAGCACCTCACATTCTGCCAGTTCTTCTTCAACAATGACACAAGAAAATTAACGCTGAGCTGCACATTCTGGAAGACCTGCTTCTCGTCCATTCCGCAGTTCCCAACAGCAACTCCCATGCAAAGAACCTTTTTAAGTTGGAACTTTACCATAGCCTTTGTCTCATTTACTTTCGATTCTAATGATTCTTGATGAGTCACCAGAGTAGGGAACTTTCCTGCCTTGTTAAGACCTGGGCCCAGAAGCCGAGGAATCTGCTTGATGACAGCCTCTGATGCTAGAAAAGCATGGTGTTTCTTTGCGAGCTTCTTCACAAGTTTCTTGTTTTTGTTTAGTTTTTTTAGCCCTTCCACATCCATGTAGTCCAGGCCTATTTTCTCTGCCTCTTCCACGTGCTGAGCATCTCCAAGCATGCAGACCTTCATCTTAGGGCGCGGGATGTGTGGCAGCTTCACGGAACCACTGAACCTCTTATCCTTTTGAGGATCATAATTCTTAAGCCCAATCTGGAGCTCATATGTCTCAGTAAATTTACGAGCTTTTTCCTTTTGCTCTTTATTGAGCTGGGTGATCGCTTCTCTCAACACATCACTCTGAAGCTTATGTTGGGTTGTTGGAACTGTCGAGCTTTGCTCCGGTGTCCGTTCACCACTCTCATTACGAACCTCGATGAAGAGCGACCGCCGTCCATCCATGGCGGCCTTCAGCGCTCGTGCAATTGCGCTGATGTCCGGTTAGAAGACGCTCCACCTACCTAAGGGCGGACTCGCTCATGCTCGATGAAGAGGGCGCTCACCTATGGTAGCCACCAGCCAAGCTCCATAATTGCGGCCCAAGCCCATTTTACTTCCCCTTTGTCTATGTACACCTATATAAAGGAAATAGATTAGGGTTTTGAAATACAACTTTGAGAGATTCATTTCTAGGGTATTGTGGGAGCTCTGTTGAGCTAGGGTTTGAGTGAGGCCTCTTCTTATTGATTCTTGATCTCTTGTAAACTCTCCAATCTTTGTTATAAAGGAAACTCGGCTCTTGTGTGTGGATGTAGGTAATATTTACCGAACCACCTAAATCTTTGTGTCTCTTTGCATATTTACTTCCATTATTATTGTTGCTATGAAGGGTGATGATAAGTTAGTGGTTTTGCTTTGTTGAGGTTGTTGTGATAACTACCAAAGTCTTGGGTGGGTGATTTCCTTGGTGTGAGCTCCAAGTTGAAATCATTTGGGATAGAAAGTAACTAGATTGAGGTGTGACTTTCTAGTGAAATCTCCCAACAAGTGGTATCAGAGCACGGTTTTGAATCATTGGAACAAGGTGTGTGAGGAAAGTTTCCACCTTTAGCATTTGAGGCTAGGTGTTTGAAGAAATTCCTCTGAGAGAGTCTCCACCGTTGTGTTGGTTCAAGTGGAAGTCATGACGACCGAAAAGGAAAGCTACAAGATAGAGAAGTTTGTCGGAACAAACTTCGCTATTGGAAAGATGCAAATTGAGGATGTTCTCTATCAAAAGGATTTGATGGAAACATTGATATGTGAGAAGCCCGATGAGATTCCACAAGATAAATGGGATTTGCAAGATAGAAAGGCCTTGGCCACAATCCGATTGAGTCTTTCGAAGTCGGTAGCCTTCAATATTAAGACTGAGAAGACGGCGAAGTCTCATGGAGGCACTTACTACGATGTATGAACAACCCTCGGCCGCGAAACAAAGTCTATTTGATCACCAAGCTATTTAGTATGAAAATGTTGGAGGGGACCTCCTTCAAGGATCACCTAAATGAATTCAACCAAACTAAGGACCAATTGGAGTCGGTTGAGATTACATTTAGTGATGAGGTGCTAACTTTGGCGATACTTGGACAATTGCCTCCAAGTTGGAATCGACTATGGCGCTATTAGTGGCTCTGCGGGAATGACCAAGTTGAAGTTTGAGCACGCTTGTTAGTATGGTACTAACCGAGAAAATCCGGAGACAGGATTGTCCGTCATCTTCGGATCAACTTCGAGGTTCGGCATTGAGCGAAAAGTAGGGAAGAAAGTCAAACGAGAGTCGTAGTAAGAAGAAGTGGAGGGGAGATCGAAATCTCAAGCCTCCCAATTGCAAAAGCATTGAACACAAACCTCGAGACATAAGTGAAGTGGTGTGCTATAATTGTGGTAGGCACGGCCACTATTGCCCCAATTGCCCGGCACCAAGAAACAACAACAACATAAATAAGAACAAGAAAAGAATCAAGAAGCTAATGTTGTTGAGATGGTAGATGGCGCTTTGATATGTTCGATGGAGCACAAGAAGGAGTCTTGGGTACTTGATTCCGTAGCATCTTTCCATGCTACCTCACATCGAGTTCCTTGAGAACTACACCGAAGGTGACCTTGGAACGGTCTTTCTCGGTGATGACCAACCTTGTGACATTGTAGGCAAGGGTGACGTGCATATCAAGATGAATGGCTCGTCATGGTTATTGAGGGACGTCAGACACGTTCCGGATTTGAGGAAGAATTTGATTTCTGTGGGGCAATTGGCAAGTGAAGGATTTGTTACAGTCTTTACTGGTGATACTTGGAAGGTCTCGAAGGGTTCATTGATTGTTGCAAATGGTAAGAAAGATGGTACTCTCTACATGACTGCACATGGTTGTGAGTCGATTGCCGTGGCACATGGCAAAGAGGATCCGAATGTTTGGCACCGCAGACTTGGTCACATGAGTGAGAAAGGAATGAAAATCCTTCACTCTTCTGGTAAACTCCCAAAGTTATTCTGATCGGTGAAATTGACTTCCGCGGAGAACTGCGTATTTGGAAAGCGTAAGCGGGTGAGTTTTTCGAGAATGGGTCGACTCAAAGCTAGAAGGCTTGAGTTGATACATCTGATGTGTCGGGGGCGCCTAATGTCTCTTCACTTGGCGGAAAGTCATATTTTGTGACTTTCATTTTATGACCATACTAGGAAGGTGTGGGTCTATTTCTTGAGACACAAGTCGGGAAGTATTTGAAGTGTTCAAGACTTGGAAGGCCATGGTTGAGAATGAGACAAGCTTGAAAGTAAAGAAGTTTGAGATCCGACAACGATTGGAGAGTATGAGGATTCGTGTTTAGAAGTATTGTCTCGACAATGGCATCAAGATGGAAAAAGACTTTGCGAGGGGACACCTCGCCAGAATGGGGTTGCAGAGCGGATGAATAGAACAACGACGAGAGAGAGCTAGGTGTATCGCATTACTAGCTAGCTTGCCAAGCGATTCACGGCAGAAAGTGTTAGCACAAAGCCAACTTACGATCAATAGAGGACCATCAGTGCCTTTGGATTTTAAGATTCCAGAGGAAGTGTGGAGCGGGAAGGATGTGAACCTTTCCCATTTGAAGGTGTTTGGTTGTGTGTCCTATGTCCACATTAGTGACCAAGCTAGAAGCAAGCTTGATGCTAAGTCACTAAAGTGCACCTTCATCGGCTATGGCGGTGATGATTTTGGGTATCGCTTTTAGGATGATCAAAATCGGAAAATCATTCGTAGTAGAGATGTTGTGTTTAATGAGAAGGTGATGTACAAGGACGAGATGAAGCACAAACCAAGGAATCGGGTACAAAGAGCGGCACAGGAGTATGTTGAGTTGGAAGACTTTGATGTAAGTCGTGGTATAGTGGGAGCCCCACAGTCAGAGGATGACAGTAGTAGTGACTCAGAGAATAATGAGGATACTACACCACCGAGTCCATCTCCACCTCGTGCCCCAAGGAAGACATCCAGGCCACATGTACCGAAGTTCGAGATATCCGCCTCCACCTATGTGAATTACTTGCTACTTCATCGATGGTGGCGAGCCTCAATGCTATGATGAAGCATTGGAGGTGAGTGATGCAAGCAAGTGGGAGCTTGCTATGCAAGATGAGATGAAGTCCCTCATCTCTTGTGGCACGTGGGGAGTTAGCCAAACTACCCATGGGCAAGAAGGCTCTACGAACAAATGGGTGTTTAGAGTCAAAGAGGAACATGATGGTTCCCGAGAGATACAAGGCAAGGCTAGTAGTCAAAGGTTTTCAGCAAAGCGGGCATTGACTTCACAGAGATATTCTCCCGGTGGTGAAACCGAATACTATTCGATCGGTGTTGAGTATTGTTGCAGTGAAGATTTATATCTTGAGCGGTTGGATGTTAAAACGCCTTCCTCCATGGTGACCTAGTTGAGGAAATTTATATCAAAGAACCGGAGGGTTTCATCAAGAAGGGTAAAAAGAATATGGTATGCGGGCTCGAGAAAGAGCTTGTATGGTTTGAAACAAGCCCCTAGGCAAGTGGTACGAAGTTTGATAACTTCATGCAAGGAAATGGCTACTATAAGTCAACGCCGACCATTGTTGCTACTTCAAGAGGTTCGACTCAGCTACATCATCCCGCTTGCTATATGTTGATGATATGTTAGTAGCGAGTTACGATATGTCGAAATTGGGAGATTGAAAGAGAAGTTAGCAAGTGAGTTCTCTATGAAGGATTTGGGTCTAAAACAGATTCTAGGGATGAGGATCGAAAGAGATAGGCGAAAGGTATTCGAGTTGTCTCGGTGAGTATATTGAGAAGGTATTGAAGAGGTTCGGTATGGGTAGTCTAAAACCGGTTTGCACACCTTTGGCGTTCACTTCAAGTTGTCCAAGGAACACTCTCCCAAGATCTGTTGAGGAAAGAAACTTCATGGCCAAGGTACCATACCCTCTGCCATTGGAAGTCTTATGTATGCCATGGTTTGCACACGTCCGGATATAGCCCAGCAAGATTAGGAGCCGTCGATGGATTTATGTCTAATCTGGCAAGCAACATTGGGAAGCCGTGAAGTGGATATTGAGATATCGAGGAGAGGTACTACTGAGAAATGCCTATGTTATGGAAGGGTGTTGTGAACCCGCAAGGGTATGTGGATGCCGATTTTGCGGGAGAAGTAGATCGCAGGAAAAGCACTCTTGGTTATGTTTTTACAATGGGGTGCTACTGCGATGAGTTGGATTTCTCGATTCTGAAGATTGTTGCTTTGTCTACCACAGAAGCAGAGTATGTGGCCGTTACAGAGGCAAGCAAAGAGATGATCTGGTTACAGGGATTGATGGAAGAGCTTGGGATGAAGCAAGAGAGAAGTGTGTTACACAGTGACAGTCAGAGTGCTATACATCTTGCCAAGAATTCCGCCTTTCATTCTAGGACCAAGCACATTGGTCTCCGGTATCATTTTATCCGATCTCTGTTGGAGGATGAGGTCTTGGCACTTGAGAAGATCCAAGGGAGTGAGAATCCGGCGGATATGTTGACCAAGGCCGTGCCTACTGAGAAGTTGAAGTTGTGTTCAACTTCGGTGGGTCTTCTTGCTTGAAGACCATGATGGATGAGCCGAGTGTTTCTTTAGTATATTGGATTTGGATTGAGTGGTTACAATTGAGATGTGATGTGCATGAAGAATCTCGAAGGTTCCAAGTGGGAGATTGTTGGGTTGTTGGAACCGTCGAGCTTTGCTCCGGTGTCCGTTCACCACTCTGCTTAACGAACGATGAAGAGGGCGCCGACCGCTGCCCGTCCATCCATCCGCGCCAAGGCGAAATCGTAACCGCTGCCGATGTCCGAAGAAGAAGCGGCACAAGGCCACCTAAGCGGACTCGCTCATGCTCGATGAAGAGGGCGCCAAGGCCACCTATGGGCGCCACGCAAGCTCCGAATTGCGGCCCAAGCCCATTTTACTTCCCTTTGTCTATGTACACCTATATAAAGGAAATAGATTAGGGTTTTGAAGTACAACTTTGAGAGATTCATTTCTAGGGTATTGTGGGAGCTCTGTTGAGCTAGGGTTTGAGTGAGGCCTCTTCTTATTGATTCTTGATCTCTTGTAAACTCTCCAATCTTTGTTATAAAGGAAACTCGGCTCTTGTGTGTGGATGTAGGTAATATTTACCGAACCACCTAAATCTTTGTGTCTCTTTGCATATTTACTTCCATTATTATTGTTGCTATGAAGGGTGATGATAAGTTAGTGGTTTTGCTTTGTTGAGGTTGTTGTGATAACTACCAAAGTCTTGGGTGGGTGATTTCCTTGGTGTGAGCTCCAAGTTGAAATCATTTGGGATAGAAAGTAACTAGATTGAGGTGTGACTTTCTAGTGAAATCTCCCAACAGCTTACTCATGGTTAAACCGGAGCTTCTTTTTCAACTCCCCTGAAGCAAAGGAACAATGACAACCCTAGAAAACTAGGGTTTTGAGGATGGCCGAAATATCTCAACTTGGGACTCCAATTGGTGCTTGGCCTTTTGAAGGAACCCGAATTAGGTAATATTTTCCAATTGGTGTTTAGTGCACATGGCATGTAGTATTAACTATGTCATTGACTACGTAGGTCCATTTGCATATCTATCTATTCATTTGCAACCCCAACAAATTAAACTCCACCCATGTGACAATAATACCACAACCAAAATATCTGTATGAGTTTATCGAGAATGTGTAGATAGACATAGCTAGAATGTGGATGAGTAGATCACATATAAATCTTGAAGTTTTCTTAACTTACAATTAATGTGTTCGAGTTAGAATTTGGGAAAATTACCTATGAGGGAAAATTACCTATGAGCTGAATGGTCTAACTTTTAGGACGAGTCAAATAATAATCAATAATTTTTATTACTAAAAACCAAATTAACTCACTAACCAATTAAGAGGTCTAGTTATATTAACGCAGTATAGTATTTTAATTTATTACATTTTTTTCTTAAGAATACCACTCCCTTTTCTGTTTTTGCCGTCATTAAGTTTTTTCATTTTTCAATAAGAAATTAGTTAGAATATCCCATTCATTTCCTCTTCATTTTTACATCAATAATTGATATAAGTAAACAACATGTTCAACAACTTTAAAATCAAAAAAGAAAATTTAGAGTTTGTGTAGAAATTTTAAAGTAATATTTTAATTGGAAGAAATACATTTAATTAGAGCGCTTATTGGTTTGATAAGATGAAGAAGAGAAAAGGTGAATGGTGAAGTTGAAGAAAATGATTGACTAAGAGAGAAAGAAGATAATGGACGTAGAGGTGAGAATGTTTGAGTGAATCACTTTTTGAATTCTTAGATTTGAAAAAGAATAACATTATTAGTTGTTACCGAAAAATAAAATAAAAGAAAAATAAAATTTTTTTTGGAGAAGAGTATTTCTGGAAAAAAGAAATAATTTACGCTCCTTGAGTTAGTTTTATCTGGCTCCTCCTAGTTAGTCTAGTTTTTTGTAACAAAAATTATAGATTACCATTTGACTCGTCCTAAAAGTTAGACCACTTAGTTTTTGGTCATAGAAATTTGAAAGTTCCATCCATAAGTAATTTTGCGTTTGAACTAAGTTACTATATTTCGGAATTCTGATAGCCCCAACAAAAACTGGAATTCCAGTAAATTTTGAAGTCGATCCGATTTCACAACTCATACTTTTCAATTCACAACTCATCAACGGAGAGTACGGACAAGACTCTTGGTGAATGATGTGTTAATAGACTAACTGCCCTCTGCCCCTCCAAGCAACTTAACTCCGAATGGGATGGGGACAAAACATATTTGGTCGTAAAGAGGTCCAAATACACATTTGTTTTTTCTAGTACGTCATGCATATATGATATTTGACTCTAAAACTACTAAGCAAGTAAACAGTCAAAACCCAATGTCAGCGCAATCAGTCCAGCTTAAGCATTATGACCACATGGCCACATTGCCCAACTGCAGAACCCTTACAATGTACTTGGATGAAGCTTGAATTCTGGTGTAGAAACACAAGGTATGGTGCGTAGGGGTGTGCATGGGTACTCAATTATCCGAAATTGAACCGGAACTGAAACCGTTTAGAACTGAATAGTAAATAACTGATGAGTATCCAAACTGAAATCGGAACTGATTATTATGATTTTGATATATAAAGTTTAATATTATATTATACTAAAAAAAAACAAATCAAAATATTATAATATATAGTTTTTGTTTGTTAGGTGTAAAAGTCTACTAGATATATGGTGTCTAAATTTTTTGTTTCAATCGTCTAAATTGGTGCCTCTTTTATGTAGGCTTCGAAGTGGCAATTTCTTGAGAGAACATCATTTATTCTAAGATAAGGTATGTTCATATTGATCTTTTACATAATTTTACTATTCTCGATTTTAATAATAGAGGTTGCTGGTTTATTTATTTATTTTTTGGATGTGAGTATGCAACTTAATTGTCTGCTACTTAGTAACTAAAATTATTTAGTTGAATATTTTCATCAAGTAGTGACTTTTATCTAGTGCCATGACCCATTTCCTTTATGATACTCAAAGAACTTGGATTTTAACTTCAACTTAAAATAATCTACTGGTGAATCCCTGATTTGATCGAGTTTTTGAAATTAAATAATGTATAGCCTTGAGTACTTGGATTAGTCAATTGTTGGGGGTTAATGATGTGGGTTTGGCCGTTTGAATGCATGCATTTTCTAGTACAAAATGGAGCTAATGTGAATATGTAGTCCATGGATAACTTTTCCTCTAAATGGTTTGTCTTTCTTCTTCATCAGGCAATTTGTATAAAGTGTCGTTGATGATAAGACCTAATGAAGAGAGTATATTGTTTAGAATTAGGCAGTTTAAGGGTGTTTGATTTTTTGAAATAATTCTAATGGGAAACCTTTAATTTTGTAGAAAATTTTAGATCAATCTTTCGATTTTGTAGAAACATTTCACAACTCTACAATTTTAATTGTGTGTTTTGTCAATTAGTGGGAGTGGAAGAGTTTGGGTGAGATTAGAGTGATTAAATTTGTTTAGTTCTTTAATTTGTTCGTTTCTTATTGCATGAGTTATGATCTTTGATATATATCATTTTCTTGTATGTATGAGTACTAATTTTTTCTAACGCATGTATACCCCTATACTAGACATGTTTCACTATAGCAAGTATACTATATTGAGCTATGAACTTGTGGGATTGACATGTAGAACCTAAAATGCCTTTTTTGTTTTGTTTTTATATTTTTTTTGTCGTAGTTGTTACTGTCAGTGAAGTAGAGGCTTTGTATGAACTTTTTAAGAAATTGAGAAGCTCGATAATCGATGATAGACTTATTCACAATGTCTGTCCTTCTAGCTTTTCTTGAGGTTCCCTGATTAGTCCAGGATTGATTGTTCATCACCTGTCCCATTCTCGTGATTAGGAAGAATTTCAGGTTGGCCTTATTCAGAAACAGCAACAAACGAAATCGCTTTGTAGATAGGGTATGTTGCTAGCTTATCTAATCTTCTTGTTTACTGCATATATGAGTGATATATGTTCTTGTGGAGCTATGCCTCAATTAACTTTTGTCTATATGGCTAACTTGTCCTGGATTAAATTGTGTATGATTAAATAGTTTTACTTCTTGAACACACTAGTGATTTCTGAATTTATTTTTCGAAGTTAGGCCACTTCGAATCCGTTTTCTACTTTAGTCAAGTACTATACAAGTAGAAGGCAAGTAGTAAGTACCGCTTCACGGTCTTTATTAATTAGGGCATCTCCAATGGTGGGGGGTGTAAACCGTATAGAGTGGAAATTTTACACTCCAAATGTCAAAAAACTCTTTTCAATAGGAGTGTTATACCGTAGGTAATAGAATATTAGTTGATAGAGAGGGTGGGGAATTTCTCTCTCGCTATCAGCTAATAAAAAGCTCGGGCGACACTCGAACAGACTTCTGAGTAAAAAAAAAATTCGGACGTCACTTGGAGTGTCGTCCATATCTATTTTTAAAGTCACAATTTGAAAATTTTAAACTCGGACGACACTTGAAGTGACGTCCCACTTTAAAGTGGGACGTCACTTCAAGTGTGTCATCCGAGTTTAAAATTGAACTTTTTTACACTTCTCCATTGGAAACAATAGAAAGTGGATATTTATGGACTCTACAATAATTTACAATTGGAGTTGTAAAATCCTAATGACACCTAGAAAATACCTATGTGGAGGTGTAATTTTACACCCCCATGGAGATGCCCTTACAAAGTTGTATATATTAGTTTCTTTCTAACAAGGTATGTTTCCTTGATTTTCAGGTAGCGTATATAATACCAATATTTAGTTAAGTGTTCAATAGCATCTGTAAACGTCTTTGAAAGAGTTGGACCTGTCATCCACTTAATGCAGTTGTCATGGCGCCTGGTCTTCCACATGAGGTTAGTTTTACCTTGTAATTGGACCCACTTCTCCACCAAGATAGTTTTACAATTAATTGTTTTGAGTTTCTAAAGTTTCTCTTTTTATAACCTAGGTTTTGACTAGCTAGGGTTTCTAGTGCTTCTAGTGTTAATTGGTTTAACAGTACTAGAACTCATCTAAGGTGCTTGAAGTTGTCTTTCGCTTTTTATTATACCGATTTCATTTATATTTTGTCTATTGTTCTAGCTAGGGTTTGGACACTTGTTTATCCACAAGAAATTGCTGGGTCTGCAAAGAAAAGTTAATGAGGTACTCATTCTGACTTTTTGGTAGGAAGGGCCAACAAAATTCACTGGATGGAATTCAAAGGCTTGCATTCGCGTGACTTAAGATATGAAGATATAGTATTGTCGAGATCTAGTACTGATGGTTTTGTTCCCTGCTACGGATACTACAATTTTCAAGTTTGATGCACCATATGATTTGCTTCAGACCTTCCTAATACAAGGTTGGAAATGGCTAAGCACTTTGCCGGAAGGTGTAGCCTCCACATATATATTTGTTTGTTTATTTGATTTTCATGGTACGTGTTTGTATAAAAATTATACGTGCATGCAGTGGCGTTTAACATTAACTTGTATGCATGGATGATTAACTTTTATATACCTAGCATGCTTGTTTTTGGGATCTTGGTTAATTCAATCCTTGACTTTGCAAGCTTTCTTTTATATATCTTTTGGGATGATTAATGAGGTGTAGGATGGTTATGGTGATTGGTGGTTATTTGTAGGTGTAAGACTTTTGCTAGGTGATTGGTAGTTATTTGTGGATTGCATGTGAAAAGATCTAAGAATTAAAATATCAAATATTATTGTTTTTTTTTAAAAACAACACTGCCACGGTTTATAACTGTAGCAAAAACAACAGATCCCACGGATCAAAACCATAGGAACAACTGACCTTTTCCCACATACCAAAATCATAGGGAAAAGTGGCCACGGATTATCCAACGGTTTCTGCCGTGGCCATACCGACGGCAATAGCTGACGCAAAGACTGTTGCTGTTGGTAGGCTTTACCCACGGTCATGACTGTGGGTAGACCATTTCCGACGCATAAAAAGCCCATGGTCCTGCGACGGTCCAAAACCACGGTAAAAGACAAAAACCGTGGGAAAAGGTCTTGTCTTTTCCCACTATTTTGGACTGGTAAAACCTGTTTTCTTGTAGTGCAGCATAATAGTTAATGTGTGTTATTAAATGTATGTTTTATAATATTACGTTAAATACGTGTATTATAAATCTTAATAATAATGTCAACGTCCACACGTATACTATGAATTAATTAGCTAATATAATATATATATATATTATAATAAAACAAAATAGGTAGACAAAGAGTGGTCGGGATCGCATGGGGATCTGAGTTAGATGGGAATAGGTGTACGTACGCTCTAAATCATTTTGAAACATCTCTGAGTAGTCTTTTAAAGCACATTAATATCTAAAAATGACAATTAAAGTTTGAATAAAGGCATAAACTAATTCTTATTTATTGAGTTTAATTTCTAAATTACTCCTAATGAGCTTTAGACGTGGGCTTCCATAAAATAAATGACAAATTGACCATTTTAAACATAATGCCTCTTTAAAGATTTGGGATAACCATCAATTCTTCTAATTTAAGAGCATTAACGCCTACCCCTTTCTTCCTCTCCCTTAACCCCCCTTCCTAACCGTTACTCCAATAACATAAACTCCATTAATAATCTCCATTAACCAAAAAATTCCAAAAAAAAACCCTCTATTATATCTCCTAATTCCTTCTATCACTATATCTCTCACACATATAATTCTTTGGTGCAATACTTTTACACATATCTCAGGTTCTATCTGCACCATTTTTGTTAATTTTTGTTTAGTTTTTTAATTTTGTTTTACTCTTCCCAAATCATTCCAAACCTTCTAACTTCATCTTAAACTCCACTCTTTCTCATTATTGGTACCATGAAGTACCAACTATAATCCCCTGTTTTCTTTTTCTTTTTCTTAAGTCACATGTGCAAATTTTTGTGTATTTTCTTTATTGCCTTTATAGCAAATTTAGTTTTCCTAGAATTCCTGCTTTACTGACATCTGTTATTAGTGTTTGTTCAAAGGTTTTGACAAAATCCTCTTCAATCATCATCGGTGAATGACAACAATTAATCATGCAACTATTCTCCCTATTAAATCTAGCAACTTCTCGATTAGGTATTTTTTTTAGATTTTTTTTGTCCATGTTGTTAGTCTATTTTTATGTTAAGTGAACAATAGCATTTACGAAGATGTTCATTCAGTGCTACCAGGTGTTTGTAAAAAGTTCAAAATTTTATCAAACTAATTTGGTTGACTACTAGAATTGCCCACTTGAAATGCCTTATTTTTGTAATTGATCGAGCAAGAAAAGAGACCAGTGAATTTTTTTCAACAATCTTGATTTCCTATTAAGAAGGGTTGCTCACCATTATTTTTATATAAGAAAAGGGCATTCAACTTATTACATCTCTAGAGTAAGCAATACTTTTTTAATAATTATTTGTTGCGGATTTCTTATGTTTTTCCTCTTGCCTTTGAGGTCATTGTGCAAATTTTATGCATTCTGCCATACACACATCCGATACAAAAACATTTACTCGTGTTAATATGTGTTTGGCACAAAGTTCGCACTTATAAGCAATTTGCTAACAATGTTCCTTTAGGGGTAACACCGAAATAATAGAATTGTGGACCGTAGTTCTTAAGAAATAAATTTGAAATTCCTATGACAAGCTTATGGATTGATTATTTCCCTCGCTTTTGTCTCTAGGAGTTACCGCCCATACCTTTTAGGGTGATTTAGCAATTTGAATGACACTTAAACTGAATAAGAGAGACTTTAATTGAGTTAGAGACATCACAGACTTAAACTTCGCAGCTATAGAAGTTTAACAGTAGAAATTGGAATTCAGCATTGCGTAATAATTTTTGGGTGCGTGTGTTCTAATGATTTTTTTCCGTTTCAACACCACAAATATTGCCTCTGCAAGTTAAGTGTAAGGACACATTATATTGAATTGACTCTGGCAACTTTATTGGTAGTTCAGGACTCCGTCTTTTGTTCATTGTTTTTTTTCCCTCTTCATTGAATTTATGCTACTATTCTTTGGAAATAAAACCACACTTATCATTTTGGACGTATCCTGGGGGTTTACTGGAAACTTCCGACATCATTGGCAAGAGATCATGAAGTATTAATTATCTGCCTTTTTCTATCAAGGATTGATCGCTTTTTAGTTGTAACAATGATATCCGGTACTTGGTGTGTGTGTGTGTGTGTGTGTGTGTGTGTGTTTTTTTTTTTTTCTTTTTTGCTAAATGTATTCCCACTTTTTGCCTTTTGGTTCATATTAATTTATGTTAATATGAATCATTAATTATACAATTGAGACTTATCTGATTTCAAATGTTCCTCTCTTGCAGGCAGCAACGACATTTAGAGATGATGGTTTTGCACTATCACATATGGGTACTCTTCTTATTGGTCATTGGATATGGGTACTCTTCTTATTGGTCATTGGAGTCACCGAAGCTAGAATAGTTAATAATGGTTCATCTTTAAGCTTCGTTTGTTTCAAACTTTACTGGATTTTCATTCGTCTTCTTTATGCTTTATGGCTAGCTTGGTTATAATAGCTTGATACAAACATTTGTGCACTCTAATAAACTCTAATATAATATGCAGTCATTAATGGTTTTCATCCATAAACTAACTTTAAGTTTCACGAGTATGGCCATTCATTAACTTACCAAGATGCATTTCCTTAGCTTAGTAAAAGGTCCGTTGTTGATTTTATTCTTAATTGAACTAATTTGTGAAACACCTGCTGGTAGCAACTTAATTGAACTAATTTGTGAACCTCCCTTTCTACTAAATCCAGCTTCTTTTGACATCATATTTGTACATCTACATGAGTAAGTAAGTAAATCCTTATCTGAATGTGTTTTGTTTAAACCCATTAATTTTCTTTTAACTGAAACATCGTGAGTTATTACTTGAATTTTTGGTACTTTTACAATACTCAATGTTTTCTAATATTCTCTAACATGGATGTATAGAAGCTTATAGCTATTATAAGCTGATTTTCTCAGCTATTGACATTGATGCATATAGTTTATAGCTCTCATATGGAGAATGACAAAGGCTAGACTCATATTTTACTCAGTAAGCAAGCAGGACAAGCATTTGTTCACACTGATCACGTAAGTACTTATCAAAAGACTATTGGACCTTCATATATCTTTTAGCATGCATTGTGTTGCATATAACAACTTAATTATCTAAATACTATTGTGTTGTTTAGGACCAAAAGAGTATAAGTTTGTGTAGCTCTCAAACTTTTTATATAGTTAATGCTTGGTATTTGATCTAAGCTCATTCTAATTGTCAAATACTGGATATGCATAACCTAAGCATGACGGACATTTGAACACATTCCAATGGAGAAATAGGTTTGTCCTTCTCTTCCCCTTTTATATTCTTTTTCCTTTACCACTTTTGTTTTCCTTTTTGCAAGTGATTAAACTAAAACAGGAGACTAATATTATTATGACTTTAAAATAGGGGAATAACCTATTCTTGATGAGACTAAACAACATAGTAAAATGGCATTGTAATAGTCAAACCAACAACACAAATACTTGACAATACAAATTTCAGAGTGATATCATGTCTTTATAGTTATAATAGTAAAAGTCTGGAAAATCAGCTAACTCATGCAGGTGGATTTTTTCTTCGCAGCAGACTTAGGGATATTGACGGTGTTTTATAAAATAAATAAATAAATAAATGACGGCGATGTGGCAAATGGGAAATTTGGGATAGGACTACAAGAGCATATCCTTTTCCAAAATCTCCTTGGCGATTTCATCTTTGGAATTTGGTATCATCTTTGGAATTTGATGCAACAAACCAAGGATTAATATCCTTCTACCTCCTCGTAGAGTGCTTTTTGGTGCATCTCAACAGACTTTTTGGCACAGTACCATTACCACCAATCTCGACTTTTTGTTTATGCAAGTCTATGTCATCCTTTTTTAGAAATTTATCACAAATGCATGTGTATATGTAATTGAAATGTACAGAAGGCATGGGCATGTATATGCCACTTTGTAACAAGGATGCTATTGTCATGTTTTGGATATTCACTAGATCATCAAACAATTTATCATACCCTCAATTAATCTTACAGTTGCAATGTTTGAGATACTTGAGATATTTAATCGCCACCCACTTTGTTTCATTCGCTTATGTTGATTTTATGGACGTCTTTATTTTGGATTCTCCATATGTAGTTACTACTGACATGGTTTAATTGGCATACTTAGGATTCACATGGATTGGCTGTGGGAAATTATGGATTGGTTATGGAAGTAGGCATGTAGTATAGCTAAATTACCCAACCATTCTTTACTCTAATCGGCATATATACAATGGTTTATTTGCATAATGGATAATCTTTCCAAATCACTAGATGGGATCATGGGACAGGCAATAAAGCTCTTGCTTCCAGTGAAGAAAAATTCCCAGTTTCTAATTAAGCCGACGCACACCCTCGGCACTTCAGGTCAACAAATAGTCTTAACAATATACGACTACATTTACAAAACTTACTTAAAACTGATTGTCATGATTGGAAAAAAAAAAGGGTCTTTTTGTAGTACGTCACACTACATTAGCGTTGTTTTGTATTTAGTCACACTGTTTCAAGTAATTTGAATTTAGTCACTCTTCGTCAATAAGTCTGTTAGGTGCAGTTAGTCAATATATATAATAATGTGAGTGCATTCTAAGCTCAAGAAAAAAAGGAAATATAATTATTTGAAGGATCGTATATTATCTTATCGTGGTGTACGTGGCCAGGGGATTAGGTAATAGTGGCCACATTATGTTTGTGTAGAAATGGTGTATGTTTGTTTTGCAGAGAATCAAATTGTTCTCCAAGGACTCTCAACACCCAAAAAGACCATAAACTCATGTTTGATGTCACATGTACGTTATGTACAATTTTATTTTATTTTATACTTTTTATTTACTTTTTTATTTACTTTTTTTTTGTGGTTGTGATTATTAGCATCGTGGAATGGTTAGATTGCATTGTAGAAGGAAATTGGGATACAACTAAAAAGCATCAAAATAGGTCATGCGAATGGAATGCTGAAGACTTTTGGAAGTAGAATTACTTTCGTTGATTGGAGGTTTAGACCTTTCACATAACAATGTTTATGTAAGCTTGATTTTTTTTGTTTATTTTTATTTTTGTCCTTATTACTAATAAGTTAGTAAAGCCAGCAATCTACCAACCGCAACAATTTCTGTAACAATTTCAATCAAAATTTAAGGATTGATTGAACAAATGAAATGATGAGTGTATGACCCTATTAATTGGTGTCTGCTTCTGATTTTTATTCTGGTGATTTGATTGTTTGGTTGATGAAAGAGTTTGAGGTGGAAAACTCTTGGGCTAAAGAATGTGTTATAAATAGAGAAGCATTTGATAGTTGTTGCTTTGGACTTGGAGGTCTTGAAGTGATGCAAGCAAAAAACGGTGATCTTATATTGCTTGGTAAGGGGCGAATCTTGGTTATTAGGACATCAAAAAGAAGCTTTTTAGGCCCATTGAGATTAGCACTGGTGAGGCAGATCCAATACGACAGATCCTTCCAGTGGGGAGTTTAGAGAAGGGAATTGAACAATCTAATTTATGTCTTTAATTATCAATTGGTATTGTGGCATATCTTAAGGTATCTAATGGGGCTGAAATTATTATCATATACAGTTTTACACTTTGTTATATATTGTATTATCTATGCAAATTAGTGTTTTTTTCATAAACACGTTTGCTACTTCTTTGACAAATTTAACTTTAGAGAAGCAGTTACTATTATACTACATTGAATCCTTAATAATGTTAAGGAGCCTTCTAGAGTTCTTTAGATGTTTGTTTTGTGGTTTTCTTTTCCATGTCATTTCTTATGGTCATGAACAATGGTACTCGCAGTTCATGTCATCAAGACTACGTTTACAAAGTTCACTTAAAGCCATTGCCACGATTGGAAAAAAACAAAAAGAAAATGTCTTAACGATACCAGAATGCATGTGTGGTTTTGGCTAACCAAACTAATTTGAGTCTTCTAACAAGTTACAATGCATGGAGGGCATATATTAAACACTCTTCAAAATTCAGAAGATTAGTAAGACAATAATAAAAAGTGTTGTCGACAATTTGAGGTTTGATGTTACACAATAATGGTTGACATTAATCTTATTGTTTTTATATTGTTCTTAAAAAAAAATGAATAATTGTGAACAACTATCCATTAGTGAGAGTACAGTGGATGAAATTGCATTCATTTCATGACTTCAAATTGGGTTTTATAAATAAAGCAAGATTTACACTATTTCGATAATTGTATTCGTTACGACATAAAGGAATCCACAAAATAAACAACGGCAAATAAGTATGTCATCCAACGTGTAGTTCCAATTCAAAGTAAAATGTCTATGAATTCCCACATAGGCCGCACATATGAACATACTAGGGTGTACCGATTAATGCCATAAACAACATAATTATCACCTCATAACCAAACGTGCCGTCACTACACCATAACAGCTTATTTGTAATGGATATGCATCCGTTACAAAAAATATTAGTAACGGTTATCTTATGTTGACACAAAAGCGTGAGTAATATTAGTAACGAATATTTGTAACACTTATTTATCCGTTACAAAATTTACTAACGGTTATAAAGTGTTACTAAAATTAATTTCAGTAACGGATACGTAACCGTTAGAATGTATTAGTAACGGTTACAAAAAAAATTATCCTCCATCAGTAAAATGTTTCTAACGGTTACATATCCGTTACTAATGATTTATTGTTTTAAAAAAAATATTACTTTTCTGGATGCACACACACCACCTACAAATTATTCTGAAGACTTAACACCTGCACCTTCACTCCACAATGTATCAACCAAATTCTTCTATTCATCCATAAACCTTAATATTCATTGCACAAAGTACACATTTAAGAAACAAAATATTTATTCCACTACTATCAAAAAGTATAACTTCCAAGTATTTAAACTCATACTAGAGTAAAATTACAACATGACAATTAAATAATACATGTGCTTACAAATACAAACTAAGTCTTCTTCCGGCAGAAAGAAAACTCCTCCCACCATCTTAAAAGCCAACCAAGTGGGAAAAGTTCATCAACTTCAAATTTCTTGCCCTACACAATGAAGAAAATGTGTCAAGGACTTGGATAGAAAAAAATAATTGCCTAAGTTTATAACTTAATACTTGTAACACAACAGATCCATTAAGCTTGCACATTGTTGTTCCGAATTATGTTCTCAAGTGAATCAAAATTTGTTTTGTACCACAAATTATATTCTAAGGGTAAAATAAAAAACAATTTAAAAAGAACAATAAACACCTCAAGCCATAGGAATATTTGGCTCTTCTAAATTATGCCTTGTAATCGACATAAGAAGCATGCTGCAAAAAGGAAGTCTGATAACCTCATAGTCCACATTTCCACCCTCAGAGTTCAAGTTTTAACAAAGCAAACTAATGCTTATACAAGCAAAGTGACTTTTATACGGTTGGCAGTTGGACTAGTTTGGAAGTACGTATTGCATATCACATTGTAGAGATTTTCTTACTATATACAGTGTACACTAGTTTTTAGCCTCTGGGCATAAGTTATCTTCAAGATCATGATAATGGTAAAAATGTTATGACGATAACGCATGTAAGCATGTAATCTGCACTTACGTGATGGATTTCGCTTGATTGACTGAAAAATCTTGATCACAGGGGTCAGGTCCACTTGGGAAGGATCCAGCAACAAGACCATTGGAGTTTTAATAATGTAGTAGTCCCACCCCCATAAGGCATTACTGCAGAAATGTTGGCTAGTGTAGGAGTAGCTACCAAGTAATAACATGCATCATCCTGATCAGCTGTGACAAGAACTGAATAAGACATACCCACATGCACATCCAATGAATCCAGTGTGATCTGACTAGTGTATGATCCTTAAGTTTCCACTAACACCATTTTATGGTTCTTGATTATGAAGTTTAAGCTCAATGCACTACCTACATTAGAGATCCTGAGCCTGTATGTTTTGCCTGCCACCAACAAAAAATCAAGCAGAGAACAATATTATATATAATTTTTTTAATGATTGAACAAGTAACCAAATTGACTTATACAAAATTTCTTATTGAACTTCTTACATCTACCAATCCCATAACAAAAATAATTCACAATATGAAGGATGACACAAAACAATATCCACAAACTAGGCTAAGTCAAACGAATTCAAAAGACTACAACGTTATGATGGACATATGGACTATGAGGTTAAACTATCATCATCAATGTCCTCGCATCAATTACAGATTATGAGGTTATTCTTTCTTTTTTGGCGCACCAAATGCTAGAGTACGAATAAAATTAAGAAGGTAAAGGAGGGCAGGATGGCCTACAACTACAAGAACATCAAGAAAGAAGAAGCAAACAATGAGAAAATAAGAAACATGGGACCAATCACCACAAGATTGTATCCCAATGATAGCAAGTATCTCAAAAGGCTCACCCTCAACCGACTCAACTTGGTTTTTGTCTAAGCCTCACTCCTTTACAAAGTATTTAACTCAACAATAAATGACAGTTATCATGGACCATTAGTTCACCAGTAAGCATTCATTTTTTTCTTAGATCGATTGGGAATGAAAAGTTATAATATGTAGAGGAGCAACAATCAAATCTCCGATCAAAATATAGGGCGACTGAAACGATATGTCGCCATATTACTCTATATCAGTTTCCTTTCAATGAAGAGACACACAAGTCTCTAATTTCTCTTAATAAAATAGAGGATTCTAGCAATCGAAACTAAGGCTTAGTAACATCACGTCTAAAAATAAGAGTGACAAATATAAAGGATACATATCCAATGCACAATTAGCTTATTGAGTAGTTTAGTACTAGGCAGTCAGTGGCCATATCATGACACAAAAAAACGTAGTTGGCTGCTTTTGTATGTTATTATAACCTGAAAATCATCTCAATTAGTGGCATTCAATTCTCAATTTCGGATCAAGACTTACACACTGAGATCAAGCAATTCTAAGTTTGGATAGCTTGAATGCAATGGCAGCTATAGATGCATCTGTGATTTCTGAACCAAGTACAAGAGACGGCACGCGCAAACCACTGGCACATCAAAAAAACCAAACACTAATCTTAGTCAACACCTCATCTTCAATTGTATTCACTCCTAGCATTTATTACACTTTAGCATAAATATTCACTCCTAGCACTTATTACACTTTAGGAAAGACATAATTTCCAATCCCCCATCATTAAAATATGGAGTAAAAAATACTTCTAAAACAGTGTAAGGCAATTTACCTGTCCATAAGTTGATCCATATTCAATTATTATCCAATAAGGAGTTCGAGTGAAGCCAATCAAATATTCTCACCTATATATATCTACATGGTCTTGACAGCAAACAAATTAACTGTAAATATATAAAATTTCAGCTGAATCACTATCCGATATGAGTCAAATTAGACACTAGGAACAAAGTAATACTAAGAAGAGGGGCATACAAATCAAAAGCGTTAATAGGTCGGGGATAACAAAGTTGGTTGAACACGGAACACATGTACTATGTAGTATAGTTTAAAGGCTCCTCCTTGCAAAAGAAGCCTTAGCAACCACAATCCTTGCTTCACTTTTCCTACTAAAAGCCTAAGCAAATACAATTCATGCTACTAGAAAAAGAAGCCTGAGCAACCAAAAATCTTGTTGCACTTCTTGATTATATCCAACAAGAAAATCAAACCCTAACCAACATGAAAACAAAGTGGTAAAAATCTTGCAAGTAATCGCACTTCAACTCATGAAACAAGTCCATAAGTTGTAAGCAAAAGTAATAGCACTTCAACTCATGCAAAAGTGCATATATGAGACATGCCATAAGACTAAAAAAAAGTAATACTATTATCATAATAGAGAACAAAAGAAAAGACGGTTTGCATTGGACAATAACCTGACCTTTGTTCCTCCATTCCAGAATAAATGCAATCTTGTGGCATGGTAAGTGCGCACACTTCATTAGATGACCTTGTTGTAGCCATTGGATGCCTAAAAAACAGTTTCTCGTGTGGCTGAATTGTACCCCACTAACCATCCACTGGAGAGTTTAATTTAAGTCACAAAGATGAGTAAATCCCGGTCAAATGTTGCTACTACCAGCAGGGGCAGATCTACATGACGGCCAGGTAGGGCCTAGGCCCCCCCTTTCAACTTTGGTGAAAAAGAAAATTACAAGTCTCAAAGTATCTAAACAGCCCATAAAAACAGACAAGTTTCAAGTGAAACTTTAAAGGCCCAACCGGCCAAGCCACCATTTCAAGTTTTCATTGAATTTTTCTCAAGACAAAACAGTGAAACACCCTATAATCTTTCCCTCATAGATTATTAGATTCACCAACTAAATCAGAGTCACAAAATCACTAATTGAATCAGTTCATCTCTTCAAAATTCAAGTTCAACTAAACTTTCCTCTTTCCTAAATATAACTTCATATATTTTTCAAAAACTCCAAAAAGTTTCCACAAAACCAACAAACTCAAGCTACATTGCCACTAAATATTGCAGTTTGATTTTTATGCTCAAAGTCTTTAGTTGTTTACTTGTTTACATATGATGTAACATAGTTTTATCAATTATATATCTTGTTAACAATTATTTATCCAATAGCCAAATTAATGTGGTAAGCTTATAAAGATGTTAGGAAATTATCAGTCACCATTTGCTTTGTATGGACCCCCACCCCTAACTCGGAGGAAAGCCCCCGCCTTTGCCAAATGACTACTTACATCATGCAAGCAAAGGAATAATAGAATTTCACAATAAAGTATGTGACCATTCAATAATTCACTAGTATATATGCTCAACATCAGACTGTTCATATAGACTATTGTAGTTATATTTTATAAGATAAGACTCAGTTAAGTTACATAGAATTCAAGGTAAAGTCTAACCAAACAACACTCTTTTAAGTAAAAAAAAAAAAACAGTTAACAATGTCAGGGTTCATTTGTCATGCCTGTGAATTCAGCAAGAGTCTAATTTTTCAAAAAAATGGACTATATGGTCAAACAGTTTGGATTATCTTTTTAACTCACCTAAAGTAAAACAGTTAAACATTTTATACTATCTCATGCAGTCACTTGGAATAAGCAAATAAGCTTAACTGAAATGCTACACAACCAACACCAATGCCCAACACTTGAACAATACTTAATATAATTAAATAGAAACCCTAGCTCAACACTCAAAATTCAGCAAGCAAAAGTTCCATTCCAAAAATTAAGATTCCTTTGGTGTTTCCCAGACCCCAAATAAAGGAAGATAAATTAAAAGCTTGGGAAGATCCTTATGTTACTCATTGTTTCTAATGCCTAGATCATTGATTAACTAAATGGAATTCTCCGAAGACTCAGCTTCATTAATTAATTAACTAAAAAGAATTCTCCGAACAAAGTAGTGTCCTTAATAGCTTCAATGACAAGTGCACCTTGGTGGAACCAACATTTATTGTTCTAAAATGTGAAATGTTTTCAAATGTAAACATCTGTACAACATATTACAAATATAAGTTGTAGCCTTTCCAGTACCATCCATTTGTCTTCCTAGAAAAAGCTTAGGTACTTTTGAGTACCACCCTCACAGAAGTTTATAAATAGATAAAAAAGAAAAGTGAAAACAACAAGTAAAACATACCAAAGGAAGCAGGCTTTCCCCAATATTCCAATAGAAGTTCAACCATGACCTGAAAAAAAAAAACAATGATTGACATGCTATATAGTGCACAGACTTTGTAACAATTCCAACCTGTAATTCTTGTCAAAGGAATATAGATGTGTCACACCTTGGTCATGAATTGCATAGCCTTATGCGCTAGATTGCTAATTCTCCAAGCAAGTCTACTTAAATGTAACCAAAGCTCCAACCTGTTGTGCTATTTTGAGAACAATTTATGAAGGCTAGATGAATAACAAACTTTTAAAAATAATAAACTAAGTAAAAGACAGAAAAATAAAGGATGGAGCAATAAGGGAAACATAAAAAGAAGCTGCAAATTTTCAGATTAAACCAACAAAGAAAAGAAGTTGTGCTAGAGGTATCCAAAACCTAGGGAAAATGTTCTTGTAACAACCCCGCTTATGGACATCCGTGAAACCAAAGGACCACTGGGCAAATATAGCTATTTTAGTTGTCAACCAAAAGATCGGGCCACATATCTGGAAAGATGTTGAACGGATACAAAGCTATCATATCACAAATGAAAAACAAAGTACTAGTTACACAGGAAGTAGTATAAGTCTATAACATCACAAGCTAACTAAAAGCCACAAGAATGAGAGACAAGTAAAGAATAATATATCTAAGGAAAGAATGTAAAGAATTGATGTTTATGTAAGACCTATTTTGTTCATTGTTGTACTCAAACAGCTTTCCCGATGAAGAGAAAATGATGAGGCCAAGCTGAGCATCACAAAGGACGGAAAGCTCACGCGCCTTCTTCGACAGACCCCCTCGGCAAAGACACAAGGACAAAGAATGAGATCAAATAAAATCTACCACAGATAAACATGAATGGAGATAGAAGATTTGTTCAAAAGCAAGATGCCTCCATACAGACTAATATGATCCAAGAAAAGAGAAAGTAATGTGTAGACCTTGATACCAGTGACAAGGATCGCCTCTTGTTCGGGCTTACTGCTCAATGAATCTTTGGGGGCTTCATGATGGATTGGCGAAAGTGATCGATCGTTTCTTTTAGTAGAAAACAAATAAATGACAAAACATGAATTAATTAAACCATAACACCTTCCATATAATTGAAAAGAAAACAATCATCAAATTGCTTACTAAAGAAAACATCCTATTTGCACTCATTTTTCATATTATGTCCCTCCATAATCTGAGGATATATAGTTTCAAGATGTTATGTGGAGGAAGGGATTGTAAAGGCAGACCACAGAGCATAACAAAAGATGTGTCTCGTACGTACAAATGACTGAAATCAGTAAGCATGAGAGTTTCTATACGTGCGCCTACTCGTTGTGTGCTTGGGGCATAACTGAACTATGTTCCCCAGAATAAGCTGTCATTGCTTTTTACATTTGTAACCGTGCTCTCAATAAGCTCAATAAACCTCAAGTGTGCTAGAATTCAGTATTTCATACTATCGATTAAATGGCTTGCCACATTCCCAAACACCTAAAACTATCAATTATCAAATAAAGTATACCATTGCAGACACTTCCATGAACTTATACAAGATGATTAGTGGCAGATATTTGCAAAGGTGGAAAAACAAGCAAGGCTTAAATCATCAACTACAGTATCAATAATTCATATCACAGAGCATCAAATGACAAAAATAATGCATGAACCTCAGTACAACCTATGAATAACTAAACTAAATTCAGCTGTAAGTTAATTAAATGCTCGAAACTTAACTAAATATATGAAATAAAAGCTACTCGTTTCATAAAACAATGCTAGACTCAAAATAGAGGATAATTTACCGGTCCTTTAGAGAAAAGAGAGATCCCCAAGTCAAAACTCTTTACTCACTACTTCAGCTACTGCAGTAATGGATTCATAAAATTTGTAGTTAATAAGATGAGGAAAACAATATTATGTTCGAAATATTAACAAAGTTGTCATTTTTCAGGGAACATGGACCAGATCGAAAGCTTTAAGAGTAAATAAAGTTTTACCTTTAAAAACCAAATTATTCAAACTTCCTTTCGCCCAATTAAGCTCTTTCAAAATTAACCCTAGGTCAAAAAATTAATTTCAAGACAGTCATCAAACTTTGTACTCTACGAAACTGAAATACTATTTGAGAATTACAGATCTATTTAAATGAAATCAGTGAGAGAGCACTACTAAAAAAATGACATATTATGACGCATGTTTTTTATCTATCTTGACGGTTTTATTGAAAACCGTCAAGATAGGTATTTTGGTAAAATTTTTATGACGGTTGTTGCAACATTATATCATGTATAATAGAAGCGTCAAGAAAATATGATGGTTTTATGATGGCTATTGCAGCTTTATGTCATGCCTGACAAATAGATCGTGAAATTTAATGACGGGTTTTCTAAAATAGTCAAGTTAATACAAGAAACCGTCAACAGCTTTATGGAATTTTTGCGGTTTGTTGATGAGAACGTCACAAACTTAGACTATTTTAATGAACCGTCATCTTGGGTAAGTAAATAAACCGTCATGACCAATCAGATATAGGCATGGTCAAGCTAAAAGCGTCAAGACTCAAGTCAGGCCACCGTCTTTCGTATGTTCAATTGAACCGTCAACAAGTAACTTTAGTAAAATAGAAAATCTTGAAAACTCTTATATCATAAACCAAAAAAAAACGAAAAAACTTGACATCTCCAGTACGCTTCCATCATCTCCTTCAAAACTTAGGGTTTCGTCAACTCTTCCAGCGCTAAAATGTCTTGGTGGTTGATTTCCACTATCTCATTTTTTATCGTCTTTATCATAACAAGAAGCCATTCTTAACATCGAGAACTAGTGCTAAGATTTAGAAGATAATTAAGTTTTTTATTGTCTTCTTCGTCCTCTCCAAATGGAACACAAAGAATGCGCACTTGCCTTCCATTTCCTTCCCTAAAATTTAGGACATATAGTTGAATCTTTTCTTGCCTCTCTTCTGGCCATGGGGAAAAAGGTGCCTCCTTTTCTCTCAAAATATGGGTTTAATTGGTTTCAATACTGAGTTTTTGTTTGGGCTTTCGACAAATTGATATGGAAGCCGTGGAAGGCTTTGGATTGGTCAAGGTATGTATCCATGTCTTAATTTCCCTAATCCTATTTTCTTTTCATTTCGTTTCCTACTAATTGGAGTGAGTTTCTTTGTGTTTTGGATATGATTTTCTCTATTTTGTGCATTGTACTATCACTGAGATATTGTCGATACTCGTCTGTGTATAATCACTGATTGGTTTAGAAAATCTCCTTGAATGCTCAAGTGATTAACCATTCTGAAACAAAGGTGGGATTTTGATGCTTGGTGATTTTGAAGCTGAAAACTAAATTTGAAGTCTTAGTTTCTTTTTTGTCTTGCTGGATATTTATACATGAAACGGTATGTTGTAGATTCCAAATTACAATTTTTACAAAAATGGAGTTACATGAGTTAAATGGGCTTTTGAGTTCCGCCATCCAGCTGAGAACTGATTATGTTTGCGACGCAAAGTCGTCCTTTGCAGCCGCTTCGTTAACAAGCACATCCTTCAGCATTATCAGGAAAGAAACCATTATCGCCATTAGTTGCGGGTATATCTTATTCTAGTTCCTCTTTGCATATTATATTTGTGTGTGGAAATGTTCTGAATGACTTTTACTGGTATCTTGTTTTCTCGTCAATTTTAGTTTGTTTTCTGGTCTACAAAACACACTTTAGTTTTCAAACTAGACATGAGATGTATTGTCCAAATTAGTAAGGAGAAAAGGTTGCAATCCTGCACCGTTTACAAAGTTCTTTCTTGGAGAAACGTCAGACCAATCACTTTCTTCTTAACAGTCAAATCGTTTGGTGCTGAATTCCTGGTATGGGTATTAGTTTGACATGTACTGTCAAAACATCACTACTCTTGGATACTGACATAACAGCACCATTTGGAGTTATAGTGAAGGATGGAAGATATTAGTAAGTAGCCATAAAAGAAAGCAAAAGAGAGAATACTCCAGGAAAAGAATAGCGATACGTATTGGAAAGTTAATTACATTGCATACTTAGATAATGTCGATACAAGAATGGCAGAGGTAAAATATATAGCATTTGCTTCTAGTTTGTGCTTAAACCTATTTAATTTTTCTGTTCTTAATATAATTTTGTGAAACTTATGTACAGTGTACTCGATCACCCAAATGACTAACAACAGTTACACTAGAAGTGTTAAGGAGAGGAAAAAGGAATGTGGTATCCTCTTCCCATTGATGTGCTTCCCTGGCCCCGTCCTCTTCCTCTAACAATTGTTTATTAGTTTCTTCTTCAGTGGTGACAGGTCACATATCAGATACACACTAAGATGAGGGTCTATCTTTGAATGCCCTTGCTGCTTGTTGGTACAAAACTTGCCCGCTATTGTGTTTTTGGGTGTGTGCGTGTGGAGAGGAGAATTGGTAGACTTTTTTTTGCTAGCACTTGCTTATTAGTAGGGATTCATTTTTGGGTACCTCTTGCTATTTCCATATTTTCTCTCAGCACTCTGTTCTTTTCTTTATTTTCACTCAGACGTGTCATTCATTAAAGTGTAGTTTATATGGTATTAGAGCATGCATGAAGAAAAATATTTCATGAGATATAGTTGATCGGAGAAATAAATGTCCTGTTATTGACTCCAACATTTATGTCAAGGCATGACCTAGATGATTTTATACATTTTCAGTATAAATTTATATGTTGGCAGTAATAGTGGTGTTTTCTTACAGCTGCTGCAACTCATTTGAAGACTTCCATATTACTAGAGGAACTACGATTGTTTAATAATCAGGTGTATGCATGGTGTTGCTCATAGACTTCTAATGGGGATCCGATTAGGGAAAATGTATGGACTAAAGCTCGATCAAACTTTCTTTGATGAAGCGAAACACATGGATACTTCAACAGCATCTACATTTTACAATGCGCTAACTGACGTGCTATACTATTTTGGTCAGGTAAGCTACCTGTCTTGCATGTCCAAGCGATTGACTTAAAATTGCACAGAATACCATTTCACTTGGTCTCCAAACTTGGTTACAAAGTGTCTGACATAAAAGTCCTTGTCTTATGACCAGTAGCTAGGTTTATACATTTGAGTGGATTTATTAGTTAGTTGCCTACTTGCTGCCCCATAAAGTGATCCAAGTAGTGGTTGGAAATACTCTTTAGCACTCTAGTCTTGCTATTGCAATTGTTTAGCAATTCCATTGAGTTAGTGTTTTCACTTTCGTCTTGTCAAAAGTAACATTTTTTTCCTTTCGTCATTTTCTTCGAATGATTGACTCTTCTTATTTTCTTTTTGGACTTCGATCTTTTGCAGGTTAAGTTTGGACAAGGTTCGATGAATGAAACTCAAACCGTGCAAACCGTTTTTTTTAGGCATATTTTGTGGATATTTTTGGTTAAATGTATGTAATTTTTTGAAATGGTGGAATGTAATGGATTTTGTTTTGTGAATAGATCACGAACTGGCTAGTTATTTACATTCGTGATCATGTTAAGTTGTTTGTAGTGGAGTTTGATTGTATACGTGCAATATGATTTATTCAATTTTCTGGGTATAAAATAATTTTTAATAAATATTTTTTTTTCTAGAAAATGTATATTTTTATGACGGCTTTGCCAAAACCATCATAAATTGAACAAGTTTCTTGACGGTTTTTGCTGAAAATTATGACAATTGTACTAAAATTAATGACGGTTACTATTTAACACTCAACATTTCATTGCCTATTATGACGGTTTTAGCTTTATTTTGACATAAAATCTTTAAAGTACACAATGGTTTTTGTAAAACTGTCATAAATTTAATGACAGTTTTGGTAAACTTTTATGACGGGCTCTATAATGATGGTTGTTTTTTTTAAAGAAAACACGTCATTAAACCTGTTTTATGATGGTTTTTAGCCGTCATTATAAGTCTTTTTTTTAGTAGTGGAGAGAGGGTGTTACATACCTTGCAGAGAGATGAAGGTTTTGGCACTTTAAGAGAAAGCAAGGAGCATCTTCAAGGCGATATCTCATAACTGGGCGATTATGAAGGAGAAAGAATAAAAGGAGGGAGAGAGGACGACTTACCAAGAGGAAATCAAAACCCTAGTTCTAAAGATCGGCGCGAGAACGAAAAAAAGCCCGCTTGAGTTTTTATTTTCTTTTTTCTATTATATTATGTTTTTTGTATGTAACTTTGTCACACATATATAAGCGTGAGAAAATATCCGAGAAGCGTTACATAATAATTCTAGTATTTGCACAGGTGCTTACTAACGGTCATAAAATTTGCTAACGGATAATGAATGTGAAAAATTACCTAACGGATATATATGTGTCACTAATAAGAAATCTCAATTGTTGCAAAATCACCCAAATGGTGTGCGTAGGCACGGGTAATACCTAGTATATATATATGACGCATGTATGTATAGTAGTATAGTATAATGAACATGTGTTCGTAAAATACACGTGTACGTACAATTTATTAGATATACTTAAATTTTTTTAGAAAACTTTGGAAAACTATTGAATTTAGGACCATTACTTCTTTTGAGAGGACAAAAATATCGGTGGCAAATATTATTATCGCAATAAAAACCAACTTTAATATTGATTACATAAGTAAAAAAATAATTTTAGCAGTAATAATGTATAATCCGAGAAGGAACCGAAATCCGAATCGAAACCGACTTAATTAATGGGTATGGATCCGGGTTTTCTAAATATAAGAAAAAAACCGAAAGACCCGAACCCGGTAGGAACTTTTAAAAATAGAATCGAAATCAAAACCGGTAATAACCGAACTGGAACCAACCCATGGCGTACAAGGACCCCCAGTTTCAAGTTTAATTCATCTATTTTAGTGCTCACGTTCATCGGCTTCTACAAAATAAATATGTATTGAAAAATGGCATAGCAGAGTTGACTTTATATAAATCACTTTAATAAACATGTAGTAGTAGTAATTATGTCAATGGGTACCCGTTTAACCGGAATCGGAACCATAGAAAAAATCATGGTTTCCGTTTCTATTTTTAGGAACCGTTTAAAAATGGGTATTAAAAAAACCGGACCATATAGAACCGAAACCAAATAGTTTTTTAAACAAAAAAACCGGATCAGAACCGGAACCAGACTGGAACCGAACGTTATCGTACTTTTAACATAAAAAAAATATTGAAATAAAGAATATAAAAACTCAAAACGTTCATTTATATATTACTAAATTTTATTATTTAGTATAATATGTAGTTTTTATACTATTTAATATTATAAATAATATAAAAATATAGTTTACAACCTTAAATATATAGTTTTATTTAACTTATTATTGAATGACATAATTACTTATATTAATTTTAAAAAATGACTTGTTCGTGCAATATTTTTGTATTTTTAGTACACATTTTTTAATAAAACCAATAAAAAATAGTGTAAATTGTAAATATCTTAAGAACCGAAATGAAGAATCAGAACCGGGAATACCCGCTAGGAACCGATGGTTATGGGTATGGTTATACAATTTTAGGAACCGCAAAGAACTGAAACCGTAAAATTAAATGGTTCTTGGTTGTTATAACACTAAGAACCGGACCGTTGACACCCCTAAGTAGGAGCTGATCGATCTACTTAAAAGCTTCCAATGGAAGAACGAACATTGACCTGTTTTCTCTATAAAAGACTTGACAACAAAATATTAGGACGCAATTATTCGACACTACTGTGTAGGAAAGGTTGAATAGACCCTTGCTAATGAAAGCAACTGATATTCAAGCAAAAAAATTGAAAGCAACTGATAAATAACTATGTCATTACTATATCTTGAGATTTTCAGGGTTCATTCTCTGAAATTGTGATCATGGTCAAATTTGAAGTGGAATCAGAAGACCTATATACTGTTGTAAACAGGGTTAGATAATTGAATAGAACAAAAGGATAGAGGAAGAATAAACTGTCAAGGCTTGTGAATACATTGTCCTTAAAAAGAAATTTCGCCCCCTCAGATGGTGTAAAGGCTTCACAGGCGTCTCTACTCACATGATTCAATGACTGAAGTAGAGTAAGATACACTTCAATAGGCTACTCTCTAGAACAACAACACAACGAACTCTCTCTGGCGGGAGGAAGAAGAGAAAGAAAAGTTCTTTGGATTTTTACATTGAGTCTATAGATTTGGACATAAGTCCTATTTATATAGAGATCAAATGTTTGTTTTTGTTTCTAATACAATATTAGAAACCTACTGTAATAAGGAATTCAAAACTTGCTCAAGAAGCAAAATTATTTTTGGGAATGGGCTAAGCCCACTAACATATAACACATGAGAAGCCCAAGCTCAAGTCCGAACCCGACAAAGTTAGTAGTAGCTTACCAATGTGGGACCATCACACAAACATAAAGTTGGAGGGAACACTCATTGTTCTACTTCTCCACTTTGTATACACAAGTAGTTTGAAATATACAAAGAAGAATTCCAACATATACTTCCCTACTTATGTTTTTTTATTATCAAAATATGCATGTTAAATTGATTATGATAGTTTCTTCCATTAAAAGGAAGAGAACTATGCCATCAAACTATGTATATCCTATTGCCCTATTGGTATAATGCTCTGAAAAACACTTACCGAACCATATCCTACTTTGAGAGGGAAGAGCTGCCCTTTCTTCATTCTATACTGTCAAATCATTGTGCCCACTGCAGGTGCCAACTAGCAAAATTAGTAAAACCTTTGGGGTGATGTTGTGATGATACGGCATCAATGAGTTGCTGATTTCATTTAAAAACAGGCTTGCCAATTACAAATAAAATAAAATAAATAATAGTGCCAATTAAATGCAGTCCACTCTTTTAGGGTTCCTGACGACTGACCATAAAATTGGGGTTAGGATAGCGAGGGGAATGAAAAGGTTATCACTTCAGCATTGTTTTTGTTGGTAAGAATTCTGGAGTTGCAAATGTTTCTATGCTGGTATATGACAATATGAACTGAAATCCATGTCACAAATTCGAACAAAAACTAACACCCTGACATGTACGTGACGACACAAAGTAAAACAAACAATTAAAAGGCTAGAAAGAGTAACAGGTGCTTATATATGTTTTTCGACACTTCGTTAAGGAAATTTGTGGTAATTTAGTTTCTGGATTTATAAATTCAAATTGCAGTAGGTTTTAGACTAAAAGGCTGTTTCCAACAAAATTTGTATTTTAATTTGTAGAGCACTTGACAAGAGGTTTTTCTTTTATATATGCTTTGCGGGTGTAAAAGTGGCGTGCCAAGAAGTACTAATGTCACAGATTGTGTCATTCTGTGGAGTGTGGAGTGCCTACTAGTGCAGATTTTGTTGCTCAGTTGTTGTGCTTGAAGACAAGCAAAATGCTGTTTGGGGGTGGTTTGATAAGAGTCCAAAACTGTAGTTTTAACCCCTTAACAATAATACTTTTAGACCAATTATGCGAGTAATAAATAAGAGTTAATGCTAGTTACGTGCTTTTATGTATTTCAGGCATTGAAGTCAATTATGTGCAGAAATGTGCCACTTTGGCGATAGAAAAGAGCAAATGGTTGGTTGCTAAGAAGTTCTGGGATTAAAGGCCAAGACGGATAGAAACAGCACACAAAAATTAGCAGAACTTCCGAAGATCGTATCTTGCAAGTCAATATATATATATCGTGGTACCTAAAGTCACGCCACACGTGCCTAATATTGCAAAAATTGTACCATTAGAATAAGCCTCACGCTCCCTCAAGTGTTGCGTGACTTGAGCCGACGAACCCGTCCATGTAATGCAACGTAGATTCACGTTTTACACACTAACAAGCTCCAAACTAGAAACGAAAAAACAAAATTCGTTGAAATGAACATAACAATATATAACACATGAATATCACAGATGGTGAATTTGGATCAAAACTAGGGTGGATCAAATGATCAATAGATGTCAAGAATCTCAACAATAGAACGGTTGCATACGGGACAAGACGGCCGATTCAACCACAGCTCCCTTGAACACACCCTGCAAAATGTATGCCCACATGGGATGAAAGCAGCACCTTTTCTTCTTCCCATACAAATGCAACAAGCACCATCACTTCCCCTCCTCCATCTTCTTTCCCTCGACCTTCTTTCTTCTCTCTTCCTTCATCACCGACACCATCCCCTTCTTCAAGCAATCTCATCAATGACACCCGCAACCGTTTACTTACTGCCCCACCAATTGGCTCAAGTAGCCTATCACTTTCTCCCTCATGTGTCTCCCTATATTCACGTTCAGCTGCCAAAGCTGTACCCAAGTTCATACCGGTTGGGACCTCTGTTGCTTCAGTTGTAAAAACTTGGCTAATTGCATTCACTTCTTCCGGAATGTCAGCCAAGTTGGTGGGTTCTTCTCCTTGCAGGTGGCGTTCTTCTTCTTCATCTTCTTCTCTTACAGATATATCAGAAGTGGCCCTGCAACTCCAACCAGCTCCAGCACAACAACCTATTCCCGCAATTCCTAGCCTTTCTTTTAGGGATTTCCTCCCTCCTCTTCTCTCTGCGACGTTCATTGCTACTCGTTCTTTATCGTCTTTTACTCAAGGGGAATGCTAATAAGATACAATGGAAAGAATTAGAGGATTCTTAGAGCAACCCATTATAGTTGTAGCAAAATAGTGGGATGGGATGAGAAATAAGAAGTTGTGAGTGACTCAACTAGTCTGACGACATCTTGAGCTCCGTCAGTCTTCATAGAGACAAGTATTTAAAAGGCATTGAAGTAAGAAAACAAACAAAAACTCAGTTTTGACACAGTTTTCTCCTCCTTATTCTAAAGTACAAATGTTCCAACCAAAGCATCCTATAGTAATCGCTTTAACTAGTTAAACTCTTTTTTTTATGAATTTTTCTGATACCATTTGCGATTTCAAGGGAAGGTGGCTCAATGTAATCTAAAAAATATATGACACGGGATTAATTTAGCCTTTGATATAATAAAGATTTATCGGATATGACAAACTGAAATAAATTGTACGCACTATTTATACTTAAATTTGGTTCTGTGTTCTTTTCTTGTTATGCTCTGATGAAGTTGGAAGCCACTGATACTACTGCCGGCTTTCCCAAGTGTTCTGCCATATGGCATTGGTACCATATTGTAAGAAAAGTATTGAGTAAAGGGGGAAACTGATTTAGAATATTGACATTGACTGGTAGTCAACTGTACAATCCAAGGACTCCACATGGAACAGTTTGATTAGGGCCGATCCCTAATTTTAAGATCAGTCTAAACGTATAGTGACAATTAGCCTTGAGCCTTTGAACTTCATATATGGTCCCGAGTTGTTCAATATTAGAGAACTTGTTAATAAACTTGAGAAAAAAATCCTCGATCAATTTGCAACTGCATATACTACTTGGAGAAAAGGACCAAGCCCTATCTGACCGACTCTGACTAATTTCTGGATTAAGCTAAAAGCAGACTAACAAATATGCCTTAAGGGCTAGATTAACTAATACAAATAAATTTGTTTGTAATGACCATACTACCATTACTTGATACTGTAATTACAGAGACTGCCCTTATGTAACTCCATCTATTATAATAAAACACAATGGCAGGACAAAGAGAGGCCGGGATCGTCTTGGGATCTGAGTTTGATGTGCATGGGGATCTGAAGAGAGACACGTGTATGACTTAGAACGTTTTGAAACCGTTTCTAATTCTCAAAGGCATTTAAAAAGATTTATTTAATGAATTAAATGTTGTAAATTCAATGCATGCATGCATTATCAAAATTTTCAATTACTAAAACAAAAAATTATTGTTCTTCTTTCCCATTTGGCTCTTTCCTATTTATTGCATTTAAAACAACGTTAACAACTAATTTATTAGTTTTATTTCTCAAATATATACATTCTAAATTAAATATGAGGTTTGCTTCAATGCACAGGCATTCCAATGCATTCCAATGTGCACTAATCTCAAAATTTCACATCTGATTTTTGTTGGGAAATCCATGATTCAATACAAACTTGTTAACCGGATAAACTGGTTTGAGAAAAAACAAATACATGAAATACCAAATTTACCCAAAAACTAATCCACCCTGATAACCATCGTGGAAATTGGAAAGTGAAATAATACTTCGCTATTTACTTCGGGCTGGTTCGAAAAAAAAAAAGGAAAACAATTAGTGCCAAACTCTCATACTTTTTCGGGTTCATCTCCACTAAACTGAGTTTATCTCCATTGTTTCCCTTTCTCACTATCTTCCAAGAAAAATCCTTTGCATTTCAAACTCTGGATTGGGCATCTCTCAAATACTCCTTCAGGTTTGGTTATGAGTATTTATAAAAATCTAAGATCCGAAGTTTAAGCTGTAGGGTATAATTTAAATTCTAGCAAAAAGGTTTTCGTGTTTCATGCTTGATTCTGCTTTTTGGTGAAAGTTGTTTCTCATCCCGTCTAAATAAAAGAAATTTGAACACTATTGATTTTTATACGAGTTTGAGAATAGAGAATAGCCATCTTATTTTAACTTTATATTATTCTTTACATATTTCTTTTTAAACTGTTTTCTTGTTTTGGTTAAATCCCATTATTGTTTGACTTGATTTGGAACAGTCATATTGGATCTTGAACGATGTTGGTATTATCCATCCCGGCCCATTCTGAGATATTGAAGACTCTGTTTGAAATTGTTTTATTTGAGGATTGTGGCAACCAATGGAGTCTTAGCGGACCAATCTTGAGCTTGATACTCATCGCTGAACAGTAAAAAGCTGTAAAACTGTGGAATCTTTGCAGTCCTTTTCTTTTCTACTTTGGAACTTGAAATAATCATAAAAATAAATAATAATAATAATAATAATAATAATAATAATAATGATAAATGATTTCACTAATAAAGATAATGATTTTATTATCACTAGTTCACTACTACTATACCATGATTATTATAATTATACATTATTACTACCATTATTATGGTACTACTATTACTCCAATTACAAGCAACAGTAAAAAGTGTTTAACAAGTAGCACCTGGTCGTTGTATCCTGGCATTATGTGGTTTGTGGGATACTGCATTCGGTTTTTTTGGTTTGGGGGGGAGGGGGTTGGTTAGTCTCCCTACAAATGAAGGATATACGGTGTATCAAAAATAGAAAAAACACACTTACCTTGGGCAGAGACTAATTTTATTTAGTGTTGTTTTTATCTTAATTTCTTATTTGTTTTTTATTCTTGCCAATCTATTACTCGAAAAAAAGCTGATGTTGCCAAGTCTTTGGTACAAAAGTGAGTAGTCAAATCTTGCTTGACAACCCGGATCATTCTTGGTAACTTTAATGTCGTTAACATACACCCGTGACTCTGTAATGTTGCAATATCTTCCTCAACTCTTTTGAAGAAAACTGTGACCAACCTTACGCCTCATCGATTCCATGAAATATAGTATGACACCATCAAGTACGAAGGGTAGTTGCCTTTTTGATGTGATAAACTAGTGACCTTATAAGTCATTCTTTCTTGCGGCAAAATTTTGTGGCCTGTGTATGAACAATCTCTATGCGTGGCGTCGACACCGTACATTTTAACATCCAATTTGTGAGGAGCAAAGCCGTGTGCAGCTGCCAAAGCTAATTGGAATAGAATTTAGGCGCCATCTCGTAGTAAGGATTGTTCGTCATCCCAGCGACGTGACAAACAGTCTCTTATTGATATTTTCAGTCAGTATTAAGAAAATGTTTTTCGTTATTGAGTAGAAGTGTATGCTTTTGTTTTCTGGATTAGACTATTGACAAACATTCTCTTGTTGATGTTGTCAGTTAGTGCAACAACATTGAATTTCTATCTGGTTGTTATTGTGATGTACTTAAGTTAAAATTTTATTATTTCTTATGCCTAAGTTGATATCCTATCAAGTTCTAAATTGATGGTGGTCAAATAATGGTATTTGATACGAGGGAAGGATATGGTACGGACATACGGTGCTAGTGCTCCAAGTTTGTCATAACTGTGTTTTACATTGGGTGCAGATAAGTTTCTTTCTTTATTCATTTTTGTGTTTCCATTGCTATTCTGCAGCAAGTGTATTCCTTCAACTCAATTTGGTCATTTAAATGATCTCTTGTTGCATATGCTGTTGATTTAGTCTGGTCTTTGTATATGGTTATGCCGATGTTACTTTGTAGTCTTGTACTGTAGAATCACTAATATTGTTTAATATTTGCCTATGTGTATATAGAATCGGATTAGAGCTTTCTATGAGAATTTTCTCAAGTGGGGAAAACTAATGTATGAGATATATAGGGGCTTGGCAAAGAAGTTTTTCGAGAATTCAGTGTCTGGGATTCTGGCTGTTTTCTCCATTATCAGTTAAGAATGATACTCAGGGCAAGAAATAACAAAATGGGTTGTAATTGTTCCAGGGTAGAGGTGAAATGAGACTTGTATATTTTCATAGCCTTAGTGCTTAACATGTGGATGTCGTGTTCAGTCTTAGCAGAGGAAGACCTCTTTATTCCATTATGGTAAAGATAGTACAAATGAGAAGTAGAAATGGAAAGACAAGTTGAAATTCTTCATCTTTAACCTGGACTTTGTAAACTTCCAGAATAAATACTTTTGGATGTTCAAGGATGATCAAACGAAAGCTGGAGATTATGGATTCTCTGGAGATAAAGAAAAACAGCATTGTCACTGTGTCTCTGACGAGGATCCACCTATACTACATAATGTTCGCAGAGATAGAGTTGTTACCGCTCCTCCAGCATCAGTAAAGACGAATCTCATCTCACCTGTTTTAACTTTGAAAGAAGAAAAAACAGTTTTGCCCTTAGGACCTGAAAAGGCTCAGAACTCACATGTTTCAACTGTGAGAGAAGAGAAGTTAGATGTGAACCAGAAACAAAATCAGCATACAGCTAAATCCAAGGATCTTGAACCTTTTGCTTTGGAGAACTGCTCCCCTAATGTTTCCGTAAAGAATGAGGTAGAAAAGGAAACAGGTGAAGAGAATGTACAAGAGGAGTTGGAAAGAAAGGAAGAACTTATGAGAAAAGAAGCTGCTGCAGCAATTAGAGAGCAGCTTCTTGTCGAAGAAAAGGACAAAGCTAAGAAAGTAGAAGAGAAAAAGAAGCGTCATGCAGAGAAGGCTCAAGCTAGGGCTCAATATTGGGAACGTAAGGAAGCCGAACTTAAAGAGAAGGTAAATCTCTTCAGCCTTCGTTTGCCAAGTTGGTCGGGTTGACTTATGATCATTAATATGCTGCCCATATAGTAGAATAGACGCCCGCTTATTTATTATAAATTCTGGCCGTTTGAGCAGCAGATTTATTTGATCACAGTAACTAAAAATTTGGCAATAGACGGACACATTCTTGTTAATTTGGATTAAAAGGAGTCACTTGGCCTTGCCTCTATTTATGGTTTTAGTGTTCTGGTGTGGTACACAGGGGCGGCTCAAGGCTATTCGGGGCCCTAAGCGAAGTTCGAATAGGAGGCCTTCTACAATTAATACCAAAAAAAATTGTTTACAACTTATTGCTTTATTTATGTTATTTCATCATATGAGTGCAATTGTTCATTTACTACATTATCACTTAAACTAACCGATTCACTTTGTTTATAGTTTTTTATAAATTTAAAAATAGCTCCTCTTTGAGATTCAATCGCCTCATCTACTTTTCTCTTTTCTTGATGTTTTTTTATTACCGGATTTATACTTTCGGTTCATGTCAAAACAGTAAAATAATATGCAAGCAATAAGCAATAAGTTCTCACATAGTCACATAACATACCAAAAAATAAAATAAAATGGAAACAATCACCGTGAGACGAAGCTTAATTGATAGGCGAAGTCGCGTTTGAAGTATAGGGTAAAAAAGTAGACAATCCACGAGACCACGACAATCACTTTGGCTAAGCAAGTAAGCAACTAGTCCAATTATACCTATTAAAACCACTATCCATTATCCAAAAAAGAAAATAATGAGTTTGAGTGGAATTAAATTAGAATTTAGAATATAACAATTTAACAATTAAAGTAAAAAAAAACACCAATATTTTCTTTTCTTTTATCTTTTTTGAAAATAGAGAGAAGAAGAAGAATATAGAGAGTCAGAAAGAATGAGAGATTATAAAACCAAAGAAAGCAAAAAGAATATGATAGAGGTAAGAGTGTATTGTTGGTTTTATAAAGAGATGAAGAAGAACGTTGATTAGTTATGGCGGCGTGCATTATTTTGCTTGAGAATTGAAGGTGTGGGAAATGGTGGAGAAGCTGAAGGCGAGAGAAACGAAGGGTCTGTTCTTTGTATACCATTTTTTTTTCTTTTCCAATGTAAAAATGTTTTTTTTTTTCTCTTACCGATAATGGACTGGATAGTGGATTGGACTGGAATATATTGGGGGCCCCTTGAGCTGCGGGGCCCTAAGCCGTTGCTTATTTTGCTACATGGATGAGCCGGCCCTGGTGGTACACTATTTAGCACTCGATTTTTCGGGTTGCCTTCAGACTCTTCAATTTGCATTTTATGGCTTTAGTATATTGTTGTCTAGTGTTTCCACACAACACTTTGTGTTCTTCATATATATAATATATAAAACATTTGCAGGAGATAGAGAAAAGAGAGAAGAAAAAGGCAAGAAAGAAGGCAAAACAGAACATCATTGAGGGAGAATCATCGGTTTGTAGCCTTCATAGCGAAATTTTCAGGAAGCCTTCATAGCGAACTTAATCGGAAAACTAATCTTTCTTGACTTTTTATGTTTTTTACTTTTTATGATCATTTTGTTTAAATGGCAGTTTGCACCTCTTGATACTCCTGCTGCAGTCGATGCTTTCCTTAAATATTGTAGTCCAAATGTGTTCGTGCTTTGGGAAAGAAGGTCTGGCCAAATCTCATATTGGGTGCCTAAAGAAAAGGCATAAGTGAATATCGCAATAATAATTCGTGCCTTTATGTGGAATTTGAAATTGAGGATAACCCTGAATGTGGGCGAGATATTTTTCCTTTAGATTTCACTTTCTCTATTTCAAATGGACGTAAACAATTGATCACTTTTTAGTCAATAGAGCTTTAAAGCGAGGAGGATACTTTGAGTACTTATCGGATGCCACTTTCATGATATTCGATTACCAAAAGTTTGTAATACTTAGCATAGTCCACTCCCCCCACCTCCTCCTCAGTAAGGGTGGAATTTGAGCCGAGGGCTCGGAGCTCGGCTTGGGCTTGGCTCGTTTAAGCTCGGCTCGAGCTCGCCGCGTTTACTATATGAGCGAGCTCGAGCTCAAATAAAAGCTCGTGTAACAAATGAGCTTGATGAAGCTCGTCTCGTTTAGTTCAAATAGCATATTTATAGTGTAAAATAACCGAGGGCTTGGAGCTCGGCTTGGGCTTGGCTCGTTTAAGCTCAGCTCGAGCTCGCTCGTTTACTATATGAGCCGAGCTCGAGCCCAATTTAAAGCTCGTGTAATTAGCGAGCCGAGCTTGACCATGGTAAAGCTCGGCTTGTTTAGCTCGAATTCCACCCTTACTCCTCAGCCTCGTTCCTGTCCTCCGTATAAGCATATTACCTTTAGATCCTTTGGTAAATAAAAATCATTCCAGTTGGTTTTCGTTTGATCTGTGCATTTGGATTGTTGACTCTCTCCTTTCATCTCTTTTTTTGGTGATCGGTAATTGTATTTGTTTTAATCTCGGCAAGTTATGCTCAGTCGTCTTGGCTTTGTTAAATGCCCGGTTTCTTCCAGATCTTTCAAACTTTGGTCACGACCACTAGCTCTACCCTTGATTTCGTTGATCTATTGCGGTAGTTTGGATTTTTATACATTGGCAACTCTATGAAGTATTGGATTCCGGATGATGGCATATTCAGGATTAGCTTTTGTAGTTGCGGCTATGTGTCTTAGACTCTAGTGCAGATGTCTTTATTATCTCTTATCCGACAACCCGTAAGATATTCTATATTTTTGGATACGTGGTCATTCTATTTTCCTTTGTGATAATATTTATCGGGTTAAGTGAAATATTGGAGCTCTATAGAAGGATATATGAGGAGTATCTAGCAATCCCGTTGTAAAAGGGAAGGCAATCGAGCTTGAAAAGTTTCTGGTGGGCTTTATACAACAACAACGTTGAGGTGACTCATGATAGTTTTGTGCAACTCATCTACTTGTTTCAGTTGATTACTATAAACTATGAGCTTTCTTCATCTCTCGCTTACGATTATATTTTGGCGGGCATTTATTCCAAATCGGTCATGGCATACAAGGTGCAACATCCCATTGCCTCGGTCAGAATTTTGCCAAGATGTTCGAGATAACCTTCGAGAATGAGATGAGAGAGAAGGCTATGGTCCGCGCAGAATTCACGGCGCATCTGACTTTCGAACAATAACTCTCACACAATTTCTTTTGTTATTTTTTTATTTCACATAATTGCTTAGGTACTTAACAAGACTGAAGTTAACCATCTCTGAAATTTTATAAAGGCATTGGATGAGAAGCACTTCTCTACCGATATTTTCTCGACCGTCCTAGAATAGTTAAAAATTGAGTGTGAAAACCAATAGACTCTTCGTCGGATCAAGAGTTCATTTAATATAGAACTTATAGAAGTCCGATTCATTCGAAAAGTAATTTATATCTCCTGCTCACTTAGTCGTTTGTAGGACTATTCATTCTTATATATGAAGAGATCGAGATGTGCATTTGACAATGATCACAACATTTTTTGAATGGGCTAAGGTTTGATGCTCTATTGTACTTTGTCATTAATTGACATGCTTTCGTGGGAACACACAGGTGCTCTGAAGCCATATTTCGCCATTTAATTCTAATGCAATTTTGTGTTTTTCGGGCAAACAATCATGGATCCTTGCAAATTATATGTGAGTATTATCGTTTATGTTGTCCTACCAGAGGAACAACACTTGCATTCTCGTTCCTCCTCGGAGCACACGCATCCTTTGGAATTCCACAGACCTAGTGAAACGATTATTTTACATGTTCGGGATTAACCATTGATTTGAAATCCTGCAGCGGTCCGGAGTTTGTAGAGGTAAATTCCTATATTTAAATGAGTGTACCAATGCCAAAAATAACAATTTAGTCGGTTGTAAGACAAATGGATTCACCCCTAAGTTGATATTTTCCCAATGAACGAGAGGTGCATGTGTTGGTTGTGACTTGTGAATCGTGGTAGAGCATTGGGTATGAAAAGTAATATTATGCTCAAAATATTTTGGAGCTAAAAGTAATATTTTTATTTCATAATACCAACAACGCCAGAGATATGATGTTATTAAAAAGATTTTGATAAGCTCATCACATATCTACTATTGGCATATTTTCGGTGAAAAAACATATTAATTGGAGATCGGGGAAAGCACAATAGACGATAAATGTTTTTCAAGAATGATCCTATACAAGAGAAGTAAAAATTAGTGGAACCTACTCCACAAGAGTCATATGTCCAAAGCGTGTATGTAAATGCTGTTGGTTTTCATTTATTGTATTATATGTTTATGGAGTAGGTTACGTTTACAAACTTTTTATCGCAAACTTCATACAATGCCCCTAACAAGGTGATTTAAGGGATAATTTCTTGATTTCACCACCATGGAGATCATGTCTATATAATATCAGCTCATTTACAAATAGCTAACCTCTTTTTGAAATTGTTCTCAACTTACTTAATTTTTTAACGGTCGAAGAAAGCGGATATTGCATCCATCTTTTCCTCAATGTCAAAAAATGTGCAAAGGAACCCGATTTTTGGGGTGATGATTTCCATGGAGTATCATACTTAAAATAATTCAGCCTTCGATTCATCTTGTGGGGTGTGGGAGGGCATTGTATGTACATTTATGTATGTATTTCTGATTTCACTTCTCTATGATATTATCGGGCACACAATGCAAGATTAGCGGAGGAGGAGGCAATCTGCTTCTATCTGTGTGGGCGAGTTGCATGCTTATGTGGCTTGTTGCGCCTTGAACATGTAATTATCTGCTCTATCTCGATTGACAAAACCATGCCCTATCATCCGATCCTAGGGAAATAGTTATAATTGTCACCTTCTTATGAAAACCAGAAAGTATGTCCAGATGATGTCATTATTGAGGGTAATTCTTGTGGTGTTCACTCCTCGGATCGGTGATCCATATACATATTTTAATCAGATTTGTTATAGCTTCTTATTTATAATGGTATAATTCTTCAGGTTTATCTTCAAGTGATTATGCATCTCCCAATTTAAGTGTATACACAGATACATGTAATTTTTGATACTATATGTAGAGTAATTGGATTGAAGTTGAAATCGTTTTGTACCTATTCTTGCTTCAAAACTTTCACCGAACTTTTTGTTTAAATTCATATTGTATGCTTAGGAAGAAGGGAAAAAGTCGTGGAGTAGGTTAATTTGAAATTAAGTAACTGTAGAAGTTAAGGACCAATGTCTAATTTTCTTTGGATTATCTCAAACATTTGTTCATTGCACACGCCTTTTTCCGCGTTTCATGTCAAATCTAATAAGTTTTCAAATGGGTGATTTTTTCTTTTGAATTCTTCAGTTCCATAGAAAATGATAAATTATGTTAAGACCAAAAGAAAATTGGTAACAAGAAACCTTTTAAATCTGATTACGTAAAGCGTGCCCGCTTACATCCTATGATTGTGTTTGCATGTTTCGTGTATTGACAATGTTAGCGAGGGCACTTTTGGAGAAGCAAATTGTCGCTGTCCGCTCTAACTTGGTATGGTTGAGTGATGACATTGACTTCATGTGAATCCTCCATGTACTTATGGTTTTGTAGAAAGCCCGTCCCAATGTAAACAAATGTGGAATAAGGAGTTACTCTGTTACTTGAGCGTGTAGGAATTGTTTCTTGGCGAGGTGGAAGATTGTAATGACTTGAGTTTTATGGCGGTTTGACTTGGGGCTCATTGAGTCCAGCCTTCACCATAACATCTATGTATCTAACCAATAGACGTCGCCTTAAAAAAGCAGTCGATAGTGCTATGAGCTTTATCTATGTATGCGTGAAGTGTGTCGAAGACCTATCAGCCACTACATTTTTAGAAATTCAGTCACAACAAACCAATAATTTTATCTCCACCACATGCACATCCTCCTAGCATGTGTGCTTTTTCCTCGCCTCGCTTTTGTTCTCACACCACCGCCAAAATTTTATACATGAATTGAATTCTAAATTCAAACCCATCACTTCATTGAAAAGAGTGAGATTTGATCCGAGGCGATTCATCCAAAACCTTGTGATTTTATTGTTGGTTGTGCTGATATAGTTTTGAGTGTATCTACTGCCCTTGCATATTAGGTGCTTTTAGAGCATCTCTAGGTGGACGTATCCGTGGTCGCATTCTTCAAATTTGAAGAAATGCGTCGGAATTTCCCGGAATTCCAACTCTAGGTGGTCGCATTCGTGGTCGCATCACCGCTTGTTCGCATTCTTGTTCGCAAATTTGGCAATTTGGATGCGGATAGCGGGCGACAATAGTAATGTCGCGCGCGCCATTACTAATGTCGCGCAACTTTTTGACTTTGACCACAAACAAGGATTACCAGCTATTATTAATCGCCGCCACCTACTATCGGCGCCACTCCACTCCTAATGTCGCGTGCTTCAACGGGCAAAAACGGCCGGATTTCTACCTTCTATATCTACACTCATCTCCTTCTTCATTTTCACACACAACACTCAACCATTTCACACACAACAACTCTCAACCTTTCACACATAACACTCTCAATGTCACAACCAAAACAAGGAAGGGGTCCAAGTTGGACAAATGAAGAAAATATTGCTCTTACTAGAGCATGGATTGAGATTGGAGAAGATCCTATAGTAGGGAATGATCAATCGGGTCAAGTTTATTGGGAACAATTATGGCTAGAATGAATCAAATTCAAGGTTTTGACCGCGAACCGTAAGTGGAAGGGAGTTTCACAACGTTAAGCGATTATTTTACCGTTCTTCAACAAATATCATGCTATACTCAGAAAGCTTGAAGAACAACCTCCAAGCGGGTGGGGACGTGAAGACATTGTAAGATTCGTTTATACTTCGTTTAATTTATACTTCATTTTATATACTACTTGATATTGATTTTTTTTTTTTTTTTTAATAAACGTAGCTTTCAGACGCAGCAACAACTTATGCGGCTACTACTGGAAAACCTTGGATATGGCAAGATTGTTATAATCTAGTCAAAAATACGCCAAAGTGGCAAAGAACTCAGTTACGCAACGAAACGCTTGCTCCAAGACCAAAGAAGAAAGCAAGATCCGAGATGTTGAAGGTTTCGATTCTTCACCCTCAACCCCAACCCCTTCAACGCCTTTACTCTACCCCTTCACCTTCATCAGTACTTTCGAGTACGATCCTAGCAGCGATCATCAAGGGTTTTGGAGAGGTCACGGTAGGAAGCAGAGCAAAGAAATTGAGAAGAACAAGAAAAAGTTGCTTCTACCGTTGAGGGTAATGTTGCATCCATCGCTAAAAATATGGATGATTTTCTTGAAGCTTTTAAAGAAAGTCGAAGAAATAAAGAAGAGATTCAAAATGAGCAATTTCAAAGTATGATGAAATTGAAGCAAGAGAAGACACAAAAAAAGTTATTTTTGAAGCAAGAAAAACTCCGTGTTAGAGAGGAGGAAAATGAGACTAGGTTGTTGGCAATGTCACTCGACAATGTCAATCCTCGTTTGCGAAGGGTTTTAGAGCTAAAACAAGATGCAATTGTAGCTAAATATGAAAAAAGGTCGAGCAAGTAGTACAAAATGAAGCTTCCAACAAACGGAAGCCAATGATGAAGAAAATGATGACTGACTTGATAATTAGAGTAACTCTAGTAGTATGTAATAAGGGTGATATGTAATAGTTATCTTTTATTTATTTATTTTTATTTTATGTTTTTGCAATCATGTATTAGTTGTCGTTCTATTAATAAAAATTGTAATTCATTTGCTAAATCAAAGGAAATAAATTCTAAATCACACAACATAATAATAATCACACAACATATCAAAATGATCAAATGAACAATTCTAAATCACACAACATAATAATAATCGTCATACAACAACCTCCTAGACTATCCTACATACGCCTCCTCTGCCGTGAACTCCTCCTCGACTGTTGATAAGAGCCCAAAACTGTAGTTTTAACCCCTTAATAATCATCTTGTTAGACCAATTATGTGAATAATAAGTAAGAGTTAACACCGATTCTGCGTTTTATGCATTTCGGGCTTCAAAGTCCATTATGTGCGAGAAATGTACCACTTTAGCGAGATCTGAGGAGCAAAAGTCAGCCAGAACTTCCGAAAGCCGTATCTTTGGACTCGGACCTCGAATTGGGCCTACCTTATGTCAAAACGACCGGCTCGGAAAGAGCTTTGCAATGGTCCAAGCCTTGACCCAATCAGAGGAGCAGAAGTGGACGAAAAGTCTGTGGAAGCAAACTGCAGCTGAAGAGGCCTTTTTGGACTGAAAGAATTGGGTTTTGGGCCGATTCTGCGGCCCAAAACATGGCTCCAAGCCCATGCACGATTTTTGGATCTGAATGTATAAAAACAAAAGCTTAGTTCATTGTTAATGGTAGATAGTTAGGTTAGAAAATAAATTAGATTAGTTAGCCTCCATTAAACCTTAATTCTAGATCTAGTTTTCATTAGATTAATTAAGTTTAATTTCATTTCAATTCTTGTTTTAGATTAAACTCTCAAATTATTGTTCTTGATTGATTAGATAATAAAAATAGTTATTTTGACAATTTGATTTATAGATCTAAATTCCATTATTGTTTGTTATCATTTCATAGTTATTAATTAGATTTCGATTATTGTTTAGTGAAATCGCATAAAGTTAGAATCTTTTCATTATGTTTAGTTTAGATTTAATGGGAATTGTTAGTTTGATGAATCAAGGCTAAATCCTCCATTAGAGGGGTTGATGAAGCCTTGATGAAAAACTTAGTTGTTAGTGTAGAATTGTTTGTAGATTCTATTCCACTCTAGAAAGTCGTGTTTAGCCATGAGAATGGGTAGACGACTTCACATGCTAGTTAGTACTTTCTGTAGAAATGCCATGAACACTAGGGATTAGAACTTCGAATTTCTTGCCGTAGAAGAACGTGAGAATCGAGATACAAGAATCTATACTAGGTTATTAAGTTGGATTCGAGGTGGATTCAATTCCCCTCTAATCCTTTATCTAGATTCAAAACAAGCATATTTCCATAGTATTAAGTAGTTAAATTCAACGTAGACCCATTTTAGTTTCATCGTAGTATAACACCCTTCAGTAAAGCTCTCATAGACTTAAAAACGACTAGTTAGATTAGAAAACATCCATGCTAGGGAACTAGGAGTGGAACGAACTTCGTACTCCATTTAGTGCATTTCGCATTGAGAGTAGAAGCTTTGATAATTGAGTATAAAAGTACCAAGTTTAGTTTACTTACGTTGTGAATTCATAGTTCATTTCGTAGGTAAACTATTCATTTTATAGTTATCAAATGGCGCCGCTGCCATCTTAGTTGCACTTTAGCATTGTTTTCTTTGTAGAAGTAGTCATTTTTAAGTCCCATTAAACCCACCCACCCTTGTTTGATTCATCTTTTGTGGTTATTCGTTTCAGTTTTCGGAAAAAAATACGGATGGCGCCCATTCAAGGAAGAGAGCGACCAGCGCTATATTCTTGGAATTTCAACAATACAATTGGCGCCAGCGCTAAAGAAGAGCGACCAGCTAAGTTCTTGGAATTTTCTTCTTACACAAAAGATACGCTTAATGAGCGCGACCAGCTAAGTTACTGGAACTTCGAATTTACACCGAAGCCCAGCTCAAATTCGGCAAGTCGTAGATAAGCCTTAGCTGAAATTTCTGGATTTCCCGGGTTTGATTCGAACTTCGAGTTTGTCAAGTTTTTCAGTGTTCTAATCTCTTATTTACACTGAACACGCCAACAAACAAGACGCTATTCATAAGCAAAGCAAGGACGCTTATCGGTATTCCTTTCTTCCACTCCTGATCTTACGTCGGAGGAGTTTTAATTCTAGTATAATCGGGGCTTGTTTTTCAGTAGAAATAAATATAACACGCCTATCTAGAATTTCACACACTACACCTGATATTATGGTGAAGCAAGAGAGACTCCTCTCTCTCGACTTTTATAAAGCTTTGGCGATAGCCCTAAATCTTGCATCGTTAAGCGGACCAACGGGGATTTTTGAATTCCCCAAACATATTTAATCTCATTACCCGTTTTCCATGGTCTAGACCATGAAAAACCTTACCAACACATGTCAGTGGGATTGAACAAGTCCTTACAACATTCCATCATCCTACCGTTGAGTACGGAACAGATTAAACCGAGGGTATTTCCCTTCACCTTAGGCGATAAAGGCGTCTTGGTTAACTGCCCAAAGCCTAATTCTTGCAATGGACTCGTGGGCCAAACTTGTTCACTGTTTATGGAACATTTTTACCCACCCCTAAAGGCGGATGAGATGCTTTCCAAGATTCATTTTTTCCGACAAAATCCTCATGAATCATTTTACGAGGCTTGGAATCGTTTCACCGATCTCTTATATAGAGTGTCCACACCATAAACTTAGCTAAAGACACGTTAGTTAGTGCCTTTTTCAAAGGACTTCTACACCACCATAAAGAAGTCCTTGACATAATGAATGGGGTAGTTTCCTAAGTAAAGGAGCCAATGAGGCTTACAAATTTTTAGAGGATCAAACTAAAGCTTAAATAACAACCTGGGGGTAGTGGCGATTACTCCAGCTCCGCTAGTTCTTCTTCCACGATTAAGGCTACCCGGTATGTTTGAGGTTAAACCCGATCTAGAACTTAAAAATTTAATCGAATCTCTAACTAAAAGGTTGAGGCCATTTCTGTACAACAAAAGCCTATCCCGTCATGAATGTAAATTCAAATCCATGTAGTTTGTTGGAGTCACGAAGCATCCTCGACTCCCACGTCCTATAGCCTATGAACATTCTTGTTCTATTAATAGTGAACCTAAGCCCTGGAGACAAAATCCCAACTTCGGTTGGAGAAATAACCAACAAGTCACACCTCCGAGTACAATAATCAATATGTTAGGCCAACACACGGTTATAACCAAGCTCCTCCGGGACAAGGGCGGTCGGGGTAATTATAATAATTATAACAACCAAGCACAACCTCGACAAGGTCAAGCACAAGGTCAATATAGTTATAATAATTATAATGCTAATAGAGGTATCGTTCGGTAAATAATAACTATCACAATCCGCCTATAAATAATCAACGCGACATAGTTCGATCCACACCACCCGTGACTATTACACCCACACAACCGGATCGTCTTGACACCTTCATACAAGTGAGCCAACAACTTTTCCAAACCATGGCTCAATCTAACCAACACATTCTACAATCATTAATAATTTAAACCAACGGTTAGCCCAAGAGAAAGCCCAACCAAAAGGCGTGTTTCGGGCCAAAGCGATACCCAACCCTAGAACAACAAACCGCGAGCTTTGAGGTAAACGGTAATACTAGTGCGAAACTACAAACGTAGGTGAGCTAAATGCCATCACCACTCTCGGATTGGAAGAGTGGTTGATAACAAAGTAACTATGCCTATAGTTACCCCATCGATACTCCTACAACGGATATCGAACTAGATACCGAAATAGAAACTGAAGAGCCTACAACCTGTAGAGGTACCAGGTTAAACCACAACCTAAGAAACAAAAAGCCAAGGTTAAACATCCTGTTGATCCATATGCTAATTATAGAGAGAAACACCGTTTCCCCAAAAATTAGCCATGTTAACTAGGGATACAAATTATGAGGAGATTAGGAACGTTTTCAAAATCTAACTATAAACCTTCCCTTTCGAAGCTATTAAAAAGCTACCACACCATGCTAAGTTTCTTAAGGAGTTGTGTACTACTTGGGTAAAGACCAATATACCAAAAGGCGCTTTTTAACGGAACAATTCAACGCTTCACGAAAATAATGGAATTGTTAAAGTACAAGGACCACAATCGATCCCTCTTTGTCTGATGCACCTTAGGAGATTCTCACCGCGACGACCGCTACTTACTAGACACGGGGGCTAGTGTTAACTTACTCCGTTTTATTTGTATAAACAAATGGGTCTGCAGAGGAGATGCAACCTACTAAAATGACATTGCAATTAGCTGATCGGTCTATTAAGTATCCTAAGGGTGTAGTGGAAAACGTGCTTGTTAAGGTTCAGGATTTCTACTATCCTGCTGATTTTGTTATCCTCGATACAGAAGTCGCTAATGACTCTGTACCTATCATATTAGGGCGTCCCTTCTTGGCTTGCTTGAACGGCTTATAAACTGCCGCGATGGTTCGATGTCCTTGTCCTTTGGCCATCTTTCTGTTGAGGTAAATGTTTTCAAAACTAGGACACAGTATCCTGATTCATCTACAAATGGAGAGGTTAGCATGATCGAGAGCTTAGCTCAAGATTACTTCAAAAACATGTTTCCAGAGAAACAGATTAACAAATTCCTTTCCTTCGGAAATTCCGACTTTAACAATGACTCCACGGTAGTAGGCGAAATAGAAGAAGAATTCCTGCAACTCTTTTGCACGCTTCTTTACCGCCAGCGAGTCCCCTTGCCAACAACCATACATCCTTTGATGCTATGGCGGAAGATGAATTTTTCAATCTCTATCCCAAAGTGATCCTTTTGACCCAACTATTGAGGAATGTCTTGCACATATCAAGATTTCGATGATATGGACTTGAGAGCTCTAGGTGAGAATCATTCACCTTCCCTCACCAATATTCCCCACCCTCCACCTTTTCAAAGGAACCTCGAGTTTGCACTTTCGATCCTTTAGTTTCTCACATGCTTCATGATTTTTTAAATCCACCTATTAAACAAATACTTCCCAAGGATAAACCACTAGACACCTTCATTTTTAGACTTGAGGCAGGTCCCTAACTACACCATGAATGAGTTTTGTGCTAAACCCACATCCTCATTTTTTTCCATGCTTTCCCTTTAAAACTTATCCCAATCCACCATATCTTCCACAACCATTCACTTTTCCACACTTATTCACTAGGACACCCTCTCATTCAAAGATGAAACATAAGGTGCCTACTCGGTTATGTTATAGGTCTATCCGACTTCGCTTTCATTCCACTAGGCTGCGTCGTAGGAAATCTTGGTGCTTGATTGTGTTTGGATATGTTTTCTTTGATATTTATTTATGGAACGATCCACAACTATTTCGGTTGTTGATATATGATAAACTACATATTCATACATATGTTTAGATAAAGTCTCGAGTATCTGACTATAAACGACTCAATTCTTGTGTTTGGTGCATTTCCTTTCATTTCCTTATATTGGTGAATGCACCATTCAGTTACCGGACCCTCCCTATGGAGTGTGTGGCTGTAAATACGGATCCTAAGTCCACGTTTCCACATAATTCCGTTTTCCACTCTTGCATGTTTTTCTCGGTTTTGAGTCATGTTTCTCTATGGTGTGAATTATGTCTTTATTGCTTATTGTTTTCCTTTATATTAAACCTAATTCATAAAAGTAAAAAGTTTAAAGCTATAAAAATAGTAATCTAGCAAGTCTCGGGGAATCGACTTTAAAGACCCCGTTTTAAAACAAATTTTACAAACCTGTTTTCAAAAATTTGTTTGGGGAGATGGGTGTTTGGTTTTCCATTCTTGATCACTTAAATTCCTATTCTTACCCCACCTAAGCTCCCTTGAAGAGTAGCTAGATTTCTACTTGTTTGTTGTTTTGATGTTGTCTTTTATTATTTTTTAGTAGATAGGATGTTACGTTGTTAAATTCGTAGTTAATTTTGACTTTTGTAGTGAAATGTTGTTTGAATGACAATATGAATATAATGTCGTTATTTTCATTGTGCATGATTAGTTAATGTTGATCCCACCTTCCCAAACTGTTTGGGGGTGGTGTTATCTATTCCAAAGATGATTTTATATAAACTTCATTCATTCTACTCACAACCCACACTACACCTTCCACACACCTCACCTTTCACTCCCGCGTTTTCGTCTCATTTTTCAATTTTCAGCAACTCCGGCGCGCTTTTCATTCTTCTACAGCGCACTCGCGCTCTGTATATTTTTGTTCTGAATTTTGCTCGAGGCCAGCGCAACCGAATTTGCGCGACTTCGACCACCCTCATCTACTGGACCTAGAAGCGGCCATACCAAGTTGAGCGCGACCAGCTAAAAAACGGAATTCTAAAAATTTCAAGGCGACTCGCGCCTCTATCTGGCCAGCCAGCGCTGACTTCCGTGGACCAGAAAAATTCCAGTTTTCATGAAGTTGTTTCCGGTTGTTTTGCAGTGTTCCGGGGCGTAGTTTTGAGATGACATCTCCTATAATAATACGAGAACAGTCTTTTTCAAAGATTTGTTCCAAAGCACTACTTATGGTGCTTGGTTTTCACAGGTGATCACACCACGTAGGCTAGGAACCGCTTATGGGTCTTGCTAGCAATTGTTCTTGGACTTGCCATGCCCGCTGAAATACAAGACCCATGATGCTATTGGGTAGATAATATGCATGTCCGGAGTGGGGTAAGTTTTAGTTTACGTTAGTGTAATACGCTTATGTCCCAAGCAATTTCATTCTCATTAACCCCATAATGGGTGGAACTCTTATAAGCGTTAGCGTCGGTTTTTATTTCCTATATTAGTGCGTTCTAACCTTGTTTTGCGATGTTTCTGAATTTCACGCGCTTCAATGGTATTTTTCCTACCCTCTTTATTTAAATGCTTTGAGGACAAAGCATGCTTTTTTTTGGGGGCATAGAAACCGTGTAATTAAGACATCTGCTAGGATATAAATATATAATATGCATTTGTTTTTCTAGTTAAAATTTTCAAAAATTTAAAATATAAATAAATAAGTTATGCTATACACTTAGGAATATTGGTATTGTTTATTTCTCCATGCTTTTTAACAATCTAGAAGTCTCACATAGTCATTTGCATCGAATAATTGTTAGAAACGTGGGGTTAATCGTAGGTAATAATCTTTGCATCTATCTATAAATATATTACATGAGTATCTATGATTGTTAGCGATGAAGTTTCTGAAATCTAGGCTAGAGTACTTATTCTACAAATCCTGTGAGAATATAGCCTAAAGCCTTATATGAAATGAAACATTTGAGAAATGACACAAGGGAGAAGTAAAATCCGGATAGAGAAATCACACCGCGTCCACTTGCTTGATCACTAAACCATATCCTAAGTGGAGAATTTAGGCATTTCTTTGGATCGATATAGCGAGAAATTCAAACCTATGAATTATTTTCCGCTAGTCACCACTCACGAGCCTTTTCTTTAGCCTTCCATACACCACAATTCCTTTACCCTGTTACAAAAAAACAAAAACAAAATAAAAAAAAGAGAATAAATCAACCTACCCAATTTAGAATAAGTCCGAGAATAGAATGAGTGAAGAAGAAGAAGAAAAAACCTGTGTAAACAAAATTGTTAGTTGCTTGGAAAAAAAAAAAAAGAAAAATTTCCATCGAAGGGAAAATAAAAATAAAATAAAAAAACAAAAATAGAAAAAAAAAAGTAGCCAAAAAAAAAAGAATAAAAAAGAAAAGTATGGCTAAGGATGGAAACAAAGTATATAAGCAAAAAGAAAATAACAAGGTTTTCTAAGTTACATTAATATCTGAGAGATATTATCTCAGGACTTGTCCTTTTGAATATCCATTTCCTTCCTTCTTAAACCATCTCCTAATCCCGTAACACCTAATAAAGACCTCTAGCTCGATTAGGAATAGGTTAGTGTGATAGTAAAGTGGCAGATGTGTTTGATCGACCCGGCTTCCTTGTTGTTGTTGAGATTGTAAAGGTAAAGTGTGCCCACCACACCTTTGGAGTAGTGAAACTTGAGTGCAAAAATCAGTGTTGTTTCTTGACTATTATTGTGAGAACCTATTTAAGGGCCCTATTCCGAGTTCTCGAAAACAAACCTGCTAAACATTTGATAGTACTACTCATTGTATATATGTTTTTATTGTAGATGATTGATTATTATGCATATATTAACTTAGGGTTTTGACTGGTTATTCTTATGTAATTGCTAGAGATGTATAGATAGTTGAGCATGAATAAAGGAAACAATAGTTTTATTTTCTTAGTCGTTGTAGTATAGATGAAGTTTGTGAGTACCTTCAGCGGAAAACTCTCACGAGGGCTATAACTCGTCCACTAGGGAATTCCTAGTGGTTTAAAGGCCAATTGTTGCATATGGTCAATGCAATGCACTCAGTGAAACGAGAGTAGTTAGAACTCCATTTTGGTCACTTATTCTAATTTCTCATATTTGCTTGAGGACAAGCAAAAAATGTTTGTTTAAGGTGGTTTGATAAGAGCCCAAAACTGTAGTTTTAACCCCTTAATAATCATCTTGTTAGACCAATTATGTGAATAATAAGTAAGAGTTAACACTGATTACACGCGTTTTTATGCATTTCAGGCTTCAAAGTCCATTATGTGCGAGAAATGTACCACTTTAGCGAGATATAGGAGCAAAAGTCGCAGAACTTCGAAAGCCGTATCTTTGGACTCAGGACCTCCGAATTGGGCCTACCTTATGTCAAAACGACCAGCTCGGAAAAGAGCTTTGCAATGGTCCAAGCCTTGACCCAATTAGAGGAGCAGAAGTGGACGAAAAGTCTGTGGAAGCAAACTGCAGCTGAAGAGGCCTTTTGAATTTGAAAGAATTGGGTTTGGGCGATTTCTCAGCCCAAAACATGGCTCCAAGCCCATGCACGATTTTGGATCTGAATGTATAAAAACAAAAGCTTAGTTCATTGTTAATGGTAGATAGTTAGGTTAGAAAATAAATTAGATTAGTTAGCCTCCATTAAACCTTAATTCTAGATCTAGTTTTCATTAGATTAATTAAGTTTAATTTCATTTCAATTCTTGTTTTAGATTAAACTCTCAAATTATTGTTCTTGATTGATTAGATAATAAAAATAGTTATTTTGACAATTTAGGTTATAGATCTAAATTCCATTATTGTTTGTTATCATTTCATAGTTATTAATTAGATTTTGTTATTGTTTAGTGAAATCGCATAAAGTTAGAATCTTTTCATTATGTTTAGTTTAGATTTAATGGGAATTGTTAGTTTGATGAATCAAGGCTAAATCCTCCATTAGAGGGGTTGATGAAGCCTTGATGAAAAACTTAGTTGTTAGTGTAGAATTGTTTGTAGATTCTATTCCACTCTAGAAAGTCGGTGTTTAGCCATGAGAATGGGTGGAGACGACTTCACATGCTAGTTAATTACTTTCGGTAGAAATGCCATGAACACTAGGGATTAGAACTTCGAATTTCTTGCCGTAAGAACGTGAGAATCGAGATACAAGAATCTATACTAGGTTATTAAGTTGGATTCGAGGTGGATTCAATTCCCCTCAATCCTTTATCTAGATTCAAAAACAAGCATATTTCCATAGTATTCGTAGTTAAATTCAACGTAGACCCATTTTAGTTTCATCGTAGTATAACACCCTTCGTAAAGCTCTCATAGACTTAAAAACGACTAGTTAGATTAGAAAACATCCATGCTAGGGAACTAGGAGTGGAACGAACTTCGTACTCCATTTAGTGCATTTCGCATTGAGAGTAGAAGCTTTGATAATTGAGTATAAAAGTACCAAGTTTAGTTTACTTACGTTGTGAATTCATAGTTCATTTCGTAGGTAAACTATTCATTTTATAGTTATCAACCAATCCTTTTGTTTTGAACTCTCCCGATCATTCCATCTTTGTGATGAACTCACCCGGCGATCAATCAACAGAACTTCATCAATCAAAAGCTAAATAAATCATAATCCAATGAGCACAGGGGAAGAAGTCTCTCTCTACAACATTTCGTGGCGAATACCGGGAGCGCAATTTAAATCATTTACGAATGCTTGTCTCATATCTCATGCGTTGGTCATCCCGAAATAATTATTCATTAATAATTTATGACATTTTCATAATAAACCAAAATAATAAAACAAAATCAATAAAAAATAATTACCGAGATAGATGTCCAAGGTCGCTCTAACTAATCGTATTGGCGAGTGGCATCAATAGAAGAAATGGGTCGGTAAATCGTCGCCACTCGGATCGCGGCTCAAACTGAAAACCAAGGCCACTCTATGGGGGATCACGGTCTTTGGAACAAATATGTGCACGGTCCATGCTGAAAACGTCGGTACACGGACGGTGGCCAATCCAGGAATTCAAATTCGACACCCAAACTTGCCTAATGAATGTTGTTGCCCTGGCGACCTCTAACTAGACAAATGACCAATAGACACCCTGAACCAGAATACGGTGTAATGCTGCTCATAAGTCTGCAATGTAACTAGGTCAAGCACAGAAGCCAAGTCGCAATGCACGCACTCGATGACTTGCTCTAAGGTCATGTCCTAGCCTTTTACATGGGTAAGGTATGGATCGGGAGGGATACCAAAGTATGGTGTGAGTTTGCGTAACATCTATCTATCCCCTAAATACCACTCCATATCACTCCCACAAGTGAATACCATCCTCATGAGAAATGAACAATGCATATCTACGATCATTCGCGATGTACTTCTGTCCTCCAAGACCTCCAAACAATAAAGCCATTGCTTAAGCTCGATCTGGTTCTGGACGAGGAAGTTATGTGATAAATGTAAAATGAATAGTCTACCTACGAAAATGAGCGATGAATTCACAACGTAAGTAAACTAAAACTTATCCTTTTACGTGTCTAATATCAAAAGCTTCTACTCTCAATGCTAATTGCACTAAATGGAGTAAGTTAGCTCCACTCCTAGTTCCCTAGCATGGATTGTTTTCTAAGTCTAACTAGTCGCTCTTAAAGTCAATGAGAGCTTTACGAAGGGTGTTATACTACGATGAAACTAAAATGAGTCTACGTTGAATTTAACTACGAATACTATGGAAATATGCTTGTTTTTGAATCTAGATAAAGAGATTAGAGGGGAATTGAATCCACCTCGACTCCAACTTAACAACCTAGCGTAGAATGTTGTATCTCGATTCTCACGTTCTTACGGCAAGAAATTCGAGTTCTAATCCCTAGTGTTCATGGCATTTCTACCGAGTACTAACTAGCATGTGAAGTCGTCCACCCATTCTCATGGCTTAAACACTCGACTTTCTAGAGTGGAATAGATTCTACAAACCAATTCTATACTAACCACTAAGTTTTCATCAAGGCTTCATCAACCCCTCTAATGGAGGATTTAGCCTTGATTCATCAAACTAACAATTCCCATTAAATCTAAACTAAACATAATGAAAGATTCTAATTTTATGCGATTTCACTAAACAATAATCGAAATCTAATTAATAACTATGAAATGATAACAAACAATAATGGAATTTAGATCTATAAATCCAAATTGACAAAATAACTATTTTTATTATCTAATCAATCAAGAACAATAATTTGAGAGTTTAATCTAAAACAAAATTGAAATGAAATTAAACTTAATTAATCTAATGAAAACTAGATCTAGAATTAAGGTTTAATGGAGGCTAACTAATCTAATTTATTTTCTAACCTAACTATCTACCTTAACAATGAACTAAGCTTTTGTTTTTATACATTCAGATCCAAAAATCGTGCATGGGCTTGAACCATATTTTGGGCGGAGAATCAGCCCAAAACCCAATTCTTCATCCAAAAGGCCTCTTCAGCTGCAGTTGGCTTTCAACAAACTTTTCGTCCACTTCTGCTCCTCTGATTGGGTCAAGGCTTAGACCATTGCAAAGCTCTTTCCCGCGGTCGTTTTGACATAAAGTAGGCCCAATTCGAGGTCTGAGTCCAAAGATATGGCATTTTGAGTTCTCTTTCTTTTGCTCCTTTATCTCGCTAAAGTGGCACATTTCCGCACATAATGGACTTTGAAGCCCCGAAATGCATAAAACGCGTAATCGGTGTTAACTCTTTTCTTATTATTCACATAATTGGTCTAACAAGATGATTATTAAGGGGTTAAAACTACAGTTTTGGGCTCTTATCAAACCACCCCAAACAAAGATTTTGCTTGTCCTCAAGCAAAGATGAGAAATTAGAATAAGTGACCAAAAATGGAGTTCTAACTATTCTCGTTTATTTGAGTCTTGATTGCATTGACCATATGCAACAGCCTTAAACCACTAGGAATTCCTAGTGGACGAGTTATAACCTCGTGAGAGTTTTCCGATGAAGGTACTCAAACTTTTATCTATACTACAACCACTAAGAAAATAAAACTATTGTTTCCTTATTCATGCTCAACTATCTATACATCTCTCTAGCAATTGAATAAGAATAACCAAGTCAGAAACCTAAGTTAATATATGCATAATAATCTATCATCTACAATAAACATATACACAATGAGTAGTACTATAAAATGTTTAGCGTGTTTGTTTAAGAACTTCGGAATAAGCGTCCTTAAAGTAGGTTCTCCCTTTAATAGTCAAGAAACAACACTCTGATTTTTCCACTCAAGTTTAAGCTACTCCGATTAATGCAATGGGCACACTTTACCTTACAATCTCAATGACAACAAGGAAGCCGGAATTCGATCAAACACACATCGCCCTAAGTTTATCACACTAACCTATTCCTAATTGAGCTAGAGGTCTTTATTACGCAGTCACGGGATTAGGAGATGGTTTAAGAAGGAAGGAAATGGATATTCAAAAGGACAAGTCTGAGATAATAGAGTCTTCAGTATTATGTAACTTAGAAAAACCTTGTTATTTTCTTTTCCTTCTACACTTTGTTTCCATCCTTAGCCATATTTTTTTTTTTTCCTTGGCTTTTGACTCCTTTTATTCTATTTTTTTTTGGAGTTTTATTTTATTTCTATTTTTCTTTTCTTTGGATGGAAACTTCTTTTCTTTATTTTCTGGAAACAACTAACAATAACAATTTTTGTTTACCGTTTTTCTCTTCTTCTTTTTCACTCATTCTATTCTCGGACTTATTCTAAATTGGGTAGGTTGATTTATTCTCTTTTTTTTTTTTTATTTTGTTTTTGTTTTGTAACGGGGTAAAGGAATTGTGGTGTATGGAAGGCTAAAGAAAGGCTCGAGTGGCTTACTAGCGGAAAATAATTCATAGGTTTGAATTTCGGCTATATCGATCCAAAGAGCGCCTAAATTCTCAACTAGGATATGGTTTAGTGATCAAGCAAGTGGGCGTGTGATTTCTCTATCCGGATTTTACTTCTCCCTCCTTGTGTCATTTCTCAAATGTTTAAACTCATATAAGGCTTTTAGGCTATATTCTTCTCCAGGATTTGTAGAATAAGTACTCTAGCCTAGATTTCAGAAACTTCTTCGCTAACAATCATAGATACTCATGTAATATATTTATAGATAGATGCAAAGATTATTACCCTCACATTATTAACCTTAATGTTTCTAACAATTATTACGATGCAAATGACTATGTGAGACTTCTAGATTGTTAAAGCATGGAGAAATAAACAATACCAATATTCCTAAGTGTATAGCATAACTTATTTATTTATATTTTTAAATTTTTTGAAATTTTCACTAGAAAACAAATGCATATTATATATTTATATCCTAGCAGATGTCTTAATTACCGTGTTTCTATGCCCCCAAACAAAAGCATGCTTTGTCCTCAAAGCATTTAAATAAAGAGGGTAGGAAAATACCATGGAAACGCGTGAAATTGGGAACATCCGCAAAAAAAAGGTTAGAACATACTAATATAGGAAATAAAAAAAACCGACGCTAACTCTATAAGAGTTCCACCCATTATGGGGTTAACAGAATGAAATTGCTTGGGACATAAGCGCACACTAACGAAACTAAAACTTACCTCCACTCCGGGACATGCATATTATCTACCCAATAGCATCATGGGTCTTGTATTTCAGTGGGCATGGCAAGTCCAAGAACAATTGCTAGCAAGACCCATAAGCGGTTCCTAGCCCACGTGTGTGATCACCTCGCTTGAAACCAAGCACCATAAAGTAGTGCTTGGAAACAAATCTTTGAAAGACTGTTACGGTATTATTATAGGAGATGTCATCTCAAAATTACGCCTGGAATAGCTATGAATGATCTGAACGAAACTACCCGTGAGAAAAAAAAGGAATTTTTCTGGTCCACGAAGTCGGCTGGGGCGCTCGTATAGAGGCGCGCTTCGGCTCACTGAAATTTTTAGAATTCCGGTGTTTTAGCGCTGGTCGCCTTAAATTCTGGCTTGCGCTCTAGGTCCATCCGTGATGAGATGAGAATGGTCGGCTTCGGCTTGCGCCGCTCGAAAGCAAAATTCAGAACAAAATATCTGAGTAGCGAGTCGCGCTCTGTAGAAGCCTTGTCTTTCGGAGTTGCTGAAAATTGAAAAATGAGGCCGAACGTGGGGAGTGAAAGGTGAGTGATGGAAGTTAGGTGTAGTGTGGGTTGTGAGTGTAGAATGAATGAAGTTTATATAAAATCATCTTTGGAATAGATAACACCACCCCAAACAGTTTGGGAAGGTGGGATCAACATTAACTAATCACGCATGATAATGAAAATAATCGACATTATATTCATATTGTCATTCAAACAACATTTCACTACAAAAAGTCAAAATTAACTTCTGAATTTAACAACGTAACATCCTATCTACTAAATATATAAAACAACATCAAAACAACAAACAAGGAGAAATCTAGCTACTCTTCAAGGGAGGCGAGGTGGGGTAAGAATAGGAATTTAAGTGATCAAGAATGGAAAAACCAAACACCCCCACCCCAAACAAATTTTTGAAAACAGGGTTTGTAAAATTTGTTTTAAACGGGGGTCTTTTAAAGTCGATTCGAGACTTGCTAGATTACTTTTTTTATAGCTTTAAACTTTTACTTTTTATGAATTAGGTTTAATATAAAGGAAAAACAATAAGCGATAAAGACATAATTCACACCATAGAAAACATGACTCAAAAACCGAGAAAACATGCAAAGAGTGGAAAACGTGAATTATGTGAAACGTGGACTTAGGATCCGGTACTTACAGCCACACACTCCATAGGGAGGGCCCCGTTACCTGAATGGTGCACTCAATAATATATTGAAATGAAAGGAAGTGCACCAAACACAGAAATTGAGTCGTTTATAGTCCGATACTGAGACTTTATCTAAACATATGTATGAACATCACGGTTTATCATATATCAACAACCCGAAATAGTTGTGGATCATTCCATAAATAAATATCACAAAGAAAACATATCCAAACACAATCAAGCACCAAGATTTCCCTAGGACCTGACCTAGTGGAATGAAAGCGAAGTCGGATAGACCTATAACATAACCGAGCATACACCTTAGGTTTCATCTTTGAATGAGAGGGTGTCCTAGTGAATAAATGTGGAAAAGTGAATGGTTGTGGAAGATATGGTGGATTGGGATAAGTTTTAGAGAAAAAGCATGGAAAAAATGAGGATGTGGGTTTAGCACAAAACTCATTCATGGTGTAGTTAGGGACTCTCAAGTCCTGAAATGAAAGTGTCAAGTGGTTTATCCTTGGGAAGTATTTGTTTACTAGGTGGATTTAAAAATCATGAAGCACGGGGAGAAACTAAAGGATCGAGTGCAAACTCGAGGTTCCTTTGAAAAGGTGGAGGGTGGGGAATATTGGTGATGGAAGGTGAATGATTCTCAGCTAAGCTCTCAAGTCCATATCATCGAAAATCTTGATATATGCAAGACATTCCTCAATAGGTGGGTCAAAAGGATCAACGGGATAAAGATTGAAAAATTCATCTTCCGTCATAGCATCAAGGGATGAATGGTTGTTGGCAAGGGGGACTCGCCCAGTGGTAAAGAAGTGGTCTGCAAAAGAGTTCGCAGGAATTCTTCTTCGATTTAAATCTACTACCGTGGAGTCATTGTTAAAGTCGAATTTCGAAGGAAAGGAATTTGTTAATCTGTTTCTCCGGAAACATGTTTTTGAAATAATCTTGAGCTAAGCTCTCGATCATGCTAACCTCTCCCATTTTGTAGATGAATCGGGATCTGTGTCCTCGTTTTGAAAACATTTACCTCAACGAAAGATGGCCAAAGGACAAGGACATCGAACCATCGTGGCAGTTTATGAAGGCGTTGGCGTGTAAGAAGAAAGGCATCCTAAAATGATAGGTGCAGTCGTTAGTGAGTTACGTGTCTAGGGACAACGAAGTCGGTGGGTAGTAAAATTTTGGACTTTAACTAGCGTTTTCAACCACACCCTTAGGATACTTAATAGACCCGATCGACTAATTGCAATGTCATTTTAGTAGGTTGCATCTCCTCTAGACCTATTTGTTTATACAAATAAAAATGGGAGTAAGTTAACACTAGCCCCCGGTCTAATAAGCGGTCGTCGTGTGAGAATCTCCTAAGGTGCATTATGCGATGGGGCGACCGGGGTCCTTGTACTTAACAATTCCATTATTTTCGGATAAGCGTTGGGAATTGTTACGTTAAAAAGGCGTCTTTTGGTATATTGGTCTTCGCCTAGTAGTACACAACTCCTTAAGAAACTTAGCATGGTGTGGTAGCTTTTAATAGCTTGAGAAAGGGAAGGTTTATAGTTAGATTTTTGAAAACGTTCTAATCTCCTCATAATTTGTATCCCTAGTTAACATGGCTAATTTTTGGGGAAGCGGTGTTTTCTCTCTATAATTAGCATATGGATCAACGGGGATGTTTAACCTTGGCTTTTTGTTTCTTAGGTTGTGGTTTAAGCCGGTACCTCTCTACAGTTGTAGGCTCTTGAGTTTCTATTTGGTTATCTAGTTCGATATCCGTTGTAGGGAATCTTGATGGGGTAACTATAGGCATAGTTACTTTGTTATCAACCACTCTTCCCGAGCGGAGAGTGGTGATGGCATTAGATCACCTCGTTTGTAGTTTCCGTACTAGTATTACCGTTTACCTCAAAGGCTGTGTTTTTTTTGTTCTAGGGTTGGGTATCGCTTGGCTGGAAACCGCCTTTTGGTTGGGCTTTCTCTTGGGCTAGCTGTTGGTTTAAATTATTAACAGTTGTAGAATGTGTTGGTTAGATTGAGCCATGGTTTGGAAAAGTTGTTGGCTCACTTGTATGAAGGTGTCAAAGACGATCCGGTTGTGTGGGTGTAATAGTCGGGTGGGTGTATTTGGAACTATGTCGTTGATTATTTATAGGCGGATTGTGATAGTTATTATTCACAGGACGATACCTCTATTAGCATTATAATTATTATAACTATATTGACCTTGTGCTTGACCTTGTCGGTTGTGCTTGGTTGTTATAATTATTATAATTACCCACGACCAATCCTTGTCACGGAGGAGCTTGGTTATAAGCGTGTGTTGGCTTTAACATATTGATTATTGTACCACGGAGGTGTGACTTGTTGGTTATTTCTCCACCCGAAGTTGGGATTTTGTCTCAAAGGGCGTTAGGTTCACTATTAATAGAACAAGAATGTTCATAGGCTATAGGGACGATTAAGTCGGGGATGCTTTCGGGACTCAACTGAAACTACATGGATTTGAATTTACATTCATATTGAGGGGATAGGCTTTTGTTGTACAAATGGCCTCAACCTTTTTTAGTTAGAGATTGATTAAATTTTTAAGTTCTAGATCGGGTTTAACCTCAAACATCTTGGTAGCCTTAAGCGTGGAAGAACTAGGCGGAGAGGGGGAGTAATCGTCGCTACCCCAGTTGTTATTTAAGCTTAGTTTGATCCTCTAAAATTTGTAAGCCTCATTGGCTCCTTTACTTGAAACTACCCCATTCATTATGTCAAGGACTTCTTTATGGTGGTGTAGAAGTCCTTTGAAAAGGCTGAACTAACGTGTCTTTAGCTAAGTTATGGTGTGGACACTCTATAAAGCGGTCGGTGAAAGCGATTCAAACCTCGAAAATGATTCATGAGGATTTTTGTCGGAAAAATGAATCTTGGAAAGCATCTCATCCGTCTTTTAGGGTGGGTAAAATGTTCCATAAGCAATGAACAAGTTTGGCCCACGAGTCCATGAAATTAGGGGCTTGGGCAGTTAACCAAGGCCGCCTTATCAAAAGAAGGTGAAGGGAAATACCACCGGTTTAATGCGATTCAAGGTACCAACGGTAGGATGATGGAATGTTGTAAGGACTTGTTCAATCTACAGCGTGTGTTGGTAAGGTTTTTCATGGTGCAGACCATGGAAAAGCGAGTAACGATTAAATATGTTTTGGGGAATTAGAAAATCCCGTTAGAGTGCTATAGAGCGATCTGAAGATTTAGAGTTTCTCGCTCAAAGCTTTATAAAAGTCGAGAGAGGAGTCTAACTTTCTTCAGCAATAATATCGGGTGTAGTGTGTGAAATTCTAGATAAGTGTTGTATTTATTTCCTCTGAAAAACAAGCGATTATACTAAATTAAAACTCCTCGTGAAGATCGCGAAGGAAGAAATACGAATGCCTCCTTCTACAGCGTTTGAATAGCGTCTTGTTCTGGCGTGTTGGTGTAAATAAAGATTAGAACAGCGAAAAACTTGACAACTGAAGTTGAATCAAACACGATCGAAATTTCAAAGGAGGTATTTCGACTTAGTGGTAGCCTTCGATTAATAAGTCGAGTTCGATTAATAAATTCGGTTCCATTAACTCGAAATTCTGATAACTTGGCGAATTGGCGCTCTCTTTAAAGTAGTAGCGCTTCGGTGTATTGTTGAAATTCGGTAACATAAGCCCGAATTAGCTCTCGCCTCGGTGTAGAAAAATTCCGATATCTTAGGTATATTTTTTCGAATTTTCTCGCAATTTTTCGCGAATAACCCACGGTATGAATCAAACAAGGGATTGGGTGGGTTTAATGGGACTTAAAATGACTACTTCTACAAAGAAAACAATGCTAAAGTGTAACTAAGATGGCGTGGCCATTTGATAAAATAAAATGAATAGTCACCCTCTGAAATGGCGATGAATTCATGGCGTAAAGTAAACTAAAACTTATCCTTTTCGTGTCTAATATCAAAGACCTCACTACCGTGAATTTGTTAAATGGAGTCTGAAGTTAGTTCCAACTCCTAGTTCCACTAGCATGGATTGTTTTCTAAGTATAACTAGGAGAGGAAAAGGAATGTGGTATCCTCTTCCCACGTTGATGTGCTTCCGGCCCGTCCTCTTCCTCTAACAATTGTTTTATTAGTTTCTTCTTTTCTGGTGACAGGTCGCATATCAGATACACACTAAGATGAGTGGTCTATCTTTGAATGCCCTTGTCGCTTTGTTGGTACAAAACTTGCCCGCTATTGTTTTTGGGTGTGTCGTGTGGAGAGGAGAATTGGTAGACTTTTTTGCTAGCACTTGCTTATTAGTAGGGATTCATTTTTGGGTACCTCTTGCTATTTCCATATTTTCTCTCAAGACGTTCTTTTCTTTATTTTCACTTTCGGACTCATGTCAATTCAGTGTAGTTTATATGGTATTAGAGCATGCATGAAGAAAAATATTTCATGAGATATAGTTGATCGGAGAAAATAAATGTCACTTGTTGGCTCCAACATTTTATGTCAAGGCACTTGACCCTAGATGATTTTAACATTTTGTTATAAATTTATATGTTGGCGATAATAGTGAGGTGTTTTCTTACCGCCGCAACTCATTTGAAGACTTCCATATTACTAAGAGGAACTAATGATTGTTTATGTCGGTGTATGCATGGTGTTGCTCATAGACTTCTAATGGGGATCCGATTAGGGAAAATGTATGGACTAAAGCTCGATCAAACTTTCTTTGATGATTTAGAGAAACGTGGATACTTCAACAACATCTACATTTTACAATGCTTAAGCCCGGCGTGCTATACTATTTTGGTCGTAAGCTACCACCTTGCATGTCAAAGCATTGACTTAAAATACGCAGTAATACCATTTCACTTGGTCTCCAAACTTGGTTACAAAGTGTAATGCGACATAAAAGTCCTTGCCTTATGACCCGGTAGCTAGAGTTTTATACATTTGAGTGGATTTATTAGTTAGTTGCCACTTGTCACCCATAAAAGTGATCAAGTAGTGGTTGGAAATACTCTTTAGCACTCTAGTCTTGCTATTGCAATTGTTTAGCAATTCCATTGAGTTAGTGTTTTCACTTTTCTCATTCTCAAAAGTAACATTTTTTTTCCTTTAGTCATTTTTCTTCTCAATGATTGACTCTTCTTATTTTCTTTTTGGACTTTCGATACTGCGAGGGTTAAGTTTGGACAAGGTTCATATGAATGAAACTCAAACCGTAAACCGCTTTTTTTAGGCATATTTTGTGGATATTTTTTGGTTAAATGTATGTAATTTTTGAAATGGTGGAATGTAATGGATTTTATGTTTTGTGAATAGATCACTTAACCTGGGCTAGTTATTTTACATTAAGTGATCATGTTAAGTTGTTTGTAGTGGAGTTTGATTGTATATCACAATATGATTTTATTCAATTTTTCTGGGTATAAAATAATTTTAATAAATATTTTTTTTTCTAGAAAATGTATATTTTTATGATTTACTTTGCCAAAACCATCATAAAAATTGAACAAGTTTTTAACGGTTTTTCTGAAAAATTATGACAATTGTACTAAAATTAATGACCAGTTACTATTTAACACTCAACATTTCATTGCCTATTATGACGGTTTTAGCTTTATTTTTTGACATATAAAATCTTTAAAGTACACAATGAGTTTTGTAAAACTGCCATAAATTTAATGACAGCTTTGATAAACTTTTATGATCTGCCTCTATAATGATGGTTGTTTTTAAAGAAAACACGCCATTAAACCTGCTTTTATGATGGTTTTTACCCCATTATAAGTCTTTTTAGTAGTGGAGAGGGTGTTACATACCTTGCGAGAGATGAAGGTTTTGGCACTTTAAAGAAAGCAAGGCATCTTCAAAGCGACATTCATAATCGGGCGATTATGAAGGAGAAAGAATAAAAGGAGGGAGAGAGGACTTACCAAGAGGAAATCAAAACCTAGTTCTAAAGATGTCGTGAGAACGAAAAAAAGCCAGCGAGTTTTTATTTTCTTTTTCTATTATATTATGTTTTTTGCATGTAACTTTTGTCCACACATATATAAGCGTGGAGAAAATATCCCAGAAGTTACATAATAATTCTAGTATTTGCACAGGTGCTTACTAACGGGTCATAAAATTTGCTAACGGATAATGAATGTGGAAAATTACCTAACGGATATATATGTGTCACTAATAAGAAATCTCAATTGTTGCAAAATCACCCAAATGGTGTGTGTGAGGGCACGGTAATACCTAGTATATATATACTTGGCGCATGTATGTATAGTAGTATGGTATAATGAACATGTGTTCGTGAAAAATACACGCGCGGTAATGCATACAATTTATTAGATATACTTAAATTTTTTAGAAAACTTTTGAAAACTATTGAATTTAGGACCATTACTTTGAGAGGACAAAATATCGCGGTGGCAAATATTATTATCGCAAAAACCAACTTTAATATTGATTACATAAGTAAAAAATAATTTTAGCAAAGAATAATGTATAATCCGAAGGAACCCGAACCAATCAAACCGACTTTAATTAATGGGTATGGATCCTGTTTTCTAAATATAAGAAAAACCCGAAAGACCGAACCGGTAGGAACTTTTAAAAAATAGAATCAAATCAAAACCCGGTAATAACCGAATCGAACCAACCCATGCATAAGCAAGGACCCCGGTTTCAAGTTTAATTCATCTATTTTAGTGCTCACGTTCATCGGCTTCTTTACAAAATAAATATGTATTGAAAAATGGCATAGCAGAGTTGACTTTATATAAATCACTTTTAATAAACATGTAGTAGTAGTAATTATGTCAATGGGTACCGTTTAACCGAATCGAACCATAGAAAAATCATGGTTTCCGTTTCTATTTTTAGGAACCGTTTAAAAATGGGTATTAAAAAAACCGGACCATATAGAACCGAAACCAAATAGTTTTTTAAACAAAAACCGGATCCAGGCCTGAACCGCATCGAAACCCTAACGTTATCGTACTTTTAACATAAAAAAAATATTGAAATAAAGAATATAAAAACTCAAAACGTTCATTTATATATTACTAAATTTTATTATTTAGTATATAATATGTAGTTTTTATACTATTTAATATTATAAATAATATAAAAATATAGTTTACAACCTTAAATATATAGTTTTATTTAACTTATTATTGAATGACATAATTACTTATATTAATTTTAAAAATGACTTGTTCGGTGCAATATTTTTGTATTTTTAGTACACATTTTTAATAAAACCAATAAAAATAGTAAAATTGTAAATATCTTAAGAACCCGAAATGAAGAATCAGAACCGGAATACCAGCTAGGAACCGATGGTTATGGGTATGGTTATACAATTTTTAGGAACCGCAAAGAACTGAAAACCGTAAAATTAAATGGTTCTTGGTTGTTATAACACTAAGAACCGGACCGTTGACACCCCTAAGTAGGAGTCGATCGATCTACTTAAAAGCTTCCAATGGAAGAACGAACATTGACCCATGTTTTTCTCTATAAAAAGACTTGACAACAAAATATTAGGGCGCAATTATTCTCGACACTACCGTGTAGGAAAGGTTGAATAGACCCTTGCTAATGAAAGCAACTGATATTCAAGCAAAAAAATTGAAAGCAACTGATAAATAACTATGTCATTACTATATCTTGAGATTTTCAGGGTTCATTCTCTGAAATTGTGATCATGGTCAAATTTGAAGTGGAATCAGAAGACCTATATACCGCGTAAAGGGTTAGATAATTGAATAGAACAAAAAGGATAGAGGAAGAATAAACCGCCAAGGCTTGTGAATACATTGTCCTTAAAAAGAAATTTCCTCCCCGACACGTGATGGTGTAAAGGCTTCCACCGCAGCGCCTCTACTCACATGATTCAATGACTGAGTAGAGTGTAAGATACACTTCAATAGGCTACTCTCTAGAACAACAACACAACTGAACTCTCCTCAAGGAGGAAGAAGAGAAAGAAAAGTTCTTTGATTTTTACATTGAGTCTATAGATTTGGACATAAGTCCTATTTATATAGAGATCAAATGTTTGTTTTTGTTTCTAATACAATATTAGAAACCTACTGTAATAAGGAATTCAAAACTTGCTCAAGAAGCAAAATTATTTTTGGGAATGGGCTAAGCCCACTAACATATAACACATGAGAAGCCCAAGCTCAAGTCCGAACCCGACAAAGTTAGTAGTAGCTTACCAATGTGGGACCATCACACAAACATAAAGTTGGAGGGAACACTCATTGTTCTACTTCTCCACTTTGTATACACAAGTAGTTTGAAATATACAAAGAAGAATTCCAACATATACTTCCCTACTTATGTTTTTTTATTATCAAAATATGCATGTTAAATTGATTATGATAGTTTCTTCCATTAAAAAGGAAGAGAACTATGCCATCAAACTATGTATATCCTATTGCCCTATTGGTATAATGCTCAGAAAAACACTTACCGAACCATATCCTACTTTGAGAGGGAAGAGCTGCCCTTTCTTCATTCTATACTGTCAAATCATTGTGCCCACTGCAGGTGCCAACTAGCAAAATTAGTAAAACCTTTGGGGTGATGTTGTGATGATACGGCATCAATGAGTTGCTGATTTCATTTAAAAACAGGCTTGCCAATTACAAATAAAATAAAATAAATAATAGTGCCAATTAAATGCAGTCCACTCTTTTAGGGTTCCTGACGACTGACCATAAAATTGGGGTTAGGATAGCAGGGGGGAATGAAAAGGTTATCACTTCAGCATTGTTTTTGTTGGTAAGAATTCTGGAGTTGCAAATGTTTCTATGCTGGTATATGACAATATGAACTGAAATCCATGTCACAAATTCGAACAAAAACTAACACCCTGACATGTACGTGACGACACAAAGTAAAACAAACAATTAAAAGGCTAGAAAGAGTAACAGGTGCTTATATATGTTTTTCGACACTTCGTTAAGGAAATTTGTGGTAATTTAGTTTCTGGATTTATAAATTCAAATTGCAGTAGGTTTTAGACTAAAAAGGTCAATTTTTCCAACAAAATTTGTATTTTAATTTGTAGAAAACACTTGACAAGAGGTTTTTCTTTTATATATGCTTTGGGTGTAAAAGTGGCGTGCCAAGAAGTACTAATGTCACCGGTTGTGTCATTACGGGAGTGTGGAGTGCCTACTAGTGCAGATTTTGTTGCTCGGTTGTTTGTCTTGAAGACAAGCAAAATTTGTTTGGGGGTGGTTTGATAAGAGTCCAAAACCGTAGTTTTAACCCCTTAACAATAATACTTTTAGACCAATTATCGCGAGTAATAAATAAGAGTTAATCTTAGTTACGTGCTTTTATGTATTTCGCATTGAAGTCAATTATGTGCAGAAATGTGCCACTTTGGCGATAGAAAAAGCAAATGGTTGGTTGCTAGAAGTTCCGGGATTAAAGGCCAAGACGGATAGAAACAAAGACACAAAAATAGCAGCGAACTTCGAAGATCGTATCTTGCAAGTCAATATATATATATATCGTGGTACCTAAAGTCAATAACACGTGCCTAATATTGCAAAAATTGTACCATTAGAATAAGCCTCACGCTCCCTCAAGTGTTGCGTGACTTGAGCCGACGAACCCGTCCATGTAATGCAACGTAGATTCACGTTTTACACACTAACAAGCTCCAAACTAGAAACGAAAAACAAAATTCGTTGAAATGAACATAACAATATATAACACATGAATATCACAGATGGTGAATTTGGATCAAAACTAGGGTGGATCAAATGATCAATAGATGTCAAGAATCTCAACAATAGAACGGTTGCATACGGGACAAGACGGCCGATTCAACCACAGCTCCCTTGAACACACCCTGCAAAATGTATGCCCACATGGGATGAAAGCAGCACCTTTTCTTCTTCCCATACAAATGCAACAAGCACCATCACTTCCCTCTCCTCCATCTTCTTTCCCTCGACCTTCTTTCTTCTCTCTTCCTTCATCACCGACACCATCCCCTTCTTCAAGCAATCTCATCAATGACACCCGCAACCGTTTACTTACTGCCCCCACCAATTGGCTCAAGTAGCCTATCACTTTCTCCCCTCATGTGTCTCCCCTATATTCACGTTCAGCTGCCAAAGCTGTACCCAAGTTCATACCGGTTGGGACCTCTGTTGCTTCAGTTGTAAAAACTTGGCTAATTGCATTCACTTCTTCCGGAATGTCAGCCAAGTTGGTGGGTTCTTCTCCTTGCAGGTGGCGTTCTTCTTCTTCATCTTCTTCTCTTACAGATATATCAGAAGTGGCCCTGCAACTCCAACCAGCTCCAGCACAACAACCTATTCCCGCAATTCCTAGCCTTTCTTTTAGGGATTTCCTCCCTCCTCTTCTCTCTGCGACGTTCATTGCTACTCGTTCTTTATCGTCTTTTACTCAAGGGGAATGCTAATAAGATACAATGGAAAGAATTAGAGGATTCTTAGAGCAACCCATTATAGTTGTAGCAAAATAGTGGGATGGGATGAGAAATAAGAAGTTGTGAGTGACTCAACTAGTCTGACGACATCTTGAGCTCCGTCAGTCTTCATAGAGACAAGTATTTAAAAAGGCATTGAAGTAAGAAAACAAACAAAAACTCAGTTTTGACACAGTTTTCTCCTCCTTATTCTAAAGTACAAATGTTCCAACCAAAGCATCCTATAGTAATCGCTTTAACTAGTTAAACTCTTTTTTATGAATTTTTCTGATACCATTTGCGATTTCAAGGGAAGGTGGCTCAATGTAATCTAAAAAAATATATGACACGGGATTAATTTAGCCTTTGATATAATAAAGATTTATCGGATATGACAAACTGAAATAAATTGTACGCACTATTTATACTTAAATTTGGTTCTGTGTTCTTTTCTTGTTATGCTCTGATGAAGTTGGAAGCCACTGATACTACTGCCGGCTTTCCCAAGTGTTCTGCCATATGGCATTGGTACCATATTGTAAGAAAAGTATTGAGTAAAGGGGGAAACTGATTTAGAATATTGACATTGACTGGTAGTCAACTGTACAATCCAAGGACTCCACATGGAACAGTTTGATTAGGGCCGATCCCTAATTTTAAGATCAGTCTAAACGTATAGTGACAATTAGCCTTGAGCCTTTGAACTTCATATATGGTCCCGAGTTGTTCAATATTAGAGAACTTGTTAATAAACTTGAGAAAAAAATCCTCGATCAATTTGCAACTGCATATACTACTTGGAGAAAAGGACCAAGCCCTATCTGACCGACTCTGACTAATTTCTGGATTAAGCTAAAAGCAGACTAACAAATATGCCTTAAGGGCTAGATTAACTAATACAAATAAATTTGTTTGTAATGACCATACTACCATTACTTGATACTGTAATTACAGAGACTGCCCTTATGTAACTCCATCTATTATAATAAAACACAATGGCGACAACAAAGAGAGGCCGGATCGCCTTGGGATCCGAGTTTGATGTGCATGGGGATCCAAGAGACGCGTGTATGACTTAGAACGTTTTGAAACCGTTTCTAATTCTCAAAGGCATTTAAAAAGATTTATTTAATGAATTAAATGTTGTAAATTCAATGCATGCATGCATTATCAAAATTTTCAATTACTAAAACAAAAAATTATTGCTCTTCTTTCCCATTTGGCTCTTTCCTATTTATTGCATTTAAAACAACGTTAACAACTAATTTATTAGTTTTATTTCTCAAATATATACATTCTAAATTAAATATGAGGTTTGCTTCAATGCACAGGCATTCCAATGCATTCCAATGTGCACTAATCTCAGCCCCACATCTGATTTTTGTTGGGAAATCCATGATTCAATACAAACTTGTTAACCGGATAAACTGGTTTGAGAAAAAACAAATACATGAAATACCAAATTTACCCAAAACTAATCCACCACGATAACCATCGTGGAAATTGGAAAGTGAAATAATACTTAAGCTATTTACTTGGGCCGGTTCGAAAAAAAAAAAAGAAAAACAATTAGTGCCAAACTCTCATACTTTTTTTTGGTTCATCTCCACTAAACCGAGTTTATCTCCATTGTTTCCCTTTCTCACTATCTTCCAAGAAAAATCCTTTTGCATTTCAAACTCGGATTGGGCATCTCTCAAATACTCCTTCCTTCGGTTTGGTTATGAGTATTTATAAAAATCTAAGATCCGGTTTAAGGGTGTAGGGTATAATTTAAATTCTAGCAAAAGGTTTTCGGGTTTCATGCTTGATTCTGTTTTTGGTGAAAGTTGTTTCTCATCCCCGTCTAAATAAAAGAAATTTGAACACTATTGATTTTATATCTGAGAAGCGAGAATAGAGAATAGCCATCTTGTTGCAACTTTATATTATTCTTTACATATTTCTTTTTAAATTGTTTTCTTGTTTTGGTTAAATCCCATTATTGTTTGACTTGATTTGGAACAGTCATATTGGATCTTGAATCGATGTTGGTATTATCCATCCCATCCATTCACAGATATTGAAGACTCGTTTGAAATTGTTTTATTTGAGGATTGTGGCAACCAATGGAGTCTTAAGCGGACCAATCTTGAGCTTGATACTCATCATTGAACAGTAAAACCGTAAAGCTGTGGAATCTTTGCGATCCTTTTCTTTTCTACTTTGGAACTTGAAATAATCATAAAATAAATAATAATAATAATAATAATAATAATAATAATAATGATAAATGATTTCACTAATAAAGATAATGATTTTATTATCACTAGTTCACTACTACTATACCATGATTATTATAATTATACATTATTACTACCATTATTATGGTACTACTATTACTCAATTACAAACAACGATAAAAGTGTTTAACAAGTAGCACCCCGGTCGTTGTATCCCGGCATTATGTGGTTTGTGGGATCTTGCATTCGGTTTTTGGTTTGGGGGGAGGGGTTGGTTAGTCTCCCTACAAATGAAGGATATACGGTGTATCAAAAATAGAAAACACACTTACCTTGGCAGCAGACTAATTTTATTTAGTGTTGTTTTATCTTAATTTCTTATTTGTTTTTATTCTTGCCAATCTATTACTTTCGAAAAAAGCTGATGTTGCCAAGTCTTTGGTACAAAAGTGAGTAGTCAAATACTTGCTTGACAACTGGATCATTCTTGGTAACTTTAATGTCGTTAACATACACCTGTGACTCTTAATGTTGCAATATCTTCCTCAACTCTTTTGAAGAAAACTGCGGTGACCAACCTTCGCTCTACTGATTCCATGAAATATAGTATGACAACATCAAGTCACGAGGGTAGTTGCCTTTTGATGTGATAAACTAGTGACCTTATAAGTCATTCTTTCTTTATGGCAAAATTTTTGTGGCCTCGTGTATGAACAATCTCTATCGTGGCATTACACCGTACATTTTAACATCCAATTTGTGAGGAGCAAAGCCGTGTCGCGGTTGCCAAAGCTAATTGGAATAGAATTTAGGCGCCATCTCGTAGTAAGGATTGTTCGTCATCCCAGCGACGTGACAAACAGTCTCTTATTGATATTTTCAGTCAGTATTAAGAAAATGTTTTTCGTTATTGAGTAGAAGTGTATGCTTTTGTTTTCTGGATTAGACTATTGACAAACATTCTCTTGTTGATGTTGTCAGTTAGTGCAACAACATTGAATTTCTATCTGGTTGTTATTGTGATGTACTTAAGTTAAAATTTTATTATTTCTTATGCCTAAGTTGATATCCTATCAAGTTCTAAATTGATGGTGGTCAAATAATGGTATTTGATAACGAGGGAAGGATATGGTAATGACATCATGGTGCTAGTGCTCCAAGTTTGTCATAAGCGTGTTTTACATTGGGTGCAGATAAGTTTCTTTCTTTATTCATTTTTGTGTTTCCATTGCTATTCGCACAAGTGTATTCCTTCAACTCAATTTGGTCATTTAAATGATCTCTTGTTGCATATCTTTGTTGATTTAGTCCGGTCTTTGTATATGGTTATGCCGATGTTACTTTGTAGTCTTGTCTTTGTAGAATCACTAATATTGTTTAATATTTGCCTATGTGTATATAGAATCGGATTAGAGCTTTCTATGAGAATTTTCTCAAGTGGGGAAAACTAATGTATGAGATATATAGGGGCTTGGCAAAGAAGTTTTCGAGAATTAATGCGGGATTACTGGCCTTTTCTCCATTATCGATTAAGAATGATACTTTCGGGGCAAGAAATAACAAAATGGGTTGTAATTGTTCCGGGGTAGAGGTGAAATGAGACTTGTATATTTTCATAGCCTTAGTGCTTAACATGTGGATGTAAATTGTTCAGTCTTAGAGAGGAAGACCTCTTTATTCCATTATGGTAAAGATAGTACAAATGAGAAGTAGAAATGGAAAGACAAGTTGAAATTCTTCATCTTTAACACGGACTTTGTAAACTTCCGGAATAAATACTTTTGGATGTTCAAGGATGATCAAACGAAAGCTGGAGATTATGGATTCTCTGGAGATAAAAAAACAAAGATTGTCCACCGTGTCTCGGCGAGGATCCACCTATACTACATAATGTTCGGCAGAGATAGAGTTGTTACCGCTCCTCCAAAGATCGTAAAAAGCGAATCTCATCTCACCTGTTTTAACTTTGAAAAGAAGAAAAACAGTTTTGCCCTTAGGACCTGAAAAGGCTCGGAACTCACATGTTTCAACCGTGAGAGAAGAGAAGTTAGATGTGAACCGGTAAAACAAAATCAGCATCTACGCTAAATCCAAGGATCTTGAACCTTTTGCTTTGGAGAAGCTGCCCCCAATGTTTCCGTAAAGAATGAGGTAGAAAAGGAAACAGGTGAAGAGAATGTACAAGAGGAGTTGGAAAGAAAGGAAGAACTTATGAGAAAAGAAGGCTGCTGCGACAATTAGAGAGCGACTTCTTGTCAAGAAAAGGACAAAGCTAAGAAAGTAGAAGAGAAAAAGAAGCGTCATGCGAGAAGGCTCAAGCTAGGGCTCAATATTGGGAACGTAAGGAAGCCGAACTTAAAGAGAAGGTAAAATCTCTTCAGCCTTCGTTTGCCAAGTTGGTCGGGTTGACTTATGATCATTAATATGCTGCCCATATAGTAGAATAGGCACGCCCGCTTATTTATTATAAATTAAAGCCGCTTGAGCAAAGCAGATTTATTTGATCCACAAAGAACTAAAAATTTGGCAATAGAGCGGACACATTCTTGTTAATTTGGATTAAAAGGAGTCACTTGGCCTTGCCTCTATTTATGGTTTTAGTGTTCTGGTGTGGTACACAGGGGCGGCTCAAGGCTATTCGGGGCCCTAAGCGAAGTTCGAATAGGAGGCCTTCTACAATTAATACCAAAAAAAATTGTTTACAACTTATTGCTTTATTTATGTTATTTCATCATATGAGTGCAATTGTTCATTTACTACATTATCACTTAAACTAACCGATTCACTTTGTTTATAGTTTTTTATAAATTTAAAAATAGCTCCTCTTTGAGATTCAATCGCCTCATCTACTTTTCTCTTTTCTTGATGTTTTTTATTACGGTTTATACTTTCGGTTCATGTCAAAACAAGAAAATAATATGCAAGCAATAAGCAATAAGTTCTCACATAGTCACATAACATACCAAAAAAAAAAAAATAAAATGGAAACAATCACCGTGAGGCGAAGCTTAATTGATAAAGCTAAGTCGCTACTTTGAAGTATAGGGTAAAAAAGTAGACAATCCACGAGACCACGACAATCACTTTGGCTAAGCAAGTAAGCAACTAGTCCAATTATACCTATTAAAACCACTATCCATTATCCAAAAAAGAAAATAATGAGTTTGAGTGGAATTAAATTAGAATTTAGAATATAACAATTTAACAATTAAAGTAAAAAAAAACACCAATATTTTCTTTTCTTTTATCTTTTTTGAAAATAGAGAGAAGAAGAAGAATATAGAGAGTCAGAAAGAATGAGAGATTATAAAACCAAAGAAAGCAAAAAGAATATGATAGAGGTAAGAGTGTATTGTTGGTTTTATAAAGAGATGAAGAAGAACGTTGATTAGTTATGGCGGCGTGCATTATTTTGCTTGAGAATTGAAGGTGTGGAAATGGTGGAGAAGTTTGAAGGCGAGAAACGAATGGTCCTACGTTCTTTGTATACCATTTTTTTTTCTTTTCCAATGTAAAAATGTTTTTTTTTTTCTCTTACCGATAATGGACCTTGGATAGTGGATTGGATTTGGAATATATTGGGGGCCCTTTGAGCTCGCGGGGCCCTAAGCCGCTATTATTTTGCTACATGGATGAGCGGCCCCTGGTGGTACACTATTTAGCACCTCGATTTTTGGGGTTGCCTTCGAGACTCTTCAATTTGCATTTTATGGCTTTAGTATATTGTTGTCTAGTGTTTCCACACAACACTTTGTGTTCTTCATATATATAATATATAAAACATTTGCGAGATAGAGAAAAGAGAGAAGAAAAAAAGGCAAGAAAGAAGGCAAAACGAACATCATTGAGGGAGAATCATCGGTTTGTAGCCTTCATAGCGAAATTTTCGGGAAGCCTTCATAGCGAACTTAATCGAGGAAAACTAATCTTTCTTGACTTTTTTATGTTTTTTTTACTTTTTATGATCATTTTGTTTAAATGGCGGTTTGCACCTCTTGATACTCCCGGCCGCAGTCGATGCTTTCCTTAAATATTGTAGTCCAAATGTGTTCGTGCTTTGGGAAAGAAGGTCCGCCAAATCTCATATTGGGTGCCTAAAGAAAAGGCATAAGTGAATATCGCAATAATAATTAATTGCCTTTATGTGGAATTTGAAATTGAGGATAACCCGAATATTGGGCAGATATTTTTCCTTTAGATTTCACTTTCTCTATTTCAATTAATGAAACAATTGATCACTTTTTAGTCAATAGAGCTTTAAAGCGAGGATACTTTGAGTACTTATCGGTATGCCACTTTCATGATATTCGATTACCAAAAGTTTGTAATACTTAGCATAGTCCACTCCCCACCTCCTCCTCGGTAAGGGTGGAATTTGAGCGAGGGCTCGGAGCTTCGGCTTAGGCTTGGCTCGTTTAAGCTTCGGCTCGAGCTTCGCTTCGTTTACTATATGAGCCGAGCTCGAGCTCAAATAAAAGCTTCGTGTAACAAATGAGCTTGATGAAGCTCGCTCGTTTAGTTCAAATAGCATATTTATAGTGTAAAAATAACCGAGGGCTCTGAGCTCGCATTTAACTTCGTTTAAGCTCGGCTTCGAGCTCGCTTCGTTTACTATATGAGCGAGCTCGAGCCCAATTTAAAGCTTCGTGTAATTAGCGAGCGGAAGCTTGACCATGGTAAAAGCTCGGCTTGTTTAGCTCGAATTCCACCCTTACTCCTCGCCTCGTTCTGTCCTCCGTATAAGCATATTACCTTTAGATCCTTTGGTAAATAAAAATCATTCCAGTTGGTTTTCGTTTGATCTTGCATTTGGATTGTTGACTCTCTCCTTTCATCTCTTTTTTGGTGATCGGTAATTGTATTTGTTTTAATCTCGCAAGTTATGCTTTCAGTCGTCTTTGGCTTTGTTAAATGCAGGTTTTCTTAAAGATCTTTCAAACTTTGGTCCAGCCACCACTAGCTCTACCCTTGATTTCGTTGATCTATTGCAGTAGTTTGGATTTTTATACATTGGCAACTCTATGAAGTATTGGATTCCGGATGATGGCATATTCAGGATTAGCTTTTGTAGTTCGCGGCTACTGTAATGTCTTAGACTCTAGTGCAGATCTTTGTTATCTCTTATCGACAACCGAAGATATTCTATATTTTTGGATACGTGGTCATTCTATTTTCCTTTGTGATAATATTTATCGGGTTAAAATGAAATATTGGAGCTCATAGAAGGATATATGAGGAGTATCTAGCAATCCCAGTTGTAAAAGGGAAGGCAATCGAGCTTGAAAAGTTTCTGGTGGGCTTTATACAACAACCTGTTGAGGTGACTCATGATAGTTTTGTGCAACTCATCTACTTGTTTCAGTGATTACTATAAACTATGAGCTTTCTTCATCTCATTCGATTATATTTTGGCGTGCATTTATTCCAAATACTTGGTCATGGCATACAAGGTGCAACATCCCATTGCCTCGGTCAGAATTTTGCCAAGATGTTCGAGATAACCTTCGAGAATGAGATGAGAGAGAAGGCTATGGTCCGGCGAGAATTCACAGGCGTCTGACACTTCGAACAATAACTCTCACACAATTTCTTTTGTTATTTTTTATTTCACATAATTGCTTAGGTACTTAACAAGATCTTGAGTTAACCATCTCAAAATTTTATAAAAGGCATTGGATGAGAAGCACTTCTCTTGATATTTTCCTCGACCGTCCTAGAATAGTTAAAAAATTGAGTGTGAAAACCAATAGACTCTTCGTCGGATCAAGAGTTCATTTAATATAGAACTTATAGAAGTCCGATTCATTAAAGAAGTAATTTATATCTCCTGCTCACTTAGCCGTTTGTAGGACTATTCATTCTTATATATGAAGAGACGAGATGTGCATTTGACAATGATCACAACATTTTGAATGGGCTAAGGTTTGATGCTCTATTGTACTTTGTCATTAATTGACATGCTTTTCGAGTGGAACACACGGGTGCTCTGAAGCCATATTTAAGCCATTTAATTCTAATGCAATTTTGTGTTTTCAGGCAAACAATCATGGATCCTTGCAAATTATATGTGAGTATTATCGTTTATGTTGTCCTACCAGAGGAACAACACTTGCATTCTGTCCTCCGAGCACACGCATCCTTTGGAATTCCACAGACCTAGTGAAACAATGCTACATGTTCTTGGGATTAACCATTGATTTGAAATCCCGCAGCGAGCCCGGAGTTTGTAGAGGTAAATTCCTATATTTAAATGAGTGTACCAATGCCAAAATAACAATTTAGTCGGTTGTAAGACAAATGGATTCACCCCTAAGTTCTGATATTTTCCCAATGAACGAGGTGCATGTGTTGGTTGTGACTTGTGAATCGTGGTAGAGCATTGGGTATGAAAAGTAATATTATGCTCAAAATATTTTGGAGCTAAAAGTAATATTTTTATTTCATAATACCAACAACGCCAAGAGAGATATGATGTTATTAAAAAGATTTTGATAAGCTCATCACATATCTACTATTGGCATATTTTCAAGAAAAAAACATATTAATTGGAGATCGGGGAAAGCACAATAGGCGATAAATGTTTTTCAAGAATGATCCTATACAAGAGAAGTAAAAATTAGTGGAACCTACTCCACAAGAGTCATATGTCCAAAGCGTGTATGTAAATGCTTTTGGTTTTCATTTATTGTATTATATGTTTATGGAGTAGGTTACGTTTACAAACTTTTTATGCAGACACTTCATACAATGCCCCTAACAAGGTGATTTAAGGGATAATTTCTTGATTTCACCACCATGGAGATCATGTCTATATAATATCAGCTCATTTACAAATAGCTAACCTCTTTTTGAAATTGTTCTCAACTTACGAATTTTTAACGGTCCAATGAAAAGCAGATATTGCATCCATCTTTTCGGCAATGTCAAAAATGTGCAAAGGAACTGATTTTTGGGGTGATGATTTCCATGGAGTATCATACTTAAAAATAATTCAGCCTTGATTCATCTTGTGGGGTGTGGGAGGGGCATTGTATGTACATTTATGTATGTATTTCTGATTTCACTTCTCTATGATATTATCGGGCACACAATGCAGATTAGCGAGGAGGAGGCAACCGCTCTATCTGTGTGGACGATTGCATGCTTATGTGGCTTGTTGCGCCTTGAACATGTAATTATCTGCTCTATCTCGATTGACAAAACCATGCCCTATCATCTGATCCTAGGGAAATAGTTATAATTGTCGACCTTCTTATGAAAACCAGAAAGTATGTCCGTATGATGTCATTATTGAGGGTAATTCTTGTGGTGTTCACTCCTCGGATCAATTGATCCATATACATATTTTAATCAGATTTGTTATAGCTTCTTATTTATAATGGTATAATTCTTCAGGTTTATCTTCAAGTGATTATGCATCTCCCAATTTAAGTGTATACGATGTATACATGTAATTTTTGATACTATATGTAGAGTAATTGGATTGAAGTTGAAATCGTTTGTACCTATTCTTGCTTCAAAACTTTCACGAACTTTTTGTTTAAATTCATATTGTATGCTTAGGAAGAAGGGAAAAAAAGTCGGGAGTAGGTTAATTTGAAATTAAGTAACTGTAGAAGTTAAGGACCAATGTCTAATTTTCTTTGGGATTATCCGAAACATTTGTTCATTGCACACGTCTTTTCCGCGTTTCATGTCAAATCTAATAAGTTTTCAAATGGGTGATTTTTGCTTTTGAATTCTTGAGTTCCATAGAAAATGATAAATTATGTTAAGACCAAAAGAAAATTGGTAACAAGAAACCTTTTAAATCTGATTCGTAAAGCGTGCCCGTTTACATCCTATGATTGTGTTTGCATGTTTCGGTATTGACAATGTTAGCGGGGGCACTTTTGGAGAAGCAAATTGTCGTTGTCTGCTCCTAACTTGGTATGGTTGAGTGATGACATTGACTTCATGTGAATCCTCCATGTACTTATGGTTTTGTAGAAAGCTTGTCCAATTGTAAACAAATGTGGAATAAGGAGTTACTCATTACTTGAGCGTGTAGGAATTGTTTCTTGGCGAGAGGTGGAAGATTGTAATGACTTGAGTTTTATGGCAGTTTTGACTTGGGGCTCATTGAGTCCAAATTTCACCAAGAACATCTATGTATCTAACCAATAGACGCCGTCTTAAAAAAAGCGGTCAAGAGTGCTATGAGCTTTATCTATGTAATGTGAAGTGTGTCGCCGCACCTATCGCCCACTACATTTTAGAAATTCATGCACAAACCAATAATTTTATCTCCACCACATGCACATCCTCCTAGCATGTGTGCCTCCTTTTTCCTCGCTCGCTTTTGTTCTGCCGTCCACCATCAAAATTTTATACATGAATTGAATTCTAAATTCAAACCCATCACTTCATTGAAAAGAGTGAGATTTGATCCGAGGTGATTCATCCAAAACCTTGTGATTTTATTGTTGGTTGTGCTGATATAGTTTTGAGTGTATCTACTGCCCTTGCATATTAGGTGCTTTTAGAGCATCTCTAGGTGGATCGTATCCGCGGTCGCATTCTTCAAATTTGAAGAAATGCGCCGGAATTTCGAATTCCAACTCTAGGTGGTCGCGATTCGCGGTCGCATCACCGCTTGTTCGCATTCTTGTTCGCAAATTTGGCAATTTGGATGCGGATCGCGGAGGCGAATAATAGTAATGTCGCCATTATTAAATGTCGCTCAACTTTTTGACTTTGACCACAAACAAGGAGGCCATTACCCTCGCCGCCACCACTACTATTGGCGTAGCGCCACTCTAATGTCGCGCGCTTCAACGGGCAAAAAAACGGCCGGATTTCTACCTTCTATATCTACACTCATCTCCTTCTTCATTTTCACACACAACACTCTCAACCATTTCACACACAACACTCTCAACCTTTCACACATAACACTCTCAATGTCACAACCAAAACAAGGAAGGGGTCCAAGTTGGACAAATGAAGAAAATATTGCTCTTACTAGAGCATGGATTGAGATTGAGAAGATCCTATAGTAGGGAATGATCAATCGGGTCAAGTTTATTGGGAACGAATTATGGCTAGAATGAATCAAATTCAAGGTTTTGACCGCGAACCGTAAGTGGAAGGGAGTTTCTAACGTTAGGCGATTATTTTACCGTTCTTCAACAAATATCATGCTATACTCGAAAGCTTGAAGAACAACCTCCAAGCCGGTGGGGGCGGAAGACATTGTAAGATTCGTTTATACTTCGTTTAATTTATACTTCATTTTATATACTACTTGATATTGATTTTTTTTTTTTTTTTTTTTTAATAAACGAAGCTTTCGACGCAACAACTTATCATGGCTACTACTTGAAAAACCTTGATATGGCAAGATTGTTATAATCTAGTCAAAAATACGCCAAAGTGGCAAAAGAACTCGATTCTGTAACGAAAACGCTTTGCTCCAAGACCAAAGAAGAAAGCAAGATCCGAGATGTTGAAGGTTTCGATTCTTCACCCTCAACCCCAACCCCTTCAACGCCTTACTACCCCTTCACCCTTCATCATCAGACTCGAGTACGATCCTAGCGATCGAGGTTTTTGGAGAGGTCACCGGTAGGAAGCAGAGCAAAGAAATTGAGAAGAACAAGAAAGTTGCTTCTCTCTTGTTGAGGGTAATGTTGCATCCATCGCTAAAAATATGGATGATTTTCTTGAAGCTTTTAAAGAAAGTCGAAGAAATAAAGAAGAGATTCAAAATGAGCAATTTCAAAGTATGATGAAATTGAAGCAAGAGAAGACACAAAAAAGTATTTTTGAAGCAAGAAAAACTCCGTGTTAGAGGGAGGAAAATGAGACTAGGTTGTTGGCAATGTCACTTTCGACAATGTCAATCCTCGTTCATGAAGGGTTTTAGAGCTAAAACAAGATGCAATTGTAGCTAAATATGAAAAAAGGCCGGAGCAAGTAGTACAAATGAAGCTTCCAACAACGAAGAAGCCCAATGATGAAGAAAATGATGACCGGGCTTGATAATTAGAGTAACTCTAGTAGTATGTAATAAGGGTGATATGTAATAGTTATCTTTTATTTATTTATTTTTATTTTATGTTTTTGCAATCATGTATTAGTTGTCGTTCTATTAATAAAAATTGTAATTCATTTGCTAAATCAAAGGAAATAAATTCTAAATCACACAACATAATAATAATCACACAACATATCAAAATGATCAAATGAACAATTCTAAATCACACAACATAATAATAATCGCCATACAACAACCTCCTAGACTATCCTACATCGCCTCCTCTCTGCGTGAACTCCTCCTCGACCGTCCTTGTCTTTGAACTCTCCGTCATTCCATCTTTGGATGAACTCACCCTTGTGCGATCAATCGAGCACGTAACTCATCAATCAAGGCGTTGCAAATCGTCATAATCCACATGAGCACAGGAAAGAAGTCTCTCTCTCAACAACGTGAAGCGAATACCGAGGAGCGCAAGCCATCATTTACACGAATGCTTGTCTCATATCTCATGCGTAGGTCATCCTGAAATAATTATTCATTAATAATTTATGACATTTTCATAATAAACCAAAATAATAAAACAAAATCAATAAAAATAATTACCGAGATAGATGTCCAAGGTCGCTCTAACCGTGACGACGCCGAAAGTGGCATCAATAGAAGAAATGGGCTGGTAAATCGTCTGGCCACTCGGATCGCTCAAACTGAAAACCCAAGGCCACTCGACCGAGGGGATCTCAGTCTTTGAACAAATGTGTGCACAGTCCATCTTTGAAACGTCGGCCGACGGACGGCCGGCCAATCTAGAATTCACGCCCGACACCCAAATTGCTAACCGTATGAATGTTGCCTCAATGCGACCTACACCGGGGAGCAAATGACCAATAGACACCCTGAACCAGTAACGGTAGTACTGCTCATAAGTCTGCAATGTAACTAGGTCAGAAGCCTGTAGCCAAGTGCAATGCACGTTACTCTCGATGACTTGCTCTAAGGTCATGTCCTTAGCCTCTGATACATGGGTAGGCGGATCAGGAGGGATACCAAAGTATGGTGTGAGCTGTCTGTAACATCTATCCCCTAAATACCACTCCATATCACTCCCACAAGTGAATACCATCCTCCTATGAGAAATGAACAATGCATATCTACAGTCATTCGCGCGATGTGCACAGATGTCCTCCAAGACCTCCAAACAATAGAAGCCTGTGTGCTAAGCTCGATCTGGGTTCGGACAGAAGTTATGTGATAAATGTAAAATGAATAGTCTACCTACGAAATGAACGATGAATTCACAACGTAAGTAAACTAAAACTTATCCTTTTACGTGTCTAATATCAAAGCTTCTACTCTCAATGCGAATTGCACTAAATGGAGTACGAAGTTCGTTCCACTCCTAGTTCCCTAGCATGGATTGTTTTCTAAGTCTAACTAGTCGCTCTTAAGTCAATGAGAGCTTTACGAAGGGTGTTATACTACGATGAAACTAAAATGAGTCTACGTTGAATTTAACTACGAATACTATGGAAATATGCTTGTTTTTGAATCTAGATAAAGAGATTAGAGGGGAATTGAATCCACCTCGACTCCAACTTAACAACCTAGCGTAGAATGTTGTATCTCGATTCTCACGTTCTTACGGCAAGAAATTCGAGTTCTAATCCCTAGTGTTCATGGCATTTCTACCGAGTACTAACTAGCATGTGAAGTCGTCCACCCATTCTCATGGCTTAAACACACGACTTTCTAGAGTGGAATAGATTCTACAACCAATTCTATACTAACCACTAAGTTTTCATCAAGGCTTCATCAACCCTCTAATGGAGGATTTAGCCTTGATTCATCAAACTAACAATTCCCATTAAATCTAAACTAAACATAATGAAAAGATTCTAATTTTATGCGATTTCACTAAACAATAATCGAAATCTAATTAATAACTATGAAATGATAACAAACAATAATGGAATTTAGATCTATAAATCGAAATTGACAAAATAACTATTTTTATTATCTAATCAATCAAGAATAATAATTTGAGAGTTTAATCTAAAACAAGAATTGAAATGAAATTAAACTTAATTAATCTAATGAAAACTAGATCTAGAATTAAGGTTTAATGGAGGCTAACTAATCTAATTTATTTTCTAACCTAACTATCTACCCTTAACAATGAACTAAGCTTTTGTTTTTATACATTCAGATCCAAAAATCGTGCATGGGCTTGGAACCATGTTTTGGGCGGAGAATCGGGGCCCAAAACCCAATTCTTCGAATTCAAAAAAGGCCTCTTCAGCTGCAGTTGGCTTCAACAGACGTTTCGTCCACTTCTGCTCCTCTGATTGGGTCAAGGCTTAGACCATTGCAAAGCTCTTTCCGAGCCGGTCGTTTTGACATAAAGTAGGCCCAATTCCGGTGGTCTGAGTCCAAAGATATGGCATTCGGAAGTTCTCACGACTTTTTGCTCCTTTATCTCGCTAAAAGTGGCACATTTCCACATAATGGACTTTGAAGCCCTAATGCATAAAAACGCGTAATTAGTGTTAACTCTTACTTATTATTCACATAATTGGTCTAACAAGATGATTATTAAGGGGTTAAAACTACAGTTTTGGGCTCTTATCAAACCACCCCCAAACAAAGATTTTGCTTGTCCTCAAGCAAAAGATGAGAAATTAGAATAAGTGACCAAAATGGAGTTCTAACTATTCTCGTTTATTTGAGTGCGATTGCATTGACCATATGCAACAAGGCCTTAAACCACTAGGAATTCCCTAGTGGACGAGTTATAGCCTCGTGAGAGTTTTCCAGTGAAGGTACTCACAAACTTTATCTATACTACAACGACTAAGAAAATAAAACTATTGTTTCCTTATTCATGCTCAACTATCTATACATCTCTCTAGCAATTGAATAAGAATAACCAAGTCAAAACCTAAGTTAATATATGCATAATAATCTATCATCTACAATAAACATATACACAATGAAGTAGTACTATAAAATGTTTAGCGGGTTTTGTTTCGAGAACTTCGAATAAGCGTCCTTAAGTAGGTTCTCACAATAATAGTCAAGAAACAACACTCGATTTTTCCACTCAAGTTTAAGCTACTCCAAAGATTAATGATTGGCACTTTACCTTACAATCTCAATGACAACAAGGAAGTTCGGGGTCGATCAAACACATCCGCCACTTACTATCACACTAACCTATTCCTAATTGAGCTAGAGGTCTTTATTAGGTGTTACGGGGATTAGGAGATGGTTTAAGAAGGAAGGAAATGGATATTCAAAAGGACAAGTCCGAGATAATAGAGTCTTCAGATTATGTAACTTAGAAAAACCTTGTTATTTTCTTTTTGCTTCTACACTTTGTTTCCATCCTTAGCCATATTTTTCTTTTTCTTTTCCTTGGCTTTTGACTCCCTTTTATTCTATTTTTTGGAGTTTTTATTTTATTTCTATTTTTCTTTTCTTTGGATGGAAACTTTTTTTCTTTATTTTCTGAAGCAACTAACAATTTTTGTTTACACGGTTTTTCTCTTCTTCTTTCTTCACTCATTCTATTCTCAGACTTATTCTAAATTGGGTAGGTTGATTTATTCTCTTTTTTTTTTTTTTTTTTGTTTTTGTTTTTGTAACAGGGTAAAGGAATTGTGGTGTATGGAAGGCTAAAGAAGAGGCTCGAGTGGCGACTAGCGGAAAATAATTCATAGGTTTGAATTTCTGGCTATATCGATCCAAAGAGCCCTAAATTCTCACTTAGGATATGGTTTAGTGATCAAGCAAGTGGACGTGTGATTTCTCTATCCGATTTTTACTTCTCCCTTGTGTCATTTCTCAAATGTTTAGCTCATATAAGGCTTTAGGCTATATTCTCCAGGATTTGTAGAATAAGTACTCTAGCCTAGATTTCAGAAACTTACCGCTAACAATCATAGATACTCATGTAATATATTTATAGATAGATGCAAAGATTATTACCTACGATTAACCTCGTTTCTAACAATTATTCCGATGCAACAATATGTGAGACTTCTAGATTGTTAAAAGCATGGAGAAATAAACAATACCAATATTCCTAAGTGTATAGCATAACTTATTTATTTATATTTTTAAATTTTTGAAAATTTTCACTAGAAAACAAATGCATATTATATATTTATATCCTAGCAGATGTCTTAATTACACGTGTTTCTATGCCCCCCCCAAACAAAAAGCATGCTTTGTCCTCAAAGCATTTAAATAAAGAGGGTAGGAAAATACCATGGAAACGCGCGAAATTGTGGAACATCTGCAAAACAAGGTTAGAACATACTAATATAGGAAATACAAAAACTGACGCAACTCTATAAGAGTTCCACCCATTATGGGGTTAACAGAATGAAATTGCTTGGGACATAAGCAGACACTAACAGAAACTAAAACTTACCTCCACTCCCGGACATGCATATTATCTACCCAATAGCATCATGGGTCTTGTATTTCAGTGGGCATGGCAAGTCCAAGAACAATTGCTAGCAAGACCCATAAAGCGGTTCCTAGCCTACGCGTGTGTGATCACCTCACAAACCAAGCACCATAAGTAGTGCTTTGGAACAAATCTTTGAAAGACTGTTTCGGTATTATTATAGGAGATGTCATCTCAAAATTACGCTCTGAATAGCTATGAATGATCTGAAACTACCCGTAGAAAACCGGAATTTTTCGGTCCACGGAAGTCGCGGCGCTGGCGCTATATAGAAGCTGAAGTCGCTCTGAAATTTTTAGAATTCCAGTGTTTTTTAGCTGGTCGCTAACTTGGCGCCGGCGCTCTAGGTCCGATAGATGAGGAGGGTGGTCGCTTCGGCTTTTGCGCTGGCGCCGCCTCGAGCAAAATTCAGAACAAAAATATACAGAGCCGAAAAGTGCGCTCCTGAGAGGCGCCTTGAATGCGCCGAGTTGCTGAAAATTGAAAAATGAGGCGAAACGTGGGAGTGAAAGGTGAGTGATGGAAGTTAGGTGTAGTGTGGGTTGTGAGTGTAGAATGAATGAAGTTTATATAAAATCATCTTTGAATAGATAACACCACCCCCAAACAGTTTGGGAAGGTGGGATCAACATTAACTAATCACGCACAATGAAAATAACGACATTATATTAATATTGTCATTCAAACAACATTTCACTACAAAAGTCAAAATTAACTACTAATGTTAACAACGTAACATCCTATCTACTAAATATATAAAAACAACATCAAAACAACAAAGAAGGAGAAATCTAGCTACTCTTCAAGGGAGCGGTGGGGTAAGAATAGGAATTTAAGTGATCAAGAATGGAAAAACCAAACACCCCCCAAAAAAATTTTTGAAAACAGTTTGTAAAAATTTGTTTTAAAACGGGGTCTTTTAAAGTCGATTCGAGACTTGCTAGATTACTATTTTTATAGCTTTAAACTTTTTTTACTTTTTATGAATTAGGTTTAATATAAAGGAAAACAATAAGCAATAAAGACATAATTCACACCATAGAGAAACATGACTCAAAACCGAGAAAACATGCAAGAGTGGAAAACGTGAATTATGTGAAACGTGGACTTAGGATCCGGTACTTACAGCCACACACTCCATAGGGAGGGCCGGTTACCTGAATGGTGCACTCAATAATATATTGAAATGAAAGGAAGTGCACCAAACACGAAATTGAGTCGTTCTACGATCGGATACTCGAGACTTTATCTAAACATATGTATGAACATGCGGTTTATCATATATCAACAACCTAAATAGTTGTGGATCATTCCATAAATAAATATCACAAAGAAACATATCCAAACACAATCAAGCACCAAGATTTCCTAGGACCTGCCCTAGTGGAATGAAAGCGAAGCCGGATAGACCTATAACATAACCGAGCATACACCTTAGGTTTCATCTTTGAACGAGAGGGTGTCCTAGTGAATAAATGTGGAAAAGTGAATGGTTGTGGAAGATATGGTGGATTGGGATAAGTTTTAGAGAAAAAGCATGGAAAAAATGAGGATGTGGGTTTAGCACAAAACTCATTCATGGTGTAGTTAGGGGACCCGCCTCAAGTCCGAAAATGAAAGTGTCAAGTGGTTTATCCTTGGGAAGTATTTGTTTACTAGGTGGATTTAAAAAATCATGAAGCACAGGAGAAACTAAAGGATCGAGTGCAAACTCGAGGTTCCTTTGAAAAGGTGGAGGGTGGGGAATATTGGTGATGGAAGGTGAATGATTCTCAGCTAAGCTCTCAAGTCCATATCATCGAAATCTTGATATATGCAAGACATTCCTCAATAGGTGGGTCAAAAGGATCACCGATAAAGATTGAAAAATTCATCTTCCGTCATAGCATCAAGGGATGAATGGTTGTTGGCAAGGGGGACTTCGCGAAGTGGTAAAGAAGTGGTGCAAAAGAGTTGGGAATTCTTCTTCGATTTCGTCTACTACCGTGGAGTCATTGTTAAAGTCGAATTTCGAAGGAAAGGAATTTGTTAATTTGTTTCTCCGAAACATGTTTTGAAGTAATCTTGAGCTAAGCTCTCGATCATGCTAACCTCTCCATTTGTAGGTGAATCGGGATCTTCGTGTCCTCGTTTTGAAAACATTTACCTCAACGTAAAGATGGCCAAAGGACAAGGACATCGAACCATCGCGGCGGTTTATGAAGCGTTGGCGTAGCCAAGAAAGGGCGCCCTAAAATGATAGGTGCAGTCGTTAGTGAGTTACGTGTCTAGGACAACGGTCGGCCGGTAGTAAAATTTTGAACTTTAACTAGCACGCTTCAACCACACCCTTAGGATACTTAATAGACCGATCGACTAATTGCAATGTCATTTTAGTAGGTTGCATCTCCTCTAGACCTATTTGTTTATACAAGTAATCACGGGAGTAAGTTAACACTAGCCCCCGTGTCTAGTAAATACGATCGTCGTGTGAGAATCTCCTAAGGTGCATTATCAGATAGGGCGACCGGGGTCCTTGTACTTAACAATTCCATTATTTTCGATAAGCGTTGGGAATTGTTCTGTTAAAAAGGCGTCTTTTGGTATATTGGTCTTACGCCTAGTAGTACACAACTCCTTAAGAAACTTAGCATGGTGTGGTAGCTTTTTAATAGCTTCGAGAAAGGGAAGGTTTATAGTTAGATTTTTGAAAACGTTCCTAATCTCCTCATAATTTGTATCCCTAGTTAACATGGCTAATTTTTGGGGAAACGGTGTTTTCTCTCTATAATTAGCATATGGATCAACAGGATGTTTAACCTTGGCTTTTTGTTTCTTAGGTTGTGGTTTAACTGGTACCTCTACAGTTGTAGGCTCTTCAGTTTCCATTTCGGTATCTAGTTCGATATCCGTTGTAGGGAGTACTGATGGGGTAACTATAGGCATAGTTACTTTGTTATCAACCACTCTTCCAGAACGGAGAGTGGTGATGGCATTTAGCTCACCTACGTTTGTAGTTTCCGTACTAGTATTACCGCTTTTACCTCAAAGCGTGTTTTGTTCTCTAGGGTTGGGTATCGCTTGGCCCTGAAACACGCCTTTTGGTTGGAGCTTTCTCTTGGGCTAACTGTTGGTTTAAATTATTAACAGTTGTTGAATGTGTTGGTTAGATTGAGCCATGGTTTGGAAAAGTTGTTGGCTCACTTGTATGAAGGTGTCAAGACGATCCGGTTGTGTGGGTGTAATAGTCACGGGTGGTGTGGATTTGAACTATGTCGCGTTGATTATTTATAGGGATTGTGATAGTTATTATTTACCGAACGATACCTCTATTAGCATTATAATTATTATAACTATATTGACCTTGTGCTTGACCTTGTCGAGGTTGTGCTTGGTTGTTATAATTATTATAATTACCCCGACCACCCTTGTCTGGAGGAGCTTGGTTATAACCGTGTGTTGGCCTAACATATTGATTATTGTACCACGGAGGTGTGACTTGTTGGTTATTTCTCCAACCGAAGTTGGGATTTTGTCTCCAAGGCGCTTAGGTTCACTATTAATAGAACAAGAATGTTCATAGGCTATAGGGCCGGTTAAGCGGGGATGCTCGGGGACTCCAACAGAAACTACATGGATTTGAATTTACATTCATGACGGGGATAGGCTTTTGTTGTACGTAAATGGCCTCAACCTTTTAGTTAGAGATTCGATTAAATTTTTAAGTTCTAGATCGGGTTTAACCTCAAACATCTTGGTAGCCTTAACTGTGGAAGAAGAACTAGCGGAGCGGGAGTAATCGTCACTACCCCCAGTTGTTATTTAACTTTAGTTTGATCCTCTAAAATTTGTAAGCCTCATTGGCTCCTTTACTTAGGAAACTACCCCATTCATTATGTCAAGGACTTCTTTATGGTGGTGTAGAAGTCCTTTGAAAAGGCACGAACTAACGTGTCTTTAGCTAAGTTATGGTGTGGACACTCTATAAGCAGATCGGTGAAACGATTCCAAGCCTCAGAAAATGATTCATGAGGATTTTGTCGAAAAAAATGAATCTTGGAAAGCATCTCATCCGCCTTTAGGGGTGGGTAAAAATGTTCCATAAACAATTTGAACAAGTTTGGCCCACGAGTCCATTGCATTAGGCTTTGGGCGCTTAACCAAGACGCCTTTATCAACTAAGGTGAAGGGAAATACCCTCGGTTTAATCATTCGTACCAACGGTAGGATGATGGAATGTTGTAAGGACTTGTTCAATCCTACGCGTGTTGGTAAGGTTTTTCATGGTCTAGACCATGGAAAACGGTAACAATTAAATATGTTTGGGGAATTCGAAAATCCCCGTTAGATCCGCTAAACGATGCAAGATTTAGGGCTATCGCCAAAGCTTTATAAAAGTCGAGAGAGAGTCTCTCTTTCTTCATAATAATATCGGTGTAGTGTGTGAAATTCTAGATAGGCGTGTTGTATTTATTTCTACTGAAAAACAAGCCCCATTATACTAGAATTAAAACTCCTCCACGTATGGGCGGGGGAGGAAGAAGGAGTACTGAATGCCTCCTTGCTACGCGTTTGAATAAGCGTCTTGTTTACGCGTGTTCGTGTAAATAAGAGATTAGAACACTGAAAAACTTGACAACTCGAAGTTCGAATCAAACCCGGGAAATCCAAATTTCACTAAAGGCGCTGGCGCTACTTCGACTTGAAGCTGGCGGCCGGTGTAAATTCGAAGTTCCAAGAACTTAGCGTGGTCGCTCTCTCCTTGCCTTGGGCGCCTGCGTGGTAGTAAAAAAATTACAGTAACTTAGCGGGTCGCTCTCTTTTGAAGCGGGCGCTTCGGTGTATTGATGAAATTCCAAGAACATAAGCGGGTCGCGCCTCTCCTGGCGGCCAGCGAAGTAAGAAAAAATTCCAAGAACTTAGCTGGTCGCGCTCTCTTGGCTTGGCGCTTCCGTGTATTTTCTCTCGAATTTTTCGACGGCCGAAAACGAATAACCACGGTATGAATCAAACAAGGGTGGGTGGGTTTAATGGGACTTAAAATGACTACTTCTACAAAGAAAACAATGCTAAAGTGCAACTAAGATGGCAGCGGCGCCATTTGATAACTATAAAATGAATAGTCTACCTACGAAATGAACGATGAATTCACAACGTAAGTAAACTAAAACTTATCCTTTTACGTGTCTAATATCAAAGCTTCTACTCAATCGACAATTGCACTAAATGGAGTCTGAAAGTTCGTTCCACTCCTAGTTCCCTAGCATGGATTGTTTTCTAAGTCTAACTAGTCGCTCTTAAGTCAATGAGAGCTTTACGAAGGGTGTTATACTACGATGAAACTAAAATGAGTCTACGTTGAATTTAACTACTTAATACTATGGAAATATGCTTGTTTTGAATCTAGATAAAGAGATTAGGGGAATTGAATCCACCTCGACTCCAACTTAACAACCTAGCGTAGAATGTTGTATCTCGATTCTCACGTTCTTCTGCAAGAAATTCGAAGTTCTAATCCCTAGTGTTCATGGCATTTCTACCGAAAGTACTAACTAGCATGTGAAGTCGTCCCACCCATTCTCATGGCTTAAACACGACTTTCTAGAGTGGAATAGATTCTACAACCAATTCTATACTAACCACTAAGTTTTCATCAAGGCTTCATCAACCCCTCTAATGGAGGATTTAGCCTTGATTCATCAAACTAACAATTCCCATTAAATCTAAACTAAACATAATGAAAAGATTCTAATTTTATGCGATTTCACTAAACAATAATCGAAATCTAATTAATAACTATGAAATGATAACAAACAATAATGGAATTTAGATCTATAAATCGAAATTGACAAAATAACTATTTTTATTATCTAATCAATCAAGAACAATAATTTGAGAGTTTAATCTAAAACAAGAATTGAAATGAAATTAAACTTAATTAATCTAATGAAAACTAGATCTAGAATTAAGGTTTAATGGAGGCTAACTAATCTAATTTATTTTCTAACCTAACTATCTACCCTTAACAATGAACTAAGCTTTTGTTTTTATACATTCAGATCCAAAAATCGTGCATGGGCTTGGAACCATGTTTTGGGCCAGAGAATCAGGCCCAAAACCCAATTCTTTCGAATCAAAAAGCCTCTTCAGCTGCAGTTGGCTTCAACAGACTTTTCGTCCACTTCTGCTCCTCTGATTGGGTCAAGGCTTAGACCATTGCAAAGCTCTTTCCGAGCCGGTCGTTTTGACATAAAGTAGGCCCAATTCGGTGGTCTGAGTCCAAAGATATGGCATTCGAAGTTCTCACGACTTTTGCTCCTTTATCTCGCTAAAGTGGCACACATTTCCGCACATAATGGACTTTGAAGCCCGAAAATGCATAAAACGCCGTAATCGGTGTTAACTCTTACTTATTATTCACATAATTGGTCTAACAAGATGATTATTAAGGGGTTAAAACTACAGTTTTGGGCTCTTATCATTATGTTATGACTGATCTCACTAGTCAGACGCGCTCGACAAGGTCCGTGCCAAGCCCTGAGCCTAGGCCTCTCATCGGTATACTCTGTGAGGATAGGATTTGCAAAGACGGAAATACTCATAAAACCATACCTCTAAGAGAATGACAAACCCTCCCATCACGGGGACTCTCGACAACACCGGTATGTCGAGGCATACTATCTAAACAACGAACAAATGACGATATGGCTCCACCAAAATCAATACCGCCCAACTCATGCAAGTGCTCAAAGTTAGCTAGAAATCCCAAGTTAATCGTGGAATGGCCGGAAGGAAAAAGAAGACACCCATCAAATACATACGTAAAGCTCTTACATACTCATCAACATGTGTTTGACCATCATCAATCAAGTGACAAATAATCTATCAAAAACCTGCAATCTGAATCGGTAGTCAATCTGTAATGTATGCGACCCTTGATACCGAGAAATCCTAACACCAAAGATCGTCATACGACTCCTCGATCGGACAAGGGAAGAAAGTCATCATTTGGGCACAACTCGAATTCAATTGCTACATCTCAACGGATTACCTAATCCTATACTCAAACCCGGATATCATGCAAAAATCTAATGGAGTGAAGCCCAACTCTCCCTGAGGGAAGTGAAAAGTATGTGTACTATCCCACCATCTCTCAACTAAACCATTAATAACTCCCTGAATGTCAGTCTTATTGTAAGGGATGTCAACTAGATGAGCAAAAGGAGTCGCTAAAATTGCATCTCTAACATGGTCAAGTGCACCGACTTTCTTAATATCATCCCACCACTTCCTAAGCGCACGTGGAGTGCACCGAACCCGATACATAACACATCTCTGATGTACGCAAAATGAAACTAAAATTAAAAAAATAAAAATAAAAATATACGTATTGTATTGAACTACTAAAATTAACTACTACTACTACTAATTTATGAAATTAAAATACATACCTGTTGTTCAAGAACAACTCTTGAGACATGCCTTTCATGAAACCTCTTAGACACCTACCTAAGATGGTCGAATCAATAGCCTCCGCAGAAATTCAAAATCGACTTGGCGATATTGAATCGAAGAATGGATCGTCGACCTCCCTTGATTTCCGACTCAAGAAGTGGTTGGTTCATCATCTAGATCACCACCGGATTATCCCAAATGTATGCACTTTTCTTCTTCCTCACCGCCACCACTCCATCGTGTTTGGTTATTATAGACGGATTCGTCGTTGAACTCATTTTTTTCCTACTAACTAGAGTGAATGAGTTGAAAAAAATTGTAAAATGACAAAGTCCCGACCGTCATGCGACACATTAAATAAAACATAGCACGACATTAGTATCTTGGCTACGCTTGTCATAATCGACCGCTGACGACAATTATCAAGCGCCATACTAATGTCGCGCAGGTGGGTCCCCAATAAATTTTGCGACCACGAATTTGCGACCACCTAGAGTTGGTCGAAATTTGCTATCAAATTTTGTGGTAGCATTCTTCAAATTTGAAGAGTATGCTACCACCACCTAGAGATGCTCTTAGATAAAACTTATGGATATATTGTTTTTTTTCAGGGAATCTTGTCTGCTTCAGTTCTCTCCATTATTTCTTTAATCCGGCCCTACCAGTGGCAGAGCCTTCTAATGCCAGTATGGTACCTTCTTCTTTATGATTCGTGTAAAAAATTTCTTGAACAATTCGTTGTAATTGTAATGCAGAGATTCAGGTGTCAGTATATCCTGATAGTCTATAGCATCTTGTATGAACTTTCAGGTTTTGCCAAATGACATGCATGATTTTTTGGATGCACCGGTCCCATATATAGTAAGATTTTCTAACTTCCTCCTTTTTCTAAACATCTTGTATGTACATCTTGTATGTAATATGTTACCCGCAGAATCCTGCATTGTTTCTTATTTTACCTTGTGGATTTGTGGAGTTCACTTTTTGTGTTTCAATACTCTCAAGGCAACTTTACTGCCAATCTTGACAGTTTTAAGCTATGCTGACGGGTCTTTTTCTGGCACTGACAATTATAGAATTTTCTGAAGTGCGTCTAAAGAATTTTGAAGATATTATATAAAATTCATCTAGTTTTAAACTTAGATGTAGCACCTAACACTTTCAGTAGAGACAATCTTTAGGAGAATATGATATTGAAAGAGGAGAATATATAGACATTTTGAGTATTGCTTTCATCAATCATCAATTGTTTCAACTCCCTCTTTAACATCTAAGAGATGACTAGCTGGAAGTCAAAATTCGTAAGGGCAAGTGGATTCCTTGCTGTGCAAATAGGTCTGACTGGTTAATTTAGTACTCATCAGCACTAACCATTCTAGCAGGTGCATTGGTGCAAGCATCATGGTAGGTATTCTAAGATCTATACAGACAACGTAGTAGATACCGTGTTTTCCGGAAGCAAATTAATAAAGATCTTTTTTCAAGTGAGAATTCCTATGTGTAGACTACCTAATAGAATCACTGAATTCAGAATCTTATAATAAATTTGTTTTGTATTGCCTTCGGTTTCTAGCATTATTGTATATGAATGAGAAATGTTTAGAGCTCCTTGTAGGTTGGTGTAAAGAACAAAACTGGTGAAGTACAATCGAAGATAGGAAATGTCATTCTGGTTGACGCTAACAAGAACCAGGTATTTAGTTTCGTCACATAGTAGAACTTTCATAATAAATAAAATTTTAATTAACAAAAAAAAATTATACTTGTAAAAATCAGGTGCGGTCTCCCACTTTACCTCAATTGCCCCAGAACAAAGAGTTGTTTAAGTCGTTGAGTCCATACCATGCAAAGCTTGTTGGAGAAAGCTATTTAGGAAGAAGACGACCTGTCTTCGAGTGTACAGATGTTCAGGTTGGCTCTTAACACAATACAAAGTGCATAGACGTTATTGACTGTGAAATGCTAATAACTCTCTCAATTGGTTGCTGCTCGTTATTCGGTCCCACAATTTGTTAATTTTTATGAAGAGGAGGCCTGGGGATAGAAACACAGGTGCAACACACGTAGAAATCAGGACGGAACAATCTGAACTGCGTCCAAATTTGTTCTCACATTTAGCGACTTGAAAATTTGTTTCGTCGCTTATATACCAATTTTTTCTATGTGCAGATTGAGGCTGCGAAGGGCTTCTTAGCTGTTCTAAGGTCTTACCTGGATTCTCTTTGCAAATCTCCGGTCTCATACAATTACTAATGTGCAATGTAATGATGACAAGGTTGGTACCCCCCCAATACCAGTAGCAGAAAATGTGTCTCAGTTGAAGGGCAATATGATTCCTTCCTCGACTTTAAAATTTCTTTGTATTTTCTTGGGCCACCATCTGTTCACGTTCTTTCTATTGGAGAATTATTCAGGTCATGTGGTGTGATTGCCCATAGTCTATTCATAAAGTTAATGAGTGAGTGGTGAAAAACTTGATATTCCATAGTCTCATCCAACAGGACGTTCTCCTTCGAAGCATTAATGATCTTTGGAAGAGAAACATGACCGTTATTAAGTTTTGTTCTTTATGTGGCTGGCCCTGTGTCAGCAAGAACATTCTGAGGTGGCAAAAAAGGCAAAAAAGAACATCATACAACCATAAGTGGTTATGATATCTCCACTTATGTGCTTAACTTGGAACTATAGGAAATTAGCATGATGCGATTCAATTTAGAAGGTCATACATAATTCTCATAAAAAAAATGTAAATATTTCATCTCATACAACCATAAGTGGTTATGATATCTCCACTAATGTGCTTAACTTGGAACTTGTTTATTTAGTTCATTGGTTGCCACTCTAGATCTTTGTATCAATCATGGTCTAATGTTAAATCCTGCTTATGAATCATCAGCCAAATTTATCATATTCATCTTGCTATGTTTGGTTTCTGCTTGATGCAGCCTCATTTGTCTACTAGCCAACTTCTGAGTTTTTTGTTTTTCAGGAGTGATACTTGTCCAATAGTTGATAGTTGTATTTCAGCACTCTTTTGTTGTCCAAGCCTTAGTGGAAAGAGAAACACAAGATTTTTGAAATCTTTATGCAATTCCTTTCCCGAATGACAAATCAAGAGCTGGAAGCGATTAGCAATTTTCTTAATATCTGGATTAACCTCGAATTTCTGATCGCCCTCCTAATGTTTCTTATAGTGCTCACAGAGGCTTTGCAATTTTGCATTGTCGTACGGATTCTGTTGCACAATACTGCCACGCAATCGCTCGTGGCCAAAAACTTTATGGGTACGCAGTCAAAAGTCAAAACTAAGCATTTTACTGTAGTGGAAACCGCTTTTAGTATATAACAGGTCGTTCAATTATAGATAGGTGAGTTTAAGGAATGATAATGGATAAAATGGTTGAAGCTGTAAGAACTGATGTGAGAATTCGAACTGGAAGCACAGTACACAATTCCACATAACTTCATCAACCAGAACCACAAGCAAAAGTTTTTGGACTTGCCAATTCTGTTAATGCTAAAGTTAACACACCAGGACATATATAATGCCAGACGAATTTTACAATGAAATACATTGGTTAACACCATGTCTACGTTAGAAATGGCAAATAGCTTAGCTGAAGATACGACTGTATAGTGAAGGACATTAAATAGATGTTGACATCGGTACAATATATAGACCATGACGATTGACGAGAAGTGTCTCCTAAAACTTGAGTTTATCCTAATGAACATCACTCCAAACACTTCCAAAGATTTTAGACCAGCTTTCATCCATCAATAGAGGATTGTCTAGAGCCAAAATCCAGAATTGCAATAAAAGCTGTCATTTGAACTGAATGTGCAACAACAGAGACTTGTGTTCGCCTAGTACATGTGAACCAATTCATTGATAACAAACCAACTTCACACTTCTTTTGGCTGAATTTGCTCGAAGTCAAATACCTCAAACATGAGGCGTCTCGCATCTGCCTTCCCATACACGGTGTAAGAGAGTCCATGGATGGCTTGCTGAATAGCAGTGGTGACAGGATTCCTAAGTCTTCGGTTGTGTTCGTACTTGTCCTGGATCTGCTCATCGTAGATGATAAAGCGGTGGAGGTTTTTGTCCCTGAAGTACCTCTCACAGAACTTCTTGAGCAGAAGAGGCCGATGCCTCTCCTGTAACCATGTTACAGGAGCATCGATATGCTTCATGAGTAGCTTCTCAACCATGACAAGATCCTGAATAGAAGAAAAATTGATAAATTTCATATTTGGCTCTTCAATGCTGTTCTGTCTTGTCTTGATTTTCATGAGTGAGGTAGTATTATGGAAATGACTTGGCTAGCTTCAGTAAAAAACTGCAACCTCAGAGTAGAAGTTCTCCATGCAGTGTGATTTTGGGTGGGGAACAGAACAGGTATATAAGCCAAACATGTAATGGTATCCAACATTCCAAATTACATTATTTTTTTTGTCTATATAACACTTCTTGCAACTGGGCTACGAATATGCTTCAATGCAACGCAAAACTTGAGTAAAGTGCTTAAGAAAGGATCGCTGACATGTACCAACGAGGTTAAGTGAATTAGGAAAGACCAAACAATTGAACACTCTTGATCTAGGGGCTAGCTTCTGTCGTGAGGTGAACCAAGCACAGACATGTTGTATGAGGTAAGCAAGGTGCCAGGGAGAGGCATTAAGTTATACTCTTTATTGAGAAGCATCTGTTGTGGTATTGCAAAAATATTCTTACGATGCTCCAAAAAATCGTCAGACGTCAGGTAATGAGACAACACCACTTTTCCAACTTCAGTTGAAGACCACTAAAACTCAGCATGTTGCAAGTGGCTAAAAATGCTTATGATGAATCATAAGGGCTTCAAAGTAGAAAGCCCAAAAGGACAAAATCAACAAATCCTGGAAACATATCTGATATACACCTCTGGACTGCCTAATTATTTTGAAAATTCATAGGCAAATCATTCTTACCTCAGCCTCTCGATTATTCAAAATGCTATTTTTCAAGAATGGTGCTTCTGCGGGACTTCTCATCTGTGTCATCTGAGAATATAGTTGTGCTATTGGTATTGGCATCACTGGGGTTCGACACTACCATATCAAAGTCATAATTCAAAATCTTCTTCTCCGACAAACCAAGCTGAAAGTAAATGAAACAGAAAATGAATTTCCTGAAATGGGTCCAATAGTCCATCTGTTTTATACTATTGAAGTACTCATGCTGAATTGTAGGAAGATCCTACTCACGCTATGTACGAAAACTCTATGGATTATACACAAATGGTAGCTTATGACAGTTGCAGTCCACGATTAGACAATTACTGCATATTTTCACAGAGTCAAATATTCATTTACTTATTACCAATAAAAAACAAAGGCATATTTTCATAGATAACCTAAGAAAAAATCTACATATGGCTCCCCTGCATATGTGCTAACTGTCTCAGTATGCGATTAGCATACAACACCAGGTCAATTGGCAGAGCCTGTACATTCCTGTTCTTTTTCAAAAACCAAACAGTACACAGAAGCAGAAAGACCCAACCAAACGTCAAAAAAAAAAAAAAAAAAAATCACGGTTGAAAAAACCAACCAATTTGTCGCCTTCTCCACATGTGAGTCCATAAGTTCAATAGCTCATTGGTGCGTAATGGCTTAACAAGATAATCAGCTGCTCCAAGTTTCAAGCACTTCACAACAACAGAAACCTCATCTTGAGCAGACATCACTGAGCGATTCAAAAGGATAAGAAAAGTGAGAATCAGTTCACATACATGCAAAGATAGAACATACAATATCAAATTGAACTTACTGATGATAGGAATCTGCCGTAATTGTTCGTCGTGCATAATGTACTTTAACAGCTTTAAGCCTTTGGTTACCGGAAGGTCAACTTCGACAAGTATATACTAGAGAAAAGATTAAGAGATGTGGAATCCTCTCAAAAGAAAGAGTTTATAGAAAAGCTTGTATAATAATAAAACCATGGGAAGAGGAGACCACCATAAGAGTAATTGAGAAAAATATCAAGAAACAAAAACTTTGAGTGACTTCTCTTTCTCCAAAATACTTGCCTCCGTTTTCAGAGCAAAAGACCCATGGACAAACAATAACCAAAGTTGAATGCAAACAGACAAATGGCTTACCAACAAGAATTGATGCCATGCAAATAGTGACCAATATAAATATGCAATGAGATTGTTAAGAATTCTAATGGCAAGGGCAAAGCATCTCATTAGCCACCCTTATCTCAATTACATAAATCCTATAGTGCCATTCTACAAGCCCAGTCGGAGAGATACTAAGAGATAAAGTCAGCCAATATGATCTTGGCTTTCACGACAAAAGCCAAACTCATTGTACAGGTAATAAGATAACAAATCCAAAAGCAAAATTCCAATACTGTAGCTCAGTTCACTACTTTGTTCAAAAATCTAAATCCAAATAAAGGATAAAGTATGTACATCATAAGGTTATTACCCTTAAGGTTATTCTTCATAAGGTTATTACCCTACAGGAGAAAGTATGTACATCATACATTCAGAAGGGAAGTCGAACTACCGCTACTTCAAAAGGATAATAAACATTTCCAATAGAATATATCTAGAATACTATAGTCCATACTACGTCTTGGTTGGCAATACTAATCACGTTACTTAGATTAATTTCATAAATGCAACATCCTAGGACCTACATCCTTTCACTAAATCAACTACAAAGATTCTGTAACATAAACCCCTACAATGTTGGTGAAACCGTGAAACAAAGATGGGTATTCTTTTGACTTAAAAACATACCACTGGATTCGTATTGCCTTGATGTAGAGGAAGCTCCAAATTCCTCCAACTGTCTTTGGCTCTCATCAACAAGTGTATTCTCCATATCGACTTTTTCTGTCTAACAAACAGTAAAAGGGGAATAGTTCAAACAGTTAACATGAGCTTTCAAAAACAAACTCCATTTCCAGTTGATAGAAAACTAATTATAGCAAAGAACTCTACGTTGCCCTTCAAGTCAGTATTTAAGGCATAATCTTAAAGGTATTCATCAATCGAAGATGATCAATGAAAAAAATTAAGTAATCTACATTGCAACAGATATGAAAAGAAGCAGGATGGAGAAACAAACAAACAGTTGACTGTTGATGGTTGATAATAAATGGAGCAGAAATAGAGAATGTGGAGATCCATTCGAAAGTGGAGGGGGGAAACATGGTGATCATGGGTTTGGACGTGGTGTGTGAGTGTGTGACCGTGTGGGGATCGTGGGTTTGGACGTGGTGTGTGGGGAAGCCGGGAAGATAAATTCTTCAAATTTTATGAAGTTTTGAAATTTTGAAAATTCCGATAAACTGAAACAAAATTGAAAATTGTACTTCATCCAAAATGTGGCCAACGGGGAAAATCCACAGGGCCCAATTTTTACATATCTGCCAATATCCCCTCCCCCCCCCGCACACACACCCAAACCCGAAATATATCAGTCAATATCGATATTTAAGAGATTCCATCTTTTTATAAATAGTTAAAATTTTGATATATATCATTATATTGTTGATATATTGCCAATATATAACGATATATGTCAGAATTATCTGTCAACAGTCAATATAATCGGTCAAACAGTCAACAAGTCAATCGATATATATCAAATATATCGAATATATTGCTGATATATATCGATCCAAGTCAATCGATATACATTATTTCCATATCGTGTACTCATATTCCGATATATTGATATATCGAACGATATTTTCGACCTTTGTTGAAGAGAAAAATAACTAAGTTAGGGGTTCAATAACGTTTTTATTTTACAATTTTTGGTTTAGGAGGGAAGTAAAATCAGCTTATGTGTTTGCTCAATAACCCCAAATAGATATGAACAATGATTGTTAATATGAATAGTGATTGCTCATAACTCATGTTAAGGTATGAACAGTGATTGTTCATACTCATATTGAGGTATGAACACTTATTATTCATACCTAAAATAGGTATGAACAATGAGTCTTCATATAAACAATGATTGTTCATAGCTCAGGTTGAGGTATGACCCCCTCCCCCCCAAATATGTATTAACAATCATTATAGGTAGGAACAATCATTATTCATACTCATAGCTCATGTTGATGTATAGTATGAACAATGAGTGTTCACAGCTCATTTCATCCTTAAATGTGGAGATTGGGTTTGTGAGTGATTATAAAAAAAAAAAAAAACATATCCTTAAGACTAGACAATACCATGGTGGTTTCTCAAGCTTGTTGATTGCATTGCTAGCTCTGGTAGAGTCAGATTCCAATTCAACCTCTTTATCGCCTTCTTCAATACATCGACCTAAATATATATACTTCAATAGCTTTTAACTCTTGCAAGTAGTTCTTTATGTCTCTTACTTTCTTGTTATAGACAATTGAAGCTGGCTTAGATGTTTGTTGAAATCTTCTAGCATTTTTTTCCTTCCAAATTAAATGTCGTCCACTGAAGCTCAGATAAAGACTTTATATATCTCTCTCCTGTAATGACAAATATCTCGGATTTGAAATAAATTTTTTCCGATTTTGCATTTTATGTCGTTTTGGTCATTGCTCATATCTTATGTGATGTATGAACAGTGATTGTTCATACCCAAATAGGTTACCATACTTCATACCATAGTACAAAATATCAGGATATGGCAAATATCGATTCCTAGTTTATGGATATGTATCGTGGATATATCCCCTTCTTTGGGGATATTTGACATTGTTTCATATGCAAATATCGTGGATATATCCAAAATATCGACAAATATCATGATATATAATTTATATTTATTTGAAATATAATGGTAAATATTAAATAAAATTGTTACATACACAAAATATCGCCAAATATCTATAAATATCGCAAAAAATCTCAAAATATCGATAATATCACTGATTTTTGTAGTTGTAAATATCTCTAAGCATATCGCGATATTTACTTATCATTTGCTGAAATCTCGATATATATCACAATATATCACGATATATCGTGATATTTTGTACTATGCTTCATACACTATGTTGATGTATGAACAATGATTGTACGTACTCCAATATGTGTTCTTATTGATTATACATTATGTTAAGGTATGGACTTATGAACAATGATTGTTCATACTCCAATATGTGTTTTTACTAATTATACATTATGTTAAGGTATGAAGTTATATTAAGATATGAACTTATACTTTATGAACAGTGATTTCTCATAACTCATGTTAAGATACGAATAGTGATTGTTTATACTCATATTGAGGTATGAATGAGTATGAACAATGATTGTTCATACCCCAAATAGCTATGAACAATGAGTATTCATATATACAATGATTGTTCATAGCTTTCGAGGTTGAAGTATGACCCCAAATAGGTATGAACAATCATTATAGGTATGAATAATCATTGTTCGTACTCATAGCTCATGTTGATGTATAGCTCATTGTTCGTACTCATAGCTCATTGTTTGTGAGTGATTATAAAAAAATTCATATCCTCTAGAGTTGTTTTGAAACGAACTTGTGCCCTGGGGCTAATTTATTGTATTTATAATATATTGCCTTGGCTTGACCTGATTTGGCTAAAGTAATTTCATTGTGTAATGAAGTCAACTGCTGTTTGGTAATACTCAAGGTCGGCAGGTTTTGTTTGTTTGTTTTAAAAAAAAAAAAAAAAATTAAACAGTAATGCTACACTTATTTGACCTACTATTTGAACCTACTGATGTGTCAAAAGTCCTAATCATTGATTTACATAGAGATATGTGTCTGTGTGTATTGCAATGCAAACCAACTTCATACAAATAGTGAGTTCAATAGTAGATCTAAAAAGTAGGTCCGTGTAGTCAAGTGAGCGGAGCGAACGATCTTGGGCCGGGTGGGGGGTACGTGGCCCAAAATATCACTTGGTTGGTTTCTGTCTAGGGTGTGTTTGTTATGATGGAAACACTATGGAAAGGAAAGGAAAATAAGAGTGGTCTACCTTTTCCATAGTTTTTAAGGCGTTTGTTTACCCATGGAAAAGAAATGGGTTTTTCCATATGGAAACAAAATTATGGAAATGGAAAAGGTTTTGTGTCCTTAGCTAACCCCTGAAAATTTTGTGGAAAGGAAAGGAAATGAAATAGATAGATAGGAACTTACTACTAATACACCCATGACCCAACAATACAATTATTCATTTCCATAGCTTTTGCAAACAAACATGATTATTCATTTCCCCAATTTTTACTTTCCTTTCCCCAGTTTACCAAACACATACCATTTACAATTATTTCATTTCCATTCCATTCCATATTGGACCACCCCCATTTTATTTCTTTTACTTTCCATGAGTTAAAATTTAACAAAGACACCCCTAATTTCTTTCTTGCACAAACTTTGCGAATTTCTCCTCGCTCGTTCATAACCGATAACCGATTGGAGGAGGAAGACCAACATCTCGCTTCTTTGAAGTAGAAAGATGAAGAATCAGTTGCATACGAACAACAACTCAGTAGCAGAGGGTCAACGATAGGTTGAAGGAGAAAGACAAACCAGGTAAATCTCCACTATGATTGTTTAAAACTTAAGGTGTTGTTCTTCAATTTCAATTCGATTTTTCGATAGCTTCCTCTAGGTATGAAGTCACCTAAATAGGGAGTCTTTGGTCCTGAAATTGATAATACTGTTTAAGATTGAGAGAAGGCTACAATTGAACTTATACAGTTAGTATTTTTCTCTCACATCAATTATTGTTTTGTTCTTGCATATTCAATATTCTTATTCCAAGAGCAACTGGGGTACCGAAAGTGATCCTTCATCCTTCATTCAAAGGCTACCACAATGGGAACTCAGAACCTCGTGGCTTTGGTATGTATCTTTCTTTCTTCACTTGCAATGCTGTAGCTCAATCTATGAAAATGCCTGTCTTGGATTTTATATGTATAACCACTCAAGAAAAAGATGAAATATATCTAGGCTGGTGCTTGCGAAACTTTACAGTGGATATGCTATAAGGCTTTTTATAGTTAGTGTCGTGTTTAAGTTTAATATATCATTGAAGCACTCAATCTTGTCAGCCGATTTTAGTCGTTGCTTTCATTTTCAGGTCATATAAGCACTCCTCTCCCCTCTCCTCTCCAATCCCCTTGCTTAGCAAAGATATACTAGTAGTACTCAAATTTAAGTCCACAAAAAAGTCCAAAAGATAAAAAGCCCACGAATCCATATATATATTGAAAACGTTGACAATGTAAACAGACGCTAGCTAAAAAGAAACTGCTGAGGTTATTTTGGAGGTATTTCGGAACTCCCAACCCCCGCTCAAGGTTCAAACCCACCCCCCACCCCCACGTCTCTAGTCGTTTCTTCATTTGTTTCGTCTTCAACGATCATTACCCTAAGAGGTGACAATTTTGTTAGCATTGGTTCATTAAAGGATATCAGTGGACTTAACATTTCCGAGGTACACGTATCCATTTCCCGTTGCTTAGAAGTTTTTAGCTTTTCATGTTTTTTTTCTTTTTGTTCCTACAGTCCAGAAATGTTTGATTTGCTACAAAATCACTTTATGGATACAGAATTTTATTTTTAATCGGTGATGTCCTCTTTACTGGTAAGCTATCCTATATACATTTCTGGACTGTAGGCCAAATTGCTTGTTCAGGAAGGGTTAATGGACTTGTGATTTCTTTTTATTTCCCATTTCGTTTGTTATATTACCAAGTTCAAGTATGTTAACATTTTAATTTTTTTTCTCATATTCTATGCATGCATCTCTCTCTTAACAGTCCATTCTCACTTCAGCAATAGCAACCATGGAGATGAGTGTCATAGTGACCTGCATACTGACTAAAGTAAAAACTTAACTCAACTATTAACGGCTTCACTTTGGTGTATTTGGAATCAGTATAATATTATGTGAGGGATATATAATATAGTTCCGACTTGCAATTGCGGGACAAAAATTCGAGCTAGAACGTGATTGAGAATCATAGAGTTTCTGTGGAGTCAGCAAAAGGGCCTCTTTCTCATCTTCCTCTTGTTCATCTTCATTCTCCTCAATTGAGTGTAACAGAACAAGCCAACCCGAGAGACCTACTCCTTTGATCGAGCCATTAACCAAGAACAAGCATCAAAAGCCCCGTCTTATGGGCAAGCAAATTCTTCTCGCTCATTTGAGGAGGAAATCTTCCGATTTTAGAGGCGTGGTGAAGGATTCAATATACAAGGAAGGCCGTGCGTTATCGGTGAAAAACTACAGCTCAAAAGGATACAAAGAGCCATGGCGTGAAACACGAGATTCCCCGTGCCATTGCAGGTGACAAGATCTGTAGATGAATCTGTTGAGAGGGGGATCAATGGGAAGTATAAGGTGCCTTTTGTCTCTTTTTGCAACTTATAAGCATCCAATGGACAAGAAATTCAAGCAAGGAGTATTAAACAAAAGGAGAAGGTATTTTGTAGCTTTTCACGCTTTATATGTTGCTCCGCACATTGTTGTCTTTAATCAACTCGGTTTTATGGCTTTAAACACATCAATGTTTTTAATCACCCCACTTAACCAAAATGGGTCTACAGGCTCGATTCGCGACTCTCCACCATTGATGCCTCTGAAAAACAAGTGATGGTGTTGGGGAGCAATTTTTCCACAACAAATCCGGAAGGAAAAGCGTTGCGACATCGATATTGAGGAGCACGCGTTTCGCGAAAGCATCGAAGAAAAAAAAGCTGTTACGATCGTCTGAGAGGGTCCGGCATCCGAAAATGGTGGGGGCGTGGGCGAATGAAATCCAAACTAGCAAAGAGCTGCGGATGGATCTTAGACATGATGGCACTACTCGGAGATTTCTCTACGATTCACTACCAAATGAGGTGGAAAAAATGATGGTGCTAGTAAGGTGGAAACTCTCCCTCTTGTCAATGATCTAGAAGAGGCGAAGTCTATCACCGAAAAAAACAATAGACGAGAGCAAAGAGCCATTTGCTTTAGATTCACTAGGCACAGGGAGTTGATACATCAGTAGATAGAGATCTTCCGGCCGATCTTTGGGAAAGACATCAAAACTGAAAATGAGGGTACTTCTCGGAAGATTGATGATGAGGGTCCGAATCGGGAAGTGTGGAAACACATGGTCACAATCATTCTCAAGCAAAAGATGCCAATACAAAGAAGGAACCTCTCTTGGATTCAAAGAAGCAACAAGAATTTAAAACTGAGACTTCAAATAGTAAAAAGAACAAGAGCAACTTGATGAGGTATGTCATATAGTAAGAACATATTCAATTGCCGATCACAAATATATACATATTAAATTTGTCATTGGGATCCTTTTACATATATAAGTGTTTAACATTTAGGCGTGTTTTTGGTTCACGATTTTTCTTTCACATGGAAATCACAATATCGAATCTAAATACCTTAAATCCTTTTTCCTGAATTTTACTTTCTAATTGTTTGGTTTGGACTAGAAAATATTTTCTTTGAGACACCATCTCTAAAAGCAATTGGATCATACCCTCTCAGTATCCTTCTAAAACAACATTGAAACCTTTCGACATCCCTTTCTTGTGAAATGGAACGTTAATGGCTGGAAGATTACTTATACATACATCGATTAAAATGGGTTTGAAAATTTGAGATTATCTCGAGATGAAATTAATCGATTTGTAGATTGTGTCGGTCGTTCTCCATTTTTTTTGGTAAAGTTTATAAACCTTGGTCGAGACAACAGAGGAAGAAAACGACTTCCTCTTTCTTCAAAATGATGTTGTTTTCCCTATTTGACAGGTACCCAAGAACCTGTTTTCCATTTTGCAACTTTCTACAATTCACCAAACGGATCTAAGATTTTAAATTCCAGGAAAACCTTTTCTTTTCTCACATTTTCCACGAACCAAACGTAGCCTTAGTGAATCTCTGATTAGTCCCTTTAGTTGGTTGGCAGGCTCAAGGACTACTTAAAAGTATCATTTCCACGGGTCGATCAAAGGAGGCCAGGTTAGCTAGGGTAAGATATAAGTAGCTTTGTCAAGTTTCTCTACTCATCTTTTATATGGAAATATTTGCTCACCGTCATATACACGTAAATCGATACAATTTCGTCATATTCATGATGCTATTATGTATATGCTCATCTATGAAACACAGTTCAACTCCATATTTCTGCTTGATAGGTATTTTTGCATGGATAACTGACTTTGTGAACACGTTAGATCACTACTGAGCTAGAGCTTAAGCTTCGAAACTTTCGCTATACATGCAGGGTTTGTCTTTGGACTTTCTTCCGCCTTCAAGAGTACAAATCCGAAAATGCACATTTGGAAGAACTTCTTACTGCAGAGGTGAGTTATCATATTGTTTTTCCATTTGTGGATAAACCAAACCTTAGTAGAATCATAAATTGATTTATCCGGTACTTACGAAGCGTTATAATTTCAGAGAGAAAGGAGCAACTCCTATGGATCTCGCGTAAAGCAGCTACAAAAAGATTTGTCCACTTCTAAGGTTGAAGTGTCTAGAGTTGAATCACATATGGTTGAGGCTTTGGCTGCCAAGAACTTCAGAAATTGATTCCCTAGTCAATTCGTTGGATACATCAAGAAACAGGGCTTCGGTTTAGGAAGGAAAGTCGGCTTCCTTACGGGTATTATTCATGTATCTAATTACACCTATATATTATGTACTTGAAGTGTGATCTTTATGAGGGCACGCTATTGGCAAGGAAGGTTCCTGCTATATACCCCTCCCAAGACTCGATTTATTTAAGTGGAAGTTTTAATCATTAGAACGAGAGGGAATCAAGTACTGCTTTTTCTGAATAATATGTAGAATTTTACTTTTGATAACTATACCCGGATACCTTGATATCTCTAATTATCTTGAATGTGCTAGCTATGGAGGCTCTTGCCTTGGATTAGAAGATGTTTGTGGTCATCATAACAATTGCCCATGTATGTTGTTGTCGTCGGGTAAATATGGAGTCCATCATGAGAAATCGAACCCGAAAAACCGGATGATGCGGTATCTCGGTTAGCTTAGTCAAAATTAAAAATGTCTTGTTTTGGAGTATAAGCGGTTTCTTTGTATTTTTCACCTATCTTTGGAAGTTCTCACCACGAAACACCATTCAATTGTTAGGCTCTCCGGAAGAGCTGGGTTCTGCAGATCGTAGAGCGTAAGAAGAATGTCGCGAAAGACACAACGGGCGTGTGTCCTTCATTGACAACCAAAAAAATTCATGTTGATTGAGTTTTGGCTAAAAGCTTTACGCAATTCTCAGCTACTTGATGAGGCGAATTTTAGTGCTGATGCATGTGGGGCAAGAGATGTCATAATGTAGAGGTCCTCCACTTCTCAACGGTAGCCAAAAGTCGGATATCCTTATCTGTTCTAGGTTTGTGAGGGAAGTTATATACATGATATTTGGCATGCCATACTAGTTGGGATCTCATCCGTCAGTGCATGCTGTGATTGTAAATTGGGGTCCATGCTGTGATTGTAAATTGGGATATTCTTTTCTTTCTTCTTGTTCGGCAATTTTTTCGTAGTTTGTAAAACTTTCTTGTATAAATGATTAAGTTCAAAGAAAAAAGGAGAGATGCATTTGCTGCATTATGAACTAGAGCCTAGCTCAATGACTAATAAGTAAGTCGATTTCACTAGCTCAACAAGGATTAAGCAAAAGATTTCTGGACACCACATCCCATGCAGTGCTCTGTAGTCATGTTCCATACTTCTGGTCTCAAAGGAATCCCTCTGACAAAAATAAGATGTTAGTTAGGCATTGCTCTCTGTGCCAGTTAGAAGATGCATGGGTGATGTTACCTGTTTTCCTAATTAACATTCAACTCTAAGTAATACAAGTAATACACCCACTTCAATCTACTACACTATCCGTTTCTTTTAAAGCCTATTCAAATAGCAACTTATTTAGAAATCTTATATAGCTCCAGTGGCAAACCAACAGAAACACTCCAGACCTTATAAGTAATTCAAACTACATACTAAGATACACCCAAATCAAGATGAGCATCTCGTCTTGTAGAAAGACACCACACACCAAATGTAGCCTCACAAATCCACTCGAAGCAATCTGAAATTGCTATGAGAGAGGTCTGTTCTTCAATTTTCCTAATTTCGAGGTTTATCCGTTGGTGGTTGACGGTTGAGGAAGAAGAACTAACAAGCAGGTGTAATGAATAATCTTGTAGCATATGCACCATGATGGAAGTACTCTAATAAAGGAACAAAGCAGTGAGGTTGAAGTGAAGTCTAAGAAAAGCACACTACACCGGATAATAGACAAGGTCATCCAAAGGCTCCAAGATTACATAACAAGATAATACCGCGAGCAAGATCAAAGCTTTCGATGGAGGGTGATCAATAACAAAAGTAATGAATTAACTTTGTAATACTTTCATCAAAATTATTCTCTAGTTTACAATTCTTCCTAAGAGTATATTTGGAATCAATCCTCTAATAATGGAAATTCCCACGACTATATGCTAATCTAACAAACTTTTCTGATAAATAGGTGTAGTAACCTTCATTATTTCTTTTATCCGACAAACTTATATCTTCGAACTGAATGCTAATAAGCACAAATCCGACATTCTATCAAAATCGAAGCATGACAACACAAGAAGCTTGATGGTTAATAAGTGAATCCGAGGCCCCCCTCTATGCTCTCTAGGTAGACCTTGACGTCAACTGTTACAAAGCTACACCAGTAACCAACAAGAACCAGCTCAACTCGAAAGCCTGCCGAAACAAAACAATGGAATTAATAGAAGAATAATATTATAGAGAAATATTTTACCAAGCTATATCAGGGAAACCAAGGGGATGTATCAGAGGCTCTTTCTAATAACCCTTAGGATCACATGTAAGATCCCTCACAATTCAGAGAATGGATGAAGTGTAAAAAACTTGGAGATCATTTCACGTTAAAGATTTACTGCACTAATGCATCATCATCATCATCACATAGCTTACGCAAAAGATGCATCAAAATTTTGAGTACTTGTTTTTATATAAAAGACGAACATATTACGAGTTATAGATGTTCAAGGCAGTATGTTAGCATATTAGTGCATCATCAATATTTCGACTACCTGTTTTTATATGAAAAACGAGTATCTACAAGGCAGTAAGTGTTAGCATATCAGAGACAAACAGCATGCTGTCCATACGAACACTAAATTGAAGATTTCCATTAGTGCACCTATCTTGAATTGCCTCTAATTACTTCCAATAAGATCTCATCTATGCATATTGCTAAAAAATTTACTTTGCAAGAAATTTTCAGTATTCCATTTTTTTTCATAGGATGACCAGACATTACCGAAGGAATCCATTTGCTGAAAAAACAAATGCTATCGAAAGCGCCCACTCACCTACAAGGTACAAGTAAAACCATATTTGACTAAGACTTTGTATAATCATAGAATGACATTTAGTACTAACTACTAAGAAATAAAATACATAATGAATGGCCATGAACACCATTAATCATTATACACATAACAAAGTCGAAGCTCAGATTTATAAAGTGTCCAAAATAACTTACCAATATTACCATTGAATTGAGCCAGGTAGTGATACCCAAGTCATAGTTTATGGTAACTGCAGTGTGTTCATATTAGTGGCCAACGTTGAGAATGTGCATACGAGGCTATTTCACATAGTGTCTTTGGCAGCAGCTATTGCACCACGGTGCAGGGGGCTCCACTGTTCCATCCATCTTCTTCCAATCGTCCAGAAATGTCAGAATGGAACTTCCCCATTTGATGAATCAAAAGAACCCTACCAAAAGTCATATTACTATAACTACCAACTCCTTTGCAAGGCAGTAATCTCTTGACTTAATCTAGATTCAGCAAATAAGAGTATTAAATAATAAGGATTTATCGGAAGTTAGGTTTTTAATTGAGAAGGGATGTTGGTTTTGTTATTGAAATTTGGGTAGCTGTTTATTTGAGGAGGAGTCAAGCCGTATAGAGAAAGGTCAGAATGCAATAAAAATATTTATGCCGGTTTTATTCCGGTTTTAGCCTTTACCCATTTTTTCATCTTTCTTTCGGCAGATGGACAATCTACGTTCCAAATCACTGCGTATTGAGTTGCATTTTAAGCTCTGCGCATTGTAGATTTGGTAATTAAATATATACATTTCTCAAAGAAACAAAGAAACGGCAGGAGTTAATTTCACAACGACTCATTTCTCTCAGCCAATACTGATTGCTATTAAAACAGCCATGATTTTTCCCTTAAGTTGCTCCTCTACTCTCAAGATTATAAAACCGGCTCGCTTCGCTCTCTCACAATTCGCTAAACTCTCGCTCTAGATTCGCCATTGTTCAAAGAGGTGCTTTTCTATTACTAATGTCTATTTCTTTACATGATTTTCTAATTGTTCATTAACAATTCATGTTCTCTGTTTGTTTCTCGCTCAAGATTTGCGGCCTCGGCTTACTGAACTCTTACTGCCAGGATTCCAGCAGGTTCTTTACTTGATTCAATTTGCTTTCCCTTCAATTAGTTTTCGATTTCAGGTTACTTGATTCAATTTGCTTTCCCTTCAATTAGTTTTCGATTTCAGGTTACATGATTCAATTTGCTTTCCCTTAAATTAGTTTTCGATTTCAGAACCTTACGTAATTTACTATTGCGTGCTATCTTTTTTTACTGAAATTGGCCTACGTTACTGTGGCCACAGCGAAATCTGTAGGATTAACGGGATTTAGTTCAGACCAAAATTGAAGATGTATATAGCAGCCACTGAGACTAGAAAAGACAGACACAATGCGCAAGACACAATGCGAAAGAGCCGGTCACATTAGTTATGCTATGTGCCCGGTGGAAATAATAAAAGATATAGCCAACTGCGACTTTAAGTTGTGGATTTCACAAACACAAAAACACACACAACAAGCAAGATACTGATATATGAACTAAACACATCCCAAATTCATAAAGACAAATAAGACAGTGTTTAGTTCACATAACTCATAAGAAGAATTGTCAGATAATAAGCAAGAGTTATTGACAGAAGTAAGGATTAACAAGTTTTGGTACATCTCAGCATTCTTATTCATGGATGATAAATAAGAAAATGATTTAATTCACATAAGAGGGATTGATAGATAATAAACAAGAGTTATTGATGGAAGTAAGGAATAAACGATCCACTCTAACAAGTTTCGGTACATCTCAGCATTCTTAAAGTATAGAAATACATTTAAGTTCCAACAAGTTATTGACAATCACCCCTACTATTGGCCACTTCCACCATCCCTCTCACGCAACGAAATAACACAATTTACAAATTTCAAGTAGAAACAATATCACGATGTAAGTTCCTCTTCTTTACATTAACGAGCTCTATGCCTCTATGTAGTCCAGAAATGGAAATGTGCCGCTATTAAAACCATTATGAAGTCAAAAGAAAAGGAAAACTCACATTCACCTTCTACCCTTCCAAAAGCTTAATGAAAGGATCATTGTTCCCGCCACTATTATCAGCACTAAAGAGCAACATCACTCCAACAGCAAGGACTTATGCAAGGAACTGGATTCCACTCTGGCACTACCAAACTCTGAAAAAGACCCTCCTATATCTGATCCTTACAAGGTCTAGAACCACTGCTTTCACCATAGGTAACATCACGATCAATATCGGTCACCGAAGCAAAGAGTGGCAATGGACTTTCACCGACACTCCTAACTACTCAAGATGAAAACCCGACACCAAAGAGTACTATCAAGATTAGCATTGCCAAGCGTAAGTAACACTAGGAAATAGATCGGTCAATGACGAACAAAGACATATTACAAGTGATCCCGGGATAGAGAGGGAAGTTTGATATCCATGGAAACATGAAACCAACCCCCAAAGAACACTGCGGACATAAACAGCAATAACGACGATACAAGGACATCAACAGAACAACAACAATAATACCTCCTCGAATCCTAAAACACAACAAACGGAATCCTAAAACACAACAAAAGGAACATGACTCCAACCGTCCGAAATATCTAGCAAACAAGAAATGCATAAAAGCACAACAAGGACTACAAAACATGTAAGAAAATGCAGCGATTACCCAATTCAATCGTCCCGGTGGGAAAAAAGAGTCGAAACCTTCCTCCTCCTCCACCACCACCCCTCCTCCTCCTCCTCCAATTGGCGAATCCAAATCCTCCACATAACTTGGAGGATGAGCAGAACGTGCACTTTGCAATCCTATGCATAGGCTGCGGCTGTCGAGGTAAAAACCGTTCTCAAATTGCCCACTAGGTGGAGACCCAAATTGCCCAACTTGCCTCGATGATATCGCTGCTGGCGAGTTCTGCGACCACAACAGCCGCCATCATCTTGTTGGTTATGGTGATGCTGCAATGCAGCCGCAAACAGCACAAAGGGCATGAAATGCTGATCCGAATTAGGCCGACCGATGCAAAATGATGAGGCACGCAGTGTCTTGGCAAACAAATGATCGGTCGCGGCATCGCCGGCCGGATATATAGCACCTCCACCATTACCATTACCACCACCACCACCAGAAGAAAGGGGGCATTCTCATGTCAACCCATCTACACTCATCAACTGCATTATAGTTTTCGGCACCGCATTCTTTATACCCAATGAGCTACAAATCAACAAACCTTTTATGAAGCCGAGGTGTCCAAACTAATCTGGGCCTTTTCGGGTAATGAAATGGTTCATCACCATTCATACCCGACCCCAACTCACCCGAATCAAAATCCGACGAAATGGGCTGTGACGGAGGTGGAGATGGTGCAGTAGTAACTGTTGGAAGTGGTGATTGACAAAGTGGTGGAAGACTAATAGTTGTAGAAGAAGGGGTTGTTGTTGTTGTTGTTACGGCATTTTATGTTGATTGCCCATATGTTCTGAAATCCAATTGACGTAACTAAATATGTAGCAAAACATTTTGACAGTTTAGTCGTTTATGCGTGGCTCAGTTTGGGTTAAGGTGTTTACAGTTTAGTCGTTTATGCATGGCTCAGTTTGGGTTAAGGTGTTTGTGAGATATGTTAAGCGTTCCTGGTAACCAGTACCATTTGTAACTGCTAACATGTTGCCATGATCTAAAACGTCAACCCCTACATATGCACACTTAGTGATATTGGAATATTGGTGCTGCACCTGCTGCCCGGGTCTTTCTGTTAGTCTTAATCTTATGTATACAAGAATATAATAGACTAGGCCATTACGGTATTTTTAGTGTTTCTTTCAATTTGCACGCAAGTTAGTAAGCAGATACTCCTGGAGCAAGGTCTTAAAACTAAATTGATCCAACACGTAGTGAGCATGTTTTAAGACATAGCTGCTTACTTAATGTTTGGTATTTATGTTGTGACTCTTGACCAGGTTTATGTCGTATGTATTTCCTAGATGGGTCTTAAACCGAGATGGGTTTTTTTTCCTATTGCTTTTGAGTCATTTTGTCGTGTTTACCATTTTCCTGGTTTAACATATTTAATTTTCCACATGATAGCTTTTGGCGAGAATGTCGAATCAGCAATTCACCGATCTCGACAAACTTCACACTCGAACGGACCGATGGAAGATTAGGGTTCAAGTCACCCGGATGTGGAAACCCATTAATTCGAAGAAGAATTGCGCTATTAGCATTGAATTTGTCATGCTCGATTCTAAGGTACACTGGTTATACGTTGGATTTGGGTTGGAAAAAAAAAGATTGTCAACCTACACGAGTCGTTGTACAAAACATTTTATTAAATAAGATATCTGTATAGTTTTGTCATATAGACTAAGTGGGATAGTGTCAGATATGATGTAATATTCAAAAAACCACTATATCATATCCTCCCAAATTTTTCTCCAATGTTAAATGGTATGTCCTTTAATAAGTATTTTGTATATATATTTTCCTAAGTTTGCTTTTTTTATTTCTTCTCATTATAACTATTTTAAAGTTGCTTATTATTTCAAGTGATTGATCTTATTATGTAACGGCCTTTGGTGTTTATTTTTCCATATCAATCCTACCCCGTTAGATCGCTATGCTTTTTTATATTTTATCCCTGTCCATTGGAATCATTCATTCCATTTATTTTTGGTCTTTTTTTTTTTACTTTATCTGATTCCTTTCTATGCCATCATTGATTGCACTAATTAACATGGGAGGCTGTAGCCCATTCGTTTAGGCGTGCTTGACACATATATGAATTGTGCGGGATATGGGTTGTTGCCGAATAGAGTATTCAATGTGTTGTTCAATATAATAGTATATCCGTTTTGTTATTCATGCCGGTTAAATGTCGTGCTGGGGAGATTTCACCTTGCTTAATTTTCATCTTGCGCTCAGGGTTATCAAATCCATGCCGTTTTGTTCGAAAAGGATTTCCAATATTTCGATAGCGTTGTCAAGGAAGACTTTGTCCAGGAGGGCAACATCTACACCTTGGAGAAGTTTGACGTTGCGTTTGCGAAGGACTACCGCCCCGTCGACAATGCTTACAAGATCCATTTCAAGGAGGGGACATTGGTCAAGATCGCAACTGAAGAAGCCAATGACATCTCAAAGCACATGTTCAAGTTTGTCGAATTTGACAATATGCCCACTAAAGCAAGGCAGCTAACTTTTCTCATAGACGTGATTTGTGTATTGACAAAGGTTGGCAAAGCTAGAATAGCCGCTGGGAAACTTTTAAAAGAAGTCGTTATCATGAATAAAGGGTGATGATCCCATTATTTTTTTTCCCGTCGGCTCTGTTTGTTCACTCTCCCTGTATCATGTTAGCCTCTGGGGATGATTTTTCTGTTTTTCAGTGGGCTGGAGCTGCCAATTACTTTGTGGGAAGGTATGACATCAATCATTCCTGAAGACACGATGAAACAACCCAACGTAGTGATCATTGCGACGTCCCTAAAGGCAGGCTACTACCAAGGTGATTTTCGTTATTTATTTCGTTTTGTTTTGTCTGCCTACCTTTGTTGCTATTTAAAATGACTGTCTGAATTTGAATTTAATTATTTTGTGTTGTAGGCAAGCTTGGGCTGTCAACCCTTAGTGGCACCAAGATTTATATAAACATGGATATCCGGGATGTGAAGGACTTTAAACGAGGTAAATAAATTGGTTATCTTATCCATGTAATGTTACGTTCCTTTTGTTTGTACCTAGCATTTACCTTAGCCAACTTATATAGATAAGTAAAGAAAGGGACCAAGAAAATTAGAAACCTGAACGTAAATACATGTACAACTATATACCCCCCCGCCAAACGTTAGTTACCACAAAACCGTTGGCTCTTCCCCTAAAGCTTTGGATCAGACCAACTTCCCCTATCTCTTGCATTGTGTGAGTCACTACCATCTCAGCCACATCCAGACCAAACGCCTCAGCTTTAAATACCCCCCTTAAAAGTTCAATCGATATCTTCTCTGGATAGCCTCCTTCCTTTTCTTTTTTAATAGCTGCTTAAACCTTTAACTTCTCGAAAGCCCCCGAAGTTCTAATGCTCACGCAAGTATAGATGCCTCCTACGACATCAATTTCTCGATCGTTGTTCATTCCTCCCATTTTCTACAACCTGAATATACTTGTGGTCTATGAAAAATCAAGTTTATCTCCCCGCGCACATTACAGCTTAGATTCAAATGGACGCCGCCTACACCCTTTCTTTTGTATAAAAGATGGAGTAGGCGGTGTTGAAACGCTTTGTTGTTACCTCTCACATAAAACTCTTCCATCACTATGGGTAATTGCTGTCGGGACAGTCATAGCCTTTTGAAAACCAGCTAACCCTCGAGCGTTTACCATGCCTAGCCTCGATGGGCTAGCACTGGCAAGCGCGACACCAACAATGAAAAAGCCGCCGGCAACGATCGGCCACGGCGGGCTACCATAGTAATGATTATTCGGGCGTAAATTGTACCTCTTTCTCACCGGATCCTCCGGACGCCCCCATATTAAACCAAAGACGCGTAGCACTACTCCTGTCACTCCCAGATCATCCCTGAAAACCTCAAAGTCGATATTGACAGCAGCCAAGTTGAAGATCCAGAAAGGAGCCAAACAAAACATCAGAAAAGTCCCAATGTGAACCTACATATTCCCAAAGCCAAGTCTTTCCATATTCCCACCGACGACACAGAAACTACAGAAAAGCGAGAGATAGGCTAGACAAATATCATCCCATATATCAAACAACCCCCCTTCCATCTGGTTCTCTCCTCAATGGTTTTTTCATCAATTCGTAATGAAAACGAGAATCTCTTCTCTAGGGACATCAGCTCCCACTCTCAGCCATGTTTGTGTGATAGTGAAACCATTATTGTTTGTTTGCTTTTCTTTTTCCTTGCCATTTAATAGATTCCTAAGGAATACTTTTTCTTTTTTTTTTCCTTTTTTTGTCCTGCTGATTGCGTCCCATCCTTAACGATGGACAAAATATTCATCTGTCAGAAAATAGTAAAATTTACAGCCACAACAATATCTCTGACAATATTTCTACTCAACTTAGAAATGAAAATCATACAACCACAAATTGTCTTCTAAATTCGACACAACTTAAAGTGTATTTATAACAGACAACACAAAATAATCATTGATATTCCCAATACTCAATGAAAAGAGATTGGTTGCATCAGGTACGCAACTGGGTAACCTTTAGGAGTTTTAAAGAAGTAAGAGATAAAGGCATTTTACAAACCTTGTAAGAGACCATATATAGGATAGTTTCTCATTGGGAATAGATACCTATTGCTTCATAACATCTGTTGGCTACAGAATAGCTTAAGACATGGTATCACTTTGTGTGTGCTTACAATGATGGTGTATGTGGTTTGGCTTGGGCTCTTAGCTACTTCCGCTCATAGATGACAATATGCATAGTACATAAAAGAAACGAATACCTAATTGAGTATTGCAAACAGCTTATTGAGTTGAAAGGGCAACAATGTAGATAGTTCATAGAAGAGGTTTCCATTTGTGCATGCCACTCACCTTAGATTAAGTGAGCAGAGTTCCGAATATTAACAATTAGACATGTCAAGTACTCTCTGATTACGGTGAAATTGTAATGGTTACCTGTGACAAATTAGAGAAGGGGAGTCAATACAAAATAGCATAGATAGTTAAGAGCATGTCTTTCAACCATGTCTTCTTTTTCTCAAAGACCCTACAATGAATTTTTTTTTTCCCGAATCAATGGCAAATGGTAAAAAAAAGCTTTTTTTAGGCACTGCATAATATCCACAAACATGTGTAAAGCTTTACATTAGTAACAAAGTTTTACATTAAAAAGATTGAAATCTAGATATGGACATACGGTTAATGCAATATGAGAAGAAGTCCCAAAAAAAGGTTTGCGGGCGGAAACTACAATGCAGTTAATGGAGAAACAAAGATAGAAAGATTGGAAATTTGCTTAACAAACAAAAATGGTTTAGAAACTACAGTGCTTCTAATAGCAAAACAAAGACAAGTACGATTAGAAACTGGCTAAAAAAACAGGTATGGTTCGATGGTCAGAAACTGCTGTGATTTTAGTTGGAGAAGAAAAGATTGAAATAGTTGAACATAAAGGAACTGAATAAGTGCAATCTGTCATTGCACCTCCAATGTAGTTGGTCGATAGTTGGCTAGGCTTAACAATTGATAGCTCAATGCAGTTGCATATGTAGTTGGACTATCATCAACAACAATACAGGACTGATGGCATTCTCAAAATCTTTTTAGTAGAGTTGAACTAAGGTATCATGAAATAGGCCAAAGGACAAAGAGGTGCTCCTGCAGCTATCAAAGGTTGAAAACCAGCTAACCCTGGGAGCGTTTACCATGCCTAGCCTCGATGGGCTAGCACCTGGGCAAGCGCACACCAACAACGTAAAAGCCGGCCACAATCCCGTCCACGGCCGGGCTACCACAATAATGATTATTCGGGCGTAAATTGTACCTCTTTCTCACTGGATCCTCCGGGCGCCCCATATATTAAAAACAAATACGCTGGCGTAGCACTACTCCTGTCACTCCCAGATCATCCCTGAAAACCTCAAAGTCGATATTGACAGCAGCCAAGTTGAAGATCCAGAAAGGAGCCAAACAAAACATCAGAAAAGTCCCAATGTGAACCTACATATTCCCAAAGCCAAGTCTTTCCATATTCCCACCGACGACACAGAAACTACAGAAAAGCGAGAGATAGGCTAGACAAATATCATCCCATATATCAAACAACCCCCCTTCCATCTGGTTCTCTCCTCAATGGCTTTTTCACTAATTCGTAACGAAAACGAGAATCTCTTCTCTAGGGGCATCAGCTCCCTCTCTCAGCCATGTTTGTGTGATAGTGAAACCATTATTGTTTGTTTGCTTTTCTTTTTCCTTGCCATTTAATAGATTCCTAGGGAATACTTTTTCTTTTTTTTTTTCCTTTTTTTGTCCTGCTGATTGCGTCCCATCCTTAACGATGGACCAATCCTTAATGCAGTCCACTGCTCATTACAAAAAGTTTAAAGCATGGTTTACTTATCAGTTGCTTTTGGCCTATGATTTTTTCGTAATAGCTGATGAGTTACATTTGTTTCTCAGTTTCGATACAAAGAAAATAGTTGTTGAATTGGAAGACTCTGGTCAATCTGGCGGAATTTCTGAGCAAGACCTTCTCATTAATAGGAGGTTTGACATTGGTAAATTGAAGGAAATGGGTAGGGATCACTCATGCAAGGTATGTGCTCCCCCTCCCCCCCCCACACACGCACGCACACGCACACACACTTCATTATTTATTTGCTAGCTGATTAAAATGTGTGGCCCTGTTATTGATTGTTATGTTCATTTGAACAACCACCATCCTTATTTTATTGTGTTTGTTTAGGGGAGAATGTACACTTGCAAGGCCACCATAAGCTACGTCCCCGATAGCAAGTGGTTCTACACTTCGTGCGTTAGTTGTAAGAAAACTGTCACTGGAACAGTATGCACAAATTGTAGTGTTGGCGTGGTCGATAGGTGTGCAAAAAAATATCTTTTTTTTTCTTCGTAAAGTCATTTCCCTTTTCCCATCGTGCTGTCCACACTCTCATCCATGATCTATTCCTTTTGTCCCGTAAAAAAAAATATGACGATGCAGGTATATGCTACGAATGACAGCTTAATGATTCATCGGGGACACCACATTTGTTGCTTTTGATAAAAACGCTTGAACACTTGATTCAAAAGCCGTTTAAAGAATTGGTCCATATTTCAAAGGCATGCTACTACCAGATTGTGCATCATTTTTTTTTAATCTAATGAAATTTTTGTTGTCTTATACCTTGTGTATTTCACAGATAGGAAAATGGCCCGCTTCATGACTTAGGAAAGAACTGCAAAGCACTTTGAAGCACGGGCGATGTTTTCCAAGTTAGAGTCACCGACTATAGTGACAAGGACAAGTATGAATCATTCACCATCGAACAGATTTTCCCGTAAGACATTGATAAAACAATAGGCAAAGAAGTATTAAATAAGGTACTAAATTTCGACTAATTTTGCTGATTAAAGGATTACATCTCTACACCTTGCCAAACTAATTTTGCCCCAATGCAAGTGACCCGTGGTTCAAGATTGGGAGTTCCAAATTTGTGAAGCCACCTGTAAAGAAGCCTCTCCCCAAAGAAAACAGCCATGAGGACCCACCAAAAAAAAGCCCCGCAGAGAATTGATTGATGTACATAATGGAAAGTCATGGCCAAAACTGCGATATTTGGTGGTCAAGGCCAAATCTGCTGGAAAGTCTTGCGCGAGCGTAAGGGAATACCACTACAGCGTGGCCTCCACCAACCACAAGGGCTACTCCATTGCAAGATGCACGGCCAAGCAACTACCAAAGGCATTCAAATTGATTACCTTACAAGAATGTTCTTAGCTTTAATAGTCGGTTTATCTTCTTTGACGTTTGCTTTTTTTTTGTTCTTCCCTGGTTATGATATTTCCCTTGATTCAATCAAAAGAATTTGGTGTCGTGATCAAGTGTGTTTTATTGCAATTATTCACAGCAGCCATGTGTTTCTTTAAGAAAATGATCTTATGAAATGCCAATCTTCTCAAGGGTGCAAATCGAAGTAATCTCAAGCTTCCAAAGTTTCAATTCTCTGAGAACAGCATGACAATCTGTTTTCACGGCCTTCCTTATGCTAGCACACATGCAGTTTAAGAGCACTACTGCAGGCTTAACTTTGAGAGTAAGGAGCTCTTCATGATAACAGAAAACCAAGAACCCGGTTCTCGTTTCTTCCTCATTCCTGGCCTTAAATTTTCATTGTAGGCCACTAAAGCAATGACCAAGCATTCCAACTCGGATCTCCAAAATCTTGTGAAGGCCATTGTTATCTTGACACTGAGCTCCACAAGAAATTTGTTATCTTTAAGCAAAATCTCTTCACGCTTCCATGAACTTGATATTATCATGGCCTACTCTTGGTAGAGGCTGAATGCTAGAACAGCAACATGTCATCCCCCCATGCTTAAAACTTCAACCACTAATCTTCATCTGTTCCTTACCAAGTATTCAGTAATCTTCATCTGTTCCATACCAAGGAATCTCATGGTTTCTCCATTTTCTGTGATACATTATGTACAACTCCTAAATTCGAGTCCCGCAGTATCACATTCACTCTCTATACAATAAATTGTTTCTTCGTTTTAACTTCAATCTTAATATGCAATCTAGATCCTTCAGGAATACACAGAGTCGGATCCTGACATGAACATTTATCAACTATATAAGGCTCCCATTCCTTGATGCCACACTTCTCGATTAGAAATCAACTTCTCTTTCTCTATCTCATCCGGGTACTCTCCATTTGGACGAACAAGTACAGCCCGATTATAAGATCGCCTCTGCAACCTTAGCAAATGCGCCACTATAATGAAACAAACCCCAGCTCAGATCATCAGAAACATCAACAACTGTCCAAAAGTCATTTGTCACCACACCATTATCTAAAACACTCAAATTAAATGTCCCTGGAATATTTCCTCTTTTAACTCGATATCGCCGCCTTCTCCAAACCAACTTCCCGTCCAAAGAGCTAACTTGAAAACCTGGCTCATACCAAAATGACGCTCTTGCTTTCCCTCTATAAAAAACCTGGTATTGACAAGGAAAATGATCATACACAGGGTTCTGCCCTGCCACAACACGCCAACTCCAATCTAAACCTCCCAACCAACCCACAAAGAGATCCTCGACAGCCTCATGACACAAGTCCTATCCTCAAAACTTTTCCATTAGAGGCACATAAGGTTTATGGGGAATCTTTGCATCCAGTTGGAGACAATTGTGTTTTTGCAGTACACATAGAGAAAATGCCTCCAGAGCTGGACTCTCATCATACACCGATAATTACAGACCTGGTCGGCCATACTGCACTTGTTCAAGCACTGGAGAGCATTCCTACAGTTAGGATCCAAGAGGCAGTTCAATACTTGCATTCCACAATTCTTGACCATGCAATTAAGCGTTGAGAAGCCCTTCGATCTCAAATTTTGCAACATAGGAACAGGCCTTATGTATGCATTAATGATCACCAATAAACAAAATCTTATATCATCAGAATTACGACGATCCCATGCCTAAGAAAACAGAACTTGACTAAAATCTCCATGCTAGAAATAATGCATTACAACATTTGCAATTTTTTTTTATTATGTATTTCTAAAGTCCGATATAAAGTTAAATGCTCATAAGGACTGGAGTAGGGTTCTAGCTACAACTCATCCCTGACTTTAAGGGAATATGCCAGTAAGAGGTGGAGTCAAGTAGTCGTTACCCCCCTGAATGCTTCTCTAAGCTGAGGCCAGTCGATCGAATTCAAAACTGCTTGCAAATCATCAGTTCCTATGATGGAGTAGGTCATAGGAACTCCAAGTCATATGAATATCATCAAGCTGGGAACTCATTTTAATTGTATTAATGCACATCATAAGCTAAGCCGTGACATATTACCTTTCCATTATAATCTCTAACTTATAATTCAAACAAGGCGTGACATGATGCTGTAACGGACATTATTATTATTACAATTAAGTGTTCTCTTGAAACTGAACTTCTTTGCGATTCGCCCATGCTTCACCACCAGTAACGACCCCCTTCAACTACTTAATCACTTTTTGTTTTCCAATTTACCTCCATTTCAAAAGCTAACTTGAACCCTTCCTTTCATTGCATCGGTGTTGCATGCTTATCATTACCTCCTTCTCTATTACGTTCTCAAGGAATCAAACCTTAATGCAAACTCAATGAAATAAAGGTTAGTACAGTCCTATCGTCGGAAAGGGATTATAGTCTTTTAAGCATTCGTAATCCAATTTTGGTTCCAATTAATATTGTACTTTTAAACTGTTAGTTTGAGATGTTGTCTCATAATTTAGCTTTTCATGAAGCTTATCATCACATTGTATCTCGTGCACCCATTTATATTTCTTAAAAAAAAAAAAGTAAAGCAAGAGAATAGATGCTGCGATTGAGGCTTTGGAGTTCTGGGAGGCACTCACAATGATAAACCATATCACAGTTACACCATATCACAGTGTAGGAGCTAATTGAAAATTATATCGCATATCGACATCAAAAAGATTAAGGAAATCAAAGGGGTATCTATGGATAAATAATTAACTAGACTGATATGTATATGTCATTTATGGACTCCATTAAAGAAACTCATAGGGATGAGGTAGGTCATAGGAACTCCAAAGAACTCCAAGTCATAGGAATATCATCACACTGGGAACTGATTTTAATGATAACATATTTTGTCTTTCATTACATCAGGTGTTGGATGCTAATTATTACGTCCTTCTCTATTACGTTCCAGCGGAATCATACCTTAATCCAAGTTGAGTGAAATCAAGGTTAGTTCATTGCTATCGTTATAATGGATTATAGTCTTTTTAAGCATTCGGTAATCCAATGCTGGTTCCCATTATTACTATACTTTAAACTCCGCTTCTTTCATGTTGTCTCATAATTTTGCTTTCCGTGGACCTTATCATCAAATTGTTTATACGCCAAGATTATTATTCTGTGTCCTTATTTACCTAATACCCCAATCTTATCAAACTGTTTATAGAAACCATGGACACCCAAGCATCATCATACATACATAATGAAACTGTACAAGAGTACATTAAGAACCAATGAGCAGCCCAACTTGAGGTTAGATGTCCTTTAAAACAGATTTTTCATGTACTGGCTTTCCTACTTATTCCCACGTTATTGGATTTCTAATCTATAATCAAACTTTAAACTTGAATGAATCTGTCTAAGGCCCTACGGATACCTATTTCTGGCCCTGTTCCAGTACACCAACAGCATGCACTATCCCACACAATGGAATCCGATGTAACTATGGGAGACTCATCAACACAACACCGGTTATCTCATGAGGCTACAGTCCACAGTGAATCAAGTAGCCAAATCAACTATCGGGCTAGCAAATAGCCTCTATGTCCACACGGAACATGCATTCGCTCCTTCAGTTAGGACCCTCTCGGCGTTCAATAGCTCAACGTGCATGTCGTCAACGGGAGGAAGCTCTAAGAGTTTCAGCCACCCAAAGGGATCGCATATATCCTCCTTCCCTAACTCACGGCCTCACAATGGAAAAGCAAGAATTCATTCTATCGATGCAACAAATTTCACTACAACCACCGAGCGAGCAGATAAAGGAAAGCATATTGTAATTGCTGAGACTCTTTCACCCCAGCCGTACATCAACTCAGACCCTGCTGGACCGTCATATGGTGGATGTTCTTCTGGCGCAACTCAGCATGAGCACTTCCCTCTATCAACACGTAACTTCACCCCCGGTTTTCATCTTGGGTCATTTTCCTTAACGAGCAACATGTAAGTAGCATGTCCAAACTTAAATATTTCCGTTATGAACAATTATAAATTACTATACTAATTGTTTTTTCCCAACCGAAATTAGCTCCACAAACAATTTGCCTCCAAACAGTACTGAGCCGGATGTTCCCACTCAAGGCGCTATTAGGCCCGAGGAAAATTCTGAAGAAGCATCCGAATATTCTGACGAAGAATACTATGACATTGACGAACTTGAAAATCCAACTGAAACAATGCCTTCTATCCCGTCGAAAGCGCCATTACCTTGGGGAACTAGATGTTCAATGTCGGGCCTTGCTTCGCTTTACATTGAGTGCGAGCAACAACTCCAGTTCAACTAAAAAAACCTTTATTCGGATCATGCTGTCTCCAAGGAAAAATAAAACTGCCCTCACTTGATCCACTGCCCCCTCCGCTTGAATCACTCTTCGAAGGTAACGATTGGCTTGCACGTGATTTTCGGAAGAACATTCGGGGATATAATGCTTGCAATGCATTCACCAGTCTTGGCGTTAAAGCAAATGACCGAATCTTGAAAGGACGTGGACCAAAGTCGTTCACTATACATGGAGAGCTCTGCCATAAGATTGGATCACTTTTACCTGATGAACATGTCGACCCAAAATACACCCAGTTATACATTTATGATGCTGGCGCGGCTTTGGATTATCGACAACAACGCAATAAGCATTTACTCAAGGAGGTGCTAAGTATTGTACAAGGTGTTTTGGTACAGGCAAATGCGTGGTCAAAGTTTTTCAAAAATGCACTTGAGGTCTTAAGTTCAAGTGCATCGGTGGACAACAATATACCAACCTTCATACAATACACTCCAGGAACGGATCGCCGCCGATATAATCTCCCGGCAACTTCTGAAATAGCTGTGGTATTACCCGGTGATGAGACAAAGTATGATATGTTACGAGACATCGTTATTCACTACAAAGAAGGTGGACTAGAGAGGATAAGTGAATGTCATCCTGCTTATACACCTCTTCATTACGTACTTCTTTTCCCTAGAGGAGACCTTGGTTGGGCACCGGATTTGCGACAATGGGATGTCAAGAACAATTGCCCAAGTGATGCCAGACTAACGCAAGTACAGTATTATTCATACCGTTTATTTGACCGTCCAACTGAATACTCTTCCATACTCAGGGGAGGCTCCCTCTACCAACAATGGATAGTTGATGCTTGGGCTGCAACTGAACAGAATCGCCTGCGCTATATTCGCCTGAATCAAGACAACATTCGTGCGGAAGTGTACAACGGTTTGACGGACATTGCAGCAGACGGCCTGCCTCTTGATCAAGTTGGCCAGCGTTACATTCTCCCATCATCTCACACGGGTAGCCCAAGACATATGTATGAGATCTACCAAGACTCAATGGCCATTACGCGATACAACAAACACCCGGATGTATTCCTAACAAAGAACAACAAATCCAAATTGGCCGAAATCATAAGAGCTCTCAAACCACACCAAACCGCGTCCCGACAGACTGAGGTGGTTGCCCGTATTCAAATGAAAAGGAAAGCAATAATGGAAGAGATAAAAATAACGGCGTGTTTGGCGAACAAGATGCATCCGCCTACACTATCGAAGTTCCAAAAATGAGGATCGCCACACATGCACCCTCATCTTCCTCAAGCAACCCGATAAGATCCGTAATGCCAATCAAGTCAATAAGATTGTTTCGCGGAGTTCCCAAACCCTATCTCGAACCTAATCTTTTCGAGACGGTGAAGAGGTGTATGGTACACGCCCATGTGGACCTAAAAATCCAAAGGCCCCCGCATGGAGAATGGTCGCCAGTACAAAACATTACCCCCCGCTTTTACGATGAAACTACAATGGATCAAGTTGGATATCCAATTTACAGACTACGCAATACTGGGAACGAATATGAGGTGCGCGACTGCAAAGTTGATAACCGAGATGTCGTCCCCTACAACCCCCACTTATCAGAGCTGTTCAACTGCCATATAAATGTTGAAGTTTGTGCATCGGTTCGTGCAGTTAAATACATTCACAAATACATTTACAAAGGGCATGCAACTATGGTTATTGTTGGTACTGATGATGAGATCAAACAGTACATTGATGCACGGTATGTCGGGCCACCCGAAGCTGCATGGCGTCTTCTCGAGTTCCCTCTGCACAAAGAGTTACCACACGTTGAAAGGCTAGTAGTTCATTTGGAAGGGATGCATCGAGTTGTTTACAATGCAAAGGAGTCAAGGGCTACAGTTCTCGCAAGAGCTATAAATCAAAGATCAACTCTAACGGCTTTCTTCAAATGTTGTGCCGAAGATCCGGGTGCCCGTAGATATACTTACCAGGAGTTCCCACAGTATTATGTCTGGAAAAGAGATAAAAAGATATGGAAACTAAGGGACCACGGTTATGCTATTGGGAGAATGTACTTTGCAAATCCAAATGCCGGGGAACGCTTCTACCTTCGCTTGCTACTGACTGCTGTTAGAGGACCAACATCATTTGAAGATCTTTGTACAGTTGACGGCTTTGAGCATGACACGTTCAAAGCAGCATGCGTTGCACGTGGACTTCTCGAATCCGACGACGAGTGGAGAGAATGTCTACAAGAGGCGTCGGTGATGAAGACCGGATACCAACTGCGCAGATTGTTCAGCGTAATCCTTTTAGAATGTTCCCCAACTAGTCCTGCAACACTATGGAATGAATTTTCTACGCATATTTGTGATGATCTGGCTCACATGATACGTTCCAAGTTTAACAACCATAGTCCAACTACAGAGGAAATAGCTGATTATGGTTTGTTCCTAATTAACAAGTTGCTTTTCAAAGTAGGTAAGACTTTATCTAATTTCCCAGACATGCCACAACCAAAAAAAGATTGGGACCAGCTGGGTGGGAACAGACTTATTTGGGAGCAGAGGGAATTGTAGTACGAAGGTCTTGAACAAGAGGCAAATGCAAATTTGGAACGCCTGAATGCTGAACAACTTCATGCCCACACCGAGATAACAGATTCAGTGCAAAACAATATGGGAAAGACTTTCTTCCTAAATGGTGCAGCGGGGACAGGAAAAACGTTCGTCTACAACACAATTGCTGCTACTTGCCGCAGTCAAGGCCATATTGTCATCAATGTTGCGTCGTCGGGGATAGCATCGCTGCTGCTGTCTGGTGGCAGGACCGCACACTCTACTTTTTGCCTCCCACTGGATATTATGGACAACACCTTCTGCGGGTTTTCAAAAAACTCCATACATGCTGAACTGTTCAAGGAAGTTAGCTTAATTATTTGGGATGAAGTCCCCATGCAAAGACGAACAATCGCGTCGGGCCGCTTGAAAGAACACCGAGGGATATCCGAAAAATTCAAAGCCTTTCGGAGGAATTACTATGGTTCTAGGCGGAGATTTCAGTAAACGCTTGCCTATTGTACCAAAAGGCAGCAGAGAACAATTTGTCGTAGCATCAGTGAGAAGATCCCAGCTATGGACACACGTACAAGTCTTGCACTTGGTACATAACATGAGATTGGAGATGTCAGAGCCTAATAATGCCAGCTTCGCAGATTACTTGATCAAGGTACTTTACAAATCAAAAACATCATAAAAATTAAAGATTAAAAAGGCATGTTACTGACTCAAACTCCTCTGAATTTTTTTTTGATTGGCACGAATCCTTTAGATATTGTTGAGTTGCCAATAGGGATACGAAACTGTGCTGACATAGGGGATCTTATTTCGTCATTTTATCCCGATTTGAATGTGATTGGGACTGCAACACCAGTTTACTTGACTGAAAGAACCATCCTAGCTGCTCGAAATGACGATGTCAGCATCGTTAACCGAGCGGCCCTGAATTTGTTCCCCGGGCAAGAGATTTCTTACTTAGCGGCAGATAAAGTTGTCGATGATATTACAAGCCCTCAAAACAACGGATCCACATACCCAAGCGAGTTTTTAAATTCCCTAGATCCCTCAAGCTTGCCACCGTTTAATCTCCAACTGAAAATAGGCTGCCCTATAATGTTGCTTAGGAATATTGCCCCAAGAGATGGGCTTTGCAATGGAACCCGCCTCGATTACGCTTACGCGAAAGTAGAGTACTGGAAGCAATGATCATAACTGGAGCCAAGGTTGGAAATACTGTATTTATTCCAAGGATATCCCTAACGCCATCAACCACTGAAATGCCGTTTCAAATGTCGAGACGGCAATTTCCCCGCTAGGACCGGCCTTTGCAATGACAATCAACAAGTCTCAAGGACAATCACCAAGTATGTCGGCATCAACTTAGAGACCCCAGCATTCAGTCATGGCCAGCTCTATGTCGCACTTTCTAGGTGCACGTCTTCAAAAAGAATTACTGTCCTACTACCACCCGATTCATCCAATTGCACCACCAACATTGTATACCCCCGAAGTGCTTCAGAGCATCGTTAAAGGTAAGCCGGCTTATGTCTATGCATTTCTTACATTGCCTATTATTAGGTATACATAACTATACCCTCCTCTTGATTGTACTGTACATCTTGGCTTTTTGGTCGTGGGTTTATAAGAGCACTTAGGCATTATCGACCTTAATAATGGCACTACTACTTTCTTAAAACAAATGTCTATAATCGATGACTGTATTGTGGCACATGAATCACTCATGGGCAGGTGAGTTAGATCAACTTTTGAACATGATCTTAGTATTATGGATATTAAGCTGGATGCATTTATTTGCCGTCCTTCTGTTTTTTGTCTTATTCACTAAGCACTACTCTGTGAAGCTGGACTGTAACTGAGCTGAAAATTTACTTATTGATTCTACAGGTTCAAATCACTCAAATGTCCAATTTCAGAAGAAACAGTTTACCTATTGAAAAGTCATGGTATGGGACTCCGCAGATCTCATGTGAGATAACCATACAAGATTTTCTCTCGAACCATATATAGTCAAAGTAATAGTTTGACATGATATATTATGAATAGCTTATACTTACATGATTTTCCACACATTACATGCATCGAAGTTACACATCCTCTCAGACTATGCTTTGCCGGTGTATGCTTGATGTCTTTTCGCTTTGCAACAATGCTCGATGCAAATTTATAGTCAACCCTCTTATGGATCTCACCCTTGCAGATCTTGGGGCCTGTTAGTAGAGTTTGTAGATTGGTCAAATGCTAAATGTTATCTCTAAATTGTTAGGTGATGCTAAGACAAAGTACTACCTGTATGCAAAGGTTCAAGAATGATCTGATCTCTTTATTCAAACTGTCACGTATCATTCCATATATTTTCCCTACATAAGCAGTTAGGTGTTGCTTGAACAATAGGGCTGGGTATTTTGCTTCAATTCTCGATTTATCGGATTTCCCTACCATGCCACTATAGCCACTTGAAATCCCCATGCTTGGCATTAGTGATTAACAGAGACCCTGAGTTCAGATTACTGTTAGGTCTCCTTCTTTGGTCTTTCTATACTATCAAAATGGAACTTTGCTTTTTTATTCTAGGTAAAATAAGCTTACTTGTGCCATTCTAGGGTGTTAGTTCTATTCGGGAGGGAATGTTAACTGGAAATAAAATATGGTACGATTGGAGAATTGTTTTTATTTTGCCTTTTACGACAGAGTGTTAGTTCCTGATTTCTAAAAAATCTAAAGAACACGACTTCCTCATGTTGAATGATTTCTTTAACCCCCTTTTTTTTTCATTTGTACCTTTCTTTTTTCCATTTCTTTGTAACCAGGATCCTAATTCTCAAGTGGTGCAGGCCCGTTTCGGTTGGCTCAATATAGGTAGCAGCTGAAGCAACCAATTCTACTCCTATGCTACCATCCCAGTTCAACCTCAGATTTGCTAAATACAGCGTGCACGACCAGCAGCAAAACATGACATTCAATTAGCTTTCATCCTATTAATGTGATTGACTTTGAAAGGAAGTCTATGCAGTTCACTGTTTTGCTGCTTCTATGCTATGCTTGATGCGTGGTTTAGGGCAATACTATTTCCAATCAGAATTTTTTACCGCTTTCAAGAAGTTATCTGATTTGGTCATCCTGGTCATATAATAAAACATTAGTTAACAAAATCCAAATAGCATGTCTTCACATATTACTTTATGATATATTAGGTAACAGGATCCACTAACAAATATATTAGGATCTACTTCGTGTACAAGTAGTCCATTCTATATTTGAGCATAATAACTTACTATATACATTTTATTTCTTTACCCCATGGATGGTAGAATTACCAATGACAAATATGGACATACAAAATTCACTCCCTTGAAGAAATAATCTAAAGAAAAAATACTGACCCAACAAATACTTCAAATCTAGGTAACTTACTATATACTATACTTTTCTTTACATTGATAATCTTGGTAATTGATACCAAATGGGGTCAGCAAATAATTTTATTATTAATATATAGAAACTATACATATACGTAGGCTTGGTATTTATAGCATTAAAAAAGCACATTACCAAGCACCTCCTTTATAAAGACTTAGTGATTCTTCTGTACAATGTTATTCACAATCAACTCCTTCCACTCAAAGGTTTGTTATTTATTTACAATGAATATACTTAGTTAAATTATGCAGTCTTACCTCTCATTGACATATAATGCTGGGTTTTTAGAATGGATAATCTTTGCAAAGTACCCGGTGAATCCAGCGACAAATTTCTTGCTACACGCGAAGCAACACCTCCCAAGGGCTCCTGGGGTGGCCATGCAGCCTTAACAATGTACGACTACAATAACAAAGCACATCTAAAGCTCACTGTCAAGATTAGAAATAACAATGGAAATAGAGTCTCGACAGAACCAGCATGTTTGTGTGGTTTTCCTAACAGTTCACAATGCATGGAGAGTATTGATTAACTAACCTTTGAAATTTAACAGCTTACAAAGAGCTTAATAAAGGTTTAAACGGAATATTATTATTCACTGTTACATGGGTTAATGTATGTTAATTGCCATTTTTATGTATTGACCATCATCCAATCAAACAAAAATTAAAAAAATAAAATTAAAATTAAAAAAAAAAAAAAAAAAATCTAATGGGCTTCGATGTGGGCTTAACGCGTTGCCCTTTATCCTCTCCCTTAAACACCATTTCCGAACCGTTACTTAATTAAAATCAAAATCAACATAATAGATCGCTAAATTAACTCCATTTTTCAGGCCTGCCTCTTCGTCCACATTTTCTGCCCAATAAATTCATAAAGATAAAATTAGTCGGTTACGAAGTAATGGATCAAGTAACGTTCCCTCTTTGTTCTCTCACCTATACCAGTATAAAACCCGCGAGTCTGCAACCTTTCTCCTCAACACTTTGAACAAAGCTACTTGGTGTAGACATCCTCCAGATAACTTAGTGTTTGGCACCATTTTTGTTACAACCTCCTAAACTTCAAGACGCCCTCAAGTTTTTTTAAGAGGTGAGCCATGGTTGTTTCACTATTCTCTATCTTTACTAAACTTTTTGACTTTTTCCTTTATTTCCCTTCCCTTATTATTGTTCTTATGCTTGTGTAGTAGAAAAACTCAATTGGTTTATTGTATAAATTTTGGGAATTCATGTACTGGTTTCCAATTTAAAGAAATAAAAAACAACCTAACAACCGGAGCTTTTTGGCTACAGTCATGTGTTTTCAAATTATTACTCTCTCCCTCTCTCTCAGTGGTGTGTTTTTAGATTGTATTCAACACTAAAAAAGAGATTCACAAAGCAGTCACCACGAATCCACAAGCTTTAAATTATGCTAACATTTCTATACTAAATTATTGTCTTCATTTGTACGCTAAAATTCCTTCCACATCCATTCTGATTGTTTTTTTTGGCCTATTCAATTCTCCTGCTATTTCGTTTCTAAATCCCACAAAGGTTTAAACCAAATCTTTGATTTTGTACATCCCTATCATCTGCATACTGCTTTTGTGTCATTGACAAGAAATTGATTATGATTGCGTTACTTGACCCTATCTATGCTACCAAACCTGCCTTTTCTGCGTACTGTTTTTGGTTTTTCTATGTTCTTTCTTTTTAGTTCTTTATTTCTTTTCTCTTTTTTTTACATCATACTATCTTCAATGCATTTAAGTTAATCACCCAGGCATCATTTTATCATCCCATGCATCGGTTTATGCTTTCAACTTATAATGGTACTGCAATATAAAATCCATATTAGAACCCTACAATAGCCAAGCGCCCCTACAGGCTTGCTGCAATTGTATTGGGTTGTCTATGCGCAAAGTGGTGCAAAACAATTTAGGGCTTAACCTTTTTCTATGTCTTCTTCAATTATAAACTAACAACTTTAATTCATTCTCCTTGTGGTTATGAACATGCATATTGTTTATCTTGCTTGGTTGCCCATTGGTAGTATTTTTCAATTCCATAGCACAACTAACAATTTTGCCTAATATGTAGGTCATAGAAACGGGTATGTCAGTTTACACCATTTCTTTCAAAACCTTACTCCACCACATGCTCAAGCATTTCAACATGCGCAAAAGTTCCTACGGATGCACCCTACACGAAAATTTATATGAGGCATGGGTAGAAGTTGAAATCTCTAGAATAAAAAAGTAGAAGATATTCTTAGGAATACGTTCACATGACAAAAAAACATCGGAACAGGATGCTGCAAAGAAAGCAATTGCTTTTTTACAAGAAGCCCACAGCTGCAAAATCGAAGACTTCAACTATAAGGACAAAAAAATACTCTGTGCGCTACCGACGATTTAATAGAATTCGCTTTTGACAAACTACTTGAAGAACATCAAGCTATGCAGGCAAGTTATCAGCAGCTGATTGAAGAAAATAAAGTTCTGAAAGAGCGTCTCATAATGGAAAAGAATGAGCATGCTGAAAGTGAAGAGGAATATGATAGTCAATATGACCCATCTGAAGATGAGGATGTCAACCACTGTTCTTGACATTTTTTAACCCCTTTGGAGAACAAATAGTTCAATTTATCCATTTGTTATGCTTTCAATTTCAACTTTTTAATAAATATGAAGACAATCATCAAGATACCAAGAAAGCTAAGGTAACGATTATGAATTACGATTTACTACAAAGATTATATTATTGTTTGGGTTCAGGATTTTTAGCTTGCTTAGTAGAGGACAGTTCAAACATTTTCATAACCCCTGTGCCCACTACTTGATCATCTATTTTAAGTGATTTTTTATTACTCTGTTTATGTAATACAACTAAAAAAAAAGATAAAACTCTACGCTTACATAACATCCACCTTGATTGTTTACTGTTCTTCTTTTTTGTCCTTTTTGAGTTCTGATAGATTTTGTTGTGTTACTTTTGTACCAGCTCAATGTGTGTTTGTGTTTTTGTTACCAACATTGGATGAAGAAATCATATTTTTTGCTTCCAGTTGAACTATCGGAAATACATTACACTGTTAGAAAATAAAATGAGAAATTTCGTGATTTAATCCCTATTTGTGTTTGTACTGTAAGTGACGAAACTTGCAGAATGTACACGATGAAAAAATGATAATTGGACTCAAGGTTAATACTATGGACCTACTTTGTGGACTCTCTAATTTTCAATAAGTGCTTCCACCTCCACTATATCAACAAGCTCAATAGCAGTCTTTTCCAATGCTTAACATATAATGACCTCTTCATTCATATAAAGTTTGGTCTACTCGGTGCCATGAACTAATATTTGCTGTGTTTTTTACAGGCCAAAGTCGGATGGTTGTCATTAGGAAGGTCACAAAACTTCACGACTTGATGCACTTTGTTTAGCAAAACATCTTGGCTAAGATTATGTGGACATCGAGCTCATGGTATCTATCTGTTTAATTGCCACTGAAAACACATATTGTCAATGGAGTTGATTTAGATGGTCTTTGCACTTTAGCATGCTTCTACAAACTATTTATATCATGAAAAGTAGCATATGCGATTATATTGCCGCTTCCTTCTCTCTTTTTCTGTTTGTGGGTGACCTTTCTTTCCCTGAATTAGCTGCGCCCTTAGTCCCTTTTAAAGTATTTTGTTTAGTACAACTCAGTAACACTGTTTCTTGCTTTACGAATTGTCTTTGTTTAGTACAACTCAGTACCACAATTTTTTCGTCTAACGTCGTTAATATTATAATTTGGTTTTGGCTACCTCCACCAATCCCACTCACGACAAATTAGGGTGTATTCGGCTGTTATTTTGCAGTAAGATTAAGCCTTGGCTCACATCTCAGTTTTAAAGCTCAAAAAATGGGGAAGAAATAAAGCTGGAGAAAGGTTTACTGTCTATGTTGTGGTACCAATGTGGCCATAAGGGATACCAGAGAGTGGATATGTTCAGGCAATCTTAGACTCGCAACAAAAGAGCAATGGATATGATGTACAACAACACTATTCAGTCTATTAAGGCTAAGGGAATACAACCAAACCCAAAGGAATAATCATTGTCATTATCTCCGTTTTCGTCTCCTCAAATTTGGGCTAAGCAACACGTATCACAAAACTGTTGGAGCAATTGTAAAAGCAAGGTACATTTATGGTTTCTCTTGGTTATTATTATTACTTTTATTAATTTTTGGCAAAATCATGTCCTTGATGCTTCTTTTTTTCCAATGAATACTCATAGTCGATTATTTTAGTGGGAGTTGGGGATGGACCTTGGGATATGATGAAGGCATTTAACGACAATATTCCTGCTCGAGCTTTTCATAATTTCAAGGTAATTGCTAGCGGGCGACAATAACACCCCTTACTCTGTTTGATTGTACTGCACGTCACATATTTTATGATCACAACCTTATATTTCTCTCTTTCAGTTTGTGATTTTTACCGAAATTATGTCAAAGAATATGCCTATATACAGAAAAGACACGGAGTTTGCTCTTGCAGCTTTGATGGAATTTCGGCACAGTATAAAGCGACAGTGAACTTTAATATATTGGGGTAACAAGAGACGTCTTTCCTTTAAAGGTTTTGCTTTTAACTGTCTGATTTTTTTAAGCATATTCCACATAAACATAACAACGATGCACTTACTCTAGAGGCATTTTTTAAAGCAGTTCTAGGAATGGGAAATTAGTAGAAAGGGTGCCTCTTTCACCACCGCTTTACAATGCTGCTTCATTTAGCACAAAGAACCGTCCTGGTCCAGCAGTTTCCAGCATAGTGTGCCACCATATAATCCCAAGCAACCTCTAGAGGGACAACTCCACCTGAAAGTTCAACATTCGATAACAAGGTCAAACTTTCATGTTGCCATCTTATCTCTTCTAACTTCTACAATGATTTAAGGACCTGTCATTGTAGGTTAACTTATTAATTTCGTTTGATACATTTTAGATGCAACATATTTTCCCACACTTTGTGCACCAAACTATTGTTTATATATATATATAAGAGCCTACAACCTACTTCTTAGCCATCATTAAGGGACTTTTCAATGATTAAGTCTTAAGAAAAAACAATGTAGGTCTTTTATTTAGCCTTTTGTTATTCTTGTGTACGTTTTATTTATAAAAATCAAAGCATTTTTTACAGTAAGCTAGAAAGAACTAATAGGCTATTTTGCCCTTTTGATAAATCAATTAGGGGGAACCAGGAGCAATCAAATCTTGGAAGAAGTTATTAAGGTCTCGTGAATCTTTCTTATGGATGTCCACCGGTATGCCCCATTTGTCTTACCAGCACAAAGGATATGGCTTCTAGCTGCGGACATCATGTAAAATCTCAAACCCCTAGGTGCTATTTTTTTTCCTTTTTTCCTTATATTGGTTCTTAGCCATTTATGCTCCTTGCTTTTTATGGTTGATTGACCGCCTGGAAGGTTTATATTGACATATAATCAGCCACTTTCAGTTATGACCTACAGTTATGCGAAATATAGTGTTGAAAATTAGTCCCACAGCTTTACTAAAATATTTACAGGATCTATATATCTGCCAATTTGTGAGTTTCAGCCTTGATGATCTCAATGCTCTCAGCAATTCTTTGGGACTCAGCCCACTCCTTCAATGTAAATTTTCCCCAACTTATGCATTGTCTGCTTCATTCTGGAACATCGAAAGGTATATCATTGATGCGAGTGTTCCTCTGGTAAATTCATCTCTTCTTGATATAGTTGCTTTTATTCAATCTTTGAAGTTTTGCGTACATAAATATGTCTCTTCTAGAAGCTTGATCAAGCTCCAATAACATTCTTAAAGAACGAGGCACAGTATAGCCGTACATATAAGTTTATCTATTATTTACGCATGAATGCTATTACTAGTATTGTTTCCTCACTCCTAAACATTCCCAACACAGTTGTTCATTCGCCAGTCATGCTCAGACAAAGAATTCCTGTGGGAGAACTCCATCTTCTCACTACTACAAAAATGCAATAAGATAGCGTTTATTTAATAGCACTTATAAAAAAACGCTATGCTTTTATTGGGATAGCGTTTACTTACCGAGCGCTATCAAAATTTTACACTGGCCCAAACTTGGCCCAAACTTACAATTGCGTTTGGATGAATAGCGCTACATAATTGATTGCGTTTTGGGCCAATTGCTATCTTCTATTGCCAGAGGGCCCACTTTAAGCCCGCTAAAAATGAAAAACCCAGCCAATTTTTAGCTCGCGCCCTTCTTTTTTGACTCAATTTTCTTCTTTCCGAATTAAGAACTGAAAAAGGAAAACAGCCACCACTGTTTTCTCTCTAATCCAAACCCTCCAATCACCCCACCACCACATTTATCTCCACCGACCCATCAATTCATTCCTTCTCTTCATCTCAAAACAAAGCCAAAAAGTTTTATCGGATAAACCCAATCGTCAAAAGTCGGAGAAAAGGTTGCGAAGAAAAGCTAAAAACAGATTATAATGTACGTACTCATCTTCTCTTTCATAAAAAAAACCCCATGTTTTCATTTCCATCTTTATTTTTAACAAATAAAAATTCTGTCTTTTGAATTTTTTGTTAAAAATTATGTCTTTTGTTAAAGTTTTTGAATTTTAGTTCCATTTCAGTCTTAGTTATTTTGTCTTTATTTCAATTTTACTTCAATTGTTTTTTTTTTCTTGTTTGTGTACTGGGTGTTCAGGTGAATTGAGTTTGAAGAAATTAAGCCAAACAACGTGAACATCTCAAGCCTGAATATTTTGGTAAGTTCATCAAATTCATCCATCTTCTCATATTTGATTCTAAAATTATATGTTATTGTACAAAGTCAAACTCCAACTTAGTCGTCTGATGATTATTTGTGAATTTGGGTTTTGTGTTGTATGAAGTGTTAAATTGCTTTAGTGAATTATGAACTGTAGTGTTTGTTATTGGTTTGTATATTTGATATTTTTAATTAATCATGAATTGGCACTACAAAAGAAACGACTTTACCCGACTGACGAAAACTGACGCAAGACCGTCGGAAAATGCTCGATCGGCATAGGCTTCTGGCGGTTCAAATTAGTCAGAATAGGCCATCGGCGTTGATAACCTTTGTCGATGAACATTCTAACAGTTTTAGACACTACTTCTAGGATCTCGCATAGGAGTCATATAAAGATGTAGTGGATTCGTGATGGATGCATAGGAGTCTCACTTCCCATACCATAACGTGGTGTCTCACTGTTGAAACAAAAAAGGTCAGGAAGCTCAACAAACAAACCAGCTTTTAAGAAACAGATAACTGACAACCAATTACATATTATTACCGATATGGAGTTGAAACAACAATATTATCCCTAATATTTTTGAAAATGTTGCCACGTGAAACTTTGTAGAGGTTTTCAAGGAAAAGGGGGGACTAAGCAGTTCAAAAAATTGAAAGCAACAAATTACTGTGGAATTCTAAATGAAAAAAAGAAGATTGAACAATAGCAAATGGCCCTATTATCTCAACAGTGATAAAAAATAACCATACAGTAGCCACAAATTATCGAAGTTCGAAGGTATAGAATTGTTCAACTGCCACAATGACTACAGAACTGCTGTAATACGCTTTGGGGATGACAAATGTTGCAGCTAAAGTATGAAATCAAGTTAGAGAACCATCACAAAAAATATAACTGAAAATGAACAGATAGTGAAACCTGTAGACAATGCACTTGAAAGCATATATGTAATAGAGTTTCAAAGGAAAGTAAGAGGGTTATATCCGCTGTACAGATTCCATCTTCTGGGAATACCCCTTCCTTCTATTGCTATTGCTCAGACCTATTCCTACTCATTCCCTTTCAGAGGTGGTCACTTCAGTAATAGAGGTTGCAGATGTCCCTTTGGGGTGAATGTCGAATAGTAGCCCCCAAAGACCGAGAGAGGTCCGAGTTTTGAGGGTGGAAGTCCGCTTCTTTTCCTTAATGGCTTGTGATAGGAAGGGGAATCAATTCAATTACAGAGTTAGATTTTGAGACATTTGTACATTTTGCAGCAGCTTTTTAGTTGCATTTTTGCATCTATCGTAGGAAGCCGACCCCGGTATGGATCCAATAGGGGATTCTCGAATTCCTTCTCTAAATATCGGTATCCGGGACTGTCTGGCGACCGGTCCAATGGCTAAAGCTCTGCAGCTTTTGAGGGAAGGAAAGGATAAGAATAATAATAAAAAGATCCTCCAGTTGATATTGAGTTCCGGATCCCAAGTTGACTACCCCTCCTTGCTCCCTTGCCCTTCCACTAGAGAAGCCCCGCTGCTCCGTAGTTTGCTTTCAAAGAGAGTATCGCTCCCTCTTTGAGTGCTATCGGCGATGGCTTTGCCAAACAAAAGAGTCTCAATTGAGCACGAGCGATGCGGCTTTTCGCCTATCTATCATGAACTGGTTTCACTTTTTTTCCTTTAGCGCTTCACACAAACAAAAAAATGGGTTCTGTCGGGCTAGCTATCCATTGATTCAGGCTAGAGCATCTGACCTGCGGGCAAAGCGAGTCTCGGATCCAGGAACGGATGGCCCCAACCAATGAACAAGAGCACCCGAAGACCGAAGTTCACGAGGTCAAGGGAAGGGCTGTGATCCAATGGCTCCGGTTTAGGATCTAAGTAAGCGTCGATCGAGTTTCCTCTCGTGGATTCTTCTCCTGCATCCCCTTAGTCACTCTCTTTAGCTGATCTCTCGTAACAAAGTGCCTCTCTTGCAGACCCAGCTACTTGTTTAGGTCGGTAAGGACAAGTAAGGAACCACCACGGGAAGGAATGCAAGAGTTGATGACGGAAAGGAACCTATAAAATGAAGGAGCAGCTTCCGTGGGTTTGGCCTCTCCTAGAAACAATATCGCACTAATAGCACTCTCCCCTAGCTGCTTCTTGACTGGTGCTTAGCTCCCTTCTAGGCTAGGCCCCGTCTCTCTAAAGGCTGTTCCCACTCGCCGCGAGGACTGCTCAAACTCTAGCTTCCAGTGCTTGAAGTAGGAGTGGCATGTTTGGACAGCAGGGGAAGCTTCCACTTTCTTGTAGAGTGACCTTTTTCTTAGCGGTATCAACGTGTAACTTAAGGCGGATAACGCTCCAACGGGAAGGCTGTCCTCCAACACCTATAGGTACCTTTGCGTATAGAGAAGCTTTGTTCGGGGTGAGTTCTGAATAGACCACGGGGCGAAGGATGCCCAAAGTTACATGACGGGCAGTCTTTTCAGTAGAACTTCTCTTCTTTATTTAGGTCGGGGTACCGGAGGGGAGATTCGCAGAGTCCGGGAGCGCAAAGTAGAGGGATTGGCGGCTACTCGGGGGCACCGTCCCCACTCTAGGGAACGGGATTTCTCTTGAATTGCTGGAAGTCTCTTAGTGATCTAAGCTACCGATAGCTAGCTCTCCCCACCCATTTTGAAACCGAGCCATCTGCGGGAAAAAGCCTCCACGATCGCTTTAGAGGAAGTCGGCTAGAGTAGAGTGAAAGGCCCAATGCGCGGTAATGGAAGCAACCGGGCCCCCTCTTCCTGGAAAACTACGAGAGAATGAAACTTAAAAAGGGGTGAAATTCGATTTTCTAGTCCTTTTCTTGCCCTAACCTAGCCCACTCAAAAAACCTAAAGGATTTATTTTAAAACCCACTAGAAAAACCTCGAGGATATTTTATAAATAAAAATGGTAGAAAAAAAGAAAAGGCTGAGTCGGGACAAAACAGCCCAATGATAAGAAAAAAAATGATCAAAGATGGGTGTAATCATAGTAAAAAAGCGAATATTGATTGAGTCAAGCTCGTGAAAGCGATATCTAATCTAATAGGGGCAGGTACAAAACCGATGATCCATTAATGAATTGTAGAGATCTAGTCGGTATCCATTGAGTAAAGAAGACGCAGTGAATCAACTCCATTCTTAATACGTGATTCCAGAGAAACCCACTCCATTCTTTTCTTTCCTTGGATAGCATGAATGAAACGTTCGCTTTGATGAGTACCATCCATCTTTCTTTTCGGAGTTGAATGGAAAGCCCGCCCCAATACTGGCGAAGACATTCCTTGAAGGGTCACCACTTCCTATGTGCTTCAGATCGCCGGTTCTCGCGAATTTGAACTAGGGATTTGACACCCTAGTGTCCACTACTTGTATATAGGCTTCCTACTAACTCCAGCACTGACACGGGAGACACACGACCCGTTCTTTGGAAACCCCAAACTTCCATCGATTTTACTTGGATTCCATCACGTGCCACTGGCGAGCCACCCTTCCTGAAAGAAAGGCAACTTTGACAATCTCCAAACAGCAACTTCACTTCCTCTACGCCCGCGCTTGGTTCTCATGCACTAGGTGCACCCGGTCGATTCCAGCGATGGAGGCGCGTTCCTATCCTAAGAGGTTACCTTCTATCTCGCATCCTAAACAGAGCGAGGTTAGGGGTCACTCCTTCGGCATAGCCCATCTAACGGCATCGTGGTCTACTGCAATTACTCAGAGGGAAGTCACCGCGGTTAAGGTACAATGACTTGACCCGGGTGAACTAGTTCCTTTCTTTTGCCAAGCAACGAGAATTGACTGTTTCAAAATCGCCGACACCAGCAGCTCCCTTCAGTATGGGACCCTAATGAATCTAAGGCGAAGCTTTCTGCTACCCGTGCCAAAAGAAAGACCTCCCAAAGAAGAGGGTAGGGCTCATGCTTTTCATGAGATCACTAGTTAAGTGAAGAACGCGATCTAACCGGCAACTAAAGAGATTGGCGAAAGCAATCTAGCAGAGCGAGTCAAATCCCTTGTCTCCTTTTTTTTCCTTCTGGCCAACGCCTACTTATAGTATGACCTGCCCCGTGTAGTCTGATGTAGCTCGAACCTTCACAGGGATTCGTTTCATTCGTTGGACTGCTATTCAATAGGCTTGGGGCTTGGATTCGTCTAAACTCTATTTGTTCGAAACATAGATGTAAATGACGAGTTTCATGTGCTCATGAACGAACAGGCTCTCATTCTCTAATACCCCATCGCTCGAAATCCTACGCGTAACCTTTTCAAGCAACTCGCTCTCGCCCCCTCTCCGTCCCGTCTCCTGTCAATCTGCGTGATCTCTATCTGTCGGAAAGGAAAGCAAAGCTAACCTTGTCTCTTCTCTCGTATAAACTGCTTGCTTCTGGAGTGCGGGAACTGGCACTATCGCATCAGTAGGATCCGCATTTGTTTGGAAAGTGCTTTGCTGCTCGTTTGAAGGAATAGCAAGCAGAAAACTACAAAAGGGGTAGCACATAAACCAAGCTATGATTTTCTCAATCGCATAGAAGATACGATCGCGTACAGAAAAAAGTGCTATTCCGCACGCATGAGATTCCAGAGGGTCCATTACATCCACCAACAGAGGGTCCATCCTCCACCAACTGCTTTCATCCCTGGGCCGACAACACGTACTCGACCTTCCTTGCTCAGTCCAGAACCGGCATAACAGACCCAAAAAGTAATTCATTCAGGCCGAAGGAAAAAGATGGAAATGATTGTAAAGAACTCTCCTGCAGGCGTATGCTTAGTTCCGGATCCATCTGTCTGCGGGACGTGATCTCTTGAGTCCTGCACTCCCCTATAGGTTCATTCATTCAGGAACGATTCAGTTAGTGTCCAAATCGAATTCCTTTTCTATCATGCCTTTTCAAGGATATCAATGAAGCAAACTTAGCTTACAAATCTACGTGAGCATAACAATGATGGAGCGAAAGAAATTACTTGTTGCCCAGATCGATCATACAAAAGGGGGAACGAACCTCTAACAACTGAAAAGAGGGGAAAGGCAGCCTGAAAAGAAGAAAGCGATTCAGTCAGTCTTCCCTCCGCCGCTGGGCTAATGTTCTTTCTTTTAAGTGAAAGAAGGGATCTATGTAATACACCTATTTATGAACCTGCGACTTCGCCTTCTGGGGGTGAGTCCTCTTTGATCTTCTGACCGGTGCTATACGCATCTTCCCGAATGAATAGTAAAACAACACCTATTCACAATGTACCCGGAGCCTTTCATTCAATATCTGTAGTTTCAGTCTACCTTGATACATCTTCTTTTCCGAAAGGTTGCTTAAGGCCCTATGCTTCAGTCTCTATGCCTAAGTCTCTATAGTGGATATCTTCAACCCTATTCAAATGCTGGATGTGCTTTCAACACCTGGGAATCTTGGACAATGGGAGAGGGGCGGATCAACAAGTAGTTCCCCAGGGGGTTCGACAGTCTTAGTCTTCTCTAACGTCTACAGGGAACGCATTCTGTTAATGTCTATAGATAGATAGAGGATGATTCTTCATCTCGAATCGGGATCAAAGGAGGGTCCTTTAACGGGACTTCTTCGATAAACACTACTGAGATTCAAACTCCACTACCAATCTTTCAATCTTTTTATCTGCAGGGAGACTTTGAGCCTTTCATCGGGCTTTCACCCCTTGCTATACTGTTACCGGGTGATCCCTCTCCTCTACTGCTTAGGCTACGCTTGGAGTAGACTAGACGAATAGCTTTGATTTGTTTATACTAAGCTATATCACCCATTCGATCAAAGAGCCTGTCTAGTATTGACAATCATTCCACGGAATTTCATATTGCATGAACCAAATGGAGCACTCAACTACTAGTCTAGTGTAGATCTTCAACGTTTATCATTGGTTCAATCTTGATGAGCAAGAAGATGTTTTCTAGACGAATGCGAAGATGACAGAGCTTGGAGTTTCCCACTCAACGGCTACTCGTCCTAAGGGATGCGCTCGATTATTAACATATTATAGTAGTGCGTTAGAGCTCTCTTTGGGTTCATCTTTCAGAGAGGTTCAATCCACCTCAGCATAAAAAGCTATGTTCACTTCTATACCCCATTTGTCCCTGATAATGGAGATGGACCTGGATAATGGAAAGTGGACAATTGATAGTGAGGGAGTTGAGAGTGGGGGAGTTGAAATTCACCTTTTCTCTCTCTGGTGCTGTGCTATTAAATCGGCGAGTACTCGACGAGTACTCGGTGGGGAATCGCTACTCGGTACCTAGCCGACCCGACCAACCAATTACTCCCCGTAAGTGATCGGGGTTCAAAAATCGCCGAGTAATCGGCCGAGTTGCCGATTTATGAGGAATCGGAATCAGGCGAGTTACTCACCATAAATCGGTATATAAAAGAAAACCAAGATTTTTCTTTTTTCTAACCGCGAAATCAAGTTAGGGCTTTTCTCCAACCGCGAAAACAAGCTCCAATTCCAACCTCTTCTCTAGCCTCTCTCCAATTCCAGCCGTGAAAACAAGCTCTAATTCCAAATACGTTTTTTTCTTTTTCTCCACTTTCTTTTTTTCTTTTTCTCTCTGTCTCTCACTCTCTCCAGTCTCTTCTTCTCTACTTTTTTTTTTTTTTTTTTCTTTCTCCTCCTCCTCCGCCACCCATTCGCCCACTCTCCACTCTCTTCTCCTCTCCAATCTCGACTCTCCACTCTCTTTACAAATGCAAACGTCGATTTTTTTTTCCCCGATAATCTTCACAAAATATGTTCAGTGAACACTATGTGGTGTATTATGATTTTTGAGAACCCACTTGAATACTTGATGACAACTTAATATAAAAAAAATAAAAAAAAATGTGCGACCCATGTTTTGCATTTGTAACTATGACAAGTTAAAGAAAATAAAAGATTGAAAAAACAATGATATTGACTGAAACTTTAGTAGTCAAATAACTATGGACAATGTCAACATTTCTATAGCATATTGATAGCAAAAATTTTGTACAATGTTGTATGCCACATTGCCCAGCGTCATGTACATGCTACAAATAAACATATAAAAATGAAGACATCTCGAGTAATCCCGATTAATCCCCGACCGAGTAGACCTACTCGCTACTCGATCCTCCACCGAGTAGCGACCGAGTAGCAGTTTAAAAAATCGCCCGAGTAATCCCGATTAATCCCCGACCGAGTAGACCTACTCGCTACTCGCACCTCCATCGAGTAGCAACCGAGTAGCGATTTAACTACCCAGCTCTGGTGTGTACCTTCAGGTGTCAGAAGAGTCAATAAATGATACATTCAACTCCCTTTGGTTGATATTGACCTTGATTCCATCTTCTCTTCTATTCCGTTGAAGAAAATGCGATAGAACTCCCAGAAATCACCGGCATTCCGCATCAACCAAGTTAGCGGGTGGCTTTTCAGGCCCCTCAAGCAGTCTATTCTGAAAGACACAGGATGGGTTGGAGGAAACCGTTAGTGTTAAGAATAGATTATCACTAGGAAAGAGCTATCCTCCATTGACGAAGTTACGAAGAGGAAAAGACAGGTAAACGGCCTATTTTGATGAAGGAGAAACTGGCTATATTCTTTTCTTTTACGCCATGAAAAATGGGATAGATAGAAGGATATAGATCACTACTGCCAATGGGCGGATTTGACACCCGTGATATAGCAGTTACAAGCACGAAATTGATAAATGGGCGAAAGCCCCTTTGCAGAGTCATCTTGCCCTCTTCCTAAGATCGAGTGGTTTGACACTCCCTTCTTCCGTGGAGGGAGTGGTTGGCCCCGATACCATGTTGGTGGCCGGATTGGATTGATAGACCTGTGTGTGTGACTTGTCTCGCTTCGAAATCCAACCTCTGCGTGTGTGTTCTCCGGCAGGAGTAAATCCGCCCTCTTTTAGCCCGCTAAAGCACCATTGTGAAAGATACTGAGCACGGTGAGTAGTTTGAAAGTCATGATACCTTTATTGATCTTTATTTACCTTAAGGCCTATCGGGAGATGTAAAGTGAAGTCACTCACTCTCCCCTTCCCAGAGTCTCTTGTCCACACGTTGGGGCTAATCAAGCAGTGGAAGCTGCTAGTTCACTATCGACATTAGGCTCGCAGAGCAGAACGTAGGCGAGGCGGGATGGCTATGCGGGTAGGTTGAGTGCACAGGAAAGTCAAACAAAGCAAAGAAGAGGAATTGCAATCTGACCGGCTTAGTCGAGTGGGTTCATCAAGCACCTATATCTAGGGGATTCATAGCGAGTTCGATCTCGACAGCACTTTAGAGTCACATCCTAGATCTAACGACCAAGTAGTCTGATAGGTGCACTAATAGCTGATCAAAGGCAAGATGTCATGTCATCTTCTTGAATCAGAGCTCTTTTCTTTCTTCTTGACTATGTCATCTTCTTGAATCAGAGTTCGACTAAATTACTACTACTAAAACTGCCCACTAGATGTACAGCTACAGATGGGTACTGTTTATTTCCATTAGCCACAAGGAATGCGAAATCCATCTATGGGAAATTAGATAAAGATTAATTAGCTCTTTGTTAGAGCCAAACACAACAGCTGGATAAAGTTCCTTGGGTACCAAAACAGTGAAGGAAATCAAGACTAGAGAGTAAAAAGGCCAACTATGTGCAAAATCCACCACACGAGGCTAGGGGGATAACTACAATTGTTTATAGATACTGCATTCGGGATTTATGCTACTTCTACAAGAATTTATAATGGACATTTCACTGTAAACATTAAGGAAACAAAAAAAAGTATATGTCAAAAGCTCTATAAACCTGATTGTGGTGAACTTAAGAGAAGTGGACAATATTATGAAACCGCCCCATTGTTCATTTATTGGATGTCAACAAATTTGTATATGTCACTCCGTTTCTGTTTCTCAAGGGGAAGGTTTTCCCTGTGCACATTCAATACAATTAGTAGTAGACGGAGAGAGTTTAAATATCTAAACATTCTTCAGACTTTTGTATTAAGCAAGGTGAAGGGAGAAAAGAAATTACAGCTGTTATACAATTCGAAAGTTTAGGACTTCGTCATTTAACACATTTGAAAGTTGAATCACATTAAAAAAGGGAGATCAAGATGTTGGGAAGTGTTTTTACGATGACTTGGCAATAAAATTGGTCGATGGGATTGAATATGGCACAAGCAAAACCAACCTCACCTAATATCCTTCTACTTTTCAGTATGAAGAAGTACCTTCGCAATGGAATCATGGAATAATTGACCTCAGCAATAACAGTTGTCTCCTCATGAACTGCAGTTTCAATTATCTCACCAAACTGCGAAGTAGAAGAAAAGCTCATGTTGGTGACTATCATTAAAACACTAAACACTTCAGATTAAAGACGTTTTACTGATCCAACAAGTGTTGAATGACCCCAAATCATGTAAGAGCCACTAGAGTCTCGAAATTGGTGAGCAAGTTGCCACAAACAACTGTCAACAAAATAAAAAGAATAGATACAAAATTCACAAACCCATTTTCAATCTCAGAAATATATAATGGAGAATTAGATTTGAAAAACACCGATTATCACCGCCACGAAACATAATGGGAAAGAAAAGATCGATAAAAATGAACACGAAGGTATATTGTATCATGAAGGAACTATAATCATGGTATTGCATAAGGGACAAGCTTAATCTGGGCAGATAGAATCAATCATATAACAGGCTCGATGATGACAAGAATATGACTCATGATATACTCTTGCCTTGCTCTCTGTACTAGCTCCCACAGTGCTTCACCAGTACTCATGTTGAATGCTCCTGGATAGCAAATAAGATGAGCACCTGGTATCCAGTCATAGTAACTTTAATATTAGCAAGCAAGCAGAACATTTAACAGAGAAAAGATCTACGTTTATACTGTGAGAGTTTTAAGACGAGAATAAAATATGATGATAATAATAATGACGATGATGATAATAATAAAAACGAAAACATACAATTAGAAGACCACTAGCACCAGAGAGCTAAGTTTGCACTAAATTAAGAATACTTCTCTCAACCAAAAGTTTGTATTACTACAAAAGGTCAAAACCCCCCATTCATCTTGCGAAAAAGAGAAACTATCCAATACAAAATAGAACCAAATAAGCCCCACCACATTAAGCATCACTAACTAGATGGCTGCAAAAATAGTTTTGACATTGATGTAAACGATTTTGGTGAATGACATATACGGAAGCACACACCAGTAAAACAAAGGTTAGAAGATGTCCAATTCATCAGCTTGGCCTAATTGTCCTGAGATCATGGTATTATGCATCTTCCAGAGGTCGACTAAACACCAGATATATATTGGTCACAGACCAGGCGGTCCAGGCCAGTATCACCATAAGTGGATGCAAAGTATCAGAATGAAGTTTCTTTTGTTAATTCCTACATATATAATAAGTACCTGTATCCACAACAGTAGATCTATCACCAGAAGTGAAGTTGTCAGATTCCTTGAAGGAAATATCTCCAGGTGCGTTGATGTCAAACAGATGCACCTGCCGATCATCAAAAATGAAAGTGTCTAAAATTCATCAAACTACATGCCCTAGTTATCAAAGGGCCTAAATGACACCATGGTAGCATAATTTAAGCTGACTTATCAAAATTAATTCAAATACCTTCACATGCTCGGCCCGGTGGTTCTCCATCCGTTCCAAATATACAAATGGGTATTATACAACCTTCCACCACATTGTTCAGGTATAGATCCACCAACTATAGTGATCCCTTTATTATGTGCAACTTCCGATAGCATCTTGAATGATGGTGATACATTTTTGTCCCTAAAATCCTCAGTAAAATTTAAGAAATTATCACTTGCATAAGGACAGTTCACTCAGTTCCACATTTCCTACATTTTAAACTCCCACATGAAGCAATGATGTAGAAAACTACCATGCATATGTAAATACTAAATACTCTTGTGAATCACACATTAGTTTGCTGCTTGGTATTTGGAAGAGATACGCCTACCGTTAACAACTCTCGTAGAACCGTTGGGTACCCATTGAGATTGCCCGATAGATGGTCAGATTATACCCGACGGACATAATGTGTTGGGAACTTCCTACAGACGGAATCCGTCGAGTATTCTTTATGGCCTCGGTCGGGTAAACTCGTTTTTTTGGTAGTGTGGGGTGTTTGTACGTTATGTTGAATCATTTGTAATTAGTGAATTATGAATTGGGGTTATGTAATTTTATGCCAAAATTATTAGTAATTAGATAGCACGCTGAAACATGCATAATTAAACTAGTTTATATATTTTTTTTCTTGAGAAAAGGAATAGAAAATTTCATCATTTGGTCGTGTCTGCATGTTTATTGCTCGTCTCTATTGCCAATAATTTATAGCCTATATGAATGATTACTGAATTTCAATTTTTTCAGTTTTTGATTGTAGCTTTCTTTTATTTTGGTTGTACTAATAACTAGTACTATTGGTGGTTCATGTTTACTTAATCTATGGTTCAATTGTTCTTTGGTTCAAGTTTTGATCGTTGATTTATGTGATAATGTGTTCTAGTTTCAAAGAATGTAGTTTAAGCGTCTTTGATGTAGGTGTAGGTTAAATAACTATGGAAGTGGTTTAGCGACTTACCTCTTTTGCTTATGTCAGATCAGATTTGAAGTTAGGAAGTGGTAGCATAATGATGGATAAAGCTTGGGTCCATTGGCAGAGGTTCTGAAAAAAAGTCCTTATATTGCCTTTCATAAAATTTGACATATATTTACCACATTTAGTAATTTCTTTTTTGTTTTTCTTCTATTTTGTTTGGTTTTGTTTTGTTTTGTTTTGTTTTGTTTTTTTTTTTATAGAAATGAAGTAGAGTATAGAAAAGCGGCTGAGAACTTTGTGGAACTTGCTAAAACTAGAACTGGAGAAAAGAAATTGAGATGTCCTTGCAAAGTATGTCAGAATTTTCGTCGTGGAGATGATAACAAGGTCGTCGAACACTTGGTGATAAATGGTATGGATATGACGTATACTACTTGGTTTTGGCACGGGGAGCCACTAGATGCAGTGCAATCTGGTATAGAAACCACAGAGACACATGAATTATGTGAAGCTGCATTTGAGCATGACGATGCTTTCGAACCGGGGATTACTGAAGAGAGAATGGGTGCAGAGTTTGAAGAGTTCTTTGAAAATGCTGAACTCCCTCTATATCCAGGTTGCACCAAATACACAAAGTTGGCAGCAACAGTTGTCTTGTACAAGCTTAAAGTTACGCATGGTGTTTCAGATAGTTTTTTTGATGGGCTTCTAAGGGTATTGCAAGATATGTTACCAGCGGGGAACACCATTCCTGACTCCTCATACTCGGCAGACTCGTTAATCAAAGAGTTTCAACTCGAAGAGAAAAAGATACACGCTTGTGTTAACGATTGTTATCTTTTTAGGGATGAGAAAATTGACGAGTGTCCAAAATGCAATTCTTCGCGATGGTTTGTGGATGAGAAGACCAATGAGATTAAGAAAGGTGTTCCCGCAAAGGTGTTAAGGTATTTTCCTATAATACCAAGGTTTAAAAGAATATTTCAATTGCCAAAGATGGCTGAACATTTAAGGTGGCATCACAACAACAAGAGTACAGATGGTAACATGCGACACCCAGTAGATTCTGAGGCATGGCAAGAAGTTGACAAGAAATGGCCATTGTTCTCAGCAGAGCCACGCAACCTTAGACTTGGTCTTGCTGCTGATGGAGTTAACCCATTTAGTAATCTTAGTTCAACGCATAGTTGCTGGCCAGTCATGTTGTGTACATACAATCTCCCGCCATGGCTATGCATGAGAAAGGAACATTTGATGCTAGCATTACTGATTCCTGGAAAAAAGCAACCTGGAAATGAAATCGACGTATATCTACAACCACTTATCGATGATTTAATGGAGTTGTGGAATAAAGGAGTGGAGGTTTATGATGCATTTACTAAGACTATCTTCAACCTAAAGGCAGTACTAATGTGGACTGTGAATGATTTTCCCGCCCTTGGGAACTTAGCCGGTTGCACAACAAAGGGTAAAACTGCATGCCCTACTTGTGGTGTTAATACAAATTCAATGTGGTTGCCCTTTAGTGGTAAAACAGTTTACATGGATCATAGATGTTTCCTCCCGCCAAATCACTCATTTCGAAAGAAAAGAAGATGGTTCAATGGAAAGCATGAATATTGGGAGAAACCTAAAGTTATGTCTGGTTCAGAAATTAAGGTTGTGGTGGACAAAATAGAAAATGACTTCGGAAAAGATGAAAACAAAACGAAGAAGAGGAAGAGGGAAGAACATGTTCTAATGTGGAAGAAGAGGTCAATATTTTTTGATTTGCCTTATTGGGAGGTAATGTTTTATACTTTCCACACACACACACACACACACACACACACACACACACACACACATATATATATATATATATATATATATATATATATATATATTTTTTGAAGTAATTATCTAGAAGCCTAGGTTGACCACTCTGAACTCTATGCCCTAAGATGTCTATAACAACTCTGTCACTACATACTATCCATGCTTGTGCTGAAAATATAGAATGTACCATTGTAGAATTGTACTTGTCAATTAAATTAAGTGTTCAAACCTCTACTCCATACTACCCGAGGTTGAACCAAACCCAAGTATGCTCTAGTTATGCACCAGGCAAGATATTTTTAACAAGACCCCTATTTGAATTACTAAAGGCCTTAGGAGTTTTAAATAATTTTAAGACATATTGCGACACTGTTTGATACTATTTAGGTGGAATCTGACTCGACTAGTGTGGAAATAGTCCAAGGGGAGTAAGGGCCACAGAGCTACTGTTGATAGGCGGTTCAGTTCACTAAAATGAACTGATATTTTGGCCTAACTAGAAATGTATGACCTTATGACACTTGCATTATCATGACCCCCCCCCCCCCTTTGTACCCTCTAGAATGTACTGCTTGCCCCCCCAATTGCACCCTCTAGAGTGTACTGCATGCCCCCATACTCAGTGGTCCTCCACCCTCTTAGATACCCTAGGTAAGCCAACTTTATTTTTTTTGAGCAATATTAATTTTTTTCGAATTTTTCAGTATAATCCTTTGCGTCACAATGCGGACGTAATGCACCAAGAGAAAAATGTGTGCGAAAGCATTATTGCCACATTATTTAATGTGAAGAACAAATCAAAGGACCATCTTAAGTCTCGCCAAGATTTGCAACAGTTGGGAATTAGGCATGAATTGCATCCAGAAGTTCGTGGCAACAGAACTTATCTTCCACCGGCACCACACACACTATCGAAAGTTGAAAAAAGGATTTTTTGCAAGAGATTACAAGATTTAAAGCTACCTTATGGCTATAGCTCAAATATCGGGAGGGTTATATCAGGGGATGAGTTCAAGATTTCAGGTCTCAAGTCCCATGATTTCCATGTTTTAATGCAACAATTGTTGTCTGTTGCGTTAAGGGGGCTTCTTCCGAAAGGACCGAGGACTGCAATTTTTCACTTATGTGCCTTTTACAATGAATTATGCAAAAAAGTCGTTAATACGGAGAGACTAAAAAATCTCGAGAGAGACGTTGCAGAGACTTTGTGCATGTTAGAAAGGTTCTTCCCTCCATCCTTCTTTGATATTATGATCCATTTAACAATTCATTTAGCACGAGAAGCACGGCTTGGTGGACCAGTTCATTTGCGTTGGATGTATGCTTTTGAAAGGTGAATTTATACTCATTCATAAAACGTTAATGATTATATTCCACTACTTGTTTCTTAATTACTATTGATGTTATTTCTTGTCTTTAGATACATGAAAGAGTTGAAAGGATATGTCAGAAACTTTGCAAGACCTGAGGGTTCCATTGCAAAGTGCTATCTTGCGGAAGAGGGCATGAGATTTTGTAGTGAATTTATGAAACAAACCATTGAGATAAGTACTTTCGCCCGAAAAATGATAGTTTTGCAAGTGATGCAATACTTGATGGCAGGTCAATTCTAGAGGAGTTTCGATTAGATTAAGTAAAGAAAGGTTACATCTTTGCCCATCTATATGTGTTGTTCAATACAAACAGAGTCGAGCCATATTTTGAGTGAGTATGGTAATAATTATTGAAATTTAGAGTTTTGAAAAGACGTACCTTAATTTTCTTTTACCATTTTTCTTTGGTTAGAAAGCATATGGATGAGCTACGGAAGCAAAACAAACAACTCTCAAGAAATAGAAATTTGTTGTGGAAGAGACATGTAGAAAAGTTTTCTGAATGGCTACGTGAGAAGGTTCAGTTGTGACTTTTGTGTATTTGCATTACCCTTTTTACATATGTAGATAATAATCGTGATACTTATGTATGAATTTGGACAGATTGTAGAGGACACTAGTGAGAATATCTCTGAGACATTAAAGTGGATTGCCAATGGACCGAGGAAGTTAGCAATGTCGTATTCTTCATTTATTGTCAAAGGTCAACGTTACCACAAGAAAAGTGCTGAGAAGTCCAACCAAAATAGTGGTGTTTCACTTGAGTCAACAACTATGTGTAGATCTAGTTCAAAGGACGAAACCAAGTCATGAACAATGTTTCTTACTATGGGGTCATCAAAGATATAATTTTGCTTTCGACTACATTGGCTTCCAAGTGCCTTTTTTTTGTGATTGGGCAAATGTAGGAAATGGTGTCAAGGTGGAAGATGGATTTACTTTGGTTAACCTCCATCAAGGACAACGCCAGTTCGAAAAAGAACCATTCATTTTAGCATCACAAGCGAAACAGGTCTTTTATTCAAGGGACAACAGTGATTCCAATTGGTATGTTGTATTACAATCCCCACCAAGAGGGCGTCATGACTTGGATATGTATGAGGAGAATGTCGATATATTCTCAGGACCACTAGATGTTTCGAGAATTGACAAGAACATTGATGATGAGGATGGTAGCTATGTTAGAAAAGACTGTGAGGGAGACTATGTGTAGTGCATGTACTTTCGGCAATTTAGTAAAACATTTTTTGTATTAATATTTTCGGCTATGAGTTCTGGTTGTTTAGTTCTGGTAGTTTTTCCTATTAATATTAGTATTTGATTTGTTTGGCACTTCGGTTGTTTGTTCATCTTAGTATGAGTATTGGTTGTTTGTTTTTATTAATATGTGTTGTGATTTGTTTTGGTACTCTCTCTGTCTTGTTCATATCAATTTTGTGTCTTGATGTTTTTTTTTTTTTTTTATGCATCGTTGACATTTCAGGATTTTGACAAGGGCGTAAAGACACTTCACTTCAAACAAAATGTCGAAAAGCGGAGGTAAGACTTTTTGTTGATAATGTTTGTGTATACACATGTTTCTCATTTAACAAATTTTTGTTGGCATGTTGACAGAGTTCAAAACAAGCTAAGAAAAGGAAACTTAATGAAAGACTAGCTATTGTAGCTGCTCTTAGGAATACATCAAATGCCGGGATACGATATCAAAATAGAAGTGATGGTAGTCTACCACACTCAGCCTCTCAAGCCAATGAGTCCCACTTGTCAAAGAAAAAATTGTGTACCTTAGAGAAGTCTAACTCTAAGAAGAATAAGGTAAGCACACCTATCTTCCTCTCCTTTTCTTCCTTATGCAACTGGGCACTAAAGCCATACTAGTCCTAGTTAGTTTGGCACATGTCTGAGTCTCCATGAATAGCCGCTAACTAGTAGTTAGTGCTTCCCCGAATCTTTGCTATATTCACGGCTTTTCGTAAGTATGTATGAGACTCCTAGTATAGGTCTAACTTACCCTTGGCCGGTGCCTTTAGGTAACTCTCAGACTGGTTATTTGCAGACACACACACACTAGCATTCCCAATATATGTAGTTGCACTTTAATCTTAATATATAACTGCACTGCCTTTCACCTAATTCATTCCCAAGTTTAAGGGTGTTTTATGTTAACCTTTATGTTATATTCTTTAAATTCCAGAGTATAAAGGAGCAAACAACTAAACGATCTAAGATGGGTAAAATGCCCATCCGAGATACTAACGACTCAGATTCCATTCGATGGGGACTTTAGCAAGGAAGAAGATGCCCATGATTTCAATGAGGACGGCGACATAGTCCCAAATTCTTACTCGTGGGCAATAGAGAGAACCCTTCTTCAAATGAATCTCACAAATCAAAAAAAAAACGGGGGTTCTACAAAGTCTAAGGTGTTGTTTAATTATGTTTTGCTTAACATTTTTGTTTATATATGTTAGATTTTTGTGTTTCCTTTGTTAAGTATTGTTTATAATTTTCATTAATCTTTTGTTTTCCTTTAATGGGGTTTTATCACAGAGTTTCAAAAAAGTTGTTAAAAGATCTAGGACAAAAAGGAATTCTTCTCACGACTTAAGTGATAAAGATCTTGACGATGAAGATTATTGTAATGACGAGGATGGAAGTAAGACTACTACCAACCGAGCCAAGTTTAAGGGCCATTGACTGAAGAAGAGAGTGAAGGAGATTCTAGTGATGAAGGTGATGCTATCGACTCGATGATGCTATCGACTCGGATGCAGAACTTGAAAGTAGTAATCCTTCTTCCAAAGAATCTCACCTATCAAGCAAGACGCTAAGAGGTTCTCGTAGATCCAAGGTAATGGCGACTGATAGTGGATCTAAGTTAGCGGTGACCTTTAATGCGAATGGGCAGCTGTAGGAAAAATTCGAACAATTTTTTCTCATTTGTGAAATATTGCATCTGAGATGGTGCCACTAACTTTTAGTGATTGGAGAGTAATCAAAAAAGGGTACAAAGATCTGTATTGGCAATCAGTCTTGGTAAGAACGATTTTTTTTTTTTTTTTTTGCTTTTCAGTAAATATATATAGTTATTATGATGTTCTTATTATATATGTTTAATTTGTTGATGGTGGGGTTGTCAAAACATTTCACGTATTATTTCTTATTTCTTGTAGCAAAAATTTATCTTGGATGAAGGGCGCAGAACTTATGCCCTCCAACAAATTGGAAGGTTGTGGCGGGCGCATAAATCAAGATTGAGGGGAAAGATCAGAGTTTATAGAAAAAAGAAAAAGGACATTGCACGCCTCCACCAAGACCGTGATGATGCGAGAATGGGAGATGTTTGTTAAACAAATGTCAAAGAGAAAGTTCATTGTGAGTTATTTTGGTGATACTTTGAATATACTCATATTGTGAAATGTGTTATTTAACTCTTTTGTATTGCAGCTGAAAAGTCAAAAGTTTCAAGAAATGAGGGAAAAGCAAGATCTCCCTCACACATGTAGTAGACAAGGCTATGCACCTAGAGTTCGAATGGTAATTAACTATCAAATTTGTGCAACTTTGTTTTTGTGTATGTATCTTGATTGTGGATATTGTTATCATGTAGCAAAAAGAGAGTCCGAATCCCTCGTCTATAACTAGAGTTGATGTTTGGTGCAAAGGACACACTAAGAAAAATGGCAAACCATCAAATAGTAGAGTTGCGGAACGAATGGTATGTTTAGTTATATTTTCTAACCAGAAGTATAGCCATAAATATCATCAATTTTGTTGAGCTTCGCTAATTTCTCTATTAACATACATATCAAATGTGATTGCTATAGAAAAAAATAAAAGAAATTAGAAATGCGGCAGCATCAGATTCTCATAACCACTCAATACAAAATGATGCTCTTTCACAAGTACTTGGACCTGATCGTTATGGTCGTGGTGTGAGGTAAAGGAGCAGGAGTAACTCCTTCAAAAGTAGGTGTGGTGTCACAAAACAAAGAGTTGGTCACCCAACTTCGGAGAAAGGTACTAACGGTTGAGAAGGATATGGCTCAAATGACCAATTTGGTGAATACTCAAAATGAACTTATAAGAAACTTAATTGCTTCTCTAAATATTCAAAAGGCAAGTGACAGATGTACAAGTATTGTACAATAGCTTATTTGATATTTGTTGTCTTGCTAGAGTACTTGAACTGACAATCTTAATATATTTTTCTAGGATGAAAGTCGAAGAAGTTGTGGATCGAAAGCAAGTGATACAAATCAACTATTGCTCCAATTACTTCACTTTCGCAGGTATTTTTTTTAGAATCTCTAAAGCAAAGTACTGTAGATTCTTAATTAGTAGACTAACAACTAACCAATGGTTATGGTTATTTGGTTAGGGTCAAGGCATAGGCAGTGGTGATCAGGGGATACAAACTACTCTTCCACAGGTAAAATATTTCTTTTTGCAAGCAAGGGTAACTAGCTTTTGGCTTACTTGGTCTGGCGCGAAATTTTTTTTTGAGTTAAAAAGGCCATTATGCAGTAGGGCTGTAAGATCAAAGTTAGTGTGCTTAAGGTGTTGGTGAGATTATATTAGGTCTATATTTGGTAGCCTTTTTCAATTTACGGCTACTTGTGTACCATTAGGGAACCTACCTCTGTAAAAACTTCTAGACTCACCAATACCTACTTCATATTTTTAATTGGATGTATAGCTCCTGAGCTGCCAAGGAGAAAATTGTAGTGTTTTCTCTGTTACCACTTCAGTCCTGAACCTTTCGATTGTTAATCCGATATTTCTCCGCCATTTTATTAAATCTTTCACAAACTTATAACAAAATGAAAACCAATAGCAGCTAGCCCGTTAATGCGGAGCGAGTGAGATAGGCTGGAGAAAGGCCAACGAGTGGCGGGTGTAATGAGTGACGAGGGGCCGACGGAAGATGGGGAGCTTACATTAGGCAAAAATCTTTCCTTTCTCTGAATCGTTCCTAAGTTAGTCGTCTTTGGAAGGGGAGCGGCTAGATTTGAATTTTTTTTCTCCTCACGCAAGGTGAAGGCACGAGTCACTCACTTGTTGTTTGGGGCAACAGAACGGCCGGGCTTTCCCTTTGCCTTTGCCAAGGAACAAAAAGTATCCGATATACCCCGACACTTTCGGTGTTTTTTAGCCTAAAGATATGCCTTCTGGAGCCCTTTTTGGGATAGAAAAAACTTTTGCAATTTCTTTTTCCGAGGAATAGCCCTAGTCGATGGTGAGGGGACTTAGGCTTCTCGGACTTTGACTCCTACATCTGCTTTGTTCGATCTCTTCATTAGCTCTACTATATTCTCTTTTTTTTTTTTTGGTCTAATGTTAAATCAAATAGAGTACACTGAACACCAACCCAATCTCGACAAAAACAAGTACACGTTTACCTTCCTTCCTCTGGCCCTTGGTGCCATCGCTAACGAACTGAGCCCTGACCTTCGAACCTCCCATTCCTAATAATATAGCTGGTCAATCACTTCCAGCCTCTTGATTGCCTACGAAATAAAAATGGGGACGAACTCCAGACCAGGCTCCAAAAAATAAACCAAACCTAGCCCAACCTACTTAAACAACCCACAGGCTTGGCCCGGTCTGAAGGAAGAAGAAAGTAGACTAGACCTTGTAGAGAAGCGGGATAGGAAAGGTAGCCATCGGTCTCGCACAAAGGTTCAAATAGCCTATTGGATTGCCTTATTTCGTCGATGTGGGAGTAAAGACTAGCATTACAGACTTTCTGCTCTTGTTAAATAAACAAAAAATATCGGTAGAAAACAAGCCACTAAGGCTGCTAGCTGAGCTTGGTGTAACTTTTAGGTCACTGGCCAACATCCAACTAAGCATTGATTTATTTACTATATCCTGTTTCCTTGATGCTGCCCCATCTTTGAAAGCAAACTGCGAGTACGCGAAAGGATGGGAGGTGTTTCTGGCCTTGAAAGAATCCAGATTCCTTAAGGAATCCAAATCACATGTTACACCCGGTTTAAAAAATCCAAGTTAACTACGAAATAGGAATTTGTGTTGGTTACCAATGTGTCAAAACCTTAAGCAGGTCAATTGAGTTCTATATATAAATACTCTTCAACAAGAATACCGCATTAGCTCTTGCTCATGGCTTCAACTTTTCAGTTGTCTCTCCTCTTTCTTCTATTTCTTTCAACTTTTCCGGTTTCTCTGTTGAAGGAGTCACATCTAGTGATCATAATAATCGAGAAACACACGAGAACTTCGAGAAGATTGTTAAGGCTATATCGATGATGGTTATTCTGATGCTATGTCTCTCACCCTGGAGATGACTCTCCCCACCCTTATCTCCTCAGCTTTAAGCAACAACAATGCAGCAACAGTTACCATATTCTGTCCGGCTGACGAAGCTTTCTTCTCTTTGAAATACCCACAACCACCTTTGACACTTCTCAAATACCATGTTTCACCCATGAAGATTGAGAAGGAGGATTTAGAATCAACACTCTCACATGGATCCAAGATTGATACCCTCCTTCATGGTCACCCCCTCGTCGTTAGTACACTAGAGCATGTCCAAAATAATGCTTCCATTAACAACGTCAAGATCAAGCAGTGGGACATATACAACGATGGACATGTAATCGTTCATGGTGTGGAGAACTTCTTTGACCCCGCCTATCAAACCATACTTTATCCGTGGTACGACATTTTCCAAAGCGGAAATAGCAGGATGTATGGAGCTTCAAGTTATGGGGTTTACGAGGATATAATCAGCTTTATAGATCGATACAGGAAGTTGATTTACATTGTTTTTGGTGTTGCCATCCTTTCAGTAGCTATGTGGTGCGTTGTGGAACTTGTGAATAGATGCAGGTTTGTGAGGCGTAGGAATCAGTCTGGATATTGGAGTATAGATCGAGTCATGTGATTATGAACACTTTCCGTATGTAAATTGAATCTTTAGATTATTGTAATGAATATAATAATGAAAAAAAAGATAGAATCTAAATAAAGGCGATATCGGCGGGAAGGGGTGCACTACTTCTTCATTCGGGGGCTTGCCTCATTACTTCCCATCGGGCGAGAGGTGCCTAACCCACCTACCCACTCATCAATCACGGCGCTCACCGACTTGCACCGATAGACCCCCTATTGTATTGGAATTAGGCTCTTTGATGTTGTCAACTAATCTCTTCAATGTTCGATTCTACTCTATGTTAGAACATTTCTCTGAATGCTATTTCGATCTAAGATCATTAGCGGCAGGTGGAGACATTTCTTTGGCCCCTTCAAAAGGAAATGTGGGCAAGGTAGAGCCTAATCCCTATTTCTATCTATTGATGAGACAACTATCTATTCTCGGATCCATCGAAAAGAAATCGAAATGTATCGATTGAGTCTACATCGTGACGTAGTGGAGCTTTCCAACTTAGATTTCATGTAGTTCCGTCGGGACCAGCCCAGATTCTCTTATCCATCGGTCCAATGTAATGGGCTCATCTCATGGAGGGAAAAGCCAAAAGTTGTGTTGTTCGCCACCTCGACGCATTCCGCTTCTCTCCCAAAGATCGTCCCACCGAAAAGAAAGAGCACGGAGCCCCGTACCCGACTGTAGGTCCGCTTAACGTAAAGCAAGGAGTTGAGCCTGAATCGGGCGAACCGAAGTCACTTTCGAACCATACTTCCTACAACTAACACGTGTCGAAATCCAAATGAACGAACGTGAGCTGCTATACCGAATCCCGGCCGCCCATCGGGGGACGAAAGTGGTAAGGCCATGATCTGGGGAACGGATCACTCATTCTTCCATTGGGGACAGGTGCACGAACGACAACTCCAAAACGTCACACATCCGCCGCCTACCTACGCTTTTAGGTAGCACCAAATGAGATCCAAATAAGGTCGGGGAACCTCCCGAGGCTTAGCTCTTCGCCTAGCAAAGAAGAAAGAAAGGCAAGGAGATAAAACGAATACCATTATTATCTAGCCTGCTCTTCTCTTATAGAACATATTCACCCTTCTTTTAAACACTAGCAACTCGCTCTTTTCCAAAGATGAAAGTCGATATATTACGACCCGGTAGCGGTTGTTTGGTTTCACATGACCAGTTGATTACAACAAGAATCTAGCTTGGATTGCTTTACGGCCATGAGTGTTTTCTTGGGTGAAGTTGCAACGCTCTCTTTGACAGGCCAATGACCAAGGCTTGCTCGAGAATTTCCATTGTTAATAAACATTAACATTATCTTGCTCATCGTGAGTCCCGTGGTGAACCCATAAAGTGAGTGGATCGGGCGACTAGCATAGTACGAGGAGATATTCGTGATGGAGAGGAAAACACAGCTTCCTTAATTCCTCTTTCGAGCTTCCTTTTCTTTCTCTAGGTCTTTTATTCTCTAAGGTAAGGGCAGTGAAAAGAAAGCCATCCGCTATACTTCATGTAAGAAGTCTTCCTCGAATAAGTGACTAGCCCCCGAATTCCTTTGGTCCTTAGACTGATCCGCCACTTGGTTCTAAAGACAATCATCCATTATATAATATATGGATTCACCACTGAACGCATTGCTTGACTGGAGTCATCCCTAAGGGCCCGAAGGCCCAAGAATGAGTGAAGGCTGCATTCGCTGAGCCTTTTCAAACTATGATGCTTCGAGACCATACTCAACCAGGTCACCCAAAATGACATTTTTGCTGTGGCTTCATTGTCTGTGGGGTACTTAGGTGAGGGTCTGTTATGCTCAGTTAAATACCCCCGACTTTTGATCTTCAGCTTGATGTTTTTAAGGCATGGACACATACAGAATATCATGCTCTTTGTCTGCCAATGCATGCATGCACACCTTCATCAATGCTTAGTAATCTTGTTTTTATTGTTGTTGGTTTTAATTGGATGTCTTCACCTGCTGCTACTGAGTTAGAGAGTACTATTATGGATTGGCTTAGAAAAATGCTAAAACTTCCCAAGTCTTTCCTGTTTTCTGGTAATGTATGGCTGGGGTGTGTTGCAAGGGGATACTTGTGACGCCATTTTGTGCGCACAAGATTATTTGCACCTGGAGAACCTTAAACATGAGGGGACATAGCAGGGATTTATTATACTTGGTCATTATACTGAATTTCTTTTTGTTTGGGTAGGGTCGAGGCATAGGGAGTAATGATGATCAAGGTATACGAACTACAACAACTTCTCTTCCACAGGTAAAATATTTCTTTTTACAAGGGGTAACTTATGGCTTATTCAATGCTCATTTGTAATTAGACAGTATCAAATGGTTGTTCTGCATGTATTGTTGACGTAATTAGAGTTTAAGAATATATGCTTGTGCTGCAGTCTGCTGGGATGGCAGCTGCACTGGACTGACTTGGCGCTCGATTTTGTCATAGTTAGAGTTGGATTTGACCTTCAGTGACCTAGGCAATAAATTTAGTGCTTTGTGTCTGCTATCTAATGAACCCTGTTTCATTGCATTTCGATATCTGAGTTGTGAGTTATGTTTCGAAGTGGATTGTTCCAACTGAACTTCCTACACTTATGCTTAATAAAATGCGAAGTTTTAAATAATGAATCACTATGTTGACTGATTTCGAACAATGTTCTATTTGTCTTGAAACAAATGCTCTCGGAGTCGGTGAGTAATAACCATACTAATAATTCATTACCATGTTTCCTACTTGTAAGCTTATTAGAATGTATACAACATTTTTTTTATAGTAACTACCTACTTTTGATTCTCAAGCGACCGATTACCTAAATTCTTAGTTATTATATTTGTGGCTTCTTTTTTTTTTTTGGTAGGGTCAAGGCGGAGGAGTCATGGGCTTATGCTGCAAGTTGATGAATTGGATGGCTCCGCATGATTTAGTTGCTAAAGGACATTGGGAGACTAACGATCCTTTTAAACCGGTGCATGGTATACCTCTTGGAGATAATGCCTCTAAAGTTTGGGTAGATGAAGTTGTGAAGTCAAAATCACGTCTTTGGAGAGAAAATTCTGAATTGCAAACAATGGGAGATGCTAAAGGAACTGCAATTGCATGGCCCATACAGCACGTCATATTTACTGATGATCACCACGTGAAGTAGGTCGGGATTAGGATGTTTATTTTGTCTAATTTTGTGAAACTTGAATCGCGTTTTAAGTCATTTTTGTCCTTGTACAGTACACACTTGAATCGCATTTTAAGTCATTTTTGTCCTTGTACAGTACACACTTGAATCGCGTTTTAAGTCATTTTTGTCCTTGTACAGTACACACTTGAATCGCGTTTTAAGTCATTTTTGTCCTTGTACAATACACAATGAAATTGTATATTTTGGGTATTACTTAATGAATGAAGTTATTATTGATTATCGTGTGTATGTATTTTATAGACATTGTTATACTGTGGATTTTGCAGGTTTAGTTGTTACAACATTTTAGTAGCACAGATTAATAGTATCGTGTGAAAATGTAATTGTGTACAGGTTTTAAAAAAAAACAGTGATTGTGATTAGGAAAAGCTTGGATGCGCTCAACTTAAAATGTTATAGAACTGATAGCGCTAAAGAGAAAACGCTATTAATAAATAGATAGCGCTAAGAAAAAAAGGCTATAAATATAATAGCGTTTGTCATAATAAACACTATCGGTCGGAAATCGCGCTAAAGAAAAAACGCAATAAATGTAATAGCGTTTGTCATAATAAACGTTATTGATCGTTAATAGCGCTAAGATAAAACGCAATAAATATAATAGCGTTTGTCATAATAAACGCTATTGATCTTTAATAGAGCTAAGATAAAACGCTATAAATATGATAGCGTTTGTGATGAAACACTATAAATTCAATAGCGTTTTTTCCGAAAATGCTATCAATAAAAGCATAGCACCGTCATTAATAGCGTTTTGGAAAACGCTATGGACACCAACCATAGCGTTTTTTGCATGCTATCTTAGGCCTTTTCTGCAGTAGTGTCTCCCTGGTATGTATTCTTCAACGACTGCTTTTGGATTTCATTTAGGGTTCTAAGAATATACCTAAAGTTGCTAATCACTCAAATATACTCAGTTTACTTTCTCCAACATATTGCTCACGTATATAGCCCTACAATGTTTTGTTTCATTCTAATACATATATACTTTTATTTTCACACATTTGACTTCGATATGAAATAAAACAAAAATCATTATTATCCACTTGGTGTCAATAATTCTTTCTTTTTCCCTGAAATTGTGGTACATGGTGAGTATAATTGCGCACTTCCATGTTCTTATTTATTATTAGTTATTAGGGTGTAATGGTGTATCAACAGCTCAAGAGCATGTACTAGACAAGCCAAATGTAGACAATTATGATTATCAAGAATCTAAGTCTCAATCTTGATTTGAAGAACAGGGATACTAAGTGGACATGTGCCTCACATGGATGTAAGATCAGAGAGAAGAGATCAGCTTTTTGTTGCATGCTGATTTATCCAAAATAGGAATATGATCCGAGAATCACTTGAAAATATTCATTTGTTTTTGGTAAAGGGAATATGGTCATTGCTCACATGGACTTTGGTTACAGAAAAGGCGCCTAGGTACTTCCTTTTGGGTAAACTCCAATGTTATTTTTGTCCACATTTCTAACCTGCTCATCAGTCTTTAAGCTTCTCTGTTGATCTTCTATCCTTCTTGAGAAAGATCATGTATTCAGGTAACATGGTATTTCATACTGGAGTCAACCAATGAAGAGTGGATAATAGGAAATGGGATTGGCAGAGAAGTGCACTGCGGTACTTGCCAGAAGTCGTAACAATGGTATCCATGATCCATGACCTTTGTAACATAAGTATCATACTACAAGATTGTCAGACTTGTGTTTTTTGTGGATGTGTGTGACTTTTTTTTTTTGGGCTTTGGGAATTTAATTGAGCCCTTTTAATAATAGAGATAATTATAGCTGCAAGGACACGTGAGACCCATTTGGGTATAGTAAGGGGATAAAATTTGAACAATGCAGCTTGCAAGCTGAAGTTAAAGGACTACAAATAGGCAGAGAAGGTTTGCACAAAGGTAACTGAAGACCAACTTATACCTACAACTCAATCACATCAAAGCAAGGGGCCTGAGGATTAATGTTCCGTTAATAATATTGTAGGTACTAGAACTTGCGAGTACGAATGTCAAGGCACTCTATAGACGAGCCCAAGCTTACATCCAACTGGCTGATTTGGACCTGGCTGAGATTGATATTAAGAAGGCATTGGAAATTGAACCCAACAACAAGTATGCATTATGCCTTTTTCAACGTAACGTACCACCTAATTCATTGATGTCCAATGTCTATTGACTGAATGTATGTTGGGGTTTAATCTTTATTGAAACAGGGCCGTAAAGCTTGAGTATAAAGTCTCCAAGGAAAAAAAATTAAGGAGTAAAAAAAGAAGGACGCTCAGTTTTGTGGCAACTTATTTGCCAAGATGAGCGGATTATAAACACTTGATAATCGATGTCGGGCTTCTGATCTTCAATGAAAAATTGTGACGCTACTTTTCATTGGTTTAAGTTGCTTGTTCTACTCACAAATGTTATCTATCCGCATGAAAGCGGCATAGGCAGCAGAGCTCAAGCGTTGACGATTAGGTGTGATGGACAACCGCGTGTTCGAGTTCAATCGATGCCTTCGCTTTGACGCGTCTTAGTAGTTAGAGTCGAAATATTTCTTAATCTTTGCAGTTGGTAGGGTTGCACTGGAGTTTAGAGTCTTTGTAAAACTCTTCTGATTATTGATAAAAGGATATTTATGTCACATATTCCTGATTATTGATGAAAAGGATATCTTCTCATTACGTATTTCCTATAAGTCTTCCTCCGAATGAATTTACGCTCTATAAATGGCAATGAAGCCAAATGATGTCATCTGGGGGGCTTTGCTTGGAGCTTGCAGGATTTACTCAGAAACAGAAATGGCAAAGCGAGTGGAGCTGGAGGTTGGTATGGTCAATTCTCAGAATGGTGCAAGCGATGATGCATACTATGTGGTGTTGTCAAATATATATGCCGCCTGATCGATGGGAGAAGGCGAGAAAGATGAGGATGGTGATGGCAGAGAATGGGATTCAAAAGGAAGCTGGTTGTAGTTCAATTGCTCTTGCGAATGAATTTATAGGACCCCATGTTAGTCTCCGTGGGCCCTAGACTACATCCATACTGTATTGGATTTTGCTATGTACTATGGGACATGAGGCGACTCTCGGTTCCTTTCAATCATCTACAAAGTGCCATATATTAGTCGCTCCCGTAGTCCATGGAAATGTCGTTAAGTTCTTAAAGTCTCTCTCGAAGTCTGTCTTTTTAATGTTGATGTTGTCTTTGGTCTTTTTATCACCCCGACACTCATAGGAAATCTGACCGACTAAGTGACATACACACATGTGCCAAGCATTTGGTGACTATAAGATTAAAAGGTATGGATCTATCTTTGTAGATAGCGTATACAACATAACAATTATTTACTTATTGTAATTTGTCGCTGGAAACCCATTTATCTTAATGTGTTATTATTGAATATGAATAACTGATGAGGGGAACAAACAAAATTGGAATAAGAGCCTTTGTACTAACTGATGATGAAAATTTATGATTTTAGATAAACATTAACATTGCCACACCATATTTCACATGGCATTGCAATCAGGTGCCAGAAACAGGTTTAACATGAGTTTTATTCAGGCATTGGTATTGTGTGAATAACTAACTATATGTAAGCAGTTACGCTCATGTAACTGAAATGTTAGTGGTTTACGCTCAGTTGCGATTGAGACTGATTAAGTCAATTCTGTTTTCAAATAATACATAATAAGCAAATGCATTCAATATAATTAATGCCGAATAACAAACTGTGCTCGTACGGCACGGGTTATACCTAGTCTATATAATAAAACAACTTGGTTTTTAAGTGGTTTGTGTGAAGTCTACATCTAATAGTTAATACAATCAGTACATCTGACGGTAGACCGACACGATTAAAGAGTAAGTTGATTCCAATTAGGAAACATTTTTTATGAAAACGTACTCAAATAAATTACTACTAACTTATCTAGAATTTATTAAATTTATCTAACTTATTTAAATTCTAACTTATCTAAAATTTATTAAACTTATCTAACTTATTTAAATTCTAACTTATCTAAATTTATCTAAAATTATCTAAATTCTAACTGATGATATTAATCCTCATAGCTTTCTTATCGACAAACTCTCCATAGCCTTCTCCAGATTGCCCAACACCTCCTCACATATTACTTTCTTCTCAATCTCGAATAGCTTGGTTTTTAAGTGGTTTGTGTGAAGCCTACATCGGATGGTTAATAGTTAATACAATCAGTATTTCTGACAGTAGACCGGCATGATTAAAGAGTAAGTTGATTCCAATTAGGAAACAATCTTTATGAAAACATACTCAAAGAAATTACTACTAACTTATCTAGAATTTATGAAATTTATCTAAATAACTTATCTAACTTATTTAATTAAATTCTAACTTATCTAAATTTATCTAGAGTTATCTAAATTCTAACGTACTGATGATATTAATCCTCATAGCCTTCTTATCGGCAAACTCTTCAGAGAGTATTTTCCGGGTGTTGTAAATTCTCTAAATAATAAAGCAGCCTTGGTTTTTTATATATTTATATCAAGCGGTCAGGGAGAAAATAGTTTTGGGATGATTTAACGGTAATTATAACACTTACTAATACCCACAAAATTAGGAAATAAGAATAAGAATCCTTCATCGGGTCAATCTCTCTTTTTCCTTCAAATCACTTTTAGTTTTGGGATGATCTGACGATAATTATAACACTTACTAATACCCATGAAATTAGGAAATAAGAATCCTAGGCCAATCTCTTTTCATTACCAATAAACAAATCACTTTTAGTTACCGAAAGAAAAGAAAAAAAAACCTTACGTCTTTCACTCTTTCCTCTTCCTCACAAAGATACCTTACAACCCTTTCTTCTTCCTACCCAGTAAGGTAACACCCTTCTTCTCACCCTGTCACGTTTGAGTGTAAGGATCTACTGATGTAATCCTTAGTTTAACGTTTGTCAGTGAGTTTTGTTACTTTTTCCACACTGTTTTTTCAGTAATCTAATGATGTTGTCTCTTCTCATTACTTTGTTGTCAGTGAGTTTTGTTGCTTTTTCCACACTGTTTTTTCAGTAACCTTCTTCAATACTATCTTCTTCTCTTTAATAAGAAATTTTAACATGATTTATCTATCTCGGTTCTCTCCACTGCGTCATGCTCTCTCCACCACTCTAAGTCTCTTCTTCAACAGGTAATATTAATTTGTATTTAGTTTACATAGTGGTTCAGTGCATAGTTTTATGGGGTAATGAAAACTATGCCTTTAACACTCAACTTGGATTTCGGCGGGATGGGATTTCGACAAAATCCATTGATACATGAATAAATCTTTTCTATTGAATAAGATTCCTCGGGATTAAACGACAGTTGTAAAGGCAAGTACATTTTAACGTCATTTCCTTTTAATTGTTCAAAATTATTTCTATGCACAGAACAACAAAAAATCTACATTCATTTCGGTATGTACAGAGTGCAGAGACTTCAACGCTTCTTTTGCAAGATTGAACTAATCAATAGAAGGTTTACGTATTGTTGAATGGGAACTTTTTCAGTCAACATGACTGAGAATGTGTTTGAGTTACAAGAGAATGTAAGAATGAAGAATTAGCTATAATGGAAGCAAGTAAGTTAGTGAAAAAATTATTTTTCACTATTTATATTTGAAAAGCTATGTCTTACTTGTCTGTAGATGTATGCTTCATTTTGTGCATTTTGTAGTTGTAAAGACGTGTTGAGTGGGAGACTAAATGCAGAATAATGTATCGTTTCCCAATCCCAAATGTTTGTGCTGGACTCATTTCCCATGTTTATTGTATTGCATAAGTGCATGGCCAAGGATGCAACAACAACCAAAAGAGTATAAGTCAAAGCACAAATAGAACTTCTACTTTTTATGATATAATCACTCGAGTATCGAGGATCAATATCCTCTCTTCTTATAAGATTTTTGAATCCTCATGATTTATAATATGATATTTTAGTTTCGATAAATTTTTATATTAAGGTTGTAGTTTCTTGGATGTTTTCGGCCTCTTTGTATTGTGATTTTGTGTGCACTTATTAGGACTTCATAACCGTATCTCACAGTATATGAATTTAGTTATCATTTGACAGTTATTAATTAAGTTAAATCAAGGTACAAAGGATTGTGGGTTGAATTGAAACCAACATTTTGAGAATGTGACACATGAAGACTACCTCACACTAAGATCGAAACAAGTAGATAAAGGTAGGCTATAAAGGTAGGCAAGAAAGCATCCTCTTAATCATATACAATTGAGTTGCATATTCGGGTCAGAAGTTTAAAAGCTAATGGTTTATATCCTTAGATTGTCTAACGAACGTCGCCGGATTGACAAAATATTATATTTTCATCATTGCATTGTGAAAGGTTGGCAATGGTTTTGTGATTAAGATTTAGTTTACAAGAAGTGGCTACAGAAGTTCAGATTTCATTGTCAATTGGGCTCACTTCTTAATAGCTAGCTACAAAAATGCCCCATGTTGTCTTGAGCATTGGTTGTGGGCTGTCTTTAGCTTCTTACGCAGTAGTGTTGGTTGCATATATGTTGGATTTAGCAAGGATCCATTTTGTTTTTACTTATTAATGGATCTATGACTTTCACTATTATTATATTTATGCAGGAACTATCCAACGAAAGAAATAAATACGACAATATTTTGGCAACTGACAGATTCCCCACCCATTGAAGTTTGCAAATTCGGCATTAGAGTCATTAAGAGCAAATTTTGGAAGTTCATTTGAGTAGCAAACTTATTTCCAGTGATATTTTTGAGTGGCAGATCGAACTATTCCCAGCACAGTAGTATATTTGAGTAGCAGACTTATAAATTTGTTTACAATAGTCATGTTTTAATTGGGCCTATTTGAAGCTCCATGGGCTCTATATTGGTCATTTGAAATATCTTTTTTTGTTCAATGTAATGACATAATTTGTAGTGCATCTTACATATGATCTCTTATGTATTTTTGTAGTAATTGTGTAATGGACGTGATTAATTAGATGCATTGAATTCATTTAGCTACTATCTTTGAACTTTTGATGTTGACAAAATCAAGAAAACTTGAGAACTTTTTGTTACTTCAGCAGTTCATATTAGTTACTGCTTTTGTTGTTGGTTGTTGACATTTCGTTTGGCAGTCTATTGGATTGCAGACTTGCAAACATGTCCTTTAGCAGGAAACATTTGATATCAATTTGGGATCTTAGTTGTTTGATCCAAGCATGTTCTACCGTAGGACTATCTGCAGAACTATTGATGATAATAATTATGTGCTCATGAATAAGCTAATCTCGCTATGTATTTAGCAAGATTAAAAACAAGTAAACCAAAAGACCCACAAAATTTCTCTTAAGAAGATTGTCATTGGCGAAAATTGCATTTGCTTGCTTAACGACGCGGATGAGGTATACTTCAATGTTCACTCTAAGTATATACATGTGCGACGAGTTCTCACTAAGAACCTAATAGTGCTCCAACAATGTTTGTATAACCCTTGAGTTTTAGGTTTTTATTGATAGCAATATATACTTTGGATTATAGGAGTTTGCTATTGACTTTTTATTTATTTTTCTAATTCGTATAAAGGGGCTTAACAACTATTCAGGTTTTGTTAGTGTAAGACATATACTCATGGGATTTGAAACACTTGTGGGTGCATCACTTTTATAGGCATATTGCCGTGTGAAATTGAGTATGTATGATGCACAAAAGTTCAATTTAAATGTAAAATAATAGTGGAAACACTCTTGATTTTTTCCCAATAAAATTGGGGTTAAAATAATAAATTACCACGATTTTATTTTGCTAAATTCACCCGTAATGACTCGAGTGGCGTAGCCACGGGTTATATTCTAGTCTATATAATAAAACACTTTGGTTTTTAAGCATTTTGTATGAAACCTACATCCGATGGCTAAAAGTATATATAAATAGTACATCTGATGGTAAAACATGATTAATAATAAGTTAAGAGTTAAAGAGTGAATTGATTCTAATTAGGGAACAATTTTTATGAAAACGTACTCAAAGAAAACCCTTCGTTTGGGTACTAAAACGTACTAAAAGAAGACGTCCTATTAAGAGACCAATCGATCTCATGGCTATCTTCGTTCCTTCATACTTTAAAACCCTATTTTTCTCTCTTTGATTCTCATCGACAAACTCTCTGTAGCCTTCTCCAGACTACCCAACACCTCCTCACTAATAACAAATCACAATCACATATTACTTTCTTCTCAATCTCGATAAGTGGACTTCGCAGGCACAATCACTTTCTTCCTTTTTATTTTTTAATTTCATCAATTTTCTTCATCCATCCCTTTAAACCACCGAAATAAAAGAAAGTTCGTTCGTTAGCCACTTCACCCTTTTCCTACTCTTCACGGAAGAAACTTTCCCCCCACCCCACCCACCCACCCCCACAAAAAAAAGAGGTGCTCCCTAGCAAGTTCCAGGTTAAACTCTTCTCCAATTAATAACATTTTTCAAACAGTGGAGATAATAGGTACCCTCTTTGTTCTTTTTTAATTATAGTGGTTCTTTAATCATATATAATTTTTAATGCTTAAGTACTATTGACATGATTTTACAAGTATTTTACTTTTCTAAGAAATTTGTTAAGTGTTTAATTGGTTGGATTAGTTTTCTAGAAGTCCCATATATACTCCATTGGAAAATCATCTTGGTGAATATGGCATATTTGGGATGTTTAACAGTATTAATGAATATGTTATTAAATATTTGGATTGGAGAGGGAAAATTAGCATGCATAGACACTTCGATTCCCTTTCAATTCCTAAGGTGCGTGCATACTAATCAGTTAATCGTTTTGATAGCAGTAGATATCTATGGGAATTGATGACATGCTTCCACTTCAATTGCTCTTTTAATTTTCTCTTTGTTTAATCCCATGGAATTGAAGTAATTGGAGTTTGGTGTTTAATTTAGATTCTATTATTATTTAAAAAAAAAAAAAAAAAAAAAAAAAAAAAAAAAAGGTAAAGATGGGGAGAGGAAAGGAACTCAGCCACATTGTAGGCATGAATGACAAAGCACCTAATTGTAGTCCTCATTGGGGGACTTATGATTTCTGACATGTTCATCGATAGCAATATCTTATACTTCTCATGAATCTTTAAACCAACAACCAATAAAGCATTACTTAAGAACATCAGATGGTTCGTGTAATAGCATTTTAGTAAGTTGGGAAAGAACCATTTGAATAATTGTTTCTCATTCTTCAGGCTATAGTTTGCATTATGCTTAGTCTCAAAATTTTCTTAGTCCCATACTATATTACTTCAATTTACAAAGGGAATTTTATGAACTGCCTGATAGCCCATATTTGCCCGAGCATGACACGACTTGTAGAATTGTATTTGTGACATTTAATTCTTTGTTAGTGTGAATCCTCTACACATTGTTGTCCCAGTAGTCAAGCTATTGTTTTCATTCATGGACATTGACGCGTAAAGTTTTTTCCAAGTCATTTGTTGTTGATGTTACTGCTTTTGGATGGAAGATCATGATTATCAATGTAGCTGTTTTTCGGCCTAATGATATACTACTTTGAAATTCATCTACAGGTTAGACACATTTTAATTCAGGAATATAAGCATTCAACCCGTTGCATGATGCTGATTACAAGATTTATAAGTGGCTAATAGCTAGGGCGAAGGCAAGTGCAAGTTTTGGGTGCTTCATAAAAGTTGATGAGATTTCCAAATATTTTGTTGCCACAAGTTAAATCTATACTACTACTGAACTTCCTTGACATGCTATGGTGAATAAATCATGTAGTGAGAAAGCTAAATTGCGGCGCTTTTGAGGGAAACCTTAAAGTTATGGTAGGTTTATATTGTAATATTAGCTTTGGTTGTTTAGTGTTGAGCTTAGGCTTTCCTGTGTATTATTATAACTCTTTGTTTCAATGATCTAACTCAAGAAAAGATCTCTACAATATCATTATCAAAAGAACAAAGCGAAAAATAAAAAACGTGATACTTGCATAGTTAATGATTTTTTTGTCTTTAGTGAAGAAATGACACTCCGTGTGTAGTCAAAGAAATTTGGGTTTAGAAATTTAATAATTTGTGGTTGTTTGTTCTCAGACGTATATATGCTAAACCAAGATGAGTTTCTATGGGATATTTTTAGTTAAGGCCTGCAGGGTATCATAAGGACAAACAAGTTAAATTTAAATGTAAAAAAATAGTGGGAACTCTGCGTAAAAGTTTGTGTAGAATGCTAAATTTACATGTGTCTATTTCATAATGGCTCGAGTGGCATAGCCACGGGTTAAATTTTAGTTTGTTTAACATGGGACATGACAATACCTTCCCCTTTAAACATCCTTGTCTTCAAGGATTAAAATTTGGGAATTTGGTTGCAATATGAGTCCAATCTTCCCAGGTGGCGTCCTCAGGAACTGTGTTAGACTAATGGATAAGCACTTGTGCATCTGCCTTATTGTGTCTTGGTATCATCCTCCTAGCCAATACTGCGATTGGTTCCACTAGCATCTGTCCTTCATAATCAACCATAGGTAAGCGAGGCATTGGTGTTACGACATTGCCCAATTTATTTTTCAATTATGCATGATGAAAAATAGGATGAATTTTTTATCCATGTGGTAATCACAATTTATATGCTACCTGTCCTACCTTGGCATTCACCTCAAAGGGCCCATAGAACTTAGCACCAACCTTATGGTTCTTTCGAACAGCCACAGAAGTTTGCCTGTAAGGTTGTAATATGAGATAAACCAAGTCTCCCACTTCAAAAGGCCTCTCGCTTCTCATTTTGTCAGCATATAATTTCATCCTCTCCTGTGCCTTGGGCAAGCCTTCCTTAACTACTTCAATCATGATTGCCCTTTTCTGTAGGTATTCTTGAACTGCAGCCACTGATGTTGTTGCTGCTATTGGTAGCGTGAGGTGAGGTGGTGTATACCCATAAAAATCCTTAAAAGGCGACATCTTCAAGCTGGAGTGGTGGTTAGTGTTGAACCACCATTCAGCCAAAGGAAGCCATTTACACCAACTTTGCGGCTTATGTCCCACCATATCATGCACTGAAGGTAGTTTTCTAGACAAGAGTTGGTTCTCTTTGTCTGTCCATCAGTTTGTGGATGGTAGGCGGTACTTAGATGAATCTCAGTACCCATTTCCCTAAACGAATCCTTCCAGAACGAGCTTATAAACACCCTATCTCTATCTGAACTGATCAAGGTTGGCAGTCCATGCAACTTGTAAATGTGGTTCATGAACTCCTTAGCTAGTGTTATAGCAGTATATGGATGAGTAAATGCTATGAAATGGCTATACTTTGTAAGCCTATCGACAACCACCATTATTACTTCTTTTCCTTCTGACTTTGACAAACCTGTAATGAAATCCATAGCGATGTGTTGCCACGCATGCTCTGGGACATGTAAGGGCTGTAGTAAACCAGCAGGGAACACATGCTCATTTTTGTTTCTTTGGCAGACATCACAAGCACTTACAAACTCCATCACATCTTTCTTTAGACTTGGCCAAAAGAAATAAGACTTTGCCTGCTGATAACTGCCCTGCATTCCAGAGTGACCACCCACGGAAGAAGAGTGTATAGTGGCAATCAATTTCTGTCTCAAGTCACCATTATTCCCGATGTATATCTTGTCTTTGTATCTCACAATACCAGAAGGGTAAGAATAATTATGCACTCTAGTGGGATTGAGTGTCAACTGAGATATACCAGTTTGCATCGAGTCATCGCGCTCATAGTTTTGCATTACTTCTTTGAGCCACAGTGGGTGCACCGTCGACATTGCTTGACAACTAGCATGCTCTTCCACTACTCTGGACAGGGCATCAACATCCCTATTTTCAGTTCCTCTTTTATACTTGATTTCATATATTCAAAACCAAGTAACTTGGTCAACCACCTCTGTTGCATCATAGTGGTCATTCTTAGTTCTAAAAAGTATTTGATACTTTGTTGGTCGGTATATATGTATAATGAAGTGATGTCCGGAGAGATATGGTCTCCATTTGGTCACCGCCATAACTATTGCAAGCAACTCCTTCTCATATGTGGACAAACCTAAGGTTTTGGGACCCAAGGCCTAACTGAAAAAGGATATAGGCCTTCCTCCTTGCATCAAGACGGCCCCAACTCCCCTAGAACATGCATCTATTTCGACCACAAAGGGCAGTTTGAAATCAGGTAATGCAAACACGGGGGTGGAGGTCATCGCTCGTTTAAGCTGCTCAAAAGCTTTTCTGCCTCAACACTCCACTTAAAGTTGTTTTTCTTGAGCAAATTAGTAAGAGGTTTACTGATAGTTCCATAGCCTTGGACGAACCGCTTGTAATACCCTGTAAGCCCCAAAAATCCCCGAAGTCCCCTAAGTAAAGCGGGTTTCGGCCAGTTTACCATACTCTCTACCTTGGCTGGATCAGCTGCTACTCCCTTTGGTGTAATTAAATGTCCAAGATATTCCAATTGTGACTGTGCAAATGAACACTTAGACAATTTAGTGAACAAGCTATGCTTCCTTAGTACTGTTAGAGCTTCCCTTAAGTGCTCCACATGAACGTCCATGTTAGGGCTATATACTAGGATGTCATCAAAGAACACGAGTATATACATCCTAAAATAGGGTTGAAATACCTCATTCAATTCATCAGGGCTTGAAAAGTGGAGTGGGCGTTTGTCAAACCAAATGGCATGACTTTGAATTCATAGTGTCCACGATATGTTCGGAATGCCGTCTTGTAGATATCAACTTCATTTACCCGAATCTGGTGATAACCTAACCGCAGATCAATTTTAGAGAATACTTTCACGCCATGCAGTTCATCTATCACCAGAATGAGAAACTTGTCCTTAATTGTGATGTCGTTAAGCTTTCGGTAGTCTACACAAAATCTCCAACTGCCGTCTTTCTTCTTAACAAGCAATATAGGGGAAGCAAAAGGACTATGGCTAGGTTGTATTAGGCCTGATTCCTTCATTTCTTGCACTAATTTTTCGATTACTGCTTTCTGCACATAGGGGTATTTGTATGGGCTTTGGTTAGAAGGACTTGGGTTAGGCTTACGTGGGATATGATGGTCTAAGTTTCTTGTTGGTGGAAGCTTTTTGGGCTCGGAAAAGACATATGAAAACTCATGCAAGAGATTGGATACAGATGTAGGGGGTGGGTGTGGACTCTATAGGAGTGGTTCTCACTGAGAATAGTTGGCCCAGTAGGCCATGGGTGTTCTTCTGAATAAACCTTTTGAGAGCATTTCCTGACATCATTGTCAAGGTGGCAGTCTCCTCTCCTCCAGTAAGTGTAATTCTCTTCCCATCCTTCTAAACCTAATTTGTAGCTTATTCAAATTGAGCAAAATATCTCCACACGTCTTAAGCCAATCCCCATCTAAAACCATGTCACAACCTCAAAAGGGTAGTACTCTGATCTCCTCTTCAAAGTGATGACCCTGCATTGTCCACTTTAAGTTAGAGCACATGGCCTTGCTTATGATCTTGTCATCATAGCAACCGTTACTAACATGTGAGCTGTGGGTACTACCGAACAACCCCCTTGTTTAGCGGTTTCAGGATCAATGAAGCTGTGAGTACTCCTACTATCAATTAAGATAGTGATGGGCCTCTTCTTGAGCATCCCTTGAATTCTAATAGTGTTCTGACTAACATTTCCAGCTATGGCATTAATGGAAATTTCCATATTCGTCTATATCTCTTGTAGCAATGTTTCCTCTTCGCTTTCACTTTCTTGTTCCACCTCTTCTTGACCTTCTTCATTGGATACTAACATGTACAATTGCTGAGTTTTACAAAATTGCCCCGGTCTATACTGTTCATCACAATTGTAACATAAGCCCTTCTCCCTTCGGGCTCTCATCTGAGCAGATGTAAGTCTTCTTATATATAGGCGGTGTAGTGGTGGTACTTTTGGTGGTGGGAAGAATGTTGGTTAAGGTTTTAATTGGCGGTGTATTTTTTAAAGTTTGGCTTGTGGGTTGATTCGTATTAGAAGTTGAATAGATGTGTGGGAAGTAAGAAGTTCCAGTGGTGTTGGGTCTATAGCGAGAGGTGGTAGGTAGTGTTTTCGGCTTTTTAGACTGTGCTTCAAGGGCTGCTTCTTGTAATTTTGAAAGGCAAATGGCTTGAGAGAGGTGGGTTTGAACATTGGTACTAAAGCTCATAATTCCTCTTTAAGACCGCTAAGAAAACTCAGCACAAAGTATTCATCTGTTAAGTGCTTATTCTTACTGACCATTAAGGACTTAAGCTCTTCAAATTGCTCTTGATACTCATTAACCGTCGACGTTTGTACCAACTTATGAAACTCCCCCACATAATTGTCACGACATACATTACCAAACTTATCACTCAATTCAAGGATAAATTCCTCCCATGGTATAAATGATTTACCCTCTTGATAATGTAAGAACCATGAATCAGCTTTACCCTAAAAATAAAGGGAAGCTATATTGACTTTTTGGTGTTCTTCCACACGATAAATTTGAAAAGATTTCCTACACTTTCTTATCCAAGCCCGCGGATTGGTACCATCAAAGCATGGGAAATCAAGCTTAGGAGACTTTAGAAAATTACCTTGTGCCTTTGTCTGCGTTTCGAGTCGCAACTTCGTCGGCATTTTGGGATTTGTTGTATCAATAACAACTTCTGCATACTCCCCCTTGTTGGAATTCTCATAGCCATCGATCGCCTTTCCTTTGGTTTGCTGAAATCCATCGTTCAATAGTTTGAACATCTTCTCAAACCTTGATTCAGTTCTTTGATCGATTTCTTCTCATGATTGCATGATTTTTTTTATTTATTTCCGAAGCTCTAAGATTTGGGTTTCATTCTTTTACGCAAGTGCCATGGCCATCTCAATCGAAGGTTCGAAGACTCTTGATACCAATTCTTGAGGAGTTCAAACAAACTAGAATCAGATAAATAAGAAGAGAACTCACTGCTTCAACTTGAAGAACAGAGCCTAAGAGAATTTTCTCATTAATTTTTGTATCGAACCCTTACCAGGGACAATATTACATTTATACTCTCATTTTCTAACCAAGCCCTATCTCACCGACTCTGACTAATTTCTAGATTAAGCTAAAAGCAGACTAACAAATATGCCTTAAGGGCTAGACTAGTATACTGCTATGCAGTGGGGGCGTGAGCGGAGAGGGAGAGGGAGGAGTGGAGAGGGGAGAGGGAGAGATTGAGAGAGTGTGGAGAGGGAGATAGAGAGGGACGAAGAGAAGAGATGAGGAATGAAGATTGACAGACAGTTAGAAACCAACCAAATGACCTTTTGTCCGCATATCCCCTCGGTTCAGAACGTTCGCTCGACTCACTTGATTAACTAGTATACTGCATAGTAGTGGGGGCGTGAGCGGAGAATTGGAAGGGTGTGGAGAGTGGAGAGGGAGAGGGAGGAGTGGAGAGGGAGAGATTGAAAGGGGGTGGAGAGGGAGAGGGAGAGGGAGACAAAGAGAAGAGATGAGGGCAGACAGAAACCAACCAAATGACATTTTGGCCCCATACCGCCCCCCCCCCCCCCTCAGCCCATTCGCTCCGCTCACTTGACTAATACAAATAAATTTGACTGTAATGACCATACTACAATTACTTGATACTGTAATTACATAGACTGCCCTTCTGTAACTCCATTTGTTTAACCTGGGACATGACATAGAAACTCTTCACTGCCAAAGGTTTTACTGTTTTAGTTAGGGGCATAGTTTGGGATTTTGGAATTCCAAAAATCTGGAAAACCGATTGACAATATTTCAACCCATGTCATATTTTGATTTCGACTAATTTCGGAATCATCAATATTTCAACCCTGTGTTGTTTTTTCAGTTTTTTTTAAAACCGAAATATCAGGTAGAATTCCGACATTCCATTAGGAATAAACATTGGTTAGGCGTATATGAATTTGTCATTTTGGTAATGAATACCATTGAGAAAAAGCAATACACATATATAAAGGTACTCGCTACGGGCACCTTCCATTTTGTGTTGGGCAGACCCCAAAAAAACAAAATTTATTACAAGTTTGTCATTGACATGAAAAACATGTTTTGTGTTGGGCACCTCCCCAACTACATCAAAGTAACCTATTGCAACTTTTTATTGCCCTTCACCCTAAAAGACTCCACTTCTTTGCATTCCCCTCCCCCCTCCCATTTTCAAAACTCTCAAGTCTATTTTCTCATACACAAATCATTGACACAAATTGAGAAGCAATATAATGAAATCTTATGAAGTGACATCATTTTGAAATCTTTAATCTATGAAATTCCCGAGTTTGATGGAAAATTAGCCCTAGCGCAACACTACCAAGTCGTCTAGGATAAAGTCATCTGACCCACTCGAGTCGTTTGGGATCAAGTTATTCAACCCACCCAAGTCGTATGGGCATGCTACCCACTCGAGTTGTCTGGGATAAAATTATGCGACCCACCCAAGTCGTATAGGATTAAGTCATGCAACCCTCTATAGTCCGGCCAAATTTGATGGAAAATTGGCCTTGAGCGACACCAGTAGGTCGTCTGGGATATAAGACATGCGACCCAGCAAAGTCGTTTGTTTGCCTTTGTCACTACACTGCTAGGACATTTGGAGGGATTGCTTCAAATATCTCATTTAAAGTGGGGTGAGTACATTTTATAGCTTTTTACCAGTAACATTACATAGCCCTGCCTAAGAGAAGAACATTTTTTCAAGCTAAAATGAGTTGAAGTGTATGCCTTCTTTTTAAGCATTATAAACAATATACAATGAAGTACTAAATGTCTAGACCTCTGGGGCACAGTATAGTGCTAATGGAGTTCCAGTGAGAGCTAACATGTGAAGTCTCTTATATTACTCACCCGTGATTGTATTAGAACTAGTTTTCATCTTTAGGTGTCCAATTTTGTTTTAAGCGTTACTGCACATTCATATATTGTCTTGATGTCTTCAATCAATTGCCTTAAGCGCATAAACATTAATTATTGCATTATGCAACAAAATGAAGCAGAAGGCACTTAAAGAATGTGAACTTTACACTTCAAAGTATGCTGAGTGTCCTATGGGAAGAACATTATCAGTTGTTTGGCAGTGTCGGAAACAAACAAAAGAGTTGAATAAATGTCTTATCAATAGTAAGTATTTCTTTTCTATAATTTCTTGTCTTCATCAATAGTAGAGCTTGATGCCTTAATCTTTCTTTTTGTCTGACGTTTTCATAAGAGTTCATAATCGGGTAGAAGATGAAGAAGTAAAATGGTGGATAGTAGCCGGAGGAGAAGAAAGAAACTAGTTCTAACCGGTTTGCCGATTTTATTTCAAGTTGGATTTTTTTGGTGGGGGTGTATGGGACAGCGTGTAGTGCCCAACACAATTGCAGACCCCAAGTCTGCCCAACACAATTTTTTGGGGTGTATCAATAATAGGACTTATATAAATATGGGTGAGCCTATTGGTTGGTTTAGGAAAATAGATATAGATTTTATACTTCTGAGAGGAATAATTAGAATGGTACTGTAAGAAGTTTATGGAGGAACATATCGGGTTTAAAGTTGAGAACAGTTCGATGCAGTGCTCTCTACAGGCGTAGCAATTGGAATCAAGTCACTCATGAAAGTCGTGATACAAATGGTGTTTGTTAGAAATGGAAAGCAACAAAAGACAAATGGTGTTATGCTTCTTCACAAATTGTGTCATCGAATTGGCGTTCGTCATGACGAGGATGATAGACACTTTTTTTCTATTTTAATTTAAGAAGGAAAGAAAAAGACAACCAGTTTCCCAGATACACTACAGTACTTTGAAGTTGGAACTTAATTTGAAGAAAACCACGTAACAACAAAGAATATTACAATTTTATATATTTTGATTTTGGGCCCTTTTGTTTTGGTTGGGGCAGAATAGGAATTGACAAAAGGAGGTTGGAATATGATAAAAGTCTCTCAATGTTCATCAGATGGTTGGTCTGCAAGTGCACACAAAACATGTTGGAAATTTAGTTTCACCATCAACGAATAACTTGCTTGGTTCTAACGATTATAAATGTCTCTAATGGGGACCTTGAGTCGGAGAAAAGGAGTAATTTAAGCTTGTTGGAATTTTGAGTAGATTCATTATGTGAATGAAAACTCACTTGATTCCAAGGGTTGCACCCTTTGGCTCCAATGTGTCTTTTGGGTTGTATCTTTTCGAGGAGTCCTCTTTGAAAGGTGTGATGCCTTTTCGTTTTCGTAGAGACACCTTGAAAAGCACTGAAGGGAAATGCTTCTCTGCAGCAAAAGCAGAGCAACCCTATAATACCAAAACCTAAATATAACCTTTAAATCAACCAACCTCATCCAACCTATACATAAAGCAACTCTGAATCATCTACCCATTAGCCAACTTCTATCTATAACACCTATATCAAGTTTCAAATCTAAGTTTCGACCTCCTGTTCAAGGGAAGTTTCAGATCTAAACTTTCCTTTTTAATAAACTCCTAGCCACGTTTTCTTATGGAAAGTGAAGAAGCAAACCCACATGACCTGAGAACTAAACAAGTTATCGAAGATCTACAGGATGCGTTATTAGAAAAACTCATATTTTCACAAATGCCAGTAGAAACTGATTTGAACAAGATAAGTGAGGAAAACATGAAGGAATGATAACTTATGACTATAGCCAAGTTCTATAGCAAAAGATGGATCTCACTCAATACCATTGCTCTGAATCTCCAGAATCAATGGTGTACTTTTGGTAAGTTTCATATTAATACCCTGTCCAATGGAACTTTTACTATTATGTTTACAAACACCAATGATCTAGATCATGTTATTAATAATGGTCCGTGGGAAGTCCAAGGATATGTTTTCTCGGTTAATAAATGGGAACCAAACAAAGATGTAGAGGACATCAAGTTTCACTTGGTGCCTTTCTGGATTCAAGTAGCTGGGTTACCAATAGAGAGGCACAAAAGGAAGGAAGACCTAGAAATCATTGGTAATGCTATTAGTCTTTATATTGAAGCCGACATGGAATGTTTCAATCAGATCCGGTCTCCTACTGTCCGGATTAAAGTTTTTGTGTATATAAAGAAGCAACTAGCGAAACAAGTTAAGCTGAATACAGGGTACCCTAAACCAGTGCTTGGGAAGGTCCAATATGAACATCTACCCATCTTCTGTTATTTTTGTGGTATGATTGGTCATGGACACAAGGGTTGCTCTTTGAGAAATCATCTTCTTGAGAAGGATTTGGATTATAGTAAAGGAAAGAAAACTATTCCATTCTTGTTCTCAAATTCATCTAGAGTTTTAGGGCATTTTCAAGGCCAGCTGAACAGCTCAGAGAGAAGGAAGGAAGAATCAATGAGCGAATCTCCTACAGTGCAAGTTAGCATGACTAGAAAGAACTCTTTTCAAGTTGAAACGTATGTTATCCGAGCTGCCAAGGTTTGGGCACGTGTCACTCATGGACCACCCCAAGGTGTCGATGTGAAAGGAAAATAGAACCAAGGACCACTCCAAAGTGTATCTGATGCATGACAAAAGATTGTTGGCCCACCTCAACGTGACCTCCAAGTTTCACCCACCTTAGAGGGTAACCAAGTAACATCTTTCTTTCAACAACCTAATCACTAGTATGGGCCTATTTCTCAACAAAGCCCAAACCCCCAAGATAAACCAAACCTACTACAAGGCCCCATACCCCTGCAAAACCAAACGAACCAGAATAACCATTTCAAACCAACGATAAATGAGCCCATCCCAAACAATCAGAATCCACCTAACCAACCCGTACCAGAACAACCCAAACCCATCACTATTCAAACAAATATCATTGGTTAGCAAAAGGGTGGGAACAATAACCAATGTGCTGATTTCTCTTTCACCTCCATAATCTCCCACACAAACAACAATCCATCACAATTTCTCTCTACAGAAAAACAAAAAACACAGAAAGAACCCATGGCTCAATCTAACCAAAATAATCAAAGAGTGACTAATTTAGATAGGGCTAAGAGGTATTTTTGTTTAAGGGAAAAGAGGTATCAGGAACTAACCAAGATGAAATCCATGAAAAGAACTTTGGAAATTAGAAAGGCAAGAACACAAGGGAGAGTTCAACAGCCTCCAGAAGATGCTGTTATTATTAACCTCGCAAGTGAGGAGATTGTCCCCTTCACTGGTCCAGAGAAAAACATAAGAGTCTTGGATACATATGTTGCTTTTACAGGAGAAATGAATGAAGAAGGAAATATTGATGAAGCTGGACTAGCTTTTCCTCTCAACCAAATCCATCCTGCTGAGTTTGAGGTACTAGAAAGTGATATGATAGATGCAAGTACTGAGATTGAATATAATGAAGGAAGTAGTGAAGCCAATACAGACACAAATACAGAAGTAGTCATCAGAGTTAACAAAGAGGACGTGGATGAGGAGATGGTTGCTAAAGAATTTGCTGATGAAGAGGCTTTGGAATTCAGTACCCTGGTGGATGCAGAATGTAAGAAGGATTCTGGATATGATAAGGATGAATCAGGAAATAACACTAAAGAAGATGATGAGAATGATATAGAGGTGAATGAAGATGATAATTCTGCTGGTTCAATGCAATGGCTGTCCCATATCATCCATCACTGACTTTTTAATGATGTCTTGGAACTGTCGTGGAATGGGTACCGCCACTACTATTCGGAATCTAATGGACCTCGTCTGAGAACATGAGCCGGATGTAATCTGTTTATCGGAAACAAAAGCACAAGATGAACGTATGATTTAAGTCAGTCAAGTATAGAGGTAGCTGTTTTGCACCAGCTGTTGGAGCAAAAGGTGGTTTTGTTATGATGTGGAAAGATGGATGCAAACTTAAAATCTTGGGAGCAACTTCAAACCATATTTCAGGTAAATTAATAATATTGGTATTAATTATGTATGGTACTTTACTTTTGTCTATGGGGATCCTATTGCTCATAAAAGAAAGCGAGTCTAGGATGAGATTCGTTCTTTTGCTCCCCTTATGCCTGGTCCCTAGTTACTTTTTTGGGACTTTAATGGCATCAGTTCTCCTGATGAAAAAATTGGAGGAAATTTTATTCTTACCAAAAGTATGTTGGATTTCAATGATTTTCTTAATGACTTGGGTCTGTTCGACCTTGGATCAAAAGGCCCTCATTTTACTCAGAGCAATTGTAGAAGGTATTAAAATCATATTCTGGAAAGACTTGATAGGGTTGTTGCTACCACTTCTTGGATAACTCTTTTCCCTATGGTAAGTGTTAAGACCTTGGTAAATTCTTCTTTTGACCATCTCTCCCTTTTCATCAATTTCAATCATGTGGACCCCTGCCCACTAAAACCTTTTAGATTTTTTAGTATGTGGTGTGATGACCCAACCTGTAGAGGTGTTGTTGATAATGCTTGGAAGCATGAATATCTCTGGAATGATGCTACCTTACCAAGGAAACTCCATAATACTAAAAAGGACCTTATAATCTGGAATAAGGAGGTTTTTGGAAATATTTTTCAAAGAATAAAAAAGACAAAGGATGATCTTCAAAAATGTCTTATAATGAACCATTCTGAGGAAAATTATAATGCTGCTGAAATCTTAAGGTAGGAGCTAGAAAGCCTTATGGAAAAAGAAGAAAGTTTTTGGAAACAAAAGGCTTGCTTCAGTTGGGTGAAGGAGGGTGACAGAAACACAAAACTTTTCCACCTCTCTACTGTGTTTAGAAGAAGGAAAAATCATATTACCAAATTTATGGATGACAATGGTGATTTGCATGAGGGAAGGAAAGATATTGGAGAAACTATAAACTCATACTTTTCAAACCTGTTCACCTCAGAAAATCTTAATCCAGATCAAACCATTCTAAACCCCTTCAAACCTATTATTACTCAAAATGAAAAGACTCTCCTCACCAAAATACCAACAAACTCTGAAATTTGGAGTGTTGTCAAGGAGTTTGGAAGTTTGAAGTTACCTGGGCTAGATGGCTTTCAGGGTATTTTTTACAAACAATACTGGGATATCATCTCCCATATTGTGATACTAGATGTTCAAAATTTCTTTATCCATAGGGACCTTCCACCCTCTCCAAATGAAACTTTTATCACTCTTATCCCTAAAATTACAAATCCTGACCATATCTCAAAATTTAGGCCCATAAGCCTAAGTAATTTCAGTTACAAGATCATATCAAAGATTATAGCCAATAGATTCAAACCCTTCCTTCATAAAATCATCTCACCATTCCAAGGAGCATTTGTCAAGGGAAGATCTATTGGGGATAATACTAGTCTGGCTAGTGAGATATTTCACAATATGAAGAAGATGAAGAGAAAGGAAGCAAGGCAGGATGGTTGTTAAATTAGAGATGGCCAAAACTTTTGATAGATTAGAATGGAGCTTTTTGGATGATATTTTCTAGCACTTGGATTTCTGTACCAAATGGAGAGAGATGATCAAAACATGTATCTCTACTGTTTCATATAATGTTATCTTAAATGGATCCCCTTTACCAAAAGTTTTCCCTCTCAGAGGTATTAGATAAGGAGATCCTTTATCCCCTTACCTGTTTATCCTTGCTTCAGAAGCAATATCTAGGCTTTAAGCTCAGGCTGAACAATCTCAAGCTATTCATGGCATCAAGCTGAAGCCATACTCACATCCCATATCCCATCTCCTCTATGTTGATGATCTAATCATTTTTTTTTGCAAAACTACTTTTGAGGAATTAGATAATATGAAGAATATTCTTCTCAAGTACTGCCAAACATTAGGTCAAGCCATAAATTGGAATAAATCCAGTATCTATTTCAGCTCTAATGTACACTAAAAACACCAAAAGATGTTGAAAAAGCTTTGGAAGGTAAGGGCTTTTGTTGAGCAGGAGAAATATCTAGGAGTGCCCATCCTTATATCTGGTAAGAAGAGTGTTTGCTTTGAATATATTATTAATAAAGTTTAGAGAAAACTAGCTGGTTGGAAGGCAAAGGTTTTATCCGAAGTAGGAAGAACTGCCTTATTAAAGCAGTTGCTCAGGCTATCCCTATTTATGCCATGAGTACCTAAAGGCTACCCTTCAAAACCTGTGATTGTTTGGACAAGATGTTTAGAGATTTTTGGTGGCATGGCACCACAGACTCTAAGGCCTATCATACTTTGAGTTGGAATAACATTGCTACTCACAAGTCTATGGGTGGACTTGGTTTCAGATCTTCAAGGAATATGAACTCTGATCTTTTAGCAAAACACATGTGGAGATTGCTCATTGACAATAGCTCATCTTAGGCTTGTTTTTTCAAGTCAGTTTATATGAAATGGTGGCAACACAAGGATATATATCAGCTACCAAAGGATTGCTCCTATATTTGGAGAGGCATCTGTAAGCAGCTTCAGTTTGTTCAAGATAACTCTCTCTGGGCAGTGGGATATGGATCCTCTATATCCATTCTTACTAATCCATGGCTCTCCTTCATCAACAAATCTTTCCTACTTTTAGACCACCATTACAAACCAAATCTCTTGGATGTCAAAGTCAACCACCTCCTTATTCCAGGAACTAACTCTTGGGATTATTCTATCAGGGTAGGAGAGTTGTTTCCTAACCCAATTCAAAACCTCATCACATCTATCACAATCAGACCTGATGTTGCTAGCGATAAGATTATTTGGTTGGGTTCTAGAAAAAGCATTTTTTCTGTTAAATCTGCACACTATAGTATTAGTTTGCTAGAGAGTTATGGTCAAAGCTCCACTTTAAACCCCCTCACCCTTAAAAGGATCTGAAATCTGAAAGATGTAGCAAAAATACAATTGTTTCTCTGGAAAATGTATAGATATGCCCTGCCTATTGGAGAATGTCTGATGAAAAACAATTTCAAAGGGGATGCAACTTGTATCTTCTGTGGGAAAGCTGTAGAGACAGACATTCATCTGTTCATACAATGTGATTAGACCAGAGTTGTCTGGTTTGGCTCCTTAGCATCTGTAAGGATAGAAAGCCTGAATGTGAACACTTGCAAGGAGCTTATAGACATTCTTATGGAGTGGCTCAACTGCTCTGAGGAAGATAATAGATTAAAAAGTCTTTACTGTTACTATCTCTTATATGAAATATGGTGTCATCGAAATAAAGTAAGAATGGAAGGAATTGGTATATCATGTCAGACCATCTGGAAAGACACTATGCATGATTGGCTTTCTTGTCTAAAAGCATATTAAGTATCTGAATCTCCAATACTGTCTGACATTGTTGTTGTAACTCTTGATGAGATATGGCCTAAGATCTCCTTTGATGCTTCATACAATAGGTTGTTGAAGTCTGGCATAGTTGGAGCTTGTTGTTTTCTAGAAGGAGGAAACATGGTTGCTGCTGCATATTCAAGATTTTAGGCTAGAAGTGCTGAACAAGCTGAATTTTGGGTAGCAAAGTTGGCACTGAAGTTGGCAAATAGGTTGGAGCTGGCAGAAATCCAAATTCAAGGTGACAACAAAACTTTAGTTGCTACTGTAGCAAAGGACACCACTCCATCAGACTGGAATTGCTATCCTATATTACTTTATGTTTAGAATCTTAGTAGTAGATTGCAAAATTTTGTCTGTAAATGGATTCCTTGAACATCTAATGGGGAGGCACATATTTTAGCTAAATGGGCATCTCCGAATGTCAGTAACATGCCTCCTCCCACTGATTTTCCAAAACACTGATGTAATGCGTTTCTATATATATATATATATATATATATATATATATATATATATATATATATGTGGGTTTATCGAAAAAAAAAAGAGACACCTTGAAAAGGTGTGGTGACTCTTTGAAGAGACACCATTCTCCTATATATACACACTTTTATTTTGCACTTAAAAAAGGAAGATAATTAATTAGAGAGCATTCATCACACACAATTGTTGGTGAAAAGCGATACCAATCGGTCCTTACTAAAATAGCTTGAATATGAACACTATAAACTCCAATTGAAAAATCTAAGTTTTCACTACAACCAACAACCACAAACTTAAGCTATGGAATTAACTATCACAAACAAGCAATAACAATGCAAAATAAAACTTACCACAATGAGACACAAGATAACGTGGTTCGGCTAATGATGCCTACTTCCACAAGAGCAAATCCTTTTATAAGTGTGGGAAGAAAGATTACTGATAAGCACCCAAAAGTGTAGTTTAAACCCTTTAATAGTACTATACTTAGGCCAATTCTATTTATAATAAAGGGTTTTTAGTATTACCCCCTACTAGATGAGCTAATTAGGATTTCCCCAAACTAGATAAGGAAATTAGAGTCTCCCCCCTAAGTATATAAAAAAAAAAATTCAACTTGGGTTGACCCTGTTTTTTGTGTGTATTAAGGGGGGAGACCCTAATTTCCCCATCTAGTTGGGGGAAATCCTAATTGGCTCATCTAGTAGGGGGTTAATACTAGTTAGCCCTATAATAAATAAGAGTTAGCACTGTTTATGTGTTTTTGTGTATTTCAGAACTTAAAGTTGATTAGGTGACTAAAGGCACCACTTTTGTATGGAAAATGAGTCAAGATGAATGCCAAGAAAGTTCTACATTTAAAGCCCAAGAATCATGGAGAAAAGCCTTTTTCAAGCCCAGTCAAAGTTAATCTAGGTAGAAAAAGGACAAAAAAGTCAACAAAACTTTAACAGGTCGTATCTTTGGACTCGGGTCTCGGAATTGGGCCTACTTTATGTCAAAACAACTGGCTCGGAATAAGCTTTCCAATTGACCTAGCCTTGCCCCAATCATAGCTGTAAAAATGGATGAAAAGGGCACGGAAGTAATTTCTAACAGATGTGGCCTCTTTAGATTTAACCTAATGGACTTTGGGCTAACTTTAGAGGCCCAAAGTCCCCCTTTTTGGCCCATGCACAAAAATATAACCCTAACCCTCTCCTATATAAAAAGGGTTAATGATAAACACTATTCTCTCTTCTAGCCAACTCCTTCCCCTCCTTAGTTAATAATTAGTTTAGTTTAGTTTTAATTAGTTTTACTTTCTTTAGGGTTAGAATAATTTAGTTTGTAGCCACCATTAATTCCCATCAATCAAAAGCTTTAGTTAATTTTCAATTCAATTGTTTTTTCAATTATGTCTTCTTATTATTGCTTTAGTATAATGATTCCAATAACACTAGGCTAAACCTCCATTAGAGGAGGTTTATGAAGCCATGTGAGGATGAGTAGCTATTAGTTTTATTGTGTTGCATAAAAGAACGTCAAGTTCTTCGTTATGAGTAACTAGAGATAGAGCTCATAATGGAGAACTAGAGTATAGAGCCACCACCAAAGAGATTTGTGATGGAGCTACACTCTCATGTTAGTTAAACCTCGATCCGAGAGGACTTGGTATTTACTAGGGATTAATACAAGCGATTCGATACTAACTAATAGTCAATCAAATTGCGTGGCGGATTAAACCACTTCTAATATCTTTATTCATCATTTAAATTCACTGTTTTCACCTCATATCTACTGTTTTAACTCTCATTAGTGAAACATACTTCTAATCTAAACTTGCATCCAAGTAGTGTACAACTAGAGTTTGGCGAACACGACTACTCCTCCCTATCTCACATGATTTAGAGAGTTTCATATCTTGATAAATTACTGTTTTCCCTTCTCAATTCACTGTTTTGACAGTATATTTAATTATATATTATCAATGGCACCGCTTGCCATCTAGTTCATTTACATTACACACATTTATATTACAAAACACTGTTTTCACTATTCACAAAATACACACTAAAACACTGTTCATAATTTCTTCGAATTTTTTTGCTACTGTTTGAGAGCATACGAGTTGTTCAACCCTAGTTATTTAGTTGTGAGCGCGCGCGCCACATATTTGCCTTCACTGAGCGCGACCCGCCTTCTACATCTTAAGTGTGCATCGCACCCAATATAACTAAATTCTAAGCGTGCACGCGTCCTAGGTTAATTAGCTTAAATTAATTTTTTCATATTATTTGCAATCTTATCTCACGAGTACAGTACAGTACTCGTATGCTATCAACTACAAAATTTTAAAAAATTATTTTTCTTCATTCTAAACGGTGTCTAGAAAATTGAAAGAATTTGGGGTTCTCTAATTAAGGAACGTGCACGCACGGACAACCTCCCTCAAATTCTTAAGTGACCTGGCTGTTGGTTTGATAAAAAATACAAAAAGATTAATTAATTAAATATTAATTAGTAAGCCCACCCACTACCAAAGCCCGTTTCATAGGCCTAACATCAAGGCCCAACACAAAGCCCATAGTAAAAAGCTTTTTTCTAATTCTTAAAAATTTAAAAACTAATAAGGTTAATCTTTTTACAGGACTTCACAATCCACATCGTGTACCTGGACTAGTACTCGTATAATTCTTCAAGTAACATAGACGTGCTTCAAGGCTGTTGAAGACATTATTTATACGCGTAGCAAAGACGCTCCAGGTAACACCTCTTTACATCATCAAATTTACTGTCAAAGGATTCTATTTCTAGTAATAATCAGGCTATTTTTTACATGCTCGTTAGGACTTGCCAATTAGACTTAAAACTTGCATGAGATTAAGATATGGTACGCATAAACCTGCCATATTAGTTTATCGTAGAAGTAGAAATAATCTCCTATCTAGAAATTCACCAATCACCACACACACACCACCTACACCCACCAACACTACATTTGTAGCAATGGGTGAAGAAATAGCAGAGAGACCCCTCTCTAATTTCTATAAGGCCTTAAACGATGGACCTGAGTCCTACATAATTCTTGCAGATACTACGTGAGATTTTAGAATCCCCCTAATATATTTAATTTGCTACCTGTTTTCCATGGATCAGACCATGAGAAGCCTTATCAACACTTACATAGGATACAACAAGTTCTTACTACATTTCATCATCCTAACGTAAGACCTAAACAAATAAAGCTCAAGGTGTTTCCTTTCACCCTAGCTGACAAAGCGGCTGCTTGGCTAATAACACAAAAGTCGAACTCTGTCGATACATGGGAAAAACTAGTAGAATTATTTATAGAACAATTTTACCCACCACAGAAAACTGATGAGATGCTATAAAATATTCATTTCTTTCGCCAAAAGCCTCAATAATCCTTTTCTGAGGCTTGGAATCATTTCACCAATCTTCTAGTAGAATGTCCACATCATAATCTGGATAAAGACACACTAGTTCGTGCCTTCTTCAAAGGCCTATCCATCCCAACATCATAAAGAGACTTTAGATATCATGAATGGAGGTAATTTCCTAGGTAAATGAGCCACATATGCTTATAACTTTCTACATAATCAATCCAAGATAAAGTAACAACTAGGGAGGTAATGATTACTCCCGCTCCATTCCTTCTTCTACAGCTAAGGCAGCAAGTATGTTTGAGATTAAACAAGATCCTGAAAAACCTTAATTGAATCCCTTACTCGTAAGGTAGATGCCCTTTCTATTAATAAACAAGAAGAGAAACTAACTCCGGTAATTTCTATTTTAGTCTTGAGCATTCCGATCATTATTGTCCTCTTGCTTATGAACAACCATAATCATAACCAGAATATGTTTGTGCTTTTAATTATATACCTAACACACCTTGGAGACAAAATCCTAATTTTAGTTGGCGTAATAATCAACAACAAGCAGCATCTTCAGGTTTTAATAATCAAAACGTTAGGTCCACCAATAACTATAATCAATATCAATCAAGGCAAGGACAAGGGCAAGGTAATAATAATAATAATAATAATAGAAGTTTAGTCCCAGTACATAACAACTATCAAAATCCACCCGTTAATAATCAACGTGAGATAATTCCTATTACACAACCCGTGGCAACTCAACCTTCCCAAAATGATAGATTCGATGCACACATGCAAACTTAACAATAGATATTACTAGCCATCCAACAATCTTTCTAACAGTTAGCCCAAGAAAAACCACAACAAAAAGGCATGTTTCCAGGTCAACCTGTACCTAATCCAAAATCAACAAACACAGCCTTTGAATTAAATGGTAGTTCTAGTAATGAAAATATAATACAAGGAGAATTAAAGGCCATAACTACTCTCCATTAAGGGAAAGTGGTTGACAACAAAGTAATAATGCCTGAGGATTACCCCCAACAAGATAAAGAAACTTACTAGATACCATAGTTGAAACTAAAGATCATACTGACCTTGCTCCCTTTTTGTGTGTATGAGATGAATGGTATATGGATGATGTAGATAGATGATGGTCATTGAACAAAATAGAAGTGTATCAAAACCTAATTATTCCTCAATAAGTAAAGGATGAGTAGGGTATCGTTCCACTTTTAAGTGTATGTTATGTGAAGGACAGGACTGGAAAGGGGGTTTAAGGGATTAAAAACTATGATTGTAGAGATTTTAGATTCTAATGCTAAACTAAACTAAACTAACTAAACTATTGAGAATTTATAAGAGAGGGAATTCAAGAGATTAGAATCCACCGATACCTTATATCTGTGACTTTTTGGTTCATGGTTGTTCTCACTAGTAGACTACAATTAGGCAATCGAGCGAGTGCCGATGCCCTCTTGGACAAAACATTGTTAACAATTAACTCTACTCAAGTTTGTTCCTAAGTTTATGTTATTAGTATGTTCTTTCCTTTTATGTGAGCTTGGGCAGCTATTCAATGAATCACCATCTAAGGCAAACACAAGGAATACTTCTCTTACTCTAAAACACTACACAACTAGAAGAAAAGTAGAGAATAATAGTATAATATTCAATTATAATAAATAAAACCCTATTCTAGCATTATATTTAATTGCAATAAATAAAAGTATGTCACTAGTAAATATTCAATTGCAATAAATAAAACCCTAAACTAGCATGATATTCGATTGCAATAAATAAAAACCTTAATCTATACTTCCATCCCCTTGTCTGGGCAATGAAACTAATAACTAAAAACATAAAGAACTAACCTGTTTGGAGACTACCATGAACCAAAAGAATCAACGAACCTTAAGCACCGGCTTCATCTTTTCCCTTGAAGGAGAAGATTAGCCTTCCATAAAAAAAAAAACACGAAGAATGAGAAGAAGAAGAAGAGTCGAAGAACATAAGACTAGAAAGACTAATTTATTAAGACTCGACTAATTAAAACCGAATCTTTTATTATTAATCTCTCTCTGCCTCAAGTTCTGGAGACAAGAATATAAGTGAATTGGCAAGTTTCATGAGGCACTTAGGTCCTCTATTTATAGGGGTTACAATGAGTTCTAGAAGCATTCCAAACCGCAATTTGTTTCCTAATACAAATCAACTTCTTTCAGATTCCAACTTCATCTCCAAAACTAAGAAGGAAGTGGCTACAGTGTCAGCTCATGCGTCTAGACGCACGATCCTTGCGTTTGATAAGAGCCCAAAACTGTAGTTTTAACCCCTTAACAATAATACTTTTAGACCAATTATGCGAGTAATAAATAAGAGTTAATGCTGATTACGTGCTTTTATGTATTTCAGGCATTGAAGTCAATTATGTGCAGGAATGTGTCACTTTGGCGAAATAAAGGAGCAAGGGTTGGTTGCTAAGAAGTTCTGTGATTAAAGGGCAAGATTCAAGGAGAAAAAGCCTTTGTAAAGCCCGGTCAAAGCTTAAAAGTCAAAGTCAACGCGGGCAGAAATAGCAAACAAAAGTCAGCAAAACTTCCGAAGACCGTATCTTTGGACTCAGACCTTGGAATTGGGCCTACCTTATGTAAAAACGACTGGCTTGGAAAGAGCTTTCCAATGGTCTAAGCCTTGACCCAATCAAAGGAGCAGAAGTTAACGAAAAGCCTGTTGAAGTCAAATCCAGCTGAAAAGGCCTTGGTGGACTGAAGAAATTTGGTTTTGGGCTCGATTTTTCGGCCCAAAACATGGCTCCTCAGCCCATGCACAAAAATGTGGATCTGGTCTCCTCCATTTGAACACACAAGACTTAACTCTTAAGCAATTCTTAGGTTTAGGGTAGAATGTAGCCATTAGAGAATAGTTTTTTTTAGATCTAGATTTAGTCTCCATTTTAATTAATTAGTTTTTCATATCTTGTTTTAGATCTAGTTATACCTTTTAATTAATTAGAGTTAGAACAAGTAGATTATTATTTTAGAATCAAATATTAGTTTCATAATAAAGTATTCATTTTCATCTCAAATTAGTTTATTAATTAAATTCTTATTTAGTTTTAGTTGTTTTAAATTCATAAATTAGGATTGTCTTCATTTGATAATTAGTTAGTTCTTCATAATTTCAGTTTTGATTTATTAAAGTATTTAGATCTAAATTCAATTACTTAGTTATTAATCATTTCATAGTTATTAGTTTAGTTTTGAATTCTTGATTAGATAAAGATCGTAAATTTATCATCTTTATATTATGTCTTGTTTAAATTTAATTGAAAATGATAGTTTAATGACTCTAGGCTAAACCTCTATTAGAGGGGTTTGAGGAAGCCTTGATGAAAGCTTGATTGTTGTTAGTGTAGAATAGTCATAATTTTCCATTCCAATCTAGAAAATAATTAGTTCACCATGAGAATGAGTTTGATTGCTTCACATGCTAGATGTTAGTTGGTAGAGATTACCATGAACAACTAGGGATTAGGAAGAACCAATAGTTATGCGAAAGCATTGCAATTCGGATTACGGTGAATCTTCGCTAGTTAATTAAGTCGAGTTAAGGTGGAATCAATCCCCCCTAATTCCTTATCATAGTATCAATTTATCATTTCGTAGTTGAATTATCCTATCTTATTAGCATAATTTGCATCGTAGTATAATTCTCCGCAATACTCTCATTGACTTTGGATAGACCGATAGTCGTTGAAAAACTTGAATGCTAAAGAACTAGGAGTGGAACGAATCTTCTATTCTAACTTTACTTCAATAGTATAAAGAGTAGAAATCTTTGATAAGTCTAGTATAGTCGAGTTTGTAGTTTTACTTGCGTTTAGAGTTTCATCGCTTTATTCATTAGTAAAACTATCAATTTTACTATTATCAAATGGCGCCGCTGCCATCTTAGTTCCCTTTAGAATTGTTTTCGTTAGTATAATTAGTTTTTCTAAAGTCCCATTAAATCCACCCACCCTTGTTTGATTGTAACTGTGGTTGTCTATTTTAGAACTGAAATTTTCCTCGCAGGATTACACGGAGCGCAACCGCGCCCTTGGTAGGCTAAATTGGAGCACCACCCGCGCCCAAATCACTGGACATCAGTGAGGTATGGAGCGCGACCGCACCCAAATCACTGGACTTCAGTGAAGTACGGAGCGCGACCGCGCCCTTGGTAGGCTAAATTGGAGCGCCACCCGCGCCCAATTCACTATACCTCGAGCTGGACCTGAGCACGACCCGCGCCCTACCTAGGCCAATTTTGAGCGCGACCCGCACCCTCTTCCGAAACGCCGATTTCCGCAGGTTAGTTCAAACTTCCATTTCTTCAAGTTATTCAGTGTTTCTAACTTGTTATATATACTAAGCTCGCGTAAACAAGACGCTATTCATAAGCGAAGCAAGGAGGCTTTCAGGTACTTCTTTCTTCCACACCTCGCATCTCCAGTTAGAGGTTCATACTAGCATATCAGGATTGTTTGAGTGTTGTCATGTTTAGTTAAGATTGGTCTTAGCCTTGCATGAGATTAAGGTCAGGCCGAAGAAAAACGCCTAACGTAATCAATCGACAACGTTAACAAACACGCCTTTCTAGTATACCACTCACTACACCTCTAGCTAATATACTACACACAACACATGAAATAATGGCTGAAGAAAGAGAGCCTCCTCTCTCTGACTTTTACAAAGCCTTGAACGATAGCCCAAAATCTTGCATTGTTCTATCAGACCCAGTGGGGGATTTCCGAATCCCCCCAAATATATTTAATTTGTACCCATTTTTCATGGGTTAGGCCATGAAAAACCTTATCAGCACATGCGTAGGATTGACCAAGTCCTTACTACATTCCACCATCCTATGGTTGGTGTTGAACAAATTGAACTGAGGGTATTTCCCTTCACTTTAGCCGATAAGGTGGCATCTTGGTTAACTGCCCAAGCGTCTAATTCTGTGGACTCGTGGGCCAAACTTGTTCAACTATTTATGGACCATTTTTACCCACCCTTGAAGATAGATGAAATACTTTCCAAGATTAATTTCTTTTGACAGAATCCTCATGAATCATTTTCAGAGGCTTGGAATCGTTTCACCAATCTTCTTATAGAGTGTCCACACCATAACCTCGCGAAAGACACGTTAGTTCATGCCTTTTTCAAGGGACTATTACACCACCACAAAGAGGTGCTTGACATAATGAATGGGGGTAGTTTCCTCAGTAAAGGAGCCTTAGAAGCTTATAAATTTTTAGAAGATCAAACAAAGCGTAATAATAACTGGGAGGGGGGGATAGTGCCGATATCCCCCGTTCCGCTAGTTCTTCTTTAACAGTTAATGCTACCAGTATGTTTGAGGTTAAATCTGATCCTGAGCTTAAAACTCTAATTGAATCCCTTACTAAAAAGGTAGAAGCTATTTATGTTCATCAAAAGCCTACCCCTGTCATAAATGTAAACTCTATTCCATGTAATTTCTATTTGAGTCCTGGGCATCCCGACTCCTATTGTCCTCTAGTCTATGAACATCCATCCTCACAGCTGGACAATGTTTATTCCATTAATAGCAAACCTAACGCACCTTGGAGACAAAACCCCAATTTTGGTTGGTGAAATAATCAACAATTACACCTCCAGGGTATAATAATCAAAATGTTAGGCCAGCACCCAATTACAACCAACCTCCCCAGAGACAAGGACAAGGAAGGACAAGGTAATTATAAAAATTATAACAATAATAATTATAATACTAATAGAGGTATCGTTCCAGTTAATAATAACTATCACAACCCACCTGTTAATAATCAACGGGAGATAGTTCCAGTCACACCACCTGTGACCACTACACCTACATAACCGGATCGTCTTGACGCCTTCATACAGGTTAGCCAACAACTTTTCCAATCTATGGCTCAATCTAATCAACAACTTTTCCAATCCATGGCTCAATCTAACCAACAGGTTTTACAATCCATTAATCATTTAACCCAACAGTTAGCCCAAGAGAAAGCCTAACCAAAAGGTGTGTTTCTAGGTCAAGCGTTACCTAATCCTAAAACACCAAACACAGCTTTTGAGGTAATCGATAATACTAGTAATGAAAATGGAAACGTAGGTGAGTTAAATGCCATCACCACTCTCCGTTCTGGCAGAGTGGTTGATAACAACGTAACTATGCCTATAGTTACCCCACCAGTAGTCCCTACACCGGCTATTGAACTAGATACCGAAATAGAAACTGAAGATCCTGTCCCTGTAGAGGTACCAGTTAAACCGCAACCTAAGAAACAAAAAGCCAAGGTTAAACATCCTGTTGATCCTTATGCTAAATATAGAGAGAAACCACCGTTTCCCCAGAGATTAGCAATGTTAACCAAGGATACAAATTTTGATGAGATTAGGGAAGTTTTCAAAAATCTAACGATAAACCTTCCTTTTCTTGAAGCGATAAAAAAGTTACCTCATCATGCTAAGTTTCATAAAGAGTTGTGCACTACTAGGCGTAAGACAAATATTCCTAAAGATGCCTTTTTAGCTGAACAGTTCCCAACTCTATCTGAAAATAATGGAATCGTTAAGTACAAGGACCCTGGTCATCCTACTATACAATGCACCTTGGGGGATAATCACACGACAACTGCTCTATTAGACCTGGGGGCAAGTGTTAACTTACTCCCTTATTATTTATATAAACAAATCAATCTACAAGAGATGCAACCAACGAAAATGACCTTACAATTAGCGGATCGTTCTATTAAGTATCCTAAATGTGTGGTTGAAAACGTGCTAGTTAAAGTTCAAAATTTTTACTACCCAGACGACTTCGTTATCCTCGACACAGAAGTCACTAACGACTATGTTCTTATCATTTTAGGGCGTCCCTTCTTGGCTATTGCCAACGCGCTTATAAACTGCCGTGATGGTTCGATGTCCTTATCTTTTGGCCATCTTTCTATTAAGGTAAATGTTTTTAAGACGATTCAACAGTACCCAGATACGATTGTCGATGGAGAGGTTAACATGATCGAGATTATTTCGACAACACGTTTCCTGATAATCAGATGCCCAAATTTCTTTCCTTTGGAAGTTCAGACTCCGACGTTTTCGTCCCTACACTAGTCGATACCCATCTTATGGATGAAGATGAGATTGATGACTTTTTCCAAGATACAGAGGAATACCATAGTAATGTGGATGTGACCAAGCTGGATGAGAAATTCGATGAGTTTCTTAGAGCAGGTGATGATTCACCCTATCAAGAACTACCTTGCGCACCATCCACCTCGATTCCCCTCCTTCCACCCTTTCAAAGGAACTTAGAGTTTGCACTTGATCCTCTTGTTTCTCCTGTGCTTCATGATTTTCTAAACTCTCCTGTTAAGAAAATACTACCTAAAGAGCCACCTGACACTTTCATTTTTAGTTGTGTGATAGTACCAACCCATGCCACAAATGAGTTTTATGCTAAACCCACATTATCATTTTTTTCAATTTCTTACTTCTAAAATTCATCCATATCCATCATATCTTCTACAACTATCCATTTTTTCACACTCATTCACTTGGCCACCTTTTCGTTGGAGGAAAAAGAAGGTGCATGCTCGGTTACGTTCTAGATCTATCAGACTTTGCTTTTATTTCACTAAGTTGCGTCGTCAAAAATCTTGGTGCTTGATTCTGTTTGGGGGTGCATTCCATGTTATTTATTTATGGAAAGACCCACAACTCTTTAGGTTATTGATATATGGTAAACTATATGTTTATTATATACATATGTGTTAGATAAAGTCTTGAGTATCTGACTATAAAAGACTCATTTTATACTTCGGTGTGCCACATTTCACTTCCATATATTAATAAGTGCACCATTCATGTAACCGGGCCCTCCCTAGGGATGTGGTTGTAAGTACCGGATCCTAAGTCCACGGTTAACATAATTCATGTTTTCCACTCGTGCATGTTTTCTCAGTTTTTGAGTCATGTTTCTCTATGATGTGAATTATGCATTTATTGTTTTATTGTTTTTATTAATTCAGATGTTAAAGTTTTTGAATTTCGTAGTTAAATTTGTATTCGGTAGTTAATTGTATTTGAATTTCGATTTTAATATAATGTGGTTCTTTTGAAAATATACGTTGATTCTTGTGTTAATCCCACCTTCCCGAATTGTTTGGGGGTGGTATTATTTCTTTTAGCATGGTTTTTATATGATCCACAATTTATTATGTAATTTTGCGATGATTGTTGGGAATATTGCCGATATTGGCATGCCTATGATTAGATGTTGTGGTATGATGAAATCTCAATGAGTTAGGCAGTTACTATCCTAAATTCAACCTAAAAGATATTAGGTTTGTTTCTATTTTCGGATTTGGAAATATGGGTTGTTTATGTTTTCGGATTTGGAAATATTTTGTTTTCGGCAATTGCCTTAAAGATTTTTGGCAACTTGCCGATTCGTTTTGGAAACTCAAACCCTATATAAACTTCCTTCATTCTACACTCACAACCTATACTACATCTTACTTTCATCTCTCACCCTTCACTCCCAAGTTTCCCTTTTTTCTTCACTTCAAGACCTCACCGCACGGAGCGCGGCCTGCGTCTCGCTTAAAAGCACCCGCCCAAATCATCAGAATCGAATTCACCAGAGCGCGACCCGCACCCTACTCCGACCAAATCTGAGCACGCCCCGCGCCCAAAACACTGTAAGTCCATTTGCTCCAAAGCGCGACCTGCGCCCATACAAGGCATAGTCAGAGCACACCCCGCGCCCTTACCTCCTTAGGTACGAAAAAATTCCAATTTTTCATGGGTTGTTCCAGGATCATTTACAGCTGTGCTAGAAAGTAGTTTTGTGATGACACCCCCTCGTATCATACCGGAACAGTCTTTTGAAGACTTGTTCCAAAGTGACGCTTATGGTGTTTGGTTTCGCGAGGTGCTCATACACGTAGGCTGGGAACCGCTAATGGTAAGAGCTGATGAACTTTATTCTCCCGCACTTACATCTTATTTTTATGATAATTGTAAGTTCTTTGATAGACCAGATGTTATCCATCACCATTGGGGATGAACCGATGGAAATTTCCAGGTTCTTGCTAGCCTTTGTTCTTGGACTTGCTATGCCCACTGAAATCCAAGACCCATGGGCCTATTTGGTAGATAATATGTATATGTATAACTATGAGGATTTGCATGAGCATTACGGGGCAAGAATCTTTAGGATAGAGGACCAAGGGGAATATTACGTTGCCAATGGTAGCCTGTCTATGAACGTGGGCACTGTTATGTTTTGGATCATGCTAAACATTAGAGGGGAATGACATTATTCTTCTGTGAATGACGAAACTTGTGATATTTTCCTTGCCTTAGCTGGGGGACGTACACTCTTGATATTCCCCAGACCCTAATGTCTAGTTTAGCCCGAGCCCATAGTAAGAGGCATAAGTACCTTCTTATGCCTATTTCAATTTGCCGTATTATGCTGTGTTTCTTCCCTATTTTTTGTGCCCGCTTCACGGAATGGGTTAGGGTCGACATTGTGAGACCCACCAATTGTATTATTCGATCTTTCCGTGCAATAACTTGGCAAAGGTGGAGGATACAAACCTCATCAGGCTGCACCTTACACCCCATCAGACCAAGTGGTGCTTGATAGGTTAACTATAGTAGATGATAAGTGGCGTGAAACCTAGCAAAATCATCATGGCATGGCAGGATGTGAAGGAACCTCATTTCTTTAGTAAAAAGGATGAGGATGATGATTAAACGAGAGTTAAGGTAAGTTTTTAGTTTCAATTAGTGTCTGCTTATGTCTCAAGCAATTTAATTCTTATTAACCCCATAACGGGTGGAACTCCTATAGAGTTGCGTCAGCTTTTATTTTCTATATTAGTATGTTTTAACCTTGTTTTGCAGATGTTCCAGAATTTCAAGCGTTTCCATGGTATTTTTCTACCATTTTTATTTAAATACTTTGAGGACAAAGCATGCTTCTTGTTTGTGGGTGGGCATAGAAACACATGTAATTAAGGCATCTGATAGGATATAGATATGTATAATATGCACTTGTTTTCTAGTAAACATCAAAAATTTCAAAATTTCAAAAATATAAATAAAAAGTTTATGCAATACACTTAGGAATATTGATATTGTTTTCTTTCTCTATGCTCTTAATAATCTAGAAGGTTCACGTTAGCTTTTGCTTTAGAATAGTTTTTAGAAACTTAGTTTAATATGTAGATAATAATCTTCGCATCTTTCTATAAATATATTGCATGAGTATCTATGATTGTTTGGCAGTAAGTTTCTTAAATTTAGGCTAGAGTACTTATTCTACAAATCCTGTGAGAATATAGCCTAAAGCCTTATATGAGTGAAACATTTGAGAAATGACATAAGGGAGAAGTAAAATCTGAAAAGAGAAATCACACGTCCACTTGCTTGATCACTATACCATATCCTAAGCGAGAATTTAGGCCCTCTATGGATCGATATAGTCAGAAATTCAAACCTTATGCAATTATATTTTGCTAGTCGCCCCTCTGAGCCTTTCTTTAGCCTTTCATAAACCGCAAATCCTTTAACCGTTTACAAAACAAAATAAAAATAAAAATCAGCCTACCCTTTCTTTGAATGAGTCTGAGAATAGAAATAAAGAATAAGAAAGAGAAAGACCTTTGAAATCAAGAAATTGTTAGTTGCTTCAAATAAGAAAAGAAAGTTTCCATCTAAATAAAAAAATAAACAAATAAAAGAAAATAAAGAGTTAGAACTCCAAAAATAGAATCAAGGGAGTCAAAAGCCAAAGAAAAAGAAAAATATGGCTAAGGATGGAAACAAAGTGTAGAAGCAAAAGTAAAGAACAAGGTTTTCTCTAGTTACATAATATAAAGACTTTATTATCTCAGACTTGTCCTTTTTGAATATCCATTTCCTTCCTTATTAAACCATCTCCTAATCCCCGCAACACCTAATAAAGACTTCTGACTCAATTAGGAATATGTTAGTGTGATAGTAAGTGGTAGATGTGTTTGATCGACTCCGGCTTCCTTGTGTATCATTGAAATTATAAGGTAAAGTGTGCCCACTGCACACTGGAGTAGCGAAACTTGAGCGGAAAAATCAGAGTGGTTTTTGTCTTGACATTTATGTGAAGACCTACCTAAGGACGCTATTCCGAGTTTTCAGAAACGGACCTGCTAGTGCATTTCATAGTATTACTCATTGTATATATGCTTATTCGTAGACGATTGATTATTATGCATATATTAGCTTAGGTTTCGACTTGATTATTCTTTAGTCACTGCTAGTGAGATATATTGATAATTGGGAGCATAAATAAGGAAACAATAGTTTTATTTCTTAGTCATTGTAGTATAGATGAAGTTTGTGAGTACCTTCACTGAAAAACTCTCATGAGGCTATAACTCGTCCACTAGGGAATTCCTAGTGGTTTAATGCCTTGTTACATATGGTCAATGCAATCGCACTCGGCGAAACGAGAGTAGTTAGAACTCCATTTTTGGTCACTTATTCTAATTTCCCATATTTGCTTGAGGACAAGCAAAATGTTGTTTTGTGGTGGTTTGATAAGAGCCCAAAACTTTAGTTTTAACCCCTTAACAATAATACTTTTAGACCAATTATGTGAGTAATAAATAAGAGTTAATGCTGATTACGTGCTTTTATGTATTTCAGGCATTGAAGTCAATTATGTGCAGAAATGTGTCACTTTGGCGAGATAAAGGAGCAAGGGTTGGTTGCTAAAAAGTTCTGTGATTAAAGGCCAAGATTCAAGGAGAAAAAACCTTTGTAAAGCCCAGTCAAAACTAAAAAGTCAAAGTCAACCCGGGCAGAAATAGCACTCAAAAGTCAGCAAAACTTTCAAAGACCGTATCTTTGGACTCATACCTCAGAATCGGGCCTACCTTATGTAAAAAAGACCGGTTTGGAAAGAGCTTTCCAATGGTCTAAGCCTTGACCCAATCAAAAGAGCAGAAGTGGACGAAAAGCCTATTAAAGTCAAATCTAGCTGAAAAGGTCTTGGTGGACTGAAGAAATTTGGTTTTAGGCTCGATTTTCCAACCCAAAACATGGCTCCTCAGCCCATGCACGAAAATGTGGATCTGGTCTCCTCCATTTGAACACACAAGACTTAACTCTTAAGCAATTCTTAGCTTTAGGGTAGAATGTAGCCATTAGAGAATAGTTTTTTTTAGATCTAGATTTAGTCTCCATTTTAATTAATTAGTTTTTCATATCTTGTTTTAGATCTAGTTATACATTTTAATTAATTAGAGTTAGAACAAGTAGATTATTATTTTAGAATCAAATATTAGTTTCATAAGAAAGTATTCATTTTCATCTCAAATTAGTTTATTAATTAAATTCTTATTTAGTTTTAGTTGTTTTAAATTCATAAATTAAGATTATCTTCATTTGATAATTAGTTAGTTCTTCAAAATTTCAGTTTTGATTTATTAAAGTATTTAGATCTAAATTCAATTACTTAGTTATTAATCATTTCATAGTTATTAGTTTAGTTTTGAATTCTTGATTAGATAAAGATCGTAAATTTATCATCTTTATATTATGTCTTGTTTAAATTTAATTGGAAATGATAGTTTAATGACTCTAGGCTAAACCTCCATTAGAGGGGTTTGAGGAAGCCTTGATGAAAGCTTGATTGTTGTTAGTGTAGAATAGTCGTAATTTTCCATTCCAATCTAGAAAATAATTAGTTCACCATGAGAATGAGTTTGATTGCTTCACATGCTAGATGTTAGTTGGTAGAGATTACCATGAACAACTAGGGATTAGGAAGAACCAATAGTTATGCGAAAGCATTGCAATTCAGATTACGGTGAATCTTCGCTAGTTAATTAAGTCGAGTTAAGGTTGAATCAATCCCCCCTAATTCCTTATCATAGTATCAATTTATCATTTCGTAGTTGAATTATCGTATCTTGTTAGCATAATTTGTATCGTAGTAAAATTCTCCGCAATACTCAAATTGACTTTGGATAGACTGATAGTCGTTGAAAATATTGAATACTAAAGAACTAGGAGTGGAACGAATCATCTATTCCCACTATATTGCTATAACATCAATAGTATAAAAACTTTGATAAATAACACACCAAAATAGTTTTAGTTTTACTTGCGTTTAAGTTCATCGTTTATTCGTAGGTAAAACTATTCGTTTTACATTCTATCAGCGTCTCAGACGCGGAAGTCTATTTTCCCCCTCTTACTCTATCCTTCTATCCTCTTTTGCGAGCTTTGGTCGAAGCAAATCTAATCTTTTGCCTTGGGCTTCCAAATAGGCTTTATAATAGGTCCAAGTCGCATCTTTAATAGCTTCAATTCCTTGGCCTTCTCCATGATTGTCCACAGGCTTCCCATGTGATCCATAATGCTCCAAATTGCTCCGTTTGACCACTTTTTTTCTAATATTGTACAAAAATCTCTTTTTCATTTGTAAAATCATAAAACATAACTTACAAGCACTATTAGTCCACTAAGATGGTTAAACAAGAGGTATAATCGAGAGTTAAAATGCACTTTTTGAGCACTTATCACAATCCCAACTAGCCTTTTACTAGTCTCTTAGCAAATAATATAAAAAAAATAGATAAGTGATCAAAATCACATCCTAAAAAATAAAATCCTAACTCACTTTCATAGGCATCGCGATTGCATTTACCATATGCAATAAGGCTTTAAGTCTTTAAGTTCCCCAAAAAGGACGAGTTATAGTCTCGTGAGGGGTTTCAGGTGATATACCCACAAAATCAATCAATAACATGTTCAAGAATGATAGTATTTTCCATAGAGAGAAATTCCTTACCCACTTAGGGCTTAGTCCAACAGACGGTCTCCATTGCTAACTACATTGTTGCAAAGACTCATAGATTATGATGGGAGATAGTAAAAATTGACAAAATTCTCAATCAAGGCTTATCTGTGTACTCAGTCAATCTCCTATATTCTCCTATCCAAGAAATGGAATCCCTAGTTTACCTTTAGACAGATACTCTCGACTTTCAATCCTCACTGGTCATACTCTCAGAAAAGAATCTCTCAGAAGATGGTCTACTATTTTACCTCATGTATATGGGGAAAAGAATAATGAATACGACCATCCCACATACTACCTTGAAAAATGAACTTCTAGATGACAGTAGTCTCATGGAAAGAATGTCAATCACATATGAAGTGTCGGGTCCTTCACTTTAGCATCCTCTCACCTATTCTAGACTTCGTACTATACTCACTACACCATAACAGGCTATTTGCAACACGCACTTTTTTTGGTTTGCAACACTTTTTTAGCGTTGGTAAGTTGCCTACGCTATATAAGCGTTGCGAATGTTGATAAGTGTTTCTTTAATTCGGAGGAATTTTAAGAATTAATTTCTAACGCTTTCAAATTAGAGCAAACCATAGGTTATGTGTTAGAAACTTGAAATTTTGGCGAAAGAGGGAAACGAAATAAAATCGCGCTCATTATTTTGTCGAAACATAAAACATAACCTCGATCTCTTTCTCTCCTCTCCACTCCTTTCTCTTCTCTCACTACTACCGCTCACTGCCGCTACCCTCTCTCTTCTACTCCCCTTCTCTTCTCTCACTATTACAGCTCAATATGAACCGAAAACAAAGGAGAAGAAACTTGACATAACCTTGGCGAAAAAAATGGAGTTGGGTTTCACACATAAAGCTTGGGAGAAATGGGCATCTCACAATATTGGGTCTTATGGTAATTTCATGATGATCATCATCACTATATAATTTTCCTTGAGCATTTTTAACTTGTCTAAAAATAGTTTTGATGCAGGTGAACCATTAAAAACTGCTATGCTACTTAACTATGACCCAACTGGTCCTTCTCGCCTGGTTTCAATCATGTAAGTAAAACTTATTACATTATTTGAACCCATTTTTGTGTTTGTCATTCTTAAATGTTTAATTTTTATGTTGGGCAGAGCAGAGCAACGAGGGATAATTGGAAAGCCTGTGGAGTTGGTGTCGTTTCTTGACTACGTTAAACGGAACAATCTTCCAGGGGAGTGTTTTGTTATTGGCTCTAATCAATGTAAGTCCAGTTGCATTGTTCTACATTCTTCCAGAGTCGATATTATACCACTTCAACTTACACTTATGTTTTTGTACAAAATAGTGGAGCAGTTAACATTACGGTATTTTTAAGAGTGTTGGGAAATCTCCTGCATTACAATGATTAGGAGTGTGGATGGAATGTGTTGTGAAAGTGTTCTACCCTAATAATGACTTTGTGTGGTTGGCTTGATGACAGATATGGTGACATCAATACATGAGAGCTTCTTCTGTGCTAGGTGTGTAAATACATCAAAAGCAAACCGTGAAGGTGCTATTGTTATCTGCATATCCGCTTTCTCTTGGTTGCTTTGTAAAACTTGACTTTGCCTCTATAGAATTTGTGCTTTCTTTCTGAATTTTTTTAAATATCATTATTGATTTCCTCTTCATATCTGTTATGTAATTATAGGTATGAATGATCAATCGGTTCAGCGACCCGTGCAATGGTGGTGGCTGCTAATCAGTTTGTGTGGCAGTTAAGTCGAAGAAATCTTTAAACATCAGTATGTTAGATTTACATGGTAAGCGTTGAGTGTAGACCATGAATTGAATTGGGATTTACCATTTGGATATCGCATTTCATGTATGTGTAATGCAGACCCCATTTGAGAAAAACAATATACTGTATAGTTGCAAAAGAGAAAAACAAAGTTTTCAATTTAGTCTCATGCCTTTACGAACGTATAAAATCAAAGTTCACTGTCAATTTAGTCTCATGCCCCCCCCCCCCTCCCCACACACACACACAAATTTTATATCCTTATGCTGTTTTACTACTACACATGACAGTCACGCAGTGAAAAATAATAGAGATTGTCTGCTATGCCTTGTTTCCAGGTCAATTCCCAGCTCATAAGTAATGTCTGCACAGATGCTCTCTTTGCTTTGAAAAGGTAATCGGCTTAATACAAGCGCATACGCTTTTGACCCTATCTCGGCTGAACCTTGAATTTGTTCTTCCAAGATTACTATTTTATCGGACTCATGGGTCGGAAGGCATCACATGTTGCTTTGGAGTGCACTCTTCAGTCACACCCAAATATGGTATGCTTCTTTTGTCTGAGATCATCTGTCATTGACAATTCTTGGTGTAACTGCTTCCACTTTTTTTAAGTGTCACTTGATTTGTTGTACTTGTTCCTCAGGTTATCCTTGGGGAGGAGATTGCTTCATCTAAGCTCACTTTGTTTAATCTGACGAAACAAATTTGTGATGCAGTTCAAACCAGAGCTAAACAAGATCTGAAATCAAGGCTCTGTTTATTTACTATACTTTGTTAGTTATTGAAACTTTGACTTTCTAAATAACTAATTGATCCTCACATATAGATCAAGTTATATTCAATTATAGTTTATCCAATTTCTAAATAACTAATTGAAACAATATTATAGTAGAATCCAATTATAATCCCTTATAATTTATCTGGATATGTGGCAATGGTCTGTAACTTTTGGTGATTACAATTACCTATTCATTTCAAAAAATAAAGAAGTGCAGCTCAAAGCCTCAAACAGTGATAAACAGAACCTTATTTACCATAAGGGTAGAGGCTACATCTGAAACAGTGTAAAGGTGACACTTAAACATCAAAATGGGTACACATATTTTTTTAGAATTGGCAATTTTTATGCACACTGATTATGTTAGAAATCAAAGGATTTAAATCCGTCAGTTATGCTATGATTTAAAATAACCGCAAAGAGAAGGTCGTATATGAAGACATTGTGGTATTGTTTTTATTCTGTTGTCTTGAACTTTCCGTTATTAATGAACTTATCACTTTTATATGATTCTGTTAACAGACAAGAATCATGGAGTCATCCTTTTGCCTGAGGGGATAATTGAAAGCATTCCCCGGAGTGTAATGCGACTCTTCTGTAAACCTACATGATTTCTTAATGAGTACACCCATCGAATATGTCAATGTAGCTCTTATTGGCATCTATCCATAAGAATGAATTTGCTCTTTTTAGTTTCAAACATAGTTAAAAAGTTACTAATTTGAGGTGATGCTTTGGTTACCGTAATCACCTATCTAGGAAATTCATGGCTTGCACAGACAAGGTGTTTTTGTCGACAACATTTCCTCACAACTTTCACCCTGGGCATCTGCCTTGTTTGAATTTTTGCCACCTTTTATCAAGAAACAGTCTCTCTCTCTCTCTCTCTCTCTCTCTCTCTCTCTCTCTCTCTCTTCCCGCCTAATGTCTAATCTTTTAATGATATTCATCCGAATCAATATTTTATGTTGTCCAAATTTCTTTGCTTCATCCCGACCGATGATTCTCGCACGCTTATCACAGTGTATGAGACCGGCTTGGTGCTTTTGAGAAAAGGATTTTATCATTTATCATGACTTACTCTTGGTTTCTATTTCAGATTGAGACAGAGACTTCTAGCTCATTTGGTGGAGACAGAAATGAACAAGCGCTTGGTAGGTTCCTTTGGCATAGTTTTGTTTTCTTGGAAGATTTTTATATTGGTTTTGCTACTGTATTTTGGTTCGCAAAGTTCTTATTTAAATGCTTTGCTTTGTTTATTTGTATTTTGAAATTCATAGTTTGACCACAACCTTAGTTGGTTAGTCACATGGATGCCAGAAGGTCATCTCTTCTTTAGCTACTTGAATTTTGGGGAGAGTACCTTCCTTGAATTCTCCATCTTATGTGCAACTTCTGAGATTTAAGTGCGTGTACTGAGCAAAGTTGTGCTCAATTCTTTCTGAAGAAATTTCAGTCTTTTTCAAAAGAAGCAAGATTGCAAAGAAAAATGGTTTTGCCTTGGTAGTTCCAGACTTGACAGTTGATATATCCATATAAGGAGAATCTTACAAGGCTAACAATTTGCGGAGTAGGGAAGAATAATGTATTTGAGGATTTGAAATTCATATCCTAGCTTTAGTAATGAGAAATCGTCTTATATTGCGATATTAATCCCTTTTCTCGTTTGTCCATTTTGGCCTTTTATGGCGATTGTTCACTGCCATCAGGATTTATACTTATTCTGTTGCGAGCATAAAATTTGTCTTTTGTGAGCAATATAATTAATAGAAGGAATGGTCCCTAAGGATGGGCAACCTTGAAAATGTTGCTCCTGTTAATGGTCTGTTCTACTAGCTATGTTTTACCTTGATTTTTTTTTTATGATGTGTACAGAAAGAAGGGACATACAAGGGAAATAAGTTCAATGCTATCTGCCACTTCTTTGGTTATCAGGCTCGAGGGTCTTTGCCATCAAAATTTGATTGTGATTATGCCTATGTATTATTACTTTCAACATTGTTTATTGTAGGTTTAGCTAGTCTCGCTACAAAATATGAGAATTTTTTTTTATTAGCAACCCATCAGCAACGGTTTATAACCGTTACAAACGAATTAATTTTTTTTTTTAAATTAACTAACAACTTTGCAACGGTTACAAACTGTTGGTAAAATTTTTAACAAATTACCAACGCTTAAAAAGAGTTTGTGAAATAAAAAACCGTTGCAAAAGTTTTAAATTTGTGCACGAAATAGTTATAATAAGCGTTGGAAAGTTCTGTTTGCAACAGTTAATAACCGTTGGAAATTTCTGTTTGCAACGCTTTTTAAGCGTTGCAAATATTTCCAACACTTTACCCACGCCATATTTGCAACGCTTAAAAAGCGTTGCGAAAATTATTAGCAACGCTTTTTTGCCGTTGCAAATAGCCTGTCATGGGTTGTAACTTGGCTTTAGTATTGGTTTATGAAGGAAAGGTAAAAAAGATTCAAAGGTTGTTTCTGAAAACACTAAGGGTTTTGCTTCTTTCTTTAGAAAATTTCTTCAAATTCTGTATTGCAGAGAAAATTCTTCATTTATTTTAGCTTTTCCATCCATTCTGTTCAACTTTTTTTGTTTTTAGCTCAGTGGTATATTCTTGATGAGTACTGGATATGCTTGTTTTCCACTAGCTTCTTTCACTTAGAACATAATGATGGTCTTCATTGTATCTCTCTGATATTTCCTTGTAATCTTCCTTTTATGCTCTTTCTTCCTCCTTGTGCCCCTCGTATACTAAAAAACATATGGGTATGGCTGATAAAGATTTTGGGTTGTACTCCTTGTCTGGAGCTGGGTAAAGGATAAAGGATTTTGGAAGAAATGGCTTGTTGTAAGGCTCAAAACGGTTTAACATGATGGTCTTACTAGGTGGGATAAAGGCTGAATGGGTTCACTACTTGACTTTTTAGTATGATACTCTGTTTCGAATAGACTACAAGACCTAATGGCTATCTCCCCAGTTGATGTCACTTCGTGATTAACCAAATCAACGAATAATGAGACTATATTACAACGACATAGAGAACTGAAAGAGGTTGAGTCATGCAGACTCGGATTTTTCATAAGAACTCTCCAAAGAATAGGTATAAAGCTCAACTCTCATGGGCTAAGTAAAAAAAAAAATCTACTTCCAGTTTACTAGGGGTTAAATATGTCTTTTAGCAATAGTACACAAAACTGACCAAGTACTATGGTGGTGCCTTGATAAAGAATTCTATTAACAAGAACTATGTTCGAGCATAATAAATAGTTTAAGCGGTAATAAAATCAATAATATCAACTATCTATCAAACTCAACACTAAGCAGTATAGAATCTATATCCCAGACTCATCATTAAAATTCATTTTTCTCATGCTGCTGATATAGAAACAAAAATATTTTGTTTTTGAAAACTAATTTTCGAAATTCATTTCTCAAGTACACCCTCCCCCTACTTATGCATGCATTGACCTCAATGTATAAAGAAGTAAATGAACTAGATGAAAAAAAGGTAGGATATTACCATTGATGCCGAATATCAATATTTTGATCTTTCTCTGTCATATAAATGTTAAGCTCACAAAATAGAGAAAATCAAATACAATTAGTTCAAATCATTTTTTATTTTTTATTTATTTTATTTAGGTATTTTTAAGTCAGATCCTTAAGACTATATATTATATCATGCATTATCAATTTGGAGTAAGGAGATCAGATTTTCTTACCTAAATCTGACGAATGTTTGGAGGATGAGGAGGTCTCACCTTGTGGGTCGTCAAAAATACTCCTTGATATGCTGGAAAGATTGCTGGTGAAGTTGTTTATCTACCTTGAACTATTTCAGGTCTAATGATTGTGTGATAGGCCTTGTGGTTCCTATGTGAAGAAGATTGACGAAAATCTTTCTTTCTAACAGGACAATAGTATCTGATGTGCCCTTTACCACCACAGTAATGATAATGGATATCTGGCTGACTACGCTTAAGGTGGGTGATAGATTAGTTCACATATTTTTCTCGTTCAGACAATGATGGTGTAGAAGAAGCTTCAACAGTGCAATGTTTCTTATCAATATGGTCTACTTTTTGCTTAAGAGGACTCATTTCAGTTTCTAGATTCTGTTGTTTTTCCAAAACTTCTTTAAGTTGATTTTTTAGCAACTGATTTTTCTGGGCAGAAGTCTGTTGTTCATCCTAAAATGTAGAGTTCATCTTCTCAAGATATGATACTCTCTTTGTCAATTTTCCATTATGCTCACTTAAATCCTGAATTTTCTGTAGAGATTTCAAGAACATTGCTAGCAACGCCTCTGTGGTGGGGTTCTCAGGTTCATAATAGTTTTCTGTAGATTTAGCACTCTCAATTGTATCTTCGAATAGGAAGAATTCTTGTATCATGTTATCAAGGAAGTATACCTCTTCACCTTCAGCGTCATCACAATCCTTATGCAACAGATGAAAGATATTTATGTCTATGGACATCTTACCAAAGTTGATTGATAAGAGCCCAAAACTGTAGTTTTAACCACTTAAGAATAATACTTTTAGACCAATTATGTGAGTAATAAATAAGAGTTAATGCTGATTACATGCTTTTATGTATTTTAGGCATTGGAGTCAATTATGTGCAGAAATGTGTCACTTTTGTGAGATAAATGAGCAAGGGTTGGTTGCAAAGAAGTTCTGTGATTAAAGGCCAAGATTCAAGGAGAAAAAGCCTTTTTAAAACCCAGTCAAAGCTGAAAAGTCAAAGTCAACGCGGGCAGAAATATCAGACAAAAGTCAGCAGAACTTCCGAAGACCGTATCTTTGGACTCAGACCTCAGAATTGGGCCTACCATATGTCTTGGAAGGAGATTTCCAATGGTCCAAACCTTGAACCAATCAGAGGAGCAGAAGTGGACAAAAAGTCTGTTGAAGTCACATCTAGCTGAAAAGACCTCTGTGGACTGAAGAAATTGGGTTTTGGGCTCGATTTTTCATCCCAAAACACGACTCCAGGCCCATGCACGAAATTGGGGATCTCTTTATCTTCTTGAAAGGAGGCAGACTAATAAGCTAGACCATGATTAGAAAATAAATTAGTTTAGACTCCATTAATTAGTTTTATTACCTTGTTTTGAATTCAGTTTTTAATCAGTATTGTTATTATTCATTAGATCAATAAAGTTAGTTAGTTATTCATAAATCTAGTTTCATTTCATTAAATCATTTTAGCTTCAATTCATAGATTTAGTTAATTATCATTACTAGTTTCAATTCAATCTTGCATGATTAGATTTCCATTTTAAATCAAATAAGTAAATTTATAATCTTTTTTATAATGTCTTGTTATGATTTATATATTAATGATAACATAATGGTTCAAGGCTAAAACCTCTATTAAAGGGGTTTGAAGAAGCCTTGATGAAGCTTGATTTTTGTTAGCGTAGAATAGTTCGTGATATTCCATTCCATTCTAGAAAACAATTAGTTCACCATGAGAATGGGTTTGATTGTTTCACATGCTAGTTGTTAGTTGGTATAAATTACCATGAACAATTAGGGATTAGGAAGACCAAATTGCTATGCGAAAGTATTTCAATTCGGATTACGACAATTCTTCATTAGTAAATTAAGTTGAGTTAAGGTGGAATCAAATCCTCCTAATTCCTCATCATATCGTCATATTAGTAATTCCGTAGTTGAATTATTGTATCCTGATTAGTAGTTTCCCATCTTAGTATAATCCTATCGTTACTCTCATTAACTTTGATAGACTGATAATCGTAGTTAACATAGAATTCTAAAGAACTAGGAGTAGAACGAATCTTCTATTCCAACTATATTGCAATAGCATCGAGAGTAGAAAACTTAGATAATTAAGCAAGTAGTTTTAGTTTTAGTTGCGTTTGAGTCTCGTTACTTATCCGTAGGTAAAACTATTCGTTTTACATTTTATCAAATGGAGCCGCTGCCATCTTAGTTCCGTTTAGAATTGTTTTCATTAGTATTGTTAGCCTTCCCAAAGTCCCATTAAACCCACCCACCCTTGTTTGGTTCTAACTGCGATTGTTTGGTTCAGAAACTAAAAATATTTCAAAGAACAAGCCAAAGCGCGACCCGCGCCCAACAAGGCTAACTTCGAGCGCCCCCCGCGCTGAAGCGTCTGGAACTCGAGTTGGACCTGAGCTCGACCCGCGCCCACTTCATGAACCGCCTGATTTTCACTGGTTAGTACAAACTTCAATTACTTCAAGTTATTCAGTGTTTCTAACTTGTTAAACACACTGAGCTCGCGTATACAAGATGCTATTCATAAGCGAAGCAAGGAGGCATTCAGGTACTTCTTTCTACCACTCCTCGCATCTCCTGTTAGAGGTTTATACTAGCATATCAGGATTGTTTTGATGGTTATCATGATTAGTTAAGATTGGTCTTAGCCTTGCATGAGATTAAGGTCAGGTAGAAGAAAAATACCTAACGTAATTAAACGTCAACGTCAACAAACAAGCCTATCTAGTATACCACTCACTACACCTCTAGCTAGTATACCACATATCACACCTGAAATAATGGCTGAAGAAAGAGAGTCTCCTCTCTCTGACTTTTACAAAGCCTTGAACAATAGCCCAAAATCTTGCATCGTTCTTATAGACCCAGTGGGGGATTTTTGAATCCCCCAAAATATATTTAATTTGTTACCCGTTTTTCACGGGTTAGACCATGAAAAACCTTATCATCACATGCATAGGATTGAACAAGTCCTTACCACATTCCACCATCCTACGGTTGGTGTTGAACAAATTAAACTGAGGATGTTTCCTTTCACCTTAGCCGATAAGGCGGCGTCTTGGTTAGCTGCCCAAGCGCCTAATTCTGTGGACTCATAGGCAAAACTTGTTCAACAATTTATGGAACATTTTTACCCACCATTGAAGACAGATGAAATGCTTTCCAAGATTCATTTTTTTTGACAGAATCCTCATGAATCCTTTTTAGAGGCTTCGAATCGTTTCACAGACCTTCTTATAGAGTGTCCACATCATAACCTTGCGAAAGACACGTTAGTTCGTGCCTTTTTCAAGGGACTGTTACACCACCATAAAGATGTCGTTGACATAATGAATGGGGGTAGTTTCCTTAGTAAAGGAGCCTCAGAGGCTTATAAATTTTTAGAAGATCAAACAAAGCGTCATAATAACTGGGGGGGTAGTGACGATATCTCCCGCTCCGCTAGTTCTTCTATAACAGTTAAGGCCACCGGTATGTTTGAGATTAAACCTGATCCTGAACTAAAAACTTTAATCGAATCTCTCACTAAAAAGGTAGAGGCTATTTCTGTTTAACAAAAGCCTATCCCCGTCATGAATGTCAACTCTAATCCACGTAATTTCTGTTTGAGTCTTGAGCATTCCGACTCCTATTGTCCTCTCGCCTAAGAACAACAAAGTTTACAGCAAGACAATGTTTGCTCCATTAATAGTGAACCTAACGCACCTTGGAGACAAAATCCCAACTACGGTTGGCGAAATAATCAACAAGCTACACCTCCAGTGTATAATAATCAAAACATTAGGCAAGCAAACAATTACAATCAAGCTCCACCGAGACAAGGACAAGGTCAGGGTAATTATAATAATTATAACAATAATAATTATAATGATGATAGAGGTATCGTTCCGGTTAATCATAACTATCACAACCCACCCATTAGTAATCAACGTGACATAGTTCCTGTCACACAACCTATAGCAAACACTCCTCGACAACCGGATCATTTCGACGCCTTTATGCAAACCCTAACAACAAATTTTACAAGCCATCCAACTTTTCTTATAGTATTTAGCACAAGAGAAAGTACAACCAAAAGGTGTGTTTCCAGGTCAAGCGATAAGTAATCCTAAAACAACAAATACAGCCTTTGAGGTAAACGATAATACTAGTACGAAAAATGCAAATGTAGATGAGCTAAATGCCATCACCATTCTCCGTTCTGGCAGAGTGGTTGATAACGCCGTAACTATGTCTATAGTTACCCCACCAGTAGTTCCTACACCGGATATTGAACTAGATACCGAAATAGAAACTGAAGATCCAGATAGGGTTATATAATAAAAGCATTACTTTTGTATTAACTCTAATTCTTTATATTTTGAATGAGAATCATATGGGCAAATGTTATGCATATTATATATGTTATTAGTTATATGCATGTGTCTAATACTTTATGTTGTAGATGATATGGTGTGGACACACAGAAGATCATATCATCAGTACCTTATAAATTATAAGTAATCATTCACAACCTAGATGGATTTGGATAAACCATTGGTACGGTTGTAGTATAATCTGGTATTAGTCTATCTTGACTATAGGATTACACTAGTATACTTTGTGTATATTGAACAGAACCAAGTGATGATGATGTCCCCTTGAGGAGCTCAAAAAGATTGTCATGTAAACCCTGCAGGTAGATTTATTCTGACATGACAATGAGGTTGAGTGGTACTACTCAAGGACATAAGAAGTTGATTAATGTAGTTGTCAATAACTTGACTTAATCAAAGGACATTCGATATCTTAAACACGGGGAGATCAACGAGCATATAATATGGAGTCCATAAATGCTGACACGTAATTTGGGATTAGGGCGGTAGTGCAACAATGGCCTTTAGTGGAATAAGCCTTTTGTTGACGGACTTGGGCCATGTGTTCTGGGCGAACATGGGAAGCCCAAGCCCGTCAGGAGGCCCAACCCTAATTTCTCATCATGGTCCCTGTTGTAGCCTATAAATAGAATCATTTCTCTCCTGGATGAAATTCACTATTCATCTGGATTGAAAAGAGAGGGAAGGAAAGATAGATCCATAAATGGGATCTAGCTTTGTGAGAAAGAAGGGAGTTGGTAGATCATTGCTCACACAATGTCTAATATATTGAAAGGAATACAACTTAAGATCAAGGGGTTGATTGTTGATTCGGATTCATAGCTATTAGATTCTTAGAGTTATCATACCGGATTTACATGTATGTTTTCCAATCCAAAATCGTGAGAACCATTAATTCCACTGCGCGTGGTTTTCACGGTTTGAAGAAATATTCATTCTGGAATAACGTTTCCTACAGATCCTACCCCTGTAGAGGTACCAGTTAAATCACAACCTAAGAAACAGAAAGCCACTGTTAGACATCTAGTTGATCTATAAGCTAAATATAGAGAAAAACCATCGTTTCCCCAGAGATTAGCAATGTTAAACAAGGATACAAACTTTGACGAGATTAAGAAAGTTTTCAAAAATCTAACGATAAACCTACCCTTTCTTGAAGCAATTAAAAAGTTACCTCACCATGCTAAGTTTCTTAAAGAGTTGTCCACTACTAGGCGTAAGACAAATATTCCTAAAGACGCCTTTTTAACTGAACAGTTTCTAACTTTAACCGAACATAATGGAATCGTTAAGTATAAGGACCCTGGTCGTCCTACTGTACAATGCATCTTAGGAGATTCCCACATGACGACCACTTTATTAGACCTGGGGGCGAGTGTTAACTTACTCCCGTATTATCTATACAAACAAATAGGTCTACAGGAGATGCAACCTACTAAAATGACGTTGCAATTAGCGGATTGGTCTATAAAGTATCCTAAGGGGGTGGTTGAAAGTGTGCTTGTTAAGGTTCAGGATTTCTACTATCCTACTGATTTTGTTATCCTCGATACAGAAGTCGCTAACGACTCTGTTCTGATCATTTTAGGGCATCCTTCCTTGGCTACTGCTAACGCGCTCATAAACTGCAGTGATGGTTCGATGCCCTTGTCTTTTGGCCATCTTTTTGTTGAGGTAAATGTTTTTAAAATGATGAAACAATTTCCAGATTTGACATCGGATGGAGAGGTTAGCATGATCGAGAGCTTATCTTAAGATTATTTCAAAACCCCGTTTCCTGATAATCAGATGCGCAAATTCCTTTTCTTTGGAAGTTTCAACTTTGACGAGAACTCCCAAGAAGTCGAGGAAGATTTCCTTAGACTCTTTTGCAACTCTTCCTTGCCACCTCGCGAGTCCCTCCTTGTCAACATCGATTCATCCCTTGACGCTATGACGGAAGATGAATTTTTCACCCTCTATCCTAGTGATTCTTTTGACCCACCTATTGAGGAATGTCTTGCATATCTCAAGGCTTTTGATGATCTAGACCTGAGAGCTCTAGCTGAGCCCCATTCATCTACCTCACATCATCCTGTCACTCATTCATCTTCCATCACCAATTTTTCCCACCTTCCACCTTTTTAAAGGAACCTTCAGTTTGCACTTGACCCTCTTATTTCTCCTGTGCTTCATGATTTCCTAAATCCTCCTAATATGGAAATAATTCCCAAGGGAAAGGCACTTGACACCTTCATTTTTCGAATTGAGACAGTTCCTACCTACACCATGAATGAGTTTTGTGCTAAACCTACATTCTCATTTTTTCTATTCTTTCTTTCTAAATCTTATCCGTATCCAACATATCTTCCACTAACTTCTATTTTCTCACGATCATTCACTTGGATACCCTTTCGTTCAAAGGTGAAGAAGAAGGTGCATGCTCGGTTACGTTCTAGGTCTATCAGACTTCGCTTTCATTTCACTAAGTTGCATCATAGAAAATCTTGGTGCTTGTTTCTGTTTGAGGGTGCATTCCATGTTATTTATTTATGGAAAGATCCATAACTATTTCGGTTGTTGATATATAGTAAACTGCATGTTCATTATATACATATGTTAGAGATGAAGTCTCAGGAATCTAACTTTAAAAGACCCACGTTTAAAACAAAATTTCTAAACTCTGTTCTATAAAATTTGTTTAGGGGTGGATTGTTGGTCTTTCCATCCTAAACTCGGTTCTATAAAATTTGTTGTTTTGATGTTGTTTTTATTGTTTTTAGTAGATTGGATATTGAGTTGTTAAATTTGGTAGTTAAATTTGAATTCTGTAGTTAATTGTTATTTGAATTTCTATTTTAATCTAATTGGGTTTTGTCTAAGCATGCGATGATTTTTGTGTAAATCCTGCCTTCCCGAATTGTTTGGGGGTGGTATTATTTTTTTTAGCATTGCTTTTATCTGATCCATCATTTTAGAAGTAATTTTACGATGAGTTGTGGGAATGTTGCCGATATTGGCATGACTAAGATTAGATATTATGGTAGGATGAAATTTCAATGAGTTAGGAAGTTGTTATTCTAAATTCAATCTAAAAGATATTAGGTTTGTTTTAGAATAATGCATATGGGTTGTTTCCGTTTTAAGTTTTAGAAATATTTTGTTTCCGACAATTGCCTTAAATTTTTTTTTGACAACTTGTCGATTCGTTTTAGAAACTAAAACCCTATATATACATCCTTAATTCTACACTCAAAACCTACACATCTTACTTTCATCTCTCGCCTTAAACCTCTAATTTTTCCTCTTGATTTTCACTGCACCCTGTTCTTAACACACGGAGCGCAACCCATGCCCTAGCAAGACCAATTCTGAGCGCGCCTAGCGCTGAACCGCCTGTAACTCGATTTCCATCTGAGCGCGACATGCGCCCTAACAAGGCTATTTTGGAGTGCACCCCGCGCCCTGACCTTCGTAGCCACGAAAAATTCCAATTTTTTATGGGTTGTTCCGGGGTTGTTTGTAGCTCTTCTAGAGAGTAGTTATTGTGAGGACATCTCCTACAATCATACATGAGCAGTCTTTCAAAGACTTGTTGGGAAGTGAGACCTACGGAGGTTGGTTCCACGACAGGATCTTGCAGTTAGGATGGAGGCATCTACTGGTAAGTGACGACGACTCGTACTTACCTTAGCTTACTGCTTATTTTTACAATAATATTAATTTCTATTGTAATCAAGATGGAGAACAAAAATTCTCCATCGTAGTTGATGACACGCCACTAGAATTCAGTAAGAATTTGGTAGCTTTGGTTTCAGGATTGCCTTTGCCTAATCTTACACACACGTGGGGATATATGACTGATAATGCATACCTCTATGACTATGTATATTTACATGAGTATTATGGGGGAGAGGTGTTTCGTATAATGGACCAAGGGCAATATAACATAGCCATTGGTAGCCTATCCCTGAATGTAGGCACCACCATGTTATTCATCCTGATGAATATTCTAGGGGAGTGGCATTTTACTTTTGCAAATAGTACCGTTGGTGACGTTTTCCTTGCTTTAGCTGAAGGACGTTGCCTATATGACATTCCTAGAGTTTTAGTGGCTAGTCTAAAGAGAGCCCATAACATGAGGCATAAATATCTTCTTATGCCTATTTTGGTTTACCGCATCATGCGTAGTTGTTTACCTGAATTCTGTACCCAGTTCACGGATTGGGTTAGGGTTGAAACCATGAGACCTACCAATTGCGTGGTTTGTTCATTTCGCATTATGACTTGGCCGGGATGGCAGGTGCAACCTCATTTGGTTGATCCTTACACCCCATTAGACCAAGTAACACTAGATATGTTAGCACAAGTGGACGACACACGGCGAAGGGCTTGGCAAGTCATCATGGCGTGGCAGGATGCGAAGGAACCTCAATTCTTTATAGAAGAGGAGGAGGGTGACTGTAACGCCCGTATTTAAAATACATATTTATTAATTAATTATTTATTTATTTAAAAATTTGCTTGATTGGATTTGTGATACGTGGGCCTGGTTTTTGGGCCCGAGTCTATTTTGGGCTTGGGTTTCGAACCCAAGTATATAAACACATTGTTCTAGAGAATAGGGTTTTTAAGATAATAAAAAATAATGAAAATGGAGGCAGAGCTAGAAACTTGTTTGCTCGAGCGTTGGAGCGCGACGGCTTGGACTAGGAGGGATTCGTCGGGTTTTAATACAGGTGAGTAGATTAGTTTTCTATTTCACGAAATATGTTAATTATTATGTTATTAATATTCGTCTTGTCATTGGTAAAACTGTCGTTATTAAAACTGATTAAAATCTGTTGAAACTCCGAAAATTGAGGTTGAACTGTCCAAGCTTTATGGGCGTTAAGGGTAGTTAAAGCCCAATCTATAGAAATCGTCATTTTTCCTTATTTTCTCTGTTTGCACTCTTTTTTGACTTACTGTGGTTTGAAATTTTGTTGATGGATGTCGGGGGTGTGGTATTTGAAGTAGGTTGTTGAGTGGATTGGGTGCTGTCGAGATTGACATTGGTGGTGTGGTGTTGGGGCAGTCGAAGCTTTGCATCCGACACTAAGGGCGTCACCTGTTGTTTGGTTTTTTTTGATTTGTCGGCTTGAATTGGTTGTTTTGTTTTGTTGGGTTAGGTTGTTTGGAGTAGTGGGATTATGATGGGTGATAGTGGGGTGACAGATTGTTGGTGATGGGGTGCGACTGTCGGTTTACTGGGATGTTGGGAGCTTGGAGAAGTCGGTAATGGCTGCCGATTCACGGTGGAGGAAGGGTTAGATACAATTTATTTTGTGGTTGCCTTGGTTGGTTGAGAATTGATGGTAGGGGATGGGACTGAGTGTTGTGTAGTGGGGGAGCGCTTGAGCCAGCCGTTAATGGCGGCGGGAATGATTTTTAGATCTAGTTTTGAAGGAGATAGGGATTGAATGATTTGGGGGTTTTTGTTTTTATTAAAGGTGTTTGGTTTTTGATAAGGAGAAAAATCGGTTTGATGAAGTGAGGGGTGGTGGCCGATTTTTGGGTGGCCGGTTTTGGTGGTGGCTGTTGGAGAAGATGACACTGTTTCATCTCTTGGGCTTGGGCCGAGTTCAGTTTTTGGGCCTTGGTAGTATTGTTTGGGCCGGTTTGTGTTAGTTGTTTGGGCCAACCTTTTATTTGTTTTCTTTGGTCCAAAAACTAGTTAGTTTCTTTTGGGCCGGACCACATCAGTTTTTGTTTTGATTGGGCCGGTTTCAGTTCAATTTTTGAACCGAACCACTTAACTGTTTTGGGCCAGTTTCTAATATTGCTTGGGGCCAATCCATAGGACTTAATATAGATCCCAATTGGGTCAGGTAGAATAAATAAGTTGGTTTTAGACTTTCGGGTTCTAAGGTTTGGGCTTGGCCAGTTGGGTCCGAACTATTACCTTGGTCATGAGCCCGTGAGCCATGCACATTGCCCTTAGCCATGAACCATGGCTATGATCCTGAACCTGTCGAACATGGAAACGACAGTTTGACTTTGACAATGACGTGTTGACTTTGACTGTTGACTGTTGACTTTGACCTTTGACCGTTGACTGTGGAATGTTGACTTTTTCCAGTTTTTCGCATATTTGATTTTATGGACTATTACAATAATAAAATATTGTCGAAAATTATATAACGTTGTTTGTCATTATCTAATTAAGATTTGACGTGAGTAGTGTGTAAAGCATATATATATTGGGCTTTGATTGTGGACTGTGGACTGTTTAATTGTGCTACATTTTATATTATAAATTGTATAGACAAATTCAATGCTAAAATGCTGTGGAAGCTTGTATAAATTTGGCGGTTATTATCTAATTAAGATTTGACATTGATATTGTGACATTATATAATATGTTGGGATATATATATGAAATGAAATAGTTTTGGAGAAATAAATGTATAAACACTCCATTATTTTATATGTGAGATGCTACTATGAGATAGTATAGTATGTGTGGATATTTTCCCACGGGATTATGGTTTAGTGCAATAATATATTGGCACGTGAAAAAGAATGAAATTAAAGTGGTTATGAGATATCATTGAGATATTTCTAAATATTGTGGCTTAGTGCAATAATGTATTTGACATGCACGTGATATAGTGAAATGTTTATGAGTCATAAATGTATGACACCTGAATAAATTACGTAACGAAAATCCTAGAACCCGACTACCCCAAATCATGTGGATTGGCCCTTCTGGGCGTTTCAGTGAATCTGAATGCCTTCGGGCGTAAGTAATGTGATTGGCCCTTCCGGCGCTTCAAGAAATCTGAATGGCCCTTCAAATGCGCCGAATAATAGTGGCTTGATTATTCCGTTCACAAAATAGAACAAGATGCGCGATATTTTATGCCGAATAGTGGCATTACTTACATAATGGCTTTCGTGTGAGGGTTACCTGGTGTGCGGCATCCCGCTCAGGGTAGTTACGCACGGAGTGGTACATTATGTAAGGGGAGGCATGTTGATGTATATGTTCGGCGTTGGGTAGCGATTGTGGTAGCCAGGGAAACTAGGTAAAACATAGATACGACGTGATTTTAGGGACACGCAAAGAAAGCCTTAAATAATATAATTATGGTAATGTGTTGGTTAATGATTGTATATGCTTGGCTGGTTATAGTTTAGTTAGAACCTAAGGCGCCTCGTGGAGGAACTAAATGCCTTTTTATTATGCGTATGATTTGTTGTGTGGTTAGTGGGAAGTTAAGGTGCCTCAGTGGAGGAACTACCTGCCTTACTTATTGTACTTAAGGATGTTGTATTAGTCGTTAAAAGTTAAGGTGCCTCGGTGGAGGAACTAACTGCCGTAAGGATTGTGTATATATTTGGTATAAGTATATGTTGTATTTTAGAGCTACTCACACCAGCATTTTTATAATGCTGACCCGATTTGCATGTTTGCTTATCGGGTGTGTTCATTGAATGAACACAGTTGATAAGTCTTGACAGGTTTAGTGTTGAAGAAGATTGGTTGCTGCTTGTGGTTTCCGTTAACGTCGCATTTCAAGATAGGCTTTGTTTTCCTTTGAGGTGATATAGAGTTTCCGTTGAGACAAAGTTATTTGTATTTTCATTTGTAAATTTTTGTAATAAAGAGGACTTTTTTTTAAGTTAAAATTTTTATTAGCTTTTAATCATCCGCATATTTAAACTGTTTATGGGTTTTTGGAAGTTGAGAGTGCGTCACACCTCAGAGATCGAAAAGTCGGGAACAAATAATGTTTTTCCGAATTCTGTCGAAATTCGGGGTGTGACAGTGACGCTTAAACGATGGAGTTAAGATAAGTTTTTAGTTTCAGTTCGTGTCTGCTTACGTCCTAAGCAATTTACTTCTTGTAACCCCATAACGGGTGGAACTCATATAGAGTTGCATCTGTTTTTATTTTCTATATTAGTATGTTTTAACCTTGTTTTGCATATGTTCCAAAACAAGAAGTACAATATGCACTTGTTTTGCATATGTTTTAACCTTGTTTCCATGGTATTTTTCTACCCTTTTTATTTTCAATATTTTGATGACAAAGCATGCTTCTTGTTTGGGGGTCCATAGAAACACGCGTAATTTAAGGCATCTGTTAGGATATAGATATGTACAATATGCACTTGTTTTCTAGTAAAAATTCAATAAATTTCAAAAATTCAAAAATATAAATAAAAATTTTATGCTATACACTTAGGAATATTGGTATTGTTTTCTTTCTCTATGCTCTTAGAAGTCTCACGTAGCTTTTGCATTAGAATAGTTTTTAGAAACTTAGGTTAATGTGTAGGTAATAATCTTTGCAGCTATCTATAAATATATTACATGAGTATCTATGATTGTTTGGCAGTAAGTTTCTGAAATCTAGGCTAGAGTACTTATTCAACAAATCCTGTGAGAATATAGCCTAATATATAAAGACTTATATGAGTGAAACATTTGAGAAATGACACAAGGGAGAAGTAAAATCCGGATAGAGAAATCACACATCCACTTGCTTGATCACTATACTATACCCTAAGCGAGAATTTAGGCCCTCTTTGGATCGATATACCCAGAAATTCAACCCTTATGAAATTATTTTCCGCTAGTCCTCAAACATTATGAAATTCAACCCTTATGAAATCAACCTACCCATTTTAGAATGAGTCTGAGAATAGGATTAGTGAAGAGAAAAGAGAAAAGAAAAACCTGTGTAAACAAAAATTAGTTAGTTGCTTCAGAAAAGAAAAAAAAAAAGTTTCCATCCAAAGAAAAGAAAAGAAAAAGAAAAATAGAAACAAAAAAAAAACTCCAAAAATAGAATAAAAGGAGTCAAAAAGCCAAAATAAAAAGGCTAAGGATGGAAACAAAGTGTAGAAGCAAAAGAACAAGAGTTTCTCTAGTTACGTAATATGAAGACACTATTAACTCAGACTTGTCATTTTTGAATATCCATTTCCTTCCTTCTTAAACCATCTCCTAATCCCCGCAACACCTAATAAAGAGTTCTAGCTCAATTAGGAATATGTTAGTGTGGTAGTAAGTGGCAGATGTGTTTGATTGACTTCGGCTTCCTTGTGTGTCATTGAGATTGTAAGGTAAAGTGTGCCTACTGCACATTGGAGTAGCGAAACTTGAGCGGAAAAATTAGAGTGTTTTTGTCTTGACATTTATATAGGGACCTACTTAAGGACGCTATTCCAAAGTTTCAGAAATGGACCTGCTAGTGCATTTCATAGTTTTACTCATTGTATATATGTTTATTCATAGATGATTAATTATTATGCCTATATTAGTTTAGGTTTCGACTTGATTATTCTGTATTCATTGCTAGTGAGATGTATAAATAATTGAGACATAAATTGTGGACTGAAGAAATTGGGTTTTGGGCTATATTTTCCGGCCCAAAACACGGCTCCAAGCCTATGCACGAAATTGGGGATCTCTTTCTCTTCTTGAAAGGAGGAAACGAGGCAGACTCATAAGCAAGACCTAGATTAGAAAATAAATTAGTTTAGACTCCATTAATTAGTTTTATTACCTTGTTTTGAATTTAGTTTTTAATCAGTATTGTTATTATTCATTAGATCAATAAAGTTAGTTAGCTATTCATAAATCTAGCTTCATTTCATTAAATCATTTTAGCTTCAATTCATAGATTTAGTTAATTATCATTACTAGTGTCAATTCAATCTTGCATGATTAGATTTCCATTTTAAATCAAATAAGTAAATTTATAATCTTTTTTAACATGTCTTGTTATGATTTATATATTAATGATAACATAATGATTCAAGGCTAAAACCTCTATTAGAGGGGTTTAAAGAAGCCTTGATGAAGCTTGATTTTTGTTAGCGTAGAATAGTTCGTGATATTCCATTCCATTCTAGAAAACAATTAGTTCACCATGAGAATGGGTTTAATTGTTTCACATGCTAGTTGTTAGTTGGTAGAGATTACCATGAACAATTAGGGATTAGGAAGACCAAATTGCTATGCGAAAGCATTTCAATTCGGATTACGACAATTCTTCATTAGTAAATTAAGTCGAGTTAAGGTGGAATCAAATCCCCCTAATTCCTCCTCATATCTTCAAATTAGTAATTCCGTAGTTGAATTATCGTATCCTGATTAGTAGTTTACTATCGTAGTATAATCCTATCGTTACTCTCATTAACTTTGATAGACTAATAATCATAGTTAACTTAGAATTCTAAAGAACTAGGAGCGGAACGAATCTTCTATTCCAACTATATTGCAATAACATCGAGAGTAGAAAACTTTGATAATTAAGCAAGAAATTAGTTTTAGTTTTACTTGCGTTTGAGTCTCAAGCATTTACGCTGCTATCGCTTTAATCAAACTATTTCGTTTTACCTTTTATTTTATCATCCTTTGATCTTCATTTCACCCTCAACTATGCCTCTGGAATCTTGGTACAATTAATCAAAGTTTTTTGGACACATGATATGGCAAGAGATTAACACTAGCACCAAGAAAGGCATTACTATATTTTTCTCCTCTCTTGATGATATTGCTTCCTAATCTTTGAGCTTGATGGCTGGATAAATGAGTTGTTTGTCCAAAGGGATATTGATTTTATCTTTATTGATTTTATCTTTCTCAAATGCCTCCTTCATCTCTAAAAATTGCTTGTCCTTTTTGCTTTGAGCAAAAAACATAGGAAAAGTTTCCTTCGGTACAAACACATCAGCATGTGTCTGCTCTTCTTTCTCTTCGGCATTCTTGCATATCTTGTCTTGGTTATCTTAATAAATAGGAGTGGAAAGGATTTCCCCTACTTCCTTTTGAACTTCATTTGAAATCTTGACCGATTGCTCTGTAGCAATGTCATCATGAGAAGGTAAGTCAACCTTGTTGTCTATCTTCAATCCTGATCTGAGAGTAGTAACTGAGCTGACATGATCATGGAGGTGATAAGTACTAGAAGTTGTCCCAATGTGGCATACATCTTCACTCTTCAATATTGATTCCAATAAGCTAAGTTGAGTGGCTTGTGTCTTTACAGACAAAGCAGTAGTGAGTTGGTTGACCTTAGCCTCTAGAGACTCCATTCTAGAACATTGACTTGCCTGAGATTGCTAGAGATTGAGCTGAGACTATGCAATAAGCTCTAGAACACTTCCAAACTTCTGATTTTTCTGTGATTGCAAAGTAATAGCATTCTCCAGGTTAGCAGGTGCGACAAAATTTCTCATAGGATTAGGCACTAACTCTCCACTTGTATTGGAATTATGCTGAGAGGATAATTGTTGTTGAGGAACCAACTATGAAGCTTGACTTGTCTGTGGAATATAACTTTGATCTTGAGAACCTGGGGGTGCAGCGTTCTGTCTCCAATAATTGCCTTGAAAGTTATTACCACCTTGGTTGGGCCTCTGAAATGAGTTCATATTGTACTATCCAACTGATGCATGTTGATAGTAACCAGGACATTCTAAAGTTGCATGGGAAGTGTCTGAATAGACTTCGCAGTATCGGCTAGCTTGCATGACTGGGAGAGATTTAGCTTGAGACTTGTTGATCTTGGAAGGATTCATAGAGAACTGGTTGAATTTCTTACTCAGAGTTTCAATGCTAGTGGCCAGGCGGGCCAATGTAGACTTCAGTTCTTAATCTGCTTGTTCATGTGCTTGGTAACCAAATTGCTTTGGCTCCCCCTCCATGCTAGTGACATCCTCGTTGATAGTAGTCCATTGTTGTGTTTCTTCAGCTAAATTCTCGAGAAAGTTGTAAGCTTCCTCTCCATCCATTGATGTAAACTTGCCTTTATGCATTGACTGTATCATCTGCTTGTTCATCATCAAGAGTCCTCGATAGAAAAAATGAGCCAGTGTGCTCTTGTCATATCCATGATGTGGACACAAGACTAGCAGATTGTTGAATCGCTCCCAACTATAATGATATTCTTCAGTCGCTTTTCCTTTGAAATTGTTGAAAGCTTGCTGCATGACATCAGTCTTCTGGGGTGGGTAGAACTTGTTCATAAACTTTGTTCTCAACTTCTCCCAGTTGTTGATTGAATTGATCGGCTGTGAAGTTAACCATTCAGATGCTTTACCTTTAAGTGAGAGTGGAAAAAGAATTAACTTGATACTCTCATCCCTGATATTCTGGTTCTTGAAAGTTCTGAGGACTGATAGAAATTTGTTCATGTGAACATAAGGCTGAACATTGTCTGAACCGTCGAACTTTGGAAGTATAGAAATGATTGATGCTCTAAGCTCAAACTGGTTAGCTTCTGTCTCTGGAAAAATAATATTGATGGGTGGGTCTCCAATGATTGGTGAATAGAAATTACTCAACTTCTTCCTCTGCTGTGCTTGCATGGGTGGGATAGCTTCACCATTATTCGGGTCCATAACACCTCCATTATTGCGTGCGGCTATTGTATCAATCTCGTCTAGTATTCTTGTGAGTCGGTTGTTAAACCTTGTCCACTGTTGTGTTCTTACCGGATGACGATATGGACAACGGGGCATACACTATAAAATGCTATGCGAAAAATGACGAACACTATTCTACTATGCTTGAATGCAATTAAACTAATATGTAACTATTTTAATTATACTAAAATGCAATTAAACTATTTTTTTTTTGGATTTAAAAAAAATAAAACTACTTTCCTTCAACTGGGTTGGGCTTTGCAGCTAGTATCTCGCCCGTTGTCTAAAGCTGTCTCCTCTAGGGTTATGGTGAATCACTTAGATTGCTTAAATACCACGGCCCACAGACGATAGTCCATTTGTCAAGATTCAGACAAGAAACACTAGAGTTTGATGTTTCACTGTGTTGGCTTGCAACTTCAATTGTTGAAAAGATCATAAATGCAATTATACTAGAAAGCAATAATACTAAACTACGATGCAACTAAACGAAGAATGAAATAAAAAGAATGAAGATTCGACTAACCTGGATGGTAGATCTTGTCTTCGAGATGTCCTTCAAGATTCTTTTTTTCTCAAAAGGATGGATGATACGGATAAAATTACCTCAAGATCCAAAGTTCTAATCTTGAAAGAAAATGTTAAACATAAACAATTTAAAACGGCAGCGGCGCCATTTGACCTTGCTTCTTTTTGTGTGTATGAGATGAATGGTATATGGATGATGTAGATAGATGATGGTCGTTGAACAAAATAAAAGCGTATTAAAACTTAATATTATCCCTCAATAAGTAAAGGATGAGTAGGGTATCGTTCCACTTTTAAGTGTATGTTATGTGAAGGACAGGACTGGAAAGGGGGTTTAAGGGATTAAAAACTATGATTGTAGAGATTTTAAATTCAAATGCTAAACTAAACTAAACTAACTAAACTATTGAGAATTTATAAGAGAGGGAATTCAAGAGATTAGAATCCACCGATACCTTAGATCTGTGACTTTCTGCTTCATGGTTGTTCTCACTAGTAGACTACAATTAGGTGATCGAGCGAGTGCCGATGCCCTCTTGGATGAAACATTGTTAACAATTAACTCTACTCAAGGTTGTTCATAAGTTTATGTTACTAGTATCTTCTTTCCTTTTATGTGAGCTTGCACAGCTATTCAACGAATCACCATCTTAGGCAAACACAAGGAATACTCCCCTTACTCTAAAAAACTACACAACTAGAAGAAAAGTAGAGAATAATAGTACAATATTCAATTACAATAAATAAAACCCTATTCTAGCATTATATTTAATTGCAATAAATAAAACCCTAAACTAGCATGATATTCGATTGTAATAAATAAAAACCTTAATCTATACTTCCATCCCCTGGTTTGGGAAATTGAACTAATAACTAAAAACATAAAGAACTAACTTGATTGGAGAATACCATGAACCAAAAGAATCAATGAACCCTAAGCACCGACTTCATCTTCTCCCTTGAAGGAGAAGATTAGCCTTCCATAAAAAAGGAAGAACACAAAGAACGAGAAAAAGAAGAAGAGTCGAAAAACATAAGACTAGAAAGACTAATTTATTAAGACTCGACTAGTTAAAAACGAATCTTTAATTATTAATCTCTCTCTGCCTCAAGTTCTGGAGACAAGAATATAAGTGAATTGGCAAGTTTCATAAGGCACTTAGGTCCTCTATTTATAGGGGTTACAATGAGTTCTAGAAGAATTCCAAACCGCAATTTGTTTCCTAATACAAATAAACTTCTTTCAGAGTCTAACTTCATCTCCAAAACTGAGAAGAAAGTGGCTATAGTGTTGGTTCATGCATCTAGACGCACGATCCTTGCATCTCAAACGTGAGCATTGTGTCTGGACGCACGATCCTTGCGTCCCAGACACGGAAGTCTATTTTCCCTCTTTTGCTCTATTTTTCTATCCTCTTCTGCGGGCTTTGGTCCAAGCGGCGAATCCTTTTGCCTTGGACTTCCAAATAGGCTTTAAAATAGGTCCAAGTCGCATCTTTAATAGCTTCAATTCTTTGGCCTTCTCCATGATTGTACACGGTCTTCCCATGTGATCTATAATGCTCTAAATTTCTTCTTTTTACCCATTTTTCTCTAATATTCTACAAAACTCTCTTTTTCACCTGTAAAAATCAAAAAACATAACTTACAAGCACTAATACTAAGATGGCTAAACAAGAGGTATAATTAACCTTGCCTCTTTTTGTGTGTGTTGATGAGATATGGATGATGTAAATAGATGATGGTCATTAAACAAAATAGAAGTGTATCAAAACCTAATTATACCTCAATAAGTAAAGGATGAGTAGGGTATCATTCCACTTTTAAGTGTATGTTTATATCAAGGACAGGACTGGAAAGGGGGCTTGAGGGATTAAAAACTATGATTATAGATATTGTAGATTCTAATGCTAAACTAAACTAAACTAACTAAACTATTGAGAATTTATAAAAGAGGGAATTCAAGAGATTAGAATCTACCAATACTTTTGATTTATGACTTTCTGCTTTATGGTTGTTCTCACAAGTAGACTATAATTAGGCAATCGAGCGAGTGTCGATTCCCTCTTGGACGAAACATCGTTAACAATTAACTCTACTTAAGGTTGTTTCTATGTTTATGCTATTAATATCTTCTTTCCTTTTATATGAGCTTGGGTAGCTATTCAATGAATCACCATCTAAGGCAAACATAAGGAATACTCCCCTTACTCTAAAACACTACACAACTAGAAGAAAAGTAAAGAATAATAGTATAATATTCAATTACAATAAATAAAACCCTATTCTAGTATTATATTCAATTACAATAAATAGAAGCATGTCACTAGCAAATATTCAATTGCAATAAATAAAATCATAAACTTGCATTATATTCAATTGCAATAAATAAAAATCTTAATTTATACTTCCATCCCCTGGTTTGGGCAATGGAACTAATAACTAAAAATATAAAGAACTAACCTGATTGAAAAATCATTAAACCTTAAGCACCGGCTTCATCTCCTCCCTTGAAGGAGAAGATTAGCCTTCCATAAAGAAAGAAGAACACGAAGAACGAGAAGAAGAAGAGTTGAAGAACATAAGACTAGAAAGACTAACTTATTAAGACTCGACTAGTTAAAACCGAATATTTTATTATTAATCTCTCTCTGGCTCAAGTTCTGGAGACAAGAATATAAGTGAATTGGCAAATTAAATGAGGCACTTAGGTCCTCTATTTATAGGGGTTACAATGAGTTCTAGAAGCATTCCAAACCGCCATTTGTTTCCTAATTCAAATCAACTTCTTTTAGAGTCCAACTTTGTCTCCAAAACTGAGAAGAAAGTGGCTACAGTGTCGTTTCATGCGTCTCAGATGCGAGAAATGCATCTGGACTCACGAGCCATGCGTCCCAGACACGGAAGTATAGTTTCCCTCTTTTACTCTATCATTCTATCCTCTTTTGCAGGCTTTGGTCCAAACAACGAATCCTTTTGCCTTGGGATTCCAAATAAACTTTAAAATAGGTCCAAGTCACATCTTTAATAGCTTCAATTCCTTGGCCTTCTCTATGATTGTACACGGGCTTCCCATGTGATCTTTAATGCTCCGAATTGCTCCATTTTACCCCTTTTTCTCTAATATTCCACAAAACTATCTTTTTCACCTGTAGAATCATAAAACATAACTTACAAACATTATTAGTCCACTAAGATGGCTAAACAAGAGGTATAATCAAGGGTTAAAATAAACTTTTTGAGCACTTATCAATAATCGAGGGTTAAAATACACTTTTGAGCACTTATCACCTACCATGGTAGAAGTACCAGTTAAACCTCAACCTAATGGGAAACTAACAAAAGGTAAAGAAAAGGGCGATACTCATATTGACCCTTACGCTAAATATAGGGAAAAACCCCCATTTCCCTAGAGACTACCTATGCTAAAAAAGGACGATAATTTTGACGAGATTAGGGAAGTTTTAACAAATTTAACTATAAACCTACCTTTCCTCGAAGCCATAAAACGTCTTCTAACACACGCTAAGATTTATGCACCACAAAGAGGAAAACAAACATACCTAAAGAAGCATTCTTAACAGAACAATTTCCCTATTTATCTGAGCACAACAGAATCGTTAAGTACAAGGACCCTGGTCGTCCCACTATACAATGCACCTTAGGCAATACTTTCACAACAACTGCTCTTCTAGATCTAGGGGTGAGTGTTAACTTACTCCTGTTTTACCTTTAAAAACAACTAGGTATACACGATCTAAAACCGACTAAAATGACTTTGTAGTTAGCCGATCGTTAGATTAAGTATCCTAATGACATAGTTGAAAATATTCTTGTTAAAGTACAAGACTTCTATTATTCAACCGATTTTGTCATTCTAGACACAGAAGTCGCCCATGACTCTGTTCCTATCATCCTAAGGCGTCTTTTCTTGGCAACTGCCAATGCCCTCATTAATTGCCGTGATGGTTTAATGTCCATTTCCTTTGGAAACCTTACTGTTGAGGTAAATGTTTTTAAGATGATGCAACAAACACCAAACACGACTATAGATGGTGAAATTAGAATGATAGAGAGTCTCGCTTAAGATTATTTTAACAAAACTTTTCTAGATAATCAGATGCACCAATTTCTTTTCTTTGGCAGTACTGAGGATTCTTACATCCATGAAGTACATGACCTCTTAGAATCTACTCCTATTCACGATCTAGCTCCTGCGTTTGAAGAACTCATTCCTAAACAAATTTGCATTGTAGAAAAGGAAGACCATCATGATTCCCTAATTCCCACTCCTCCCACCCCTGAGCTTAAACCTCTTCCCACTGAGTTAAAATACATTCATCTTGATCCAGATGGCACTCATCCGATTATTATCTCATCTCAGCTATCCGCTATTGAAGAGGCAAATTTGATTAAGGTTATTCGTGAATATCGTTTTGCGATTGGTTGGTCTTTAGATGACATTAATGGTATTGACCCTAACGTATGCAAACATCGCATACATTTGGAGGATAATGCGAAAACCTCCAGTGACCCACAACGCCATTTGAACCCTGCCATAAAAAAGGTAGTTAGAGAGGAAGTTTTAAGATTACTCGATGCTGGCATTATATACCACATCTTAGATAGTGAATGAGGTAGCCCAGTTCATGTAGTCCCTAAGAAATCAGGTGTTACAGTCATTCGTAATGACGATGGAGAGTTAGTTTCCACCCGAATTCCTATAACGTGGCGGATTTGTATTGATTATAAGAAGCTTAATGCTATGACATATAAAGATCACTTTCCTTTACCCCTTTGTCGACCAAATGCTTGAACGTCTAGCCGGCCATGCTTACTATTATTTTTTAGATGGCTACTCTGGCTATTTCCATATTATTATTGACCTTGATGACCAAGAGAAGACTACATTCACACGTCCCTTTAGTAAGTATACATATAAAAGAATGCCCTTTGGCCTGTGTAATGCGCCTGGTACTTTCCAGCATTGTATGTTGCATATTTTTAGTGACTTGGTAGAGAAATTTATGGATGATTTTTCTTTCATGGTCATTCCTTTCAAGATTGTCTTTCAAATCTTTCTAAAATTTTGAAATGGTGCCAGGAAAAGAATTTAGTCTTAAACTGGGAAAAATGTCATTTTATGGTCACTAAAGGCATAGTATTAGGTCATATTGTTTCTAAAAATGGAATATAAGTGGATAAATCTAAAATAGATAAAATAGCATCTCTGCCTATACCATGGACTATCCATGACATTAGGGCCTTTCTAGGCCATGCAGGTTTCTACAGACGTTTCGTAAAGGATTTTTCAAAAATAGCTAAGCCTTTAACACAATTGCTTTTAAAAGATGCCATTTTTTATTTTAAACATGACTGCAAACAGGCTTTTGAAGCTTTGAAAGCCGCTTTAACCTCTGCACCTATCATACAACCACTAGATTGGTCTAAACCTTTTGAATTTATGTGTGATGCTAGTGATTATGCCGTTGGTGATATGTTAGGACATAAGTTAGATAATAAATCCACAATTATTTTTTATGCTAGTAAAACCTTAAATGATGTTCAACATAATTACACTACTAATGAAAAGGAATTTCTTAGCGTTGTCTATGTCTTAGATAAGTTCCGTCCCTACTTAGTTGGTTCCACAACCATCGTCTATATAGACTATGTTACGCTTAGGTACCTTCTCGCGAAGAAGGATTCTAAACAGAGATTGATCCATTGGATTCTTCTTCTCACTGAATTTACCTTAGAAATTATGGATAAAAAAGGAGCTAAAAATGTAGTTGTAGATCACTTATCTAGGTTAGCTAATGGTGATGACAGTGATTCTAAATCGATATCTGACTATTTTCCGAATGAGCAGCTTTATTCAATTTTTTCTGTACCTTGGTATGTAGACATTGTTAACTTATTAGTGTCTGAGATCATTCTTGAGATTTGGCCAAAGTTAAGTTTTACTACTGGGATGAACCCTACCTTTTTAAATATTGTGCGGATCAGATGATTCATTGTTGCATTCCCTAGTGGGAGCATAATGAAGTCTTATCCTTCTGTTATGAACAATCATGCAGGGGTCATTTTAGTGGAAAGAAAACTGCCGCCAAAGTTCTTTAATGTGGTTTTTATTGGCCGACCCTGTTTCAAGATGCCCATGCACACTGCAAAGCATGTATTAGATGTCAACAACTTGGGCGTATTACTCAACATAATATGATGCCCCTAAATCCCATTCTTATAGTGGAGATTTTTTATGTCTGGGGGCATTGATTTCATGGGCCCATTTCTTTTTTCGCATGGTTTCATTTATATTCTTGTAGTTGTAGACTACGTTTCTAAATGGATTGAAACCATGACTTATCATAATAATGATCATAAAATTGTAGTATTGTTTATGAAGAAGTATATCTTCTCACATTTTGGCATACCTAAGGCCATCATTAGTGATGGAGGAAAACATTTTTGTAATAGAGTTATTGAAGATTTAGTCAAGAAATATGGAGTTACCCATAAGGTGGCAACTCCGTATCATCCTCAAACTAGTGGTAAAGTAGAGGTGTCCAATAGAGAAATTAAAAAGATATTAAAAACGACAATTAATCCAGATAGGAAAGACTGGTCTAGACGCCTAACAAATGCTTTATGGGCATATAGAACGGCTTTTAAAACACCTATTGGTATGTCCCCTTACCACTTAGTTTTCGGTAAACCTTGTCACTTGCCTGTTGAGTTGGAATACAGTTCCCTGTGGGCTATTAAAAGTTTAAATTTCAATATTAACGCCGCTGGTGTCGAGCGCAAATTACAATCTAATGAGCTTGAAGAAATATGTAGTGATTCTTACGATTTAGCGAAGGATTATAAAGCTAACATGGAACGTATTCATGATAAACATATTTTGGATAAAGAGTTTGACCTTGGTCAAAAAGTTTTGCTATATAACTCACGTTTGCATATTTTTCCTGGTAAATTAAAAACATGTTGGTCCGGACCTTTTTGGTTACTTATGTCACTCCTCAAGGGGTAATCATTTTGGTAAATCCCAAAGACAACAGTACCTTTCAAGTAAAAGGCCAACGCTTAAAATATTTCCACGAATTACGTTCACCTGCTATAAAAGAAACCCTTCTACAAGACCCTATTTATGAGGACTGACCTCTATGCTTGGTGTGCTTCCTATCCATATTCTATATTTTGGGAGTACTCCATTAAGGTAACTGGACCCTCCTTTTGGACTTGTGTGGTTGTAATTTCCGGATCCTTAGTCCACGTTCATTTAATTCACACATTCCTTTCTTGCACCTTTTTCTCGTTTCTTTTAAGTAGTGTTTCTCTATGGAGTGATTTACATTTTTACTTGCTTTATTATTGTATTTTTCAAAAATCCTTTCCATAAAAATTAGAAAATATAAAACCCATAAATATTAGATAGATTAGAAAGTCCAGGGTATTTGACACTAAAAGACCTTCTTTTTCACCACAACAATTTTTTTTTTCCTATTCCAAAATTTTGTTTGGGGGTGGGTATCTGATAAGAGTCCAAAACTATAGTTTAACAATATTACTTTTAGACCAATTATGTGATTAATAAGTAAGAGTTAGTACTGTTATCGTGTTCTTATGTATTTCAAACATTGGAGGCGAATATGTGTAGAAATGCGTCCCTTTTGCGAGATAAAGGAGCAAAGGTTGGTTGCTAAGAAGTTCTATGATTAAAGGCCAAGATTCAAGGAGAAAAAGCCTTTTTAAAGCCCGGTCAAAGTTGAAAAGACAAAGTCAACGCGGGTGGAAATAGCGCACAAAAGTTAGCAGAACTTCGAAAGGCCGTATCTTTGGACTCAGACCTCGGAATTGAGCCTACCTTATGTCAAAACGACCGGCTCAGAACGAGATTTCTAATGGTCCAAGACTTGACCCAATCAGAGGAATAAAAGTGGACAAAAATTCTATTGAAGTTATTTCTAGCTGAAAACCTCTTTGTGGACTGAAGTAATAAGATTTTGGGCTCGATTTTTCGGCCTAAAACATGGCTCCTCAGCCCATGCACGAATTTGTGGATCTGGTCTCCTCCATATGAGAGACAAAGACTTAGCTCTTAAGTATCAGAGTTTTTACTTAGAATTATCTAATAACTTAGTTTAGATCTAGTTTTTTTTATAGAATTAGTTTTAGAACAAAGAAATGAGTTTTATTTAGAATTAGATTTAGTTTATAATAAAGAATTAGTTTTTCATTTCAACTTAGTTTTATGATTCAATTCTTATTTAGCTTTAGTTGTCTCAAATTCATAATTAGTTTGTCTTAATTTGATAATTAGTTATTCATAATCTTAGTTCTAAATTAGTTTTTAATTCAGTTTAATTCATTTTGAATCTTAGACTATTATTAAATTAGATCAATAAAGTTAATTACTTATTTAATAATGACTTGTTTTAATTGTTCTTGTTTTAGAAATGATAGTATAATGATTCAAGGCTAAAAGCTCAATTAGAGGGGTTTGAGGAAGCCTTGATGAAACTTGATTATTGTTAGCGTAGAATTGTTTGTAATAATCTATTCCATTCTATAAAGTAATTAGTTCACCATGAGAATGGTTTGATTGCTTCACATGCTAGTTGTTAGTTGGTAGAGACTACCATGAACAATTAAGGATTAGAAAGACCCAATTGTTATGCGAACGCATTGCAATTCGGATTACGATAATTCCCCGCTAGTTGATTAAGTCGAATTAAGGTGGAATCAAATCACCCTAATTCCTCATTATATTGTCAATTTAGTATTTCCGTAGTTTCAATCATATCATCTTGATTGTTTGATTAGCCTTTTTTGTAGTATAATTTCCATCGTTACTCTCATTAACTTTGATAGACTGATTATCATAGTTAACGTGAATTCTAAAGAACTAGGAGTGGAATGAATTATCTACTCCACTTATTGCAATAGCATCGAGAGTGTAGAACTTTGATATATAAGCATGAAAATAGTTCTAGTTTTACTTACGTTTGAGTTTCGTAGCTTATGCGTAGGTAAAACTACCATTTTACCTTTTATCAAATGGCGTCTCTGCCATCTTAGTTATGTTTAGAATTGTTTTCATTAGTATTGTTAGTCTTCCCAAAGTCCCATTAAACCCACCTACCCTTGTTTGGTTCGAACTGTGATCGTTTGGTTCAGAAACAAAAAAAAATTCACTGAAATAGCCTGAGCGCACCCCACGCCCTATATAGGCTACTTAAGGCACCCTAGCTAAAGCTAAAGCGCCAGACACGACTATGGCACGAAGCGACCCGCCCTACTACCATAGCTTAATTTTGAGCACGCCTAGCACTGAAAGCACTGAACTTGAGTTAGGCAGATGACCACCAGCCTCTACCAAGGCCATTTCGAATACCAGCCCCCTCTTCCTCAACAGGCCGATTTCCACAAGTTAGTACAAACTTCCATTTCTTCAAGTTATTCAGTGTTTCTAACTTGTGAAATACACTGAGCTCGCATAAATAAGACGTTATTCATAAGCGAAGCAAGGAGGCATTCAGGTACTTCTTTCTTCCACTCCTCGCATCTCCTATTAGACGATTTATTCTAGCATATTAGGGTTGTTTTGATTGTTGTCGTATTTCTTTAATATTGGACTTAACCTTGCATGAGATTAAGGTCAGGTAGAGATAAAACGATTAACGTAATCTATCGTGAACGTCAACATACACACCTATCTAGTATACCACACACTACACTTGAAATAATGGCTAAAGAAAAAGAGTCTCCTCTCTCTGACTTTTACAAAGCCTTGAACGATAGCCCAAAATCTTGCGTCGTTCTTGTAGACCCAGTGGGGGATTTCTGAATCCCCCTAAATATATTTAATTTGTTACCCCTTTTTCATAGGTTAGACCATGAAAAACCTTATCAACATATGCGCATGATTGAACAAGTCCTTACCACATTCCATCATCCTACGGTTGGTGCGGAACAAATTAAACTGAGGGTGTTTCCTTTCACCGAAGTCGACAAAGGCGGCGTCTTGGTTAACTGCCCAAGCGCCTAATTCTGTGGACTCATGGGCCAAACTTGTTTTACTATTTATGGAACATTTTTACCCACCACTGAAGACAGATGAAATGCTCTCCAAGATTCATTTTTTTTAATAGAATCCTCATGAATCCTTTTCAGAGGCTTGGAATCGTTTCACTGACCTTTTTATAGAGTGTCCACATCATAACCTTGCGAAAGACACGCTAGTTCGTGCCTTTTTCAAGGGGCTTTTACACCACCGTAAAGAAGTCATTGATATAATGAATGGGGGCAGTTTCCTCAGTAAAGGAGCCTCAGAGGCTTATGGGTTTTTAGAAGATCAAACAAAGTGTAATAATAACTGGGGGGTAGTGACGATATCCCGTGCTCCGCTAGTTCTTCTTCAACAGTTAAGGCTACCAGCATGTTTGAGGTTAAATTTGATCTTGAGCTTAAAACTCTAATTGAATCCCTCACTAAAAAGGTAGAAGCTATTTCTGTTTAACAAAAACCTACCCCTATCATGAATATCAACTCTATTCCATGTAATTTCTATTTGAGTCCTGCGCATCCCGACTCCTATTGTCCTCTAGTCTATGAACAACCATCCGCACAGCTGGACAATGTTTGTTCCATTAATAGCGAACCTAACGCACCTTGGCGACAAAACCCCAACTACGGTTGGCGAAATAATCAACAAGTTACACCTCCAGGGTATAATAATCAAAATGTTAGGCGATCAAACAATTACAATCAAGCTCCACCGAGACAAGGACAAGGACAGGGTAATTATAACAATAATAATTATAATGCTAATAGAGGTATCGTTGCAGTTAATCATAACTGTCACAACCTACCTGTTAATAATCAACGTGAGATAGTTCCTGTCACACCACCTGTAACAACTACACATCCACAACCGGATCATTTTGACGCCTTTATGCAAGCCCAACAACAGATTTTACAGTCCATCCAACTTTCCTTACAACAGTTAGCACAAGAGAAAGTACAACCAAAAGGTGTGTTTCCAGGTCAAGCGATACCTAACCGTAAAACACCAAACATAGCCTTTGAGGTAAACGGTAATACTAATAATGAAAATGGAAATGTAGGTGAGCTAAAAGCCATCACCACTCTCCATTCTGGCAGAGTGGTTGATAACGCCGTGACTATGCTTGTAGTTACCCCACCAGTAGTCCCTACACCTGATATTTTACTAGATACCGAAGTAGTAACTAAAAAACCTACCTCTGTTGAAGTACCAGTTAAACCACAACCTAAGAAACAAAAAGCCAAGGTTAGACATCCTGTTGATCCATATGCTAAATATAGAGAGAAACCACCGTTTCCCCAGAGATTAGCCATGTTAACCAAGGATACGAATATCGATGAGATTAGGGAGGTTTTCAAAAATCTATCGATAAACCTACCCTTTCTGGAAGCGTTTAAAAAGTTACCTCACCATGCTAAGTTTCTTAAAGAGTTGTGCACTACTAGGCGTAAGACAAATATTCCTAAAGATGTATTTTTAACTGAACAATTTCCAACTTTATTTGAACATAACGAAATCGTTAAGTACAAGGACCTGGTCGTCTTACGGTACAATGCACCTTAGGAGATTCCCACACGACGACTATGCTATTAGACTTGGGGGCGAGTGTTAACTTACTCCCTTATTATCTCTATAAACAAATAGGTCTACAGGAGATGCAACCTACTAAAATGACATTGCAATTAGCTGATCGGTCTATTAAGTAACCTAAGGGTGTGGTTGAAAATGTGCTTGTTAAGGTTCAGGATTTCTACTATCCTGCTGATTTTGTTATCTTCGATACAGAAGTCGCTAACAACTCTGTTCCTATCATTTTAGGGCGTCCCTTCTTGGCTGCTGCCAACGTGCTCATAAACTGCCATGATGGTTCGATGTCCTTGTCTTTTGGCCATCTTTCTGTTGAGGTAAATATTTTTAAAACGACGAAACAGTTCCTAGATACGACTTCTGATGGAGAGGTTAGCATGATCGAGAGCTTAGCTCAAGATTATTTCGACAACACGTTTCCTGATATTCAGATGCACCAATTTCTTTCATTTGGAAGTTCCAACATTGACGCCATGACAGAAGAAGAATTTTTCACTCACTATCCTAGTGATTCTTCTAACCCACCTATTGAAGAATGTCTTGCATATCTAAAAACTTCTGATGATATAGACCTGAGAGCTCTAGCTGAGCATCATTCACCTACCTCACTTTATCATGTCACTCATTCACCTTCCATCAATGTTCCCTTCCCTCCACATTTTCAAAGGAACCTTAAGTTTGCACTTGACCATCTTGTTTCTCCTGTGCTTCATGATTTTCTAAATTCTCCTAGTACGAAATTACTACCTACAGAGCCACCAGATACGTTCATTTTTAGTTGTGTGATTATACTAACCCACTCCACCAATTAATTTTGTGATAAACCCACTCTCTCGTTTCTTCCATTTCTTACTTCTACAATTCATCCATATCCACCATATCTCCCACAACCATCCATTTTCTCACAATCATTCACTTGCACACCCTTTCGTTGGAAAAACAAGAAGACTTTGCATGCTAGGTTAGATTCTAGATTCATCAGTATTTTCTCTTATTCCGTTATGCCACGTCATGGGAAATCATTGTACTTGATTATGTTTTGATGTGTTTTCTGTGATAATTATTTATGGCAAGATCCACAACTATTTCGGTTGTTGATATATGGCAAACTGTAGGGTATGTATATATATATATATTTTTGATTTGTTAAAGTCTCGAGTAACTGACTATAAACGGCTCATTTTATTCTTGTTGTACTTTATTTCACTTCCATATATTGGTGAGTGCACCATTCAGGTAACCGGGCCCTCCTATTCGAGTGTGTGGCTGTAAGTACTAGATCTTAAGTCCACGTGTAACGTAATTCACGCTTTCCACTTTCGCATGTTTTCTCGGTTTTTTAGTCATGTTTATCTATGGAGTGATTTACGTCTTTATTTCTTGTTGTTTTCCTTATATTAATCTTATTCATAAAAAGTAAAAATAGTAAAACCATAAAAATAGTAATCTAGGAAGTCTCGGGAATCTGGTTTTAAAAGACTCACGTTTAAAACAAATTTTCTAAACTCTGTTCTATAAAATTTGTTTGGGGGTGGTATTATTATTTTTAGCATTGCTTTTATCTTATCCACCATTTTAGACGTTAATTTGCAAACTGTGGAAATACTAGTGTTTAAGAATGTTGCCGATATTGGTGTGGCTAAGATTAGATATTGTTGTAGAATGGAATTTCAATGAATAGAATTAGGAAGTTGCTATTTTGAAATTAACCAAAAAGCTATTGGTTTATATTCGGAATATGCACCTAACTTGTTTCCATTTTGGTTTTAGAATATTTTGTTTTCGGCAATTGCCTTAAATTTTTTTAGCAACTTGTTGATATTCGTTTTAGAAACTAAAACCCTATATATAATTGATTCACTCTACACTCACAACCCACACCCCTCACTTGTATCTCTCACCTTAGACCTCTAAATTTTTCATTGTGTTTTTCACTTCATCCTGCTTAAAGTACACGGAGCGTGCCCTGCGCCCTACACACACCATTCCAGAGCACGCCTTGCACTTACGCCTCTGGAACTCGAGCAAGACCAGCACTCCCTGACCTTTTCAACCACTTTAATTTTTTGAATTTTTGTGAGTTTTTCCAGGGTTGTTTGCAGCACTTCTAGAGAGTATTTATTGTGATGACATCTCCTACAGTCATAACGGAGCGGTCTTTTGAAGACTTGTTTTGAAGTAACACCTATGGTGCGTGGTTTCGCGAGGTGATCATACAAGCAGGCTCAGAACCGCTAATGGTAAGTCCTAATGAACTTTATTCTCTTGCACTTACATCTTATTTTTATGATAATTGTAAGTTCTTTGATAGACCGGATGGAGAACAAGTGTTCTCCATCACCATTGAGGATGAACCGATGGAAATTACCAGGTTCTTGTGAGCCTTTGCTCTCAGACTTACTATGCCCGCCGAATTTTAAGACTCATGGGCATATTTGGTAGATAATATGTACCTCTATAACTATGAGAATTTGCATGAGGATTATGGGGCAGGAATCTTTAGGATAGAGGACCAAGGGGAATATAACGTAGCCCTTGGTAGCCTGTCCATGAACGTGGGCACTGTTATGTTTTGGATCATGCAAAACATTATAGGGGAATGACGTTATTCTTCTGCGAATGACAAAACTTGTGATATTTTCCTTGCTTTAGCTGGGGGACATATGCTCTATGATATTCCCCAGACCTTAATGTCTAGTTTAGCATGAGCCCATAACATGAGGCATAAGTACCTTCTTATGCCTGTTTTAGTTTGCCGTATTATGCTATGTTTCTTCCCTATTTTTTGTGCCCGTTTCACAGATTGGGTTGGAGTCAACATTGTGCGTCCTACCAACTGCATTATTCATTCTTTCTGTGCAATGACTTGGCTAGAGTGGAGGCTACAACCTCACTTGGTTGCCCCCTACACCCCATCCGACCAAGTGGCGCTAAACAGGTTAGCAATTGTAGATGATAAATGGAGTGAAGCCTGGCAAATCATCATAGCGTGGCAGGATGAGAAGGAACCTCATTTCTTTATAGAAGAGGTTGACAAAGCCTAAATGCTGGATAGGAGGTAAGTTTTTATTTTTGTTCGTGTCTGCTTATGTCCCAAGCAATTTACTTCTTGTAACCCCATAACGGGTGGGACTCATATAGAGTTGCATCCGTTTTTATTTATCTATATTAGTATGTTTTAACTTTATTTCGCAGATGTTCCAAAATTTCACACGTTTCCATGGTATTTTTCTACCCTTTTTATTTCAATACTTTGAAGACAAAGCAAGCTTTTTGTTTGGGGATGGCACAGAAACACGCATAATTTAAGGCATCTGTTAGGATATAGATATGTATAATATGCACTCGTTTTCTAGTAAAAATTTCAAAAATTTAAAAATATAAATAAAAAGTCAGGCTATACACTTAGGAATATTAGTATTATTTTCTTTCTCTATGCTCTTAGTAATCTAGAAGTTTCACGTTAGCTTTTGCATTAGAATAGTTTTTAGAAACTTAGGTTAATATGTATGTAATAATCTTTGCATCTTTCTATAAATATATTGTATGAGTATCTATGTTGTATTGGCAGTAAGTTTATGATATGTAAGCTAGAGTACTTATTCTACAAATCCTGTGAGAATATAGCCTAAAGCCTTATATGAGTGAAATATTTGAGAAATAACACAAGTGAGAAGTAAATTCCGGATAGAGAAATCACACGTCCACTTGCTTGATCACTATACCATATCCTAAGCGAGAATTTAGGCCCCTTTGGATCGATATAGTTAGAAATTCAAACCTTGAAATTATTTTTCGCTAGTCGCCCCTCTGAGCCTTTCTTTAGCCTTTCATAACCCACAAATCCTTTACCCTTTTACAAAACAAAATAAAAATAAAAATCAGCCTACCCACTCTTTAAATGAGTCTGAGAATAAAGATGAAGAATAGAAAAGAGGAATACCTTTGAAATCAAGAATTTGTTAGTCGCTTCATATAAGAAAAGAAAGTTTCCATCCAAATAAATAAATAAATAAATAAATAAAAGAAAATAAAGAGTTAGAACTCCAAAAAAAAGAATCAAAGGAGTCAAAAGCCAAAAAAAAAGAAAAAATGGCTAAGGATGGAAAAAAAAGTGTAGAAGCAAAAGTAAAGAACAAGGTTTTCTCTAGTTACATAATATGAAGACTCTATTATCTCAGACTGGTTCTTTTTGAATATCCATTTCCTTCATTCTTAAACCATCACCTAATCCCCACAACACCTAATAAAGACCTCTAGCTCAATTAGGAATATGTTAGTGTGATAGTAAGTGGCAGATGTGTTTGATTGACTTTAGCTTCCTTGTGTGTCATTGAGATTGTAAGGTAAAGTGTGCCCACTTCACATGATAGCGTTATATACTAAAAACATTACTTCTGTATTAACTATAATTCTTTATATTTTGAATGAGAATCATATGGGCAAATGTTATGCATATTATATATGTTATTAGTTATATGCATGTGTCTAGTACTTTATGTTGTATATGATATGGTGTGTGGTGACTCACAGAAGATCATATCATCAGTACCTTATAAAGTATAAGTAAACGTTCACAACCTAGATGAATTTGGACAAACCATTGGTAAGGTTGTAGTATAATCTGGTATTAGTCTATCTTGACTATAAGATTACACTAGTACACTTTGTGTGTATTGAACAGGATCAAGTGAGGCTATTTCTCTTTACACTGACTATATAAGAGAACTAACACCTCTGTTATTATAGATGCTTGTCTTCTTAATCCGGATATAATAACGGGCACTTACGTGCATTGTACATTGCTTTAAATCATTAATGGGTGAGATTCATTTGTGAATCAACAAACTCGATAGATTTTGTAATGACATTGTATGTAAGGTGTGCTATTGATTATAGAAGGAATCCATGACCCGCAGGAAGTCGGGTTGATGATGTCCCCTTAAGGAGCTCATAAGGATTGTCATGTAAACCCTGCAGGTGGATTTATTCTGACATGACAATGAGGTTGAGTGGTACTACTTAAGGACATAAGAAGTTAATTGATGTAGTTGTCAGTAACTTGACTTAATCAACAGGCATTCAATATCTTAAACACGGGGAGGTCAACAAGCATACAATATGGAGCCCATAAGCGTAACACGTAATTTGGGAATAGGGAGGTAGTGCAACAATGGCCTTTAGTGGAATAAGCAATTTGTTGAAGGACTTGGGCTGTGTGTTCTGGGCGAACATGGGAAGCCCAAGCCCGTTAGGAGGCCCAACCCTAATTTCTCCTCATGGTCCCTGTTGTAGCCTATAAAAACAAACCCTTCTCTCCTTGCCGAATTCACTATTCATTGGTTGAAAAAGAGAGGCAAGAAAAGTATATCTGAATTCGTTTCTACCTTTGTGAGTGAGATAGGCCAAGAGAAAGAAAGGGGTTGGTAGATCGTTGCCCACACAACGTCCAATCGATTGATTGGAATACAACAGAAGATCAAGAGGTTGTTGATTTCATAGCTATTGGATTCTCAGAGTTAGGATTCTCAGAGTTATCTTAGCCGATTTACAGGTATGTTTTCCAATCCAAAATCGTGAGAACCATTAATTCCGCTGCACGTGGTTTTCACGATTTGTAGAAATTAACATTATGAAATAACGGTTCCTACAAAGACACCGGAGTAAATGAAACTTGAAAGCGAAAAAAATCGAGTATTTTTTGTCTTGACATTTATGTGAGGACCTACTTAAGGATGCTATTCCAAAATTTCATAAACGGACCTGTTAGTGCATTACATAGCATTACTCATTGTATATATGTTTATTCGTAGATGATTGGTTATTATGCATATATTAGCTTAGATTTCGACTTGATTATTCTGTATTCATTGGTAGTGAGATGGATAGATATTAAAAATAAATAAGGAAACAATAGTTTTATTTCTTAGTCGTTGTAGTATAGATGAAGTTTGTGAGTACCTTCACTGAAAAAATCTCACGAGGCTATAACTCGTCCACTAGGAAATTCCTAGTGGTTTAAGGCCTTGTTGCATATGGTCAATGCAATTGCACTCGGCGAAACGAGATTAGTTATAACTCCATTTTTGGTCACTTATTCTAATTTCTCATATTTGCTTGAGGACAAGCAAAATGCTGTTTGGGGGTGGTTTGTTAAGAGCCCAAAACTATAGTTTTAACCCTTTAATAATATTACTTTTAGACCAATTATGTGATTAATAAGTAAGAGTTAGTACTGTTATCGTGTTCTTATATATTTCAGGCATTGGAGGCGAATATGTGCAGAAATATGTCCCTTTTGCGAGATAAAGGAACAAAAGTTGGTTGCTAAGAAGTTCTATGATTAAAGGCCAAGATTCAAGGAGAAAAAACCTTTTTAAAGTCCGGTCAAAGCTGAAAAGTCAAAGTCAATGCGGGCAGAAATAGGGCACAAAAGTTAGCAGAACTTCCGAAGGCCGTATCTTTAGACTCAGACCTCGGAATCGGGCCTACTTTATGTCAAAAAAACCGGCTCGGAATGAGCTTTCTAATGGTATAATCCTTGACCCAATAATAGAAGCAAAAGTGGACGAAAAGGCTATTGAAGTCATTTCTAGCTGAAAACCCCTTTGTGGACTGAAGTAATAAGGTTTTGGGCTCGATTTTTTGGCCCATAACATGGCTCCTCAGCCTATGCACGAATTTGTGGATCTGGTCTCCTCTATATAAGAGACAAAGACTTAGCTCTTAAGTATCAAATTTTTTACTTAGAATTATCCAATAACTTAGTTTTGATCTAGTTTTTTTTCATTGAATTAGTTTTAGAACAAAGAAATGAGTTTTATTTAGGATTAGATTTAGTTTATAATAAAGAATTAGTTTTTTATTTCTACTTAGTTTTATGATTCAATTCTTATTTAGCTTTAGTTGTCTCAAATTCATAATTAGTTTGATTTAATTTGATAATTAGTTATTCATAATCTTAGTTCTAAATTAATTTTTAATTCAGTTTAATTCATTTTAAATCTTAGACTATTATTAAATTATATCAATAAAGTTAATTATTTATTTAATAATGACTTGTTTTTATTGTTCTTTTTTTAGAAATGATGGTATAATGATTCAAGGCTAAAACCTCCATTAGTGGGGTTTGAGGAAGCCTTGATGAAACTTGATTGTTGTTAGCATAGAATTGTTTGTAATAATCTATTCCATTCTAGAAAGTAATTAGTTCACCATGAGAATGGGTTTGATTTCTTCACATGCTAGTTGTTAGTCAGTAGAGATTACCATGAACAATTAGGGATTAGAAAGACCCAATTGCTATGCGAACGCATTGCAATTCGGATTACAACAATTCCTCACTAGTTGATTAAGTCGAATTAAGGTGGAATCAAATCCCCCTAATTCCTCCTCATATTGTCAATTTAGCATTTCTGTAGTTTGAATCATATCATCTTGATTGTTTGATTCGGCATTTTCGTAGTATAATTTCCATCGTTACTCTCATTGACTTTGATAGACTGATTATCATAGTTAACGTGAATTTTAAAGAACTAGGAGTGGAACGAATTCTCTACTCTACTTATTGCAATAGCATAAAGAGTGTAGAACTTTGATATATAAGCACGAAAATAGTTCTAGTTTTACTTACGTTTGAGTTTTGTAGCTTATGCGTAGGTAAAACTACCATTTTACCTTTTATCAGTATCAACCCACGTTGTTCTCTCAATTTCCTATCTTTGTTTATGCTGCTTTAAATCATATAGATTCGTGTGACACAATCTAGTCTTCTAGATTTTCCTTCGCCCTCATAACTTATGCCATTTATGCATTTCGATGTGTTATTCCACCATTTTATATGTCACCCACGATTAGATTTGAGTTTTCCTAAGTCATTAGATAGTATTTTTCATGCTGATCATTTTCATAGCTCATTCACAAATATCGGACCGCTAACGAATCGGGAATATTAGTTTTAAGTTTACAAGGCAGTAGGATAGGATAGGTATTTTAGAAAAGATTTAGGCTTGGGCCAAAATTCATTTTTCCACCCAAACCACGATATTTACACCCCATCGACCATCCCATTTAAAATCCAACACCGGCCCATTCACTTCATCTTCTCAAACAAAATACAATCTAACCGAAATCAATCCCAGTGCGCACCGCGCCTATCAAAAACTGAATCCAAGCACGCTCCATGCCTCCATCGAAACAGACCTTCACCAACTTTTTATCGCACCTTCCCCTAATCATCCCCTATTTAAACCCTTACCCATATTCAAAATCGAACCATACAATGGCCCGACCAATAAAAATCATACCGAAATTCACATTTAACACGGAGATATTCCAGCCATTCTATGGTACGGAGATATGCATGCTAGAGGGTGGGATAGAATGTGGTACTCTACTGAGGAGTACTACCATAAGAATTTGGTGTTGCGTTTTTATCGTAATAAGAGGATACTTCCTTCTGGAAGGATGTTTGTGGATTTGTAAGGAGTTCACATGGATGTGATTCATGATTTGCTCCCTACCATCATTGGGATACCCGTTAAACAGGTCACCCTGACCTTACAAAGATCCCAGTTTGATGGAGTGCATCAGTTGATGCTGGAGACGGTGCTTGAGGGTCGTTACAATGATCGTTCTCATTGTGCCAGGCAGTAGTCGCTGAGGATTAACTAGCTGGCTATGACGCAGTGGCTAGGAAAGAACCTATGTAGCACTTCAAAGCCAAGTGACATCAGCTTGTCATTCCTACATGTTCTTTGGGTTTTGCAAAACAGGAGGTGTGGTTTTTGCCTCATTGATTTTTTGTGTGGAGAGCTTATGGTTGTAGGCCTGAGCACTGCACCCGTACCTATTTTTGTTACTAAGATTATGTTATCTTGGGGTTACGTGCCTGAGTCACCTAGGACTCATATTAAGCTTCACTCAAACGCAAAGTCATATAGTGACTGTGTCCAAAGGCATTGGACATTGCCTAAAGAGAGAGCTGATGGTATAGATCAAGATGTGGATGAAAATGAATATCCTGTTTGTTTTGCTAAGAATGCTATGGATCGTGCTTCTTCTAATTTTGCACGTTTTTCACTACTCCATAGCGGGATGCATACACTTTATGATCATCAGCAAAACCGATCATCAGAAAAACCTAACTACACTCTCTGAATCGATACAGAAGCGCCAGGGTTCCATTCAACGTGATCACCGCAGCTTAGAGCATAACATTCGAACCATAGCCAATAACCACGCTGACATGCTTAATTCTATAGAGAATATGGAAGAGGCACAGGCAGCTTTTTAGGCCGAAGTCTTGAGACATCTGCCCCAGCCAGGTGGTTCGCCTTCTTCTTCTGACTCTAGAAGTGAGCGTCATCATCGTCGTCCTGCTGATGGTTCTAGACCTTCTTCTTCACAGGGATAGCTTATTTATTTTTGATTTGTTGTGATGAATTTGATTTAGAATTATTTCTGTTTTGTAATAACTATTTAATTTCTGTACTTGTTTTAATTTCAATACTTTAGTTTAATTAATTGTTAATTTCATTTTTAGTTAATTAGTTAATATTTATATGATTGCTCATCTATGCACGTATTATTAAATTTAATACATGATTAATTGCATATTTTTATTTTACCATATAGTTTTTAAGTTGTTATTCAATATGTTTAGGTAATTTAATTGATCAATGTCATGAACCCCCTCTCAAATTGTTTTGGGGTGGTATATTTTAATTTATACAAGTTTTGGGCCAAAATATAAGAACCCTTGTGCTTGGTTAATTTAATTGGGATCCACAATGTAATTAGGTACCTGATGTTTTGAGGAATTACAAAATTTTGTGGAATTATGTAAGCTAATCTAATAGAGAAAACCCATTATATGCAACCCATGGGCCTTGTTTTATTCAATTGGGATCCACAATGTTAGGAACCTTAAATTTCGTGGAATATCAAAATTTCAGAGAATTTCGGAGGCTAATCATATATAGAAATTCTATAAACTGAAATAGAATTCATGTGTAGGAAACTATTATAAAATTATGTTTTTTTCACATCTTTTATTTTAGCAACAATCCGGCCTTAGACTTTGCAACCAAACACTATAAAAACAATATCTAAGCATGTAGTTTCATAACTAAAAACCCTAAACACATCGCTGCATCTCAGAGCACGCACGTGCCTCACACACGCATAAACTTAGCACGCACCGCGCTCATATTAATTTGGTATCAACATTATTATTTACGCACCGCACTCTCCGAAGGGTTATTCCAAGTGCGCACGCATCCTCACCACAAGCTTCTAGGCTCGGACTTCTAGGTTCCACTTTTCTAACTTCCAGTACTTTAATTCATTACTCGGTTGTTATGACTACTCCAAAAATTATACCGGAACAATCTTTTTATGACTTGCTTGATAGTGACACTTATGGCTTTTATTTCGACGACATGATTAACCAATTAGGTTGGCTCCCTCTATTGATATATCCATGTGATACTTATTCACCTCAGCTTACTGCTTATTTCTATGATAATTGTAATTTTTTTAATAACCATGATGGAGAACAAGTGTTCTCTATCACCATAAACAATGAAATCATGGATTTAAACAAATTTTTATTAGCATTGGCACTAGGACTTTTTATGCCTCCTGGCCAAGACACATGTGATTACATGTCGGATAATGCCTTCTATTATAACTATGCATACTTCCATGAGATTTATGGGGCGGGTATCTTCTATTTAGAAGACCAAGGCCAACATAACATAGCCCTTAAAAGCCTGTCCCTTAACATAGGCTCTACTATATTTTTCATTATGCTCAATATATTAGGGGAATGACGTTTTTCAACTCTGAATAGCGCCACTTGTAATATCTTCCTTGTTTTAGCTGAGGGACGTATGCATTTTGATATTCCCAAGACCATAGTGTCTAGTTTAGCACGAGCCCATACAATGAGGCATGAGTACCTTCTTATGCTTGTTGTGTGTACCCTACGTCATATTTCTAATCCAAAGTGTACTCAGACCATGGACCTGGTGTGGGACTAGCGGCAGACCAGTTCGGTGGCTGTCAAAAAACATTTTGGATCATCCGGTCTTCTAATCCGTCAAAGTTCACAACAGGTCTAGGGCCTATCCGAGTGGCCTAAGTTCATGGACCCAATCCGTCCAGATCATCTTGATCCAGTAACCCGATCCACGGAGGCGAGAAACCCTAGTGCAATCTGATAAGATCTTGCACAAGGATAAAATGAAATCTTGGGGAATGATCCTATTTTAGATAGGATCATGCAAGGATTCAAAAAGGAAGGCAGTCTCCGAGAATCACTTTCTTGGCCGCCAAGGCAAGAGATTGCTATATATACGGAGGCTTCTGCAGCCTCCAGAACTACGTTTCAAGAGACTTGATCCCGAATTCCTCACTGGGTACGTAGGCAACCAGAATGTTGGTGCAGTCTCTCTTCTTCGAAAAACCTAATCCTCATCTCTTTCGAGCTTTCGGAAGCACCACTACATCAGGAGTGTTAGGTTAACTTTTTGCCCCGACATTCTTTGGCGCCGTTTGTGGGGATCGAACCCACGACCACGTGGTCTTCTGTTGGAGCTCGATATCCTCGGCCTTATTTTTCATACGTCCTTGTTACCATGGTTGAACAAATTGCGATGAGTAATACAGAAGCTACCAATCGGCATGTAGCGACTTGACAGAACATGGAGACTGTTCCAGGCACCACTACAGAGGTGGGGCAGTCAAGTTGTCATAGATATTTTTCTCAGAACAGAGGAAACGGATTGTCTGAAGCAGTTCAACACACTCTGGAGCCACTAGGGACTCGGGGATCTAATCCCCATGTCCCTCGCCGCAATGCTGTGCTAAGCACAAGAGCTGCCATAATACACATCAGGGATGGTCCTGCTGAACCCACCCGTAATGCTACTATGTGACGTCCTGGAAGAGGTAGGGGAGGCCAACATGCTAACCTACGAGCCTCCATCCGGAACTTGCAATACTAATCGGATCCAGCTCTCATCTCTCTTTTGAAAAGAATAGTTGCAGAAAATGAGATTTTGAGAAATCAACTAGGCAAATGGCCCAGAGACCCTGAGGAGCACCAATCGGTCGAGTCCCCTTTGTCTGAACGTAGGCAAAGGCAACGAGCCGAACCGGGACAGTGCGAAGATCCTAACAATGGCCAAAACCTTATTCACAATAATGGTCGAGTTAGAGATCCAAGCCAAAGCCGGACTATCCACCCTATCTTACCTGTCCCCACTCACTCATAGTCAAACAATGTCTAGGATCATTTGGGCACAAATCCTCAGACAAACCAGTCACAATAATTTGGAACGCCAGCAACTGCATTGAGTTCCAGTTCGAAAATGCACTACAACAAAAAAGGTTTTATATCACTATTAAAAACAGTGACAAAAAGTTTTTTGTCACTATTTTTTTTTTTCCAAAACCGTGACGGAGTGGGGGTAATTTTTTTTTCCAAAACCGTGACAAATATTTGTTCCAGACTAGCATGTATCCACCACATAAAACAGTAACAAATACTAAAAAATAGTCACAAAAAAACGTAGCTTTTGTGACAGTTCTAACAAAACAGTAATGTAATCAGGTTGTAACCTTCACAAAAAGGACAACCATTCATGACTGTTTGGTTAAAACTGTGATAAATATATATTTTGTTTCAAAAAAAATATCGAATACACATGAAAACAGACCTCACGGACATGTAATAAACCACACTCTGAATATTATCCATTAAATTTCAAATAGCATTCATAAAGTGCTAATTCCATTGAATTATCGGCCAATTCCCTTGAATATACTAATATATATATACTTCATTATGTTTTATATATATATATATTAGTATATTCAAAAACATAATGAAGTAAATAACACATTTCCAATGTAATACATATAAATTAAATCAGCCAAATCCAATTGAAAAAAAAACCTAATCTCGCTCAAGTCGATCACCCACGTGTATGTCTTAACCTTTGTAGTTGTTCTGCATCTAGTTTTCATCTTGAGAATAGTTCATAATACATTCTTGGATGAACTGAACAAAGTCTATTCGAACGTCACTCCAGTATCTCCTTGTAGGTATAAGCCGTTTTACGGCCAAGATTCTTTATCTGAAATATAATAAACCAATCGTATAAAATAATTGGAAAAGTTACGTGGTGCTTCCTTACAAAAGATACATTGACATATTAGAATCTCCAAGTATCCAATGTATAACTAGTAAACAGAACACTAAAATATGGAAAACACTTGATCCCAATTCCAAGTTTAGGTTTCTATATAGTGGGCCTAACACTATACTAATGAAATGGAGCAACTAACGAGATGTCTTTTGGAAAATCAAAAGCCAATATCAAGACTTAATCACAGTTTTCAAGGGTTAATGGATTGTTTAATTGATAGAAGTTACGAGTAACTAAGTAAGTACCTCAAATAATTGTATAAGAGCCCAAAGCAATCATAAGCTCTTGAAGAGATAGTAAAATCAATCTAGAGACATCAAACAAGAGTTCAACACCTTGTCGTATGAAAAATGAAAAGAATCGAATAGGAGTTGGATTTGTCGAACACTGGATGGTGTTCCCTGAAATAAGAAACAAGTGATACAAATTAAAAATAACTCTACAAGGATTAGAATGTCCAATACATGACTAAATTCTTATACATTACACACTTTATATGCACCAAACACCACCAGGGGCTGCTATTTATTTATTTTTGGAAAAGTTTTATGTGTGTGTGGGGTGTGCAGATGCACCAAACACCACTAGGGGCTGCCATTTATTTATTTTTGGAAAAGTTTTGTCTGTGTGTGTGTGGGGGGGGGGGGGGGATGTAGAAGGTCACAGTAATAGAAGAAATCAAGTGTGCAAGGAACAAAAAGGAATAAATGGATAGACTTCTAACAGTAAGGATTTAAGAAGCAACTTTTACTTCATGAATTTAATATATTATCCCACATATTTTAGCAAAATGTGTTTTCTTTAAATAGATGTGGTAGCAGACAAATTTAAAACAACAGTGTGGGTATTACGCTTCTGACTCTACACACATGAGATAGGATCTGAAGATGATGCTATGTAATGCAGCATTAAGTAGCAAATGAAAGCATTCGGCAGTGTCAAGGACCTCTTTAACTAATGTGGCTACATCTAGATGTTCCAATTTCCTAAAGTTATTTACATTAAAAAAGAACTACAAAAACTTACCCAAGTCCTTCTTGGGACCAGGAAGCTTCGTACACTCCACTTGTTGCCCGAAATGTTGTTTCTACCATGTTTTCATGAAAAAAATAAAATAAAACTTTCTCTAAACACTAGAGAAGGAAAATAAAAGAAGAAGAGAACTCACCAAGAGAACTTAAAACATCATAAGAGCTAAAGATTGGAAAAAAAAAACATAACCAAATGAGTAACTTTCCGGAATAAACTAAACTACTACAAATGAGACAAGCACACTTGGTTAGTGATAAAACATAAAAAGATAATTTACCTACGAAATGAACGATAAAACTCAAAACGTAAGTAAACTAAAACTATGTGCGAGTCTATAATTTATCAAAAATTCGACTCTCTATCTATTGAACAGATATAGTGGAGTAGGAAGTTTGTTCCACTCCTAGTCCTTCCGCATGCTGTGTTCTCTACGTATAAGTAAACTTAACTCTAAAGTCTAATGAGAGATTTACGAAATGGCAACTAGACTATGATGCAACTACCCACGAGATGCAACTAGTCGACTATGAGAACAACAATGGGAATGCTACATCGATTCTATGATAAGGAGTTAGAGGGGGGATTGATTCCACCTTAACTCGACTTAATCCTACTAACGATGAATCGTCGTAATCCGAATTGAACTGCTTCGCAGAACAATCTGGTTACTCCTAATCCCTAATTACACATGGCATTTCTACCAATTCATAACTAGCATGTGGACAATTACACCCATTCTCATGGTGAACTAATCGTTTCTAGAGTGGAAGGGAAATTACGACGACTCTACAATAATCGGAATCAAGCTTTCATCAAGGCTTCTCAACCCCCTCTAATGGAGGTTTAGCCGAGAATCATGACGCAATCATTTCCGACTAAATTATAACTAAACATAATATAAAGAATTGAAATTTACTAATTTAAATTAAACAATAATTAAATTCTAATTAATAACTAAGAATTGAATAACAAGTAATAAATGAAATTAGATCTAACAATTGTAAATGACAAGAATCGAAATTGACAAATAGCTATTTTATTTATCAAACTAATTAAGAACAATGATTCTAAGAGTTTAATCTAAAACAAGAATTGAATATAAACTAAACTTAATTTAATTAAATAAAAACTAGATCTAGAATTATCTATTGTTTTAGGTCTAACTAGCTACCACTAACAAAGAGTCAAGCTCTTGTTTTTATACTTTCAGATCCAAAAATCATGTATGGGCTTGGAGCCATGTTTTGGGCCAAAGAATCAGGCCCAAAACCCAATTCTTTCAGTTCAAAAAGGCCTCTTCAGCTGCATTTGGCTTCAATAGACTTTTCGTCCACTTCTGCTCCTCTGATTGGGTAAAGGCTTAAACCATTGGAAAGCTCTTTCCGAGCCGGTCGTTTTGACATAAGGTAGGCCCCATTCCAAGGTCTGAGTCCAAAGATACGGCCTTCGGAAGTTCTGCTGACTTTGTGTGCTGTTTCTACCTGTGTCGACTTTTCAGCTTTTGACCGGGCTTTAGAAAGGCTTTGTCTTCTTGAATCTTGGCCTTTAATTACGGAACTCCTTAGTAACCGACCTTTGCTCCTTTATCTCGCTAAAGTGGCACATTTCTGCACATAATGGACTTTGAAGTCTGAAATGCATAAAAACACGTAATCAGTGTTAACTCTTAATTATTACTCACATAATTGGTATAAAAGTATGACTGTTACAGGGTTAAAACTATAGTTTTGGGCTCTTATCAAACCACCCCCAAACAGCATTTTGCTTGTCCTCAAGCAAAGATGAGAAATTAGAATAAGTGTCCAAAAATGGAGTTCTATCTACTCTCGTTTCACTGAGTGCGATTGCATTGACCATATGCAACAAGGCCTTAAACCACTAGGAATTTCCTAGTAGACGAGTTATAGCCTCGTGAGAGTTTTCCAGTGAAGGTACTCACAAACTTCATCTATACTACAACGACTAAGAAATAAAACTATTGTTTCCTTATTCATGCTCTAAATTAACTATACCTCTCACTAGCAATGCATATAGAGTAATCAAGTCGAAACCTAAGCTAATATATGCATAATAATCAATCATCAACAATAAATATATATACAATGAGTAATACTATGAAATGTCTAGCATGTTCGTTTCTGAAACTCGGAATAGCGTCCTTAAGTAGGTTCTCACAATAATAGTCAAGATACAACACTCTGATTTTTCCACTCAAGTTTACATTATCCGAGCAGGCGGTGGGCACACTTTACCTTACAATCTCAATGACAACAAGGAAGCCGGTGTCGATCAAACACATCTGCCACTTACTATCACACTAGCCTATTCCTAATTGAGCTAGAGGTCTTTATTAGGTGTTGCGGGGATTAGGAGATGGTTTAAGAAGGAAGGAAATGGATATTCAAAAAGGACAAGTATGAGATAATAGAGTCTTCCTATTATGTAACTAGAGAAAACCTTGCTATTTATTTTTGCTTCTACACTTTGTTTCCATCCTTATATATATATATATATATATATTCTTTGGCTTTTGACCCCTTTTATTCTATTTTTTTGGAGTTTTTATTTTATTTCTATTTTTATTTTTCTTTTCTTTGGATGGAAACTTCTTTTCTTTATTTTCTGAAGCAATTAACTAACTTTTGTTTACACAGGTTTTTCTCTTCTTCTTTCTTCCTCATTCTATTCTCAGACTTATTCTAGATTGGGTAGGTTGAATTTTTTATTTTGTTTTGTTTTTGTAACAGGGTAAAGGAATTATGGTTTATGGAAGGCTAAAGAAGGGCTCAGAGGGGCGACTAGCGGAATATAATTCATAGGTATGAATTTCTGGCTATATCGATCCAAAGAGGGCCTAAATTCTTGCTTAGGATATGGTTTAGTGATCAAGCAAGTGGACGTGTGATATCTCTATCCGGATTTTGCTTCTCCCTTGTGTCATTTCTCAAATGTTTCGCTCATATAAGGCTTTAGGCTATATTCTCACAGGATTTGTAGAATAAGTACTCTAGCCTAGATTTCAGAAACTCACTGCTAACAATCATAGATACTCATGTAATATATTTATAGATAGATGCAAAGATTATTACCTACATATTAACCTAAGTTTCTAAAAATTATTCTAATGCAAAAGCTAAGTGAGACTTCTAGATTATTAAGAGCATAGAGAAAGAAAACAATACCAATATTCCTAAGTGTATATCATAACTTATTTATTTATATTTTTGAGTTTTTTTAAATTTTAACTAGAAAACAAATGCATATTATACCTATCGTATCCTAATCAGATGCCTTAATTACACGCGTTTCTATGCCCCAAACAAGAAGCATGCTTTGTCCTCAAAGCATTTTAAATAAAGAGGGTTGGAAAAATACCATTGAATCGCGTGAAATTCGGAACATCTATGAAACAAGGTTAGAACATATTAATATAGGAAATAAAAACTGACGCAACTTTATACGAGTTCTACCCATTATGGGGTTAAAAGAATGAAATTGCTTGGGACATAAGCAGACACTAACTAGAATTAAGACTTACCTTATCTCCCGGTTTACTCATCATCTTCCTCATCCTCTTCTTCTATAAAGAAGTGAGGTTCCTTCGCGTCCTGCCATGCCATGATAATTTGCCAGGCTTCCCGCCATTTATCGTCTATTATTGCTAACCTATTAAGAGCCACTTGGTCTGATGGGGTGTAGGGTGCAATCTGATGAGGTTGTATCCTCCACCCTTGCCAAGTCATTGCACGGAAAGATCGAATAATATTATTGGTGGGTCGTACAGTGTCGACCGTAATCCAATCCTTGAAACGTGTACAAAAAATAGGAAAGAAACATAGCATAATACGGGAAATTAGAACATGCATAAGAAGGTACTTATGCCTCATGCTATGGGATCGAGCTAAACTAGACATCAAGGTTCGGGGAAGGTCATGACACATACGTCCCGTGGCTAAAGCAAGGAAGACGCTGCAAGTGGCATCATTCATAGAAGAAAAACGCCATTCCCCTAAAATGTTTAGCATGATCCAAAACATAATAGTTCCTATGTTCATGGACAGGCTACCAAAGGCGACGTTATATTCCCCTTGGTCCTCGATACGGAAAATGCCCGCGCCATACGACTCATGCAAAAACTCGTAAGTGTAGACATACATATTATCTACCCAATATCACCATGGGTCTTGTATTTCAGCGGGCATAGCAAGTCCAAGAACAAATTCTAGCAAGAACCTGGTAATTTCCATTGGTTCATTATCAATATTGATGGAGAACACTTGTTCTCCATCTGGTCTCTCAAAGAAAATGCAGTTATCGTAAAAATAAGATGCTAGTGTTGGAGAATACAGTGCATCAGGTCTTACCATGAGCGGTTCCCAGCCAATGTATGTGATCGCCTCACGAAACCAAGCACCATAAGTAGTGCTTTGGAACAAATCTTCGAAAGACTGTTCCGGTATCAATGTAGGAGATGTCATCTCAAAATTACGCTCTGGAATAGCTGCGAATGATCTGGAAACAACCCGCAGAAAACTGGAATTTTTCGGTCCCACGGAAGTCGGTCGAATAAGCTCCTGCAGAGGCGTAAGGGGCGCCCGAGAGGTGTGAAGATCGAAAAATGACAGGAAACGTGGGAATCGCGGGAGTGAAAGGTGAGTGATGGAGGTTAGGTGTAGTGTGAGTTGTGAGTGTAGAATGAATGAAGTTTATATAGGTTTTACGTTGCTAAAACGGATCGGGAAGTTGCCAAAAAGTTTTTACGGCAGTTTCCGGAAATACTAAAATTTCCAAACCCGAAAATGGAAACAACTCATTTTCTTGATTCGAAAACAAACCTAGTATCTTTTAGGTTGAATTTAGGATAGAATCTACCTATTTAATCGAGATTTCATCCTACCATGATACTTATATATAGATATGCCTAAACGGCCATATTTTCACCCTAACTCCGCAATAACTTCTAAAACGAAGGTCATATAAAAATCATCTTTGGAATAGATAACACCACCCCCAAACAATTTGGGAAGGTGGGATCAATATTAAACAACCACGCAAAATTAAAATAACGACATTATATTAAAATTGGCATTAAATGCCTGTTTACTACAAAATCCAAATTACGGAAATAAAACTTACATTAAAATAACTAACAATATTAAAAACTATAAATAAAAAACATCAAACTATACTATCCCTAACCACTTCGGTACTGGTAGCGGAGGGCACATGCTCAGGAGATGGCTCCTGAGCTCCCGATGGGCCAGCACCATTCATCTTTCGGCGACGACGCTCGTGCCTCGATGGTGTGTCCTCAGAAGGAGAATCCTCATGAGGTGGGAATCGTGCAAGCATGTCGGCCCGGAACTGGCACTGAGCTTCTAGCTCGGCCCTCATCTGTTCCCACCGCTCGTCCTCACTCTGGGTACAGATCTCGAAATTATGGTGGATAGTTGCCTGTCGAGTCCGGAGGTCTTCGCAGATAGTGTTGAGTGAACACATGCCACGATGAATCACAGCCATGCGTTCTACATCTGACCAACACCTCTCCAAGGCATCCACATCAAAACAAGTCAAATCCTCCTCATCCTCCGAGTCATTCCCATTTCCCCCATCCTCCTCGTCATTCTCATTTCCACCATCCTCCTCGTCCTCTTCTCTATCTTCAGGTAACCTCCAAACTCATTGGACACAATCCTTATAAATCCAAGGATTTCGGTGTAGGGTGATGTAAATCCTATCAGACGCCGGAGCTGCTCTCAACTTCAGCATGATCTTGGTTATTAAAACAGGGAGAGGTGCCATCAACTTTCCCACTCCCCTAATCATGCTAAGCAAAAACTCCAAGATACAGAACTCGTACTTCTGCTCCTAGAGTATCCATAAAATATGGAGGCAGTTCAGACCGATGTCGCTGACCTTCTCCTTCCCCAGGACGTTCCGACCAATCCACTGAGGGATGCCTGGCGAACACAATAAAATGTTGGTTATGAGGGATGCCTGGCGAACACAATGCGATCTCGCATTGTAGTTCCCTACGGTAACTGTCACGTGCATCAATGGCTCTACCCTATTATATTGTGACTCCTGTAACGTGACATCCAGATGGATTCTAGGCGGAATGCCTAGAATCTTAGCCAACAACCCAGTAGTTACTTCCTTCCTCCTTTTCGCCACCATAACAAAAATTCTACGCCCCTCCACCTCCCTCGTGTTGTAAAACCGTCGGACTAAGTCTTCGTGGTAAAAGGCTTCGGTCGAGTACCACAAGCTATTCCAGTCTCTACTGATCATTTCGTCACCGTAAAACGGCATGAAGTGGTCGCCAGTAAATGCTTGCTCCGGCAAGATTCGATGTTGTTGAGCCATTGGAGTTTTTGGAATGTAGTGGGGGTTTAAATGGGATGTGGTGTTGGAATTTGAGTCGACCGATTGAAACAAACAGTGGTGGTGGCGCGGTGGTGGCGCGACAGTTCACAATTTTGAAATTTTCGGTGGTTTTTGGTTTTTTTTTTACTTGGGTGGAGGTAATAGAAGATTTGAAATTTTTGAATGTGGGCTTTTAATTAGGTTTTCTTTTTAATTTTTTTTTTTTTTTTTTTTTTTTTTTTTTTTTAGGTTTTGGAGCTTTGGTGATCGTTAATGGCGGATGAACGCGACTGTTGGGGCAAAGGTAAAGGCGCGGGTGCGCTGCCGGTACGCGCGGGTTGGGCCCAAGCCCAATTCGAAATTTTTGAATTTTTGAATTTTTCACGAAACTTCAAACTAAAATTGCCGCTTCGTTACCGGTCCGATTTTTGCAAATGAGATATGGAAATGATCAGGAGAGAATTTCTAATCCGATGATCCATAAAACACTCTATTCCGACCGTGGATGACATATAAGATAGTGGAAAATGCCTCGGAGTGCGTGCATGACGTACGTTATGCGAACGACTAAACTCTAAATTTATAGATTATGTCAACCCGGATCGAAATACAATTAAACGACCTAAGCAACTCTAATGGGACATAAAACATTCTTGGACGGAAACACAAACACCCCACCCCCAAACAAATTTTTTACGACAAAGTTTAGAAAATTTGTTTGTTTTTTTTTTTTTTAAGTGGGTCTTTTAAAGTCAGATTCCCGAGACTTCCTAGATTACTATGTTTATTCTTTAATATATATATATAGGCTTATTGTTTTTTATTATAAAAGTGAATATATATATATATATATATATTCACTTTTATAATAAAAAACAATAAGCAAGAAAGACATAATTCACCCCATAGAGAAACATGACTCAAAAATCCGAGAAAACATGCAAGAGTGGAAAACGTGAATTATGTTAAATGTGGACTTAGGATCCGGTACTTACAGCCACACACTCCATAGGGAGGGCCCGGTTACCTTAATGGTGCACTCACCAATATATGAAAATGAAAGGAAATGCACCAAACACAAAAGTTGAGTCGTTTATAGTCAGATACTCAAGACTTTATCTAAACATATGTATGAACATGCAATTTATCATATATCAACAACCGAAATAGTTGTGGATCATTCCATAAATAAATATCACAGAAAATATATCCAAACACAATCAAGCACCAAGATTTCCTATGACGCATCCTAGTGAACTGAAAACGAAGTCGGATAAACCTATAACGTAAGCTAGCATGCACCTTCTTTTTCATCTTTGAGCGAGAGGGTGTCCTAGTGAATAAGTGTGGAAAAGTGAATGGTTATGGAAGATATGGTGGATACGGATAAATTGTAGAAGGAAAGAATGTAAACAATGAGGATGTGGGTTTAGCACAAAACTCATTCATGGTGTAGGTAGGGACTGTCTCAAGTCTGAAAATGAAGGTGTCAAATGGTTTCTCCTTCTGAAGTATTTGTTTACTAGGTGGATTTAAAAAAAAATTAAGCACAGAAGAAACAAAAGGATCGAGTGCAAACTCGAGATTCCTTTGAAAGGGTGGAAGGAGAGGAGTCGAGGTGGATGTTGTGCAAAGTAGTTCTTGATAGGGTGAATCATCACCTGCTCTAAGAAACTCATCGAATTCCTCATCTAGATTGGTCATATTCACGTTACTATGATAGTCCTCTATATCTTTGAGAAAGTCATCTATCTCATCCTCATCCGTAATATGTGTATCGACTCGTGTAGGGATGAAAATGTTAGAATATGAACTTCCAAAGGAAAGAAATTTGGGAATATGATTATCAGGGAACGTGTTGTTGAAATAATCTCGAGCAAAGCTCTCGATCATGCTAACCTCTCTATCCATAGACGAATCTGGTAAATGTGTCTTTGTTTTAAAAACATTGACTTCAACAGCAAGATGGCCAAAAGACATGGACATCGAACCATCGCGGCAATTAATGAGCGCATTGGCAGTTGCCAGGAAAGGACGCCCTAAGATGATTGGGACAGAGTCGTTAGCGACTTCTGTATCGAGGATGACGAAATCAGCCGGATAGTAGAAATCCTGAACCTTTACCATCACATTTTCAACCACACCCTTAGGATACTTAATAGACCGATCAGCTAATTGCAACATCATTTTAGTGGGTTGCATCTCCTCCAGACCTATTTGTCTATACAAATAAAACGGGAGTAAGTTAACACTAGCCCCCAGGTCTAATAACGCGGTCGTCGTGTAGGAATCTCCTAAGGTGCATTGTACAGTAGGACGACCAGGGTCCTTGTACTTAACAATTCCGTTATGTTCAGATAGAGTTGGGAATTGTTTTGTTAAAAAGGCGTCTTTTGGTATATTGGTCTTACGCCTAGTAGTACACAACTCCTTAAGAAACTTAGCATGGTGTGGTAGCTTTTTAATAGCTTCGAGGAAGGGAAGGTTTATAGTTAGATTCTTGAAAACATCCCTAATCTCCTTATAATTTGTATCCCTAGTTAACATGGCTAATTTTTGTGGAAACGGTGGTTTCTCTCTATATTTAGCATATGTATCACATGGATGTTTAACCTTGGCTTTCTATTTCTTAGGTTGTGTTGTAACTGGTACCTCTACAGTGGTAGGCTCTTCAGTTTCTATTTCGGTATCTAGTAAAGTAGCAGGTGTAGGGGCTACTGGTGGGGTAACTATAGGCATAGTTACTTTGTTATCAATTACTCTGCCAGAACGGAGAGTGGTGATGGCATTTAGCTCACCTACGTTTTTATTTTCATTACTAGTATTATCGATTATCTCAAAGGCTGTGTTTGTTTTTTTAGGATTAGGTATTGCGTGACCTTGCAACACACCTTTGGGTTGGGCTTTATCTTGGGCCAACTGTTGGGTTAAATTATTAACGGACTGAAGAAGCTGTTGGTTAGATTGAGCCATGGTTTGGAAAAGTTTTTGGCTCACTTGTATGAAGGTGTCAAGACGATCCGGTTGTGTGGGTGTAGTAGTCACGGGTGGTGTGACTGGAACTATTTCACGTGAATTATTTATGGGTGGATTTTGATAATTATTATTTACCAGAACGATACCTCTATTAGCATTATAATTATTATAACTACGTTGACCTTGTGCTTGACCTTGTCGAGGTTGCACTTGGTTGTTATAATTATTAAAATTACCCCGACCCTCGCCCTTGTCGTGGTGGAGCTTGGTTAAACCGCGTGCGTTGGCCTAACATATTGATTATTGTACCACGGAGGTGTGATGTGTTGGTTATTTCTCCAACCGGGTTGGGATTTTGTCTCCAAGAGGTGTTAGGTTCACTATTAATGGAACAAGCCCGCTTCATAGGCTATAGAGACGATGGAGTCGGGATCTTTGAGGGCTCCAAATGTAAACTACATGAATTTGAATTTACATTCGCGTGACGGGATAAGCTTTTGTTGAACAGAAATGGCCTCTATCTTTTTAGTGAGTGATTCGATTATAGTTTTAAGCTCGGGATCGTGTTTAATTTCAAACATACCGCGCCTTAACTGTATTAGAAGAACTAGTGGAGCGTGGATATCGTCCACTACCCCCAGTTGTTATTTCGCTTTTAGTTTGATCCTCTAAAAATTTATAAGCCTCCTCGAGGCTCCTTTGCTTAAGAAACTACCCCCATTCATTATGTCAAGGACTTCTTTATGGTGGTGTAGAAGTCCTTTGAAAAAGGCACAAACTAACGTGTCTTTCGCTAAGTTATGATGTGGACACTCTATAAGGAGATCGGTGAAACGATTCCAAGCCTCTTAAAATGATTCATGAGGATTTTGTCGAAAGAAATGAATCTTGGAAAGCATCTCATCCGTCTTTAGGGGTGGGTAAAAATGTTCCATAAATAGCTGAACAAGTTTAGCCCACGAAGTCCATTTAATTAGCGCAGTTAACCAAGACGCCTTCATCGCTAAGGTGAAAGGGAATACCCTTAGTTTAATTTGTTCCGCACCAACCGTAGGATGGTAGAATGTTGTTAGGACTTGTTCAATCCTACGCATGTGCTGATAAGGTTTTTCATGGTCTAAACCATAAACCATGAAAAACGGGTAACAAATTAAAAATATTTGGGGGGATTCGGAAATCCCCCACTGGGTCTGCTAGAACGATGAAAGATTTTGGCCTATCGCTCAAGGCTTTTTAGAAATCAGAGAGAGTAGTCTCTTCGTCTTCAGGCATTATATCAGGTTGTGTGTGTGAAATAGTAGCTAGAGGTGTAGTGGGTGGTATACTAGATAGACTTGTTTGTTGACGTTGTTGTGTAATTACGTTCGGTGTTTTTGTTCGACCAGACCTTAATCTCATACAAGGCTAAGACCAAACTTAGCTAAACACATCAACACTCCAAACAAATCTGATATACTAGTATAAACCTCTAACAGGAGATGCGAGGTGTGGAAGAAAGGAATACCTGATTGCGTCCTTGCTTCGCTTATGAATAGCGTCTTGTTTACGCGTGTTCAATGTATATAACAAGTTAGAACACTGAAAGACTTGAAAAATCAAAGTTCGAATCAAAACTGCAGAAATCCGGAAAAATTTAGCTTAGGGTGCGGGTGTGCTCGCCTAGGGCGCGGTCGCGCTCCCTGTAACTTCAAGTTACAGTGATTTAGGGCGGGTCGCGCTCAAGGTTCCAGGCTTTTAGGCGCAGGTGCGCTCCGTTTGGGCGCGGGTGCGCTCAGTGTAATTTTTCGCGGAACTTTCAACGCTGAAACGGACAACCACAGTATGAATCAAACAAGGGTGGGTGGGTGAAATGGGACTTTAAGAAAAGTACTTATACTACGAAAACAATGCGAAAGTGAAACTAAGATGGCAGCGGCGCCATTTGATAAAACATAAAAAGATAATTTACCTACGAAATGAACGATAAAACTCAAAACGTAAGTAAACTAAAACTATGTGCGAGTCTATAATTTATCAAAGATTCTACTCTCTATCTATTGAACATATATAGTGGAGTAGGAAGTTCGTTCCACTCCTAGTCCTTTCGCATGCTGTGTTTTCTACGTATAAGTAAACTTAACTCTAAAGTCTAATGAGAGATTTACGAAATGGCAACTAGACTACGATGTAACTACCCACCTAGATGCAACTAGTCGATTGTTAGAACAACTATGGGAATGATATACGTCGATTCTATGATAAGGAGTTAGAGGGGGATTGATTCCATCTTAACTTCGACTTAATCCTACTAACGACCATAAATCGTCAGTAATCGAATTGAATCGCTTCAGAAACAACTGGGTTACTCCTAATCCCTAATTACACATGGCATTTCTACCAATTCATAACTAGCATGTGAACGATTACACCCATTCTCATAGTGAACTAATCGTTTCTAGAGTGGAAGGGAAATTACGACGACTCTACGATAATCGGAATCAAGCTTTCATCAACGCTTCTCAACCCCCTCTAATGGAGGTTTAGCCGAGAATCATGACGCAATCATTTCCGACTAAATTATAACTAAACATAATATAAAGAATTGAAAATTACTAATCTAAATTAAACAATAATTAAATTCTAATTAATAACTAAGAATTGAATAACAAGTAATAAATGAAATTAGATCTAACAATTGTAAATGACAAGAATCAAAATTGACAAATAGCTATTTTATTTATCAAACTAATTAAGAACAATGATTCTAAGAGTTTAATCTAAAACAAGAATTGAATATAAACTAAACTTAATTTAATTAAATAAAAACTAGATCTAGAATTATCTATTGTTTTAGGTCTAACTAGCTACCATTAACAAAGAGTCAAGCTCTTGTTTTTATACTTTCAGATCCAAAAATCGTGCATGGGTTGGAGCCATGTTTTGGGCCAGAGAATCAGGCCCAAAACCCAATTCTTTCAGTCCAAAAAGGCCTCTTCAGCTGTAGTTGGAATTAATAGAATTTTCGTTCACTTTTGCTCCTCTAATTGGGTCAATGCTTACACCATTGGAAAGCTCTTTCCGAGCCGGTCGTTTTGACATAAGGTAGGCCCCATTCCGAGGTCTGAGTCCAAAGATACGGCCTTCGAAGTTCTCACGACTTTATGTGTCTTTTCTACGCGTCGACTTTTCAGCTTTTCAGCTTTTGACCGGGCTTTAGAAAGGCTTTGTCTTCTTGAATCTTGGCCTTTAATCATGGAACTCCTTAGTAACCGACCTTTGCTCCTTTATCTCGCTAAAGTGGCACATTTCTGCACATAATGGACTTTGAAGCCTGAAATGCATAAAAATACGTAATCTGTGTTAACTCTTAATTATGACTCACATAATTGGTCTAAAAGTATGACTGTTACAGGGTTAAAACTTCAGTTTTGGGCTCTTATCAGTTACTCAAACCAATAGAAAGAATCACTAATATCAAACTCATAATATAGTGTAAATATAAATTACAACTTGTATGTTATTTGAGTAGATTAGGAGAGCAGTAATATTTTGTTTTTTACCAATAATATTCATTCTTCTAATATCTATGTATACATTTTCAGACCCCCTCATCTTGATTATCTAGTATCACATAAAAGGTTGCATTTCTGTTGATGTAGTTGTGTAATGAGTGAATGACTTTTCCATCAAACTTACCTCTTCGTAGAGGTACAATCTATGCTTATTGGCCCCTTAAGACAGGGTCACGTGAATTAAGTATCTTTTATTATTAAAGCGCTATCAGAGTTGAGTCACACTAGTTGTTCCATCGAACCTATTTATGTGTAAATAACCATGATTCTAATCAAGCAATAGAAGCATGAGTTCATACAACTGATAATGTTTCCATAAGATATACGCTAATTGATAAGGAAATAGTACAAAATGAACTCATTCTGAATTTGGGTCTAGGCATCGGAATGGATTTCATCTATTTACGGATATGATATTAGTCATTACCAACTCAACTAGAAAGCAAACACTGAATTTATAACCTTACTATCAAAATAGAAATGCTAAACAAATTGTTATATTGAGTCGTTTATAAAGTTAACTAGAAGGATTGACTCCAAGTTACATCCCAATTTTTAGTAGATACTAGATCTTCTTACAGAATGGAAATATGGTATGAAATCATTGTGTTTCTATTAGAAATGTACCTACATCAAGAATTTCAATTGCAAATTCGATGCAACAGAACACAGAGAGCATGGCAAAGAGACCAGAACTTGCGTAGGACAGAACCACTGCAGGGCCAACAGAATAGCACATGCCTATGTTTCAACAGCCCTTCAAGTCACCACCCTTTTCCCTCCTTTATTCGAGCTTCGGACCAACAATGAAAATAAATTGAGTAGAGTAGGGGTTAGTACAGTTGAGTATGGATTAAAACTAAATTAAACATACAAGCATATGCAATTGATTAAGTGACACACACCTAAGAGTCTTTGTTCTAAACTTTCTAAAAATAACTACAGTTGAGAAAGTTAATTTACCACATGTAAAAAAAATACAGAAACCATACAAATTCAACATATTAACTATATCAGTGTGTTCAACAGAAACTATGTAAACAATTAATCTTTGTACTAGTCGAAAACATAAGCAAACAATATCAACGAATTATTATAAGAAGTAAAAATAAGAGTAACGAATACATGCCATTACACACAAACTTTGTTAGATTTCAAAATATGTCCGTATATGGTATTAATAATTTGATCGATCTCAATACTACACTATTGACATAAAAACAAATATTTAAGCATGACTACAAAATCAATCAATACCTTAGCTTGAGTTAACTCTTTTGCTAGAAAGAGAGAAGACCAAGGGCACAATTAAATCATACAATCGCTATTATTATATGAGCATGGTGATGATGTATCTCTTAGGAAAATTGTAATTTAACACATTGTATTACATTTAGCGTACACCACAAGCCAAGAAAAACATGCCACCTAGACAACATGAGAAGCTGGCAAGAGTGGTAAGCCACTAAAGAAAACCAGCTTACTCCCTCTTCCACCCTACACTTCTTAGTTCCTACAGTTATAGCCTTCAAATAGACAAAAACAACATAATCGTAACAGACATACAGAGTTTTAACAAAATATGCTCTATAAAACAAGAAGAGGGATTCACATTCATATAAAATTATAACATACAGCTTCACTACCAAACATTATATTGCACCTACTTGCCAAAAAAGCACACACAACAACAATTTCGTTCGGCGATCATCCTCAGGAGTGTATACTGAAGGGCAGAAGGCCTTCCAATCATAGTTTAGAATATTAAAAATGCCATTGGTAATCAAAATAGATACTTATTTTTGAGTACATAATTAAGATACTGATACTGTAGAATATTAGTCAAATGTTTACTTTTGAGTTAATACTTGTACTCGATAATCTTAGCCTTGCATATGAGAAGTCAACATACATCACTATCAACTATTCAAGTTATAACATCACTACATTTCAACAATGAACTAACCAAAACCAAACATATTTAATATAATAAATAATATATAATGATTATGAAAGTAGTGATGAGAAGAAAAAAGGAGCAAGAAAACATACTTGTCATGGCAGAATCGAGTTTGGAGAAGTGAAACAAATCTTGTAATCCCTTTCCCACTCCAAAAATCCTATAAAAATTGAAAAATTAGTCCTCCCAATTTTGTCAAATAAAACCCTAAAAAAAATATGTGCTTGAAATGAAGACTTTCCTTTACTTACCTTGTTGAGATGAGGGAAGGAGAAAGAGCACAAAGAAAAAGAAAAAGAAATAGTTAATTGACGGAGGCAGTGGCGGTGGCAGACGAAGCTAAGTGGGTGAAGGAGAAAGTTGGCTCATTTGGAACTGTCTAGTAATTTTTTTTTAAGTGTGTTTAGTGTTGGGATTTTTTTTTTCTTCTGTTGGCACGTAGCCACGTATGGGCTCTAGAAGTGTTTCTAGGAAGCGGGAGTTTGAACATGGGCTCACTGGGGTGTGCTCGTGTATCTAAGTAGTTATTTTTTAGCAGAGCTGTGGTGCGGACCGAAAACTAAATGAAGTCATTTAAGATGGCGACATAAAGTGCGGGAGGGAGTATATAACTATTTTGGGAGAATAGTCACAAATAATGTTCAATACACAAATTTTTTCTAAGAAAAAAGGATTTGTGATGGTTCTAGATCTGACAGTCACAAAAAGCATTTCAAAATAGTCACAAAAGCCCTTTTCTGCCATTTATGACCGTTTCGAACAGAACAGTCACAAATAACATTTTAAAACAGTCACAAAAGCCTTTTTTTCTACTAGTGACGCCAGCATCCGTGGAAGTATCCGGATCAAGATATAAATCCCAACGCACAAATCGGAATGAGAGTCCACTACCTGCTAATAGAGTGGCAGGGAGAAAGCGGGGTAGAATCGAACGTCGGCAACGACTGAATCCTAATCAAATCTTAGCCCGCGATGAACGGATATGGAGAGAAGAGAATCAAGATGATTAGCTATGAGAATATGAATGAACAAAGGGTTAAGGAATTTATTAATCAAGCCGTGACCAGGAAAACCATCCGAGATGATCTCCTCTTGGAAAGGGCTATGCGAGGTCAGGAATTTTCACCCTTTGTAAATGACATCAGAGACTGTGTTCATCCTGAGGCATTCAAACAGCCCCCTCTTCCGACTTACGATGACATGGATGGCTATCCAAACGAGCACGTCATGAGCTTCCAAGCGGCTATGACCTTATGGGAATTTTATGAGTCATTAATGTGTCGTATTTTTCCAGCAACATTGAAAGGATACGCACTATCCTGGTTTAACAAGTTGACGCCGCGTTCAATTGATTCATTTACCAAGCTCAGTGATATGTTCGTTGAACGTTTTCAATACAATATGAAAACAAAGAAGAGTCCGAGCACACTGTTCAATCTCGCTATGGAGAAAGGTGAAATAATTAAGAGTTTGGTTCGATGATTTAGGAAGCTTCACGCCGAAGTTCAGGAAGTGAGTGATGCTTTCGCAATACAGGCATTCCATCAAGTGTTGCATTTCGACAGAGGTGGACTTTACAACTCTCTTACTCGAAAGCCGCCCACCGCCCTCTCTGATTTATTCACCTAAGTTGAAGGGTACATTCGCGTAGAAGATGATCAAAAGTCTCGACAGAAAAAAGATGGTGAAGATCCCACTTCCAAGGACTCTAAAAAGGATAAGCTTATCAATCAAGGTAACAAGAAGAGTACTCAAAATAATACAAAGGCCCCAAATCTAGACAAAAAGGTATTCACCCCTTTAACTCTTGGCCTTGCAGACTTGTACGAAAAAATTAGAACTAAGAAAATGTTACAGCCAGCTCGAGCGCTACTAGAAGATCCTACAGGTAGGCGGGATAAAAATCGAAAATACAGATATCACAATGATATTGGGCATGAAACAGATCATTGTAGAGCTTCAAAGAAAGAAGTTCATCGCCTCATTGACAATGGACAGCTTACTGAGTTTGTTCAAAACAAAACTCAGTCAGCCCATATCAACTTGGCTAAACACAACATTATCGATGTATGCTACGCACGTATCGATAGCATCTCCCACCGTCAGCGAAAGATAGAAACTCGCTTGAAACTTCATCGTATACAAGATCATTACAAGCTCAACAATTTCAATTTTGACCAAGGTATTAATACTGGGACCTACGAAGGCCAGGAGTTGAAGTTCACTGAGAACGACGAGAAGGGGGTTTATTACCCTCACAATGACGCTGTTGTCATTACTACATGGATAGGAATCTTTAGGGTGCAGAAAGTTCTTATCGACACAGGAAGCTCAACTAGCGTGTTATTCACCAAGGCTTACTCCAGAATGAAACTTTCAGAGGACCTGATCATAGAAGACCGTAATCCAATCATTGGATTCAACGGAGAACCAACCCATGCTATTAGAAAGGTTAAATCTGTCAGGATAAATTTCCTTTTGGTGGATTGTGGTTCTTGTTATAACGCAATCTTCTATAGGGATTAGATCCATGCAAATCAGGCTGTTGTATCCACCTTCCACCAGGCGTTGAAGTTCCCGATGCCAACGAGAGTATGTAAGATCCGCAGTGACCAGATGATGTCACATCAGTGTCACAATTTGGCACTAGAAGATACAAGGAAATCCGAAGTTCGGGGCAACACGATCCTCCAGGTGGATCATGCCAAATAACAATTACAGAAACGTTAGGCTTATCAGGTACGAGAAGCCCGACGCTCTGAAGAAGGTCCTTCGATCGATCAGTTGGAAAAAGTTCAGATAGGGGGCAAAAGCCACGAAACTACTTTCACCGCTGCCAGCTTACCCCCAGCCGAAAAAAGAGCTTTAATTCACCTGTTATGGGATTATCAAAAAATATTTGCTTGGAATATCAACCAAATGCCTGGAATCGACAAGGATGTCACTTGCCATAGGCTCGATATTGACCCGAGGTTCAAACCAGTTTGACAAAGACCAAGGAGGATGGCTCCATAACGGAAACTGAAGGTCAATGATGAAATTGGTAAATTGTTGGAAGTAGGGTTCATTAAGCCCGTCGAATACCCGACTTGGGTATCCAATATCATTGCGGTTCCAAAGAAAAATGGGAAGCTCAGGGTTTGCATTGACTTCACCAACCTAAACAAAGCTTGCCTAGTGCATCTATACCCATTACCTCGCATCTCAGATCTAGTCGATGCAACCTCGGGATTCGAGCGTCTGTCATTCATAGATGCTTCCTCTGGTTATAACTAGATACCTCTGCTTGAGGAAGACCAAGAGCACACAACATTCGTTACAGACCAAGACCTGTATTGCTTTAGAGTCATGCCATTCGGTTTGAAAAATGCAGGCACCACCTATCAGAGGATGATGAATACAATGTTTGCCGATCTGATTGGGCGTATCATGGAAGTTTACATAGATGACATGGTAGTCAAAGCTAAAGAAACACCCGACCACCTTCAGCATTTACAAGAGGTATTCGATAGGCTCGTAAGATAGAAACTGAAGTTGAACCCATCAAAATGTTCTTTTGGGTTAGCGTCTGGAAAATTCTTAGGATTTCTGATGACTCGACGGGGTATTGAGGCAAACCCTGAATAGATTCGGGCTATTCTCAAAATGCCACCACCATCGAATAAAAAGGAAATTCAGCAGCTCGCTGGTCATTTGGCAACCCTGAATAGATTTATATCAAAGTATTCAGATCGATGCAGGCCATTTTTTTAAACTTTGAAAGGTGCCTCAGTTTGGAATGAAGACTGTGATATTGCTTTCAAAGAAATTAAAGCTTACTTGGTATCACCCCCCATCCTGGTCAGTCCGCAAACTGGCCAAGACATTGGAATTTATTTGGCAGCTTCTAAGATCACAGTAAGCACAATATTGTTCGTGGGAAACCCGGAGGAGCGCCCAATATACTTCATTAGGAAAATGTTAACTGGATCAGAGAGTAGTTATTCTAAAATTGAGAAAATCGTGTTTGCCCTAGTGCATGCAGCACCTAGGCTTAAGCCATATTTTCAGTGACGTGTTGTTAAAGTATATACAGAATATCCCCTTCGCAAGGCACTCGGATGAGCCGAAGAGTCTGGCCGCCTTACTGATTAGTCTAGCTATCTAAGTGCTTACCACATCTTATATGAGCCTCGCACTGTAGAAAAAGGTCATGCATTAGCTTCTCTGATAGCAGATTTCCCGATAGAAGATATCGTGGTTTCGCCCAAGTTATTTGAGGAAGAGCAGCTGTAAGATTTTCCCAACCACCAACCTGACTCCGTTGAAGAAAGTTTCATCGGAGGCGAGGTGTGGGTTGTGTATACATATGGTTCAAGTAATAGGAAGGTGGTCTAGGATCGGTTGTGTGATAGTCGACCCAAATGGTAGTTGAATCGAAAGGTCCATCCGATTTTGCTTTCCTGCTTCCAACAATTAAGCCGAATATGAAGCCGTAATATTTGGAATGAGAGTGACGCTCGAAATAGGGGCAAAGGAAATCAATATGGTAATGGATTCTAAGCTAGCTACTTGTCAGTTTGGAAGGTCATATCAAGCACGAGATGAGCGAATGGCTGCTTATTTAGATGTTATACGCAATCTCACTTCAAAATTTGAGTGAATCTCAATTTCAGAAAGACTATTCGGCACGCCGATGTATTAGCCTACCTTTCAGCAGCAGTTGATTCAATTGAACCTCAAAATATCAGGGTAGAGGTCCAGTTAATGCCTAGCATCGATCTTCCATTACCAGATATGGCTGACGTCGTACGTTGCAGAATGCAAGGCATTCACGCAGATTTAAGCAGTCACGAGGCGTAGCAAAGCGCGGGACAAGCACCAAGAGCATCCCACTCAGGACTCTCCTCGCAACCATGAGCATGACACTGACATCTCTCCCATGATGGATACTGACTCTGCAGCGGTGGAAAATGAGGTTGTACAGGAGGAAGACTCTGCAGCTGATTCCGAAACAGATCTTGCTGACAATACTCCTGAAATACCAGACGATCAGTTTTCCGACATCGAGACAATGGAACTTCTACTTCCCGATTGGCGTCGGAATCTGGTTGAATTCTTAAAGACTGGAGAACTCCCTGTAGACAAGGCTTTATCTGACAAAGTCAAATGGGATGCATGGCAGTTTGTGATGTTACCTACCTCGGAGGGGGGATCCCGCCTTTACAGAAAACCCATGGGTTCAGGCCCACTCCTCCGGTGCCTTACTCCTGAATAGGGACAACAGATTTTAAAAGAAATTCATGAAGGCATCTGTGGAAATCATTCGGGTGGTAGGAGTCTCGCTCACAAAGCTCTCACCCAAGGATATTGGTGGTCATATATACAAAAGGATGCCAAACGGTTTGTCCAGATCTGTATACCATGCTAGAAACATGCTCGGATCGTTAAGCTTCCTGCAAATGAGCTTCATCCCATACTTAACCCTTGGCCATTTGCCAAGTGGGGACTCGACATTGTGGGTCCTTTACCTAAGGCCCCAGGTAACGTAAGGTTTCTCTTGGTCACAACTGATTACTTCATGAAGTGGGTGAAAGTTGTATCCTTAAGTCAGATTCAGTCTTCAGATGTCAAATGGTTCATCTAGCGCGATATTGTGTGCCGATTCAGAGTCCCAGCTGAAATGGTATCGAATAACGGACGACAGTTTGATTCTACTGAGATCCACATCTTCTACAAATCCCTGAAGATACGACATAACTTCTCTACGCCCTACTATCCCCAGGGAAATGGACAGGCGGAAGCAACAAACCGTGTCATTCTTGACATGTTGAAGAAAAGGCTTAAATCAGCCAAAGGAAACTGGGCAAAATAATTACTGAGGGTGCTTTGGGCTTACAGGACAACCCCCCGTGGTTCAACAGGAATGTCACCCTTTTCATTGGCATGGGGAATGGAAGCAATACTCCCAACTGAAATAATCGCTCCAACAGCGCGAACACAAGCCATCTCCAGAGAGACGAATGTTGACATCTTAGCTCGTGACAAAGCCATGGTGGAAGAGCTTAGCGACGAAGCCATGTAGAATCTCATGACTTACCAGGACTCTATGAAACGCAGTTATGATAAGAAGTTGCACGCACGAGCATTCAAACCAGGCAATTAGGTCTTACGTACAAGGCAAAGGAGCAACGAAGAACCCAACAGCGGGAAACTATGTGAAAACTGGGAGGGCCCTTTTATCATTGAAAGGTGTTAGGGAATAACGATATCAATCGATCCCCACTACACAGATAACTTGTATTTGGACCAACAACAATCTCCAGACAATTCTAAATATCCACTAAAACCCTAGCATGCCTAACTCTCTAAACAACTATTAACAACAAATAATAATGCAAAGAAGTAAAAACATATCACAACACAAAGATATACCGTGGTTCGGCCAATGGTGCCTACTTTCACAAGAGCTAATCCTTTTATAAAGTGGGAAGGGAGATTACAATCACTCATTTCAGTCTCTCACCTTACTAGATCACTCCTTTCTCTTTACAGGGTTTTCTCTCTGCAAAGGTTATCTCTCAATCTTGATAGCTTTCAAAATTGGGTTTCTCCTGTAAGACTTCTGTGTTAGGTTTTCCCAAAAACCATGTTCTCTATTTATGTAGTAAACCGCAAAATAAAAACTATGAAAATAGACATGAGCGCGGGCGCGCCCTTATCCAGGCAAAATCGAGCGCACGTACCCTCTGATTTTCCTCAAGCCAAAAAATCCAGTACCATGTGTAGGAACCGTTATGGTTGCGTCCAATGATTTACTATGAACAGCGAAAACACACGTGCAACGAAATAAAGGGTTCTCACAGTTTAGTTAAGAAATTCATACCTTTAGATCGGCTAAGATAACTCTGAGAATCCAAGATCTACGAAATCAACAACCTCCTGATCTTCTGTTGTATCCCTATCAATGGAATGGATGCTATGTGGGCAACGATCTAGCACCCTCTTCTTTCTCTCTTGGCCTCTATCACTCTCAAGGTCAGAACCGATTTTGGATCTATCTTTTCTTGAGCAAAACCTGAGTTTTTTCTTATGTAAAAAATGGCTAGAGAAAGAGGTTCTTATTTATAGGCTACAACAGGGACCATGAGGACAAATTAGGGTTGGGCCTCTTGACAGGCTTAGGCTTTCCATGTTCGCCCATAACACACGGCCCAAGTCCGTCAACAAATGGCTTATTCCACTAAAGGCCATTGTTGCATTACCGCCCTAATCCCAAATTACATGTTACGTTTATGGGCTCCATATTATATGCTTGTGGATATCCCTGTGTTGAATATATTGAATGTCTATTGATTAAGTCAAGTTACTGACAACTACATTAATCAACTTCTTATGTCCTTGAGTAGTACCACACAACCTCATTATCATGTCGGATTAAATCCACCTGTAGGGTTTACATGACAATCCTTATGAGCTCCTGAAAGGGACATCAACAACCCGACTTCTTGCGGGCCACGAATTCTTTCTATAATCAACAGCACACCTTACATACAATGTCATTACCCAATCCATCGAGTTTGTTGGTTCACAAATGAATCTCACTCATTGATGATTTAAAGCAATGTACAATGCACGTAAGTGCCCATTATTATATCCAGATTAAGAGGACAAGCATCCATAATAATAGAGGTGTTTGTTCTCTTATATAGTCAATATAAAGATAAACAACCTCACTTGGTCCTGTTCAATACACACAAAGTGCACTAGTATAATCTTGTAGTCAAGATAAACTAATACCAGATTATACTACAATCGTACCAATGGTTTGTCCAAATACATCTAGGTTGTGAACATTTACTTATATTTTATAAGGTACTGATGATATGATCTTCTGTGTGTCACCACACACCATATCATCTACAACATAAAGTATTAGACACATGCATATAACTAATAACATATATAATATGCATAACATTTGCCCATATGATTCTCATTCAAAATATGAAGAATTAGAGTTAATACAAAAGTAATGCTTTTAGTATATAACCCTATCACCATGAGCGCGGGCGCGCTTGCGGGCAAGACCAATCTGAGCGCGTGCGTGTTCAACCTTTTCCACGCATACATCAATTGATTTCTCTCCTCTTCCTCATGTGAGGGATAACTCCAACAATCTCCCCCTCCCGAACAGTGAGGGGGGATACCTCCATGCAATTTCCGAATCAACAGGAGGAGTGTGCTACCATTCCGGTGGTAGCACAACAAACATCAAACTTACCTTTCGGTAAGACTTTGGTCATCATATCCGACCCGTTCTTGTCGGTATAGATCTTCTTGATACTCAAGTGCTTGTCTTCGAGTACTTCTCTAATCCAATGATAACACAGATGTATTTTCTTGGATCTAGAATGAAAACTCAAATGCTTGCTCAAATGAATGGCGCTCTGACTGTCACATAGAATTACAAACTGTTTCTGCTTTAGCCCTAGTTCATTAAAGAACCTCTTCATCCATAGCATCTCTTTGCAACACTTTGTGGCTGTAATATACTCGGCTTCTGTAGTGAAGAGGGCAACACACTTTTGCAACTTAGATTGCTAAGAAACTGCTCCCCCTACAAAAGTAACCAGATAAACGGAGGTGGACTTCATCGAGTCTACATCACCTGCCATGTTTGTAATAGTGTAGCCTTCAAGTAAGGGCTTACTTCCACCAAAATACAAACACGATTTGGAAGTGCCCTTGAGATATCTAAATATCCACTTAACACCTTCCCAATGCTCTTTCCCCGGATTTGACAGAAATCGGCTTACAACACCAACGGTGAAAGCAATATCCGGTCTTGTACACAGTATTGGATACATTAAGTTGCCCACTGCGGATGCATAAGGAATATTTTCCATCTGACTCTGCTCATGCTCACCCTTTGGACACATATCTTTGGTCATGTGGAACTGACCACCAAGCGGAGAATTAACTAGCTTCGTTTGATCCATGTTGAATCTCTTTAATACCTTCTCAATGTAGCTTTCTTGAGAAAGCCACAACTTCCCACTATTTCTATCACGAGTGATTTGCATCCCAAGTATCTGCTTTGCTTGACCCAAATCCTTCATCTCAAAGGACTTACTCAAGTCTTTTTTCAACTTGGATATCTTGTTAATGTTTGGGCCAACTATCAACATATCATTCACATACAACAAGAACACTATGAAATCCCCATCTGGAAATTTCTGAACAAACACACAATGATCGAAAGCAGACTTCTTGAATCATTGCTTCACCATAAAAGAATCAAACTTTATGTACCACTGTCTCGGTGCTTGTTTCAACCCATACAAACTCTTTATCAGCTTGCATACTAGGTGTTCCTTGCCTTTGACCTCAAACCCCTCTAGCTGGTCTATATAGATATCTTCTTCAAGGTCTCTATGAAGAAAAGCTGTCTTGACATCTAGTTGCTCAACCTCTAGGTTCATACTTGCGGTCATACCCAATACCACCTTGATGGAAGTTATCTTTACTACAGGAGAGAAAATTTCATCAAAGTCAATCCCTTTCCTTTGACTGAATCCCTTCACAACAAGGCGAGCTTTGTGCCTTGGGTATGGATTATTCTTCTCATGCTTGACTTTGTAGATCCACTTATTCTTGAGAACTTTTCTTCCTTTGGGTTTCTCAACTAACTCATAAGTGTGATTCTTATGCAAAGAATTCATCTCATCATGCATGGCCTTTAACCACTTCTCTTTGTCTGTACCTTCAAGAGCCTCTTGATAGTACATAGGTTCTCCACCATCATATAGTAAAACATACGTATGTGGTGGATACCTGGTTGAAGCTTGTCTCTCTCTATCAGACCTTCTTGCCCCATTTTCTTGTGGCCCAGGAGGATGCACTTCTGCTTGCTCAGGTGGTGGTTCATGCATTTTATTTATATCTTCTATACCAATAGGTTCTATCCCATCATGAGCAATAGGATCATCATCATGAGCTTCAAACTCATGGTTATCTACATTCTCAATGCCTTCTGCACGTTCCATAGTAGGAACTTTTGATTCTGAATCAACAAGATCATTAGTGAAAGATTGTAGCTTCTCACCCTCCTCAAAGTCTGCTATGGTTTGGTCTTCCAAGAACACAACATCTCGACTTCGGATTACCTTCTTGTTAATCGGATCATAAAGTTTGTAGCCAAACTTCTTATCCCCATAACCCAGAAAAATGCACTGCTTGGCTTTGTCATCAATCTTGGATCTCTCATCCTTGGGAATATGAACAAATGCCCTGCACCCAAATACCCTCAAGTATCCATAATCAATATCTCTGCCTGACCATACTCTCTCTAGATAATCACTATTCAGAGGCTTTGACGGAGATAGGTTGATCACATGCACGGCTATACGCATTGCTTTTACCCAGTAACTTCTAGGTAACTTAGAGGGAGACAGCATGCATCTCATCCTCTCTACAATGGTACGATTCATCCTCTCGGCTATACTATTTTGTTGCGGTGTCTTGGGAATGGTAAGCTCATGACGAATCTCATGACTCTGGCAATACTCTTCAAACGGCCTAATGTACTCACCCCCATTTTCTGAGCGAATACACTTTAATGGCTTCCCTGTCTCTCTTTCCACCATGCTATGGAAAGTCTTGAACACGCCAAGTACTTCATCCTTGGTCTTCAGACTATATGCCCATATCTTTCTTGACGCATCATCAATGAAGGTCAAGAAGTACAAAGCTCCCCGTGGGACTTTACTCTCATAAGACCATGATAAATACCCAAAACTGTGTTTTAAACCCCATAAAGACATTATATTTGAGTAAATTATGTGTTTAATAAATGTAAATTAATTGTATTTTCATGTTTTCACAGGTTTCGATAGTCAACGTTAAAATACACACAAAACCTGCGTTTTAGCATGAAATACAACCGAATAAAGCTTGGACTTGAAATCTTCAGTATCAGCTCATTTAAAGCTCCAAACTGCCAGCAAAGCTCATTGACTCAGAGAACCATGAAACAAGTTGAAGAATCCATACTTGAGTCCCTAAGCCAGCTACGAAAGTCAGGAGAAAACTTCAAACGGCGATATATTCCATCTCCTAACTCTGATTTAAGCATTTGACCAGCTAAAATGATCAACGCAGAAAACTTTATGTAATGGTATCTAGCTTCCAAAAAATGGTTGTACAGTTTGGAATATGAAGATAAAGTCAAAGCCTGTTACTATTTAGTCCAAGCCCATTACTATTCTAAAGAATATTTCTAGAATATTCCCTGGGATATTATATTTTATTTATAACCATTAGATTTAGATTAGATGGATTAAATCTAGACCATCTAAAAAACTATAAATAGAAGAGTCTAGTTTTAGTTTTTCTCATTGAATGGTTAGCATTCAATCATAAGATTTAGAAGATGTTACTGTTGTTCTAGTGTAATGAAGAATTTAATTTCCAGTTTTTAATTAAAATGTTTTTAATTCAGTTTTATTTTCTGTTAATTAGAATAACACTTTAGTCCTATAATCTCGGAGCAGAAACTCTGCCCGAGTGAGGATTATCTTTGTTAGGGAGGGTGCTTCGATAATTATAACGATTAGGAATCGAGTAAGTTCAACCATAGATGGGTTCTGAATCGATTCCACGCGTTAATAACACTCGTTCAGAGATGAAAAGTTGTTATTAGGGATCAAAAATCAAGACTAACTCTTTTTAACGGAGATATGATTTGCTCAAACGGATTTTCTATCTCCGAAATCCAAAATCTATTTTATTTTAGTTTCATCATTTTCTCATCTAAATCTATTTTCACAAACATCACGTGATCGAATTAGTTTTTGTTTATAAATAAACTTTTGTAATTTAATTGAAATATCAATGAAATGACAAACCTGACTGTTGTTTTACAGAAAGATCAATGGCGCCGCTGCATTTTCTTTGAATTTACAAAATAAATTAATTTGGTCACATACATCAATCAAATTCATTTCTTCTCCCTCCCCATATTTTTTATTTTCCACAAAAAAAATAAAAAAATAAAAAATAAATAAAAATCAGCCAATTTGTGGTTATGGGCTTATTTTTGTGGAAATGGGCCTTTATTAAAAACCACCGGAAATGACTGATAATGGAGAGTTGGGATGCCTTATTGTCGGTATACCAGAACCACCGCCTATCCCTATGACTATGCAATCTGCACTCACATCATAAGGAGACGCTAGTGCTATCCCGAGGCCTCTGGGTGTTGTTCCCTCTCTTGATGAGACGTTACTTGATAGGGCATTCCATATACCCTTTCGCACTGTGAAAAGTATACCACGTGCATGTCGTTTGGTGTTTTCTGGTGCATTGAAGTTTGCTCTCTGGGATATTACGATTGATCCTAGTTCAGTTTTATCATGGGTTCGTCTTCTCCTTCTCCCGTGCTGCACTCTACAGGTTTTCCAACCACAGAATTGTCAGGAACGTCGATCTGGTACTAGGAAAAACCTTCAGCAGAAACAGATACTCCATGCGTTGACAATATGGAACGAGCCTGGTGGACTGTTTCGCCTCTTAGAGTCTGCAGTAGAGCCTCCTTCAATCCAGCCACCCCAGTGATTTGTTTCTACCGAATGTAAGGCCGATGCTTCTGTAAGGTTGTCGATGGACATTTTACGGCAGCGGTAAAAGTGTTGTCATCATCAGGGGTCACCCCTAACTCGGCGGAGACTATCCAAGCATTAGAGGAAAAACACCCAGTGCGACAACCACTTGTGAGACCAACTATTCCTTTTGTCGAGCCTCCTTTATTTGTAGAGAGAAATACCCTTTTGTCATGCATTAGGTCGTTTTCGAAAGGTACTTCTTGTGGCCGTGATGGTCTCCGAGCTCAGCATTTGTTGGATGCTATGAGTGGTGCTGCAGCAGCTATATCGTCTGATTTGCTAGATGCATTGACCCCTGTGGTGAATCTTTAGTTACAAGGACGATGTCCACAGCCGTTAACGGAATTCATAGCGAGTGCTCTGCTTACTCCACTTCTTAAGCCAGATAATAGTATTCGTCCTATAGCTGTGGGCATGGTTTGGCGTCGTCTGGTCTCTAAGATTGCAATGAGAGGAGTTTCCAGAGATGTGGTTGGGTACTTACAGGATTTCCAGTATGGGGTCGGTGTTTACGGTGGAGGCGAGGGCGATTTTGCACGCTGTCAACCGTATGGTGTATGCTAACAGCGACAATAGCTATCTTTCTATGCTGCTGGTAGATTTTCAGAATGCTTTTAACATGGTTGATCAGACCATCATGTTGAAAGAGGTTCGTATCCGATTCCCAGCTATTGCCCCTTGTGTCGAGTACTGGTATTGTCAGCCTGCGAGGTTATACGTGGGGGATGGCTACATATGGTCTCAAGCATCGTCCAAAGAAAGCGACCCCTCTAGGTCCCTTTCTATTTTCACTGGTGTTGCATCCTCTTATTCTAGGGATCCAGTCCAATTGTCAGTTATTGCTACAGGCGTGGTACTTAGATGATGGGACTCTAGTTAGGGATACAGAACAGGTGGCGACAGCTTTGGGTATGATTCAGGAAGAAGGACCTTCTTATGGGTTGGTTCTTAATGTGGCTAAAACTGAGATATTTTGGCCATCACTAGATCCACGTCGCTCTACTCCTGGTCTCTTTCTTTCAGATTTGTCCCATCCTTAGCAGGGGGTCAGGTTGCTTGGAGGTGCAGTTAACACTGATGCATCTTTTGTCATGGGTCTTGTTCGCAAGCATATTGACAAGGCTATGACTCTGATGGACTATTTGGCTGTATTAGAAGATCCACAGTGTGAGTTAGCGCTCTTATGAGCTTGTGTTGGGCTCTCTAAGTTGGTCTTCGCGATTCGTACTTGTCCACCATCCTTTTTCAGAGAGGCAGCTCAGACTTTTGATCGGCATCTCCGCAGTGTTCTCCAGGGTATTGTGGTTTCCGATGGTCCTGGCTTTGGTGATTTACAGTGGCGTTTATCGACACTCCCATTACGTATAGGCGGTTTAGGTATTTATTGTGCCACTGATGTATCTACATTTGCTTTTGTGGCCTCCCGCTGTTAGACTTCTGAACTTCAGAACCACATTCTTAGGAGTTGTGGCCCAATACCTTTGGATGAGATTCTTGATGTTGCTAGCAGTGCATTAAGTCTCTATCTACCCGATTTTGACCTCAGTTCTATGGCTGTGAGTGCTACCGTCCCCTCAAAACCACAAAAAGTTTTGGCGGAAGCGTTCTATGGTAAGATTGTTGCTGGTCTTGAGAGGGAGTTTGTGTTATCTGCTCGTCAGAAATCAGTCATTGGATGCTTACAGTCAGAACATGCAAAGGATTTCCTACTTGCTATTCCGATGGAGGGACTTGGACAGTGTATGTCGCCGGTAGACTATCGTTCTATTCTCCGGTACCGTCTCATGATTCCTTTGTACTCGATGGTGGTCTATGCCCCTGTGCAAAAAAGAGCGCACTAGATACTTTTGAGGACCATGCAAAGACATTGTAGATATTTCCCAAGCTTCAAATACCGACATGATCATGTCGGAGATATTTTATGTGATGCATTTTGGAGGGTCAGGGTACAATTGAAAAAAGGAGGCTCCCCGTGAATTTTCTCACCGATCCGAATGAGGGGAGATCGACACTTCGCCCTGCGGATGTATTGATCTACGGTTAGTCCGAGGGGAGGCATCGTGTGTTGATGTAATTGGAGCCTCTCCATTAGTAGGGCTTGGGAATGGAGTCTTTGAGGTGGGAGAAGCAGCTAATAGAGTAGCGGTAGGAAAAATTGAGAAACACGAGGAGGCTTGTAGAGCTAACCAGCATTATTTCATTCCTTTCAGTTTTGACACCTTTGGTTTCTTGGCACAACAGTCTGTTGAGCTCCTTAAGAGATTGCAGAAAGTTATGAACTGCAACGTAATGAGAGTTGGTTATAACGAGTTTGTTTTTAGGAGGATAGGTTTTGCCATTCAGAAAGGACTTGCGGTGCAGCTTGTTGCACGCTTCTCCTAATTATTTGTAAAACTCGTTATCATTATTAATAAAATTTCCACTTAAAAAAAAAAAAAAAAAAAAAAACCGCACCCATCTCTTTATTTTCCATTTTCTTCTATCTCCACTCTCCTCTCTCTTCTTTTCTTCTCTGCGCCTCTCTCTCTTTTTTTCTTTTCTGTTTCGTCTTTTTTTTTTCTTTATCTCCTCTCTGACTTGTATCCTCTCTAAGTTTTTGTTGCAGGTGAATTCAAAAAGAAGGTGCCTGAGAAGGTGTTGTTGGTTGATGTCGAGATGGGTGCCTGGAAACAGTGGTTGGTAGTGATGATTGGGAGGTGAGGAACTGATTGGTGGTCGACATGGTTTTTTATTGGAGGTCGGGAATGACTGGTTCACTACAACAAATATGACATATGACATCACTAATTTTAGATCACTTTCAGCGAAGTGATGTCATATGAAAACTATGACATCACTTTTCTCAATATGTGATGTAATAATTATCACAACTTTTTTTTAACATCACTTATTTGAAAGGCTGATTTAGTAGAGTTGTACAACATCATTTTAATAAGTGATGTCGTAATAGTGATATAGTAACACTTTTTTACGTCACTCGCCGTGTCACTTATAAAGTGATGTAATATATATGTATTCAACATCACTTTAAAAGTGTTGTCACTCACCGTGTCACTTATAAAGTGATGTAATATCTATGTATTCAACATCACTTTAAGAGTGATTTTGCCAAGTTTTTGAAATCACTTGTGATGTGACTTCCAGAAGTGTTATTAATGATATACCTATTAATTATTAAGTTAATTAGTTAGAAAAACAATCGAAAAAAAAATTAGGTTAAATAGAAATGAAATAGGCGCGTGATTGGTTTGCTAGACCAAGGTCCAAATTATTGAATTCGGTGAATATTTCGATGTACCCAAAAACTGATATATATATCAAATATATCGAAAATATCGGAGATATATACTTTTTTGTTGACCAGTCAAAATTTTGTTTTGTATGTTGATATATCAAAAATATCGTCGATTATATCGGAAATACTGTCAATATATCGGTCAAAGTCAACAATATCAGTCAAAGTCAATACTTTATATCAGATATATCGTATATATCGGTCGATATATATCATTATATCGAAAATTGCAATATATATTGGGAAAAAAATAATTCAATATTTAGTTGAGATATATCGAATATTTTTATATCGGTGTACCAAAAAAACGAGATATATCGGAGATATCTCCGATATATGGGTGATATTTTGGGCCTTCTTAGACATGCCGAGAAATAATGAAATAAAAGACCGCGGTTTTTTCTACTCAATATATTTTGGTTTCCTTTTAGAACTGGTTTGCTCGACTAGCATTAAACCAAAATTAGAAATAAAAAACCGCGAATTTGATACTGGAAATTTTGGTTTCGCGCGCTGAGAGAACTTGGTATAAGTTATACTTGCAAACTATTATGGGAAAAGCTAGAAAGTCGGCTGAAAATTATTGTGAAGCAGGTTTGTTTCTTCTTCCTTTCTTCCTCCCCTCTTGATTTTCTTCTCATATATCAGTTTGAAACTAACTAATTTATACCTTGTTTTCACGATTTCTTAAAAAAAAAGAATCTTCTTTTTCAGTTACACGTGAGCGAAGGAAGAACGCAAACAGGTTCCTCTTTTTTTTCTCTCCCTCTCTCCATACTCGATTTCCTGATGTTTTTATTCAATATATTTGTGTTTGTCTGGTGGGTGCTAAATTTTTACCGTTTTTCAATTGGGTGTTTTTCTACTTGTGAATCGGCATGGCCTCTTTAAGATTCTCGATATGTTTATTGAATTATTATTGTGATTTTTTGTGTTCATTAAATCTTTAAGATTAATTGTTTGGGATTGTTTGGCTGCAATCTTTTGGATTGCACTTGTTTATGGATAAGTTTCTGGGATGGTTTCTAGAGAGAAAGTAGTTTTTTTGTGTGTGGAATTGGGCATGATGATACTGCAATGGTGATACTTGCTGTCTAGATGGTAGTCATGGAGTCTGGTTTTACAAGTTGCAAGATAACTCATGGTTTAGGTTTGAGGTCTATCGACATTGTTTAGTAGTCTGCATGGTGTGTTTCTGGCTGGTCATCTTTCCGCCTCTCAGATGAAAAGGGAAATTACCGAGTGCCAAGGAAACGATAAGCCTTGGGCTAAATTAAGTGACCTTGGGAGCTAATTAAAACCATAGTTTGTGACTGAAGTGAGCTATCATGTAAAAGAACACGAAAGTCGCCATAACATCCAACTAAATATTATTCTTCATAAATTAGCATCAAACCGCCCGACCTTTATTATATAGAGGTACCTTGTCCTTTAAAATGATTTTTTTTTTTTTGCTGCTTTTTGATAATCTAGCTGCTTATCACTGAGGTTCTCAGAACACATACTACTCCTTCTTAAAAAGGTCACTATCTTGGACCATTTATCCTTAAAATTAAGTGTTGTTACGACAAATATAGATAATTACACTCTAAATTGGCCATGTCCGGATAGAAAAAGGATAATAATTAAGGCTATATGTCGTAGGATCGATGCAACAAATCCAAAGATGAAGATCGAAGATTTATATATCATTATTGGACATCCAACTAGGTTTGGCACCCTAGAGCGTGCAACATGATTAACACAATTTCCTTGGAAATATAACCTCTAGACAAACTAAATATACTAGTGTTACCAAGGGGATACTACCCTGTTGGTGGAGTTCCAAGAATGAATACAAATTTCATACTGAAACAATTGAAAAAAAAAATATTTCGGGCAGTTCATCTGAACACTATGTATAATGTGTTGAGGATCTTAAGTACAAATATCAGTTTTTCTTAATATTTACGGAATATATGGTTAATAGGACTACTAAGATAAAAAATTAAAAAGTTGAAATTGAACTCACCAAAGGCTAGGATGGCGCCTGGAAGTGCACCAAGGATACGGAATTTAAAAGTTGAAATCGAACTCACCAAAGGCTAGGGTGGTGCCTGGAAGTGCACCAAGGATACGGAATGCACTGGCTCCAATGATACCTGGTCCGAGTTGGCTAAGGATTATTTCACTTCCAACTGCAACATAATTGTTCCTTAGGTATAGCAGGTAATACAGAACAACAAGAAGCTGTCCCCAAAGATTCTTCGCACAAGGCAAGACTCCATATAATGGTTCACAAGTCACTTAGGAAGTTGTGGGATTGAATAAGCTGTTAGGAGAATGGTTAACATGATTAAGCCCATCAGAGACCAATTCAGAAGAAGATTTTGTTTGGACAAGATCACTGGATCCCATACCTATTACTAGGAAGAGAACCATAATGAACGAAATGAATTTCTCCATCTTCTGAGCCGACAAGAGATATATTTTTGGACACTACAGTTCTATAGGAAAGTGGAACTTATAAAGAAGAACATGATCATTAAATACTAGAAATTTAGAAGTTTAAGAAAGTTCGACGTCAAAGAATTATAAAATATAGCATTTCTCAAGATTCAATTCACATTAATATAATGCCAATAAGATAGATCTTGTACGTAATGAGGAGGCTGGTCGCTACATAAGAACAAAGGTGTAACTGTTAGTGGTTATAGAATGTGCCATTGTACGCTCCCTCTATTTTAAATTACCAAGTCGCCTTGAATTGCTGAAATTCCCAGGTAATTTCTCGTTGGTTGAAGATTCTTGACTATAATAGGTGAAACTTCAAAATTAGTAGAATATCAAGACCTCAAGTATAGTGGGGGTTGCCTTGTGTTCATGCCTACCAAACAAACTTATGGATGTTTAACACTTTCTGCTTCATAAATTTGTGTAGTACTACTCCATTTTTTCTGTATTCTTTCTTTTTTGCTGAAATGTGGCTCTGTGCCTTAAGTTCTAGTCATTGATTTTGGTTGAATGGCGATAATCGATAGAATTCCTACCATTAAGTGACTGCTCACCATGACCAGTCATCACAAACCTATCAATAGATCCAGTTTTAGTTGTAACTATATCTCAAGATTTATGCAACAACATCTCAAATGTAATATACCTCTTAACCGGGTACACTCAAGAGTCAAGAGTGTGTAGACATTTGAGATCTACACATTTGTGGGAACTGCATCTCACGATTGCATCACTTAATTTCTCACCGATTTGTTAGGATTGACTACCGCTAATGTTGTTCGATTCTTATACATCTAGGTGCTACTCTTCGATATAGTAGGTTCAATATAAGCGACGTTATGGACAAGACTTGGAGAACTTTAAATAGGTTAAATAGTTTACACTTCTATTGCTTTATTTGAAACAAGTGCTTATTACTATGTACATATATCATTGACTATGCTGAAATTTTCCATGAGCTAGTGATGAGTATGAAGATGCTGTTGATGAATTCATCGCATTCGCTTTGGCTCCTTTGATGGATAAAACAAGCATTAGATGTCCATGCATTAGTTGCAAAAACTTTAACCATTTGAGTCCCGATATTGTAAAAGACCATTTGATCATTGAGGGTATTGATATGACTTATGATCTTTTCGTTTTGCATGGAGAAGAAGGGCAAGTGCATGTAGTAGATGAAGGAGTTGAAACTACAGACTTTAACCTCACTGAGACTTATGAGATGCTTAAAGCGACAAATGAGAGTAATAAGAAAGAAGAGTTTTCGGTGATAAAAAAAAGCCCAAATTCCAAAAGGCAGTTTGAGGAGTCCGAAAGGCCATTGTATGAAGGTTGTAGCAAGTATACGAAGTTAGAAGCAGTTGTTACGTTGTATAGCATAAAAGCTAAACATGGTTTGTCTAATAGAGGTTTTACAGAGTTTTTAGAGGCGTTGAAGGATATGTTTCCGAGAGGGTAATGTTATTCCAAAGTCAAATAATTCGGCAAGCAAGGGCTTATTAAGAAGTTTGACCTGGATTATAAGCAAATCGATGCATGTGTAAATGATTGCATGTTATACACCGGTGATTTTAAAAATGATGTGAGCTTGCCGAAAGTGCAAGACTACACGATGGAAAACTGATCCTCATACAAAAAAAGTACACGAGAAGGTTCCAGCAAAGGTTTTGAGGTACTTTCCTATTATTCCAAGGTTCAAGAGGATGTTTCAGTCTGTCGAAATGGCAAAACAGTTGACATGGCATGCATCCAATGAGAGTACTGATGGAAACATCGTCATCCGGTTGATAGTCCCGCATGGAAACATATTGATAGCAGTTGGCCCTCTTTCAGTGATGAAGCACGAAATCTTCGACTGGCGTTGTCTGCTGATGGTGTCAATCCTCATCGCACTCTTAGCTCGAGGTATAGTTGTTGGCCAGTCATTTTGGCAATATATAACTTACCTCCTTGGATGTGCATGCGAAAGAAGTATTTGATGTTGACATTGATAATCCCCGGTCCTAGCCAGCCAGGTAATGACATAGATGTTTATTTAAAGCCACTGATTGATGACCTGCTACTTTTGTGGACAGATGGTGTGGAAACGTATGACGCATACCGAAAATCCACCTTCACATTAAGGTCTATTTTAATGTGGACCATTAATGATTTTCCAGCATTTGGAAACCTAGCTGGATGTGCAACAAAGGGCAGATTGGCATGTCCCAGGTGTGGCGTTAATACATGTGCATATTGGCTAAAGCATAGCATGAAATTCTCTTACATGGGAAGTCGTAGGTTCCTTCCAGATGATCATCCATATCGTTTGAAGAAAAGTTGGTTTAATGGGAAGCAAGAACACGGGCTAAGCCGCCTTTTTGAAGTCCGATGAGATTTTTTTTACTCGTAAAATCTATAGAAAATGATTGGGGAAAGATCCGAAAAGAATTTGAGAGATGATTGGGGAAAACCTATAGGAAAGAAAAAAAAGAAAACGTGGAAAGGGCATACAAGGTAAGCGTAAAAAAACCGAGGTGCAAAATTGGAAGAAACAATCTATATTTTTTGATTTGCCATACCGGAGATTTCTTTTGTTAACTCATAATCTAGATGTTATGCATATAGAGAAAAACATTTGTGAAAGTTTGCTCGAACTTTGTTGAATCTGAAAAAAAATCAAAGGATAACCTTAAATCTAGGAAAGACTTGGAAGAAATGGGATTAAGACCTGACTTGCACCCCTCTGCATTTAATGGGAGTAGAACTTTACTTCCCGCATCACAATGCACCTTGTCAAAGAGTGAGAAGCAAATTTTTGTGAAAGGTTGAAAGCCCGGTTGCCTCGATGGGTATAGTTCCAATATATCATACCGCGGTTTTCCTTTGTCCGATTATGCTATATATGACTTGAAGTCTCATGATTACCATGTATTAATGCAACAACTGTTGCCTTTGGCCTTGCGGAATCTCTTACCAAAAGGGCCTAGGAATGCAATTTTCCGACTCTGTTCATTCTTTAATGAACTATGTCAAAGGACTATGGATAAGGAAAAAATGGAACAAATGGAAGATGAAGTTGTAGTGACAATGTGTTTACTAGAAAGATATTTTCCTCCATCTTTCTTTGACATTATGGTACACTTGACGCTTCATCTTGTGCGGGAGGTGTGCCTTGGAGGACCGGTGCAATTTCATTGGATGTATCCCTTTGAAAGGTATTATTTTTTTTTTTATATTTCCCTGTTATTACTACAATATATTTTAGCTAAAAGATACACCTTTTAGTTTGTAGAGTGTTGCATTCTAAACATTTGATTATTTATTGAGTATAGGTATATGAAGGATTTGAAAGCAAGTGTAAGGAATCATGCAAGGCCCGAGGGGTGCATGGCGGAATGTAACTTGGCTGAAGAGAGTGTAACATTTTTTTCCGAGCATATAAAGCGAGTTGATATTAATAATGACCAACCAAGTAGAAATGAAGACTATAATGATGAGTCCACAAAATCCAGTATTCTTGAAGGTAAGCCACTATTGAAGGGGACAATTATTACATTAACAAGAGACATGGTTGAAGCAGCACATCGTTGCATTTTGTTCAATTTCGAGGAAGTTCAGCCGTACATTGAGTAAGTTAATATGTTTAATGTGACAACTTAATATATATATATATATATATATATATATATATATATATATATATATATATATATATTAATGAGCACCTTTTTAAACAGAAGACACAAAAAAATGCTCATCCGCAAGGAACCTCGCTTACAAAGAAATGAAGGTGCTTTAGGAGCAAAGCATGCTAAAACGTTCAGTGAGTGGTTTAAGCTTGAGGTGAAGAAGCAGGTTTTGTTATCTAAATTTATAGAAGTTTTAATTGATGTAAGACTTTGACTTTCAATTTTTGTTTGTCTTTAGATTGAAAATGAGAAAAAAACCAAACATGTATCTGATATGTTGGATTGGCTCTCGGATGAACCTCGTTGTGATGCTTGGAGCTATAAAGGTTATTTGATAAATGGCTACCACTTTCACATAAAGGATGGAGAAAAAGGAACTCAAAACTCTGGAGTGTCATTGTCAGCTAGTAGCTTGTGTAGGGCAAGTGCTAAAGACACCAGACAAATCGAGGAAGATGTGACATATTATGGTGTGATAAAACAGATAATTTTGCTAGATTATGGTGTTTTTCAATACCCATTATTTAATTGTGATTGGGCAAACATAGGAAGTGGGATCAAAGTAGAAGAGGGATTCACGTTAGTTAATCTGCATCAAAGTTTAACACACAAGCAAGACCCTTTTATCCTTGCATCCCAAGCTGAACCAGTTTTCTACTCACGAGAATCACATGACAGCAGTTGGTATGTGGTTTTGAAAGCACCTTCTCGAGGATTCCGTGATTTTGAATGTAGTACGGAGGAGGACCTTAGCAATGTGTCTGCACCACCACCTTTTGCAAGTGTGGAGCTAGTTAATGACATCGAAGGTGACGTAGAAGGCTAAGTCTATAAGCGTCAAGATTGTGAGGGAACTTGGGTGCTACAAAAAAAAAAAAAGAAATAGAGTGTAATTGTGTCTGTTTGTTTTCATTTTGTCCATTTAGACTGATTATTATGTGGTTTTTGTTTTTGTCTATTTAGTTATTGACTTTATTTTGTTTTGTGAGTGCTTCTTATAATGGTGCAAGGCATGTTGTGTTATGGTCATGATCAAATTATGTACTTTATTTTATCTAAGTGCCATGTATATGATTGTTTTGCTTTTTGCTATACGTATTTTCTAATCTTTTCAATGCATGTGAAGAATGGCAAAGGAAAAGACTAGAGAACTAACCCCGGTAAGATATTTTGATTCTCTCAATTTTTTATTCGTCTTTGTATTTGTAGTATTTTAATTTTTTTTCTTCTGTTTGTTTGGATTTTCTAGTACCAAAAAGTGGCAAGAGCTAAGGTTCAAAAGTTTAAAAGAGCACTTGTAGAAGCATCTAAGAAAAGTGGGCGTGCACATTCAGGTTTGTGTATATTGTTAATTTCCACTTAGAAAAATAATTATGCTTCGGTTGTGATTGTGTCATTAAGGTGCGGTTGTGAGTATTTTATACCAATTTATTTTGTCATGTACAAGGTTTGAAAAGTCCAAATAAAGTTTATGGTAAGAAAGTTCAAGTGGAAAGGTTGCCAAGGGATCAACCAAATAAAAATCAGGATATGGAAAAGCTACCAAGTGAGCAACAAAATGGAAATCATGACCTGGAAATGGAAGATGACGAATGGTTGGAAAACCACTATGAAAATGACTACGAAGGAGAAGGTAATGCATCAGAAGGTTCGAATGATCCTCAGCCAGCCAACACCAGGGGGCCGACAAAACTGAATCAATTGGATCCAAAAAGTTCAAAAAAACTTGTGCTTGACTTTAATGAAAAAGGTCTACCTATAGGTCCTAATTCGAACTTATACAGCAGTTACTTGGGCAAAGTAGCAAGGGATCGCGCTCCAATTGGCTATCCTACTTGGCATAAAGTAACACCTGAGATTAAAGACAAAATGTGGACTGTTATAAAGGTAAATTTCTTTATTTACATGGCAAGTTATATATTATTAAAGAAATATAGTAATATTTGTTTATGTATCTTTTTACAGCAACATTTTGTAGCACCAGAACGTGCTAGAAAACAGACTTTTAAGTCTATTGGGAAGCTCTGGCGTGGGTTCAAAATAAAATTGAGATCAGGAATTTATGATGCATATGATACTGACCAAGCTAGAATTGCACATTGCCCAACTGATGTAAAGCTACCTGATTGGAAAGCATTTGTTGCAAATTGTTCACGCGAAGGATACAAGGTATTCATCATACATTATATTGGTTATAAAATCCATTTTGCATATCAAGACTCATATATTATTTTTTTGTAGAAACTAAGGGAAAAAAATGGGAAGAAGGCGCTTCAACACCACAAGATGCCCCATACTTGTAGTCGTAGAGGTTATACAAGATTGGAAAATGAGCTGGTAATTGAATGATCTATTTTTGACTTGTGAAGATTTTTCCCCTTAAGAGTACTTAATATATATATGTGAAATGTTTTATTTACTTGTTTTGTAGAGGCGTAAAAAGGGTAAGATTGGTAAGCCTGTTACAAGAGGTACTGTATGGGTTGCAGGCCATAAGAGGAAAAATGGAGAACCAGTAAATGAGTTTGCTAAAGAGAAAATAGTATGTCGTTCACTGTTCATAAAATATTTTCTAAGATAAAAGGCATGCTTATTCGATTTCCATGCGACTCTAGTTATATTTTTTATTGTTGTTGTTGTTGTTGTTCTGTTATAGGATATGTTGAATGAAATAGACTGTGATATAGAATGTGGAAGAGGAGATGCCCTCTCACAAGTTTTAGGTCCTGATCCTAATGGGCGTGCGCGTGGAGTGGGATATGGAGTTACTCCATCTACTTTGTATGGTATCCAACAATGCAATGGGAGGATGAGTGAATTGCAGGAGAAATATGATGATGTATTGGAAGAAATGTCTTCTGTCAAGAAACTTGTTGCCAAACTATTGAATAGTGAAGAGGTATTCCAATTTGTTTGGGGATTCCATATATACTTTTGTTTTGATTTACTAACATCAAAATTATTTTCAGCCAAACCATTCGTCTGTTCAACCTTCTCCAGAGGTGGCAATGAACCCTCAAAGTCCATCTTCCCAAAGCAATCACAATCTGAATTCTGTATGTATACAATGTTGGATTCTATTTTTTTTTTTTTAAATTTCAAATTCCTAGATTTACATTTATATTATTGTTTCCTTATATGTTTTCGTACAGGGACGGACTAAATCGAAAGATGTGTCTACTGAAAGATCTCTTGAGGGTCGACGTGACCACCGAAGTCCATCTGCCCCAAGCAATCAAAATTCAGTAAGTTTTCCATGTTAAATCCTATTTCATTAAATTTGAAATTTTCATTGCTTTTTTATATTTTCCCTTTCATGTTTTCGTACAGGGTGGGGCTAAATCCAAAGTTGTATCTACGCAAAGACCTACTCATCGCTCAACGTGACCATCAAAGTCCATCCCCCAAAACAATCAAAATCTGATTTCAGTATGTTATCCTTGCTAAATGCTATTTCATTTAACATGTGAATTTCTAGAGTCATGTATGTATATCTTTTGTTTTCATACAGGGTACTAAATCCAAAGTTGTGAAGTGCAAGTTGTTTAGACTTGTTCCCTCAAGATGTCGTGGCGGAAGGATTGTGGTATACCGATGATCCAAAGAGCCTACAAAGGCATACTAAGCCTTTAGGCCCGGTTATTCAAAGGTTTCTATTGAAGTTGCAATTCAAAAAAGGATGCGCTACTTGTTAGGGGAATAACGCTTTGAAGACGATAGAAGATGCCGCTCTCTAGTTTTGTGGCTTGGCCAACCAATTCCTTAATTAAGTTGTGATGTGCACTCAATTTTAAGAGCTAGTTTTTTGTTGTTTGAAAACACTTAAATTTTGAAGACCTTTTAATTATGCGTGTTTGGGCAGTTGTGTTAGTTGGAATTGGATTCAATGAATGGTGAATGGTTTAAATTCTTCCACTTGGTGCTATATGTATCTGTTTTCTTTGTTATTCTTAGCTTTGTTATTGATACGTTTGCAGGCTTTAGAACTGATCATTATTCATATATCCATACTGATTGTTCTCTATTGCTTCTTGCAGGCCAACACTTTTTAACTCCGCCTTTGTAAAGTTGTCGCTAGCTTTACAATGCCGGTCCCAAGCCCGGATAAAGGAGGAGGGTAAAGGGAAGAGTATAGGGTATTGCAATTAAAATTCTTTTTAAAATATATCAAAGTTTGGGAGTGAAGCAGATGATCTACTGCTGTAACACGGTATTTATTTCACCTTTTTTTGTATTTCCTTTTATGTCGAACCAAATCACTGTTACTCATTAGTTCTAACTACTACTTGATAATTTTAGGAATTAGTTTGATAATTACGGTTTTCATTATTTGATTGTTCATTTGTATTTGTCCTTAATAGGAGCTGAAGTTGTCGATGTACAAAACTTTGCTTGGGAGTCGAGGCTTTCAAAAGTATGAACATGGATTTTCCCCAACCTTGAGTGTGCATGTTTTGTTTTGTCACAATGGCTTTATAAGTCGCCGCCTCCTCGGGAACTTTTATTCGAATGTGAAGCGAGAGAGTTTCCAGAAAATCACATTTTATCGGGTTTCTTCTATCATTCAAACTAATTCTATGGTTCCGGTAGTATTGTTGATCTATTCTAAATATATCAAGGTATGCAATTTGTCTTGTTAGGATCTCCCGATATCATGGCAACATATAGTTGTCGAATTGAAGCCGATAAATAGAAAGCGATGACGGATATGTGAAAGTAGACCTCTTTATATGGCATACTTGTAGTTAGCCATGTTTGCTCCACAGGGAGAGACAGTTCTACCCACCCTCCGCCCCTTATTTTTTTCATTTTAGAATCATGTCCATCTTATAAGAGGAGTTGGTGCTTAAAGCACCTCACATCTATAAAACTTTAGTGTTTTGCCTTTCTACTCTACAGTTGTCGTCTCAAAAAGACTTGCATGCTAGTATTAGAAAGAGACCAAATAACCTTTTGGTTACCATAATTTCCTTTTTCCCATATATTTCATTGATAATATCCAAATAGTCTTATTACTGCCGTTAATCTTTAAACTATCCAACTGAGATGGGTTACTTTTTTTATACACTAAATTGGACTGTTTATGTACTCAAAGTCATGTTAATAACTTTTGTACTTGATCTATTCAGGGATATCACTAAAGGGACATCTGTTAAGAAAAAAAAGAAGAAATTTTGAAACTCTGCTGCGTTCAAGACATAGACACAAAAAGGATGTGAGGTATGAATGCCAATATGTGTTACTAGGCTTCCATTCTTTCTATTGGTGAAATATTTGAACCATTGATTTGATATAATAAGATGGCCTTACTAAGTCTTTTATGAAGTCGGTGATGATTTTGGTGGTCCATAGGTAATGATAGGTACGTGGAATGTTCTTTGGACGACCTCCGGTGAGAATCTTGAGATTGATGGCTGGCTTTGTTTGGAAGAACCCGCAGACATGTACATTCTCGGGTGAGTCTTCCTTGTGTTGTGAATCCCGTGTAGGCGGTTCTAATTTCGAGACCTAGCATCCATCCGTTTGAAGTAAGCCCGAAAAGTGGATTCCCGTTTCTATGAAGATAATATGTTATAGTGTTAATGAGGTCGAAAGCAATCTTCTTTTTCTTGCCGCGACATCACTTTCGGCAACAGGTAAAAGGTCCTATTCCTTTGCATGACCTTTTATTGTGCCAATTTCTTGGTTCCTACCTCTTACCACTTCGGTTGATCCAATTCATCTAGGAAAAATACTAGGATCATGCTATGTTCTTCCGATTTTATTCTGCTTTTGAGTATGGTCGGTGTCATCAATAGTTTACCTTCACGCTGTGTGGTTGTCTGTTTTTTGTCGACCTCCAATTGTCACATTCTCGCATCAATCCAAACGTCTCGAACATAAAACTCTAAAGAGCACTCTTCAAGATTATTCAAAACAGGTTGAGTTATATTATTGCTAACGGTGTCGAAGAAGAAAAGTTCGAGAGAGAAAAGAGAACTGTTTAATTAGTTCTGCCTTCTCTCACTACACTACAGGGCCTTCCACCCTTCGGGTGGGCTTAACAAAGTGTCCCACCTATTGAATGACTCACGCAGAACTTCGGGATTTTCATGACTATCCCGGTCGGAAGTATATCCGTCGATGAAGTATATCTTGTTTACTACATGACTATCCCGGTTTTACATGAAAACCTTTCGGATACAACTTATTTTCTATAAAATAGCAAGTTGTAAATTACGATTTAGCATATCTCTGAAAATCTGGGAAAGGGGTCCCGGGTTGTGAAACCCGTAACAACATATTAGGGATTGTATGTTGTTAAAAGCATAAGGCAAAGCTGACCCACTAAACAAAACACCTTAGGCCCCCTCGCTTTTGACCCGCTTAACCATCAGATTTTGATTGGAAAAAACACACACGATGGGGTTTAAAGGTTATAGGGCGGGTCCTTTTTCAATAGAAAATGTGCTCCCCAACCCCACCGCCCACCACCACCAAATAAATAAAAAAAATAAAAAATCTGATTTATAGGCACTATGTTTGCGGCGCCAAGGACTGCTAGGGCTAGGACTGGGGAAGCTTTACTAGTGAGAGGCGAGGCAAGGTGGTGACGTTGGTGTTCAAAAAATATGGGTTTCAATGCTTTGATGGTGCCTTAGCATAGATGGGGTGCAAATTAACCACCAATCCATTTGAGCTTCATTAGGCTCCTAGCTTAAGGAAATGGTGCAGTATTTGTTGTCTTGGTATTTGTTGTCTTGGTCTGGAAATGTACCTCCTACTTAATTTTAACTAATCTATATAAAAACGAGTGGCAAATTATATATAAGCGTGGGTTGCATTTTTTTTTGAGAAGATTATATAAAATGGTGGATTAACAGCGAGGGTAAATGATGTGTAAATGCAACTTTAGGTCCTATATTGAAGTTTCCAATGCCAAGGTAAGCATGTAATAGGTGAATGATTTTCATGCTAAACAGATAACATTTGAGTTGGTTCTCAACAATTGTTGACAAATTTTCTGCTGCTTTAGTTTGCTCCACTTGCAACTTTTCTTGTTTTGAAAATATGCTATAATAACAATTTTATTGTTTTGGATTTCTGGGCACTTGGAAGTGGAAACTTCTCTGCTGAATATGAAGTGTGACAAGTGATCTTATGTTTTCAGGTTTGTCAAATTTGACTTCTTTGTCCTTTAAAAAGAACAATGCCATCACTGCTCAAGGTATGCGTGCTGATAAGAGCCCAAAACTGTAGTTTTAACCCCTTAGCAGTCATACTTTTAGACCAATTATGTGAGTAATAAGTAAGAGTTAATACTGATTACGTGTTTTTATGTATTTCAGGCTTCAAAGTCAATTATGTGAAGGAATGTGCCACTTTGATGAGATAAAGGAGCAATGGTTGGTTACTAAGGAGTTCGTGATTAAAGGCCAAGATTCAAGAAGACAAAGCCTTTGTAAAGCCTGGTCAAAAGATGAAAAGTCAAAGTCCACGCAAAGTAAACAAACAAGTACAATGATAGCAGAACTTCCGAAGACCATATCTTTGGACTCAGACATTGGAATTGGGCCTACCTTATGTCAAAACGACCGGATCGGAAAGAGCTTTCCAATGGACCAAGCCTTGACCCAATCAGAGGAGCAGAAGTGGACGAAACATCTGTCTAAGCCAACTGCAGCTGAGGAGCCCATTTTGGACTAAAGAAATTGGGTTTTGGGCCCGATTTTCCTGCCCAAAACATGGCTCCAAGCCCATGCACGATTTTTGGATCTGGAAGTATAAAAACAAAAGCTTGACTCTTTGTTAATGGCAGTTAGGTTAGGAAGCTAATGTTAATGGAGTTTAGGGTTAGAAAAAGATAGATCTAGATTAGTTTTTAGGTCTAGATCTAGTTTTGAATCTCCATTTTTATTAGTTTTCATTTCCCTTGTTTTAATTTAAAGTATTAAAATATTGTTATTGCTTCATTAGATAAATCAAGTAGTTTATTATTGATCAAATTCGATTTTGTCATTTATCTATTGCTTAGATCTAATTTCATTTCTTGGTTGTTAGTCATTTCGTAGTTATTGATGTTAGATTTTAATTATTGTTTGTTAAATTTCATAAAGTTATAATCTTTAGATTTAGTTGTCTTAAATTTATAATTAGTTTTAGTTTAAACACCAAACACATCACTCTCACTGTTCCTTGTGTTTAAATAATTGAATTCTATTTAAGTCTTGAGGGTTTAAGAGTGGAACGAAATCCTTACTCGTTGTATTGCATGATTATGTTTTGAGAGTAAGAAGAATTGATTTAAACGTAAGAACGGTAGGATTACGTATTAGTGTTCTTGTAGCATTAATATTTAGAATTTTACTGTTTCTACGGATATCAAATGGCGCCGCTGCCATCTTAATCTCGTTCAAGACAAGAATTCAATTGCTTGAATCTAAGGGGCAATCCCCCATTCTCTACCCACCCGCCCTTTTAATTTTTCATTTTTGTTTCTTGATTTTTGGAACTGTTCACTGTTTCAGGAATAGGGGCTGCGGATTCACAGAGAAAAACACTGCGGTGAAGGTATTTCTAAATTTTCGAAAATTCTGAAAATATTCATACATAATATTTTATGTGTTGTTGATTTACTAGAATATTTTCAGATTTTTCAAAGTTGGTTTACCTTGTGAAAAAAATACGATCTTTATAGTGCTGCATTTCAGTTTTCACACCGTATGTTCTTGAAAAACAGACGAATAAGGTTACTTAGGGAGTTCTAAAAATTCTATAATTTTTACAGGAGTATCTATCCTAATCCAGAAGTTTGTAGTAAAAATTTGATGAGTTTTTGATTTGTTTTGACCACCTAAATAGTAGAGTGTTTCCAGTGTGTTTCTGCAGTGTTGCAAACACTTAATATCTGAAACACCAGCCAATAAGGAGAGGTTGTAGAACTCCAATTGCTCTAAATGTTTTACAGGAACAACTAGGATCTGTTAGGAGTCTCCAGTAAAAATTTGGAAATTTTTGGATTTGTTTTGATGGGTTAACCATTCGGTTGTTTGTATTGTGTCCGAAAACGGTTTCACAAACTTTGGAGGGCTGTAGAGGGACTTTCACAGCTCCGATCGATCTGAAATTTTACAGGCTACTTTATAGACGTCTTAGAAAATTACTGTAAAAATTTCAGATTTTTTGGAGTACGATAAAAGGCCTAAAACTTGAAAACCCTGGAGCGCGACCCGCGCCCATGTTGAAGCGCGACCATGCCTTAAACACCTGTAATTTCAACTTACCTTTGAGCGCCCAAACCCAACCCGCGCCCAACCCGCGCCCTACAAGGAAAATTCATCCGAACAGCCCAATTTTCATAGGTAAATGCATATTTTTATTCCTTAAAGTTATTCAGTGTTTCTAACTTGTTAAATACACTGAAATCGCGTATACAAGACGCTATTCAAACGCGTAGCAAGGAGGCATTCAGGTACTCCTTCTTCCACTCCTCGCCTCTTCTGTCAGAGGAGTTTTAATTCTAGTATAATCAGGCTTGTTTTTCGTAGAAATAAATATAACACGCCTATCTAGAATTTCACACACTACACTTGCATCAATGGCTAAAGAACAAGAGACTCCTCTCTCTGATTTTTATAAAGCCCTAAACGATGGCCCTAAGTCGTGCATCGTTCTTGCAGACCTAGTGGGGGATTTTCGAATCCCCTAATATATTTAACTTGTTACCGGTTTTCATGGTTTAGACCATGAGAAGCCTTTACCAGCACATCGTAGGATAGACCAAGTTCTCACTACATTCCATCATCCTAGCGTAAGTCCGGATCAAGTTAAACTTAGGGTGTTTCCTTTCACCCTAGCCGACAAAAGGCGGCGTCTTGGTTAACTGCCCAAACGCCAAACTCTGTGGACTCATGGGCTCAACTTGTTCAATTGTTCATGGAACAATTTTACCCACCACTAAAGACAGATGAAATGCTTCAAAAGATTCATTTCTTCCGCGAATCCTCATGAATCCTTTTCGGAGGCCCGAATCGCTTTCACCGATCTTCTCATTGAATGCCCACATCATAATCTTGCGAAAGACACGCTTTGTTCGTGCCTTCTTCAAGGGGCTTTTACATCGTCATAAGGAGGTTCTAGATATCATGTCCGGGGTAGTTTTCTTAGTAAAGGAGCCTTGGAGGCTTATACATTCTTAGAAGATCAATCTAAGAGGAACAACAATTGGGAGGTAACGATTCCTCCCGGCCCTCTCCTTCTTCTCTTGAGGTTAAACATGATCCCGAAGCTTAAAACTCTTATCGATGCCCTCACTAAAAGGTAGATGCCATCTCTGCTCAACAACAACCCACTCCACCATGAACATTAACTCTACTCGTTGTAATGTCTGCGTTTTGTAGTCTTGAGCATTCCGACTTCTATTGTCCTCTTGTCTATGCACAAACACCACCACAACCATCACACTTCAACCAGTTAACTCAACATCAAGGACAAGGGAACTTAGGTGACCATAATAGAGAGCTTTGTACCCATAACCCGGAACTATCAACATCAAGACATGAATGCTCAACAAGCTTTAATTCCAATACAACCATCTACAGACAAAGTAGTAGTGACCTTGTTGGAGAAACAAAATCAAATTATGCAACAAAACTCCAACTTAATGAAAGATCAGCATGATCAAAACTCTAATATGATGAAACAAACAATGCAAATGATGCAGTCTTTGTGCCAAAAGGTTATTGACATGTCTTCTAACCAAAATAATAACCAAACCGGCGTGTTTCCAAGTCAAGCAATGCCTAATCCTAAGTCAACAAACACCACCTTCGAAATAAAAAGTATTCAGTGTAATGGTAATATAAACCAAGGGGACCTACAGGCAGTTACTACCCTTCGTTCAGGGCGAGTAGTTGATAACCAAGTGACTATGCCTAAAGATTACCCACAAACTAAAAATGATACCATACCACATACTATAATAGAAACTGAAGACCCTACAACTGTAGAAGTACCAGTTAAACCACAACCAAAAGGGAAAACATTACAAGACCCAATAATAGAAAGTGAAGACCCTACACCTGTAGAGGTTCCAATATGGACACCTAGTTGGAAAACGGCTAGAGATAAAGCAAAGACTAATAAAACTTTTATCCCTTCTGCTAAAAATAGCGATAAAGCACCATATCCCCAAAGACTAGTTGTGTTTAAAAGGACGAGAATTTTGATGAGATTAGGGAAGTGTTTAAAATTTGACTATAAACCTACCTTTTCTAGAAGCTATAAAAAGTCTACCCGGACACGCTTAAGTTTCTAAAAGAGTTGTGCACCAAGAAGAGGAAAACCAACATACCCCACGAAACATTTTAATCTGACAATATCCCTCTTTATCCGAACATAACGGAATTGTTAAGTACAAGGACCCCCGGGTCGCCCCATCAGACAATGCACCTTAGGTGATACCTTCATAACAACCGCTTTATTAGACCTGGGGCGAAAAGTGTTAACTTACTCCCTTTTTTTTATATAAACAACTGGATCTAACAATACTTCAACCAACCAAAATGACTTTGCAGTTAGCCGATCGTTCTATTAAGTATCCCAAGGGTCTAGTTGAAAATATTCTTGTTAAAGTTCGTGATTTTTACTATCCCGCCGACTTTGTTATTCTCGACACGAAGTTGCTCATGATTCCATTCCCATCATCTTAGGCGCCCTTTCTTGGCAACCGCCAATGCCCAAATCAATTGTCGGGATGGCTCAATGACTCTTTCTTTTGGAAATCTTTCTGTAGAAGTTAACATGTTTAGACAAAAACAGGGACAACTAGGTTTGCCTATAGAAGGAGAAGTGAAGTCCATTGAGAGTTTTGTACCTCACATTAGTGCGGCTGACACTTTAGTCCCCACACTAGTAGATACCCCTCTTATGGAAGAAGACAAGGATCACAATTTCTACTCCCTAGACGTAGATAACATCGAGGAAGATTTCCTTCGACTCCTTGAGTTCTCTCCTATTGACATCCATTCATCTCTTGGACGCCATGACGGAAGAAGAATTTTTCGCCTCTATCCCAGTGATTCTTCTTACCCACCTATTGAGGAATGTCTTGCATATCTCAAAGCCTCTGATGATATAGACCTAAGAACACTAGTTGAACACCATTCACCCACCTCACATCCTCATGTCACTCATTCACCTTCCATCATGAATGTTCTTCGCCCTCTACCTTTTCAAAGAACCATTGAGTTTGTACTTGACCTTGGCGTTTCTCCTATGCTTCATAACTATCTAAAACCAACCGGTGAAGAAGTAACACCCAAGGACAAGCCACCGACACTTTTTCATTTTTTCCATTTTTCCCATTTTTCCTTCTCACACTTATCCACATTCCAAGTATTTTCCAAAACCATTCATTTACTCACGATCATTCACTTGGACACCTTCTTATTCAACTAAGTTGCGTCGTAGAAAGTTTTGGAGCTTAATTCTGTTTGATGGTGCATTCCATGTTAATTATTTGTGGGAAGACCCACAACTTTTTAGATTATTGATATATGGGAAACTGCATGTAAATACATATATATCACTTTAAGTCTAGGGAATCTGACTTTAAAAGACCCACGTTTTAAAACAAATTTTTACAAACCTGTTTTCAAAAATTTGTTTGGGGGTGGGGTGTTTGGTTTTTCCATGCTTGATCACTAAACTTCCTATTCTTACCCCCACCTCGCTCCCTTGATAAAAAAAAAAAAAAAAACGTTATCCACTCCAAGTTTTACTTTCATTTTCATCTAAACTCCGGTTTCAGCCCTTCAGAGCGCGCCCGCGCCCCATCAGAGCGCGCCTGCGCCCTTCACATTTTTGGAAAATTTATTCAGAGCGCGACCGCCCTCATACCGAGCGACCCGCCCTCTCATCTATCGACCTAGAGCCACTTCTAAATTTGCCGAGCGACCAGCTCAAACACTGGAATTCTAAATACACAGAGCGACTTCGGCCCTAGTTGAGCCGCGCTCGCCTCGACTTCGTGGACCAGAAAATTCCAGTTTTCTACTGGGTAGTTTCCGATCATTCACAGCTATTCCAGAGCGTAATTTTGAGATGACATCTCCTACATTGATACCGGAACAATCTTTCAAGATTTGTTTCAAAGCACTACTTATGGTGCTTGGTTTCATGAGGTGATCACACACGTAGTTTTGGGATCGCTTATGGTTCTTGCAAGCATTTGTTCTTGGACTTGCCATGCCCGGCTGAAATACAAGACCCATGATGCTATTGGGTAGATAATATGCATGTCTACACTTATGACTTTTTGCATGAGGGTTATGGGTCCGACATTTTCCGTGTAGAGGACCAAGGGACATATAATGTAGCCCTTGGTAGCTTGTCCCTTAATGTGATACGGTAATATTCTTTATCATGCTAAACATATTATGGGGGTCACATTTTTCTTCTGTGAATGATGCCACTTGCGATGTTTTCCTTGCTTTAGCTGAGGAATGCCTACTATATGACCTTCCTAAGACCTTAATGTCTAGTTTAGCACGAGCCCATAGCATGAGGCATAAGTATCTTCTTATGTCTATATTAGTTTGCCGTATTATGCTATGTTTCTTCCCTGTTTTTTGTGCCCGTTTCGTGGATTGGGTTGGGGTCGAAATTGTGAGACCCACCAATTGTATTATCCGATCTTTCCGTGCAATGACTTGGCAAGGGTGGAGGATACAACCTCATCAGGTTGCACCTTACACCCCATCCGACCAAGTGGCGCTTAACAGGTTAGCATCCGTAGATGATAAATGGCGGCAAGCTTGGCAAATTATAATGGCATGGCAGATCGCCGAAGAAACCTCACTTCTTTATAGAAGAGGAGGATGACAAGTAAACGCGGAGTGGAGGTAAGTTTTAAATTTCAGTTAAGTGTCCGCTTATGTCCCAAGCAATTTAATTCTCTTAACCCCATAATGGGTGGAACTCTTATAGAAGTTCGCGTTTTTTATTTCCTATATTAGTATGTTCTAACCTTGTTTTGCAGATGTTCCAGAATTTCAATGCGATTTCCATGGTATTTTTCTACCCTCTTTATTTAAATGCTTTGAGGACAAAGCATGCTTCTTGTTTGGGGGGCATAGAAACACGTGTAATTAAGGCATCCTGTTAGGATATAGATATGTATAATATGCATTTGTTTTCAAGTTAAAAATTTCAAAAATATAAATAAATAAGTTTATGCTATACACTTAGGAATATTGGTGTTGTTTTCTTTCTCTATGCTCTTAACAATCTAGAAGTCTCAATGTAGCTTTTGAATCGTAATAATTGTTAGAAACTTAGGTTAATATGTAGGTAATAATCTTTGCATCTATCTATAAATATATTACATGAGTATCTATGATTGTTAGTAGTAAGTTTCTTCAAATCTAGGCTAGAGTACTTATTCTACAAATCCTGTGAGAATATAGCCTAAAGCCTTATATGAGCGAAATATTTGAGAAATGACACAAGGGAGAAGTAAAATCCGGATAGAGAAATCACACGTCCACTTGCTTGATCACTATGCCATATCCTAAGCGAGAATTTAGGCCCTCTTTGGATCGATATAGCCAAAAATTCAAACCTATGAATTATTTTCCGCTAGTCGCCCCTTCGAGCCTTTCTTTAGCCTTCCATAAACCACAATTCCTTTACCCTGTTACAAAAAACAAAACAAAATAAAAAAAAATTCAACTTACCCAATCTAGAATAAGTCCGAGAATAGAATGAGTGAAGAAAGAAGAAGAGAAAAAAAACCTGTGAAAACAAAAATTAGTTAGTTGCTTGGAAAAAGAAAAGAAGTTTCCATCCAAAGAAAAAGAAAAGAAAAGAAAAATAGAAATAAATAAAAACTCCAAAAAATAGAATAAAAGGGAGTCAAAAGCCAAAGAAAAGAAAAAGAAAAATATGGCTAAGGATGGAAACAAAGTATAGAAGCAAAAAGAAAATAACAAGGTTTTCTCTAAGTTACATAATATGAAGACTCTATTATCTCGGACTTGTCCTTTTTGTATATCCATTTCCTTCCTTCTTAAACCATCTCCTAATCCCCGCAACACCTAATAAAGACCTCTAGCTCAATTAGGAATAGGTTAGTGTGATAGTAAGTGGCGGATGTGTTTTGATCGACTCCGCTTCCTTTGTTTGTCATTGAGATTGTAAGGTAAAGTGTGCCCACCGCATTAACCGGAGTAGCGGAACTTGAGCGAAAAATCAGAGTGGTTTTGTCTTGACATTTATGTGAGGACCTACTTAAGGACGCTTATTCCGAAGTTTTCAAACGGACCTGCTATTACATTTCATAGTATTACTCATTGTTATATGTTTATTTTAGATGATTGATTATTATGCATATATTAGCTTAGGGTTCTGACTGGGTTATTCTTATGTATTTGCTAGTGAGATGTATAGATAGTTGAGACATGAATGAGAAAACAATAGTTTTATTTCTTAGTCGTTGTAGTATAGATGAAGTTTGTGAGTACCTTCACTGGAAAACTCTCACAAGGCTATAACTCGTCCACTAGGGAATTCCTAGTGGTTTAAGGCCTTGTTGCATATGGTCAATGCAATCGCACTCAAATAAACGAGTAGATAGAACTCCATTTTTGGTCACTTATTCTAATTTCTCATCTTTGCTTGAGGACAAGCAAAATACTGTTTGGGGGTGGTTGATAAGAGCCCAAAACTGTAGTTTTAACCCCTTAGCAGTCATACTTTTAGACCAATTATGTGAGTAATAAGTAAGAGTTAATACTGATTACGTGTTTTTATGTATTTCAGGCTTCAAAGTCAATTATGTGAAGGAATGTGCCACTTTGATGAGATAAAGGAGCAATGGTTGGTTACTAAGGAGTTCGGTGATTAAAGGCCAAGATTCAAGAAGACAAAGCCTTTGTAAAGCCTGGTCAAAAGATGAAAAGTCAAAGTCCACGCAGGCAGAAACAGTGCACAAAGACAGCAGAACTTCCGAAGACCATATCTTTGGGCTCAGACCTTGGAATTGGGCCTACCTTATGTCAAAACGACCGACTCGGAAAGAGCTTTCCAATGGACCAAGCCTTGACCCAATCAGAGGAGCAGAAGTGGACGAAACATCTGTCTAAGCCAACTGCAGCTGAGGAGCCCATTTTGGACTAAAGAAATTGGGTTTTGGGCCCGATTTTCCTGCCCAAAACATGGCTCCAAGCCCATGCACGATTTTTGATCTGGAAGTATAAAACAAAAGCTTGACTCTTTGTTAATGGCAGTTAGGTTAGGAAGCTAATGTTAATGGAGTTTAGGGTTAGAAAAAGATAGATCTAGATTAGTTTTTAGGTCTAGATCTAGTTTTGAATCTCCATTTTATTAGTTTTCATTTCCCTTGTTTTAATTTAAAGTATTAAAATATTGTTATTGCTTCATTAGATAAATCAAGTAGTTTATTATTGATCAAATTCGATTTTGTCATTTATCTATTGCTTAGATCTAATTTCATTTCTTGGTTGTTAGTCATTTCGTAGTTATTGATGTTAGATTTTAATTATTGTTTGTTAAATTTCATAAAGTTAGAATCTTTAGATTTAGTTGTCTTAAATTTATAATTAGTTTTAGTTTAAACACCAAACACATCACTCTCACTGTTCCTTGTGTTTGAATAATTGAATTCTATTTAAGTCTTGAGGGTTTAAGAGTGGAACGAAATCCTTACTCGTTGTATTGCATGATTATGTTTTGAGAGTAAGAAGAATTGATTTAAACGTAAGAACGGTAGGATTACGTATTAGTGTTCTTGTAGCATTAATATTTAGAATTTTACTGTTTCTACGGATATCACGTGCCTTGGGAAACCTATCGAGCTTGAGAAATCTTGACCTTGAGCGATGCTCCGGTATTCATGGTGGACTGGTTCATCGTAAAGGTAGGCACGTAATTACATTTATGCTAAGAATGCCTACCTGTTCCAAGCCCTATAATATTATTTATTTTCTTTTCGTTTCATAAAAGATAAATTTATTGATATAAGTCATATAACCTAGAATATTACATCAATTGCGTAGACATTAGCAAGCTACTAAAACAAAAGGCGGAAACCCAGATACACTCAAAAGAAAACCCCACCTAGACTCTTAGCATAGACAACCGATTCTCCCCCCGAACAGTCCCACCACCCCAACCCTAAGGCTCATCATCTATTGCCCGTCCCCGCCCCAAGAATGCACCAGTCACCACCGAACTTTGATCTACCCAGTTTCGGCTTTTAATGCTTAAAAGACCATACGATAGAGAATATTTTTGATGCTTACAAGTACAGGTTTTTGTTGATGAATGGAGAATCTTTGAGTTGGATCGATTGGCATGAAGATGCGCTTTGACTATTGTCGTTGTTGAGGAATAGGAGTAGTATGATATAGTGCAGGTTTTAGTCCCACATTGAGTAGGTAATAATTGTAGTATGTCTACTCTCATATATTAGCAGAGTGAGTCCCATGTAATTATTTACCCTATGTAGATTTTAACTTGGTATCGGTGTCCTAGGGTTACAGTTGGGGATTCATGTTTTCTCGACATTGGCGCCACAAATCCGCAACCGACATTGGTGATCACAATTTTCCGGGTCACTATTAGGGTTATATTTCTCGATGGTTTGGTGCCGTGGTTTTGTCTTTTTTTGCTTCTTGTGGTCTAAAGTCTGCACACCTTGCCACCTTGGCAACATGTTTTGATTGATGTTGGTTTACAATTATCATGGGATTTTGTCGGCATGATGATCCGTTGTTCTCGAATCGCTTTCTCCTGTTAATCTTCTACTAATTTCTTTGGTGATACGTTGATGTCATCTTGGTTCACCATGGCTGAAGCCTTGGTAATGACCATCTTAATGTGCTTAGAGAAAAAAGAAAAAGAAAATATGGAGTTGTTGCTACTGTGTGTTTTGTGGTCGTAGGTTGTGATAGAATACTCTCTTATGAACACTTTTTTCTGCTGAAATTTCTAAGGTTCGAGCTTGTTTTAGTGAGCCCTCTTTTATTTTGATTGATATGGTAAGAGCTATTTTACCGACATTACTTTAAAATTATCCGTCCCATGTATCGTCCGTGTCGATATCGATTCACGTGTCCATGTCGAAAGCACGCACGGACACACCGCATGTGATATATCTCAAATGTGAATGGAGACTCATTATACAAGTTGCAAATGTGTACGGTGCTTTTTTTATACAAGTTGTCAGAATCTTTACCACAATGTCAATGTACTATTTTTTTGAAATTGTGAATATACTTTCTCTCAATCTGCTCGGTGAAAGGACTTTTCTTTGTGTTGACAAAGCTAGATTTGATGGACAAGGGAACAAATGCTTTGTTGATGTAAGTATTAAGATCCTTTTCATTGTGAACGCCCATTAACCGCACAAAGTAGAACTCTTTTGGTCATATTTTGAATTTTTCACTAAAATTCTTTCTCCCAAAGACTTCATATTTGTTGAAGTTATCGGTGAAGTTTCTCCCAACACTTCAGATTTGTTGAAGTTATTGGTGAAGAATAATTTCTTTATCTCTTGGATTTTAATATATCTTTGATTAAAGATACAACACTTGTCAGATTCATATTTGTTTTTAGCTTATTTTGCTCCTCTCCTATTACCTTTCTTGGGGTGCTTCTACTTTGTTGGATTGACTTTAAAACATATGTATTTGTTTGTTTTATTGGTGAAACCAAAAGGTTCTTGAAGGAAGAGCATATAGGCTGCAACATCCTTGGTAGGAGTTGTGAATCGCTCTCGGGGACGATATCAATAGAAATGTGGACATGATTGCCGCACGACGGCGTAGTAGGAGCGAATACTTTGCAAGTAGTCCCGATAATGCATTAACTTAGCAAGTAAAATGGGTCCGAATATCTCGCAAAACTTCACAAAAGGTAAGATACTAATAAGTTTTGTTTCCCTTTATCGATTATATGGTTCTCACAGAAAAGGATATGATACACTTGGATGGTATCATGAATATGGAAACTCATTTTTGTACTTTTATGTTTTGCAGCACTTGGAGGCAGTTATTAGGGCATGCATACCAAATATCACATCCTTGATTAACAAAACCATTGATGAACTTGAATCTGAGATGGACCACCTTGGCAGGCCTATTGCTCTTGACGCAGGGGTATGAACAATGTTATCTCATGTTTGTCTTGTAGTGACTTTTGTGTTCACTGATCTAGTTATCTGTATAATAGAGTTTTGAGTTCTTAGATCTAGCTATATCTATGAGAGTTCTATGAGGCTTACAAAAAGTTCTATGAGGCTTTCTCCAAGAACCCAAACTTGGCATCCATGAGGACTCCCGCACGTAACCAAGCTTGCTGAATTGCTTTCGTATCACTTTCGACCAAGAGTGGTGATGAGTTGACTAGTTTGAAGGATTATGTGACTAGGATGAAGGAAGGCCGAATGACATCTATTACATCACCGGTGAAAGCAAGAAGGTCTGTGGAGAACTCTCCTTTCCTTAAGAAGCTCAAGAAGAAGGGTATTGAGGTCTTGTACATGGTTGATGCTATTGATGAGTATGTTGTGGGTCAATTAAAGGAATTTGAAGGCAAAAAGCTTGTCTCGCCACAAAGGAAGGTCCGAAGCTAGATGAGAGTGAGGGGCGAGAAAAAAGAAAAGAGAAACTAAAGGAAAAGTTTGAGGGGTCTCGCAAGGTGATCAAGGATGTTCTAGGTGACAAGGTTGAGAAGGTGATTGTCTCGACCGTGTTGTGGATTCTCCCCGCTGTTTGGTGATGGTGAGTATGGGTGGACAGCTAACATGGAGAGGATCATGAAGGCTCGTGCTCTCGGGGATTCAAGCATGGCTGGCTACATGTCTAGCAAGAAGACCATGGAGATCAACCCCGAAAATTCTATCATGGAAGAGAAATGAGGAAGAGGGTCGATCTTGATAAGAATGACAAGTCGGGTTAAAGATTTGGTTTTGTTGTCTGTGTTTGAAACTGCCCTTCTCAACCGGGTTCAGTCTTGATGAGCCCAATACTTTCGGCACAGGATTCACAGGATGCTAAAGTTGGTCCGAGCATTGACGAGGACGATCGATCTTGGTGACACATGACATGCCACCATTGGAGGATGTTGATGCCGAGGGAAGCAAGATGGAGGAAGTTGATTAAGTCTTCACCTATCTCATTTTAGTACTTGACATTTAGTATATTTGGGGTATTTGGTAGTGTTTTTATTTATGTTGAGTGTTGAAACTTGAAACAATAGTCTCAATGGTAGTGATTTTGGATGGTCTGTAAGTTGTTTCATCATGTCGGTTGTAGGTTTTGGATGGTTATTTTGCTACTCTGACAATTTTATATGCTAGTATACAGTGTTTGTCTAAAATCTATCTTATATCTATGAGAGTTCAAGTTCATAACCAAATTTGCTACAACTTTACCTTGCGTGCTCATTTATATACTATCTTGGAACTTTGTTGGGCATTTGACCAAATTTTCAAGGAACATCTAGATGGAGGGTAAGCCCTTCTCAAAAGCTTTGATCTTCCCTCTATTTAACCTAGCCCCATGTCCCCACTTGCTGATTTTTAAGTAGACCAAATAAGAGTTTTAATTTTTTTCATTAATCATACTTTTCTTTATGATGCAAAGTAGAAGGAAGACGAGTTCATATTTCCAAATATATTTGAGAGACCAATTCCATCTATCTTAAGGGACTACATTGCACCTATTTGTCTTGATTTTGATCTCACTCAAAGTGACACCTTTTCTACTTTTAGCATGATTCGGATGAATTTAATCGGTATGTCTTGTCTATTACCCTTTTATTGATATTGTCGGGAAATACATAATATGTTAAAACAAAGCACATTGTGATGGGTATATATGTGTTATATAGTTGGGAGGCGGGACAAGTCTTGGCCGAGGAAGCTTATGCTTAACTTAGTCACGACTTTCAAAGAAAAACAAATCACCGGTTTTGAACCTAGAATTTGTACATGGACTCAAAAGTCTTCTATCCGACTCGGCTTGGATAAAGTCGAGCTGTAACGATTACTTGAGATTTAATAGAGTTTTTGTCAAACCCATATATATTTACTAGCATTGTGGAACATCTCCCTCGGGCGGATTTGGGCCTTCCTCTTAGAATTCTAACAGGTTGTATAGTTGCATACCAATGACCGAGGCAATCATATATCTGTTTCTCTGGGTAGTTTATTCTTCATAAACTGAATTGTTTCAAGTTGATTCTTGCCAAACAGATGAATGAACTAAATCCACTAAAAATTTCTACATCGTCCGAGAGTTGTTAGTCATGGTGTTTTATGCTTTAGGAGATGGAAAACAGCCTTTTCCGATCAGCATGGGTGCTATCTCTCTGAATGCCTTCTTGGATTGGCTTTTTGTGTCCAGGTTCTGCTTTGGCGCACGAGGACTGGTATGATACATTTTTACTTGATGGGGGCATTGAGAGCCTATTGTGTGAAGTTGTGTTAGTATATTTAGAGTCCTAACGAAGTCACTTTCACTGTTAAGGCACTTTCTACATCTTTGGTTACTTCTTTGTCAGCTTTGGCACTCTTCACTCTCCTCTCAAGAAAACTTAACCAAGCTGGACCTGCAGGACTGTTCGACGCGACAGCACTGGTTCACCCTCTCTTGCATAGAAGGTTACTGCTAAAATAGGTAGATCCATATTGATTTCTCGTCAAAACAAAGTACATCTTTGTCGGTCTTACAAAATTTGGAATAAGTTACAATGCAGGATCAAGTTACTCATTAGTTCTAACTACTACTTGATAATTTTTAGGAATTCATCGCAAAGGTGCTTACTCTTCCCCGGAGATGGGGAGATCATGGATATGATGGAGGTTGCAAATCCGATGTTGTTCATCTTTGTCGACTCTTTCATCGTGAAACTTCTTGCTTGGAAATGAAAGCTGAATTTCTTAGCACAGTATGACATCTTCAAATATAAATATATATTAAATCAAAATAGTATTTGCTTTTATTGTTCTTATTCTCTATTCATTTGGTCTTCCTCGCTTCATTTAACGCATCACATGTTCTAGGTTGAAAATAATAGGAGTATTAAGCCTTACATCTTTGACCATGCTAATATCTCCAGACTTGCTTTGAAGAATATTTCTCTTGGTGACTCTCCAAGGGTTTTGTTTGTGTAAGATGGATGCAGGAAAACTTGTTATGCTATCAAGTACATTATCTGACTGCCTGGTTTTGTTCCTTGTATAGCCTATCTTGCTTCTCATGAAGATCCAGACATTGTCAAACTATTCTTGCATGAGTACAAGTCTGCATTGATTTTCTAGTACAATGTTTACGTCTTGAAAAAAAAAAACAGTGGTTGGTTAGGCTGTGATAGGTTCTTAGATTAAATTGATTGCATCAAGTCAGGTGTGATAGGTTCTTGGTTGGGTGATTGTGTTCTCTTTTGCTCGAGTTGATCTGCTAGATTAGATTTTGTTGGTTTATGTTGGCTTGTTACAATTTTTTGTATTTAGTGTAATATTTGTAATTGGAGATGATATTTGTGTGATGAATGTGATTTTAAGATACGTTTAATCTTTATTTGATGATAAATGACTAGGAAAATGGTATTATATTGGGATGATATTGGCAATTTTATTTTATTTTATTTTTATTATTTTATTTATTTATTTTTTAATTATTTTGATAAATGGGACATCACTTTTAAAGTGATGTATAGAGTTATTTCACTTCACTTTACAAGTAATTTAGAATCTGAATGAGACGTCACTTCCTAAGTGATGTTAATCGGCCTTATTGATTTCACTTAAAAAGTGATGTTAAACGTTATAACATCACTTGTGGACATCGATTAAAAAGTGATGCAAAGTTATAACATCACTTGTGGACATCAATTAAAAAGTGATGTGAAGTAACATCACTTATAGACATCGTTTAAAAAGTGATGTGGAAAACCCTGACTTTTCACGTCGCCACCAGTTACATCACTTGCAAAAGTGACGTCGTATATTTTTGACATCACTTATGGAGTGATTTTAAATGTCTTTTCTGTTGTAGTGGTTGTTGTTTGGAGGTGATGACTGGTTCGTTTTTCTTTTTTTGTTTGGCGAGTGCTGGTGGTTGGGTTTGCTATAGGTGGTGGCTGTTGGTGCTGAAAGTTGGAGGTCACGGTGGTAGTGATGATTGGGAGATGCTTGTTGTGGGTATGATGATGCCTGATGAAGGAGACGGTTAGGTGGTGCTGTTTTGGTGCGTGGCGCTTGGTTGATATGGTGTGGTGTTGCTGCGTGTGGCGGTAGTACCGCCGCGGTACTAATAGGTAATCGTTCTTGATGATGCCTCTGTTTCTATGTTGCTGTAGTGGAACAGTTTGCACGTCAAGACTTTTGTTGTCACGAATTTTGTTTTTGTGCTGCTCATGGAGATCGATATGGCGTGATATGCGAACTGATGATTGGCAGTGGAGGTAAGCGATCCGGTGTGTTTGTGTTTCAAAACCCCCGCTATCATCGCTGTCTCGCCTTCTCGGTGCATTGTTGATTGCACTAGATTGGTGACTGTGCTATGATATTGTAGTTGTGCAGAAGCTGACAACGGTCCTACTTTCTGAAAGGGTTTACTGGAATTTATAGTAGCGATGTCGGTTGCTTTTACTGCTTGATTGATGTGATAGAGTGGTAACTGTGAGCTATAGCTTTTTGACTTGTGAGTGTCGTGTTGAATACGTGAGTAAAAGTTTGTGGGCGTAGTTGTTGACTTGTTGTGAGTATTGACTATGTGTCTAGTGAGATTGATGTGCCTCCCACTTAAACTAAGCAATTACTCCAACTGTTGAGTTGAGTGCATGTTTGTGTGCACGCTGCCAGAGAAATGTATGTGCGTACCACTGTAAAAAAATAAAATAAAATAATAATAATAACATAAAATAATAAATAATAATACGTAAATAATAAATAATAATTTTGTGTGTGCGTTTAGGACTTATGGAAAGGACTTTGGACTAAATGACTTGGGGACTGCCTCTAATGCCTACTCCCACGCTTGATTGTGCCAAAAGCGCATGGATTGTTGCACGCTTGTCCTAATTATTTGTAAAATTTATTATCAGTATTAATAAAATTTTCACTTAAATTAAAAAAAAAATCTTAATTAATAAGTTAATAAATTAAGTGTTAAATATTTAGTTAGATTTTTTTACTTATGTAAGTATTTTTATATTTGTGTAATCAATCAAATCCCAAGAAGGCTCAAATTGTAACTTATTGGCCTTGTGCCCCATTTCGGCCTAGTTTGTGGGCTTCTATATGTATGTAATAATTTTATGAATAACAGGTGAGTGGCATTGACCCCGAACTGTCAACAGGTCAATGACCACTTAAGTCATCTTTGACCCAAGTGCGTGTAAGTACAACTTGGGAAGGTACGTTTTCTTTTATCTCTCCCTTGAATCTCCTGTCAAAGGATTATATGCAATCTCCAAACATTTTTAGGCTATTTAAACAAAAATCACTTTTAGCCTATTTTGGAAATGATATGACAGCCTGTTTAGAATTAGTGAGCATGATTAGAATTCATTTTTTTATGAATGCTTAATAATTTTGCAAAAATGATGAACTTTGCACATGCTTTTATATTGGGTATCTGAAACATACTTTTAGAGAATCTACTACATGCAAAAAAAAAAAAAAAAAAAAAAAAAAAATCTACCATCATGGTAAATCAAAATGTAGACTACCCTAAGAGTCATGAACATTTTCCCTGCATCCAAGAGAGAATTCAATCATTCCTGTAGTTGAGAACAATTTTTCAACTCAACATCTTCAAAATGCTACTTGTCCTATTTTATATATCTAAGCTTCATGAAGGACAATTTCTAATGCATTTTTTATTTTCTATCTCAACACGGGTATGTAAAAATACCATTTTGTGGGGGTACTCGTTAAACCCCCAAAATGCCACCCCGGTTTCATCCTGTTTGGGGGTGTGCATAGTGTAGGGGAATCTGACATAAAAAGACCCTACGTACCTAGTCTCGGGAATCTGACTTAAAAAGACACCCAACATAAAGTCTTGAGTATCTGACTTTAAACGACTCATTTTTCATTGCATTCAAGTAATGTCACAATAAGGTAACTATGCCCTTCTATTTGGAGAGATAGTTGTAAGCATCAGTTCCTTCGTCCAAATAACTCGTGTATTTCAATTTAGTACCTGATGGGTGGTAAGGTAATGTTTATCAACGACGCGAGTTTATTTGTTCAACATATTAGCGAATAATCTGTATTTGCTAAATCATTCCACCATCTGGGTGCAGATGACAAGGGTTTCTACAAACCCTGATGCTTGATAAAAGTTTTCGGAATCTAACTATTAACGACCTAAATTATTATATATATGTGTGTATTTTGGTTGTTTTTTTTATTGGTTTGCTATTTTCAATTTTCTTGTTGCATGCATGCTGTAATTTTTGTTATAGAGTTTCAGCCGAATTTTTGTTCACGTTTCTCAGGTAATTTCTTTCTCTATCTCTCTTGATACTTTGAGGACAAAGCATCCATCTGTTTGGGGGTGGGAGAGAAATATTTTGCAAAAATTAGCCACTTTTAGGTTATTTATTTTTCTTTCTTCCTAAAAAAATCAAAAATTAGTTAGTCATATTTAGTAATAAAGGTCTTGTTTCCTTTTATGTGATGAAAATTGTCTAGAAATCTCACATTAGCATTAGAATTAGGATTGGTTCTTAGAAACTTATGTTAATACGTACGCAATAGTTTTTATATCTTTTCATGAATATTCATGCAATGAGTGTCAATAACTGTACATAACAGTAATTTTTTGGGACCCATGGTTAGAATACTTAATTTTCAAATCCAGTGAGAATCTAGCTAAAAACCCTCAACATAAGTGTATTTGAGTAATGACCCAAGGATGAAGCAATTCAGAGTAGAAAGAAATCACATGTCCACTTGCTTTATCACTATACTATATCCTAGGAGAGAATTTAGGCATTCTTTTGACCGATATTGTAACGCCCGTATTTTAAAATACGTTTTTATCTATTTAATTAATTAATTTAATTATTTATTTTCAAAATTCGTTGGATTGGATTTGGACATGTGGGCCTGATTTTCTGGGCCCGAGTTTGTGTTGGGCTTGGGTTTCGGACCCAAGTATATAAACACATTGTTATAGAGAATAGGGTTTTAAAAATAATAAAAATAATGAAAATGGAGGTAGAGCTAGAAGCTTGTTTCTTTGGAGGTTGAGCCCATTTAATTTAATCGGGCTAGGAGGATTCATCGAAATTTGTTAATAAAAAGGTGAGTAGCTATTTTGCTATTTCACGGATTTATGGTTTTCCGTGTATCGGAGTATACCGACTAAGGTTTCGCCTATTAATCTTCATTCATTATCTTGTTGTATTGGACTTACGTGCCATTTGTATTATTAAACCTTGTTAAATTTGGTTTGATATAGAACCTGTCGAAACTTTGGTAAAATTTGTTTTGAATTTGTCGAACTATGAACAGCAGTTTCGAGGGGAGGCTTGACCATGAATCTTCTTTGCCTTTATTATTTTGTTGTTTTGTTTTGGGTGGGTTATTGTTGGTTTGAAGATTGGTGTTAGTGGAAGTTTGGTGGTCTTTATCGGCACTAATGGTATGAGTGGTTGGGCGTTTTGGTTGGTTTTATTTGGTTGAGTGATAATGGGTTGAAGGGGTATGTTTGAGTGTGTGAGGGCGTCGAGATGGGATTAGAGTGTGTCTTTGTTGGAGCTTGAGAAGCTTTAATGGCTTGAGCGTCCATTACTTGTATTCTTGAAGGATTTGTTTTGATGCGTTTTTAAAATAGTTTAAACTGTTTTGTTGTTGTGGGTTGGTTGAATGATGTTTGGTAGTAGTGGGGATGGTTGGGGGCTGTCGAGTGGAGGTGGAAGAACCATTAATGGTGGCCGAAATGATTTCTAGATCTAGTTTTGGTGATGTTTGGATTGAATGGATTAGAGTTTTTGGTTTTATTAAAGTGGTGGGGGTTTGTACCCTCTCCATTTTCAGTTTGTTGGAATTGGTGGTTGTGTGGAGGTTTGTGGTGGTCGGTTTTGGTGGTGGAAGAGAATGGGTGGAAAGATGAACGATGAATGATGAAAATCGGTTTGGGCCTTGGGCCAAAGCCTTTGGTTTTGGTTAGGCCGACCTTGTTTTGTTTTGTTTGGGCCTAGCTTGTTTAGTTGGTTGGGCCGGAATTTCATTTGTTTCTATGGGCCGATTTTATTAGTTGATGGGGCCAGCTCACTTTAGTTTTGATTGGGCCGGTTTCAGTTAAATTTTCGGGCCGAACTCAGTTGTGTTTTTGGGCCCGTTTCTAATATTGCTTGGGGCCAGTCCATTGGACTTAAAATAGATCTAATTGGGTCTTTAAATGTTTAGACTTTCGGGTTCTAAGGTTTGGGCTCGGCCAGTTGGGTCCGAACCATTACCTTAGTCATGAGCCCATGAGCCATGCACCTTTGACCTTAGCCATGAACTATGGCTATGACCCTGAACCTGTCGAACATGGAAATGACAGTTTGACTTTGACAATGACAGTTTGACTTCGACCATGACGTGTTGATTTTGACGTGACCATGATGTGTTGACTTTGACCATGATGGGTTGACTTTGACTTTGACAATGACGCATTGACTTTGACCATTGATGGTTGACTTTGACCGTTGACCATTGAAGGTTGACTTTGACATTTGACCATGGCATGTTGATGTTGACCATGATGTGTTGACCGTTGGCTTTGACCGTTGACCATTGACTGTGGAATGTTGACTTTTTTCGGTTTTAACATATTTGATTTTATGGACTATTGTAATAATAAAATGTTGTCGAACATTATATAACGTTGTTTGTCATTATCTAATTATGATTTGACGTGAGTAGTGTGTAAAACATATAGCTATTGGGCTTTGATTGTGGACTGTGGATTGTTTAATTGTGCTACATTTTATGTTGTAAATTGTATGGACAAATCCAATGCTAAAATGCTGTGAAAACTTGTATAAATTTGGTTGTCATTTATCTAATTAAGATTTGACGTGGATATTGTGACACTATGTAATATGTGGGATATATATGTTGAATGCAATAGTTTTGGAGACATAGATTTATATAAACGCCCATTATTATATATATGTGAGATGCTACTATGAGGTAGTATAGTATTTGTGGATATTTCCCACGGGATTGTGGCGTAGTGCAATAATATATTGACACGTGAAAGAATAAAAGTTGTTATGAGATATAATTGAGATATTTATAAATATTGTGGATTAGTGCAATAAGGTAATTGACCTGCACGTGGTATAGTGGAATTACTATGAGTCATAAATAGATGACACTTGAATAAATTACGTAACGAAAATCCTAGAACCTAGCTACCACAACTCATGTGATTTGGCCCTTCTGGCGTTTCAGTGAATCTGAATGGCCTTCGGGCGTAAGTAATGTGATTGGCCCTTCTGGCGTTTCAGTGAATCTGAATGGCCTTCGGGCGTAAGTAATGTGATTGGCCCTTCTGGCGTTTCAGTTAATTTGAATGGCCTTCGGGCTTAAGTAATGTGATTGGCCCTTCTAGCGTTTCAGTTAATCTGAATGGCCTTCGGGCGTAAGTAATGTGATTGGCCCTCCCGGGCGTTTGATAAAAGCTGAATGGCCCTCCGGCGTAGCGAATAATTGGCTTGATTATTCCGTTCGCAATATAGAACGAGATCGCAATATTTTATGCCGAATAGTGGCGATTTCTTACATATATTTGGCTTCCGGTGTGAGGATTTACGGTGTCGCGGCATCCCCGCCAGGTGGTTACGCACGGAGTGGTTCATTATGTAAGGGGAGGCATGTGGATGTACATGTTAAGTTGGGTAGCGATTGTGGTAGCCAGGAAACTAGGTAAGACATAGATACAACGCGTGATTTTAGGGACACGCAAAGAAAGCCCTGAAATAATCTAATTATGGTAATATGTTTGGTTGGTTATTTGTTTAGTTAGAACCTAAAACCTCGATGGAGGAACTACATGCCTTATTTATGATCGCGATATAGTTTGTTGTGTGGTTAGTGGGAAGTTAAAGGCCTCGGTGGAGGAACTACCTGCCTTAATTATTGTACTTAAGGATGTTGTATTAGTCGTTGAAAGTTAAAGGCCTCGATGGAGGAACTAATTGCCGTTATGGATTGTGTATATATATGTATAATTATATTTTATATTTTAGAGCTACTCACACCAGCATTTTTATAATGCTGACCCGATTTGCATGTTTGCTTATCGGGTGTGTTCATTAAATGAACACAGTTGATAAGTCTTGACAGTTTAGTGTTGAAGAAGATTGGTTGTCTTGCTGGTTTTTGCGTTAAGCGTTGCATTTCAAGATAGGTTTTGTTTTCCCTTAAGGTGATATAGATTTTCAGTTGAGGAAATATTATTTATATTTTCATTTGTAATTTTAATTAAAGAGTTATTGAAAAGAGATTTGTAACCTAATCTTATTTGATGAATTTTTGTAATGAAGAGGACATTTGTTTAATTGAAATTTTTATTGGTTTTTAATTATCCGCATATTTAAATTGTTTATGGGTTTTTGGGAGTTTAGAGTGCGTCACACCTCAGAGATCGAAGAGTCAGGAACAAATAATGTTTTTCCGAATTCTGTTGAAATTCGGGGTGTGACAGATATAGCCAAATAAAAAAATATACAAACCCAAAAAAATAAATTTCCACTAGTTTTCCCCGTTGAGCCTTTATATTAGCCATTTCATTTTTCAACCATTATTTCCTTTCCCATATCCATATCTAATGAGTTCGAGAAATATGATGAAAAACATAAAAGAGAAGAGAAAGACCTATACAAATACGAAAATTCGTTCTATTAGTTGGCGCCGATTGATGAATCCAGTTAGCTATGTCAAAACCAAGAAAAAGTAAATTTCATGAAAGAAAAAAAAAAAATCAAAATTATAAACTCCAAAAATAAAATCAAATGGAGTATAAAAGCCAAAAGGATGAAGTATGGAACAATTTTGAAACAAAAGAACACTAGGTTTTCTCCAGTAATTATTTGAAGACCATATTTTCTCTAACTCATTGTTTTGTTGTCCCTTCCATTCCTTCTAAACCACTTCCAAAGCCCTATAATACCTAATAAAAGTCATCTAGCTTAATTAGGATAGGTTAGTGTGATAGTAAGTGGTAAATGTGATTGATCGACCTCAGCTTCGTTGGACGTTATTGAGAATGTGAAGATATGTGTGCCCACTGCACACTGGAGTACGCAAAACTTGAGTGAAAAATATGAGAGAATTTGTATTTCGACACATACCTATGAGAACTTACTTAAAGACGCTCTCCGAAGGATCCAGAAACGACCCTGCTTGTACATTTCATTGTAAAGTTTACTGCATGCATATTCATATATAGATGATTTGATTATTGTGAATTTATTAAAGTAGGTTTCAAAGGAATTAATCTTCGTTCCCCGCTAGTGAGATGTATAGATATCTTATTTCTAATTTAGGGAACAAGCCTTTGTTACTGAGTCGTTGTAGTATAGTTGAAGTTTGTGGGTATCTTCTTTGGAAAACTCTCACGAGGCTAATACTCATCCACTAGAGAATTCCTAGTGGTTTAAGACCTTATTGCATATGGTCAATGCAATCGCACTCTGCGAAATGAGAATTAGGTTAGGACTACACATTTTTGGCCACTTATCTGTTTTAGTGTCTTTTCTTTGCTTGATGGCAAGCAAAATATTGTTTGGGGGTGGTTGATAAGTACCCAAAACTATGTTTTAAACCCCGTAGAGACATTACAATTGGGTCAATTATGTGTTTAATAAATGTAAATTAATTGTATTTTCATGTTTTCACAGGTTTCGACAGTCAACGTTAAAATACACACAAAACCTGCGTTTTAGCATGAAATACAACCAAATAAAGCTTGGACTTGAAATCTTCAGTATCAGCTCATTTAAAGCTCCAAACTGCCAGCAAAGCTCATGGACTCAGAGAACCATGAAACAAGTTGAAGAATCCAAACTTGAATAAGTCAGGAGAAAACTTCAAATGACGATATCTTTCGTCTCCTAACTCTGATTCAAGCATTTGACCAGCTAAAATGATTAGCGCAGGAAACTCTAGGTAACGGTATCTAGCTTCCAAAAAATGGTCGTATAGTTTGGAATATGAAGATAAAGCCAAAACCTGTTACTATTTAGTCTAAGCCCATTACTATTCCAGAGAATATTTCTAGAATATTCTCTAGAATATTTCTAGAATATTCCCTGGGACATTATATTTTATTTGTAACCGTTAGATTTAGATTAGATGGATTGAATCTAGACCGTCTAAAAAACTTTAAATAGAAGAGTCTAGTTTTAGTTTTTCTCATTGAATGGTTAGCATTCAATCATAGGATTTAGAATAGTTTACTGTTGTTCTAGTGTAATGAAGAATTTAATTTCCAGTTTTTAATTAAAATGTTTTTAATTCAGTTTTATTTTCTGTTAATTAGAATAACACTTTAGTTCTGTAATCTCAGAGCAGAAACTCTGCCCGAGTGAGGATTATCTTTGTTAGGGAGGGTGCTTCGATAATTATAACGATTAGGAATCGAGTAAGTTCAACCAGAGATGGGGTTCTTAATCGATTCCATGCACTAATAACGCTCGTTCAGAGAGGAAGAGTTGTTATTAGGGATCAAAAATTGAGACTAACTCTTTTAACGGAGATATGATTCGCTCAAACGGATTTTCTATCTCCGAAATCAAAAGTCTATTTTATTTTAGTTTCATCATTTTCTCACCTAAATCCATTTTCACAAACATCACGTGATCGAATTAGTTTTTGTTTATAAATAAACTTTTGCAATTTCATTGAAATGTGAACGAAATGACAAACCCGACCGCTGTTTTATAGAAAGATCATACCACATAAGTCATTGTGAACTAGCTCAAGGACATTGTCCTTTCTGTGAGACGGTAATCTTTGGAAAGACACCCTGTGTTGCTTTCCTACCAAACAATGAGTACATCTATTTAAATGCGTACCTTTTATGTTTGGCAAGGCCTTTTGCTTGGCAAGAACTTACATGCCTTTTTCGGCCATATGACACAATCTCTTGTGCCATAGTTCGGAGGACGCTTCTTATTTTACCGTATTTGCTTCCACTTTACACAAACTAGCCTGTATCTGGTAAAGAGAGCAAGTTTTCTTCTCTTTGGCTGCTACTATGGAACCTCTGCTCAGTTTCCATACTCCGTTACCAAACGAGTTTAGAAAGCCATCATCATCTAACTTCCCAACGGAAATTAGGCTTAGTCAAATGTCAGGGACATGTCTTACATCCTTGAGTGTCAAGGTGTAGCTGACATTGGTTTGTACATAAACATCACCAATGCCTACAATCTTCGAGACTCCACTGTTACCCATCTTTACTTCACCAAACTCACCATAGCTATAGGTAGTGAAGAATCCCTTGTGCGGTGTGATGTGATAGGATGCTCCTGTATCTATCACCCACTCTGCATCCTGACATGAGGTACTAAGACAGCACACACCACATTCTGACATAATTCCCACTAGACCATCGTCGACTAGTGCGGTGGTATCTCTCCCTATGTTTCCGTTAGTCTGTACCATGTCTTCATGTACACAGTTATTCTTCTCATCCCTCTTCAGTGTTCTGCACTCGTACCTGAAATGACCTTTGGTGGCACAATAGTAACATTGTCTCTCTGCCTTAGGAGTTCTAGCTTCACCCCTAAATTTGCCTCGGTCATCACATCGAGAATGAGATGGTTTTCTGCTCTTACCTCTCCCCTGCTTCTCTGTGACAAGGATCTCTGAGTGAGAGGAGTTGTTTCGTGAATCCTTTCTTGTCTCCTCATTCAACAATGCCCCGGTAGCCATCTCCATGGAAATAACTCCATCCTTGGCGGCTCCGTTAAGAGAAACTGCTAACGTTTCCCAATTGTCAGGTAGGGAGGTTAATAGGAACAAAGCCTCAACTTCGTCTCCCATATTAATCTTCATCAAGTGTAACTGATTGATGATATTATGTACTTCATTAAGATGCTCAGACATTGAAGAACCTTCTTTGTACTTCGTGTTAACAAACTTCTTAATGAGCAGCACTTTGTTTCCGGTCGACTTCCTATCATAGAGGTCTGCGAGTTTCTTCCACAAGCCAAAAGCAGTAGTCTCTTGGGATACATGGCAGAAGACATTGTCGACAATCCATTGTCGAATGTACCCTATTGCTTTTCTGTCAAGCTTGGTCCACTCAGCCGCCACTATTGCGTCTGGTTTTACCCCCCCCATTCTCAATGGGTTGTGCCAAGTCCTTGCAATATAGCAAGTCTTCCATCTTGCCTTTCCAAATGGTGTAGTTTGCTCTATCTAGACTAATCATGCGAGTGTTCATAGAATGGTCCATCTCTACAAGCTATTTCAACTCAAACCTTCTCTCAGGAATTTTGTCAAACACCTTCCAAGCAAAATTTGGATAACAACCTAGATTAATCTAACCAAGGCAGTTATACCACTTGTTAGGGAATAATGATATCAATCGATCCCCACTACACAGATAACTTGTATTTGAACCAACAACAATCTCAAGACAATTCTAAATATCCACTAAAACTAACCTAGCATGCCCAACTCTCTAAACAACTACTAACAACAAATAATAATGCAAAAAAGTAAAAGCATACCACAACACAAAGATATACCGTGGTTCAGCCAATGGTGCCTACTTCCACAATAGCTAATCATTTTATAAAATGGGAAGGAAGATTACAATCACTCCTTTCAGTCTTTCACCTTACTAGATCACTCCCCTCTCTTTACAGGGTTTTCTCTCTGCAAAGGTTATCTCTCAATCTTGATAGCTTTCAAAATTGGGTTTCTCTGTAAAACTTCTGTGTTAGGTTTTCCCAAAAACCATGATCTCTATTTATATAGTAAACCGCAATCTCGCGATTACTGTAGCAAAATAGAAACTACGAAAATAGACATGAGCGCGGGCGTGCCCTTATCCAGGCAAAATCGAGCTCGTGTGCCCTCTAATTTTCCTCAAGCCAAAAAATCTAGTACCATGAGCGCAGGCGCACTTGCGGGCAAGACCAATTGATCAGCCTTTTCCACGCAGACATCAACAGATTTGTCTCCTCTTACTCATGTGAGAGATAACTCCAACAAAAGGCTGGTATCCAAAGGTTTTTATTTTCTCAAGAACTTGACTGGCAATGTTCTAACAAAACACTGGAATGCGTCTCATTTGCGTTTATTTCACAAGTAAATTACTTATCATTAGTTCTACCAATAAATTTCAAATAGATTGCACTTTCCTTCCATTTATCATCAATAAATTTCATTTCCATTTACGTTGCGTTTTAATTTCAAATTGGTCACTTAGTTTTACACTTATTAAACTCGGGTGGCGAAGGCCATACTGCACTTCTGTTTCGGCTTGCGTGGTACAGTTGGCCTACGCCTGGTATCATTGTTTAGGGATGTCTATCTTGCCCGAAACCCGTCCAAAACCCGAACAAAATACCCGCACCGAACCCTGCCCAAACTCGACAAAGCTCGAACCCGAACCCAAACCGAAATACATAGGGTAGGGTTGGTCACACTCTCTAAACCTGGACCGACCCGATAATTTAGCCCTAAATCTGTTAAAAGGGCTAAAACCCCAAAACCGAACCCGGACCTAAATTCGATTTCAATTGCATACTACTAATCTCATATAAAAGAATGAGTTAGATAAATATTTGGATTATGATCTCATTCATATTTACAATGATGAGTTATTTAATATATTGGATTATGAAAAAAATTTATGTCGGGATTTCCAATTTTTTCAGTAATTGCACGTGATCATGTGTCTATAGTTCATTCCGAGTCCATCTATTTTTAAATCATATCAAATAATTATATCTGAGTATATGTGATAATTACTTTCAAGTTCATTAGAAGTTTTATTTTGTTTGAATGATTTGTGGATAGCCGAAGAAGGAATAAAATGTAGATATATATTTCAAATAAAGTTTCTTATTGTCTTCTTTCTTCATTTATACCGGGCTTTATCCTACCCGAAATCCGAATCCGAGCCCGATGGGTACCCAAAATATAGGGTTAGGATAAAGTTTTGTCACACTTCTCAACAAAATATCCGACTCTGAACCCGACCCGTTGAAAACCGGTCCGGGTTTGGATAACCCAATACCCGTTCAAAACTCGAAAAGTCGGGTTCGAACCGGGTCGGGTACCCGTTTGGACATCCCTATGACATTGTTCGACAATACAAACCCAAGAATGATAATGTATTGTTTTTTGTCTATGTGGAATTGTTTAGATTACACCAAGCGTATACCTTTGGTGGCGAAGTCTGAACTACACTCAGATTTAAACCCAACTAATAAGGCACTTCTTGGTTGTCTCCACAAGGATCGTCTGATGGAGAATCTTCACAATGGAACTATGCTTGCTATTCAAGTGACTTAGTTCCATTGATCATATCTTGAGTGGTTTTGGAGATCACATCTTGAGTGGTTTAGGAGTTGTACAGTAGTAGTTTAGATGGACGGTATGAAATAGATTCTATTAGCAGTAGTTTCCATGTGAACCAGGCTTTTGAGATTTTTTCATTGTTCCGGTTGGCTCCCTGATATGATCTGGCGGAGTATAGATATGTTGCATGCAAGCTTCACGGTTTGAATGCTCAATGGAGTGAAGAGAAGAAACAGAGTTATATATGCCACGCAATTCGGGAATTTAACATCCACAAGTCCTTGGTGCATTGTCATATTGTCCGATTGTGGGATATCTTTGAGATAGACCAGAACACATTTTGCACCGTCTTGGATTATTGCAGCGGTAAAGATCTTGATGCAGCTCTAAAAGCAACGCCAATACTTCCCGAGAGAGAGGCCGAAATTGAAATTGTAATTGTTCAGACATTTCAAGGTCTTGTATATTTAAACAAGAGACAGCAGAAGATTATCCATTATGATTTGAAGCCTGGAAATGTTCTCTTTGACGAGGTTGGTGTTGCAAAAGTGACGGATTTCGGTCTAAGCAAGATAGTGGAGGATAACGTCGGATCCCAAGGCATGGAATTAACTTCTCAGGGTGCTAGTACATATTGGTGAGTGGTGCATCACATGGCTTTAAGAATGGAGGGTGATTTATAAGTGTTATTTCCTGTTAAAAGTTTGTAGGCGCTGAGGGAAAAAAACAACTCTTTTGCTTGACCCACTTACTCTTGGCGACCGGCACCAGCACCGGTGGGTTCAGGTGGTTTCCAGTCGGTTCCAACCTTTTTCGTGCCGGTTCAGGCGTTTCCCAGCTAGTTCAGGTGGTTTCCAGCCGGTTCAGGCATTTCCCCTGCCTGGTCAAGCATTTTCCAGCCGATTCAGGTGGTATACAGGCCGGTTCAGGCTTTTTTCATGCCGGTTCAGGCATTTTCCAGCTGGTTCAGACATTTTTCATGCCAGGGCAGGCGTTACCCAGCTGGCTTCGGCGGTCATCTACCGGGTCAGGCAGTATACAGGCCGGTTCAGCAGTTTGCAAGCCAGGTCAGGCCTATTTCAGCAGGTTTAGGCTGGGTTAGCATCTTCCATGGCCATATCACTGAGTGCTGCATCTTTTCAAACTTTTTCGCCCATCTTTATTACATGTTCCTTTTTATTTCATTTTGATTTTTTTGATACTTTAATTCTTCAACATATCATCTTCATCTTCGTTTACTCATTTGTTGAAGAGGGGGCAATATGTGTACCCTACATCATATTTCCAATCCAAAGTGTCTCGGACCATGGACTGGGTGTAGGACTAGCGATGGACCATTCCGGTGGTTGTCAAAAAACACTTTGGATCATCCGGTCTTCTAATCCGTCAAAATTCACAACAGGTCTAGGGCCCATCCGGGTGGCCCAAGTTTATGGACCCAATCCGTCCGGATCATCCTGATCCAATAACCCGATTTGCGGAGGTGAGAAACCCTAGTGCAATCCGATAAGATCTTGCACAAGGATAGAATGAAATCTTGGGGAATTATCCTATTTTAGATAGGATCATGTTATGATTCAAAAAGGAAGGCAATCTCCAAGAATCACTTTTTTGGTCGCCAAGGCAGGAGATTGCTATATATACGGAGGCTTCTGCAGCCTCCAGAACAACGTTTTACGAGACTTGATCCCGGATTTATCACTGGGTACGTAGGCAACCAGAACGTTGGTGCAGTCTATCTTCTTCAAAAAACCTAATCCCCATCTCTTTCGAACTTTCGGAAGCACCACTACATCGGGAGTGTCGGGTTAACTTTTTCCCCTGACACCTGTTATGGTTTGCCGCATAATGCGATTCTTTTTCTTAGAATTATGTATACGTTTCACTAATTGGGTTAAGGTTGATACAATGCACACGACTAATGCTATAGTCCATTCTTTATGTGATATAGTTTGGCCTGGCTGGTGCCTACAACCTCACCTAGTAGCCCCATGCACCCCGTCCGACCAAATTGCACTAAATAGGTTGGCTAGGGTAGATGAAAATAGGATGAAGGCTTGGAAAGTAGTCATAGATATGCAAGACTTAAAGGAGGCTCATTTCACAAGTGAGGAGCAAACGGAGGAAAATGCATGATTGGAAACAACTATATATGGTAATATTTATATTTCTTGTTAGAGTCCGCTTATGTCCCAAACGACATTTTATTTCCTGTTATCTCCATAATGGATAGAACTCATATAGGAGTTGCGTCTGCATGTAATTTATTTCTTTATATTTGTATCGTTTAACTTTCTTTTATAAGTGCTCCCATTTCCAAGCACGTTTATATGATATTCTCTATCCTTTTCATTCCATACTTTAGGGACAAAGCATGATTCTGTTTGGGGGTGGAATAGAAACACGCTCTAAATGTTTAAGCACATATTAGGTTGTATATTACGTATTATTTGTCGTATAAAAAGTATAAAATAGAAAAAAAAAAAATATAAAAATAGTTTATACTATGCACTTAGGATAATGGTATTATTTTATTTTCCATGATGATATTAGTCTAGAAATCTCAAGTAGCAATAGAATTAAGCGTAGTTCTTAGAAACTTAGGTTAATACGTAGGTAATAGTCATTGCATATTTTCATTAACATCTTGCATGAGCATATATGAGTGTACTTGGCAGTATTTTTTTGACACCTAGGTTAGACTACTTAATTTTACATATCCTGTAAGATTCTAGCCTGAAAGCCTCATATGAGTGAGTATTTAAGTGATGACACAAATGAGACATATAATATGAGTAGAGAAATCACCCTGACACCTGTTATGGTTTGCCGCATAATGCGATTCTTTTTCTTAGAATTATGTATACGTTTCACTAATTGGGTTAAGGTTGATACAATGCACACGACTAATGCTATAGTCCATTCTTTATGTGATATGGTTTGGCCTGGCTGGTGCCTACAACCTCACCTAGTAGCCCCATGCACCCCGTCCGACCAAATTGCACTAAATAGGTTGGCTAGGGTAGATGAAAATAGGATGAAGGCTTGGAAAGTAGTCATAGATATGCAAGACTTAAAGGAGGCTCATTTCACAAGTGAGGAGCAAACGGAGGAAAATGCATGATTGGAAACAACTATATATGGTAATATTTATATTTCTTGTTAGAGTCCGCTTATGTCCCAAACGACATTTTATTTCCTGTTATCTCCATAATGGATAGAACTCATATAGGAGTTGCGTCTGCATGTAATTTATTTCTTTATATTTGTATCGTTTAACTTTCTTTTATAAGTGCTCCCATTTCCAAGCACGTTTATATGATATTCTCTATCCTTTTCATTCCATACTTTAGGGACAAAGCATGATTCTGTTTGGGGGTGGAATAGAAACACGCTCTAAATGTTTAAGCACATATTAGGTTGTATATTACGTATTATTTGTCGTATAAAAAGTATAAAATAGAAAAAAAAAATATAAAAATAGTTTATACTATGCACTTAGGATAATGGTATTATTTTATTTTCCATGATGATATTAGTCTAGAAATCTCAAGTAGCAATAGAATTAAGCGTAGTTCTTAGAAACTTAGGTTAATACGTAGGTAATAGTCATTGCATATTTTCATTAACATCTTGCATGAGCATATATGAGTGTACTTGGCAGTATTTTTTTGACACCTAGGTTAGACTACTTAATTTTACATATCCTGTAAGATTCTAGCCTGAAAGCCTCATATGAGTGAGTATTTAAGTGATGACACAAATGAGACATATAATATGAGTAGAGAAATCACACATCCACTTGCTTGATTACCATATCATATCCTAAGTAAGAATTTAGGCCCTCTTTGGATCGATATAGCTAAAAATTCATACCTATAAGTAATTATCTGCTAGGTAAAAATTCATACCTATAAAAATTCATTCCTCTGAGCCTTTCAATTTCGCAACCACAAATCCTTTACCCATCTTTTAAACCAATAAAAATAAAAATAAGCCTACTCATCTTTGAATGAGTCTGAGAATAGGATGAGTAAAGAGAATAAAGAGAAAGACTTGTGGAAAACCAAAAATTAGTTAGTTGCTTCAGAATAGAAAAAGAAAAGAAGTTTCCATCCAAAGAAAAAAAAAATAGAAATAAAATAAAAACTCTAAAATAGAATAAAATGAGTCAAAAAGCCAAAATAAAAAGGTTAAAGATGAAAACTAAGTATAGAAACAAAGTAAGAACAATGTTTTCTCTAGTTACATGTAATTGAAGAGCCTATTATCTCAAACTTCACTGCACCAAAACAGCTTTTTTGTGATGCCAAAATGGCGTTACAAATAATTTTAGTGACACCATTTTGGCATCACAATTTGGCATCAATTATTTTTGTGACGCCATTTTGACGTCATAAATATTTGTGACACCATTTTGGCGTCACTAATTTGTGACGTCAAAATGGAGTCACAAAATATAGTGACACCATTTTGACATCACAAAATGTTAACCGTCACATATTTTGTGACATCGTTTTGGCTTCACAAAATATATTTTAGAAAAAAAAAAAAGTTGTTATACATATACCGGCGGATATATAACAACCAATTATTATTATTATTATTATTCAAGATACAATTAGCCCTAGCCACCACCGGTTGCTATATGAACTAGCCAAAATACAACTTTTAAAAAACAGTTCATTCAATAAAATACACAATCACACTGTCAATCCCATTCAAGAATAAAACATTCATTCCATCACTCAAAATTATCAAGTCACTTGTAAACAACAAGTACTTCAATTTTCTAAGCGAAAAGTATAATACAAATCACTTTCTAAAAATAGTAAACAATTTTTACTAGAAAGAACCTCGGAATCTCCCGAACTTGTCAGGTATTTACGTATAGGTGTGCTCTCAGACCTGCTTACTGGTGTGGGCATCTCGGGTGCATCACTTATTTTAACTGAATCTGCAGAACCAAACCCATCTGAACTAGGTGTGTTGAGTTTTGAATAAACACCAGAGTCTAATTTCTCTAAGTCGGTGGTTTCTGGGGTTGGAGGCAAGCACTGAGACAACTCCAACGCATACTGTTGAATAGCTTGTGTTTGACCACAATAAACCAGAACCACATGCTCCCCATCGGGTAAATAGTCACTTGTTCCAGTAAGAATCAAAATAGGCACTGCAACAGTAAATTTTGCAATATAATCAATGCGTGTGGCCATGGGATTTGGACCATACTACTCTAAATGCACAAAACGATTCAGCGTCACTTGGTAGCAGCCACCCTTCTTTACTTGCTTAAGTATCTTCACTTCACGATTCAAAGCTACATAAGAAAAAATCATTTAGTAGTGCTTTTCACTTACCCAAGATAGAGAAAAATATCAGAAAACCAGCAGAGATTTGAACCACACCTTTCGACTCCCAACTCGAGTGGATCCAAGAAGACCCACATTCTCTCTATAGCGTTTTACATATATTTATGAAATGACAGTAACTTAGAACACGTTAAAGGAAATAAGAGTGCAAGGAAATACTTGAAATATATGTGCTACTTACATAGACACAGTAGAGCCAGTTCCTGTCCCAAATAGTCCATCCAATAGGATTCCAATTCCCTGTTCAAGATGAACCATCAGTTTTATTTTTGTTATGGAGTTCCATCTAAAGCAGACATGTACCACACTTAGTATAACTTGCTCACCTACCAGCCTATACCACGACTAAGAACATGAGCAGGAGGAGGAGTAGCACTAGGCAATCGCAAAGCAGCCTTATATGCTCCAGTTGACTGCCAAAACAAATGCCAGAGTTAACATCGAACGTCAAACCATTCCTGTGCCCCTATACGCTATCTATAGAATGAGATACCTCTATTATGGAAACAAAAATAGCAGGCATCATTCCGAACGCGTGACCAACATCAAATGTAGGTGCACCCCATTGAAGTCGGTATGGGATTTTTATCTTGCATTTTGTAAGTGCACAAGGTTTACAATTGGCTCTAACATGATAACGACATAGTTTGTCAGGAACCAACAATAGGTATACCGACCAAGGTGCAGAAGAAATGAGATAGGCCTTATCAGTTCGGTAGTTCATTTGAGTCTTTTCTGGACGATGTTTGTAAGTTTAATCGGCGGCGATCAAGAGATGAGCATATGCCCATATCATCGTGGATCGATATTACGAGAGCAAACCGTTCCAATACTGGCAAGTGCTTTGCCTGAAAGTGTTTTAGATACTTTACACAAAAGACAACATATGAAACAAATTCTCAATTTCCTTCTCTGACAACAATTACAGTTTGTTTCCTATAGAAAAATAGAAGGGAAAAAACACGAGAAAAGTAACGCTTCCAATAAGATAAAGATCAAGGAGCCAAATCAATTGAGATAGTTGGTGCTACCTGGGAGAAAGCGATGAATAAGATGAGCATGGGAACTCCAATTTCTACACAGGATCCAACCTGCCAAAGAAAGTAATGCAAGCGCTAATGCTTTTGAAACTTAGAACAAATGAGTGGAATGACCTACCAAAACGGTAAAAAAAGCACAAAATACATAATAAAAAGAGCAAAGGAATTTCAACGTTTTCTATCTAAAAAGAAATTGCTTTAAAAATAATCAAAACCTGAAGGACATACCGCTGTGACAAGATTAATGTGATTGGGACAATTTGTTGCAGTCAAGAAGTTAGCTGCATACACAGGTTGACCATCATGAGGCTTAAGTATCTGCCCCCACAAATTTTTTTGAGAGAGATCGAGAGGGAAACCCTCCCAATTTCCGGAGAGAGAGCGAGAGAGGAGGCCAAGCATATTCTCTCCTTGGACTTTATCAAGCACAACTCACCCAAGGCCCAAAATATGGGGTTTTACAATAGATATTGAACTTAAAGATGCATGGATGTCATCACAATAAAAACATTTTCAGTAGTAAACATTCAATGACAAACTAATCTACATATTAGAGTGGTAGACCCCGAACTAAACCTGAATTTTGCAATAAGAAATGCATACGTTGTGCAACTGACCAAACCCAATGAACACGTTGTAGCAACTGGATCTATCGGGACTTCCTTAGTAGATGTGTGTCACCAAAAGTCTGAATATACAAACACAACTTGATTTTAAATTATATAACTTTTACGGATGTCATCCAAGTATTGGTAGAATCAAGTTGTACACTTGTAATATAACCAAACCCAATCAACTACATGGAGAAAAATTTCTTAATACAGACATAAATAAGAATATGAAGTACCTTGAGAAGCAACATGCCAACATTGACAATCAGTAACACCTATCCTTCCAAAAGCTTAAATACACATTATCTCCTTTAGCATCCTGACCAAATAATAAAGGATTAGAAGAACAATGTCTAACCAAACCAAAATCAAGTAAACCCCAAGCTTGAAATCCGTTAACATAGGCAACCACAAACACCCACTACACTAAGCATCGTCAATGAAACAACTAAACTTGAAACAATCCATTAACAATAGACAATTTGTGCCTATTACCTCAATACCAGATTTATGCCATTTATGTCATCTCACTACCAAATTATATAAGTTCTAAGTGATAACCTTTAGGAATGATCTAGATTTACATAGTATGAACATACTACACAACATGATCAACTACATACTTATCTATAGATTCAAAGACATGAATAAAATGAGACGTCACTTCTGAATATATTCAAGCAACAACTAAATATTTGCAGACTTTTAGCCGATCATGCCCATTTCTAATAACACCCTTGTCTGCCCTAAACCCAAACCATGCTCATGAGTACTTTTCCCTAAATACCCAAGGCCCCATGCGAAAATTGCTGATTTAAATCGTGGTTTTTCCCAAGCATCAAGTCATGGTTTATAACTCATTTCAAAACCATATATAATTCTCAATACTCTTAATTCTCATAATTGTAACAAAAAGTTGATAGAAAAACAAACCTGAACTGAGAAATCCACCTTCAGCGAAATCGAAAGTCCTAGTACAAAATCCAGCTAAAACGTTCACTAGTTTCACCAAAACATGAAAAGAATCAAATTTTATGGAAAAAAATCAAAACCCCAAAGTGAAATAAGCTTTGGGGGTGAAAAATAATGAATAAGACAGAAGCAGGTCCATGGCAATAGCAGCGGCACCAGCAGGCACCAAGCAGCAGCAGCAGGCAGGCACCCGGGGGTGAAAAATAATGAATAAGACAGCAGAAGGTCCATGGCAACAGCAGCAGGCACCAGCGGCAGTAGGCAGGCACTCAGCAGCAACACCCAAAATTATAAACCCTAGAAAACAAAATCACGTTAGAAACCCCAAAACAAAAATCAAGACAAACAAAACTTATCTTCATCGACTGTAACCTTAACTAGAATCTTCATATTTCACTCATACAACATCTTACAATAGATCAAATCTGCATATTAACCCAATTCCTACAAGCACAAGGAAAACAGCACTGCAATCCAGGTATTTAGCCTGTAATTGAGACTCTAGAAAATCCACCTAAAAACTGATTTCTAATCATTTCTACCGATATTAAGCAGGGCAATACCCGAAACCCCTAAATTCTGCCTTAATAAAAAAAAAAAAAAACTCTAAAACCCTAAATACAATTTTCACCAAAATTTGAAATCTTTCCATTTCACATCTTATTTTCAAAACATCAATACAACACAACACAAGCTTATATCTTCTTATAAACTGGCTTGGGCTCGATTTTGTCATTCCAATAATACCAAAACCACAAATCAGCAAAAACACAGTTAGTAGATGCATGTACATAACAACACAAAACAAATGTAAGTCTTACATCAAGTAAAGACAAAAGCTCCTCAACAGAAGAAGGTGGTTCCAATAGTTTAGTTCCAGCTTCCATAAGCTGATTTTCTAACTCTTTCTCACCCATTTCTAACAACAATCCAGATCTTCAAACCCTAGAAATCATCACAAATGTAAAAAAAAATAAAAATTAACACCTAGGGTTAGTAACAGTAACAATAAACCATAACTAGAATAATGATCCAATTGATTACTTGTTAAACCATAACTAGAATCTTGAAGCTGTTGCTGCATCTGAACTCGATAATTCTGATTGTTCATTTCCCTTTTTTGCTCCTGATTCCAATTATCTCTAGACTGAACTTGAACCATTTGCTCTCCATAATACAGTTGCTTCGCTCTCATCATCCCATCAGGTACACTATTATCTCTGTACATAATAATAATAATTCACTTAAAATCAAGCTCATAACTATACCCTTCCATTACCTACCAACTAATTTAAACAAAAAACTAATAAATCTTTTCTTAACAATTGAACTAAGCAGTACCTTGAATTTCCATCGGGTGAATGTAAATCAAGACCCCCACTACTTTTCTGCACCAATTGCGGCTGCGGTGGCTTTCTAAACCCAGTCCCCAGTCCTTGTTCTGACCTTTCCGATCTCTCAGACCTCTTCGACTTCTCGGATCTCTCATCATCCGAGAAAACCCAGATCGTATTTTTAACAATACCAACAACATTAAAAGATCGAAAAGAGAGTACCTCTGTTTAAGATGGAGATGTTGGGATAAACAAAACTGCCGTCTTCAATTCACTGTCATCGAAATTAGGGGAAGGAGGTGGAATATGAAGAAGTGGGGAGGAACAACATATTTAGGGCAAGGTTTTACTCTTTCAGAGAGTTGAGATCGAGAAGAAACCCAATGTCTTTCGAGTTTGACGCCTGTGTAGAACACGTGCGCTGATTTCAATTTTTTATACCTTTCACCGCAGATATGCCGTCACTAATTTTTTATAGAATTTTCTTAAAAAAATAAAATAACCTTTTGATTTATTGTGACGCTAAAAACCGAATACTGACGCCTAATTGCTGTCACAAAATTTCTGACACCATTTTGGCGTCACAAAACCTCAAAAGCCTCTGTCACAAAAATACAGTTATGGTGTAGTGCTTGTTTATTTGAATATCCATTTCGTTTCTTCTTGAACTATCACCTCAGTCCCGTATCACCTAATAAAGACCTCTAGCTCAATTAGGATTAATTTGGTATGGTAGTAAGTGGTAGATGTAATTGACCAACCTCGGCTCCTTTAGACGTCATTGAGATTGTGAGAAAACGTGTGCCCACTGCACACTGGAGTGAGCTAACTTGAGTGGAAAAATCAGAGTATTTTTGTCTTGACAAATTGTGAGGACCTACTTAAGGACGCTAATCCAAAAGTTCTAGAAACGGACCTGTGATCAGCTCTCAAATGTGCATTTTATTACCTGTATATTGCTGCATTACATCCTTTCTTACACTTAACGAAAAAATAACTCATATCTTTTATTACTTTTCAGGTTAGCGAGTATTTCAGACCACTTATCATAAAAGCTGCATCTTAACACCAAAAGGGGCCTTAATCACGTTTATTATGAAGACCAGAAGCTGCTATGGAAAAGTGCTAAAAAAGTCAACAGTCAACAGTCAACAGTCAAAGGTCAAAGCCCTTAACTGAAAAGACCAGAGATGGAGACCCTTATCTCAAAATATGACATTCTCCCAAAACCTATCTTGGTCAAGAAGAAATCAAAAAAGCAAAAGCAAAAGCAAAAGCAAGAGCAAAAGTGAAGTGTGACTTGTCTAATTTGTAATGGAGAAGGGTAAATTTGTAAAAGGCAAAAGTATGGGTATATAACCCAAAAGTAAGGGAGAGAGAAACTATCCATTGTCTTAGGATCCAAACCATTTGGTTTGTTTAATTTATTGTCTAGTTTTTCAATTCAAGTTTTTACTTTATTGTTTGTTTTATTTCCTTTCAATCAAAACTTGTTATTTTACTTGTTCTTATTTCAATCTTCAATCTTATTTTACTTGTTCTTATTGCAATCTTTAATCAATCTTTCTTCCAATGTTTTCAAGTCATTTCAATATCAACAACTAAAGGTTTCATGTTTTCATTAGCATAAAACCAATTTAATCTATACAAGAGTCTACCTTTCTTTTTCACAACTCCCACACTCAAACTCTAAACAATTTAGGATGAACCTCACTTCTAAAATAAACTCTTTTGAAGTTACCACCATTATCTAAAGCTTCAAATGGCGCTGCCATCATGGATTGAAGGAGTGAGAGTGCTTATTTTAGAATCTAAGAAGGGAGCATCATTCTCATCTTTCCATTTCTATTTTTTTTCAATTTTTTGTCATTTTATTTTTTATTTTCAGTACTGATTTATTTTCTTACAAATTAGGTTGCGGGACAACAAAACTGGAGAGGAGCTGAAGACACCACTTGGTAGGGGGTGTGAGTTGGCTAGGGGGCGACCGCCCAGTCACTTCTAGAGACATGGGTCTAGTTTTTTGGCAACTCAGTTGGTTTTTGATGAATAGTTGTACTCCGAGCCCAGATTTTATAATAGAGTAAGAGAAGTCAGTGGAACTTGTTTGTAATAGTTATAGATAAAATGAAAAATGAAAAAAAAAAAGGAAAAATTGGTTTTTGATTGATTCCTTATGATGAATATGAGTTAAACTTTGTTTAAGTTATATACTTACTAAAGGATTAGAGTTTTAATTGCCTTGGGAAGTTCAAGTCTGTGAGGCATGTTGTGGATAGCTCACACACTATGAATCAACTTGGTAATAAACATTCTAAGTCCATTTGACTCTAGTTAATCTAGGTTATTAATCTAAAGCTAGTTAATATATTAGATTAGTATAATATTAGTTAGTTTCAAGTTTGAGCCCTTGAAGGCAAAGTTGTATAAATTATCAAAAACCAAACTTTGGGATTTTTAAGTAGGCCTTTATTGTAACTTAAAACAGGGTAAAGCTCAAAAGGTTGGGCCTGATTCTCAGATCACGCGCCAACTGACATCGCTTTCTGCTCAAGCTGTGTGTAAGTACGACTTGAGAGGTAAATTCTAAACCTCCTCGAAGCCCAAGTAAGAGGATACCTTGTGTGTTCAAGCATGCTTACGTGATTGTTTGAAATTTACTTTCCGCACTGCAATTTACATTCGCGTATAAGGCTGAACCCAAGCCACATAACAACCATTGGGAAGTCATTTCCCAATGTAGGTTAATTGGACGTTGTTTGATTCTTGAAAGCCCTAGACAAAAAAAATAAATTAAAATCAATCAACTAGAGCCGAAAGTAGTCACGCTCCTCCAGAAAAGGACAAAAATATTGTCATGAGGATTTAGAGTAGTCAGTTACCAGATTTCGATGGACCAACTACCATTCTCACTCCCCTCCCCCATATTCATCGTGAGTGAGATTCTTGGTAGCACACCACTTGGTGAAGTGACTGTCTACTCTTCTGAGATGTGTAGTAGAGCCATCCTAGTCTTGCGCCCAGTTGTTCCTCTGAATAGGGCATTATAAAATAGAGACCAAAAGCAAAGTTTTCAAAACTCCATACTTGTAAAAACAAATTTCGAATTCTTGAGCATACATTGCACCGTTTGCGCATGTTAGGATAATTTTAGGGTTTTGCTAAAAGTGTATGATACTTCGTTCAGGCACTTCTAGTATTAGCAAGAATAAAACTTACTCACGTAGGAGAGCTCGTCACCCTACACAATCTCTTCTTTCTAGTCTTCCATCTCATAAGATGGCTGACGAAGTAGTGCAAGCTGAAGAGCCTCTTTCCAACTTCTACACACCGTTGCAAGATGGGCCATGATAAGAGCCCAAAACTGTAGTTTTAACGTTTTTAACAATATTGATTTTGACCAATTATGTGATTAATAAGTAATAGTTAGGACTATTATCGTGCTTTTGTATATTTCAGGCTTCGGAGTTGAATCAATGTCAATTCATTACTAAGTAGGTGCTAAAAGGAGCTAAAGTGATTGCTATGAAAGTTCTATGAAGAAAGCCCAAGTTTCATGGAGAAAAAGCCCTTAAAAAGCCCAAGTCAAAGCTGTTAAGTGAAAGTCAAACCGGATTAGAAAGTTAAAGAAAAGTCAACAACACTTCAAAAGACTATATCTTTAGACTCAGGCATCGGAATTAGGCCCATTTTATATCAAAATGACCAGCTCAGAAAGCTCTTTTCAATGGTGTAGGCCTTGACTCGATCATAGTAGTATAAGTTAGTGAAATTGAGTGCTACAGTAACACAACCATAATTGGAAGTCTTGGATTTACCCAATTGGGTTATGGACTTGATTTATGGGTCCATAACCTAGCCTAAAAGCCCATGCACGAAATTATAACCTAACCCTCTCCAATATAAAGAGGGTTAAGGCTAAAACAAAGAGGAGCTACTCCCTTTTTAGTTTAGAATAATTTAGGGTTCTCTCTCTCTCTCTCCTTTTGTAGTTTAGTTTAGGTTAGAATAATTTAGTTTGTAGCCTCTATTAAATCATTCAATAAAAACCCTTAATTTAATATTCAATTCTTGTCTCTTTAATTTAATGTCTTTATCTTATTCTTTTGATATTGTTTTGATATTGTTAATCCAATGAAACAAGGCTAAAACCTCCATTAATTAGAGGAGGTTAAAGAAGCCATGTGAGGATGATTGCTTGTTAAAATAGTTGTTATTTAGAATAGAATTTCAGGTTCATTATTATGAGTGTTTAGAGATAAATCTCATAATGATGAACTAGAATTTAGAGCCACCATCAAAGAGATTTGTGGTGGAGCTAAACTCTAATGCTAGTGGAACCTTGATTCGAGAGAACTTGGTATTCACTAGGGATCAATATTCGATTCGATGACTAACTAATAGCCAATCGAATTGCATGGTGGAATTTCCCCCCTCTATGTTCTTCCAATTCATTAAATTCACATTTTAATTGCTTAGTTAAATTAGTTTAATTTATAATTAGTTTTAGTTTAAATAAATCACAACACTACTCTCATTGTTCTCAACATTGGTTCCTTGTGTTTGATTAATTGAATTCATTTATGTCTTACTAGATTAAGAGTGGAACGATTCCATACTCTATATATTGAATGAATATATATGTTTGAGAGTAGAAAATAAATAATTGATTCCATAAAAATGAAGTTAGAGTAATCTAGTTGAGTTTTTACGGGTTATCAAATGGCGCCGCTACCATCTTAATCTCGTTCTAAACAAGAATTCAATTGCTTGAATCCAAGGGGCAATCCCCCATTATCTACCCACCCACCCTTTTCATTTTTCTTTCTTTTTTTCTCATATTTTCGTCACTGTTCACTGTTTAAGCACAGGGGCGCACGCCTTCTATTTTGCCTTGTTCAGAGAGCGTCCGCCCTCCCTTGTGTCTGCAGAATCACAACGAAGAATACTGCGGTAAGGGTATTGTTAAATTTCCGAAAATTCTGAATATTTTCAGGTATAATATTTAAAGTATTATTGATTTACTGGAATATTTTCAGAATTTTTCTAATTGTTTTACCTTGTGAACAAATACGATCTTTACAGTGCTGTATTTCAGTTTTCAAACCGTAAGTTCTTGAAAAACAGACGAGTAAGGTTACTTAGGCAGTTCCAAAAATTATAAAATTTTTACAAGAGTATCTATCCTAAGTCAGGAGTTTGCAGTAAAAATTTGACAAGTTTTTTATTTGTTTTGACCTCCTAACTAGTGGAGTCTTTCCAGTGTATTTCTGCAGTTTTGCAACACTTAATTTCTGGAACAATAGCCGATAAGGACGGTTTGTAGAACTCCAATTGCTCTACAATTTTTACTGGAATACCCATGATCTGTCAGGAGTCTCCAATAAACTTTTGGCGATTTTTGTCTCTGTTTTGATTGGTTAACCTTTCAGTTGTTTGTATTGTGTCCGAAAATTATTTCACAAACTTTGGAGGGCAGTAGAAGGACTTTCATAGCTCCGATTGATCTGAAATTTTACAGGTTACTTGATATACATCTTAGCAAACTACTGTAAAAATTTCAAATTTTTTGGAGTGTGCCCTACGCCCTAGATAGCCTATTTTCAAGCGTGCCCCGCGCTTAACCGCCTGGACATTGTGTCAAGCACGAGCGCGCCCTGCGCTCAACCACCTGGAACTTGAGTTAGACAGGAGCACGACCTGTGCCCTACCAAGGCCATTTCTGAGCGCGACCTGCGCCCTCTTCTGGAGCAACCCGATTTTCACAAGTTAGTCCAAATTTTCATTTCTTCAAGTTATTCAGTGTTTCTAACATCATACAAACACTAAGATCGCGTATACCAGACGCTATTCAAATGCATAGGAAGGAGGCATTCAGGCACTCCTTCTTCCACTCCTCGCCTCTTCTGTCAGAGGAGTTTTAATTCTAGTATAATCAGGCTTCTTTTTCGTAAACGTCAACATACATGCCTATCTAGAAATTTATAGTTAGAGTTTCGTATGCATATTAATTGTCCTAGAATATATTTTTAAAACCAGTATGGCATATCAATATGTAGATGAACAATCATGTGATTATTATGTAAACCCTTCACCATGTTCATGCTGCGATAGTCCTTACCATTGGGCTTCTCATTGCCCATCATACCAAGAGTTTGGACCTACTATAAAATATAATAATAATTATGAGCCTCAATTTTCAAACATTCATATAAACAAATCACGAAAAATATTAACTCTCTTTATTTCTGTATCTCTTTCATTTTCTTTGTAAAAATAAAACAACTAGCGGAAATAGTTTTGAAAATAATACTTCTTAAACACTACTCATAAACCACGATACGAGAATCACTTAGACTTACCTAAGTCTAAGCTAACCAAATGCTCCGATACCAAACTGTCACATCCGAATTTCGACAGAATTAGAAAAAAACAATATTTGTTCCCGACTCTTCGATCTTCGAGGTGTGACGCACTCTCAACTCTCAAAAACCCATAAACAGTTTAAATATGCGGATAATTAAAAACCAATAAAAATTTTAACTTAAACAAAAGTCCTCTTCATTACAAAAATTCAGAAATAAGATTAGGTTACAAATCTCTTTTCAATAACTCTTTATTTAAAATTACAAATAAAAATACAAATAACATTGTCTCCACTGAAAATCTATATCACCTCAAGGGAAAACAAAACCTATCTTGAAATGCAACGCTAACGCCAACCACAAGCAACAACCAACCTTCTTCAACACTAAACCTGTCAAGACTTATCAACTATGTTTATTTAATGAACACACCCGATAAGCAAACATGCAAATCGGGTCAGCATTATAAAAATGCGGGTGTGAGTAGCTCTAAAATACAACATATATTTATACATATACATACACAATCCATAAGGCAGTTAGTTCATCCACCGAGGCGCCTTAACTCCCAACAACTAATACGACATTCTTAACTACAATAAGTAAGGCAGGTAGTTCCTCCACTGAGGCGCCTTAACTTCCCGCTAACCACACAACAAACCATACGCATAATAAAAAGGCATTTAGTTCCTCCACGAGGCGCCTTAGGTTCTAACTAAACTAATAACCAGCCAAGCATATTCTATACTTATTGCATTTCATGCTCAATTACAGAGTGGGTCGTCTCTACACAAGTAATTAGTTTGACCCACCCTTCTGCAAAACTCTATCAAATCATATATTTAAAGATATATTATTAATCAACATATTACCATAATTATATTATTTAAGGCTTTCATTGCGTGTCCCTAAAATTACATCGTATCTATGTCTTACCTAGTTTCCCTGGCTACCACAATCGCTTTCCAACGCCGAACATGTACATCCACATGCCTCCCCTTACATAATGAACCACTCCGTGCGTAACTACCCTGAGCGTGATGCCGCACACTAGGTAACCCCTCACACGAAAACCATTATGTAAGTACTACCATTATTCGGCATAAAATATCGCGCATCTCGTTCTAATTTTGCAAACGGAATAATCAAGCCACCATTCAGCTACGCCAGAAGGGCCATTAAGATTTACTGAAACGCCTGAAGGGCCAATCACATTACTTACGCCAAAAGAGCCATTCAGATTCACTGAAACGCCAGAAGGGCCAATTATATCACATGAGTTGTGGTAGCTAGGTTCTAGGATTTTCGTTACGTAATTTATTCAAGTGTTTACATTTATATCTCATAATAATTCCACTATATCACGTACAGGTCAAATACCTTATTGCACTAAGCCAAAATATATGTATAATTATTTTAATACATCTCATAACCGCTTTTATTCTTTCACGTGCCAATATATTATTGCACTAAGCCACAATCCCGTGGGAAATATCCACAAATACTATACTACCTCCTAGTAGCATCTCACAGATAAAATAATGGAGTGTTTATACATTTATTTCTCCAAAACTATTGTATTTAATATATATATCCCAACATATTATATAACGTCATAATTGCTTCAAACGTATCACATAACATTTTTATAGTGTTTTAGGAATATTATATCTCCTAAAATTTCTATCTCGTCCCGTGTCAAAAATACACAACCTCAACATCAAATCTATATTAGATACTGACAAACAAGTTTATACAAGTGTCACCCACATCCTATCATTAGATTGGTCCATAAATTCAATCTATAACATTTTTGGAAAAAGTCAATAGTCAACGGGTCAACAGTCAACCCAACAGTCAACGGTCCTAACCGGTGGTCATCCCACCCGGTCCTCACCCAAACCTATATTTAAAAAGAGTTCAAACCCTGGTCCTAAGCGACTGGGCTAAACTGACCCGGTTTAACCCGGCCCATAAACTGATTTGGCCCAACTTGAAAATTTCTAAACTAAATAGATATCATGCGATCCACTTAAAATTTTAGGGACTAGCCCACATAAACATGTTAAACTGGCCCAAACAAAAGATAAATAGAATTGGCCCAACCAAACAACTAAAGTCGGGCCCAAAAACTGAAAAGAAAATTGGCCCAAAGACTTAAAATGAAAATGGCCCAAACCAACTAAAATAGAATTCGGCCCAGCAACCATCTAAGGCCTAAGCCCCAGGCCCAGCCAGTCATCTCCCTCACCAGCTCTCTTCCTCCACCGCCAGCCACCAAATCGACCACCATCAAGTTCCAATCGCCCACCCATTTCAACCAACTGATTTTAAACCCCCTAAAAACCCCTACAACTTTAACAAAACCAAGAACTCCAAATCACTTGATCCCCCATCTTCCTCAAAACTAGATCTGATTTTCGCCGCCATTAATGACTTCTCAAAGATTCAATTCTTACCTCTTTTACAGCCCTCACACACCCTACCTTACCCCACTACAACCACTCATCAATCCACCAACACAAACAACCATCAAACAGTTCAAACTATTTTACTGGAGTGTTCGGGCGAGCTGTCATTAATGGTTTCTCCGAGCTTTGATAGCCCTTTCCAGCACGCATTCGATAGCCCTCATTCCAACCTCAATACCCAAACTCAAATCAACAAAGTAAAAGTCATAAAGACAAGGGTTCAAATAAAAAAGGTCCGGTCAGGCGACGCCATTAACGCCCCTTTAGAGCTTGAACAACTCCCTAACAATGTACCACCACAACCCCACCAGATAACAGTTCAAAACCACAAACATAAAGAGTTTAAAGGAAACACAGGCCGAAATCTTGCTGTGGGGCTTGCGCCGCCATTAACAGCTTCTCGAAGCTTCGACAGTTCAGTAAAATTTATGATATTCAACAAAGTTTAATAAATACGACACGCACGACGTCGAGTAAAACAGGATAATGAGCAGTATCAATAGGTAGAAATCTTAGGCAGTACACACCGTTACCCGAAAAACTATAAATCCGGTGAAATAGCAAAAATAGCTACTCACCAGATTATGACTCCTACTTAATTCCTCCTAGTCCGAAATTCGTCAAGCTAACGCTCCAACGCCGAGCAAACAAGTCAGCTCCATTTTTATTATTTTATTCTCTCAACCCTATTCTCTAGAATAATGTGATTATATACTTGGGTTTGAAACCCAAGCCCAACACAAACTTGAGCCCGGAAATCAGGCCCACGTATCCCAAATCCAATCCAGCGAATTTTAAATAAATAATTAAATTAATTAATAAAATAAATAAATACGTATTTTAAATACGGGCGTTACAATTGATGCTAACCTCACCTACGCCAGACCTTTCCACCATGCCAAAAATCACCCACCCATCTAGCTCGCCACCCTTCCCAGACCAAATTTCCCAACAAATAGCCAACAACGGAAAAACATTTAGAGAACAAAATGCAGAAACCCAAACTATGCTTTAGAATCTAGCCAAAATGATTTCCATGATCCCCTCACCTAACACAGAACTTTTAACCTTGTCAAAGATCAACACACAAGTAGAACAACCTATTCCCATAACCAAACCATTCGACCTAGTTAAGACCTACCATGAATTTCATGAACCATTACCTTCCCATGACCCTCATATTAACCATTATATTAACTCCACACACAACCTGGATGAGGAAATTCTTGAAGACGACTTTGTAGGATTTGTTTCGGATGACCATGATGCCATTGAGGAAACTTATATTATTTTAGAGGACGAGAGTGAGGAAATAGAAATCAACAATTCTAATCTAAGGCATGAACAAGGTAATGTGCAGGAATTAAAGGAAGTAACATCTTTAAAGCAATGTGAATCTAAATTTAGTTTGGCAGCTGAGAAAATAACAATGGAAAACATAGATGAAAATCTTACAGATAAAGCCACGAACCACAACTTTATAGATTCAGCTAAGCTAGATAAATAATTCTATGATTTCTTAAGAGCATGTGAGGATCCACCAACTGATGAACCATCAACTGACCACCATCCACCTGAGTTACCACCTCCTACAATCCAACAATCTAGCACAACTAAGCCATACATTCACCTACCATTTAAGAAGAACCTCGAATTTGCACTTGAGCCTATTGCCTCAGAGACCCTCTATAATTTTTTCAACCCTCACGGTGAAGAGTGTTTGCCTAGTACACCATTCCTGTAGTTGAGAGCCAAAATTTGACCTAGCGTAGTGAGAAACCTAGTTTATCTTATTTTCCCTCATCTAAGCCTCATGAAAGACATCAACATCCATACTTCATTCCTTTCTCACTTAAAATATCACTAATTCATCTTTTGGGTAATTCTAATTCTTTAAAATAGCTACAACATGATGGTTTGCATATGTTCTTTGATTGGTTGCATAAGTTTTCTTTCATTCTTCTACATAATTACTTCCAATTATACAACTTCATTCTGTTTGGGGGTGCATTTAGTATCATATTTTTATGGCTAGACACCCAACTCTTTCGGCTATTAGTTTATAGTTGACCACACATCATCCATTTTGTGTCACCCCAGTTCTTGCTTGTTTGGGGGTGTGCACAGTCTAGGGGAATCTGACTTAAAACGACCCCACATTAAGTCTAGGGGAATTTGACTTTAAAAGAACCATATAATTTCTTGTAAAATACCACCTTAATGGAGTATATGCCACAAAAAATTTCAAACTTCAAAAGAGTTTCAAATTTTGTTTGGGGGTGGCGTATTTTGGTATTTCATTTCAAATCTTTTTGCCACCCTTTGCCTGTCATGTTTACTCCAGTAGAGTTTGTGTTAGTTAGTACATAACAGTTTAATTGTGCTTCATGTTATCATATCTTCTTTACAATATTTCTGTTACAGGTACGGCCAATTTTTGCCACGTTTCTATGGTAAAGTCTTTCCTTATCTCTTTACACTTTAAGGACAAAGCATTCGATTGTTTGGGGTGGGATAGAAACATTTGCAAAAATTAGACACTTTTAAGATGTAAATTATGCACTTTTCTTTATAGAATATTAATATATATATATATATATATATATATATATATATATATATATATATATATATATATATATTATTGTTTATACTAAGCACTTAGTGATAATGGTATTGTTCCCTTCTCCATTATGATATTAGTCTAGAAATCTCATGTAGTACTTGAATTAGGATTTAATTTTTGAAACATAGATTAATACGTAGGTAATAGTCATTGCATCTTTTCACAAACATCTTGTATGAGCATCTTTGATTGTACTTGGCAGTATTTTTCTGAGACCTATGTTAGAGTACTTAATACATACCCTGTGAGCATCTAGCCTAAAAGCCTCATAAGAGTAAAATATTGAGTGATGACACAAGGGAGAAGAAAATTCCGAGTAGAGAAATCACACATCCACTTGTTTGATCACCACACCATATCATAAGCAAAAATTTAGGCCCTCTTTGGATCGATATAGCCAGAAATTCACACTTATATGAAATTTATTATCCGCTAGTCGCCCCACTAAGACTTTCATTAGCCTTTTCACAAACCAAAAATCATTTACCCAATAAAACAAAACAAAATAAAATAAAATAAAATCAACCTACCTATCTGGATAAGCCTGAGAAATAGGATGAGTGAAGAAAAGAGAAGAGAAAAACCTGTGTAAACAAAAATTAGTTAGTTGCTTCAGAAATGAAAAAGAAAAGAAAGTTTCCATCCAAAGAAAAGAAAAATAAAATAAAATAAAAACTCCAAAAATAGAATAAAAGGAGTCAAAAAGTCAAAATAAAAAGGCTAAGAATGGAAACAAAGTGTAAAAGCAAAAGAATAAGGTTTTCTCTAGTTACATAATATGAAGACTCTATTGTCTCAGACTTGTCTTTTTGAATATCCATTTCCTTCCTTCTTTAACCAATACCTATGCCCCGTATCACATAATAAAGACCTCTACCTCAATTAGGAATAGGTTGGTGTGATAGTAAGTGGTATATGTGTTTGATTGACCTCGACTTCCTTGGATTGTCATTGAGATTGTGAGGAAACGTGTGCCCACTGCACACTGGAGTTAGCAAACTTGAGTGGAAAAATCAGAGTGTTATGTGTTTTGACACATTCCTTGTGAGAACCTACTTAGGCACGCTACTCAAAAGTTTCAGAAACGGACCTGCCATTACATTTCATATCATAGTTCATTATATAGTTGTTTATCTTAAGATGATTTGATTATTATGCATGTATTAGTTTAAGTTTTAGAATGATCATTCTTGTTTAAATACTAGTGAGATGTATAGATCATTGAGACATAAATAAGGAAACAATATTTTTATTTCATAGTCGTTGTAGTATAGATGAAGTTTGTGAGTACCTTCACTGGAAAACTCTCACGAGGCTATAACTCATCCACTAGGGAATTCCTAGTGGTTTAAGGCCTTGTTGCATATGGTCAATGCAATCGCACTCGGCGAAACGAGATTAGTTAGAACTCCATTTTTGGTCACTTATTCTAATTTCTAATATTTGCTTGAGGACAAGCAAAATGCTATTTGGGGGTGGTTTGATAAGAGCCCAAAACTGTAGTTTTAACCCCTTTAACAATATTGCTTTAGACCAATTATGTGATTAATAAGTAAGAGTTAGTACTACTATCGTGCTTTTGTGTATTTCAGGTTTCGGAGTTGAATAAATGTCAATTCGTTACTAAGTAGGCGCTAAAAGGAGCTAAAGTGATTGCTATGAAAGTTCTATGAAGAAAGCCCAAGTTTTATGGAGAAAAAGCCCTTAGAAAGCCCAAGTCAAAGCTGTTAAGTGAAAGTCAAACCGGATTAGAAAGCTGAAGAAAAGTCAACGAACTTCAAAAGGCCATATCTTTGGACTCAGGCCTCGGAATTAGGCCCATTTTATATCAAAATGACCGGCTCAGAAATTTCTTTCCAATGGTCTAGGCTTTGACTCGATCAGAATAGTATAAGTTGGTGAAATTGCGTGCTACAGTAACACGACCAGAATTGGAAGTCTTGGATTTACCCAATTGGGTTATGGACTTGATTTATGGGTCCATAACCTAGCCTAAAAGCTCATTTACAAAATTGTAAATTAACCCTCTCCTATATAAAGATGGTTAAGGCTAAAACAAAGAGGAGCTACTCCCTCTTTAGTTTAGAATAATTTAGGGTTCTCTCTCTCTCTCTTCTTTTGTAGTTTAGTTTAGGTTAGAATAATTTAGTTTGTAGCCTCCATTAAATCCTTCAATAAAAACCCTTAGTTTAATATTCAATTATTGTCTATTTAATTTAATGTATTTATCTTATTGTTTTGATATTGTTCATCCAATGAAACAAGGTTAAAACTTCCATTAGAGGAGGTTAAAGAAGCCATGTGAGGATGATTGCTTGTTAGAATAGTTGTTATTTAGAATAAAATTTCAAGTTCATTATTATGAGTGTTTAGAGATAAATCTCATAATGATGAACTAGAGTTTAGAGCCACCATCAAAGAGATTTGTGGTGGAGCTAAACTCTCATGCTAGTGGAACTTTGATTCGAGAGGACTTGGTATTCACTAGGGATCAATATTCGATTCGATGACTAACTAATAGCCAATCGAATTGCATGGTGGAATTTCCCTTTTCTATGTTCTTCCAATTCATTAAATTCACCTTTTAATTTCTTAGTTAAATTAGTTAAATTTATAATTAGTTTTAGTTTAAATAAATCACAACACTACTCTCATTGTTCTCAACATTGGTTCCTTGTGTTTGATTAATTGAATTCATTTATGTCTTGCTAGATTAAGAGTGGAATGATTTCGTACTCTATATATTGAATGAATATATATGTTTGAGAGTAGGAAATAAATAATTGATTCCGTAAGAATGAAGTTAGAGTAATTTAGTTGAGTTTTTACGGGTTATCAGGCCTCCATCTTGTATACGACTCACATCGCTTACGAACGATTATCGCATTCCACCGAACGTGTTCAATCTTCTACCCATCTTCCACGGGTTAGAACACGAGTTATCGTACAAACATCTACACCGGATACATGAAGTATGTAATACTTTTCATCATCTGGGCGTCACCGACGATCAGGTTAAGCTAAGAGTGTTTCCTTTCACTCTAGCTGGTAAGAGGCTAGTCACATTTGGCTTCTTTCACAGAAGGCCGACTTTTTCGATACATGGGAAAAGATTGTGTTCTCCTTCATGAAGAAGTACTTTCTACTGAAGAAAACAGAAGAGATAAGAAACAAGATACAATTCTTCAGACAGAGTCCGAGTGAGACATTTTCCCAAGTATGGGATAGATTCTCCGACCTACTCCATTAATGTCCTCACCATAAACTAGAAAAATCCACTCTTGTCCAATGTTTCTTCAAAGGCCTTCTCCCATAACACAAAGTAACCCTCGACATCATGAGTAATGGTAATTTTTTGGATAGAGGTGCAACTTAAGGCTAACCTTTCTTGAAAACCAAGCTGAAAAGAGTACCCATTGGGGCGACATAAACAATTCCATAACAGCCCAACCCAGTACATCTAAGGTTAGTGGTATTTTTGAGGTGAAATCAGATCCAGAAATCAAAACCTTAATCATAACCCTCATAAGAAAGATAGTTGCCCTCACAACCAAAAAAAAAAACCAAACCCCTCATCCTGTCATGAACGTAAATGCCTCACCATGCAATTTCTGTCTATGCTTAAATCATATAGATGCCACCTGTCCTTTGATCACAAACCTATCATCATTTCAGCCAGAAGAAGTATATGCTTTCAATGTACCAAATGCACCCTGGAGATAACATACAAACTTCGTACGGACCAACATTCCACAAACCAAACACCACCAGGTTTTAACAAACCAACAAATACATTTAGACAAGGACAATGACAAGGTACCTATAACAATTAGAACAGAGCATTGGTTCCATCCTAATTTAACTAAAACTATCAAAACCCACCTATCAACAACCAAAGAGACCTAGTTCCCATTACACCATCAACTAGTGGCCAAATAGATAAGCCAACCGAAATAATGCTATCTGTTATGCAACATCAAACCCAAATCCTAACATCCATGCAACAATCTCTAAACTTGTTAGCCCAAGATAAAACCCAGAAAAGTGTGTTCCCAGGTTAAGCTATTCCTAATCCTAAGTCAACAAACACAGCCTTTGAAGCAACAAGTGACATGAACAAAGCTGGAACGCTAAAAACTCTTTCTTAATCATCCCATTTACGAGGATTGACTTTTCTTTTCTATTGTATTTCTTTCCCATTCCATTCCATATTTTCCTTTAAAAGGGGATACATCAATAAGGTAACTGGACCTATCCACTTGGAGGGTGTGGTTGTAAGTGTCGGAGCCTTAGTCCACAGTATATCTTGTATATTCTTTGTAAAACACTTTTTACTTATCGTTGGAGTAAGTGTGAACCTGTGGAGCGAGTATACAATTTTTCTTTTCTTTATTTTAGACTTCTTTTTCATAAATGTTGGTTTTCTTTGTGTTGAGATTTTGGATACATCAATAGTTAAGTGATTTTTCAAAATGGGCAATGGATTTTACACAAACCAACCCCTATAACAACACAATCTAGGCGCAGTTTGAGATCAGCTTTGCTTACTAAGGGTCACCTATATCACTGAGCTATTCACCCGGGTCAGGACATTCCATGTCTTGTGCAGTAAATCCCCTAACTCGCATAGCTGAAGCTCTGTCTGTTGAATGTTTAGAAATAGTGGTGTTTAGGGTGTTGTTCATCTTAAATCCTTTTGGTGGGAGGAATGGTTTGATGGATGGAAATAACTCTCTCTACTACTTTCTAGTCTCTCTTACTCTTTTGTTCCTAGGTTTAATGGTGGAAACACTAGTTCTTATTTTAAACTTGTTGAAATCTTAAACACATTCAATAGAGAAGTATGGAATGAAATTGGTTTTGATGATTATCTTACTCACAAAGTTATACTCATTTGAACTTGTCAAATGAGTATGACTTGTGTTTGTGGGATTAAATCAATATGAGATAAGTAAAGAAAACTTGTATTGAAGAAAAGATGGGAAACTTGTATTGAAAAGATATAATGAAAACTTCTATTGAAAGATTAATAACTTGGTTTACACTAAAGCTTGAAGAACATAAAAATGGAAAACAAGGAAATAACAAATTAAATTAAAACATTTAATCTATTCCTAATGACCAAAGATTAGCTCTAGGGTTTACTCTACTCCTAACAAACCAAATGGTTTGGATCCTAAAACATTAGATAACTAATTCTCTACATTTCATTGGTTTATATAGGACACCAATTACATCTTTGCCCTTCCTTCTAGAAACAACATTGTGGGCTTTTGACCTAAGCTCATACAATAGAATTCTTGATTTTGGCTTTGAGTCCTTGAGTCCATAGCTTTCAGCTTTGAGTCCTTGAGTCTTTGACTTCGACAGTTGACTTTGACTTTTGAGCACTTTTGCTTCTAAGTTAGAATCTTCCCAAGCAGCGTAAATAACAATTCTTTTTGCGCTAAAATACATGTATTAGGAATATGCGTTCTAAATGGCTTGTATCTTGCAAACGGTAGCAAAAGCTATAAGTGATAGGCACCCAAAACTATAAAATAAACCCTGTAGAGATATTACATATTGGTTAATTATGTGTGTAATAATTGCAAATTAATTGTATTTCCATGCTTTTGCAGGTTTCAACATATAAACGATGAAATTTCAACAAAATCGGCATTTTGGCATGGAACCAAGGTGAATATGCTAATTGGAAACAAAGCCTTTTTATCAAGTCCAAAAGAAGCCCATTGGAAGCTTAAATCAAGCCCATGTAGCCTGGTAAAAATAGCCAATTCCGGGTTAACCCTGGTCAAATCTTGTAGAAAAGTCAATGAAACTTTATAAAATCATATCTTTTGACTCCGAACTCCGTTTTAGGCGTGTGACCTGTCAAAACGATCAGCGTAACAAGATCCACATAATGTTATATAGGTTCTCTCAATTTACTGGATTGGGAATTAAAATAGGTCCGAACCAAGATAAATTAAAAATTCCAATTACTATTCATCATGATGTCATTAAGTGGAAGCTTATGTAATCACCCACTTTCTCCACTTAATAATTGCACAAATCACTCCTAATTATTTATCTTGTAATGGGAATTAATATTCACCTACTTTCTCCACTTAGATTAAATAAATTCCATTATAAAAGTAGATTAATTTGTAACCTTTGGATTGAAAATGTAAGATGTAATCTTGGCCACCCATTTCACTCCTTTGAAACTATAAATAGGAGGGGTGGTGCTCTAAATAAATTGGCCAATTTACTTGTGATTTGTGGCCATGTAGCCCTTTACTCTCTTCTTCTTCTTCTTCTTCTTTATTTTCATTAGTTGTAGTTATCTTACCATGAGCTAACTCATCCCTTGTAAAGGGTTAGATAAACCCATGTGAGAATAACTCTACTAATGAAGATGTAATTTAATTGCTTAAAATTTAACAAGTTTGATTTTTACTTTAATTACAAAATATTTAGAAGTGGAAAACAAACTAGAGGTTGAAGAAGTGCTCTAGAGATAGGGTGCTAATTTAATCTCTAATGCTAGTAGAATCTCTTTAGAGATTTATAAATTCTACTAGGGATCAAAGTTTAATTATTCAGTCTGATTTGTCTATGAATCAAAGTGAATATGAAAACTAACAATTGAAATATGTCTTTCATTAATAGTAGCTTGAGTCACATGGTAAATCAATCCTCCATAGCTTTCTCTCTCTATCTTCTCTGAGCAAGTTTAGAATAAATTTGTTATTAGTAACTTTTGTAACTTATAATTAAAAAAAGTAAAGTGTAATGTAAAAACTTCCACCTAAAGCCTTCTCTCATTTAAGGTTTCTCTTGAGTACGTACTCTAGCTAAGTTGTGAACAAGTGCTTCAATGTTAGGCATGAGACGATTCCTTTACTCGAACTATATTTCAACATAAATCGAGAGTAAGGTAATTGATATAAGTGTAAGTTGGAGTAACGTCTAATTTAATACTTATCAAATGGTGTCGCTGCCATCCTAACATCTACCGAAGCGCGACAATAGAGCTCATCTACGTCATGGGGAATCCCCCCTCTTCTCTCCCTTCCATTTTTTCTCTTTATTTTTTTTTTAATTTATTTTTGTCTAATATTATTTTTTAACTTTTGATTTTTTTTTTGGTCACAAGTTCGCGACTAAAAGGTGGAGTGCGCAAGTCCCCCAGTTTAACAATGTTGGAGCGCGACTTGTGGTTGTTGTTTTTGAGTCGCGCCTACTACTATTCTGGGGATTTAGATTCCCACGTTTGAACGTCAAGTCCTCCAAAATCTATATGATATCACTGCCTACCTGAGCCAGTGAAACCTGTTCCTGGAGGGGATATTAGTATTCCATATCTTGCGAGGAAGTTCTGAAATCATTTATATATCTATAAAGTGGAGTTGCGGGATGCTTTTCAGGTTCCATTTTCTACCACTACTCGACTCACTTGCTAGAGGAGTAACTTCTTGCATGGCATAACCTCTTTAGACCTTGTATACGTATAGTTGTATGTATTATAATATTTTTTTGCATGATTAGGATTGTTTAGTATATATGTATGTATGTATGTATGGTTTGGATATTTTGTATAAGTATTCGATTCTGTCAAGAAAGAGGAGAACATTCCAACAAAAATCCGAGTTGGGTAAGTTTTTTCTAAGCCCTTCGGGGAAAAGTTGCTCTCTATATGACATTCACAATCTCAATGAGTATTGATGAAATCAAATCCTTACATAAAACATGTGTTAACTAGTGTCATATATATTGTGTAAACAGACCCATGTTTCATGAGTTGTCGTAGATAACATGATTATAATTTGAGTTTTCCAAGCATATTCGTAATATGAGATTTGTTTTTACGTCGCATAAGTTGTTTACATGCTACATATTTTTCACCTTGTATAAATTGTCTTTTAGTATGTGTTGTATTGCCATATTTGTTTGTATAATTCGTGAATAGTAAAAAAACTACGTAAAAAAAAATCATAAAATATTTCATATTCGAACAGTGTCTAGGAAGCTTGCAAAAATTGAGGTTCTCAATCTGTCAAGTGACCTGGCTGTTTGTCTATGCCAACGTAATCCTTGTTCAACTGTTATCATTAGCAGAGGCTCAAGCTTACGTTGTCCATTGATAAGAGCCCAAAACTGTAGTTTTAACCCCTTAATAATCATACTGTTAGACCAATTATGTGAATAATAAGTAAGAGTTAATACTGATTACGTGTTTTATGCATTTCAAAGCTTCAAAGTCCATTATGTGCGAAATGTGCCACTTTAGCGAGATAAAAAGGAGCAAAAAGTCAGTAGAACTTCGAATGCCATATCTTTGGACTCAGACCTCGGATTGAGGCCTACCTTATGTCAAAACGACCGGCTAGGAAAGAGCTTTGCAATGGTCCAAGCCTTGACCCAATCAGAGGAGCAGAAGTGGACGAAAAGTCTGTAGAAGCCAACTGCAGCTGAAGAGGCCTTTTTGGACTGAAAGAATTGGGTTTTGGGCCTGATTCTCTGGCCCAAAACATGGCTCCAAGCCCATGCACGATTTTTGGAGCTGAATGTATAAGAACAAAAGCTTAACTCATTGTTAATGGCAGTTAGGTTAGGTAGATAGCTTAGAATAGAAAGTAGCCATTAAAATAGCTTCTAGATCTAGATTTAATTGTTTTATTTAATTAGTTTCAAATCCTTTATTAGATTAAACCTTTGGATCTTGTTCTTCATTTGATTAGATCAATAAAGTAGTATTTTTTATCAATTTCGATTTTGTCATTTCCATTTCTAGATCTAATTTCAATTCTTGTTCTTAGTTCATTTTAGTCATTAATTTAGATTTCATTATTGTTTAAATTAGTAAATTTTAATGCTTATTATTATGTGTAGTTTTAATTTAAATGGAAATGATTGCAGAATGATTCAAGGCTAAACCTCCATTAGAGGGGGTTGAGAAGCCTTGATGAAAGCTTGATTCCGTTTATCGTAGAGTCGTTAAGTAATTTCTATTCCACTTAAAATAATTAGTTCACCATGAGAATGGGTTTAATTGTTCACATGCTAGTTATTAATTGGTAGAAATGCCATGTGTAATTAGGGATTAGGAAGAACCGATTGTTCTGCGTGAGCGATTCAATTCGATTCTGACGACTTCGTCGCTAGTGGATTAAGTTGAGTTAAGGTGGAATCAATCCCCCTCTAACTCCTTAACATCGAATCAACGTAGCATTCCCATCGTTGTCTGATAATCGACTAGTTGCATCTTGTGGGTAGTTGCACCATAGTTTAGTTGCCCCTTCGTAAAGCTCTCATTGACTTTAAGTAGAGTATTGAGACTAGAAAACAAGCATACGGAAGGACTAAGAGTGGAACGAATCACTCTACTCCACTATATCTCATAGGATTGAGAGTAGAAGAAGAAAACTTTGATAAACGCTCTAACAAAAGATAGTTTAGTTTACTTACGTTGTGAATTCATCGTTCATTTCGTAGGTAGACTATTCATTTCACTCTTATCAAATGGCGCCGCTGCCATCTTAGTTTCACTTTCGTATTGTTTTCATAGTGTTAGTACTGTTTTTAAAGTCCCATTTCACCCACCCACCCTTGTTTGAATCATCTTGTGGTACCCATTTTAGAGTTGAAAAATTCCGAGCAAAATTTACATCGAAGCGCTAGCGCCTCTTGAGCGCCGAATGACCAGCCCTATGTTCTTGGACCGACGAGCGACCAGCCCCCATGTGGAGCGACCAGCCCTAAAACACTGTAAATTGAAAATACCTCGGGCCTTGGCCTATGGCTTGTAATACATGTTAAATTTTTCGTTTCGGCGGTTTGATTCGAACTTTGATCTTTCATATTTTTTTCAGTGTTCTAACCTGCTATATACACCGAACAAGTGTAAACAAGACGCTATTTATAAAGCGAAGCAAGGGCCTTGTCAGGTATTCCTTCCTTCCAAACCTCGCATCTCCGTTAGAGGTTTTATACTAGTATATCGAAATTGTTTGGAGTGTTGCATGTTTAGTTAAGCTCCGACTTAGTCTTGCATGAGATTAAGGTCCGGTAGAACAAAACACCTAACGTAAATACACAACAACACCAACAAACAAATCTATCTAGTATACCACACACTACATCTCTAGCTACTATTTTACACACACCACCGATATAATGGGGAAGAAAGAGACTCCTCTCTCGACTTCTACAAAGCCTTGGCGATAGCCCCAAATCTTGCATCGTTCTAGCAGACCAGTGGGGGATTTGAGAATCCCTCCAAATATTTTTAATTTGTTACCCGTTTTCATGGTTTAGACCATGAAAAACCTTATCGGCTACATACGTAGGATTGGACAAGTCTTAACAACATTCCACCATCCTACGGTTGAGTGCGGAACAAATTAAATTAAGGGTATTCCCTTTCACCTTAGGCGATAAAGCGGCGTCTTGGTTAACCGCCCAAAGCCTAATTACTCGTGGACTCGTGGGATAAACTTGTTCACTTTGTTTATGGAACATTTTACCCACCCCTAAAGGCGGATGAGATGCTTTCCAAGATTCATTTCTTTTCGACAAAATCCTCATGAATCATTTTCAGAGGCTTGGAATCGTTTCACCGATCTGCTTATAGAGTGTCCACACCATAACCTAGCAAAAGACACGTTAGTTAGTTGCCTTTTTCAAAGGACTTCAACATCACCATAAAGAAGTCCTTGACATTATGAATGGGGGTAGTTTCTTAAGTAAAGGAGCCTCGGAGGCTTATAAATTTTAGAGGACCAAACTAAGCGAAATAATAATTGGGGTAGTGATGATATCCCCGCTCCGCTAGTTCTACTAATACAGTTAAGGCCGCGGTATGTTTGAAATTAAACACGATTCGAGCTTAAAACTCTAATCGAATCACTCACTAAAAAGGTAGAGGCCATTTACGTACAACAAAAGCCTATCCCGTCATGAATGTAAATTCAAACCCATGTAGTTTCTGTTGGAGTCCCGAGCATCCCGACTCCCATCGTCCCATATAGCCTATGAAACGGGCTTCTTCCATTAATAGTGAACCTAAGCCCTTGGAGACAAAATCCCAACTTCGGTTGGAGAAATAACCAACAAGTCACACCTCGAGGGTACAATAATCAATATGTTAGGCCAACGCCGCGGCTTTAACCAAGCTCCACTACGACAAGGGCAGGTCGGGTAATTTTAATAATTATAACAACCAAGTGCAACCTCGACAAGGTCAAGCACAAGGTCAAGGTAATTTTAATAATTATAATGCTAATAGAGGTATCGTTCGGTCAATAATAATTATCAGAAATCCACCTATAAATAATTCACGTGAAATAGTTCGATCCACACCACCCGACTACTACACCCACACAACCGGATCGCCTTTGACACCTTCATACAAGTGAGCCAAAAACTTTTCCAAACTATGGCTCAATCTAACCAACGGCTTCTACAATCCGTTAATAATTTAACCCAACCGGTTGGCTCAAGATAAAGCCCAAACCAAAGGTGTGTTGCCAAGTCACGCAATACATAATCCTAAAACAACAAACACAGCCTTTGAGGTAACGGATAATACTAGTAATGAATTTGAAAATGTAGGTGAGATAAATGCCATCACCACTCTCCGTTATGGCAGAGTGGTTGATAACAAGGTAACTATGCCTATAGTTACCCCACCAGTAGCCCCTACACCTACTACTTTACTAGATACCGACATAGAAACTGAAGAGCCTACCACGGTAGAGGTACCAGTTACAACACAACCTAAGAAACAGAAAGCCACGGTTAAACATCCGGGTGATACCATTGCTAAATATGAGCGAAAACCACCGTTTCCACAAAAAAAAGCCATGTTAACTAGGGATACAAATTACGAGGGAGATTAGGGGCGTTTTCAAGAATCTAACTATAAACCTTCCCTTCCTCGAAGCTATTAAAAAGCTACCACATCATGCTAAGTTTCTTAAGGAATTGTGTACTACTAGGCGTAAGACAAATATACCAAAAGACGCCTTTTTAACAGAACAATTCCCAACCTTATCGAAAATAATGGAATTGTTAAGTACAAGGACCCCAGGTCGATCCCATCGTATGATGTACCTTAGGAGATTCCTATCGACGACGGCGTTATTAGACACGGGGGCTAGTGTTAACTTACTCCCATTTTATTTGTATAGACAAATAGGTCTAGACAAGATGCAACCCACTAAAATGACGTTGCAATTAGCTGATCGGTCTATTAAGTATCCTAAGGGTGTAGTCGAAAATGTGTTGGTAAAAGTTCAGATTTCTACTATCCGCTAATTTTGTAGTCCTCGATACGAGTTAAGCTAACGACTCTGTCCCGATCATTCTAGGGCGCCCTTTCCCCGCAACCGCCAATGCGCTCATTAATTGCCGTGATGGTTCAATGTCCATGTCTTTTGGCCATCTTGCATTGAAGTCAATGTTTTTAAAACAAGGACACAAGATTACCCGATTCGTCTATGGATGGAGAGGTTAGCATGATCGAGCTTTGCTTTCGAGTATTTCAACAACACGTTCCCGATAATCATATTACCAAAATTCTTTCCTTTGGAAAGTCGGACTCAACATTTTCATTCCTACACTAGTCGATACACATGTTATTGATGAGGGCCGGGATAGATGACTTTCTCAAAAGATGTAGAGGACTACCATAGTAATGTGGATATGACCAATCTAGATGGGGAATTCGATGAGTTTTTTTCGAGTAGGTGAAAATTCACCCTATCAAGAACTAACTTGCACAACATCCACCTCGATTCCCTCCTTCCACCCTTTTTCAAGGAACCTCGAAGTTTGCACTCGATCCTTTTGTTTCTCCCTGTGCTTCATAATTTTTTAAATCCTCCTACTAAAACGGATACTTGGAAGGACAAACTATTTGACACCTTCATTTTCAGAATTGAGGCATCCCTACACACACAATGAAGGAGTTCGGTGCTAAAACCACATCCTCATTGTGTACAAGCTGTCTTTCTAGAACTTATCCATATCTACCATATTCTCCACAACCAATCACTTTTCCACACTTATTTACTAGAACACCCACTCATTCAAAAATTAAAAAGAAGGTGCATGATAGGTTACCTGATAGGGTAATCCGACTTCGCTTTCATTTCACTAGGTTGAGTTATAGGAAATCTTGGTGTTTCATTGTGTTTGGATATGTTTTCTATGATATTTATTTATGGAATGATCCACAACTATTTAGGTTGTTGATATATGATCAACTGCATGTTCATACATATGTTTTAGATAAAGTCTCGAAATTATCGACTATAAATCGACTCAATTTCTGTGTTTGGTGCATTTCCTTTCACTTTAATATATTGGTGAGTGCACCATTAAGGTAACCGGGCCCTCCCTATGGAGTGTGTGGCTATAAGTACGGATCCTAAGTCCACGGTTCACATAGTTCCGTTTTCCACTCTTGCATGTTTTTCTCGGATTTTTGAGTCATGTTTCTCTATGGTGTGAATTATGTCTTTATTGCTTATCGTTTTCCTTCTAAAAAAAAAATAAAATAAAAATAAAAAAAAAAAAAAAATAAACATAGTAATCTAGGAAGTCTCGAAATCGACATTAAAAGACCCACTACTAAAACAAATTCTCTAAGCCGTTGTAAAAAATTTGTTTGGGGGTGGGTGTTAAATGTTTCGTAATAAATGTTTTATGTCCCATTAGAGTTGCTTAGGCCGTTTTATTGTATTACGCGGATTGACATAATCTATTAATTTAGAGTTCATTCGTTTAGCATAACTTCGTCATGCACGCGCTTTCGTTTTTCCACTATCTCGTATGTCATCCAAAGAAGTCGAATAGAGTGTTTTATGGATCATTGGATAGGAAATTCCCTCTTGATCATTTCCATATCTCATTCGCAAAAATCAGACCCGATAACGGCGGCAATTTTGATTTGAAATTGCCGAAAAATCGAAAAAATCAAAAATTTCGATTTTGGGCTTGGGCTAACCAGCCAACCACCACGACCGGTAGCCTTCAGCGCCTTACCTTCTTCAGCAACAGTTCATCGTTTTTTCATCTTCCACCGCCATTAACAAAGCTCCAAACCTAGAAAAATAAAAATTAAAAAGAAAATACCATAAACCCGTTCCAAAAATCAAATCCTAACCCCAAATCTTCTCTAAAACCAAACCACCACAACCCCCACCGATTTAAATAACTAAAACCACCAAAAATTCAAAAATTGGTCTTTGCCACCCACTCCACCCACCACCACCACTGTTTCAGTCGGTCAAGTCAAACCACCACCACCACATCATATTTAAACCCTCACTCCATTTCAAACACTAGATGGCTCAACAACGCCGAATTATCCGCGGAACAAGTTTTCCTTTGCCGACCATTTTAAACTCCGTTTTCACGGTGGCCGAAATGGCTAGTAGAGACTGGAATAGTCTCGGTACTTTCGACCCGAAGCCTTCTACCACGCGAAGACTTGGTCCGCGGTTCTACAACACCGGGAGTTGGAGGGAGTAGGATTTTGTGATGGTAAGGAAGAAGAGAGGGAGTTGACTCACGGAATTTGTTGGATGAGATTCTAGGCATTCCGCCTAGAATCCATCTGGAGGCCACTTTTACAGAGGAGCCCGGTTTGTGACGGGTAGAGCCATTGATGGCGTTCGCCATCAATGGGAGCTACAATACAAACTCCCATTGTGTTAAGCTAGGCATCACTCGGGACCCGACCAACCGCTCTGACCCGGTGGATTAATTCGAATGTCCTAGGGGAAGGACAAGGTCGATGACATCGGTCGACCTGCCTCCGCGTCTTATGGGTACTCGGGGAGCGTAGAATGCGATTTCTGTATCCTGGAGTTTTCTTGAAAGCATGATTAGAGCGGTCGGAAGGTCTTTGGCACCTCTTCCCCGTGTTAATCACCAAGATAATCTTTGAAGATGAAAGCGACTCCGTCGATAGGATTTACATTACCCTCGCACCGTAACACGCAGCGTATCTATAGGGAGTGTGTCCAACAAGTTTGGAGGAGGGCTGAGGATAGAAAGAAGAAGAAGAGGATGGAGGAGCTGAGAATGAAGAGGAGGAGGGATGAGGATGCCTCCGAGGATGAGGAGGGCGTGACTGCTTTGATCGCGATGCCTTCGGAGGTGTTGGTCTGATCAGAACGCATGGCTATGCTTCATAGGGGCATCGCGTTCACTAAACACTATCTGCCGCAGACCTCCTCCGGACTCGACACCGACTATTCATCACAACCGAGATCCGCACCCCGAGAGGATGAGAGATGGGGCAGCGAGGGCTGAGATGGAAGCCCGCGCCCGGTTTAGAGTGGATATGCTTGCACGCTTCCCACCTCATCTGACTCTGCCGAGGGACCAAATTACGAGGCATGGCGTCGTCGAAAGAAGGGCGGCTTCTCTTGGACCTTCGGAGCCGGAGCCACCACTAGAGAGTGTGCCCTCCGCCACCAGTGGCGAGCTGTTTAGAGAGTCTGAGGATTGATAGTGGTTGTTGTTTTATTTATTTTTGTTGTTTTTATTGTAATGTAACTTTTATTTCCGTAATTTGAATTTTGTAGTGGTACTCCGAATGAAAATTTAATATAAGGGCCTATTTTCATTATGCATGGTTGTTTCATATTGACCCCACCTTCCCAACTTGTTTGGGGGTGGTTTTATCAATTCAAGCATTATTTTTGTATAACCCTCGTATTAGAGTTAATTCGCGAGTCAAGGTGAAAATATAGTTGTTTAGGCAAATATGATCAAGTATCATTGTAGGATGAAATCTAGATTAAATAGGTACATTCTATCATAAAATCAACCTAAAAGATCTTGGGTTTGAATTAGAATCCGGGTTATGAGTTGTTTCCGTTTTCGAGTTTGGAAATTTTAGGATTTCGAAACTGCCGTAATTAGTTTTGGCAACTTTCCGATCCTTTTAGCAACTTTAAACCTATATAAACTTGATACAAACTATTCTCACAACTCACACTATACCTAAACTCCATCACTCACCCTTCACACCCGCGATTCCCCGTTTTAGACTTCATTTTTCGCAAATCTGCACTTCGGGAGGGCCACGCTTCTGAGTAAGCGGCTTTCAGCGCCCTCTACACTTCCGAAAAATTTTACTCGAGGCGCCCACGCCCCATAGAAGCACGACTTCGGCTAAAACACTGAATTCCAAAATACTAAGAAGCGCCAGCGCTACAAGTCAAGCGCGACCATACTAGTTCTGGAATTCCAAAATACAAAAGAGCGACTTCGCGCCTAGTTAATGGCCTTTCGCGCCTGACTTCCGTGGACCAGAAATTTTCCAGTTTTTTAGCGTAGTATCCGGATCTTTAGCTATTCCAAAGCGTAATTTTGAGATGACATCTCCAACATTGATACGGAACGATCTTTCGAAGATTTGTTCCAAAGCACTACTTACGGTGCTTGGTTTTGTGAGGTGATCACATCGTTGGTAGGGAACCTCTTATGGTAAGACCGGGCTGAACTTTATTCTCCAAAGACTTGCATCTTATTTTTATAATAACTGCATTTTCTTTGAGAGACCGGATGGAGAACAAGTGTTCTCCATCAACATTGACGAAGAACCAATGGAAATTACCGGTTCTTGCTAGCATTTGTTCTTGGACTTGCTATGCCGGCCGAGATACAAGACCCATGGTGCTATTGGATCGATAATATGCATGTCTACACTTATGAGTTTTGCACGAGGCTTATGGGGTAGGCATTTTCCGTATTGAGGACCAAGGGGACTATAACATTGCCCTTGGTAGCACAATCCATGAACATAGGAACTCTGTTATGTTTTGGATTATGCTAAACATTTTAGGGGAATGGCGTTTTTCTTACGTGAATGGCGCCACTTGCAGCGTTTTCCTTGCTTTAGCCACGGGGCCGGTTCTATGACCTTCCCAGAACCTTGATGTCCATTTCCTTCCTTCTTAAACCATCTCCTAATCCCCGTAACACCTAATAAAGACCTCTAGCTCAATTAGGAATAGGTTAGTGTGATAGTAAGTGGCAGATGTGTTTGATCGACTCCGGCTTCCTCATGTCGTCATTGAGATTGTAAGGTAAAGTGTGCCCACCGCATTAATCGGACCTTTGGAGTAAACTTAACTTAGTGGAAAAATCAGAGTGTTGTTTCTTGACTATTATTGTGAGAACCTACTTAAGGACGCTATTCGAGTTCTCGAAAACAAACCTCGCTAAACATTTTATAGTACTACTCATTGTGTATATGTTTATTGTAGATGATAGATTATTATGCATATATTAGCTTAGGTTTTGACTTGGTTATTCTTGTTCATAGCTAGTGAGACGTATAGATAATTTGGAGCATGAATAAGGAAACAATAGTTTTATTTTCTTAGTCGTTGTAGTATAGATGAAGTTTGTGAGTACCTTCATCGGAAAACTCTCACGAGGCTATAACTTCGTCCACTAGGGAATTCCTAGTGGTTTAAGGCCTTGTTGCATATGGTCAATGCAATCGCACTCAAAAACGAGATTAGGTAGAACTCCATTTTTGGTCACTTATTCTAATTTCTCATCTTTTCTTGAGGACAAGCAAAATCTTTGTTTGGGGGTGGTTTGATAAGAGCCCAAAACTGTAGTTTTAACTCCTTAATAATCATCTTGTTAGACCAATTATGTGAATAATAAGTAAGAGTTAATACTGATTACGTGTTTTATGCATTTCAGCTTCAAAGTCCATTATGTGCGAGAAATGTGCCACTTTAGCGAGATAAAGGAGCAAAAGTTAGCAAAACTTCCGAATGCCATATCTTTGGACTCAGACCTCGGATTGAGGCCTACCTTATGTCAAAACGACCGGCTAGGAAAGAGCTTTGCAATGGTCCAAGCCTTGACCCAATCAGAGGAGCAGAAGTGGACGAAAAGTCTGTGGAAGTCAACTGCAGCTGAAGAGGCCTTTTGACTTTGAAAGAATTGGGTTTTGGGCCTGATTCTCTGGCCCAAAACATGGCTCCAAGCCCATGCACGATTTTTGGAGCTGAATGTATAAGAACAAAAGCTTAACTCATTGTTAATGGCAGTTAGGTTAGGTAGATAGCTTAGAATAGAAAGTAGCCATTAAAATAGCTTCTAGATCTAGATTTAATTGTTTTATTTAATTAGTTTCAAATCCTTTATTAGATTAAACCTTTGGATCTTGTTCTTCATTTGATTAGATCAATAAAGTAGTATTTTTTATCAATTTCGATTTTGTCATTTCCATTTCTAGATCTAATTTCAATTCTTGTTCTTAGTTCATTTTAGTCATTAATTTAGATTTCATTATTGTTTAAATTAGTAAATTTTAATGCTTATTATTATGTGTAGTTTTAATTTAAATGGAAATGATTGGAATGATTCAAGGCTAAACCTCCATTAGAGGGGTTGAGAAGCCTTGATGAAAGCTTGATTCCGTTTATCGTAGAATTCGCCGTAAATTTCTATTCCACGCCGAAATAATTAGTTCACCATGAGAATGGGTTTAATTGTTCACATGCTAGTTATTAATTGGTAGAAATGTCATGTGTAATTAGGGATTAGGAAGAACCGATTGTTCTCGTGAAGATTCAATTCGGATTCTGACGACTTCGTCGCTAGTGGATTAAGTTGAGTTAAGGTGGAATCAATCCCCCTCTAACTCCTTAACATCGAATCAACGTAGCATTCCCATCGTTGTCTGATAATCGACTAGTTGCATCTTGTGGGTAGTTGCACCATAGTTTAGTTGCCCCTTCGTAAAGCTCTCATTGACTTTAAGTAGAGTATTGAGACTAGAAAACAAGCATACGGAAGGACTAAGAGTGGAACGAATCACTCTACTCCACTATATCTCATAGGATTGAGAGTAGAAGAAGAAAACTTTGATAAACGCTCTAACAAAAGATAGTTTAGTTTACTTACGTTGTGAATTCATCGTTCATTTCGTAGGTAGACTATTCATTTCACTCTTATCATCCATCTTCATCATCATGTAATTGAATTAATCAGTAAAAATTCATTCCTTGTATGCCTTAGCTAATTTTATGCTTGCATGAGATTACGGTCTGGTACTAATAAGGAACTTGAACACACATATCATAGAAGAAAATACGATAAGCAATTACGTAAATTATCACCTCAAACAATCTACTCCTCTGACACTAAACCTCAAAAAGCGAATCCGATGCTATTAACTCCTCTAGTTATGGCTTAAACGACTACTATAGTCGAGAAGCCCTTTTCAGACTTCTACACTGCTTTAAAGGAATGAGCTTCTTCCTGTATCAAACTTGCAGACCTTAAGTGGATTTTCGAATTCTGCCAAACATCTTCAATTTGTTACCCGTTTACCATGGGTTAGAACATGAAAAACCATATAATCATCTTCGTCGGATCCAGACAGTCCTAAATACTTTCCATCATCCCAACGTTTCCGACGAACAAGTCTTGCTACGGTTGTTTCCTTTCACCTTAGCCGATAAAGCTTCAGTCTGGCTAGCAGGCGAACCACCTCATTCTTACAACACATGGGAAAAATTAGTACAATCATTCATGATTAAATTCTACACTCAGAAGAAAACCCAAGAGATGCTTTAGAAGATTAAATTCTTTCATCAACATCCTTAGGAATCCTTTACGGAAGCTTGGGAAATATTCAATGATCTTCTTCTCGAATGTCCCCATCACCAACTCGACACTGGTGTCCTCGTTCGTTCCTTCTTTAACGGTCTTTCCGATCATCAACAAGAAACGCTCGATATCATGAATGGTGGTAATTTCTTGGATAAAGGCGCTAATGAAGCATTCAAATTCCTTGAAAAGCAAGCATTGTGAAGTACCTCTTGGGGAAGAACTGATTATTCCCGCTCATCTCACGTCACTCCTCCAAAAGCCACATCTATATTTGAAGTCAAACCTGATCCAAAATTAAAAACTCTGATTGCATCCTTAACCAAGAAGGTAGATGCTCTTTTCGTGTAAGTGAATGATACATAACCGCAACAAGTCATGAACGTCAGCAGTTCCCCATGTTATCTTTGTCAGAGCCTAAACCATACTGAACTCTCTTGTCTGTTGCTCTATGAATCCATGCCTCATCCTGAAGAAGTTTGTGCCTTCAACATTCCTAACGCACCATGGCGACAACATCCAAATTTTTCTTGGCGTAACAACCAACAACAGCAAGGACCTCTAGGTTTCGCTAATCAACCCGTTGCACCATCTCCAAACTTTAATTCATATCAGTAAGTATATAATCAATAATTCCAGCACAGACAAACCCAGTTTTCGAGTTCTTCTAACTCTAATTTCAACTGCAGCCTTGTGCCCGTAAATCCTAATTTCTCAGATCAACAACCCATCAACAACTACCATGACTTCATTCCTGCAGCACCACCTGTGCATCCTTCAGTAGACAAGACAAGCGAGACATTTTTGTCTTACATGCAACAACAATCTCAAATACTGACATCCATTTAACAATCCCTTCAGCTGTTAGTCCAAGACAAAACTCAGAAAGGAGTGTTTCCTGGCCAAGCAGTACCAAACCCTAAGCCTACAAACACAGCCTTTGAAACTAGCAATACTCAAGGTACTAGTAATCCAAATCAGGGTGAGGTGAACGCAATCACCACTCTTTAATCTGGCAAAATTGTTGACAATAAAATCCATATGCCAGATATTCGACCTTCTGAAGTTGAGACAGAACATGTACCTGCATCTGCCAAATAGCTGACAACTGAAGCGCCAGACCTCACTAAATCCAAGAAAAATGACAAAGAACAAGTTGATTCATTTGAAAAATACAGACCAAAAGCACCGTTTCCCGCACATTTGGCAAAGAACAAATCTGATGAAAATTTTGATGAAATTCGAGAAACATTCAAAAATTTGAAGATAAACCTTCCATTTCTTGATGCTCTCAAACAATTGCCAAGACATGCTAAGTTTCTAAAAGATATGTGCACTAACAAAAGGAAAACCAATGTCCCACAACAAACTTTCCTGACCGAACAATTTCCTTCATTCTTTGAATCAAATGGAATAGTAAAATACAAGGACCCTGGCCGTCCCACAGTTCCATGCACCTTAGAAGACAAGTATACAGCTACTACACTATTAGACTTGGGAGTAAGTGTCAACTTACTTCTTTACTACCTTTTCAAACAGCTGGGTATCCATGAACTCACACCTACAACTATGACGTTGCAATTAGCTGATCGTTCCATCAAGCATCCCAAGGGCATTGTAGAAAATGTCCTCGTCAAGGTCCAAGATTTTTACTATCCCGTTGATTTTGTCATTCTAAACACGGAAGTTGCATATGACTCCATTCCTATTATCCTAGGGCGTCCATTTCTTGCAACTACAAACGCCCTCATCAACTGTCGTGATGGTTCTATGACTATGTCCTTTGGAAATCTCACTATGGATATAAATGTTTTCAAATTGATGCCACAAACTATGGATGGTGAGATCAACATGATCACCAATTTAGTTGATGTCTTAACTCCAACATTGGTACCCATTCTTCTTACAGAGGAAGACAAGGATCATAATTTCTTTGGCGACATCACTACTGAAGATATTGAAGATTTCCTTAAGGATGCACATACTTTTGTAGATGAAGATTATCATGTAGATCCAGACAAGCTGAATGAAGAATACTTCTAATTCTTAAGAGCATGTGATGGGTTACCACCTGTAGAAACCCACCCACCTTCTACCACCACGATTTCCCATCCTCCACCTTTTCAACATAACCTTACATTTGCATTTGACCATCTCGCCTCACCTGTTCTTCACGAGTTTTTCAACCCGTCTGGTGACGAAGTAATAACCAAGACAACACCAACGGACACCTTCATTTTTAAATGTGAAACAATAGAGCCCCACTCATTCAAAGATTTAAGATCTAAACCCACTATCTCATCCTTTCTGAAACATCTACATCCCAAATGTGCTTTCCAAGCATTGTTTTTCTTATCATCATCTCCTCGAATACCGTTCCGTTTGAGAAAACTAAAAGTACACGCTCGTTTAGGTTCTCGGTCTACTAAACCTCGAAGTAACAAATCTTGGTGTCTGAATCTATTTGGGGGTGAAAAACGTGTAAGTTGGACAGACCCACATCTTTTTCGGTTGTGGATATATGATAAGCTGTGTATTGATTTTTGAGGACCCCACACGTTGAATTAAAATCTTGAGAATCTGACTTTAAACGACTTATCTTTTTCTTTTAGTGTACTCCATTCCACTTTTATATAAAGGGAGTGCACCATTCTGGTACCCGGGCCCTCCTTTCTTTTCTTCTCCCAAAATTATCTTAGAATGTGTGGTTGCAAGCGCCGGAGCCTTAGTCCACAACAACTCTATTTCATAACAGAGTATAAATGTCTTCTGATAATCGAGAAAACATGAATTCTGGTACAAGATGGGTACTCAAAATTTCCCCTCCTTCCTTCTCTACTCTTTTCCAACTGACATTCAGCTCATCATTTGGTGTAAATCTCACCCATCTTGGATAGGTCAAGGTTGTAGTTCTTTTGCTCGTAAACGACGTGCGTAAAGGATGGGGTGGTGTATGCGTTGTCAAATGCCTTCCTGCCACGGTCTTCAACCCTTCGGAGATGCTTGCCAATACAAGGTGTACACTTGCCTCACACCAGCGGAGCGAGATCAACTTCTCTGCCACGCCGTCCATCCCACAGGATGGGAATAGTCTTAAGGATTTGACTTTAAAAGACTTAACATGTATATACTCATGTCTTTTATGTTTCACCTTTGCGCTATTGCTACGCACAAAAAGATTTCGTGTAGGCCATCATATGCTTACCTACTAGGGACACGGGCAATGGATTCCACCCAGACCAAACCCTGGAAGTACGCAATCTCCATTTTTCTAGAGGCAGTTTGAGGATAAACCATATGTAATAAGGGTAGCTTAGTCTGCCGCGCTCCTTGTGAGGTCCAAGACGGTATTATCCTAAGCAGTAAATCCCCCAAAACATAAAGGTGCAGCCACAGTCTGGCTGGATTGGGTTTGCTTATGAGCTGACATGAAAGTTGCCTTGGATCATTTCGATTGAAAAAGAGTTCAATAGCCGTACCAGGGATGGTAACACGTTAATCTTCCCTTGTACATTAAAAAAAAAAAACCCCCGTTAACGATCATTAGTTAACGTCCATCTAAGAGTGTAAAAAAAACCGTTGACCCATCATCCGGTAGGGTACCCGGTCTTCACCCGCCACCCAAACCCGCACCGACCCGAAAATAGACCCGCCCCGCCCCGCCACCGTTTTTATGCGGTCGGGTTATGGGTGTAGGTTCTATGTTCAAACCCGACCCGTCAAGCCGCCCAACCCGCACCGTGTCAAAAACCGTTGACCCAATCCCGTTGACTCGCACAATTTCAAGACTCTAACTCTAATATTTTTGTATTTTGTTTATAATTTCTTTTAACTTTTGTAGAAATTTGAGAGATATAAATACAAACTTATGAGTTCAATATCAATTTCACATATTCAAGTTTGAACATTGGAAAAATATCAGAAATTCAAATTCAACTTTTGAATTTTGGAGAAGATAAATCATTCATCCTTGTATTCATTTTGAATTATTTTAGTTTATATTTCATTGTTTTGTACCATAGATCCTCGCTCCCATCTTCATTTTATCATGCTATGGAAAATAATCAATTTACAAATGGTAAATCACGATAAATAAGTTTCAAATTTACAAATATGGTTTTGGATTCAAATTCAAGTTTTTTTATTTTTGTTTATTTTTTATTGATTGATTCCATTTTTCTCTATCTTTGTGAATTGGAAATATATTACTTGCAGAATTAGAAAGTTTTTTTTTTAGTGAAATTGGGTTAAAATGATAATTTTCACCCGACCCAGATGACCCGCCCAAAACCCGCCCCGTAAGCTGACCCAACGGGCCGGGTGATGGTACTAAGACATGACACTTCAACCCGCCCCGCCCCGCCCCGTCGGGGACCACTGGATTTGAATCCCCTAACCCGCCCGCCCGCCCCATCACTATTTGACCCGCGGTTGACCCACCCCGCCCCGTATTACACCCCTACGTCCATCTGCTAACGGTCGTATCTCAACGGTCGTCTTAATGGTCATATCTTAACGGTCATCTCAACGGTCGTCTTAACGGTTTGCTAATGGTCGTATCTCAACGGTCTAAAAACGAACACCCGAACGTCTGTCTCTTCCATCCTATAAATTTAGGATTTTTCACCATAAATTCTTCCTCCTCATCTCCATTCACATTCCCAATTAGATTTTATGGATCCATTGGAGCGGATGTATAAACAAGACATTGAAGATGCAAAAATGGTTTTTTGGTTCACTCTTTTTACTTGTGTGATGTTGTTACTCTTGCGTCACGTTCTAGTTAATGAACTCTAGATCCATGTAATTTTCTTTCTTTTTCTCTTGTTGTACATATGTGTGATGGTTGTAATAATTCCTCAATAATTTGTATGGGGTATGAATTATTTTGAGACGTTATCAATGTATATATTATTGTGTGTATTAGTTGTTTTTTTTCTGAAAAAAAAAATCCTAAAAAACAAAAACTCAAAAACCCATAAAAAATTATACGATATTCCTCAACTCACGTCGCGCACGCATCTACTATAGTCGCGCGCGCTACCATTTCAGCTTAACATAGCTTCCACTTTCGGGGTTTGCTACATCTTTTCAGAATATGTGTGTTGGTCTAACTACCCTGTGAAACCTTCCTCCATATATTCTACCTCAGTAAGAAAGCCTCGATCACCGTCTTAGGGATTTGACGTTAAACGACATATTTTCTGAGATCCAAGGTAGAAAATACGTGTTGGTCTAACTTCATTATGACACCTTCCTCTGTATTTTCTAAATATTTTTGCACAACTTGTTCTTCGTCTTGGGAATCTGACGTTAAAAGACCCACTTTGAAAACTACTCACTTTCACGTGAATGGCACGTCAGAGTATTCAGACAAAAACACATGTATCATTTGCTTTTAGTCACTCCCATTCTCATCAACGTCTACTTATATCTTGGCTGCAAGAATCTTTCTTAGAACCACCTCCCTTTCATTCCATCATATCCATCCCTCTATTTCTTTTCTACTTTCAATGCCTAATAGGCGAATAATTGTGCCCGAGCAAAATTTTGAAAGAAATTTTCTTGAAGGCCTATTTCATCCCTTTTTCGACACTGAAATCATACGTCGAGGTTGGGTGCCTCTTTTGCATAATTCGCAAACAACGTTTTCCTGAGAGTTGGTTATGAAGTTCTACGAGCATAGCAACTTCCATAACGGTAAATTGTTTTTCCTAGGGAATGGAAGGCAGCATGAATTAACTCAGGAACTCATTTTTGAGGTCGTTCAAATTCCCATGATAGATCCTGAAGTTCATCTTCAAGAAACCCCTTTTGACACTGTGCGACAACTCATGCTTGCAACAATTTGATATGGTGAATTCCACAACAAACTTCATATTCTTACAAAAAAATCAACTAGCTGTGGTCTACTGGTTGGCATCCAATGCCATTGGCAACACCAAAACATCTGAAGTAACCAAATCTCTTCTCCACTTACCTGGGTGTTGTAAACTAAATGAGATGATTTTTGCATAATCCAGTATCTCTAGCATTCGATTACTCGTACCAGAAGTGGAGCAGCCCCTTTGCCTACCATAGTCACATGAATCATGCTGAAGTGGGATTTCTACGTTGAATATCCTCTAATCCCTCTTAAAACGGCTCACAATATAACAATTCACTCCAATTGCTTGGACGGTTATTGGACACCATCTGCCGCAATGAACCAGGGCAATGACCAAGCTAACAACACTCTTTTTTCTGGGAATTTCTTCTCTGAGAATACCCTTGCCCACATAGTTAACCCTATAGAGGGTATTCGATTTCTTCACCAAGGCCTGAGGGCCTTCCATAACTGTCAAAACATCCTAATCGGGAAATTGCTAGAACTACAAGAACATCAGATGGTGCATGATGAGGACTATAAATAGTTCATGCAAGCCCACACTCAGTTCTTAGGAAATCATACCCTCAACTTGGAGCATAAGGCAGAGATTTTTGAGAACCAGGGAAATCTGCAGTAGCAAGTCCTCGGGCAAGTTGATGAACTTCACCATCTTGTGACAAGTTTTGTTCCACCTTCTCCTTTTCCTACTCATCAACACGGGCCTCCCTCTTCTCATTGTGCTCGCCACTAGACTTTGTTTATGAGTTGTTTACTTGATTTTTCTTTCTAGGTCCATCTTTTTTGTTTTTATGTGTTATTTAGAGTGTTTTTGAGTGATAGTTCAGTTTGGTATTAAGTATATTAGTTTTATAATAATATTCTGTTCCTATAGCCCATTTTACTCCATTTGTTTACAATTCTGCTTGGGAGTACAATCTAACTATCATCCATCTTCTTTCATCATTAATGCAATTCTTGGATTCCAATTTTTCTTGCTTTCCCTATTCCAGCCACTGTGTGCCTCAAGGATAATACATGTTTACTCTTAAGTGGAGAACATGATCACGAGTTTTAAGGAGTGGACTATTCGGTGCTTAAGCCAATGTAACTACCTTTTTGACTTTTAATCAAACTGATTACTAGTCTGTCGGACTTAACTGTTATAAATTGCACATCTTAGATCTCATATTCCATCCTTTTCTTCACTCATTATTTCTTAAAACAGAATTAATCTTCACTTTCTAAGCTCACTACCTTTCGCTACTCTTACGGTGCTGGTATCTGCAGGAAGAATGAAGCTGCACATGGATAATGGCCTGACCAAAATATTTCCCTTGTGAGCATGACGATAAACGTAGGGAATGCAATGTTATTTATCCTTCTAAACATCATGGGCGATTGACATTTTTCTACTGCCAATGAGTCTTTGATAAAGATGAAATTGAATAGCTTACCTACGAAATGAAGCGATGAAACTCAAAACGTAAGTAAACTAAAACTAATTATGATCCTATATGCTTATCAAAGAATTCTACTCTCAATCCTATGAGATATAGTGGAGTAGAGTGATTCGTTCCACTCCTAGTCCTTCCGCATGCTGTGTTATCACGTGTAATTACTCTACTTAAGGTCTAATGAGAGATTTACGAAAAGGCAACTAGACTACGATGCAACTACCCACAAGATGCAACTAGTCGGTTATCAAAATAACTAAGGGAATGCTACGTTGATTCGATGATAAGGAGTTAGAGGGGGATTGATTCCACCTTAACTCGACTTAATCCTATTAACGACGAATCGTCAGAATCGAATTGAATCGCCCATGAGAACAATTTAGTTCTTCCTAATCCCTAATTACACATGACATTCCTACCAATTCATAACTAGCATGTGAACGATTAAACCCATTCTCATGGTGAACTAATCGCTTTCTAGAGTGGAAAGGAAATTACGACGATTCTATGATAGTCGAAATCAAGCTTTCATCAAGGCTTCTCAACCCCTCTAATGGAGGTTTAGCCGAGAATCATTACGCAATCATTTCCGATTAAAGTTAAACTAAACATGATATAAAGAATTGAAATTTACTAATCTAAATTAAACAATAATTAAAATCTAATTAATAACTAATAATTGAATAACAAGTAGTAAATGAATAAGATCTAACACAAATGTAAATGACAAGAATCGAAATTTAACAACTAGCTATTTTATTAATCAAACTAATTAAGAGTAATGATTCTAATAGTTTAATCTAAAACAAGAATTGGATTTGAAATTAAACTTAATTAAAACAATTAAATCTAGATCTAGAAGCTATTCTAATGGCTACTTTCTATTCTAAGCTCCTTTATTTTCTAACCTAAAAATCTACTATTCTCTACTAAAAAAATCTACCATTAACAAAGAGCTAAGCTTTTGTTTTTATACTTTCAGATCCAAAAATCGTGCATGGGCTTGGAGCCATGTTTTGGGCGCAGAATCGGCCCAAAACCCAATTCTTCAAATTCAAAAGGCCTCTTCAGCTGCAGTTGGCTTCAACAGACTTTTCATCCACTTCTGCTCCTCTGATTGGATCACGGCTTAGACCATTGGAAAGCTCTTTCCGAGGCGGTCATTTTGACATAAGGTAGGCCCCATTCCGAGGTCTGAGTCCAAAGATATGGCCTTCGGAAGTTCTGCTGACTTTGTGTGCTGTTTCTGCCCGCGTCGACTTTTCAGCTTTTGACCGGGATTTAGAAAGGCTTTGTCTTCTTGAATCTTTGCCTTTAATCATGGAACTCCTTAGTAACCGACCTTTGCTCCTTTATCTCGCTAAAGTGGCACATTTCTGCACATAATGGACTTTGAAGCTTGAAATGCATAAAAACACGTAATCAGTGTTAACTCTTAATTATTACTCACATAATTGGTCTAAAAGTATGTCTCATTCGAGGTTAAAACTACAGTTTTGGGCTCTTATCAAACCACCCCCAAACAGCATTTTGGTTGTCCTCAAGCAAAGATGAGAAATTAGAATAAGTGACAAAAAAATGGAGTTCTAACTACTCTCGTTTCGCTGAGTGCGATTGCATTGACCATATGCAACAAGGCCTTAAACCACTAGGAATTCCCTAGTGGACGAGTTATAGCCTCGTGAGAGTTTTCCAGTGAAGGTACTCACAAACTTCATCTATACTACAACGACTATGAAATAAAACTATTGTTTTCTTATTCATGCTCTAAATTATCTATACCTCTCATTAGCAATGCATATAGAGTAATCAAGTCGAAACCTAAGCTAATATATGCATAATAATCAATCATCTACAATAAACATATATACAATGAGTAATACTATGAAATGCCTAGCGTGTTCGTTTCTGAAACTTCGAATAAGCGTCCTTAAGTAGGTTCTCACAATAATAGTCAAGATACAACACTCTGATTTTTCCACTCAAGTCTAAGCTTTATCTAGTCTTGTGATGGGCACACTTTACCTTACAATCTCAATGACAACAAGGAAGCGAGTCGATCAAACACATCTGCCACTTACTATCACACTAACCTATTCTTAATTGAGCTAGAGGTCTTTATTAGGTGTTCATGGGATTAGGAGATGGTTTAAGAAGGAAGGAAATGGATATTCAAAAGGACAAGTCTCGAGATAATAGAGTCTTCATATTATGTAACTTAGAGAAAACCTTGTTATTTTCTTTTTTGCTCTATACTTTGTTTCCATCCTTAGCCATATTTTTTTTTTTTTCTTTACTTTGGCTTTTGACTCCCTTTTATTCTATTTTTTGGAGTTTTTATTTTATTTCTATTTTTATTTTTCTTTTCTTTGGATGGAAACTTCTTTTCTTTATTTTCCTCAAGCAATTAACTAACTTTTTTTACCACACGTGTTTTTCTCTTTCTTCTTTCTTCCTCATTCTATTCTCAGACTTATCTTAATTGGGTAGGTTGAATATTATTATTATTATTATTATTATTATTATTATTATATATATATATATATATATATATATATATATATATATATATATATATATTTTTTTTTTTTTTTTTTTTTTTTTTAAAATGGAAAAGGATTTGTGGTTTATGAAAGGCTAAAGAAAGGCTCAGAGGGGCGACTAGCGGAAAATAATTCATAGGTTTGAATTTATGGCTATATCGATCCCAAGAGGGCCTAAATTCTCGCTTAGGATATGGTTTAGTGATCAAACAAGTGGACGTGTGATATTTCTATCCGGATTTTACTTCTCCCTTGTGTCATTTCTCAAATGTTTCGCTCATATAAAGGCTTTAGGCTATATTCTCACAGGATTTGTAGAATAAGTACTCTAGCCTAGATTTCAGAAACTTACTGCTAACAATCATCGATACTCATGTAATATATTTATAAATAGATGCAAAGATTATTACCTACATATTAACCTATGTTTCTAAAAATTATTCTGATGCAAAAGCTACGTGAGATTTCTAGATTGTTAAGAGCATAGAGAAGGAAAACAATACCACTATTCCTAAGTGTATAGCATGAACTTATTTATTTATATTTTTTAATTTTTAAAATTTTAACTAGAAAACAAATGCATATTAACTCTATCTATATCCTAACAGATGCCTTAATTACACGTTTTCTATGCCCCCAAACAAGAAGCATGCGTTGTCCTCAAAGCATTTAAATAAAGAGGGTAGGAAAAATACCATTGAAACGCTGCGGAAATTCAGGGGATATCTGCAAAACAAAGTTAGAACGTGCTAATATAGGAAATAAAACTGACGCAACTCTATAATGAAGTTCTTCTACCCATTATGGGGTTAACAAGAATGAAATTGCTTGGGACATAAGCAGACACTAGCTAGAATGAAAACTTACCTTATCTCCCGCATTACTCATCATCTTACTCATCCTCTTCTTCCATAAAGAAGTGAGGTTCCTTTGCGTCCTGCCATGCCATGATAATTTGCCAGGCTTCCCGCCATTTATCATCTATTATTGCTAAACTATTAAGAGCCACTTGGTCTGATGGGGTGTAGAGTGCAACCTGATGAGGTTGTATCCTCCACCCTTGCCAAGTCATTACACGGAAGGATCGAATAATACTATTGGGGTGGAATGCGTGCGTGTCGACGAATCCAATCCGTGAAACGTGTACAAAAAACAGGAAATAAACATAGCATGATACGGGAAACTAGAACGGGCATAAGAAGAAACTTATGCCTCATGCTATGGGATCGAGCTAAACTAGACATCAAGGTTCGGGGAAGGTCATGACACATACGTCCCGTGTCGAAGAAAGCAAAAACGCTGCAAGTGGCATCATTCACATAAGAAAAACGCCATTCCCTAAAATGTTTAGCATGATCCAAAACATAACAGTTCCTATGTTCATGGACAAAGCTACCAAAAGCGGCGTTATAGTCCCTTGGTCCTCGATACGGAAAATTCCTGCTGCGCTATGCGACTCATGCAAGAACTTCGTAAGTGTAGACATACATATTATCTACCCAATAGCACCATGGGTCTTGTATTTCAGCGGGCATAGCAAGTCCAAGAACAAATGCTAGCAAGAACCTCGTAATTTCCATTGGTTAATTATCAATGTTGATGGAGAACACTTGTTCTCCATCCGGTCTTTCAAAGAAAATGCGCTTATCGTAAAAATAAGATGCTAGTGTTGGAGAATAAAGTGCATCGTCTTACCATAAGCGGCTCCCAGCCAACGATGTGATCGCCTCAAAACCAAGCACCATAAGTAGTGCTTTGGAACAAATCTTCAAAGACTGTTCGGTATCGGTGTTGGAGATGTCATCTCAAAATTACGCTCTGGAATAGCTGCGAATGATCCGGATACTACCCGTAGAAAACTGGAAATTTTCTGGTCCACGGAAGTCAGGGTGCGAGTGCGCTCTGAGTATTTGGAATTTCCAGTGTTTGAGCGCGGGTCACGCTTCGGCTTGAAGCAAGTCGCCCCGACAAAAAAATGTGAAAAATATACAGAGCGAAAGTGTGCTCTGTAGAGGCGTGAAGTCTTTCGGAGTTGATGAAACTCTGAAAATGAGCTGACACGTGGGAATCGTGGGAGTGAAAGGTGAGTGATGGAGTTTAGGTGTAGTGTGAGTTGTGAGTGTAGAATGTATGAAGTTTATATAGGTTTTAAGTTGCTAAAACGGATCGGAAGTTGCCAAAAGTATTTACGGCGGTTTCGGAAATTCTAAAATTTCCAAACCCGAAACGGAAACAACTCATTTTCTTGATTCTAATTCAAACCTAGTATCTTTAAGGTTGATTTTATGATAGAGTGTACCTATTTAATCGAGATTTCATCCTACCATGATACTTATTCATATATATGCCTAAACGGCCATATTTTCACCTTGACTTCGCAATAAATTCTAACACGAGGGTTATATAAAAATCATGCTGGAATAGGTAAAACCACCCCCAAACAAGTTGGGAAGGTGGGATCAATATTAAACAACCACGATAATGAAAATAACCCATTATATTAAAATTTTCATTCGAAGTACATTTCACTACAAAAAATTCAAATTACCGGACATAAAACATACATTAAAATAAATAACAATAATGAAACTATAATTAAATATAAAAACATCAACCGATGCTATCCTTAACTACTCCGGAACTGGTAGCGGAGGGCACATGGTCCGGAGACTGCTCCTGAGCTCCTGATGGACCAGCACCATTCGTCTTTCGGCGACGACGCTCGTGCCTTGATGGTGTGTCCTCAGAAGGAGAGTCCCCGTGAGGTGTGAATCGTGTAAGCATCCCCCCGGAACTGGTACTGAGCTTCTAGCTCGGCCCTCATCTGTTCCCACCTCTCGTCCTCTCTCTGGGTACGGACCTCGAAGTTATGATGCATCGTTGCCTGTCGAGTCCGGTGGTCTTCTTAGATAGTGTTGAGCGAACGCATGCCACGATGAATCACAGCTATGCGTTCTGCATCTGACCAGCACCTCTCCAAGGCATCCGCATCAAAACACGTCAAATCCTCCTCATCCTCCGAGGCATTCTGATTTCCCCCAGCCTCCTCAGCATTCTCCTCTCCACCAGCCTCTTCTTCTTCTTCTCTATCCTCAGCCAACCTCTAAACCCGTTGGACACACTCTTTATAGATGCGAGGGTTACGGTGTAGGGTGATGTACGTCCTATCAGTTGCCTGAGCGGCTCTCAACTTCAGCATGATCTTTGTTATCAACACAGGGAGAGGTGCAACAGACTTCCCTACTCCCCTAATCATGCTAAGTAAAAACTCCAAGATGCAGAACTCATACTTCCGCTCCTGGAGTATCAATAAGATGTGGAGGCAGTTTCAGGGCCGATGTCGCCGACCTTCTCCTTCCCGGGGCGTTCCGAATCCATCGAGCTGCAGCCACCGGGTTGGTCCTAAGGGAAGCCTGTCGAACACAATGCGATCTCACATTGTAGTCCCCTCCAATAACTATCTCGTTCATCAATGGCTCTACCCCATTATGTTGGGACTCATGCAGGGTGACATCCAGATAGATTCTAGGCGGGATGCCTAGAATCTCAGCCAATAACCCAGTCATCACTTCCTTCCTCCTCTTCGCCACCACAACAAAAATCTTAGTCCCTTCCAACTCCCTCGTATTGTAGAACCGTCTGACTAAGTCCTCATGGTAATAGGCTTCAGTCGAGTACCACAAGCTATTCCATTCTTGACTGATCATTTCGTCACCGTAAAACAGCGCAAAGTGGTCTCCGGTAAAAGCTTGCTCTGGTAAAATTCGGCGTTGTTGAGCCATTGGAAGTTTGAAATGTAGTGGGGGTTTAAATGGGATGTGGTGGTGGGATTTAAATCGACCGACTGAAGTAACAGTGGTGGTGGTGGAGTGGTGGCGCGGTAGCACCAAAATTTGGAATTTCCGGTGGTTTTTGCTTATTTAATTTGGTGGAGGTGGTGGTAGGGCGTGTTTGGAGTCGATTTGGGTTGGGTATTGATTGGGGGCGTGGGTTAATTTAGGTTTTCTTTTTATTTTTTATTATTATTTTTTTGTTTGTTTGAAGCTTTTGGGCGTTAATGGCGGATTTTGAAGATGATCGCGACTATTGGTGAAGGTAAGGACGCGGGTGCGCTGTCGGTGGGCGCGGGTTGAACCCAAGCCCAAATCGAAATTTGTGATTTTTTTCGATTTTTCGCGAAACTTCAAATCAAAATTGCCGCTTCGTTACCGGTTCGATTTTTTCGAATGAGTTATGGAAATGATCAGGAGAGAGTTTCCAATCCAATGATCCATAAAACACTCTATTCCAACCGTAGATGACATATAAGATAGTGGAAAACGCCTCGAAGTGCGTGCATGATGTACGTTATGCGAACAATTGGACTCTAAAATCATGGATTATGTCAACCCGAATCGTAATACAATTAAACGGCCTAAGCAACTGTAATGGGACATAAACATTCTAGGGCGGAAACAACATTCTTGACCCCCCAAACAAATTTTTACAACGGAACTTAGAAAATTTGTTTTAGCAGATGGTCTTTTTAAAGTCGATTCGAGACTTCCTATATTACTATGTTTATTCTTTTATATATATATATATATATATATATATATATATATATATATATATATATTTATTTATTTATTTATTTTTAATTTTAAAAAAGAAAACAATAAACAAGAAGGACATAATTCACCCCATAGAGAAACATGACTCAAAAATCCGAGAAAATATGCAAGAGTGGAAAACGTGAATTATGTTTAAACGTGGACTTAGGTTCCGGTACTTACAGCCACACACTCCGTAGGGAGGGCCCAGTTACCTTAATGGTGCACTCACCAATATATGGAAATGAAAGGAAATGCACCAAACACAAAAGTTGAGTCGTTTATAGTCAGATACTCGAGACCTATCTAGACATATGTATGAACATGCAGTTTACCATATATCAACAACCGAAATAGTTGTGGATCATTCCATAAATAAATATCATAGAAAACATATCCAAACACAATCAAGCACCAAGATTTCCTATGACGCAACCTAGTAAAATGAAAGCGAAGTCGGATAACCCTATTACTTAACCTAGCATGCACCTTTTTTTTCATTTTTGAACGAGAGGGTGTCCTATTGAATAAGTGTGGAAGAGTGAATGGTTGTGGGGAATATGGTGGATATGGGTAAGTTGTAGAAGGAAAGCATGGAAAAAATGAGGATGTGGGTTTAGCACAAAACTCATTCATAGTGTAGGTAGGGACTGTCTCAAGTCTGAAAATGAAGGTGTCAAATGGTTTGTCCTTCTAAAGTATTTGTTTACTAGGTGGATTTAAAAATTATGGAGCACGGGAGAAACAAAAGGATCGAAAAAGAAACTCGAGATTCCTTTCAAAGGGTGGAAGGAGGGGAGTCGAGGTGGATGTTGTGCAAAGTAGTTCTTGATAGGGTGAATCATCACCTGCTATAAGAAACTCATCGAATTGCTCATCTAGATTGGTCATATCCTCGTTACTATGATAGTCCTCTACATCTTTGAGAAAGTCATCTATCTCATCCTCATCCGTAATATGTGTATCGACTAGTGTAGGGATGGAAATGTTGGAGTCTGAACTTCCAAAGGAAAGAAATTTGGGCATATGATTATCCGGGAACGTGTTGTTGAAATAATCTCGAGCAAAGCTCTCGATCATGCTAACCTCTCCATCCATAGACGAATCGGGTAACTGTGTCTTTGTTTTAAAAACATTGACTTCAACAGCAAGATGGCCAAAAGACATGGACATTGAACCATCGCGGCAATTAATGAGCGCATTGGCAGTTGCCAGAAAAGGACGCCCTAAGATGATCGGGACAGAGTCGTTAACGACTTCTGTGTCGAGGATGACAAAATCAGCCGGATAGTAAAAATCCTGAATTTTTACCAGAACATTTTCGACGACACCCTTAGGATACTTAATAGACCGATCAGCTAATTGCAACGTCATTTTAGTGGGTTGCATCTCGTCTAGACCTATTTGTCTATACAAATAAAACGGGAGTAAGTTAACGCTAGCCCCCAAGTCTAATAACGCGGTTGTCGTATAAGAATCTCCTAAGGTGCATTGTACAGTAGGACGACCAGGGTCCTTGTACTTAACAATTCCATTATGTTCAGATAAAGTTGGGAATTGTTCTGTTAAAAAGGCGTCTTTTGGTATATTGGTCTTACGCCTAGTAGTATACAATTCCTTAAGAAACTTAGCATGGTGTGGTAGCTTTTTTATAGCTTCGAGGAAGGGAAGGTTTATAGTTGGATTCTTGAAAACGTCCCTAATCTCCTCATAATTAGTATCCCTAGTTAACACGGCTAATTTTTGTGGAAACGGTGGTTTCTGTTTATATTTAGCAATGGTATCACCTGGATGTTTAACCATGGCTTTCTATTTCTTAGGTTGTGTTGTAACTGGCACCTCTACAGTGGTAGGCTCTTAAGTTTCTATTTCGGTATCTAGTAAAATAGCAGGTGTAGGAGCGATTGGTAGGGTAACTATAGGCATAGTTACTTTGTTATCAACCACTCTGCTAGAACAGAGAGTGGTGATAGCCTTTAGCTCACCTACATTTTCATATTCATTACTAGTATTATCGGTTACCTCAAAGGCTGTATTTGTTGTTTTAGTATTAGGTATTGCGTGACCTGGAAACACACCTTTGGGTTGGGCTTTATCTTGAGCCAACTGTTGGATTAAATTATTAACGGATTGTAGAAGCTGTTGGTTAGATTGAGCCATGGTTTGGAAAAGTTTTTGGTTCACTTGTATGAAGGTGTCAAGACGATCCGGTTGTGTGGGTGTAGTAGTCACGGGTGGTGTGACTGGAACTATTTCACGTGAATTATTTATGGGTGGATTTTGATAGTTATTATTTACCGGAACGATACCTCTATTAGCATTATAATTATTATAATTACCTTGACTTTGTGCTTGACCTTGTCGAGGTTGCACTTGGTTGTTATAATTATTGAAATTCCCCTGACCCTGTCCTTGTCGTAGTGGGGCTTGGTTAAAGCTGTGCATAAGCCTAACATATTGATTATTGTACCCTTGAGGTGTGACGTGTTGGTTATTTCTCCAACCGAAGTTGGGATTTTGTCTCCAAGGGGCGTTAGGTTCACTATTAATAGAACAAGCCTATTCATAGGCTATAGGACAGTGGGAGTCGGGATGCTCAGGGCTCCAACAGAAACTACATGGATTTGAATTTACATTCATGACGGGGATAGGCTTTTGTTGAACAGAAATGGCCTCTACCTTTTTAGTAAGTGATTCAATTAGAATTTTAAGCTCGGAATCGTGTTTAATTTCAAATATACCGGCGGCCTTAACTGTATTTGATGAACTAGCGGAGCGGTGGATATCATCACTACCCCCCCAGTTGTTATTTCACTTAGTTTGATCCTCTAAAAATTTATAAGCCTCCGAGGCTCCTTTGCTTAAGAAACTACCCCCATTCATTATGTCTAGGACTTCTTTATGGTGGTGTAGAAGTCCTTTGAAAAAGGCACGAACTAACGTGTCTTTCGCTAAGTTATGATGTGGACACTCTATAAGGAGATCGGTGAAACGATTCCAAGCCTCTGAAAATGATTCATGAGGATTTTGTCGAAAGAAATGAATCTTGGAAAACATCTCATCCGTCTTTAGGGGTGGGTAAAATGTTCCATAAACAACTGAACAAGTTTAGCCCATGAGTCCACGTAATTAGGCGTTTGGGCGATTAACCAAGACGCCGCCTTATCGGGCTAAGGTGAAAGGGAATACCCTGAGTTTAATTTGTTCCGCACCAACCGTAGGATGGTGGAATGTTGTTAGGACTTGTTCAATCCTACGATGTGCTGAAAGGTTTTTCATGGTCTAATCCATGAAAAAGCGGGTAACAAATTAAAATATTTGGGGATTCGAAATCCCCAATCGGTCCGCTAGAACGATGCAAGATTTGGGGCTATCGCTCAAGGCTTTGTAGAAGTCGAGAGAGAGGAGTCTCTTCTTCGGGGCATTGTGTCGTGATGTGTGTGAAATAGTAGCTAGAGGTGTAGTGGGTGGTATACTAGATAGACTTGTTTGTTGACATTGTTGTGTAATTACGCTCGTTTTTTTGTTCGCCGACCTTAATCTCATACAAGGCTAAAACCAAACTTAGCTAAACACATCAACACTCCAAACAATTCTGATATACTAGTATAAACCTCTAACAGGATATGCGAGGTGTGGAAGAAAGGAATACCTGATTGCGTCCTTGCTTCGCTTATGAATAACGTCTTGTTTACGCGTGTTCAGTGTGTATAACAAGTTAGAACACTGAAAAATATGAAAAATCAAAGTTCGAATCAAAACTGTCGAAATCCGGAAAAATTTGCTAAGGGCTGGTCGTCGCATATATATGGCGGCGCCCCTCCCCGTAACTTGGTATTCCGAGTTTAAGGTGGTCGCTCCACATGGGGCTGGTCGGCTCTTGCTCCAAAGCTATAGAGGTCTTGAGTCAAAAGCTAGAAGCGCCGTCGCTCGGTTATTTTGTCAGAACTTTAATTTCCAACGTTGAATCGGATAACCACAGTATGAATCAAACACGGGTGGGTGGGTGAAATGGGACTTTAAGAAAAGTACTAACACTACGAAAACAATACGAAAGTGAAACTAAGATGGCAGCGGCGCCATTTGATAAATGATAAAATTGAATAGCTTACCTACGAAATGAAGCGGTGAAACTCAAAATGTAAGTAAACTAAAACTAATTATGATCCTATATGCTTATCAAAGAATTCTACTCTCAATCCTATGAGATATAGTGAAGTAGAGTGATTCGTTCCACTCCTAGTCCTTCCGCATGCTGTGTTATCACGTGTAATTACTCTACTTAAGGTCTAATGAGAGATTTACGAAAAGGCAACTAGACTACGATGCAACTACCCACAAGATGCAACTAGTCGGTTATCAAAATAACTAAGGGAATGCTACGTTGATTCGATGATAAGGAGTTAGAGGGGATTGATTCCACCTTAACTTCGACTTAATCCTATTAACGACGAAATCGTCGTAATCCGAATTGAATCGCCCGCGAGAACAATTGGTTCTTCCTAATCCCTAATTACACATGGCATTCCTACCAATTCATAACTAGCATGTGAACGATTAAACCCATTCTCATGGTGAACTAATCGTTTCTAGAGTGGAAAGGAAATTACGACGATTCTACGATACTCGGAATCAAGCTTTCATCAAGGCTTCTCAACCCCCTCTAATGGAGGTTTAGCCAAGAATCATTACGCAATCATTTCCGATTAAAGTTAAACTAAACATGATATAAAGAATTAAAAGTTACTAATCTAAATTAAACAATAATTAAAATCTAATTAATAACTAATAATTGAATAACAAGTAGTAAATGAATAAGATCTAACACAAATGTAAATGACAATAATCGAAATTTAACAACTAGCTATTTTATTAATCAAACTAATTAAGAGTAATGATTCTAATAGTTTAATCTAAAACAAGAATTGGATTTGAAATTAAACTTAATTAAAACAATTAAATCTAGATCTAGAAGCTATTCTAATGGCTACTTTCTATTCTAAGCTCCTTTATTTTCTAACCTAAAAATCTACTATTCTCTACTAAAAAATCTACCATTAACAAAGAGCTAAGCTTTTGTTTTTATACTTTCAGATCCAAAAATCGTGCATGGGCTTGGAGCCATGTTTTGGGCCAGAGAATCAGGCCCAAAACCCAATTCTTTCAGTCCAAAAAGGCCTCTTCAGCTGCAGTTGTCTTCAACAGAATTTTCGTCCACTTTTGCTCCTCTGATTGGATCATGGCTTAGACCATTGGAAAGCTCTTTCCGAGCCCGTCGTTTTGACATAAGGTAGGCCCCATTCCGAGGTCTGAGTCCAAAGATATGGCCTTCGGAAGTTCTGCTGACTTTGTGTGCTGTTTCTGCCCGCGTCGACTTTTCAGCTTTTGACCGGGCTTTAGAAAGGCTTTGTCTTCTTGAATCTTGGCCTTTAATCACGGAACTCCTTAGTAACCGACCTTTTCTCCTTTATCTCGCTAAAGTGGCACATTTCTGCACATAATGGACTTTGAAGCCTGAAATACATAAAAACACGTAATCAGTGTTAACTCTTAATTATTACTCACATAATTGGTCTAAAAGTATGTCTGTTACAGGGTTAAAACTACAGTTTTGGGCTCTTATCAGTCTTCCTGCATCGTCTTCAAAGCACTTGCTCAGCAACATATATTTTTCAACATCACTCACTGTGTAGTTCATAATTTGAAACGAGCTCGGGACTTTCGACACTGTTATTTACTTTTACCCGTCATAGCCAGCCGCTTAATGAGTGTTTTCTTGCCACAGTTTTCAGCCAGTTTTACTAACTGGGTTATAGTAGATTTCATGTGTCCTACAAATAAAATAATTCGTTCTTTACGGTTTTGGGTATGACGACGTTGTTCAAGGTACCTGAAGAACGGTCCTTGCTACCCAAATGACAATAAAATACTGCGACACTTGGACCGATCTGGAGCTACAAAATGGAGCAAACTATGGCAGGCCATTATCAACTGGCATGATGTTAAAGAGTGGAACTTCACACATGATGATCCTAGATTAGATGCGCCCTAAATTTACATGTTGGGCTGTATATATATGTATTTGTTGTGCTCTTCTCTTTTTGTTTTCTTTGCTTAGTGTGATATTTTTCAGTTTTATTTTGGTATATTGTATATTGTGCTTGAATAACTTTTTGTTGCAGTTTGTTCGCTACATTTTTGCTCAAAACTTCTCAGGTATCTTATTTCTTTCTCTTACACTTTGAGGACAAAGTGTCATTCTATTTGGGGGTGGTTAGAACCTTTTTGCAAAAATTTAGCGTATTATTAGCTTGTTTATAGTTTTACTTTCTTTTCTTTTCAACATATTTAGTAACAAAGTCTTGTTTCCTTTTCTGTGATGAAAATTGCTAGAAATCTCACCTTAGCACTAGGATGAGAATTTGTTCCTTGAAACTTAGGTTAATACATAGGCAATAGTTTTTACATCTTTTCATGAACATTCATGCAATGTGTATCATTGACTGTACTTAGCAGTAAGTTTCTGGGACCCACGGTTAGACTACTTAATTTCAAATCTAGTGAGAATCTAGCCTAAAAGCCTCGAAATGAGTTATTTATGAGTAATGACACAGAAGAGAAGTTATTTCGAGTAGAGAAATCACATGTCTACTTACTTGATCACCATCCGAATCCTAGAAGAGAATTTAGGTTTTCTTTGGATCGATATAGCCATAAATACATACCTGTACAAATTTTACCGCTAGTCGCCCCATTGAACCTTTTAGCCATTTTTTGTTTTTCACTAACATTTCCTTACCCATCTATTAACCCTAAAATAAAATAAACCCACCTATTTGATGAGTATGAGAAATAGGATGAATGTAGAAAAGTGAAGAGAAAGACTTGTCCAAACCAAAATCAGTTACTTGCTTCAGAAAAGAAAAAAAAAAGAAAAATAGAAATTCAAAAATTTATAGTTAGAATTCCCAAAACAATCAAATCAAAAGGAGTCAATAAGCCAAAAAAGGCTAAGCATGGAAAATATATTTTAGAAGCAACAAACAAAGAATTTCTCTAGTGTTAAATTTTTTGAAGACCCTGTTCTCTCATACTTATCATATTTTTAATTTTCCATTCCATTTTCTTCTACACTATCACCTAAACCCCATAATTTCTATTAAAGACCTCTAGCTAAACTAGGAGTAGGGTAGTGTGATAATAAGTAGTAGTTGTGATCGATCGACCTCGGCTCTTCTAAATGTCATTGAGTATGTGAGGAAACGTGTGCCCACTGTACACTGGAGTTAGTGAAACTTGAGTGGAAAAATTATGAGAGAATTTGTGTTTCGACACATACCTGTAAGAGCCTACTTAAGGACACTCTCCAAAGGATCCAGAAACGGCCCTGCTTGTACAGTTCATTGTAAAAATTCACTGTATACATGATCATATGTAGATGTTTTAATTATTGTGAATTTATTAACTTAAGTTTCATAAGAATTAGTTCTTGTTCCCCGCTAATGAGATGTATAGATATCTAAGATCAACTAAGGGAACAAGCCCTTGTTCCTGAGTCGTTGTAGTATAGGTGAAGTTTATGAGTATCTTCTCTGGAAAACTCTCACAAGGCTATAACTCGTCCACTAGGGAATTCCTAGTGGTTTAAGGTTTTGTTGTATATGGTCAATGTAATCGCACTCTATGAAACGAGAATTAGCTTAGACTACACATTTTTGGCCACTTATCTTTTTAGTGTCTCTTCTTTGCTTGAGGACAAGTAAAATGTTGTTTGGGGATGGTGTGATAAGCACCCAAAACTGGAAAATAAACCCTATAGAGACATTATATATTGGTTAATTATGTGTGTAATAAATGCAAATTAATTGTATTTCAAAACGATCAGCGTAACAAGTTTTACACAATGGTATATAGGTTCTATCCATTTACTAGACTGTGAATTAAAACAAGTCCGAACCAAGACAAAGTAAAAATATAATTCATCATGATGTCATTAAGTGGAAGCTTATGTAATAACCCAATTTCTCCACTTAATAAATGCACAAACCACTCATAATTATTTATCTTATAATGGGAGTTACTATTCACCCACTTTCTCCACTTAGATTAAATGAATTCCATTATAAAAGTAGATTATTTTGTAACCTTTGGATTGAAAATGTAAGATATAATCTTGGCCACCCATTTTACTCCTTTGAAACTATAAATAGGACGGGTGATGCTCTAAATAAACTGGCCAATTTACTTTTGATTTGTGGCTTTGTTGCCCTTCACTCTTTTTTTTCTTCTTCTTCTTCATTTTCATTAGTTGTAGTTATCTCACTATGAACTAACTCATCCCTTGTGGAGGGTTAGATAAACCCATATGAGGATAACTCTACTAACGAAGATGTAATTCAATTTCTTAAAATTTAACAAGTTTGATTTTTACTTCAATTACAAAATAGTTAGAAGTGGAAAACAAACTAGAGGTTGAAGAAGTGCTTTAAAGATATGGTGCTAATTTAATCTCTCATGCTAGTAGAATCTCTTGAGAGATTTAGAAATTCTACTAGGGATCAAAGTTTAATTATTCACTTTGATTTGTCTATGAATCAAAGTGAATAAGAAAACTAACAATTGAAATTTGTCTTTCATTAATAGTAGTTTGAATCACATGGTAAATCAATCCTCCACAACTTTCTCTCTCTATCTTCTTTAAGCAAGTTTAGAATAAATTTGTTATTAGTAACGTTTGTAACTTATAATTAAAGGAAGTAAAATGTAGTGTAAAAACTTCCACCTAAAGCCTTCTCTCATTTAAGGTTTCTTTTGAGTAGTCTAGCTAAGTTGTGAACAAGTGCTTCAATGTTAGGCATGGGACGATTCCTTTAATCGAACTATATTTCAACATGAATCGAGAGTAAGGTAATTGATATAAGTGTGAGTTGGAGTAACGTCTAATTTAATTCTTATCATTAAGCATAAGAAGGGCATAATTGAAGTATTGTAAAGGTAATAAAATGCACATTTAGGGACTGATCAACTACCCCCAAATAGTATTTTGCTTGTCCTCAAGAAAAAGATGAGAGAGAAAAACAAAGATTACAATTGTGTGATTTATTATACAAGTCTCGTTTCGTGGAGTGTGATTGCATTGACCTTATGCAACAAGGCCTTAAACCACTAGGACTTCCCTAGTAGAGGAGCTTAAGCCTTGTGAGAGTTTTCCAGAGAAGGTACTCACAAATTTCCTTTATTTAGTACAAAGGATCTTGTTTCCTTATTTATTCTCAGAGGTTTATACATCTCATTAGTGGGGAATAAAGAAAAGCTCCTTTGAACTCAGTATAATATATATACAGTAGTTTAATCATCTAAAGATAAATGTGCAAAACATGAGTAGTGAAATGCAAAAACAAAGTCGTTTCTGAAACTTTTGGAGAGTGTCCTTAAGCTGGGTTGTCACAGGGGTGTGTTACAATGACAATTCTCTGATAGATTCACTCAAGTTTTGTTTTCTCAAGTGTAGAAGGCACTTATATTCCTCACATACTTGAATGACGTCCAAAGAAACCGGGGTCGATTGATCCTAATATCCACTTACTATCACACCATCCTGTTCCTAGTTGAGCTAGAAGTTTTTTATTAGGAATTACGGCGCTAAGGTAGTGGTTTAGAAATAAAGGGAAGCGAAAACAAACTCTGATAAGTTGAGAAATTGGGTCTTCAGGATATTTGTAACTAGAGAAGAACCTCATTTTGTTATTTGCTTTCGAATTTGTGATTCATTCCTTAGCTCTTTAGCTTTGTGAGTCCATATGATTTTCATTTTTGGGAGTTCTAACTTTGCTTTTGTTTCTTTTGAAATCGACACTTTTTTATTTTGAACTTTTGGGAGATTTTGATATTTGAATAATTTCTTTCTTTTCTTTCTTTCTCTTTTGAAGCTTCTAACTATTCTGTTTTTGTACAAAGCCTTCTCTTCTCTTTTTATATTTCATCCAATTCTCAACTCGTAAGTTGGGTAAGCTTTTTATTGTGTGTGTAGTAATGGTTTAGGGATTGATAGCGAAGAAATAAAAAGGATTTTATAATTTGGTGAAGGCTCAAGGGGGGTAACTAGAGAAAAACTATCTTTTTGGGTTTTTAATGTTTATTTGGCTATATCGATCCAAAAAAGGCCTAAATTCTCTCCTACGATATGGCGTGGTGATCAAGCAAGTGGATGTGTTTTCTTTCTATCCGGACATTCTTGTGTCATCTCTCAATAATCATTCAGATGAGGCTTCTGGCTAGATTCACACAGGATATGGAACTTAACTGTTTTAACCTTAGTCTCGGAAACTCACTGCTATATACAAACAAATGCTGATGCATGCCATTTATGAAAAGATGCAGAAACTATTTGTATGCATATTAGTCTGAGTTCGAAGAACGAATCTTTACTCTATTGCTATAATGAAACATCTAAACCATTTATTAATCATAGAAAAAGGAAAACAAGACTTTTGGTACTAAATAGAAAAATATTTTTAGTCTTTCTGAAATATTTTAAGAAAGAAAGAAATATAGAAATTCTATCTAATATAAGAAATGCTATATAATAAATGCTTAGTTTTTGCATAATGTTACTATACCACCCCCAAAATAGAAATATACTTTGTCCTCAAAATATGAAGAAAAGGAAAGAGATTACCATAGGAACATGAGCAAAAATTGCAGTAACTTGTACTTTGTTCTTCGTGATGAGAATATACGATCCCCAAACAAGTTTGGAGTGTGGGTTACTGGATATAGAACAAGAAATATATGGTTTATCTAAATAGTAAGCTACGTAATTATTCTACCATGATTTTTTTTTCTCAAAATGTATCTCTAACCATATATAGGGTTTTTACAAGAAGATAAAATCATATATTTATCCAGTATCATTTTGGTTACTCTGGGGGCGTAAGATTTTAATTTTTATATCCTTACATTTTTGAAAACCATGCAGAGATGTTATAAAGATAACTCGTACAAAAGCTATGATTTGCTAAAGCGAAGTTTGAAAACAACCTATAACAGGTGATCTTAGGCAACATTCGTGTCGGCTATTATTGAACATAATCTAGTTAGACTGTGGCTTCAGTTATGTGTGTTGGAGGATTTACTGTGCAAGATGTAAGATGTCTTGTACGAATATCATGGTGATATGGGAGACCTTTAGTAACACATAACTGATCCTCAAACTGCCCTTAGAAGAATAGAGATTGCGTACTTCTAAGGGTTGGTCTATGTGGAATCCATTGCCCGTTTTTTTAGAAAATCATGTAACTATTGTTGTATCGAGAACCATCTATTAAAACAGAGGAAAAACAAGAACTTTTATGAAAGGATGAGAGAAGGGTTTTTCTTTTTGGCTTTTTGGGTTTTTGCTCCTAAATTACTTAAAACAATAACAGAAAAAAGAGAAAACTACTAAGAAAAATCACTATGAGGAGAGTGATCCTCCCAATAGAAGGAAAAGATTTTTGAATTTAGGTGACTCTAATTGCGAACCATCCCATGGTTTGGCCAACCTAGATCTTTCACCTCTTGTTTTGCAAGTAGGCAAATCTAGTGAAGAGAACTAGCTCTATTTCTAGATAATCCAGTCTCTCCTCTCCTACTATCTAGTTAGCCCTCATTAAAGCCATTCCAACTAGATTGTAAGACGAAACTCAAAACAACTAGAAATCACCCACAGAAGGAAAAAGTTTTCGAAATCAAGGGCTCCAGTTGCCAACCATTCCATGGTATGGCATGCCTATGGAAGACGAGACATGCTAAACAACCATGAGAGACAACCATAAGACACCTTCACTCAATCCCCATCACCCTCTGATTTGTTTCACATCTTTTCTTTATAGAGGAAAGACTACTCAACGTCAAAAGTAAGATTGAAAGAAAAATGCTTATGTAAAAACATAAACCAAGGAAATGAAGATGAAGATAAAATAGAAAAGTTATTCTAAAAAGAAGTGTAAAATAAAGAAAAAGAAAATTGTATACTTACTCCATAGGGGTACACTACTCAAACTGCGAGTAAAAGTGCTAACAAGGAATATGTAAGTATACATGGACTCAAGGCTCCGGCACTTACAACCACATACTTCAAGTGGAGTGGTCTAGTTACCTTAGTAATGCACTCCCATGGAATGCATCTAGAAAAATAACATGAATCTTTTATAGTCAGATATTCAAGACTATATGTGGGGTCGTTTTAAGTCAGATTTCCCAAGACTATGCATATGAAATGGATGATATGCTGTTAACTATATACTAATAGTCTAACCAGTTGGGGATCTTTGTAGAAGAACATATGAAAGCATTTACCCCCAAACAAAATGAAATGATGCATTCGGAGTGTAAGATGCAAAATGATAAAAGAAAACTTATGTAACGCAACATGGAATTTATGTAGTAACCCATCATTAAATTGTCTAAGAGAGTGTGAGTATGGTAGTAGTTGTTCTTCATGAGACTTAGATGATGCGACATATGGCAAACTGGGTTTTTCAACCACTTGAATAAAGGGATCATCGTATGCTCTCAAGAACTCATATTCCACCTTAGATTCTATTTTCTCTTTTTCTGGCATTTCAATTAATGCGGGGCTCTTCTCAACTGGAATGATAGTCTCGGAAGTTTTTATGTTGGGCAAAGTCTCTTTACTTGGATGGTTTATAAAATTATGAAGGATTTCAAAGGCAATTGGTTTAAGTGCGACCTTGAGGTTTATTTGAAAAGGTTTAGTGGTGTAGTCCTCATAATTTAGTGGATTTTTGATGAATGGAGGTTGGCTTTCGAGAGGTGTTAACTTGGGGGAATGATGGTCGGGTTGTGGTTCTTCATATGATCTCGAGGACTCAAGGAATTTTTTATCTAGTTTTGACGTTTCCACAATATTGTGGTTCATATCTGCAATATTAAGGATGTCACAAATTTGTTCCATCGATAAGTTTTTAATGACTAAACTAAAATTAGATCCACTTTCCACTATAGAATTTATATCTTTCTCAATGTCATCATCCAAGTTTGTCGAGTTGCTCTCCAACACAGGTTCTAGAGTTTCTTTTGTTGAAGTGTTTTCATGCATATAGTTATCATCATAGAATATGGAATTCATACGATAGTTAGGTAAATGGTGATGTGCCTTTAATTGGTCATAAATGTCAAGATGGGCATTAGCAATTGGTTTTGGTATAGCAACACCTTGTTCCTCTTTTTGGTTGGGTTCTGGACTTGTGGGAATAATATTAGTCTCAGATGTGGTATCGATTAAAATAGATTGGAGAGAACAGAAGGTCTTTGCTATTTGTTGTATTTGAATTGTTTGATCGACTATTGCTTGGTAAAGTTAGTCTATGATAGATGGTGGCGTGGGATATAAATTAGATATGGATGGTGATGTGAATGGTAATGGGCTTTGGGTGAAACCGCACTATGACTGACCATATGGATAAATGAATGGTGGTTGACTATTTGTGATAGAACTCTATGAATTGTTTGTATAATTAGAAAACTCTGGGGTGTATTGGGTATTGTGGAAATTTGAAAATTGAGGTTCGTAATTGTAAGAATATTCCATAAGAGGCTCGAACTCGGTATATGATGTGCATTGAGACGCCCAATGATACAGACTACCATAACAAGAACAAGGTTCTGGGTTTGCATTGTAATTCCATAACGGTTGCGATGCATATTGATAAGACATGGATGTTCAAACAAGAATGATGCACAATCTACATAAATTCATTTGTGACTTTGAAGTTTTTGAAAAGTTTGCATGCAATGTTTATAGATTAGAACTTATACCCTGTTTGAATTTAGCAGTGGGCACGAAACTGGGTTTTAGGAACTACACGCGTTGAGGGAGAAGATCGCTACTTCACCAGATGGTGTGCCACCAAGAATCTCACCACAGTATTTCTGAGGGAGGGTAGTGACGAAGGTGGTTAGTCAACTGGAATCTGGTAGTTTACTACTCGCTTTGTTCGTGTTAAATTTTTGTCCTGCTGGATGTGACTAGATTGGCTCTGCTTGATTGATTTTATCTTTTTAATTTGGTCTGTGTAACAAACATTTCACGCAACGTCCGTTCTAAAGTGGGGCTTAATCCCATTTTTTATTCTTTTAGGGCTCGGGTTTAGCCTTAACGTTAATGTAAAGACGAGACTGAAATGTACATCACACAATCATCCAAGCATGCTTAGTAATACACAAGTATCCTCTTACACTTTGTAGCGAGGAGGTTTAGAAATTACCGTCCAAGGTGTTCGTAAACGACCCTTGGGGTGAAGGCGACGTGGTGGGATTGACGAAGTGTTTGGTGTCTTGTGTGTCAACCCACCATTCGAGCTTTTCCTTACGGTTACAAGTTTAATCTAACTATGACCCACAAGTCGGGTCGAAATGTGGCAAAGCCAATAAGATACAATTGGTTGCCTTCGTGGGCTTAAAACTATGAAAGTGATAAACACAAAAATTTAACTACGTTTAGCTAATTAACTATTCACTAATTAAACAAAATACATAAAAGTTTGGAAAGTGTTCATCAAAGATTGGAACTTCAACCCCCAAGTTGGGTTGTGATGTGCGAGCGTGGTACTACTCTTTCGTGCCTCGCACATCCAATTAGTCCAAGTTGGTTGAATCCCCAACTTTTGGTAAGTAAACTTTAACAAAAAACTAAACTTCCAAAACTTAAACTATTTTGTATTTTTCTTAATTAATTTTTTTGTATTTTGATTTAACTATATGATATTATCTTAATCTAATCATGCATAAACAACAATTAATGAAAATTAAAACCTAAACATGCTACTAAACTAATTTTTATGTTTAACTTTGCTGATGGATTACTAATTCATTTTAGTTAATAAAAACTTTTAATTTTTAAATTGCTTTTTTAATTGAATTTTTGGTTTTTGAAAACTCAAAACTTTGTAAATCTATCTACTTTTTATCTACTAACAATTGAATTAAAAAGACCAAGGGGTATTAAATGGACTTACACACGAAGATTCCGAGCCAACGGAATCTTCGTCTGAGAAAAAGAAGGCGCGGCGCGGGTGAATGAGGCGCGGTCGCATGTCAAATGCGGATGCAGGTAAACGGTTCGCGGGTGCGTGTCTTACAAGTGCGGTCGCATTTCATGCGCGGGCGTGCGTATAACAGGCGTGACGCGGGTTCTTTTTCTCCGTTTGCGCTTGTTTTTCGACAGCAAGTTCCGGTGATTCGTCTCATGCTATTTTCGGGCTCTGTTTGCACAGAAGTGTGCTGGAAACATACGAAAATGAAACATCAGTAATGAAATTAAGAAAAAAAAACGAAAAAAAATTGAAATTAAGATTGAGAAGAAGGGTTCAATGAGTGTTGTTTTTCTTCATCTTCCTCTTCCCATTTGAATCCCCAGTAGCGGCGCCATTTGAATGTTTAGAAATAGTGGTGTTTAGGGTGTTGTTCATCTTAAATCCTTTTGGTGGGAGGAATGTTTTGATGGATGGAAATAACTCTCTCTACTACTTTCAAGTCTCTCTTACTTTTTTGTTCCTAAGTTTAATGGTGGAAACATTAGTTCTTATCTAAAACTTGTTGAAATCTTGAACACATTCAATAGAGAAATATGGAATGAAATTGGTTTTGATGATTATCTTACTCACAAAGTTATACTCATTTGAACTTGTCAAATGAGTGTGACTTGTGTTTGTGGGATTAAATCAATATGAGATAAGTAGAGTAAACTTGTATTGAAGAAAAATGGGAAACTTGTATTGAAAAGATATAATGAAAACTTCTATTGAAAGATTAAGAACTTGGTTTACACTAAAGCTTGAAGAACATAAAAATGGAAAACAAGGAAATAACAAATTAAATTAAAACATTTAATCTACTCCTAATGACCAAAGATTAGCTCTAGGGCTTACTTTACTCCTAACAAACCAAATGGTTTGAACCCTAAAACATTGGATAACTAATTCTCTACTTCTCTTTGGTTTATATAGGACACCAATTACATCTTTGCCCTTCCTTCTAGAAGCAACCTTGTGGGCTTTTGACCTAAGCCCATACAATATAATTCTTGATTTTGGCTTTAAGTCCCTGAGTCCATAACTTTCAACTTTGAGTCCTTGAGTCTTTGACTTTGACTTTCAAGCGCTTTTCCTCCTAAGCTGGAATCTTCCCAAGCAGCATAAATAGCAATCCTTTTTGCGCTAAAATGCATGTATTAGGAATATGCGTCCTATATGGCCTGTATCCTGCAAACGGTAGCAAAAGCTATAAGTTGTATGTTCATTAAGCATAAGAAGGGCATAATTAAAGTATTGTAAAGGTAATAAAACGCACATTTGGGGACTAATCATCTGTCTAGATTGGGTTCGCCACAGAGCCGACACGAAAGTTGCCTAAGATTATCTATTATGATTTGTTTTCAAATGGTAACATCTAGAATCACAGCTTTTGAGTACGAGTTTCTTAAAATATCTCTCCATAGTTTTCAAAACCAGAGGATATAAAAATGAAAGTTATACGCCCGGAGTAACCAAAATGATACCGGATTAACGTATAATTTTATCTTCTTGGCAAAACCTCTACATGGACAGAGATATATTTTGAATGAGGAAACCAACCAAAAAAAAAAGAAAAGACGAGGCGTCTCTAAACGAGAATTAAACAAATAGAGTAACCTAAAGTGATACTATTCTCTGTTTAATTCTATCTTTTGCCTCCACCTCTCATTTTGTCTCGAGAATCTGACGTTAAAAGATTCAAAAATTTTCGAATTTTAAAATTTTCTTTTCTTAAAATTTTTCCCCCTCTTGTTTAAATCTTTTCCCCTTCTAAATCTCTCTTGTTTCTGAAAAACTATTCAAAAATGTCTTCTATAGCAAACAAAAACCCTTCACCAGCTCAGGAAAACTCAGGCGACCATCAGAGAGGAGCAGCGGTCCTTCCAGCAGGGATAACAACATTTTCAGCATAGTGTCACTAGAACACTGCAGAGCATCAGAGACACGCTCCCGCGTAGTGATAGACATGCTAGGACCCGATGTCCGCAAGGAGAAGGATCTTCTAGATGTCGAGGCGAGTCATGCACGGATTTTCACTAGGATTCTCCCTAGTATCCGTATAGTTGGATTTATTTATTTTTCTGTTTCTTTCTTACATGTATGACGTAGTATAAGTTTAATTATATGCTTAATATTATTTGCTTGTTTTATTTTGTTTTGTTTTTCTTGTAGAATTTGGTATATGATTAGAAGGTAAAACAGATACATCATACCAAAATATTTTATTTTTCTTACATGCATTTCATACATGTTTTCAAAAATACAAAAACCCAAAAAGATTTCATAATAGAATAATTAACCTTAGTATAATAAACCATATATTTTTCGTTCTATATCAAACAACCCACGCCCTAAACTTATTTAGGGGTGACATATTTTCATCATGAAGAATAGAATACAGGTGTATCGCCATTTTTGCTCATGTTTCTATGGTAATCTCGTTCCTTATCTCTTCATACTTTGAGGATAAAACATAGTTCTATTTGGGGGTGGTATAGTAACATTTTGCAAAAACTAGGCATTTTCTATATAATAGATATAATAGTCTATTTCTTCCTTTCTAATTTTTTTTTTCGAAAAAGACTAAAAATATTTTTCCATTTAGTTTTAAAAAGTCTTGTTTCCTTTTTCTATGATGAATAAAAACTTTAGAAGTTTCATTTTAGCAATAGAGTAAGGACTTGTTCTTCATACTTAGACTAATATACGTACAATAGTTTCTGCATTTTTTCATGAATGACATGCATTAGCATTTGTTTGTATATAGCAGTGAGTTTCTGAAGCCAAGGTTAGATCAATTAAGTTCCATATCCTGTGAGAATCTAGCCAAAAGCCTCATCTGAATGATTATTGAGTGATGACACAAAGGATGTCCGGGTAGAAAGACCACATGTCCACTTGCTTGATCACAACGCCATATCCTAAGAGAGAATTTAGACCCTTTTTTTTATCGATACAACCAAATAAACATTAAAAATCCAAAAAGATAGTTTTCATCTAGTTACCCCTCTTGAGCCTTCACCCTTTTCTAAAAGCCTTTTTATTCTTCACCAAAAATTCCTAACCCATTACAACACACAATAAAAAGCTTACCCAGTTGACAACTTGAGAACTGGATGGATATTAGAAATAAAAAGAAGAGAAGACCTTGTACAAAAACAAACAACTTCAAAAAGAAAAGAAAAGAAAAGAAAAGAAAGACCCATCAAAAACCAAAAATCCAAAAAAAATCAAAGGAGTAAAAAAAATTGAATCTCCCAAAACTTCAAAATCAAAAGGAGATGATATCAGAAAAAAAAAAAAAAAAAAAAAAAAAAAAAAAAAAAAACAAAGTTAGAACTCCCAAAATTGAAAATCATATGGAGTCACAAAGCCAAAGGGCTCATCACAATTCGGAAGTAAAAGAACAAAACGAGGTTTTTCTCTGGTTACAAGTATCATGAAGACCCAGTTTCTCAACTTATTAGATTTTGATTTTCCCTTCATTTTCCTTTCTAAACCATCACACTAGCCCCGTAACTCCTAATAAAGTACCTCTAGCTCGAGTGGGAATAGGATGGTGTGATAGTAAGTGGCAAGCGTGATCAATTAACCCTGGTTTCTTTGGACGTCATTTGAGTATGCAAGGAATATAAGTTCCCGATGCATTTGAGAGAATGAACCTTGAGTGAATCTATCATAGAGTTATGATTGCAACACACCCCAGTGAGAACCCACCTTAAGGACGCTCTCCAAAAGCCTCAGAAACGACTCTGTTTTTACATTTTATTGCTTATGTTTTGTGCATTTATCTTTAGATGATTAAATTACTGTATATATGTTATTCTAAGTTCAAAGGAGCTTGTCCTTATTCACCGCTAATGAGATGTATGAACTTCTGAGAATAAATAAGGAAACAAGACCCTTTGTACTAAATAGAAGAAGTTTGTGAGTACCTTCACTGGAAAACTCTCACGAGGATTAAAGCTCGTCCATTAGGGAATTCCTAGTGGTTTAAGGCCTTGTTGCATATAATCAATGCAATCACACTCTGCGAAACGAGATTAGTATTACTTATAATAAATCACTCATTTGTAATCTTCATTTTTTCTCTCATCCTTGCTTGAGGACAAGCAAGATGCTATTTGGGGGTGGTGATCAGCTCCCTAATGTGCGTTTTATTACTCGTATAGTGCTGCATTACAGCGTTTCGTATGCTTAACACCAAAATGTACCTTAATCACGCTTATATGAATACCAGAAGATGCTATGGAAAAGTGCATAAAAAGTCAAAGTCAATGGTCAAAGTCAACGGTCAAAGTCAAAGGTCAAGGTCAAATGTTAAAGCCCTCAAAGATGGAGGCCCTTATCTCAAAATATGACATTCTCCCAAAATCTACCTTGGTCAAGAAGAAATCAAAAAGCAAAAGCAAAAGTGCAGTGTGAGGTATCTAATTTGTAATGGAGAAAGGCAAATCTGTAAAAGGCAAAAGTAGGGGTATATAACCCAAAAGTTAGGGAGAGAGAAACCATCCATTGTCTTAGGATCCAAACCATTTGGTTTGTTTAATTTCTTGTCAAGTTTTTCAGTTCAAATTTTTACTTTATTGTTTGTTTTATTTCTTTTTAATCAAAACTTGTTATTTTACTTCTTCTTATTTCAATCTTCAATCTTATTTTACTTGTTCTTATTGCAATCTTTAATTAATCTTTCTTCCAATGTTTTCAAGTTATTTCAATATCAACAACTAAAGCTTTCATGTTTTCATTAGCTTAAAACCAATCTAATCTATACAAGAGTTTACCTTTCGTCTTCACAACTCCTACACTCAAACTTTAAACAATTTAGGATGACCTCACTTCTAAAACAAACTCTTTTGAAGTTACCACCACTATCTAAAGCTTCAACCTGCCATTGCATTTCATGACATAGTTCATAGCATGCATGTGTATATTTAGATGATTTGATTATTATGCGTGTATTAGCTTAGGTTTCAAAAGCACTGTTCTTATTATATTGTTATAGAGATGAATAGTTATCTGAGATTAATTAGGAAATTTTATTTTTATCTCTTAGTCGTTGTAGTATAAATGAAGTTTGTGAGTATCTTCTCTGGAAAACTCTCACGAGGCTATAACTCGTCCGCTAGGGAATTCCTAGTGGTTTAAGGCCTTATTGCATATGGTCAATGCAATCGCACTCCGCAAAATGAGATTAGTTAGGACCACATTTTTGGCCACTTATCTGTTTTTATTTCTCATCTTTGCTTGAGGACAAGCAAAATGCTGTTTGGGGGTGGTGTGATAAGCACCCAAAAGTGTAGTTTAAATCCCTTAATAGTACTCTACTTAGGCCAATTATGTTTATAATAGATAAGAGTTAGCACTATTTACGTGTTTTTGTGCATTTCAGGACTTGTAGTTGATTAGGTAACTAAAGGCATCACTTTTGCATGAAAAACAAGTCAAGATGATTGCTAAGGAAGTTCTACATTTAAAGCCCAAGACTCATGGAGAAAAGCCATTTTCAAGCCCAGTGAAGCTTTAGTTTGTTGTGAATATACTTCAAAAGAGTTTGTTTTAGAAGTTGAGGTTCATCCTAAATTGCTTAGAGCTTGAGTGAGGGAGATTTGAAGAAGAAAGATAGACTTTTGTAAGATTAGAATGGTTCTAAGCTAATGAAAACTTGAAAGCTTTGACTATTGTATTAAAATGAATTGAAAACCTGAAGGGCACTACACCATTTGGGTGATTTTGCAACATTTGAGATTTCTTATTAGTGACACATATATATCCGTTAGGTAATTTTTCACATTCATTATCCGTTAGCAAATTTTATAACCGTTAGTAAGCACCTGTGCAAATACTAGAATTATTATGTAACGTGATAATTCTATAAAACGCTAGTTTTACCAAAGAGTAAAGCTCGCGAGAACTTTAAACGCTAGTAAAACTAGAATAAAACTGTTTGCTATTAAGCTTTATCAAAGTTTCTACTCTCAATCCTATTGAGATATAGTGGAGTAGATGATTCGTTCCACTCCTAGTTCTTTAGCATGCGATGGGTTCGTGTTAACTAATCAGTTCAAAGTCTAATGAGAGATTTACGAGGGGAATTCTATACTACGAGGTGAGTTCACTTAACAAGTTACGAAATAAGTAATGATATAATGCTAAGGGTTTGAATCTAGACAAAGAATTAAAGGGAATTGAATCCACCTTAACTCGACTTAATCAACTAAGAAAGACTCGTCGTGATCCAAATTGAATGCTTCGCATATCAAAATAGTAATTCTAATCCCTAATTATCCATGGCATCTCTACTAATCAATAACTAGCATGTGAGGTCGTCCACCCATTCTCATGGCGAATAAACGACCTTTAGAGTGGAATAACTATCACGACGATTTCTAAGTTTAACAAAGATCAAGCTTCATTAAGGTTTCTTCAACCCCTCTAATGGAGTTTTAGCCTTGATCCATACTACTATCATTTCCTATTGATTTAAAACTAGACATCATATAAAAATTCTATCTTTATGCAATTTATCTAAACAATAATTGAAATCTCAGGTAATAACTAGGAAATGAATAACAAGTAATAAAGGAATTTAGATCTAAACTCCATATAATTTTACATTCAGAATTTTTGATATAAAACTTTATATCGCCAATATAATTGATATTTACGATATTTATGATATATATCGTTTGACTTTTTGACCATTTTTTAATATAAATCCGATATTTCTAATATATTTCTGATATTTTCGATAGTTTGGACTGGTCACAAAAAAAATAGATATATCCGATATATCCGATATATATCGGTTTTTAGGTACACCGATATATTCACCGATATCGATATTTTGGTCCTTGCTCCGTATGTTCAATTGAACCATCAAGAGGTTAGACAGCTTCAGTAAAAGGAAAATCGTGAAAACTCTCATATCAAAAAAGAAAAACCTTGAACATCTCAAGTACGCTCCATTATCTCCTTCTAAACCTATGGTTTCATTAACTCTTCCAGCGCAAATATGTCTTGGTGTTTGATCTCCTCAGTTGGCTTTCTCCTTTCTATTATCTCTTTTCTTCATCGTCTTTCTCATAACAAGAAGCCATTCTTAACATCGAGAACTACCGCCAAGAAAATGGTTTTAGAAGATAAATGTTTTATTGTGTTTTTGGTTTGCTGAACAAGTTTGCTCTTTTAGCTACAATGTCCGCTGCAAATTGAATTGGAACTTAAACAAAAGAGACGAATTTCACTGCTCCTTTTGAGAAGAAAGATTCGATTTTTGCCCAACTTGTTGCAAACTAGTGAATCATTTTTCCATTGTATTATTTTCAGTCTCGTTTATTAATGTTTTGATATTAAATGTGAATATGGTTATCCCGAATTTGAGTGATTAGATAAAAAAGTTGGTATTTTTATCAAAACTTTAACTTTCACAAAAGTGGGTTGTTACGTTAATGCTTATATTGCTGTCAAGTTGTTGATTCTTTGTTGTTGGTTGAAATTATTTCAATACTTGGGGGTTTTATTTTGTGGGAAGTAGGCGTTTGATAAAATGCTTAGCTTGGGTTTTTTCAGTTAGTATAATCTGGTTACATCAGAAGATTACTAGGTGAGTGAGTCTGTTGCACAGTTAACCTTGATGCGCATATACCTAAGATTTTGTAAAACCTAGTTTGATGTGCAAGAACTCTTTTAGTTATGGATTACTCTTCAAGTATTTATAGGATGCCTTGCTAAGTTACAAGTCTGTATATTGTTCCCGATTTTGAGACTAGCGACTTTTTTGTTGACTAAGTATTACTGAATTTTGATGATCAGTTCACTCAACACACCAAAGCCAATTCATGTGAGGGAATCTGGATTATCTAACACCAGAAATGGTAGAATAATAGAGAATATGACCCTTGCTTTTCTTTAATGAATTCCTTATTGGACTATACCATTTTAGACTATATTTCCAACGTAACGAAGTGGCCTGGCGGCAAGCGATTTGATTATTTTCCTTGCACTAATAGGTAGTTTTCCATTATATAGTTAGCATGGTTTTATTTGGGTACAATAACCCAAACCATTACTTATTTCAGCCTTGAAGAAGCATTTCTATTTATTCCACACAAGAAAAATGATAATCTAGAAAATCTTATAATCTATTTTAGCAGGTTAGTTTATATTCTTACTTTTAGGTAGTTGGCTACATGTCTTCAATGTGACATTGTGGTTCTGTTGCTCTCGGGTGTGGCAAGTTTTTGAAGTTTTTTCTCAAGTTTTCCAGTCATGTTTTTGTTTTCAGGTGCGTTCCATTAAGGATTATGCTATAGGCTTGTGCACGTGAGGACTTGAGGACAAATATTTTAAGTTTCACGGTGATTTCTATGAGATGCCCTGACTATTTATACGGCCGAGTTGCCACACTTAATTATCCATACTGTTGTTTGGTTTATCATATGCCTTATGTTTCTATTTGTTGGCTATGTACACAAAAGGTAGTAAATAATATAAGTTAACTTGGCATCTAAAAGTTTATGATCCTTAACTCTGTTTAAATTCTTATTTTGTTCTAATGGTGCCTTTCACCAATAGTCTAAGACCAAAGAAGACCCCTTATGCACTAAAGTACATAAATAAAGTTTGTGCTATACTTGTTAGTATAAGGACAGTACCCATGAGTACTTGTTTATCTCATATTTAAGTGAGTTACTAAACACTTGGTGCTGTTTGTTATTGCAAACACTTGTAAATTTGCTTTGATTTTTCATCCAGTGCAGGTTGGAACATAGTTAGCAAAAAAATTAAAATTGTGATCTGCTCTCGTTACCTTTAGTTTAGATGGAAGGATGAGCTGTTGTATTCTTTTTAATATTGTAGAAATGGTTACATGATTACATTTTTAGTTTACTTATTAGCTCAATAATTTTGATTCCAATAATCAAGGTAATTTCAAGTTGAATTGAAACTTTGGTGTAACTGTTGTTGTCATTAAATTTATCGACTTAATGAATCTTTGCAACTATATGTGTATCATCAAGGTATTTGCTTAGGATAATTGTTGATTCTTAAAGTTGTTATGTTATCAGGTACGTAGATCAGACACTTCGATATCTAATGAAGCTTCGCTTTCTTAAAATCTTAATAGGAAATTTCAAGCGAAACCCAAACTTTAGATTGGATGGATACTAAATTTCTTTTCGTGAAGCTTCTCGACCTTTTCAATACCTGTGATTTTGATGAGATACACCTTAAGAACCGGAACTAAGTTTCTGTTCCATAGAACCAAGTTCTCTCTTCCTAACATTGCCTAGCAGGAACTTTTGTTCTTTTGACAACTTTGAGTTTATTGTTTTATAAAGTTAATAAGCATGGAAGGGTCGTTAAACCCATCTTAAACGATGTCCAGTTGACCAGTTATTATATTAAATTTGTAATGCATACGGGTTGCATTGTTAGTGGGTAAGAACAATAGTTGGAAACATGATGCTTCTATCTTTCCATGTTAGAGCGGGCAACTTAAACAAGTTATTTTGTTTAATTTATTTTAGGATTACTGTAAACCTCATCGGTCACATCTAGATCTAAATTAGCCAACTGCAATTTCGGGTTATAATATATTACGAAGTTCTTAAATATTGTCACATACCTCAGGGCAGCACTTGCAGCTACCAGTCTGCCAATTTGCCCAGAGAGAGAAAAGAAGCTCTCAAGTGACTTTGTTTTGCTTTTTGCTTAAAACGTTTGTAAATAACTAATGGTGGTGATGCCTAGCACTTTGTGAGGTTGTAAGTAAAGTTTTTCCAGGCCAAGAGCTCCACCAGCCCCACTTGATCATCTACAGACCATAACAGACCACTACAGGGTCCCTCAATGGGCCACTGCAGGCCATATCCACTCACCTTAGGCCACTGTTGGAGATCTGACCTTGGCTTCTCTGTTGAGGACGATTGAGACTGATCTGTACATACTTGCATTTCTATTACATGCCCATTTTTTCCCCCTTTCATTAGGTGGCCTGGAGCATTTTAACGATAGAGTATAAGACGCCAGTTAAGTTTCCTTTATGTTAACTTGCATTTGTTCTTATTGAAATTCGTTTGGAGTTTATCGAGTACATCGAGAAATTTATCTCGACATAGGTATGTGCAATATCTTTTACATTTATATATCTTTTATGTTTGATAGAGTATTTGGAGTTGGGTTGTATATGAAGCCTATGTGCTTGGTGTAGCATGGTTAGTTATTATTTCAAGGAAGTCTGTCTCATTCGTTTAGTAGTTATTGACTTCTTGTACTAACGCATTGTTTGTGTATTTTTTTTAATATTGTGAAGAAGTGGTTATATGATTATATTTTTAGTTTACTTATTAAACCAACTAACACATTTTTCTTTATATTGTTGTTTTAGGTTGTAAGTGAGCTTCGACGGAGGAAAAAGATAACATGGTAGCTCATTTAAGTTTGTTTGAGATGGATTGGTTGATTAGTAATTTATTAGATGAGTTATGTAAATTGCATTATTGTTGAACTATGAGACTTGATTTTGAATAAAGTTTTGAGATATTTAATTTTTTTTCTTGGTGAATAAATCATGTACTATGAACAAGTTCTTGGAATGATTGAAGTTGTTAATAAAAGTATGATTCTAGTTTCTATAATGGAATTGAGTTGTCAGGGTGTGTCAATTCATTGGCTTACATGAATTTCAAATTTGCAAGAATTTTCAGATTTACAGGAATTTCAGTTACCACAAGGGAGTGCGAAAAAAAAACAAAAAACATAAGAAGTTATGACGGCTTTCAAAGAACTGTCGTGTTATATACCAATTCTTGACAGTTTTTAGTATTATTTTCTTGACTTTTTTTTGTCAGGGTGGCGCTTACATAGAAACAGTCATAAAACAGGTGTGTTTCTTGACGCTTTTTCTAGTAAAATTATGACGGTAAGTAAAACGTGTCATGAAAATGTATCTAGTTATGACATTTATAAATGAATTTTTGTTATATAAGTTCAAACTTTTATGTTAACTTCTTCAGAACCGTCATCAAAATTATGACGCTTTTTGTTAACTTTTATGACGGGCTCTATAATGACAGTTGTTTTTTTAATGAAAATCATTGGACCTATTTCATGACGGCTAAAAACCGTCATCACAAGTCTTTTTTTTAGTAGTCTTACAAAGATCAACTTACTTTTTTGAATCACCATTGTTGATTTCTCTAGTTCAGTGGTGAAACTTTGATTTTCGAATGTGATGAAGTAGTGAAGTGAAGTTGTGGGAATGAGAAGAAGTGTTTGTAGACAACTAGGAGTAATTAGTCAAGGATGAGTGGGGCTAAGAGGGGCACTTTTTACGAAGAGTTGGTACTTCAGATGATGATTCATCACCCCAAGGGGCAAGTCCATTGTGAGAAGTTTGTGAATGGATGTGGCACATTTAATGCTAGGTGCGAAGAATAACAAAGTTGATGGGAAGTGTTTGTGTTGATACTGATGCAATGCTAACAGGTGCACAATCTAAAGTGATTAGACTGATCTAAATGAAGGAAAATGTGCCAGCAAACAGTCTCATCTAAAGTACTTCCCACATGGTCTTCGTTTAAGTTACTAGGTCAGTATATCATTTGGTGCCTGGTGTAACATATCATTCTATAATTTTGATTGTAATGATTATATGTCCAATTACATACTCCCTATTTCTGCAGCAATTTGTGCATATGTCAGTTAACTAGAACCACTTACAACATCCTAACCTAATACGTACCCAAAATGCTAATACTTTTGACATACCATCTCTTCCTAGTTGGAATCAATCAAATCATACATACGAGCACCTCTACTCTTATATGTTCTACTCTTAGCTTATATGTTGGTGTTGGTGACATAGATACTCATGAGACTAGTCAAAATTGAGTGACCATTTCTTTGGATTAAATTGAGGTCATAAAGGACTAAGCGAGAGTTAGGCATAAAAGGATCATAGGCGCTATCTTAAGTTATGCACATACATTCCTTCAAAAATTATACATACATGACAAAATTCAATTGATAAATTCATTCCAAAAAGTAATCGTGTATAATTCGAGATCCTGCACAAATATTATAAGGTTTTCGGTTTAGGGCCTATATACGACTATAACATATACCACCTATAATAGGAGGTTAATAAAACCATAAACCCTAACATTATGCGCAATCACACACTGCATAATTATTTATGTTAACACTCATCTTATTTCTACTATTTCTAATCTATATATAACCTTTCTCTATATTAAAGCAGAGTACATCTATGTGGACAATCTCTTTCCTAGGTGGCGCTTTCTTGAGACATAGGTATGTCACGTGGACACTCTTAATTAATCATAAGAAGTCTCCTAATACAACATGAACTCTTAATCTTAAGAAGTTTTCTAATACAGTACAAATCTAATAAGTCAATTAACATCTGTGACAAGGAAATTTTATATGACTCCAATAAGAAAATATTGCTAAATCAACTCCAAAAACATATGCTAATAATTATCTGTCATTGAATTTCTCACAAAAATTTAGGGGATGTGAATTTTATAAATGATTTCGGACATATGGCCGGGTCTAAAACCTTGTTAATATTAAAGCTTCACAAGGGGTATTTTTCTAGCTCTCTTAAAATTCCATATCATCAACTCCTATTAAAACGGGAATTCCTCTCCAATTGAAAAGAGAAATTCTAGCACTTATAATTAAAACTGGAATCCTTCTCCTATTATAATGAGAATTCCTCCCCTATTGAAAAAAAAAAATCTAGCATTTCTAATTAAAACAGGAATCCTTCTCATATTAAAAACAATAATCAGACTTCTAAATTAAAACGGGATCCTTCCCCCAATTGAAAAACAGGTTTTTAAAACTTAATTAAAATAATTTGTTGAGAAATTAAAATGATTTTTTAAGACTTGATTAAAATGGATTAGCTACAAAAACAAGAAAATTTATATATGTATAGTTATGATTGTTGAACAAGTTTTTAAAAGAGTCGGTGCGTATGCACGGGCTAACTTTTCTAGTTTGATAATTATGGCTTCCTGCAAAATTTTTGAAATTTTTAATCGAATTTCTACGAATTTTACGTTTCCATTCTTGCCAAATTTACTATGAGTGACAATAGTCACAAAAAATTCGACTTTCTAAAAAAAAAACAAAAAAGTAAAAAAGTCTCTAAATTGACTGGTTCTTGAATTTATTAATGAGACCATAAATGAATAAGCGATAAAAACAGTCAAGAGTCTCCTAATCTCGATGTTTAATTATTGCCTCAGTGCAATTTTTTCTGAATTTTGTAATGACATGATGTATATCTAAGTTGTTTCCATGTTATATTGCAAATATTTGGCAAGACTTCACATATGAATTTTTGGAAATTTTCAGTTTAATATATGCTCAAAGTTACCCTGATATAATGACATACAATCACACACCAAATCTATATGGCTTTCCCTATTATGTCTAATTTTTATCAAATTTGGACTAATATTACGTTTTCAGAATGCCAACAACCAAATTATGCTTCAGGACATAGCATAGATGATTTCGCTGATCCCCTTACCTAACATTTAGAGTAGTAGTGGACATGTTGTTTAGTGTAATTCTATTCAATGTAGGACAACTACTAAGGCAGTGAATTCTCAAGTTTTTAAGTTGGCTAAATGAGTGCAACAAGAAGGCCTAATAGAGCAGTGTAACCTCTATGAGGACAACTTTATTTCCCATATTTGTGGCTGAATAAAACGGCAGATTAAAAAATAAAATCCTCTTTCAATCCTTGATTAAGATCACAACATAAATTCTAGATGAGGATTTAGGAAGTGAAGCAGTCGTCCATTATGTTGGGGTTGTCCCTCTTCCCCTAACATGAGGAACAAGAGCATGGGAAAAACTACGCAACTAAGAACATAAACATTAGGGCACAAACAATGTCATACTTCATGCCATTCTGAGCTGCATACTTCTGCTACTTGGTGAGGGATAACCCCAACATTACCTTGTTCCTCTTTTTGCATGGACAATTTACAAACAAATTGTATAAGAGAACTTGGATAAGCATTGTCATTGTTGTTGAACCAGTTTAGCCTAGTCACTTTTAGGCGTTTTAGCTAAATCTACGGTGCGCAAAGTGAAACTGGCAAGATGATGTGAGCTCAAAATATCTACATTGTACCCTGATATTTCAGGAAATAATATCTGCAGTGAGTGAAATGTTCCATCACTCTCCAGAATAAGTTAAGTAACTAACAATTTCAATAGAAATCCCCCCACCCCTCAAATCAAATCCATGCAATCGCTCAAATTTCCCTCCTGTCTTTGACCACGTCAGCACAAATTTCATAATCCCTCTATGAAGCTTCTCCAACACTCCTCCAACTGTAGAAACAATCCCTCACTTTTTCGATAAACACAACCCTCCTTCACACTCCACCGAGCACCAAGTCCGCCGCCACCAGCGTCTTATAACTCACCATCTCCACCGTCTAAAGTCGCGTGGTTTTGGTAACATGTTTTCCTCTTATATCTTACATATTATTACTGAAACTTGTATGTGAAATTCACGTATTGCCTATCAACTATTAAATACAAATAAAATACGTTTCAATCACAAAGTAATGATGGTTCACAAGCATGCTCTAAGCTGGAATTGATGGTACCATTAATAAAATTTTCAAGGTTTTTTATGATTTGGCCACCAGGGTATGTGTTCAAATTATTAGTAGTTTTGTTGTTGTGATAATGTCTCGAGTATTTCCCTTACTATCAAATTGAGAAGAGAGTCACTAGCATCTAGTTTGTGTTTATGGAGAGTTGCTAACTTATGTCTGATTCATGAAGTAATATATCATATTCTTTCACCCCATCAGCTTTAGTCAAAAACCAACATTTTAAATAATGAAGTAGCATACTTAGTGAACTCAAATGGACACATGGAAAAGTTATAAGCTCTGCTCACTTCATGGTTTAAATTAATGCACTGATCTTCTTTAGAAAGACTCACTTATCTAAAATGGAATGTTGCGACAATGAAATATATTTAATAGCTTTTTGACCATGCTTCCCGTTTGGAAAAGACTTCCAATCATCCTTCTCACACACATCGCCAATCTGAAAAAGGAGTTTTTAGGATAACTGTTTACATGCAGTGGTTGTGGTTGAGAGCGTGATTTGGCACTTGTCAAGAACTCACCTCTGTTACCTCCACACATGTTTATAGTTTATTGTTTTCTCTTACAAACATTCAATATATGAGAATGATGGTCAGGCAACCCCACAGTGAGGAAGTCCATTACTCTCAAATGGGTAAAAGTCTACAAACCAAAGACAGAAGGAGGGCTAGGCATCAGGTCGATCTCTCAAGGAGTTGAATCTGTCAGTCCTCATGAAACTAGCCTGACAACTTCTAACCATGGATAACTCTTGGTCCAGGTACATGGAACATAAGTATAAAATGAAAAATGGCAAATGGCTTGTCTATTATAAATGTTCTTCTATCTGGGCTGATATTAAGTGGGCTTTGGAATCCATGAGAAACCACCTTTCTTGGGCCATTGGAAATGGTACTTCAGTGGACCTGTGGCAAGATGCTTGAGTTGGGCCTAGTTCGGTTTCCGATTTGATTTTACACATTAATTGGAGAAATCTCAAATCCAGAGTCAACGACTTGGTAATGAATAACTAGTGGAACTTCCCTACTGAAACTCTTCAGCTCTTTGACACGTTGGCCATGCAACTTCTCTCGCAACCACCACTTTGCGCTGAGTTTGATGATTGCCGAATTTGGAAGCTTGACAAAGAAGGCAAGTTCACTATTCTCTCGGCTTATGACACTATAAGGGAAAAAGGGAATGCTTTCTGGTGGCATCACATCATCTGGAACAATTATATCCACCCCAAAACTGTTGGAATGGCTTGGAAGATTTTACATCAAATCTTACCAATAGAAGACAAAGTCACAAGCAAAGGTATTCAATTGGGCTCTCGCTATAACAGATGCAAGGATGATGAAGAAAGTTTTGATCATCTATTCTAAAACTGCCTAAACTCGATCTCAGGCTCTTTGGGAATGGATTAAAAACTTATTCCAGTTGAATGCAATTTCAGTTAGTGGAAACGAAGACATGAAGGAAATTTTGAAAGCAGCGAATCAAGTAAGCCCAATGATCAAAGAATTATGGACAGCAGCAGTCCTGAGTTTGATGGTAGCAATATTCAAGATGAGAAACTCACAAAGGTATAAGGATTCAAACTTTAACCATCGCTACATTAGAAAGCTGGTATGGCAAGAAATTCATATGATGGGTAGATTGTCTAAGAGCTTCATGTTCAATTATGTCAATTAATTGGCAATTCTACACTCACTGGAAATTGAATGCAAGCCCAAACCGATAAAAGAAATTCAACAGGTGAACTGGTATCCACCATAGGAAGGAGTAGTTAAGATCAGTTGTGATGGTACTCTCTCGGTAATCCTGGTCGTGGGGGAGTGGGTCTAATTTTCAGAGACCATCATTGCCACCTGCTCGGTGTTCTTGCCCAAGGACTAGGGATAGTTACTGTAGTGGCCCAATATATAATGGACTTGGTCAAAGATGAAAGGGGATGCAGAGTAACCGAGAAGGCTGGGGAGCATAAGATCACGTCCGCGAAACCCTAGACTGCGGACGTGGCATTGGTGGGGGAGAAGGAGAATCAAGGGTTGAAAGGGGAGATGGACGATCTGGATGAGGGAGCCCCAATAGAGGAAAGAAGACCAAGTCAGCGGGACTAGGTGGAAGGGGCAGGTTAGCAAGCTACCAAGGGGAGCATGAGAACAGAGTCGCGGAACCCTAAATTGCGGACATGGCCTAGGTACGGTGAGGAGAAGAGCCATCAGATTAGTGGACATATGGACAATTCAGGAAAGAGGAGAAAGGGTATATAAAGAAGAGGATGAGGATAGAAGAAAGGGGCCGCATAGTAGATAGGGAGAAAGAGAGAAAAAGGAAAAGGAGAAAGAGAGAAAAGAGAGGAAAAAAGAAAGAGAAAGAGAGGGGAAAATAGTGACTGACTCTTGTTTTCTTGGGTGTTAACTAGTAAATTTTATTGGGTTCTTACATTTGGCACCTTCTGTGGGGACATAGAAGCGAGAAATAGATGGCACCTAAGAAGCAAGTAGGGAGACCGAAGAGGGTGGCGGTGCAGGAACCGATGCCCGAGGCAGTTAATGATGAAGAAGGACATAGAAGAGAGGAACAAGAATCGAAAGAGATGTGGCTTATGAGAGAAGAGATCGGGAGGTTAAGAGAGGAGAATGACGAGTTGAGAAGGGAGATGGAAAGGGAAGAGGAAAAGACAGGTGGAGAGGCAACTGAGAACGCGGAAGAGGAAAAGGATGAGCCAAATCTCGTGGAAAATCCAGTAACCGGCTTGACAGTCGAACAGGTGTAAGAAATGATAAATAATGATAGGGAAGCTAACCGGCAGCAGACGAAGAGTTGTGGGGGAGCAGCTAGTCAGGTGATGGCCGGGATGAACCGGAACCCATTTGCGGACGACATCTGAGCTTTGGAAGTCCCAAAGCATTTCAACCAGCCTAGATTCGAAAGGTACGATTGTAAAGGAGATCCAGCAGATCACAACCTTCATTTCCGACTGCAGATGCCACTCTGGCAAGAATCCCGATATGACGGGCTGCGATGTATGATGTTCTCGGCTAGTTTGAAAGGAGGGGCGTCGGACTGGTATTACCGGTTACCATTGGGATGCATAAGAAACTTTCAAGAATCGGAACAGGCATTTATAGATCACTTCATTCATCAGAAAAAGCGGGTGGTGGATATCGCGGTGCTATTTAATGTTCGACAAAGATCAGCGGAGTCAGTAAGGGAATACTTGTTCAAATTCAAGGCCGAAATATTGAAGGTCGAAAATCTGGATGAGAGAACCGCAGTGATTGCATTTGAAAGAGGGCTGTGGCCAGGGACATGAGTACACTAGTTGGTGGCGAAGAATGAGATTGCAACCTTACATGAATTATATTCACGAGTAGAAAAGTATATCAGGTATGAGGACAGTATGTAGAAGGAGTCTAAGAGATCTGGGAAGGCAGTGCTATCGTTGGAGAAAGACAGGAACCAAGGGAGGCAGGCGCGGCCGAGAAAGAAAGGGGTGGGAACCGCGGATACCCACCACGGGCAGAGAGAAGCTGGGAAGGGATTAGAAGGGAAAACAGGGAGAGGAAACCATACCGAGAGATAGAGGTTACACCACTGAATAGACACCTAAGCGAAATATTACCACTGATTAAGAACCTGCAGGGATACGAAGGTCCACGGAACACACCTGGAGAGTTACCTGATAAACCTTTCTGCGCCTATCATCAGATACGCAATCATGAGACCGATGACTGTTATGCACTAAAGTGGATGGTTTAACGATTGGTGGAAAAAGGGAGGATGAGAGAGTTTATAAGGGGAGCACAGAATAAGGAATATAGGCAGCGTCAAGATTGTATGCTAGGGGCCATTAATGTAATTTTCAGTGGAGAGGTACTAAGCCATAATGCTCATAGAGACAGGGTGAGAAGAACTATGAGCATCCAGCAGATCAATGATGGGACAGATAGACCGTGAGCAAGAGTTGGGAAAGTGGAGGACAGGGATAAGATCATCTTTAGCAGTACGGATTTGCGGATTCCCTCCATGAAGATGCGTTGGTCATCATAGTGGTAATGGGCAATTACATGGTGAAAAGGGTATTGATAGATTGCAGCAGTGTAATGGACTTGCTGTTTAAAGGAACGCTGGAAGAAATGGGGATCGACCATAGGCAATTGAGGCCTCCGCGGACTAACTTATATGGATTCAATGGGAGCATGACTGAGCCTATGGGAGAACTCTTGCTACTAGTAACCACAGGTCCAGTGACTGTATTTGCGCCCTTTATGGTGGTAGATTCATCTTCCCAGTACAATGCAATTTTAGGGAGGTGATGGATTCATGAGATGAAGGCCATCCCATCAACCTACTATCAAGTGATACGGTTTCCCACTCCCACGGGTACGTATGAAGTTCGCGGAGATCAAGTGACGGCTAAGAACAGTTATAGGGGTACAGTGAAATGGTTGATTCGTAGACCGGAAGAAGAGAACTCGAACCCGCGAAAGAGGCAGGCATATCAATTACAGTGCGCCTCAGTGGAAGGGAAGGGGGAGGCAACATCAGGTCCGAAGACACTGGACGAGATTGAAGTAGTGAATATTAGAAGGGAGGATGAGAGGTTTACCGCGGTAGGATCTAGCTTGCCTGAAGAATGGAAAAGTAAGTTAATACAATTTTTGTCAGAAATTCAAGACATGTTTGCGTGGTCAATTGAGGAAGTTACGGGGTTGGACCCGAGTTTGCATGTCATCGGCTACACATGAAAGAGGAGGCTAAGTCGGTGAGGAAAAAGATGCGGAGTATTAGGCTGAAGTATGCAGAGGGCATTCGCGAGGATGTTGCGCGATTGAAAGGAGCCAGAATAATACGAGAAGTGGAGTTCACTGATTGGTTGTCCAATGTGGTCGCGGTACCAAAAAAGAATGGCAAGGTGCGTATATGCGTCGATTTCACAGATGTGAATGTAGAGTGCCCAAAAGATAGCTATCCCATGCCGCGGGTGGATGAATTGGTGGATAGGACAGCAGGATTCACAATATTTTCGTTCATGGATACGTCTATGGGGTATAATCAATTCGCAATGTACGGGCCATATTAGGAGAAAAATGCATTTGTTGTAAAAAGAGACACATATTGCTTCACAAGGATGCCACTCGGGTTGAAAAATACTGGAGCCACGTTTCAGCGGTTGGGGGAGAAAATGTTCGAAAGCAAGATCATTAGGAAGAGAATAGAAATATACATAGATGACATGGTGGAAAAACGTATGTTGGAAATGGAACACTTAGATGGATTAAGGGAAACGTTCGGAATCCTGCGGAGGTACAATTTGAAGCTGAATCCAGAGAAATGCACATTCGGGGTGACCACGGGGAAGTTCTTGGGCTACATTGTTACTCATCGGGGAATAGAGGCTAATCCAGAGCAGATAAGAGCATTGTTGGAGATGCCGTCACTGTAGAATATCATAGAGGTGCAGCGGCTTGCTGGAAGGGCAGCGACATTGAATAGATTCATTTGCAAGTCATCTGATAAGTGTAGACCACTATATGGGTTATTGAGAAGCACCCTGGACTTCTTGTGGACGTCAGAATGTGAGGAGGCATTTCAGGAGTTGAAGAGGTATTTAGGCAAGGCTCCATTGCTGTCACCGCCAGAGCAAGGGGAGAAGTTGTACCTGTATTTGGGGGCCACTGAGTATGCGGTCAGTTCAGTTATTGTCAGGCTAGTTGATCGAGTGGAGAAGCCGATGTATTTTCAAAGCAAAACACTGTTGGATGCCGAGACGCGATATAGCAGAATGGAGAAGTATGCCCTTGCCTTGATATTTTCATCCATGAAACTGAAACCTTACTTTGAATCACATTTGGTAGTGGTGGTGATGAACCTGCCACTTAAATAAACATTAAGGACAGAGAAATCAGGCAAAACGTTGAAATGGGCAGTGATGCTTAGTTCGTATGAGATACAGTATCAGATAAGAAGAGCAGAGAAAGCGCAGGCAGTCACAGAGCTTTTGGCAGAGTTCCCCACGCAGGACCCGACGTGGGGAGAAGAGATGATCATGGAGGCGGAAAAGGACGTGGAGCCCGGTCAGCTAGACCTGTGGGATAAGAGGAATGGGTGGAAAGTATTCGCAGATGGATCTACTACGGACACATGCAGCAGCATATAGGGGTGGTGTTGGTTACACCTGACAATAACAGAATAGAGTTGACCATGAAACTAGGATTCGCGACATCTAGTAACGAAGCAGAGTACGAGGCCGTTATAGCGGGATTGAGAATGGCTGAGGACTTGGGAGTGAAAGACTTGACCATGTATTTAGATTCAAATCTGGTGGTATGTCAGGCAAATGGTGGGTTCGCAGCCAGATGTCTGCGAATGGCCAAGTACTTGAAGGTAGTACACCAAAGGGCCAGCAAGTTTACAAAGCTCCAGTTTGTGCACTTGGGGCGGGGGGAGAATAGACACGCAGAAGCTCTGGCGTACGTGGCTGCAGCCATGCCTGGGTCAGAGGAAAGAATGATAAGGGTGGAAAAACTGGAGAGGAGGTGACAGAGGTGTGCCAGGTTACAGAAGAAGAAAGGCGATGGATGGACCCTATTAAGCGCTTTATAGAGGGAAGGGAGGTGACGGATAAGAATGAAAAAAGGAGGTTGGATCAGGCATCTCAGAGATATGTACTGATGGAAGGAGAACTGTTTCAGAAAAACTTCAATGGACCACTGTTGAAATGCCTAGGGTTGTGATTATCTTTAGAGGTGCTTGCAGAATTGCATGAAAGGGACTGTGGGAGCCACTCCGCTTGGAGGACTACGGCGCATCAATTGTTGACACATGGCTATTTTTGGCCTCACATAAATTGGGATGTAGTGGAATTTGCTAAGAGGTGTGACAAGTGTCAGAGATTTGCACAGCGGATATTCACACCCGCGGAGCCCCTGCATAATGTCTCAAGCCCGTGGCCTTTTGCCATGTGGGCGATGGATATCGTAGGACCATTGCCCATGGCTAGCGGCAAAAGGAGATATATGCTACCAGCCACGGACTACTTCACTAAATGGATAGAAGTCGTCCCGTTGCAGTAGGTGAAAGAGGCTCAAGTGATTAAGTTTCTATGGGAGAACATCATATGTCAGTTTGGGCTGCCATATGCCATCATTGCAGACAATGGGACACAGTTCACGGGAGCTAAGGTGGCGGCATTTCTGCAAGCATACAAGGTGAAACAAGGGTTTCTACCCCCTACGACCCCGAACGCAACGGGCAGGCTGAATCTTCCAACAAAAAGATACTAAACAATTTGAAAATAAAGTTGGAAGATAAAAAGGGCGTGTGGGCCGACGAGTTGAACCATGTCCTTTGGGCTTATTGAACCACTCCACAGACCACCACCAAAGAGACCCCGTTTGCCTTCGCATTCGACGTCGAGGCCGTGATTCCTTCAGAAATGGTGGCGACTACAATGAGAACCACGACTGTGGAGGATGGATCGAATTGGCCCATCTTGGCAGGGGATTTGAATTTGGCAGAAGAGAAAAGAGATTCAGCTCGCATCTGATTGGAAGAGTATCACCGGAGATTATAGAGGTAATACAACAAGCGGGTCAGGCCATGATAGTTTAAGATAGGGGAATTGGTGCTCCGTCGGGTGACTCCAAGAACAAAGAAAGAAAGGGATGGGAAACTGGGTCCAAACTGGGAGGGGCCGTACATCGTGGTGGAGGAAGGGGGGTCTGGAACCTATAAGCTACGAACAATGGAGGGCAAGCTAATGGAGAAGCCTTGGAATGTAAGAATGTTGAAATTTTTTTACAACTGAATGTACTGAAGTTACAGAGCAATGTAAAGAAGGTCTAGAGTAGAGGACTAAAGTTGTTTGTAAATATATAAAACCACAGCACTTTTGTGAAAAGAAATATGTTTGTTATGTGTGATTTCTGAATTGGAATGCGAACCGTAGACTAGAGATACGAGAGGCACAGGGGACAAAAATGAGTACCCCAGCAAACGGCTACACGTGGCCGAGGGATAGACAGCGGAAGGGATGAGCCCTTCGCTGATACTAGAAGTGTGAGGAGCCGGGAACAAGGGTTTGTTCCAGTAGGATTGAGAGCCAAATTGAGCCCATGGAGTGGGATGAGCCCTCCGCGGATCATAGATGTAAGAGACACATGGGGCAATGACAGAGTCCCTATTGGGCTTCTACGCCCCTCGAAGGGATAAATAGCGGAAGGGATGAGCCCTTTGCTGACACCAGCATCAGAGGGAAAAGCAGTGGAGGGGGTGAGCCATTCGCCGAACCTATCGCTGGAGGGAGCCTGAAACAAGATGAGGTGTTCCAGCGGGTCATGGCATTACTGAGTCTACAGAGCAGGATGAGCCCTCCGTGGATCAGAGACGCAAGAGACACATAGGGCAACGAGAGAGGCCCCATTAGGCTTCTACGCCCTTCAGAGGGAGAAACAGCGGAAGGGATGAGCCCTTCGCTGACACTAGTGTTGGAGAGAGCCTGGAACAAGATGAATTGTTCCAGTATGGCATGGCATGTTTGGGTCCACAGAGCAGGATGAGCCCTCCATGGATCAGAGAGGCAAGAAGCACATGGGGCAATGATAGTTGTCACACCCCGCATTTCGACAGAATTCGAAAAACAATATTTGTTCCTGACTCTTCGATCTTCGAGGTGTGACGCACTCTCAACTCCCAAAAACCCATAAACAGTTTAAATATGCAGATAATTAAAAACTAATAAAAATTTTAACTTAAACAAAAGTCTTTTTCATTACAAAAATTTACAAATGAAAATACAAATAACTCGGTCTCAACTGAAACTCTATATCACCTCAAGGGAAAACAAAACATATCCTGAAATGCAACGCTAACGCAAACCACAAGCAGCAACCAACCTTCTTCAACATGAAACCTCCCAAGACTTATCAACTGTGTTCATTTAATGAACACACCCGATAAGCAAACATGCAAATCGGGTCAGCATTATAAAAATGCTGGTGTGAGTAGCTCTAAAATATAACATATAATTATACATATATATATACACAATCCATACGGTAGTTAGTTCCTCTACCGAGGCGCCTTAACTTTCAACGACTAATACAACATCCCTAAGTACAATAATTAAGGCAGGTAGTTCCTCCACTGAGGCGCCTTAACTTCCCACTAACCACACAACAAACTATACTCATACTAAATAAGGCATGTAGTTCTTCTATCGAGGCGCCTTAGGTTCTAACTAAACAAATAACCAACCAAGCATATTATATCCGTACCGCATTTCATGCTAAATTACAGAGTGGGTCGTCTCTGCCCAAGTAATTAGTTTGACCCACCCTTCTCCAAAACCATATGCAATCATATATTTAAAGGTATATAATTAACCAACATATTACCATAATTATATTATTTCAGGCTTTCTTTGCGTGTCCCTAAAATCACGTCGTATCTATGTCTTACCTAGTTTCCCTGGCTACCACAATCGCTTCCCAACGCTGAACATGTACATCCACATGCCTCCCCTCACATAGTGAACCACTCCGTGTGTAACTACCCTGAGCGGGATGCCGCACACCAGGTAACCCTCACACGAAAGCCATTATGCAAGTACTGCCACTATTCGGCATAAAATATCGCGCGTCTCGTTCTATTTTGCAAATGGAATAATCAAGCCACCATTCGGCTATGATTGCCCAACACATGGGTCAATCAACATCTTATATATACACCCTACATAAGGGCCAATCATATCACATACGCCCACACAGGGCAAATCACATGAGTTGTGGTAGCTAGGTTCTAGGATTTTCGTTACGTAATTTATTAAGGTGTCATACATTTATAACTCATAATAATTCCACTATATCACGTGCAGGTCAAATACCTTATTGCACTAAGCCACAATATTTAGAAATATCTCAATACCTCTCATAACAACTTTTATTCTTTCACGTGCCCATATATTATTGCACTACGCCACAATCCCGTGGGAAATATCCACCAATACTATACTACCTCATAGTAGCATCTCACATATATAATAATGGAGTGTTTATGCATTTATTGCTCCGAAACTATTGCATTTAATATATATATCCCAACATATTATATAACGTCACAATTGCTTCAAACGTATCGCATACATTTTTATAGCGTTTTAGGAATATTATATCTCCTAAAGTTTCTATCTCGTCACGTGTCAAAATATACACAATATCAACGTCAAATCTTTCCTAGATACTGACAACCAAATTTATACAAGCTTCTACAACATTTTAGCATTTGATTTGTCCATACAATTTACAACATAAAACGTAGCACAATTAAACAGTCCACAGTCCACAATCAAATCCCAAAAATCTAAAGTCCATGAATCTAAGTCTGTATATAATTTAATACTCATAAACACATATATATCAAATTCTTATTATCAGAATTCCCCTCTAGTTATGTGCCAATATTATATTGCACTACTCACGTCAAAACTTAATTAGATAATGACAAACAAGGTTATACAATTCACGACAATATTTTATTACTATATTTGTCCATATTCTTTAATATGTGAAAAACTGGAAAAAGTCAAAGGTCAACAGTCAAAGTCAAAGTTAACACGTCATGGTCAAAGTCAAACTGTCGTTTCCATGTCCAACAGGTTCATGGTCATAGCCATGGTTCATGGCTAAGGTCAAGGTGCATGGCTCATGGGCTCATGACCAAGGTAATGGTTCGGACCCAACTGGCCAAGCCTAAACCTTAGAACCCGAAAGTCTAAAAGTTGAAAGACCCATTTGGATCTCTATTTTAAATCCTATGGACTGGCCCCAAACAATATAGAAACTGGCCCAAAACAGTTGTGGTTCGGTCCTGAACTGAAACCGGCACAAAAACTTTAAATTAAACTGCCCAAACTAAACAAATAGAACTGGCCCAAAACAAAGCATATAGAAAAATGGCCCAACCACTTAAAATTAGATTTCGGCCCAGCAAGAAATATAACTGGCCCAACCTAAAATAAGGTGTTTGGCCCAACCAATTAGGCCCAAGCCCAAACTGACCTACTGTTCATCTTCTCCAGGCTTCTTCCTCCACCACCAGCCCAAATTTCGGCCACCACAATCTCCACACACCACCCTACACAAACCCACCGATTTTAATCCTCATAGAAACCCCTACAACTTTAACAAAACCAAAAACTCTAATTCTTACATTCCGAATTCTTCAACCAAACTAGATCTGGAAGTTTCTTGCCGCCATTAATGGCTTCTACCACCTCTGACAGCCCCACCAACACTACACTAGCCACCAAACCTAACCTAACCCACAACCACCACATCATAACATTATAAAGATTCAAAATCATTAATAGTACCGATTTCTATGGGCTGGCGCCTCCATTAACGCCGGTTCGAAGCTTCCCCAACACTCAAACAACCCACCCGACATCAAATACTTCATCCCCAACATCAACCAACAAAAACAACACAAACTAACAGTTCAAAATAAAATCATAGCGCCCCCACAGTATCACAGTAACGCATACAGAGAAGGATTCATTGCTTTGAGGCTTTAGCCGCCATGAACAGCGCACAAGCTTCCCCAAATCGCGACCACCATTAATCTAAACATCGACCTACCAATCTATTAACTGTAGTCCTGAAATCAATTGAGTACTCGCTTGTTATTAAGGGGTCGGGACAAGATTTCCAGAGACAGTGTTTTCTTCAAACCATCAAAGCGAAATATAAACACAGTTAACACTAAATAGAATACAGTGCTAAAACTAAACCAATACTGAATCAAAACACAACACATACCAATTTCCACCATCGTAAAATCGACCAATAATGAGAATTTTTTTATATAAAAGAAATTCAATAAAATATCTACTCACCTGTATTAAAAGCTCGACGAATTCCTCCTAGTCCGAATTGTCGCGCTCCACGCTCTAGCAAACGAGTTTCTATCTCTGACTCCATTTTTATTATTTTTTTAGTCTCTAAAAACCCTATTCTCTAGAACAATGTGATTATATACTTGGGTTTGAAACCCAAGCCCAACACAGACTCGGGCCCAGAAACCAGGCCCACATATCCCAAATCCAATCCAACCAATTTAAAATAAATAATTAAATAAATAAATTAATAAATAATTACATATTTTAAATATGGGCGTTACAATAGTGACCCCATTGAGCTTTAACGCCCTTTAGAGGGAGAAGCAGCGAAAGGGATAAGCCCTTCACTAACACTAACATTGGAGGGGGATTGAAACAAGATGAGTGGTTCTAGCAGGTCATGGCACGGTGGAGTCTACGGAGCGGGATGAGCCCTCCATGGATCAGAGACGCAAGAGATACCTGGGACAACGAGAGAGTCCCCATTGGGCTTTTACGCCCTTTAGAGGGAGAATCAGCGGGGGGGATGAGCCCTTCACTGAAACTAGTGCCGGAGGGAGCCTGGAACAAGATGATTTATCCCAGTAGGTCGTGGCATGATTGGGTCCACGGAGTGGGATGAGCCCTCTATGGATCAGAGAGGTAAGAGACATATGGGGCAATGAGAGTTACATCATTGCACTTCAATGCTTATCAGAGGAAAAGTCGACGAAGGGGACGAGCCCATTGCTGACGCAAGACGGGACACGCTGCTCATGGCAGCAGAGTTGGCAGAGTGTCCAAATTGGATGAGGCAACCTTCGGGGTGGAAAATTCTAGGAAGACATTCATGAGAGGACAAGGGACTGACTAAGGACATGGAAATGTACATGGGGTAGGCTTTGCAAATCTAACAAGTAGATAAAGATTGAAGAGGAAAAGGCAACATGCATGTGAAATGTAATCAAACAGCAAAATATATAAACATAGGGTGAATCAAGTCGCAAGTTAATAACAAGGTTTTAATACAAAAAAGAGGACTAGGGCATTCCCTTGGTGGATGAATCAACTATCATTTCTTTAGCGGTTTTTTCAGCAGTGGCAGCGAGGGACTTTTCAATGGCTATAGCGGGGAGGGGTACTTCGCCCATCACAGTGTTCTCGGGAATGCCAGAAAGGTCCGCGACTTCAGTGGGTTCACTAGCGAACTCAGTAGGTTCAATCACCGAGATGGCAGGTCTTTTAGGGAGAAGGCGGCCTTCCTGGGTGAGCCGGTCAAGTTCTTCCTAGACCTTCTGAGCCACCCTCTTGTTAGCTAGGGCCTTGAAGCGGTCACGAAGAACCGTCATGTTCGATTGGTGCTGCTCCATCAGCTTGGCAGTATCATCCTTCTGGTTTGACTAAAGGTGTCCACAACCTATTGATGTTGTTGGGTGAGGGCTTCCAAATTGAGCTGGTGGTGTTGGAGGAGCTCTTCTTTTTGATAGCTCAGGTGCTCGTTGACTGAGTCTATGTATCGTTGATGTGAGGATTCCGTGAACCTAAGTTCATCCTGAGCCTAGACTTTGGTCAAACTGGCAGCAGCCAGATCTGATTGAAGACCGACATAGGCATCTCGCAAGCCAGTGGGGTCGTTAAGCTCTTGCTCCAGAGCGGTCACCTTAGTCTTGGCACTGAAGAGGCCGCTGATCATGAAGGAGATGTCCAAAATCACCTGGGGTCAAAGGGGGGGGGGGGAGAGATAGAGAGAAAGTTGTACCCTTTCCCAGTTGGTGTACAACGAAGTACGGTGCTAGTCAAATGAACCCCCGTCCGCATAGGTAATATCCTTGGGCTGGTGAGCATTGTAGAATAAGGAGGATGCCACGACGGCATTGTCCAAGGCGGAGTCCGCCGTATTCACCTTACAGTTGTGCACCTTGAATACGGGACAAAAGTTCTCAACAGTTGCAAGAGTGGATGCCGGGGCGGAGGCTGAGCGGGTTCTTTGCCAAGCCGGTGGGGGCAGGGTGAGGAGGCAACAGGGTGAAGAGGTAGGGGCTTGACCTTCAGGCATGGAGGCCGGTTGAGTGGTAGGGGCAGGCTCTTCAGAGGTTCAAGTCTGCAGCCTCTTGGCTGGTAGCTAGTCAGCAGGCGCCTGCATTTTAGTGGGGGGAACCTCCATCACATCGGAGTCGAGTCGCTATCGAACAACTTTTGCTTGTGGACGTCCATGTATTCTGGAGGTGAGGGGGGATAGGTGAACTGATCGTCCCAGTGGGAGATAGAGCGGTAGGAAGGGACGTCTCTGGGAGGAGAGGAGGGGTGGAGATCTTGAGAGTCACGGGAGGCGGAGGAGAGTGAGGAGGTTCGAGGAGGGGGGCGACGAGAAGTGTGGGTGCGAGACCTCTTCTTTGAAGGAGGAGACGCTCGGGGCTTTCGCTCCTTGGGAGGGGGAGGACGGAAAAAGGGACCTGTTAAGCCGCGGAAAATGTTGAGATCGGGGATGGGCAATATAGGAGTAGCGGTGGTGGGATGAATGCCTAGGAAATCAGCCTGGGCAGAACTAAGGTCGCAGAGCTGGGCAAAGATAGGACAGGAGATGCTATCATAGATCCTGGATTTAGAATCTTGCCGCCAACCTGCAAATAAGAGCAATCGTGAGTTAGTAGATTACATGGAAAACACCACAAGGATTAGGGGAAAGAACTACGATACTCACCGCGAAGTTGGAAGGCGAGATGATTAAGAGTCAGGGTGGAAGGAATGTCCGCAGATAGAAAGTTTCCTGATACATATAGCAGATCGTGGTGCCAAAATTTATCTGAAATGGTAAGCCGGAGGAGAAAAGATTGTTTCTTGGAGCGAACATAGAAGGACTGGTATCCTATGTTGACATCCTTGGTGCTGGTTTTGAGGTAGTAGTGAGAGTAGATGTCGCGGCTAGTGATCTTGGGTTCCCGGGTCCTATTATAAGAATTCGCGGCATACATTATCCGCCAAAAATTTCCTATGCCTTGGCAAGGGGGAATGTTAAAGTGGTTACAAACTTTGACGTCCAGAAGGGTGAGTGGAAGCCGTAGACCGGCAACTATTTGGCCTACAGTGATAATGAGAGAGCCCGGACGGCGAGGAACCAAATGGGGATAGTGGGTGACAGAGGACATGTGTTCCAACATAATGGCGGCTGGGATGCCATAGGCGGCTCTAATGGCGTCTAAATTAGGTCTACGAGACCGAGGGGGGGGGCGGCAGAAATAAAGCAGTGAGGCGGCCGGAAATAAAGGGTACCGCATTGGAAGCAGGGGGAGGGGGAGAAGCTACACCCGCGGAACGGGAAGAGGATGAGTCGCCGGATTCGCAGTCCGACATCGGAACGGGAGATGAACATATTCTAGAAATCGAACTATTTCAAAACAAAAAGAAGAGAAAAAAAAAAAGAAACAGTACTAACTAAAGGAGAGAGAGCCTAGAAAACGTACCAATCAGGGGGAAGAGAGAGTTGGTGAGCTCGTGAAAGATAGCCAGAAGCGAAGAAAGATACCGGAGAAATCACTACTAGGAAGTGCATGCGAACGGAGGAAGGATTGGATGAACAGAAAATTGGAGAGCTGGAGCAAGGTGAACGAAGAAGAGAATGAAAGGAAAAAGAAAAGTGAGGGAAGAAAATGGAGGGGTGAGGTTTAAATAGGCTGGGGGTAAAAGAGTAATTTCTAGGCAGTGTGGAAACCGAAGCATCGGCCAGGGCTCTAGCCAAGGGGCGACACGTGGGAATACAGGAAACGTGGGGCCGCCGAAAAACACGCGTGATGAGTACCTTTCACATCACACGCTTCCCAATGAAGACAAATATTATCTGGAAAGGAGATGAAGTGGTGGAAGTTCTCGAACCCGGGCCAATTATATGGTCGGGAAGTCGAGAAGGGGCATTTGTAGTGGCCCAATATATAATGGACTTGGTCAAAGATGAAAGGGGATGCAGAGTAACCGAGAAGGCTAGGGAGTATAGGATCACATCTGGGAAACCCTTGACCGCGGACGTGGCACTGGTAGGGGAGAAGGAGAATCGAGAGATGAAAAGGGAGATGGACGATCTGGATGAGGGCTCCCAAATAGAGGAAATAAGACCAAGTCAGCGGGACTAGGTGGAAAGGGCAGGTGATAAGTGCTCAAAAAGTGCAATTTATCACTCGATTATGCCTCTTGTTTAGCCACCTTAGTGGACTAATAGTGTTTGTAAGTTATGTTTTATGATTTTAACGGTGAAAGAGAGAGTTTTGTGGAATATTAGAGAAAAATGGGTAAAACGGAGCAATTCAGAGCATTAAGGATCACATGGTAAGCCTGTGGACGATCATGGAGAAGGCCAAGGAATTGAAGCTATTAAAGATGCGACTTGGACCTATTTTAAAGCCTATTTGGAAGCCCAAGGCCAAAGAATTTGTTGCTCGGACCAAAGCCCGCAAAAGAGGAAAGAAAGATGGAGCAAAAGAGGAAAAATAGAGTCTCGCATCTGAGACGCGACTATCGTGCGTCCAGACGTGACTCTCGTGTCTGAGACGCAAGGATCGTGTGTCCAGACGTGAGATGCATGAAACGACACTGTAGCCACTTCCTTCTCAGTTTTGGAGATGAAATTGGACTCTAAAAGAAGTTGATTTGTATTAGGAAACAAATGCCGGTTTGGAATGCTTCTGGAACTCAGTGTAGCCCCTATAAATAGAGGACCTAAGTGCCTCATGTAATTTGCCAATTCACTTATATTCTTGTCTCCAGAACTTGACGCAGAGAGAGATTAATAATAAAAGATTCGGTTTTAACTAGCCGAGTCTTAATAAGTTAGTCTTTCTAGTCTTATGTTCTTCGACTCTTCTTCTTTTCGTTCTATGTGTTCTTCCTTCTTTATGGAAGGCTAATATTCTCCTTCAAGGGAGGAGATGAAGCTGATGCTTAAGGTTTAATGATTCTTTTGGTTCATGGTGTTCTTCAATCAGGTTAGTTCTTTATGTTTTTAGTTATTTGTTACATTGCCCACACCAGGGGATGGAAGTATAGAATAGGGTTTATGTTTTGCAATATTAATATCATGCTTAGTGTTCTTTACTTTTCTTCTAGTAATATAGTTCTTTAGAGTTCAAGAAGTATTCTTTGTGTTGCTTTAGAAGGGGTAGCTCAGGGAGTGGCTGCCTGGGGGAAGTATTCTTTGTGTTTGCCTTAAGTGGTGATTCATTGAATGGCCGCCCTATTAGGAAGTACTCCTTGATGTTGCTCTCGATAATACATTGAATGGCTGCCCGAGCTTACATAAAAGGAAAGAATATATTAATAGCATAAACATAGGAACAACCTTAAGTAGAATTAATTGTTAACAATGTTTTGTCCAAGAAGGCATTGACACTCGATTGATTGCCTAATTGTAGTCTTCTTGTAAGAACAACCATGATGCAGAAGGTCATAGATCAAAAGTATTGGTGGATTCTAATCTCTTGAATTCCCTCTCTTATAAATTCTCAATAGTTTAGTTAATTTAGTTTAGTTTAGCATTAGAATCTAAAATCTCTACAATCATAGTTTTTAATCCCTCAAACCCCCTTTCCAGTCCTGTCCTTCACATAATATACACTTAAAAGTGGAACGATACCCTACTCATCCTTTACTTATTGAAGGATAATTAGGTTTTGATACACTTCTATTTGTTCAATGACCATCATATATCTACATCATCCGTATATACCATCTCATCTACACAAAAAGGAGTGAGTGTCAAATGGCGCCGTTGCCGTTTTAAGTTGTTTATGTTTAACATTTTCTTTCAAGATTAAAATTTTGGATCTTGAGGTAATTTTAGCCACATCATCCCTCCTTTTGAGAAAGAGAGAAGCTTGAAGGACATCTTGAAGACAAGATCTACCATCAAGGTTAGTCGAATCTTCATTATTTTTATTTCATTCTTACTATAGTTGCATCATAGTTTAGTTTTATTGTTTTCTAGTATAATTGCATTTAGGACCTTTTCAACAATTGAAGTTGTAAGCCAACATAGCGAAACATCAAACTCTAGTGTTTGTTGTTTGAGTCTTGACAAACGGACTATCGTCTATGGGCCGTGGTACTTAAGCAATCCAAGTGATTCACCATAACCCTAAAAGAGACAGCTTTAGACAACGGGGGAGATACTAGCTGCAAAGCCCAACCCAGTTGAAGGAAAGTAGTTTTATATTTTAGTATAATTTAGAATTGTTACATATTATTCAAGCATTGTAGGATAGTTTTTCGTCATTTTTGCATAGGATTTTCTAGTGTATGCCTCGTCGTCCATATCATCGTCTGGTAAGAACACAACAATGGACAAGGTTTAACAACGAACCGACTCACAAGAATACTAGATGAGATTGAAACAATGCCCGCACGCAATGATGGAGGTGTGTTGGACACCAATAATCCTGAAGCTATCCCACCCATGCAAGCACAACAGAGGAAGAAGCTGAGTGATTTCTATTTGCCAATCATTGGAGACCCATCCAGCAGTATTGTTTTTCCAGAGACAGAAGCAAACCAGTTTGAACTCAGAGCATCAGTAATCTCTATACTTCCAAAGTTCAATGGTTCAGAAAATGTTAAGCCTTATGTTCACATGAACAAATTTCTATCATTCCTCAGAACTTTCAAGAACCAGAATATCAGGGATGAGAGTATCAAGTTAATTCTTTTTCCACTCTCACTTGAAGGTAAATCATCCGAATGGTTAACTGCACAGCCGATCAATTCAATCAACAATTGGGAAATGTTGAGAACAAAGTTTATGAAAAAGTTCTACCTACCCTAAAAGATAGATGCCATGCAGCAAACCATTAGCAATTTCAAAGGGAAGGTGACTAAAGAATATCATCAAAGCTGGGAGAAATTCAATAATCTGCTAGTCTCATGTCTACATCATGGTTATGATAAGAGCACACTGGCTCATTTTTTCTTTCGAGGACTTTCTACTATGAACAAGCAGATGATATAGTCAATGCATCAAGGTAAGTTTACATCATTGGATGGAGAGGAAGCATACAACTTTCTCAAGAATTTAGCTGAAGACACTCAACAATGGAGTACTAGCAACGAGGACGTAGCTAGAGTGGGAAGGGTGCCGAAGCAATTTGGCAACCAAATTCAAGAAGACCCAAATCAAGCGATGCTATCAATTATGGCAAGCATATCAACATGACTTGAAACTCTGAACAAGAAGTTTGATCAGTTCTCCATGAATCCTCCAAAAGAAAACAATTTCCAAGCTAAACCTCAGCCATCCAAGCCTTGTTATGCCATTTGTGAGCTATGTTTTGATGAAGGCCACACTACTGAAGAGTGTTCGTACTATCTGGATACTAATGCAGAGGCATGTAGTACGAACTCTTTAGGAAGAAATAACTAGTCCAATCAGGGACAAAATTATTGGAAGCAACAAAATACAAATCAGAGGAATTTTCCTCCCGGATTCCAAAATCAGTCATATCAGTTCAAGAATAAGCAGTATCAATTCCTAGACCACCAGCAACCATACATAAATCAATAGTCATACTAGAACCAACAATAGGAAGCCAACACAAACAGAGAGTTAGTACCAGATCTTATGAGTCGATATATTGCCCCTACGCCTCAGCCGAGCAAAGCAGTTATCCCACATATGGAAGAAACTATCACCACCATTGTCAATGAGCTGAAATAGACAAATCAAAGAACCCAGAAGCTAGAGAATAAATTTAGTGTCATGCAAGGCCAGATAGGGCAAATCGCTGCCACCTTGACAGAGAGATCAAAAGGAGCATTACCAAGCCAGTCGGAGCCAAATCTGAAAGGAAGAGGTGTCTTGCAGGTGGATAACCTGGAGATTACTTATGACCAAGTTAATTCTGTCACCACTCTAAGGTCAGGTAAGAAAGTTGATAACAAGATTGTCTATGAAACAGGAAAAGATTCTGCGGAGCCTAAGGTAATTTATTTCCCCACCATCCCATCCAGTTCTAACATTCCAAATATATCTAGTGTTGTGCCACCCGCTAAAGTAACTGTTGAGAGAGAAGCTGAAGGAACTATTATGCAAGTAAGTAAGAAGAAGCCATCACGAGTGACTCCACCTATCACTCCACTATCTGTTACCAAGCCAACCGAAGTCGAAAGAAGAGAACCGATATTGAAGAATCTGCCAGCACCGTTTCCTTCGAAACTAGTGAATACCAGAAAGGATGACCAGTATAAAGAGATTAGGGATGTATTTCATAATTTGCATATTAATATCCCATTTTTGACCGCCATCAAGCAAGTTCCTTCGTATGCCAAGTTCGTGAAAGATCTAGTGAAAAAGAAGACCAACATTCTGAAAGAAGCTTTTATCGCTCAAAGATGTTCATCGTACCTACAGAATCTAGCAGTTGTGAAACTGAAAGATCCTGGAAGTCCAACTGTTACATGCAGAATTGAAGATTCTTTGGAGGAGCAAGCTTTATTAGATTTGGGTGCCAGTGTGAATCTTCTACCATATTTCGTCTACGAGAAGTTAGGTTTGAAGGATCTTAAACTGATTGATATTACTTTACAGTTTGCAGATAGATAAGTAAAGATACCTAAAGGAATCATTGAAGACGTCATAGTCAAGATCGAAGATTTCTATTATCCGGTTAACTTCATAGTACTCGACACAGAACCTACATTTGGTAGGTATACCAATCATTCTAGGCAGACCATTCTTGGCCACTGCAAATGCACTCATCAACTGTCGAAACGGTAATATGACGTTATCCTTTGGTAATATGAGAGTTGAGACCAATGTTTTCCATAAGTTACAGCAACTACAGGAGGTGTGTGCTGTGAATGAGGTATGCATGATTGAAGCATTAACACAGGATTATCTGACTCATTTATATCCTACTGAGGAGTTGTTGAAAGCTCTGACAGACTCAGATTGTGAGGAACTTAGTGTTGAGGCAATCAATGTGATTTTGGATTCATCACCTGTCATGGATGACAACAAGTTCAAAGAAAAGCTTGAATCGCCTATGCCTGATGAACCATCTAAAGAGCTTAAGAAGGAGCCACCTAAGCTAGAATTGAAGCCTTTGCCGTCTACACTCAAGTATGTTTTCTTGGGAGATTTGGGAACCTACCTAGTAGTCATTGCATCAGATTTGACTGAGGAGCAGGAATCCATGTTAGTAGCACTTTTAAAGGAATACAAGTCAGCTATAGGTTGGATAATTGATGATATCAAGGGGATCAGCCCTATGATAGTTCAACATAGGATTCATTTGGAAGAGGATTCCAAGACTCTAAGCAACCACAGAGGAAGCTTAATCCGAAGATGAAGGAAATAGTCCGAGAAGAGGTCGTCAAACTCCTTGACGCTAATATTATCTACCTTATTTCTGATAGTTAATGGGTTATTCCAGTTCAAGTTGTGCCGAAGAAGTCTGAAACCACAGTGATCGAGAACGAGAACAATGAGTTGATTCCAACCAGGATTCAGACTTGATGGAGAGTTTGCATCGATTACAGGAAGCTGAATAGCATATCGAGGAAAGATCATTTTCCATTACCTTTCATTGATAAAATATTAGAAAGATCAGCTGGACAAGCTCACTACTACTTTCTTGATGGTTACTCATGATATTTTCAGATCCATATTCACCCTGAGGACCAAGAGAAGACCACATTCACATGTCCATTTGAGGATTGCCTGCACCATCTCTCCTTAGTCCTTAAACGTTGTTGCGACACCAACTTAGTTCTGAAATGGGAAAAGTGTCACTTCATGGTAAAGGAAGGGATAGTGCTGGGTCACCAAGTTTCAAAGGAAGGAATTCTAGTAGATCGAGCAAAAATGTTTACAGGAAGTAAGCATGTTGTCGAAAGATCAATTTTGAGATGGAAACCTAAGTGTTCCCCACCTGTTAGTTTATAGGATTTACTCCCTGTTGACCTTCAAAGGAAGATTATTTCTATGGCTCGTGTAGGGTTCGGTAAAAGTCCATTTGCATATAAGAGGAAAGTGTGTAAGCTAGGTTGCTGTAAGAATTGCCATTCTGAAACTTGTCCTGGGTTATAGCCATTAAGAGAAAATTATTGGTACAAGGTATACTTTTGTTAATCACCTGCTGAGAGAGATCAGAAGAATTCCTACAAAGTGAACCTAGTGGGTGGGAATACTAGTCTTGAGGATCTGACTATAAAGGACTCAAAAGTCTTGAGAATCTGACTTTAAAAGACACACATTACGTCTTAGGGATCTGACGTAAAAAGATCTAAAAATTTGTTTCTTGAACTAATTATGATATTCGACATCAATGCTAATATCCTACCTTTTTCTCATCCATTTCATTTACTTCTTTATACATTGAGGTCAATGCATGCATAAGTAGAGGGAGGGTGTACTTGAGAAATGAATTTTGAAAAGTAGTTTTCAAAAAAACAAAAATATTTTTGTTTCTATATCAGCAGCATGAGATAAATGAATTTTAATGATGAGTCTGGGATATATATTCTATACTGCTTAGTGTTGAGTTTGATAGATAGTTGATATTATTGATTTCATTACCGCTTAGACTATTTATTATGCTCAGACATAGTTCTTGTTGATATAATTCTTTATCAAGGCACCACCATAGTACTTGGTCAGTTTTGTGTACTTTTGCTAGAAGAGAGATTTAAAACCATAGTAAACTGGAAGTAGAATTTTTAGACTTAGCCCGTGAGACTTGAGCTTTATACCCATTCTTTGGAGAGTTCTTACGAAAAATCCGAGTCTTAGTGACTCAATATCTTTCAGTTCTTTATGTCGTTGTAATATAGTCTCATTATTCGTTGATTTGGTTAATCACGAAATGACATCAACTGGGGAGATAGCCATTAGGTCTTGTAGTCTATTCGAAATAGAGTATCATACTGATAAGTCAAGTAGTGAACCCATTGAAAAAGCACGCAACATGTAATTATTTATATGTCGTTGTTTGTGTTACGTATCTTTTGCAAATCTTACTTAGCCTATTAAATATTGATTAGTATAGTGGCTAGCAAGGTATCAATCCTACTCTAAATAATTAAGTGATGATGATAGAAATTTCTAATCTAAATTACTCTAATTGATGCAACTAAAAGATGTGGCTAAGTAATGATGAATATATAGTTGATTTGGTTTGAGATTTAAACTATGCATAAAATAAACTAAATTAAATATATGAATATGAATCAAGAGAGAGAATATCTTAGGAGAGATGAATCCACCAAAATCATAGAATTAGTCTAATAGATCTACCTATCATGCTTAATATAAATCACCAATAGAAACTCACCATACCTACAAACCTTATGCTCATAACCATGATGATAATATGTGGCTTTCAACGTGTTTTCTATCTTTCCATCAAATACTTTTTCAATCTCCAATGATATCTTCTATCTAACCAAATTGTGCTTTAAGTGGCATTCAATATACAACTCTAGGTGCCATGGAAAATCCATATGTGTCATTAACCATACAACTAATTGAGGTGCCATAAAGAATCCAATCATCACACTAGAACACTAAAAACTAGAAGAAAAGAATCTAGGGTTTGTGGTATTTGGCTCTACACAATCTTGAATTACCCTAAGACCTCCGAACCTCCACAGGAGCGTTAGATCAATGGATGAATAAGAAGAAACTCAATGAGGGATTTAAACTAAAACATGATAGAAGAAGAACTAAACTAAAACATATGAAAAAGGCTTCATCTCCCCTCCCAAGAGAAGGGAGATTAGCCCCACATACTATGCTATGAACACAATATGAAAAGGAATAATCTTTATAGCTATTAATGGTGCAAAGGTCTGAACTTTCTTCTCTCTTAATTCTAGATTTAAGATGCAAATACTAAATTTCCTAGATGATGTAAACTGAGGTTTTTGTGCCTTATATATTGGCTTACATGCTCGTCTGGATAGAGATCCGAATCCTATGTTTATTTGGTGTCAAACTCTCTGTAATCTTTCTAGAAGCAATCCTAGAAAAGTTAAATTCGGTTGGACCAAAGTTGGACGTAGTTCACTTTGCCCTGCAGGCTATTTCCCAAGCTGCAGCTTCTGACAACTTTCAGTTTCCTAATTCTTGTGAAACTCTGACTTCTTTTCCATGTTGATCTCATCTTCCTATGAAGTCGAAATTAAGGCTTTGAGATCAGATTGAAGACTCTTCTAACTCAATTATTATCCTCTTTTAGAGTCCCATTAGGCTTGGCACTTATGGAGACAAATATGACATTTTTGCCCTAGGCCTTTAGCTGTAATTCCCAGTGACTACTTTTTGACTTGTTTGACTTCTTTTCCCTCCATATTTCATATTTAGGTTCTTTGACCTGTAAAAACTCAAATTGCATCATATTAGAATATTTAAATATAAAATGGAGACTAACATACACATAATTGGGGTTATAAATCATTACTTTTGAGCACTTATCACAACCCCTAACTAGCATTTTGCTAGTCTCTTAGCAAATATGTGGTATACTAGAGAAGTGTTCAAACCTAACAATACTAATGAAATAATAAACTAACTCAGTTTCGCAAGCATCGCGGTTGCATTTACCATATGCAACAAGGCCTTAACCCTTTAAGTTACCCTTAAAGGACGAGTTATAGCCTCGTGAGGGTTTTCAGTTGATATACCAACAAAATCAATTTTATATATGAACTATGGTGAAATCTAGATAAAGCAACTTTTTCAGTTAAAATGTCTAAATCACAAAGTTATTACTTATTATACCCATGATCATAAAACATTAGGCTAAGGTTCTATTCATAAAGATAGAAAAGACTAACTAATTATCCTAACTAGAGTTTATTCATTTTTAACCATTTTGATTTTTTTCTCTTTTCCAAACAACGTAATTTCTACCTCACCTTTGGATTAATATTTTGACTTCAAATCTCACCATTTCATACACTCACAAGAAAATCTCTCTCAGATAAGTTTTCTATTTTACCTCCATATGTAGGGAAATGAGTAAAAAGTAAAGCATCCCACATATTTAGTCAGAAAGACGGAAATTTGCAAATATATAAATAAAGTCTCATGGAAAGAATGTCAATCACATTTGAAGTGTCGGGTCCTTCACTTTAACATCCTCTCACATATTCTACACTTCATATCATACTTTGGTGATAAGTCTGGGTATTAAAACGGGGCTTAGGACAGGTTAACAAGAAAAGGGTAAAAAGGATTCAAAAATTTCTGAGAATATACTAAAGACTTTTTGCTTTTGACCTTCTTGGAAATTTTCTTCACTTGTAGACTGCAACACTTGACCTTTATCACTACTTTTGCTCAATTATTTTTTTTTCTCGTTTTTATTTTATTTTTATTTTTTTTTATTTTTTATTTTTTTATTTTTTTTTTGAGCAAAAGGAATGATTTTCTTCATTTGACTTTGGTAAAATTTCCTTCAAAATCTTCTTCGTTCTAGCTTTCTCTTTAGTTCTTTAGAAATCCTCAGAAATATGGGTAAGGCTAATAATATGGGATATACTCCTTATCTGGAGTTAGGTTTAAGATGATTGGTTTAAGAATAAAAGGTTTAATATATAAGGCTCAAAAGTGGTTAACATGATAATCCTACTAGGTGGGATAAAGGCTGATTGGTTTACTACTTGACTTATCAGTATGATATTCCGCTTTGAATAGACTACAAGACCTAATGGCTATCTCCCCAGTTGATGCCACCTGCGTGATTGACCAAATCAAGAATAAATGAGACTACACAAATCTAATTTAAGCACTGAAAAATGGTTGAGTCAACTTGGACTCAGATTTACGTAAAGACTTTCCAAGAAATTAAAATTGAAAGGCTCAAGTCTCACAGGTCAAGTCTCTATACTAATCATCTAGTTTGGTAGAAGTTTAAGTTGCTTTTTCATTTGAAATTCCTCTAGTGGTGTATTATATGAACTTACTCTAGACTAAGACTTTTATCAGTGAGATCTATTTCTAGTAATAGAAACTTCGTCTAAAAGTCTTACTAATCCTGGTCATGACTTATAATTTCCAATTTCATTAGCCAGTTTAAACGATAAAAATATACTTTTCACCTAGAATCACCATAATTCACATATAAACTTTCCTAATATTGTAATTAAAATATTGCAAAATTTTAATTCTCACCCCCCTAACTAAATTAGGCATTGTCCTCAATGACTAAATAAAATAATTGAAAGCTTACCATAATTGAAATAATCAGAGAAAAGGAGGGATATTACCTTAAATGCGTGCAAAATTACATTAGCTAAAATTTGTAGAATTTATATCCTTAACAAGACAAATAAGAGTGATGATTCATAAGGATCAATAATTACTACAACGACTAAATATTTGTCATATGCTCAATTCGTAGAGTTATACGTCTCTAAAAAGACAAAGAAAAGGTACTAGAGTGGAATGTAAGAGTCACATGTACAAATGACACGACTGGAAAAAAAAACAATGAATAATAATAATAATAATAATAATAATAATAATAATAATAATAGCTTAAATCAATAGTTTCATTGTTGCATGGAATACAAGATTTGTCTTGGTCGTAAAATAAATAAAGCCATATTAGACAATCAAGTACACGAGTGATAAAAAATAATTATTAAGAAAATGCAGAACTGTGATAGTCCAAATTTCTCTACCAGAAAATCAGTTAATAAGCTCGGATTCATTATCCCAATACAACTCAATTTTCCCAGGCCACTCGCCTTCTCATAATCGATTCCACAATCATAAAAACATCAAACAATATATCTTCAGGACATTTGTCACCCTTAGAATAAAAGAGACAGTCCCAACCCCGATTTTCGCATTCTTGTTTTTAAAAAAAAATTCAATTCATGGCATTGTTATCAAACAACTCTCCTTAACAGAGTTCTTCGTGAATTTATCGTTTAGCTGCCATGTGCAACTATTTGCGAACTTATCCTCGAGCTTTCGTAATGCGTATGGCCAAACAGAGGGTAAAATAACACAACAACACTACTGGAACAATACTGCAAACAGTTGCTCAGTAAACCAAAAAAATCGTCCTGTACAAAAAAGCTTTGTTTCTCCGAAATTTTTCAAGCCAAACAAGTATTACTACGGCACCATTCCTTCCTCACAGGTCAATACTCCTAAATACCTTCACGTTTTTCCCATTCTCCTCCGACAACAGCCAACCAAAAAAAAGAAAAAATAGAAACCTGAATTCAAATTGAGAATTTCAACAACCCATAACCGAAGCTGAGCGGTGATACGTAGGCATCGCGGTTAATATGGAAATTAGGACGTCCAAATTGGTAATTTACTGGCAGTCTATCTTGCCGGTGAGCAAGTGTTGAACGTCTTGGATAGGGCTGGAAGTGTGCGTCTGTTGATGGGTGGAGTTAAATTGTGATGAGGTGGTTGTTATTTGTGATGGATGCAGCTGGAAGGGTGCATCTGATGATGGATGCGGCTGGAAGTGTGTGTCTGGAAGAAGAAGAAAGAGTAGTGGGTGTGGCTGGAAGAGGAAGAAAACGTTTTTTTTTTTAGTTGTTGGGCTTTTTTTTTAGTTTTTAGGCCCAAAATCGATTATAGAGAGTTTGACTAGGATTGGGATTCAAAACAAGGTGGGATTCTAACTTACTGGTCAGGAATAGAGAGCTAGTCTGTAATGGAGAAGAATTCCACCTTACTAAAGCACAACTTAACATTTATATGCATCGCGCATACACTTTTTAGCTCATATCAATTTAATTCTTATTCATAAAAACTAATCACTCACTCCACAAACTATTGATATTTTAAGAACTTAAAAACAATTAATCCCATTACAGTAGAAAATAAAATTAACTTCTACGTAAACTCTTCCATATACTATACCATAACGAGTAAAAATAGATTAATTCTCCGTGCTCTTGATACTTAAAGCTCCTTCCCGAACCTTGTCATTGCTATCAATGTGCTCAAAAATTATCTTCCAAACTTTCTTGTCGGTACAATTTTTGTAAATATCTTCATCACTCCAATAACACCTCGACAACAACTTTCTTCCGTATTTGATGTCCAATTTAACCTTATAATCCCAAGCCAAGAGTCTAGAGCGCCTAAGAGTGATGTGTAGTGCATTGACTGTTTCAATTGGGACCCAATCTTTGTAGTGATTCTCTAAGCCTGGACACAAGTGACGTACCATCTTGCAAATAAAAATGGGGAGCACTAGCTTATTGGTGTTCCTAAGAAAGACGTATACGATTTGTGTTAGCATTCTATAGAATACGTTGTAGAATTCTCCGTTCTCTAAAGCCTTTAGTAAGTGTAGGCTATATTTATCAGCGGAAAATAGATTAGGATCACCGAAGATATTGGTAGAGATCCACATCAAAGCTAAGGCATGGTTTCGAGCAAAGGTGTTTATAGGGATGCGCTTGCGATCTATTACTTTCAAACCTGGTCCTAGTTGCTTCTCGTAGGTGAGAGCCCCATTCTTTGGTTCTTGGTTTAGAAAGTTCCTATTGATTCCTCGACTCATATCCTCCACCAATCCTGCTAGTTCACGCCTAATCTCTTCATCTTCTACTCCAAACATCCTTGCAATCACTTTGGGGCTTATGCAGAAGTGCATGGTTTTAAGAGATCCTACTAGGTATCCCATAGTACTGAAGTTTTGAAGACAAGAATAGAATTCACAAACCATCTGAGGAGAGTAGGTGTCTTCTGGTGTATAAATCAAACCAGCCCAGTTTCTAATTTCTAATTGATTTTCGAAGTAATATCCTAAAGGGCTGTTAAACAAATCTTGGTAGCACTTCTGTGGTATGATCTTGGCATCTGGAGAGAGATTGATTTGGGTGAATTCAACAGTCTGGAATGTACCTAAGTTCATGTAATTCATTGTAGCACATGGTCGGTTTATGATTTGAGAGGTATTTGCGGTGAAATATGGAGAGTATGAGTCGATTTCTTCTGACATGTTTTGGCTATGAGATACAGAACGAAAGAGATGTAGAACGTATTGAAATAGTGAACTCAGGAGATACTACAAAGTATAGCTTTATAGGAGAAGTTTCAGACGTGCTCCACTTCTCTCCTAGTCAGAAACGCAAAGCTACAGCTTCCTGACGCTGGGTAGATTTCTATTCCTTTTTGAACTCGAATTCTATAGACTACCTGACTCTCTTTTCTTTCTCCTTGCACGAACAAGGTTATGTTGGACTATCCTAAGTCCTCTATCATTGTTTGAATTGGATTTGGAGAAAGCTATTCACAGTTGGAAATATAAAAAGCTCAAGAATCATCAACTCATTGAATTCTTTAGCTTTATATTTCAGCACAGGTTCAGGTATGCATCTATTTTATTTTATTTTTGTTCGATTTTCTTGTCATGAGATACTATCTATTTAAACTACTTGGGTTGCCTCCCATAAACGCTACGTTTAATGTCGCCAGCCGACACAGAGGGGGGAAACTTAAGGTTACCCCCCTAACTAGCTTAGGTAATTGATTTTTTTTTTTTTTTTTTTTTTTTTAATTTGTGGGTCTTTTATAGTCAGATTCCCTAGACTTAAAACTTGTTTGTAATCCAATTTTTGCTCTTTTTATCTTTCTTCTTTTCCATGCGTGGCCTATACATTTTAGTATAGGGCGAGTCATCTTATTTAAATCTTTGATAAATCTACGATTAAAAGTAGCTTGACATAATGATGCTCGAATGTCTTCTATTTTTGTATGAGGTTGACCAGTGTCTAGCAATGTATTAATATGATGTATAACACTATCCTTGTTATAATTCATGCCTAATTGTGATACACATGATAAAAATGGATCTTTGTAGTAAGTGTTCCTAAAACTTTTATTAGCTATTGTGTGTACTACACATAGATCATCCATCTTTTCCGTATCATCGTCAGGGTTTCTAAATAGTGTAAATATGTTTACATCTACTCTCATATTCCCGAAAGTGATAGACATGTTCCCATTCCTACAATTAATTAAAGCTTCTGCTGTAGCTAAGAATGGTCTACCCAAGATGATAGGAATTTGGTTTCCATTTGTAGGTAAAGTGTCAAGAACTATAAAATCAACGGGGTAATAAAAATCAGAGACCTTGATAATCACATCCTCTATTACTCCTCGTGGAATCTTAATAGATCTATCGCCTAACTCGTAGTCTAACATTTGTTGGTTTCAAGTCTTTTAACCCTAGTCGTTTATAAACCGAGTAAGGTAATAAATTCACACTAGCACCTAAATCCAATAATGCTTGATCAGTGTAGTCGCCTCCTATTCTACACGAATCGTAGGACTACCGGGTCCTTATGTTTTACTACGGCTTTGTTCGTAGAAAGGATGAACAACTTTGTGCAATAAAAGCGTCATTAAGAATATTTGTTTTCTTCTTTACTAGGTCTTTTATAAATTTAGCATATGAAGGTATTTGTTTAATTGCACTTAGGAAAGGAATATTGATATGTAGATTTTTAAAAATATTCATTATCTCATTATATTGTGCTTCCTTTTTGTTATCTTTTAACCTAGAGGGGAATGGTGCGGGTGGAATTTTTTCAGTTACCTACTCTTTGGTTTTCTCAGTTTCAACTGGCTTTTCCTTATCTTTTGTTATAACAACTTCATCAGAATCAGGTATGTCAACTTTGTTATCTACTTTCTTTCCTGACCTAAGGGTACATATCGAGTTAACTCCCTCTGTGGGTGCAGATGAGGGGGTGGTTTCAACTTGATAAACATTTCTACCTTTAGGGTTTTGTTCAGGTTGACTTGGTAGAGTTCCCTTGGGTCTGTCTGCTAGACTAGCTAGTATTTGATTGAATTGTTGGCTCATCTATTGAGTTATTTGTTGAGCCATAATATCAATTTTTTAGTCAATTCTTTTGAATCCATTCTCGATTTTGGTGGCTAAAGCTTTCATGGTTTCATCTGCGATGTTGGGTTGGGTTTGGTAATTAGCCATAGGATCTATGGCTAATTCTCTATTCATGTTTGTTTGTTGTTGTTGTTGTTGTTGTTGTCATGGGTAATACTGTGGAGAAGGTGCTACCGCACCTCTATTATTCATGTATTGTTGCCTATTGTTCCCTTGATTACCTTGAAAACCATATTGGTTTTGCTGTGGAGACATGTTTTGTCTCCATGAATTGTTTGAGTTATTCCTAAGATCTGGGTTATAGTTATTGTTGTTGTTAAAATTATTTTGATAACCCTGTCTTTTGAATGTATTAAAATCACAAGCATCATCAGTACCTTGAGCAACAAACATAGAGCAAACTGAGGTGTCATGATCTGTAGTAAGGCAATTTTCACAAAATTGATTGACACTCATTGCTTGTTGAGGTTGATTATTCTTTGGAGGGTTTAAAGTGAATGAATCAAATTTCTTGTTTAAGTTTTCGATTCCTGTGGTTAAACTAACTAGTGTGGCTTTTAATTCTTGATCACCATAGTTTCTAACCTCATACATACCTGGTTTATTAAAACTTATCCCCCCATCTACCCGTGCCATGTCCTCATGGTCACTACTATTGGCCCAATCCTTAGAACTCTCAGAAAAGTTTTGCAAAAAAGTGTATGCTTCATCAGGAGTAAGACTAGTAAATCTTCCTCCATTCATTGATTCAATTAACTGACGGTTCATAGGTGGAAGACCTTTTATAAAGTAATGTATGATATTAAGTACGTCAAAACCATGATGTGGACAGCGGACAAGTAAATCATTAAATCTATCCCATGTTGTATGAAACTCTTCATTAGGTTTTCCTTTGAAGGTTGAAATAGCCAATTGCATGGCTTCAGTTTTACGTAAAAGGTAATATTGTTTCATAAACTTTTGTGATAGTTGCTCCCAAGTAGTTATAGAATTAGAGGGTAAGGATCTATACCAACGTAGTGCGGCATCCTCAAAAGTCAAGGGGAACAACCTTAATCTAGTTTCTTCAGGGGAAAGATGAGGTGCTTTAAAAGTACTTAATATGCTCAAGAACTTACTCAGATGATTATACAGTTCTTCATTTGTTTTTCCATAGTATCTTGGCAACATATTAAGAATGGTGGGCTTAATCTCATAATTATTGTTATTGTCGGGCATCACTATGCAGTTCGGTGGTTGAACCGCGATAGGTTGAAACAAGGTGCTAAGAGTTCTTTGATCAGCCATGGCGGCTAATGGTACTCTCTCTGGTGTATCCTCTAAGTTTACTAGTGGTGTGTGTGTTTCAGAATCAGAATCAGATCCTGAGTTCGATGATGTGGTCTCCTCCAAAACTAAAATTGGAAGATTGTTACAAGAATTAGCTCTTCTAATTAAACGTTTACGAGGTGAATCACGAAACCAAGTTTTCATGCACTAGATAATAAAGCTATGTAAAATAATATAATATGTACTTAATTAACTAAATTATATTATTAAACTATATGATGCTAACTATTAATACTAATTATGAAACCGCTAATAGGGGATTCACGGTGGAAGAGAAGCACTTACTGTTACAGCAAGCAAAACAAGTCCAAAAATTTTGAAATTTTTATAGCAGTTACCTGATATGTCCAGAAAGTAGCCTGTATAATATCAGAGCAATCAAAGCTTGCTAAGTTCCTCTTCTATACTGTTAAATCCTGCAGAGTCTAGTGAAGAAGTTTTCTGCACACACTGTAAACAATCCATTAAATAAATACGTAAAAGAGCACTAAAAATCATGAAATTTTTACTGGAGTCTCCTGACGTGTCAGGGATGATCCTGTAAAAATTTTGGATTATTTAGAATTTTATAGATCCTTCTTCTCGACTGTTCTTCCAGAGATCTTGGTCCTGAAAAGCTGCAGAAATACACTGAAAACAAGCAACTAGTTAAGTGGTCAAAACAGGTAAAAAATTACTCCAATTTTTACTAGAAGCTCCTGACGTGTCGAGGTTCCTCCTGTGAAATATTTAGAATTTTTGATATTGTGCAAATAACTCTGCTCGACTGTTTTTACAGATGTTTGCGTCCTGAAAACTGAAAACGGGGTACTGCA